>NC_089235.1:27046902-28304795 GCF_963924675.1 Phocoena phocoena | reverse complement strand
TCCTTATATAAAAAACTGTTCTCTCTCTTTCCTCTCTGTCTCTCTGGAAGCCTGTAGGATTTTCTCTTTGCCCCCATGTTATGAAATATCAAAGTTTTATGCTTTGAAGCACATCTGTTTTCATGCCCTGTTTCAGGTACTCAGTGGATCCTTTCAATCTGGTTAACTATGTTATTCAGTTTGGGTTATTTTTTCCCCCCCAAAAATTGTTTTTGGATGTTCCTTCTCTTTCTTTCTGAAACCCTGTTTTTTCAGATAGTCATCCAGTAACTTTCATATCTTTCCCTTCTGATTTTCCACCTGAACTTTCTTCTGTATTGTCTGGGAGAATTTCCCCAATTTTGTCTTTCAATCCTGTTTATTTGTGCTATCGTACGTTAATTTCTAAAAGCTCTTTTATCTGACCTTTAAATAGTGAGTTTTAGTCTTGTGTTCTTATTTCATGAATGCAATACCTTCCCTTTCTTTCTGAGGGTATTAATCAGTGGTTCGTTATTTTTTATTTATTTATTTTTTATTTTGAAGTTTTATTCTTCCTGCACAATCTGTTTCCTCCAATTTTTAATTATTTTTCTCTTCTTTTTTTTGGTATTTGATTTTTACATTAAATGTTTTCTGCCATCTGGTGAACCTTGTCTCTTTGTATTAACAGTGGGGTATTAAAATATGGATGGGAAGCTTTGTAAGTATAAGGGGATATCA
Organism: Phocoena phocoena; assembly: GCF_963924675.1. Taxonomy (NCBI): domain Eukaryota; kingdom Metazoa; phylum Chordata; class Mammalia; order Artiodactyla; family Phocoenidae; genus Phocoena; species Phocoena phocoena. The sequence goes on along the minus strand of NC_089235.1, from coordinate 28,304,093 downwards.
TTTCTGCAGGGTGATCTTGTTGACTATTTCTTTGGGTGGCATCCATGCCAACATCTTTAAATCTTTTCCCTTCAGCTGCTCATACTCCCAACTAAAACCTCTCCTAGTGTCCTTCCAGTAGTCTGGCAGCTGAAAGGGAGAAGAATGCTTGGAATTTCTGTAGTAATTGTGTAAACTTCTGCTTTTCTCCCTGTTTTTAGCTGCTCTCAAATTTGTTTGTCTATTAGCCCTGAGATATGCTGTTTTAGCTTTTCTAGAGGAAACTTCTCAAGGCTTCTAGTGGGCCAGGGACAGTTGGGAATGGTAACACAGGAATCTGTTTCTTTAACAGACTTTCAGCCATTTATACACTCTTTTCCAGAGGAATATAATGGCTTTGATTCTGAGACTTTTGGAGTTCTGTCGTTAAAACTGGACTTATTTCTAGGATGTGATAAGTCAGGTACACTTCTCCATCTGCTGTTTAGCTTCTAAAATTTTGTTCCCATTTTCTTTATGCCTAGGGATTTTCATTTTTTAAACCTGTCATTATTTTAATGCAGATTAAGGAGGGAGCAGAGCTCAATTCATGTGTTCAGTCCAACATCTGTAACCAGACACATCACCAGTCTAATACAAAGTGTAAGATAGCAGTTAGGTATTCAGGACAGAACTAGTAGCCATGCTATAGGTGGCAGCAGTCAGATCATCTGGAGCAATGCCTTCCATTCTGAGTACCACACTCTGTAGTTGACAAACTATACAGTGACTAGAGAAGAGAGATGACAATGTTTCAAGATGCAAAACTAAATGACATGAGAAGCAGCTGAAGAAATTACTGATATTTATCTAGAGAAAAGAAGGCATCAAAGATGCTTTGACCAAGATTTGAATGCAGCTAAGTTGAGCATCTATGGGCCAATTATGGTGACTCTATTCAAAAGTTTTGGAAGGATGAGAATACTACAGCTCTTCTATATATTTAATTGGCTGATACATCCACAAGGGATTAGATATTAAGCTTGGTTTCAGGGACATAAAAGAGTAACTGAACCAAGTCAAAGCAAAAGTCCATTTTGGCTCCATATAAGGAGAACTTACCATAGGAGTCTGAGACACAAATATGATCAAGGACCAAGCAAGTAACATAAATGTGTGAATTGGCTGGATAAAGATATTAGCAAACTGAAAAGTGCATGTCATGTATAATATGGCAGCAGTATTGAAAGTTTCCAATTTTTCAAAAGAAGTTATATATCTTGACATTTATCTGTAATATTCTAATTCTTGGACATTAATTTATTAAAAAAATTCTGTATCTTTTACCAAACATATGGGCAGGTGAATTTATCCTGATGGAACTGATGTGTGACATCTCTAGTGGTTAGGTCTAATGGATAGGGTAGGTTGGCTAATCTCATTGGAATTGTCCAAGTGAGTTTGGCTGGTCATATAGGAAGCACATCACTGAGAATAAAGTTGAATTAAAGAATGCCTAATTGCCTTTTCATATCAGAGAGTCTTTGCCTGAAATTTGATTTTTTAAAAGATGTCATTGCTCATTGTACGATACTCAGTCTTCAGTTTTCCTTCTCACTCCTTTCACCCTTTATGGTCATTTTACATCACTGTGTAAAGCACATATAAATTGTGGTCTTCATATGTGGAAATTTATGATTCTCTTTTAAAAGAATTATCTAGGAATGAGGCACAATTGTAGGCTAAATTGATATGTGTTATTTGTTGTTTTCAATAATCTATAGTCACCATATGTTATTTGAATTATTCAAATAGGAAAAAATAACATATGCAGGGTAAATTCATACTAATCATAATTTAAAAGCTGGAATATATGTTTGAGGCCATAGTCCCTTCCTCTACTTTACATTTGAGGGGCTTGAGACCTAGAAGAGTTAAATGACCTGCTAAATTGTGTCCAGTGCATAGTACGTGGTGTTGGAAAAGTCATAAAAGTTAGAGAAAACATGACCTTGTTCTGAGGAAGTTTACAACATCAAAGGAAGAGATAGGATGCCATGCAAACATCTATTAGCAGTAATTTAAGGTACAGAGAATCCAAAATTATGTCATTATACCTCGTTACAATTATTCCTGAGAGCTTAGGAATTCACTTCAAATGAAAAAAAAAAGTGATCCTATGAAACTTGAACTCAGGACAAGCTCCATGCTGTGTGGCTTTATCCTGTTTGTAACCCTCCATCTCCTTCCTGCCACTATTCTATGCTGGAAACTTTCATCATCAAATGACTAAGAGTAAACTGGGAATGAGAGATGTATAAAAGAGCAATAGTGAAGAATAAATGTTAACTACCGTATAATTGGCTTGCAACCAAATAAACATTAAAATGGGTGTCTCCTTAAAGTTAATAAGGAAGTACTGAGCAATTAAAAAGAATTTTAATGTATTTCTCTCCACTTTCCATAATATAGTATTGAGTCCATACAGCCCTGCTTTCTTTTCATAAATAAAATATAGAAAATGATCATCTTATCTCCATAAATATGAATACTGTTCAGGAGACAATTACTACAAAACTGAAATTACAAATTAAATAATTCCACTTTCTTCCTGACATGTTCAAGTAAGAAAGACATAAATATCAAAGGCCTAAGCTTATCATTTTAAAAATAACTGTCTCATGACTGGGAAAGTTTAAGCATGTACAGAAATAAGGTGACAGCCTTTCATGAAAAGAAAATGCAAGCTTTGAATTTTAGTGTCTTGTTTATAGATGATCTTCTAAGAAGATATGTGGAAGGTATTATTCATTGCAGGAAACTGGAAATTATAATATGATGGAATAAGGATCACATTTTTCTCGTTGAGGTGATTTATATTTAAATGAGTTCTCCATAATCCTTTAAACTGAAGTGCAAATTGGTTATCAAAGTCCTTTGCTGTAAGGGTTGTTTTACATAATAATGAATTTCACAGAAGTTCCTCAAAGGGAAATATTGATTTAGGCAACATCACAGGGTATTTCAATTCCAGCAACACTTTAGATTAGTGACATAGACAGCATATAAAATACTTTCTAAAATCTAAATTTCTCTATTAAGAAGTGTAGGCCGCATATTTTTTCTCGATAGAAAATATAACAGAAGTTTTTAATAAAAATGAGCCTATTTTATCTACTATTTATCTACCACTTCTAATGCACATTAACTTACCAAAAGGTAATGAGAATCTACCATGTGCTAGGTATATGGCTTATTGTTTTAGAAATAGGCTGCATGATAGTAGTAGGAAATATTCGTTTGCCTATATATGTTTATGTTACTAACAAGACCAAATAGCACCAAATATTGAGCCTTTACTCTATGTTAGTTACTGTACTATACAACTTACATGCGCTACTTTACTCATTTCTCACGTTGTCAGGTAGCCATTCCTGTCCTCATTTTATAAATGAGAAAACTGAGGCTAAGAAGTTGTGAGGATTTGAACCACAGTATATTTCTGTCACCCATTATGCTGTAACACTACCTCACTGCTGGCTTCTTTTCAGTCTTGAACTCTGCATGCCTCATTACCAGAAGGTAAGCTCTAGTCGTCTCCCCAGTGATACAGTCAACAAACAGGCAGGTTCCTCTTTGTTGTAACTCAGTGGCCCTAGATCCCAAGTGGTTCTCATCAGTTAGTTGTTACCCAGGTAGCCTCACTTCAGGGAAATCCTGGGACCAGCCCATGGGTGTAACCTGAGATTGTTCCAATGTTCCTATAACATTGGAAAGGGCAGTGCTTTCACTCACAAGACCTGGGTTTGAAACCTAGGTCTATCACAAACTATTTATGTGGCTATGGAAAAGTCAGTTTACCTCCTTGAATCCTCATTTTCTCATCTGCAAAATGCAGAGGCCGGATTTGATCAATGGTTTTCAAAACTGTATTGTTTATTTTTGAAAAAGTGAAGCCTTTTAGCAAATGAAGTCTTATGTTGAATCTCAACATATAAAACATATACAGGTAGAACCACACTGTTTGCAGCAAAGGCTGGGTTTGGAGGAGGCATGAGTTCATCTGCCTCCTGGGTGTTCTTCCAGCACTCATCTCATCTCCAAGGAGCCTCTGAGGCATCAAAGACCCTGCAGAATACAATTTGCAAATTATGAACTAGCTCATCTCTAAGTTTATGTCAGTTCTCATAGTGTATGATTTTAAAACTGTCTGTTGCCATATAAAAGGGTATTAGAATTTTATTAGCATGGATTGAGGGTCAGGAAAGATAATTCAAAGGAGAGAGTACATTAAGTTAAAGAAGTAAGTCAAATGATATGGCCTCGGGTGGCCAGACATACTGTTGATACTGAGATCCTGCAAATGGGTTCTGAAGTTTTGCAGAGTTGCAGCAATGCAAGAGTGGGGCTTTATAATCATGGTTTTTGAAATCTGTGAAATTTTGCTGCAGTTAATTTAATGAAATATGAATATAATTTTAGCCCAATAGAACATTTCATTAATTGATTTAATTTTCTTAAAGGTTACTTGATATTGAGATGTAAACTTTTAATTATGATCCAACTGTTACTTATTATTAGCATCAAAATACTTTTCCTTTTTTCCCTTCTTTTTAAAAATATGAATTTTAGGCAAATTGGCTCACCTTCTCTAAAAAGTTAAAAATCAGATTCCATCATTGCAAGTCTAAGCTTAAAGATTGTATTCATGTAAATGTACTAAACTCTATTAAACTCAGCCAGTATCCCTCTGGGCCTGTGCTGTCTCCGTGATTGACACTGTTTCAATGGTTTAATTCTGACATGTCTGTAGCCACAGATTTTTTTCACTTACCTGCCTCCGCCTTCTGCTGCTTCTCAATCTTCTCCAGGCGCCCTAACAAGGAGTCAATTTTAGTTTTGATCTGGGTTAATTCTTTCTTGATTGTCTGTAATTCATCTGATTTCACTGGAAAGGGGAAAAGGGAAAGAATGCAACAGAATGTCAAATGCACCACGACCCACTTAGAGCACAACTCACAGACACCCCATGTTTTCTCAGGACTGTGTCACATCACATAGGGTACTTTTCAATCTTATCTGTTTCTCATTGCTTCCAGTGATCTTGCAATACTGGATGACTTTGCCAATTACAAGCAGTGATTCCCAGCGATGTGAACATTTGATACTAAATCTTTTCACTGAAAGTTATGCAATGGGATAGAGGAATCTAGAAATGTTTTATACACTAACTAAAGATACTAAATTCAGTGCAAATGGTAGAGTAAATCTGTACTGTAAGACAGATTCAGATTGAGGAATGATTAAATCATGACATGTATGCTTTGAGAACTATGATACTGCTTTGAGGACTATGTTGTAATGTATATTTCAGTGATATTTTTAATCCAGGTCCTTAGTGATTGATTGAAACCAAGACATAACATTTGTCCTCTAAAGAAGTGTCTTAAATGCTAGAGAACTCTCTCCAACTTGCTGTACTTTTGCTACTTTCTATTAAAAACTACAGCAATGGGTTGTGTGTGTGCCTCTTTTTAAGCCCTGGGGCTTCGAAGGAAAGGAAATTCACTGAAGTCTCCACTGATAATTTCTACAGTCGTGGCTCCTTTTCCAGGTTTTGAGTGTTTAATGGGACTATCTAAAAATGGAACTAACACAAGATTGACTACTTTTAGTTTGGCAAATAAGGATGTTAAACACAAAAAACATCCTACTATCAATGATAAGATAAGGTCAGTTTCCTATTTTAAGGACAATCCTTTCAATGAAGTATGTTGATGTTTATGAAAAATTCACTGCACTGTTCTTATTTTCTCATTTCTTTGAGAATCACTGGAAACTTTGTCATGAACCCTCAATAATGAGATCAAAGATTTTTAAAGCTATAAATCTAGAAGAACTAAACCTGTCTATGAGCATTCATTAGGTGAGTTTTTGGGTATCCATGCCTCAGCAGAGAGCTATGCTTCAATATCTGGGGTAAAGATCTTGATTTCAGTCTATTATTCTTTTCTGTCACTTTTCCTTTCAAGTTTATAATAAACTTGGCTTGGATATTCCTGAAGAAATTGAGTGTTTAGTTTGATTGATTCTTTAGTCTTCAGAATTTTTTTCTAAGTAGTTAAAAACTAAAGGCAATATATGTTTGCTTGAAATAGCGGTAGTTGTCAACTAAGACATATGATATAATCTATATGATAAATTATGTATCAATATACACTAATTGCTCAAAGGAAGAATAGATTTTTTCCAATATAAACATGAAAAAACATTTTCTATTATAAAACCAGAAATTTTTCATAACAAGCAGATTTTTATTTATGTTACAAAGTAGTTTGCAAAATAAAAACTACAAGAATAAGCGATCCTGTAGAGTTCCTATTATGAAGAACCAGACTGAAATTGGAACACAGTTTAAAATAGAAAATTGCTCCTATGGCAATTATTTCTAAGACATCAAAGTGCCATTGTTGAATCACAGCTATAGTTGAAACATCATCTGTCACAATTGTAAATTGATTCAGCTTTGAAGAATGATTTTCATTTCCTTTGATGGAAGCATGTCATGTAGTTTTACTTAAACCTATCAAATTTAATAGAAAATATTTTACCTTAAAACATTAGATTTCAGTGCAGGAGAAATGGGACTGTGGCTGGAAACAAATGGGATGTATTTTTTAGTAAGTGAAGTCACTCCTCAGCCCAGAAATGAGATTGACTATCTCCTTAAAAAACATAACTAAACAAATCACTAATACCCTATTTAGTAGAAACTATATTGAGACTTATGTCTAACACTGTAGAAATGTCTTTTAAGATCAGAGCGATATCATTATAAAATTTGGGGCTACTTAGTTAATGGGATTCAAACTTAGATACAGCTAAGGATGTAATCCAGACATCCTATCTGCTCTTTCCTGGTCCCTCCCAGGGAATGTTGAATCAGTCTCCAGCCCTGTGCAAACTGCCCAGCTCCAATCTTGGAATGGCTAGCAGCAAATGCTCACCATGGTCCTGGAAAATAAGGCTTAGAAATAGTCTTGCTTCTTAAGCAATTGTGAAAGTTGTTTCCTTACTGCATTCAGTGCTCTGCTTGGGAGAAGGCTGCCCGCTCATCTGGCCTAGTTGGTTGTAGCCCTTTTGCTCCCTCCTTCAGTTGTATTCATTTTCTATAGATGGAATATGGTGTTGTGCTGTTGTGTCTGGTTTCCAGATGATATTGCTTGTATAAGCCACCTCTGTGTCTGATATACTTCTCTCTCCAATCTTTTCTGACTTTTTCTACTTTTGGGGGGCTCCTGTTAACAAATTTTCCACTGCACCATGGATTAAGCTCCTGTCTGTTTTTACTTACTCTATCAAAATAGATGTATATTTTATAACTATAGATTTCCAAACCTAGAATTAAAAAAATTTTTGCAACTTGGATTTCTGATATTTTTTTTGAAAATTAAAGTCAGTTCAGAGTTAAGGAGAGTCTTAGGTGTAAAACATCCCTGTCCATTTTCTTTTCTTTTCTTTTTACATCTTTCTTTTCCTATCCATTTCCACTGCACTCTCAATTGGGCTTCTGCTTTTAGTTCACCCGGCCTCTTACATAGTGAACTCAGAGTAATATATATAAAAGTCATAAGTCCTCCCTACTGAAAACTTCCAGAATGTCCCCCTTTTTTTTGGAAAAAGACCAAAAGCACACATGCACCAACTCTTTAAACTGGTATTTAAGGTCTGCTCCAAAGTATATTTCCAGGTGTATATTCCATTTCTTACTAAAGCAAACTCTTCACTTGAACAGAACAGCTTAATGCTTAATCTAAGAGTATATGGAACCAGATAGACTCTAGTTTGCATCTATGTCCATTGGAGAGCCACTTGTAATCACTAAGATTTAGGTTCCTTATCTTTAACTTCCATCCTTTACCCTAAAGGCTTGTTATAAGAATTTAATGAGATAATAAACATAAAGCACTTTAGCACCATGATCAGAATATCACCAGGTAAAATACATGGTAGAAGCAGAAGCTATTATTATTATTATTTACATGCCTATTCCAGCAAAGACTTTCTCTCCCCAAATATGTCTACCTGTGGAGAGCCACCTGAAAAGTACTGCTGGGCCTCAGCAAGGCTGAGACCCCTGAAAAGTACTGCTGGGCCTCAGCAAGGCTGAGACCCTGAAAAGTGCTGCTGTGCCTCAGCAAGGCTGAGAACAATAGTGCTTGCATGGCAGGCACGGGTATGTACGTCATGGGAAAGCAAAGCTTCCCACAGCGTAGATTCTCTCAATTTCCCATGTATATAATAAAAGCTCTGAGTATTTGCTTGTATTAGTACTAATATTCCCATTACTCATGGGGGATTTTAAGAAAGGCTTCTATATAGAGTAAAGTGGGAAAAACCTAAAAATCCCCCTCCAACTACACCAGCTGTTCCTACTTGTTGACCTGCATATTGGATTAAAAGTAATGTTATAGGAATGTTTATATTGCAACAGCCTACGTTAATGGAAAAGTTAGATGATATATGACCAAAATGGGGAGTGTAAGATATATTTGGAGTACATTGGTATTGGCACAAGGGAAGTTTAATAAGAAATAAAGTTATGATGAAACACTTTTTAATGGATACAGCTGCAACGTTAAAGTTAAACTGTAAACCTGGGTTGTATATTAATAAGTATAAGGGACAATAGATCTATTGTAAATATTTTTAGGAAGATCTAAAGTCTAGATTAAAGATTCAATGTTTACCACCATGGCCCCCAAACCCACCGCTTTGGCTTCCCCGTACGTGTAGTGAGTGGCCACATACATTGTGTCCACCTGTTAGTATATATTTTCGTGTTTTATGAAAATGTATATAAATAAAATTAAGAAGTTTTAAGAATGCTTTGATGAAATGCTTTTGATTTAATGATGATTAAACATTAAAAAGCTTTAAGAGTCTTTAGGTTAAGCCAAGAGTGAGACGTGACAAGGCTTCTTACCTGCACCACTGAGGCGAAACTTACAAAGAAAAGGGCGCTGACGCAGAGTATGTGGGAGTAAAGCACTGAAGCAAAGCGAACCAAGGAAAAGGACATGACGACTTTTGAGAATTTTGAGGAAACCACAAAGGACGTTTTTTAGCCACAAGGGACAATTGCTTTCAATCACAAGGGACAATTACAGACATAATAAGAAAATTATGTAAACTGCGTGTGTGAAATGCTTATGTAAAAGGTTCTTTTTGGTTTGAGAAAATGATGGTGATGATTGATAAAGTAATAAACTAAAATCAGTTTATTGTTTTGAAAGTATAAAAAAGTATAGTGTATGCAATAAAGCTTGTCAGAATTCCTGCATCCTAAGAGGTGTTGTGTCTTCTGTCCTCGCCGACTCCGTCTCCCCTCAGGCAATCCTGTTCTGCTGAGGCTGGACCTCGGTATCTACCTGCCTTTTGGAGCTTAGTTTTAGTCTTGCCTCCCCTATTAATTCTTCTTCATTTAACTCACTGAAGGGTGTACCTCTTACCTGTAATCTATTTAACAGCATCTCACATTTACTGCTAGACACATATTGCTAGTTGATTTTTCCTTTATATATCTACTTTTCATATTAACTTGCAAACTTCTTGAGACTGAAGACCTAATTAGGCATTGAAGAATTTTAGGAGTCACGCTTTTCTGTGTTTTAATAAGCTCCTTCTCCTCTTATTGACGGATGAGGTTCCTGATGCTTACCATGAAGTCCTAGGCTGTGAAGTCTGTCCTCCTTAATTAAAAAAATGATATTAACAGGTTTAAGAAGATATCCTATATCAAATTGGTACCTAATGAAAACTTTTTGTCTTCTCATCATATACCAGATCCACAAAAAATTATTCAGATTCCTGGGTAAATTATTCAGATTTCTGATGATACAACTTTTTAAAAAGAAGGAATATAGGATGGTTGTATGAAGCAAGACACATTAATGGATTTACTCCATCATAGGCTCTCTACAACCAAATTTTTTGAATGAAGAGAGGGCATCCAATTACTTCTTTCCACTTTCTCTCCCTCCCTCCCTCTTTCCCTCCCTCTCCTTCCTTCCTTCATTAATAGAACTTGCATTCTTAACAGAACTTAGTTCAGTGTATTAAACACAGTAAGAATTACCAAATACCAGAAAATTTGTAGGTATGTGTATGTAGATATGGTTACACTGCATGCCAACTTCAAACCGATCAACAAATTTTATTAAAAGCTTTGTGTATGTGCTGGACACTACTTTTGAGTTGCCTGTATATTGGGGAGATAGATAAGCAAAGAGGAAGTGCAAAAAGAAAATTAGCATGGAAATATGCCTTTTCTCCAGAAGCACTATGAGGAAAGAATATGAAAGTAACCCATGCCTGTGGTAACAACTCTTTTCTCAATTCCACCTAGTACTCTAAATCCATAATCTTCACTTTTTAAGATACATTGGCAGAGGATATAACACCATTATTTATATTTATATAGAGTATTAGTGCGAGTCAGGAGTATTTCTTTTGCTAAGAATAATAACGAATACTTTAAATCAACTTGCTGCTATACAATTTTCCCCTAATATAGACGAGCTAGAGGCTTGGGAAAATGAGATCTAATTACTGAAGATTATGAATCCTGCAATTTAAAAATTATGAATTTTAGAATTTGAGAAAATTGCTTTATTTCCAAGCCAGCTCCAAGTTACCATCTCTTGCCTCATCTTCTTCTTGCTTTTCTAATTATCTTAGTCTCTACATAGTCACACCTGTTCAGTGTCCCTTGAATATGTCTTGTGTTTTCAGACATCCATACCTTTGTTTCTGTTGTTTTCATTGGCCTGTCTTACACTCTCATCTTCCTCACCTAGTAAATGCCATTTAATACTTAAATATTCAGCTCAAATGCTACCTACATTGTAAAGTCATCCTCAACTTTTGATCATTTTCTTCAACAATCTCATCCTCCTCCCAACCATACTTCTTTCAGATGATTCTTTGCATGATCATTTCTTTAAATGTCTCTCTCCATGACAAGAGCAGGAACTACTCTCATTTTTTTTAAACTGCTCTCATTTTTTAACTCAAGTGTGTAACATATTCGCTCAACAATATTTATGGAGACCCATTATTGTCAGGCTCCTTGCCAGGAGCTGGGGATGTATTAGTTAACAAGAGAGGTGAAAGTCCCTGAAATTGTGGAACTCCCATCTAGGTGTGGAAGAAGACAATAAACAAACATCTATATATCTATATATGGGAGGGAGATAAAGAGGTTTGCAGCAATTTTCTTTACAAGTATACATTTAACACAATGAAAAAAACACTGATATAGCTAAGTCTAGTTAATAGTAGTGTAACAATATGTATCATTTGATAATTATATTATCTTAAACTACAAACTACACTGATTCAAACTACAGTGAAATATACACCTCCAGATGGGGAAAAAATAATGAAGACAAGAAGTTAGGGAAGGCCTTGCTAGGGAGTGACATTTGTCATTTTATACAGGTTGGTCAGGGAAAGCTCCACTAATAAGGTGACGTTGGGGGAAAAGTTTCAATAAGGGGAGAAAGCAAGTCATGGGAATGTCTACGGATGGTGGGATGGGGGAATTATGAGGCAGAGGAACGATAAACCCAAAGGTCAGAGACAAGCGTGTACTTGGGGTGTGTAAGGGACAGCAAAGAGGTCAACGTGGCTGGAGTGGAAAGAGCAAGTGGGAGAAGAGTATGAACAGTCAGGAGGTAAGGCGGGGACTTGAGAAAGGGAAAAACATATGGAGAATATTGTACAGAGTCTTTATGGCCAGAGTAACACTGTGACTTTTACTCTGAGTCATGTAGCTGTCACTGATTTACCTGAAGAGCATCATTCTGACTTCGTGTTGCGAAAAAACTGCAGAAGGGCAAGGGTGGAATCAGTGAAATCACTAAGAAGCCTGTGGATTATAATTCAAGTGAGAGATGTCAGTAGATTGGATCAGACCAAGGTATTAGCAGTCAGGTTGTGAGAAGTAGATGAATTATGCATATATTCTAAAGATGGAGAGGAAATAATCTGCGGATGATTAGAAGTATAGGTGAAAGAGGGGAGTCAAAGAGAACTTCAGAATTTGGGGTCTGAGTAACTGGAAGGGTGGACTTGCCATTTGCTGGGATAAGGAAGACTTGTAGAAGTTCAGGTTGAGGGGGAAGATCAGAGGACCAGTTTAGACTTGATTGTGAGATGCCTATTTGTGTCCAAATACAAGTGATAAGTAGGCAGTGGGGTATATAAGCCTGGAGTTTATGGGAGTGATCAAAGGTACAAAAATAAATTTGTCAGTAACCAGTTAGAGAGCTGGTATTTCAAGTTAATATAGAGGAAGAGTTTGCCCTCGTAGTTGAGTATACACACATATTGGTGTTTTAGAAGACATCAGTAATATTACCTTCAAAAGAAAATGTCTTTTACTCTTTCCTCTAGATAAGTTCAACAAAAAGAAAATTGCAAAAAATTATAAACAAAAGAAAACATACTGTCATAAAAATCTTTGGTTGTCCGGTTGAGTACAATAGTTTATTTTTGTATGGGTGATTACCAGACTTGAATTTAGAATTATTCTTCAAGATCAGCAAAATTATAAATTGAAAAACAACTAACAGAGTTCCTAGGATAGACTCCTTTAGCTTGTTTTTAGACTCTAGAGAAACTAGGAGCCAGGTTATATCATACAGATAATCAAATATTTTTCTTAAACTATCACTGTAGTTTTTAGTTAGAAAAAAAATAAAGAAGCCACCTTAAATCATTTCAGACTTGCTCTGTCTAAACAGTTCATTGATTTGGTGATAAATATTACTGTGTTTTGATAACAGTCAACAAAATGACATCTGTGCTTTTTGTTGTCACGTGAGATATAATCCAAAAAGGAAATTAGGCACACAGAATGACACCATTTGCCTATATCAAAAAATGTGTGCTTCTCTGATTTATGTGGTGAAAAGTATTTAAATTTATTTTAATCACCTGTGGGGTAAGTCTATCCAGGGACAAATGAAGACTCTTAAGCTAACTGTCTAGATCAGTGGTTCTTAACAAAGGGTAATATTGCCCTGCAGGGGACATTTTACACTGTCTGGATACATTTTTGATTGCCACAACTTGGAGAGGGTGGTGCTACTGGCATTTAGTGGGCATCTGGTCTGCTAAATGTCCTACAGTGTACAGGTTAGCCCCCAACACCACACCAAAGAATTATCTGATCAAACAAATACGAAGCCTTGGAAGCCCTGGTCTAAATAATTATATATACCCTCCCTCACCAACACTGTGTTTCCTATGAACTATTAAGAAAATTTAAAAATGTTTGTAATCATGTGACCTTTAACAATAATTCACGTTAATTTATATTACTCTTTTAATTTCCCCCCAGCCTTTGATAAATTATATAAATATCAAAAAATATAATTTGCATAGAACTTAAATTTATCAATCACTTTTATATACACTATTTCATCAATAAGAAAGCTGAGAATCTGACAATTTACATGACATTCTCAAAGCCCTAAAATTTATGATTTTGTGTAATGTAGTAATCAGAACAGGTGGAGTTCAGGTTCAAGCTTAGGTCTTCTGACTATAAACTAATATGCAGAAGAAGCTAATTTGCCAGCCTAGGAAATATTTTTCAGAAGTCAGACTTTGGAGTGGGGTGGGAGGAACTAGGAGATTGGGATTGACACATACACACTATTGATACTATGTATAAAATAGACAACTAATGAGAACATATTGTATAACACAGGGAGCTCTACTTAATGCACTCTGGTGACCTAAATGGAAAGGAAATCCAAAAAAGAGGGGATAGGGGCTTCCCTGGTGGCACAGTGGTTGAGAGTCCGCCTGCCAATGCAGGGGACACGGGTTCGTGCCCCAGTCCGGGAAGATCCCACATGCCGTGGAGCAGCTGGGCCCGTGAGCCATGGCTGCTGAGCCTGTGCTCCGCAACGGGAGAGGCCACAACAGGAGAGGCACGTGTACAGCTAAAAAAAAAAAAGAGGGGATATATGTATAGCTGATTCATTTTGCTGTACAGTAGAAACTAACACAACATTGTAAAGCAACTATACTCCAATATCAATTAATTAAAAAAACAAAAGTCAGACTTTAAAGAATTTTGCTAAAAAAGTGAAGCAATTGAAGTAATTCTCAATTTATATATGTAAATATAATTCGGCAGTTACCACCCCTATGGGTGGAATTTTCTAGAAAAAGCAATTACATATATGTGCATGTGTATGCATTCATAGTACCTATGCCTATGTACACTTATACCAATTATTTATGTATATTTTTAGAAAGTGAAAATGAAATGGGGAATGAATGTATTATTTTATTCAATAACTATTCATTAAATACCTACTGTATGCATCCATGCATCTAACATTTCACTAGCAGCTGCACATATACCATATCACTTAGATAAACATACAAAGTATATATTATTAAAGTTGTTCTATGGATTAGAAAAGTGAATGTTAGAGAAGTTAAGTAATGTGTTTAAGGTAGCCTAGCAAAGAGGCAACAGAATCAAGTTTAGAGTGGGCTGCCTGATTCCAAAGCTGTGCTTTATCCTTGCTTGTTTGATTGATTTTTTTTTGTCCCAAGCCTGCCTCCTTGTTCTCATGGAGTTTATAATTAGTGGAGCCAAAAAAAATAGATAAACAACTTATTATAATACATAAGAACATAAAATATGTAAAATCATGGAGGAATAAATTAAATGTGCCTATTGTTTGATGTTGAAGTTACTTTTTGGTCTTCCCTACCAGACTGTAAGATCTTGAAAATGAAAGATCCTGTCTATTTTGTCTATGGAATATTTGTTTCTTAGGGGTCACATCTATTTCATCTATGGAACATCAGTTTGGTGGTAATTGAAATTATGTTAACTATGTGAGTAAAAACAGAAGCAAAATTAATTTCCATATGGTTAGATCACTGATCATAAAAATATTCATGAAAAAATGGAGACTTGAACTAAGACTGGAAAGATACTTTGGATTTCAGCAAGGAAGCAAGATCTTCTAAGTAAAGGAAGAAGCAAATCTTAAAGAGCTTGGAAACGTGCATCAACATCTTGGCCTCTTTTAAACCCTGGAGTGTAGGTCAGAATTTGTCCCCTTGTTTCACTAACTCAAGATATTCTAAAACTAAGTAGCATTTCTAAAGAAGTAGTTCATAGTCAACTGTGAAATATATAAAAAACCAAAAGGAAAATGCAAAAAGCCAAAATAATATTGGTGACACACATTCCATAAGTAATTAAGAATATATGTTGTGCAATGCAAAAGTGACTTGAAGGATACATTTGTAATCTAAAATGGAGAGATTAGATATCCATAAAAATAGTTATAAAATTAAGTAGAAGGGCTTAAGTCTCCTAATAAGAAGATGAACAAGTGGTTTGGCTTTAGAGGACAGACGATACCTTTGTAGCACAGAAGGGTTCAAACTTGTTTCATAAGAATGACATTAACTTGAGCCAGACCTTGTAAGACAGGTAAAATCATTAATAACGCTTATTTGTATGGAAGAAGATAATGCGTTGATAACACATTTCTTGAGATAGAGGAAAGGGCTTTCAGATGGAAGTACCTGAACATGAGTTTTGAAACATTTAAATAAGTCTTCCATTAAGCTAGGAGAAGAGTAAGGGGAAAACTGGGAATGGAAGTACCAGATCAGATATACCTGGATGACTACACTGAAGAGTTTGGATTCTTACTTAGTAAATGGTAGTAATTTGGAATCCTGAGTGAGGAATTGACAAAGCATTTGGTTTAGAATAATCCTGTAGTTGGGCATGTAATTAACGAGATTAAGGAAAGTACAGAGTCAAGAAAACTAGTTTTAAGAGACTATTAGAGTAGTCAAGGACTGCTTATTAGGACCAGACCTAGGAAAAGAGCAGAAGAGGAAGAAGCAGAAGAAGTAAGAAATGTTAAGGTTTATTGATTGGACCTAATGCTCACAAACTTTTATAATCTCACAGTGGAATGATTAACACTTTTCTGGAACTGTTA
The DNA here is from genome assembly GCF_963924675.1 of Phocoena phocoena. NCBI lineage: Eukaryota > Metazoa > Chordata > Mammalia > Artiodactyla > Phocoenidae > Phocoena > Phocoena phocoena. The sequence goes on along the minus strand of NC_089235.1, from coordinate 28,288,074 downwards.
GTGGAGTACAAAGAAAAGCATAAGCTCTACAGTAAAACTGAGAAAACCATCTCAAATGTTCAAAAGCTATGTTGATATAAAGATTCTGCTGAACCTTTTATTTGCCTTCTTTTCTGTCTGTATTTTTAAATCTGGTTATGTTAATGAGCCGCATTAAACCCTAGTGAACAAGCCAAGCACAGATGCTCACAAATGTATTTATTTACTATAAACACATTGTAATTGTTTTGGTTGGGCTGCTGTGTATCTAAATATTAGGTTGTGATCTTAGCAGGGACTTATTACTCTCTTTATACAAAGTGCTCATCAACATCCAGACACTGAAGCCATGTGTGTCTGAGAAATTCAGTGTGTTTACCAGGATGAGCTAAATGGGCCTTAATTTCATTCTCAGCTAATTACTTAACTGAAAAAATATCCAAGAACTTGGCTATTAAAATAACAGAGCTGAAGGATGTGCCAGGATCTCCACATTTTGTTTAGGCTTTATATGCACATAACTTTTTGTTATGGGCTGAATTCTGTACCTCCCTCAAATTTTATATATGAAGGTTCTAGCCCCACCAGCTTCCAAACTGTCACTGTATTTAGACATAGGGCAGTTAAAGAGGTAATCAAGTTAAAAGGAGGTCAGTAGATCCAGTAAGCCCTAGTCCAATATGACTAGTGTCCTTATAAGAAGAGGAAATTTGGAAACATAAACACAGAGGGCAGATGATGTGAAGACTCAGGGAGAAGATGACCATTTACAAGCCAAGGAGAGGGGGCTGACACAGACCCTTCCCTCAAGGCCCTCTGAAGGAACCAATATGACCCACACCTTGATCTCTAACTTCTAACTTCTAGAACCGTGAGGAAATAGATTTCTGTTCTTTAAGCCATCTAGATTGTGGTACTTTGTTATGGCAGACTTAGCACATGAATACAACGACCATATAAATTTCTTAAACTATCATTTTGATCAGGTAGCACTTTGCTGAGAGTCTTTTCCCTCAGCCCTGGATGAAATTCCAACCCTTCAATATTCTCCACAACCTTTCACTGTCCTGTTATCCATCTTTTTCTTTCAGTTTGCTTAATCATAATATTCTCAGTTTCTTAACTGAAATTATTAGTGATAAATCTTTGCTTCAGATAAAAATAATAACAGTTATTATTATGTATTATTATTAAGACTTTAATAACAGGAGACACTGTTCTAAGAGCTTTACATGTATTAACTCATTTAATCCTCACAAAAATTTTATGGAGAAGGTGGTAAAATTATCATTCCCATTTTATAGATGAGGAAACTAAGGCACAACAAACAATGTATCTTGTCCCAAAATACACAGCTAATAAATGGCAGAGCCACTACTGGATTCCAGTTATAGCAGTTCCATATCCCATACTCTTAACTGCTATTCTCTGCTGTACCACTCCTACAACTAATAGTAATAATAAACTTCACTGACATTGACTATTTGACAAGACTTGCCTAAGCTATGCATAAGTAATTTAATTCCCACGACAAACTATTGGATATACAGTATTATTATTTCCATTTTACAGATAGAAAATAGAGGCATATAAGGATTACAGGATTTCCTCAAGACCACAGTGCCTGTATGTTGTGGAACAAAAATTCCATACCAGGCAATCTGAAAGCAAAGCCTCTGCTCTTCTCCACCCAGAAAAGTAGGAGACTCTCTTATTCTATTTTCACCCAGAAAAGTAGGAGACTCCAACCAGAAAAGTAGGAGACTCTCTTATTCTCTTTTCAAATCCACATGTCCTTCTAAACTCAATTCAGTATTCTCTATTGAGCCCTCTCTAAACCCTCTGTCCAGAAACATAAAAGCAGAATATGTAATTAGGCCAAAATAACAGATGAAATGGGATGTTTAATGATACTTGGCTGGATATTAACATTGTTTCTCTGATTGATGCTTCATCTCTATATTAAAATCATGGGGAGGGGTGCTTCAATATTGTGGGGTAGTAAGACATGGAGATCAACTTTCTCCACACAAATACATCAGAAATACATCTACATGTGGAACAACTCCTACAGAACAACTACTGAACGCTGGCAGAAGACCTCAGACTTCCCAAAAGGCAAGTAACTCCCCACATACCTGGGTAGAGCAAAAGAAAAAAAAAAGGGGGAGACAAAAGAATAAGGATGGGACCTGCTCTTCTGGGAGGGAGCTGTGAAGAAGGAAAAGTTTCCACACACTAGAAAGCCCCTTCACTGGTGGAGACTTGAGGTGGTGGTGGGGAAGCTTCAGAGCCATGGAGGAGAGCACAAGAACAGGGGTGCAGAGAGCAAAGCAGAGAGATTCCCATACAGAGGATCTGTGCCGACCAGCACTCACCAGCCTGCGAGGCTTGTCTGCTCACCTGCCGTGGCAGGTGGCGGCTGGGAGCTGAGGTTCGGGGTTTCGGAGGTCATATCCCAGGGAGAGAACTAGGGTTGGCTGCGTGAAAACAGCCTGAAGGGGTTAGCACCACAGCTAAACGGAAGGGAGTCCAGGAAAACGTCTGGAACTGCTTAAGAGGCAAGAGACCATTGTTTTGGTGTGAGCGAGGAGAGGAGATTCAGAGCACTGCCTAAACGAGCTTCAGATACAGGCACGAGCCGTGGTTATCACCACGGACACCAGAGACGGGCATGAAACACTAACGCTGCTGCTGCAGCCACCAAGAATCCTGTGTGCAAGCACAGGTCACTATCCATACCTCCCCCCAACCGGCGGCCTGAGCAGCACGCCACTGCCAGGGTCCCGTGATCCAGGGACAACTTTCCCAGGAGAACATAGGGCGTGCCTCAGGCTGTTGCAACATCATGTTGGCCTCTGCCGCTGCAGGCTGGCCCTGCATTCTGTACCTCTCCCTCGCCCCAGCCTGAGTGAGCCCAAGCCCCCAAATCAGCTCCTATTTTAACCCCGTCCTCTCTGGGTGGGGAACAGACGCCCTCAGGCGACTTACATGCAGAGGTGGGGCCAAAATCAAAGCTGAACCCCAGGAGCTGTGTGAACAAAGAAGAAAACGGGAAATTTCTCTGAGCAGCCTCAGGAGCAGTTGGTTAAATCCCCACAATCAACTTGATGTACCCTACATCTGTGGAATACTTGACTAGACAACAAATCATCCCAAAATTGAGGTGGTGGACTTTGGGAGCAAGTGTAGACTTGGGATTTGTTGTATGTGACTGACGTGTCAGATTTTTATGTTTATCTTAGTATAGTTTTAGTGCTTGATATCATTGGTGGATTTGTTTATTGGTTTGGTTGCTCTTTTTTATTTTTTTGTTACATTATATATTTTTTTAATGTTAATAATATTTTTATTTTAATTATTTTATTTTTAAAATTTATTTATTTATTTTTTCTTTCTTTTTTTTTTTTCCTCCCTCTTCTTCTGAGCCAGGTGACTAACAGGGTCTTTGTGCTCTGGCCTGGTGTCAGGGCTAAGACTCTGAGGTGGGGTAGCCGAATTCAAGACATTGGACCACGAGAGACCTCACAGCCCCATATAATACCAATTGGCAAGAGTTCTCCCAGAAATGTCCATCTCAATGCTAAGACCCAGCTCCACTCAATGGCCAGAAAGCTACAGTGCTGGACTGCCTATGTCAAACAACTAGCAAGATAGGAACAAAACCCCCCCATTAGCAGCGAGACTGTCTAAAATCACACTACGTTCACACACACCCCAAAACACACCACCGGACATGGCCTTGCCAACCAGAAAGACAAGAACCAGGCCCATTCACCAGAACATAGGCACCAGTCCCCTCTATCAGGAAGCCTACGCAAGCCCCTGAACCAATATTACCCCCTGGGGGAAGACACCAAAAACAACAAGAACTATGAACCTGTAGGCTGCAAAAAGGAGACCCAAACACAGTAAATTAAGCAAAATGAGAAGGCAGAGAAATATGCAGCAGATGAAGGGGCAAGGTAAAACCCTGGAAGACCAAATGATGAAGAGAAAATAAGCAGTCTACCTGAAAAATAGGTAATGATAATAAAGATGATCAAAAATCTTGGAAAAAGAATGGAGAAAATAAAAGAAACATTTAACAAGGACCTAGAAGAACTAAAGAGCAAATAAACAATGATGAACAACAAAATAAATGAAATTAAAAATTCTCTAGAAGGAATCAATAGCAGAATAATTTAGGCAGAAGAATGGATAAGTGACCTGGAAGATAAAATAGTGGAAATAACTACTGCAGAGAAAAATAAAGAAAGAAGAATGAAAAGAATTGAGGACAGTCTCAGAGACTCCTGGGATAACAATAAATGCACTAACATTAGAATTATAGGGGTCCCAGAAAAAGAAGAGAAAAAGAAAGGGACTGAGAAAATATTTGAAAGGTTTGTAGTTGAAAACTTCCCTAATATGGGAAAGGAAATAGTTAATCAAGCCCAGGAAGCACAGAGAGTCCCATACAGGATAAATCCAAACAGAAACATGCCAAGACACATATTAATCAAACTATCAAAAATTAAATACAAAGAAAAAAATATTAAAAGCAGCAAGGGAAAAACAACAAATAACACACAAGGGAATCCCCATACGGTTAACAGCTGATCTTTCAGCAGAAACTCTGCAAGCCAGAAGGGAGTGGCAGGACATATTGAAAGTGATGAAGGAGAAAAAACTACAACCAAGATTACTCTACCTAGCAAGGATCTCATTCAGATTTGATGGAGAAATTAAAAGCTTTACAGACAAGAACAGCTAAGAGAATTCAGCACCACCAAACGAGCTTTACAACAAATGCTAAAGGAACTTCTTTAGGCAAGAAACACAAGAGAAGGAAAAGACCTACAGTAACAAACCTGAAACAATTAAGAAAATGGTAATAGGAACATACATATCGATAATTACTTTAAATGTAACTGGATTAAATGCTTCAACCAAAAGACATAGACTGAATGAATGGATGCAAAAATAAGACTCATATATATGTTGTCTACAAGAGACCCACTGACGGCCTAGGGACACATACAGATTGAAAGTGAGGGGATGGAAAAAAATATTCCAGGCAAATGGAAAGCAAAAGAAAGCTGAACTAGCAATTCTCATATCAGACAAAAGAGACTTTAAAATAAAGACTATTATAAGATGCAAAGAAGGACACTATGTAATAATCAAGGAATCAATCCAAGAAGAAGATATAACAATTGTAAATATTTATGCACCCAATATAGGAGCACGTCAATACATAAGGCAAATGCTAACAGCCATAAAAGGGAAAATCGACAGTAACACATCATAGTAGGGGATTTTTACATCCCACTTTCACCAATGGACAGATCCAAAATGAAAATACATAAGGAGACACAGCTTTAAATGACACATTAAAAAAGATGGACTTAATTCATATTTATAGGACATTCCATCCAAAAACAACAGAAATCACTTTCTTCTCAACAGCTCATGGAGCATTCTCCAGGATAGAGCATATCTTGGGTCACAAGTCAAGCCTTGGTAATGTTAAGATTATGGAAATCATATCAAGTATCTTTTCCAACCAGAATGGTGTGAGACTAGATATCAAATGCAGGAAAAAAAACTGTAAGAAATACAGACACATGGAGGCTAAACAATACATCACTAATTAACCAAGACATCACAGAAGAAATCAAAGAGGAAATAAAAAAATACCTAGAAACAAATGACAATGAAACATGATGACCGAAAACCTCTGGGATGCAGCAAAAACATTTCTAAGAGGGAAGTTTATAGCAATAAAATCCTATCTCAATTAACAAGAAAAATCTCAAATAAACAACCTAACATTACACCTCATGAAATTAGAGAAAGAGAAACAAAAAACCCTGAAGATAGCAGAAGGAAAGAAGTCACAAAGATCATATCAGAAATAAACGGAAAGGAAATGAAGGAAACGATAGCAAAGATCAATAAAATTAAAAGTTTGCTCTTTGAGAAGATAAAAAATATTGATAAACCATTAGCCAGACTCATCAAGAAAAAAAGGGAGAAGACTCAAATCAATAGTCTTAGAAATGAAAAAGAAGTCACAACTGACACTACAGAAATACAAAGGAACATGAGAGGTTACTACAACCAATTATATGCCAATAAAATGGACAACCTGGAAGAAATGGACAAATTTTTAGAAAAGTACAAGCTTCTTACATTGAATCAGAAAGAAATAGAAAATATAAACAGACCAACCACAAGCACTGAAATTGAAACTGTGATTAAAAATCTTCCAACAAACAGTAGCCCGGGACCAGATGGCTTCACAGGCAAATTCTATCAAACATTTAGAGAAGGGCAAACACCTATCTTTCTCAAACTCTTCCAAATTATAGCAGAGGGAGAAACACTCCCAAACTCATTCTATGAGGCCAACATTACCCTGATAGCAAAACCAGACAAATATGTAACAAGAAAAGAAAACTACAGGCCAATATCACTGATGAACATAGATGCAAAAGTCCTAAGCAAAATACTAGCAAACAGAAACCAATAGCACATTAAAGGGATCATACACCATGACCAAGTGTGGTTTATCCCATGAATGCAAGGATTCTTCAGTATACACAAATCAATCATTGTGATACACCATATTAACAAATTGAAGGATAAAAATCATATGATTATCTCAATAGATGCAGAAAAAGCTTTCGACAAAATTCAACAGCCCTGTTTGATAAAAGCCCTCCAGAAAGTATGCATAGAGGGAACTTACCTCAACATAATAAAGGTCATATATAACAAACCCACAACCAGCATCATTCTCAATGGTGAAACAATTTCCACTAAGATCAGAAACAAGACAAGATTGCCCACTCTCAACACTATTATTCAACATAGTTTTGGAAGTTTTAGCCACAGCAATCAGAGAAGAAAAAATATAAAAGGCATTAAAATCGGAAAAGAAGAGTAACTGTCACTGTTTGCAGATGACATGATACTATATTTAGAGAATACTAAGGAAGCTACCAGAAAACTACTAGAGCTAAACAATGAATTTGGCAAAGTAGCTGAATATAAAATTAATGCACAGAAATCTCTTGCATTCCTATGCAATAATGATGAAAAATCTGAAAGAGAAATTAAAGAAACACTCCCATTTACCATTGCAACAAAAAGAATAAAATACCTAGGAATAAACCTACCTAAGGAGAAAAAAGACTGTATGCAGAAAACTGTAAGACACTGATGAAAGAAATTAAAGATGATACCAGCAGATGGAGAGATATACCATGTTCTTGGATTGGAAGAATCAACGTTGTGAAAATTACTATACTACCCCAAACAATCTACAGATTCAATGCAATCCCTATCAACTACCAATGGCATTTTTCACAGAAGTAGAACAAAAAAATTTCCCAATTTGTATGGAAACACGAAGGACCCCGAATAGCCAAAGCAATTTTGAGAAAGAAAAACAGCTGCAGGAATCAGTCTCCCTGACTTCAGACTATAGTACAAAGCTACAGTAATCAATAGAGTATAGTACTGGCATAAAAACAGAAATATAGATAAATGGAACAGGATAGAAAGCCCAGAGATAAATCCAGGCACATACAGTCATTGTACCTTTGATAGAAGAGGCAAGAATATGCAATGGAGAAAAGACAGTCTCTTCAATAAGTGGTTCTGGGAAAACTGGACAGCTACATGTAAAAGAATGAAATTAGAATACTCCCTAACACCATACACAAAAATAAACTCAAAATGGATTAAAGACCTAAATGTAAGGCCAGACACTATAAAACTCATAGAGAAAAGCATGGGCAGAATACTCTATGACATAATTCACAGCAAGATCCATTTTGACCACCTCCTAGGGAAATGGAAATAAAAACAATGATAAACAAATGGGACCTAATGAAACTTAAAAGGTTTTGCACAGCAAAGGAAACCATAAACAAGACAAAAGGACAACCCTCAGAATGGGAAAATATATTTGCAAATGAAGCAACTGACAAAGGATTAATCTCCAAAACACACAAACATCTCCTGCAGCTCAGTATCAAAAACACAGACAACCCAATCCAATAATGGGCAGACCACCTAAATAGACATTTCTGCAAAGAAGGTGTACAGATTGCCAACAAACACATGAAAGGATGCTCAACATCACTAATCTTCAGAGAAATGCCAATCGAAACTACAATGAGGTATCACCTCACACCAGTCAGAATGGCCATCAACAAAAAATTGAAAAACAGTAAATGCTGGAGAGGGTGTGGAGAAAAGGGAACCCTCTTGCACTGTTGGTGGGAATGTAAATTGATACAGCCACTATGGAGAATGGTATGGAGTTTCCTTAGAAAACTAATAATAGAACTACCATATGACCCAGCAATCCCACTATTGGCCTATATCCTGAGAAAACCATAATTCAAAAACAGACGTGTTGGGCTTCCATGGTGGTGCAGTGGTTGAGAGTCCGCCTGCTAATGCAGGGGACATGGGTTTGTGCCCCGGGACGGGAAGATCCCACATGCCATGCAGCGGCTGGGCCCGTGAGACATGGCTGCTGAGCCTGCACATCCAGAGCTTGTGCTCCACAACAGTGAGAGGCCCGTGTACCACAAAAAAAAAAAAAAAAAAAAAGAGACATATAACACAATATTTATTGCAGCACTATTTACAATAGCCAGGACATGGAAGCAACCTAAGGGTCCATCAACAGATGAATGGATAAGGAAGATATCGCACATATATACAATGGAATATTACTGTGCCATAAGAAGAAATGAAACTGAGTTATTTGTAAGTGAGGTGGATGGACCTAGAGTCTGTCATACAGAGTGAAGTAAGTCAGAAAGAGAAAAACAAATACCGTATGCTAACACATATATATGGAATCTAAAAAAAAAAAAAAAAAGGTTCTGAAGAACTTAGGGGCAGGACAGGAATAAAGATGTAGATGTAGAAAATGGACTTAAGGACACAGGGAGGGGGAAGGGTAGGCTGGGACAAAGTGAGAGAGTGGCATGTACATATATACACTACCATATAAAACATAGATAGCTAGTGGGAAGCAGCTGCATGGCACAGGGAGATCAGCTTGGTGCTTTGTGTCCACCTAGACGGGTGGAATAGGGAGGGTGTGATGGTGATGCAAGAGAGAGGGTATATGGGAATATATGTATACGTATAGCTGATTCACTTTGTAATATAGCAGAAAGTAACACAACTTTGTAAAGCAATTATGTGCATTTGGGGTGAATAAACCAACACAACTCTTCCTTAGTGTTAAGATATGTTCTCAACTACTACTGTTTTTTACTTTTGAAGGCTTTATGGAATTTGATACAATATTGCTTCTATGATTTTTGTTTGTTTGTTTGTTTGTTTTGGCCAGGAGGCATGTGGGATCTTAGCTCCCTGACCAGGGATCAAACTTGCACTCCCTGCATTGGAAGGCGAAGTCTAAACCCCTGAATTGCCAGGGAAGTTCCACAACTACTACTTCTTAAATTTAATTGAACTGCCTTTATTTGCCTGTTAGGCAATTCAGGGATTTTATATCCGTCTTTCACCTGTCCTGTCACTGAAAGTGCATTGACAGGACACCAAAGGCATCAGAACTTACTAGGATTTCTCTTGATAGACATTAGAATTTAAATTAATTATTTAAAGAAATTGATTTAATATTGTATTTTTTTCAGAAGCCACTGGTTTTTCAACTAAAAACTCAGCTAAAGGTCATAGGTGTTCATGTTTTCTCTTTTGTAAAGTGTTTATTAGCAATATCACATCTTTATCTTATGATTCCACGATATGGGACAGGGCAAGTTGATTATAGTATTAGTTCAAGTTGATTTGACAAGGGACAGAAATACCTTGTGGTAATCTACTTTTTTTAAAAAGAGCAATCCATTTTAAACACTTATCATTATTCAACTTTGGCAAATTATAGCATTAATATATTTTGTCTTTTTATGGTTTTTCTCCTCAGTGGAATTTAGTACTATTAAGAACTCTGAAATAAGAAAGACAAATTTTCCAAGCTATAACATTAATTTCTCCCCTAAACTTGCCAAGTCATTAAGTACTGGGAAACAACTATTAATAAAAGACCAAACTGTATACCTCAGTAAATATTCATTCACTTAAGCCAATATTAACACAGTATATTTCACACTTCACTCAAATTTTTTGTGTGATTTGAATTTGAAAATTATTGTTATTCTTACATACCAGGCTAATTACAGAAGTACTATCAAATAATGAATACTTATATGCACACAAATATACATACATATTTATATGTGTGTATTTATAAATAATATTGTCTGTCAATATGCTTTTAGAGAGAATGTGCAATTGTGATTCTGGTTATGCTTGCCAGTGAATTATATACAAATCTTGTTTAGATTTATATGTCACTAAAATAACACTAAAGTTAATTTTTGTGAATTGAGCCTTTAAATACATAGAACTATATGAAGCATACACAGAATTGATGAGTCTGTTGCCTTTCTGTGCTAATAAGTTTATTTAACATAATTTGAGAATTAATACATCCATAATGTATTTCAAATAATTATTTTACTAGATAGTCCTTACAAAAGGGTAGTTTTCATTTTGTCTGCAAGTAGCTGACTTTGGCAATTTGCTTTTTATAAACATCCTTTCATTACTGATTTATTCCAATGTAAGGAAAAACATCATTAGATTTTTCAGTATCTGGGGATTTCTGAGGGATAGAAACATGAATACAGTCTATGTTTTGGTGTCTCAACCCCCAAAACAATATTAATTTAAATTATAAAGCAAGATAAATTATGGCTGACATGGAAACTGTAAGAGCATCCATATATACCTAAGACCCCATGTCCTCTGAAAGAAGGTGGAGGCATGGAATTGGAGTATTTGAACATACAGTGGCAAGGAAAGAAGCCAAGTATATAGGGGTTAAAAATAGGGCTTGTTTGCCTCTGCCAGAAGGCTGGAATGTTATTGTGCCCTGGGTGGGTGGGGAAAGAGGAGAGGGATTCAGTAGAGTGATGAAAGGTACTATACCTAGCACCTTGCAATGTATAGTCCTTGGAGAATCTGAGAGTCCCGTTGATACCAGAGGCATTCCCTGAGGGGAAATGCACTGTTGAGTGGACATCTATCTCAGTTTATACCTGAGAACAAGGAAATTCTCACATGTCAAAAGAGAGGTCCAAGATAGCTACTAGTCAATTTGATAAGAAATCACATTGGCTTTTAGCCCCTCACTTACTGAGAGACAAAAATAGCTTGAGGTGCACAGATGTTGAGGAATTCTCCAAGAAAGAGTGATTTACAGAGTAAATTGTAGGAGGGAGATGAGGTAAATAACTGGACTAAGTGGATACTGAGGATGTAAAACCAATGTTAGAAAATGTTAATAAAAATGCCATGGCCTTAACACTTAAACAGAAGCATTTTCAAACAAGGATTTCTAGAAATTAAAAGTTTGATTTATGAATAAAAATGTGTTAGTAGTAAAATTGCTAAAAAGCAAATTTGGGAGAGCAAAAGTTGAAAGAAACTATCTCACAATAAAGAGGAAAAATAGAAAAAAAAAAAAAAAAAGAACAGTAAAAAACAAAGAGGACCGAAGTTGGAGTCCAAATATGTCAAAAGGAAAAGATACATGGAAAAATTTTCCACTGATTACACATAAGAAAGACTAGATTGTTTGTAGAATAAAAAATAGAACAAGCAATCCTAAAATTTGTATGGAACCACAAATTGGCCCTGAATAACTAAATCAATTTTAAGAAAGAAGAACAAGGCTGAAGACATCATGCTCCCTGATTTCAAACTATATTCCAAAGCTATAATATTCAAAACAAAATAGTATTGGCATGACAACAGACATGTAGATCAATGAATAGAATAGACAGCCCAGAAATAAACCCATGTATATATGGTCAATTAATTTATGACAAAAGAGCAAAGAATGTACAATGGGGAAAGAACAGTCTCTTCAAAAAATGGTGTTGGGAAAATTGGACAAGCTCATGCAAAAGAATGAAACTGGACCATAATCTTATACCACACACAAAAAATAACTCTAAATGGATTAAAGATTTGAATGTAAGACTTAAAACCATAAAGCTCCTAGAAGAAAATGTAGGCAGTAACCTCCTTGACATAGGTCTTGGCAATGATTTTTTGAATATGACACCAAAAGCAAAAGCAACAAAAGAAAAATAAACAAATGGGACTACATCAAATTTAAAAGCTTCTGTACAGCAAAGGAAACCATCAACGAAATGAAAAGGCAACCTACTAAATGGGAGAAAATAATTGTAAATCATATCTGATAAGGGGCCAATATGCAAAATATACAAAGAACTCATACAACTCAATAGCAAAAAAATAATCTGATCAAAAAGTGGGGAGAGGATCTGAACAGACATTTTTCCAAAAAGACATACAGATGGCCAACAGGTAGATGAAAAGATGCTCAACATCATTAATCATCAGGTAAATGCAAATCAAAACCACAGTGAAATATCACTTTATATCTGTTAGGATGGTTATTATCTAAAAGACGGGATAAATGTTGAGGAACATGTGGAGAATAAAGCAACTGTCGTGCACTGCTAGTGGGAATTAAATTGGTGTAGCCACTATGGAAAATAGTATGGAGGCTCCCGAAAAAAAATCGAAGTTCAAAAAAATTGTACCTTAGCCCAAAGACATTCAATTTATAGTGATTAATGCAGTCACAGAAGATATAGCAGTATCCATATCTCTGATGACCCCTGCTTTCTTAGTCAGTCAGACTCACTTATAGTGAGCTCTCCCAGACCTGCTCTAATGCCTTCTGTCTCGAGTCTTGGTATCTGTCCCTATCATCTTTTACCTACTAGTTCTATAGCAGATTTCATATTTTCTCTTTTCTGTAGTAGGTCTGAAATTACTTTACTTCTATGGATTTACTAACATTTTATCCATAAACTCAGATATGAGCTGAGTATCCTCATGTCCATTTGGAAGATGAGAAAATGTAATTTTACAGAGTGTAAAATCCAGCCATCAATCCACAGCACTACTTGACTCAAAAGCTAGTTTGTCCAACTCCCAGACCACATTCTTAATGGAAATAGTTTGCTTCTGAGTAATTTTGATTACTCTGTTTTTGAAGCTGAATGAATCATTTTGGGAAAGATTTCTGTCTTTCATCTCATTTTATGGATTGACCTTTTTATATTTCACTGAGTTTCTGGCAGGCAATCTCTCCCTGTGTCTGCGAGGAATTGATACGGATGTTAACTTTGTTTATGTCTTACGCTTGCCCCTCACGACAAAGATATCTCTTTTAAAAGGCCTGAGGAGCTTCAAGATGGCAGAAGAGTAAGACGGGAGATCACCTTCCTCCCCACACATACATCAGAAATACATCTACATGTGGAACAACTCCTACAGAACACCTACTGAATGCTGGCAGAAGACCTCAGACCTCCGAAAAGGCAAGAAACTCCCCACGTACCTGGGTAGGGCAAAAGTAAAAAGAATAAACAGAGTCAAAAGAATAGGGACAGGACCTGCACCAGTGGGAGGGAGCTGTGAAGGAGGAAAGGTTTCCACACACTAGGAAGCCCCTTCGCAGGTGGAGACTGCGGGGGATGGAGGAGGGAGCTTCGAAGCCTCGGAGGAGAGCGGCGCAACAGGGGTGCAGAGGGCAAAGTGGAGAGATTCCCGCACAGAAGATCGGTGCCGACCGGCACTCACCAGCCCAACAGGCTGGATTGCTTACCCGCCGGGGTGGGCGGGGTCTGCGAGCTGAGGCTCGGGCTTCGGTCGGATAGCAGGGAGAGGACTGGCGGCGTGAACACAGCCTGAAGGGGCTAGTGCACCACGGCTAGCCGGGAGGGAGTCCGGGGAAAAAGTCTGGAGCTGCTGAAGAGACAAGAGACTTTTTCTTATTTTTTTGTTTCCTGGTGCGTGAGGAGAGGGGATTAAGAGCGCTGCTTAAAGGAGCTCCCGTGACTGGCGTGAGCCGCAGCTATCAGCGCAGACCACCGAGATGGGCTTGAGACAATAAGGCTGCTGCTGTCGCCACCAAGAAACCTGTGTGTGAGCACAGGTCACTATCCACACCTCCCCTCCCGGGAGCCTGTGCAGCCAGTCACTGCCAGGGTCCTGTGATCCAGGGACAACTTCCCCAGGAGAACGCACGGTGCGCCGCAGGCTGGTGCAACGTCACGCTGGCCTCTGCTGCCGCAGGCTCGCCCCGTATTCCATACCCCTCCCTCCCCCAGGCCTGAGTGAGCCAGAGCCCCCGAATCAACTGCTTCTTTAACCCCGTCCTGTCTGAGCGAAGAAGAGACTCCCTCAGGCGACCTACACGCAGAGGCGGGTCCAAATCCAAAGCTGAACCCCGGAAGCTGTGCTAACAAAGAAGAGAAAGGGAAATCTCTCCCAGCAGCCTCAGGAGCAGCGGATTAAATCTCCACAATCAACTTGATGTGCCCTGCATCTGTGAAATACCTGAATGGACAATGAATCATCCCAAATTGAGGAGGGGAACTTTGGGGGCAATGATATATATATATATATTTCCCCATTTCTCTTTTTGTGAGTGTGTATGTGTATGGTTTTGTGTGTGATATTGTGTGTATAGCTTTGCTTGTACTGTTTGTCCTAGGGTTCTGTCTGTCCATTTTTTATTACTTAAAAATTTTTCTTTCTTAATAATTATTCTTTATTTTAATAAATTTATTTTATTTTCTTCTTTTTTTCCTCCCTTTTACTCTGAGCTATGTGGAGGACAGGCTCTTGGGGCTCCAGCTAGGTGTCAGGGCTGTGCCACTGAAGTGGGTGAGTCAAGTTCAGGACACTGGTCCACAAGAGACCTTCCAGTTCCATGTAAGATCAAATGGCAAAAATCTTCCAGAGATCTCCACCTCAACGCCAAGACCCAGTCCAAATAAACAACAAGCAAGCTACAGTGCAGGGCACCCTATGCCAAAGAACTATCAAGACAGGAACACACCCCATCAATTAGCATATAGGCTGCCTAAAATCATAATAAGGCCACAGACACCCCAAAACACACCAGCAGATGTGGACCTGCCCACTAGAAAGACAAGATCCAGCTTCATCCACCAGAACACATGCACTAGTCCCCTTCAGCAGGAAGCCTACACAAACCACTGAACAAACCTTAGCCACTGGGGACAGACACCAAAAACAATGAAAACTACGAACCTACAGCCTGCAAAAAGGAGACCCCAAACACAGTAAGTTAAGCAAAATGAGAAGACAGATAATCACACAGCAGATGAAGGCGCAAGGCAAAAACCCACCAGACCTAACAAATGAAGAGGAAATAGGCAGTCTGCCTGAAAAAGAATACATAATAATGACAGTAAAGATAATCCAAAATCTTGGAAATAGAATGGAGAAAATACAAGGGAAGTTTAACAAGGACCTAAAAGAACTAAAGAGGAAACAAACAGTGTTGAAGAACACAAAAAATGAAATTAAAAATTCTCTAGAAGGGATCAATAGCAGAATAACTGAGGCAGAAGAAGGGATAAGAGACCTGGAATATAAAATAGTGGAAATAAATACCGCAGAGCAGAATAAAGAAAAAAGCATGAAAAGAAGAGAGGACAGTCTCAGAGACCTCTGGGGCAACATTAAATGCACCAACATTCGAAATATAAGGGTCCCAGAAGAAGAAGAGAAAAAGAAAGGGACTGAGAAAATATTTGAAGAGATTACAGTTGAAAACTTCCCTAATATGGGAAAGGAAATAGTTACTCAAGTCCAGGAAGCACAGAGAGTCCCATACAGGATAAATCCAAGGAGAAACACACCAAGACACATATTAATCAAAAATGTAATACAAAGAACAAATATTAAAAACAGTAAGGGAAAAACAACAAGTAACACATAAGGGAATCCCCGTAAGGATAACAGCTGATCTTTCAGCAGAAACTCTGCAAACCAGAAGGGAGTGGCAGGACATATTTAAAGTGATGAAAGAGAAAAACCTACAACCAAGATTACTCTACCCAGCAAGGATCTCATTCAGATTTGGCAGAGAAATTAAAATCTTTACAGACAAGGAAAAGCTAAGAGAATTCAGCACCACCAAACCAGCTTTACAACAAATGCTACAGGAACTTCTCTAGGCAGGAAACACAAAAGAAAGAAAAGACCTACAATAATGAACCCAAAACAATTAAGAAAATGGGAATAGGAACATACATATCAAAAATTACCTTAAATGTAAATGGATTAAATGCTCCAACCAAAAGACATAGACTGGCTGAATGGATACAAAAACAAGACCTGTATATATGCTGTCTACAAGAGACCCACTTCAGACCTAGGGACACATACAGCCTGAAAGCTAGGGGATGGAAAAATATATTCCATGCAAATGGAAATCAGAAGAAAGCTGGAGTAGCAATTCTCATATCAGACAAAATAGACTTTAAAATAAACACTATTACAAGAGACAAAAAAGGACACTACATAATGATCAAGGGATCAGTCCAAGAAGAAGATATAACAATTGTAAATATGCACTCAACATAGGAACACCTCAATATTTAAGGCAAATACTAACAGCCATAAAAGGGGAAATTGACAGTACGGCAATCATAGTAGGGGGCTATAACACTCCACTTTCACCACTAGACAGATCATCCAAAATGAAAATAAAGAAGGAAGCTCAAGCTTTAAATGATAAATTAAAGAAGATGGACTTAATTGATATTTATAGGACAATCCATCCAAAAACAACAGAATACATTTTCTTCTCAAGTGCTCATGGAATATTCTCCAGTATAGATCATATCTTCGGTCACAAATCAAGCCTTGGTAAATTTATGAAAATTGAAATCATATCAAGGATCTTTTGTGATCACAACGCTATGAGAGTAGATATCAATTACAGGAAAAAAATCTGTAAGAAATACAAACACATGGAGGCCAAACAACAAACTACTTAGTAACCAAGAGATCAATTAATAACTCAAAGATGAAATCAAAAAATACCTAGAAACAAATGACAATGAAAACAGAATGACCCAAAATCTATGGGATGCAGCAAAAGCAGTTCTCAGAGGGAAGTTTATAGCTCTACAACCCTGCTTTAAGAAACATCTCAAATAAACAACCTAACCTTAAACCTATGGGAATTAGAGAAAGAAGAACAAAACCCCCCCAAAGTTAGTTGAAGGAAAGAAAGCAAAAAGATCAAATCAGAAATAAATGAAAATGAAATGAAGGAGATGATAGCAAAGATCAATAAAACTAAAAGCTGTTTCTTTGAGAAGACAAACAAAATTGATAAACCATTAGCCAGACTTATCAAGAAAAAAAGGGAGAAGACTTAAATCAATAGACCTGGAAAGGAAAAAGGAGAAGTAACACATAACACTGCAGAAATACAAAGGATCATGAGAGATTACTACAAGCAACTATGTGCCAATAAAATGGACAACCTGGAAGAAATGCACAAATTCTTAGACATGCACATACTTCCGAGACTGAACCAGGAAGAAAGAGAAAATATGAACTCACCAAACACAAGCACTGAAATTGAAACTGTGATAAAAAAAAAAAAAAAACTTCCAACAAAGAAAAGCCCAGGACCAGATGGCTTCACAGGCAAATTCTTTCAAACATTTAGAGAAGAGATAACACCTATCCTTCTAAAACTCTTCCAAAATACAGCAGAGGGAGGAAGACTCCCAAACTCATTCTACTAGGCCACCATCAGTCTGATACCAAAACGAGACAAAGATGTCATGAAGAAAGAAAACTACAGGCCAATATCACTGATGAACATAAATGCAAAAATCCTCAACAAAATACTAGCAAAGAGAATCCAACAGCACATTAAAAACATCATTCACCATGATCAAGTGGAGTTTAACCCAGGAATGCAAGAATTCTTCAGTATACACAAATCAATCAATGTGATACACCATATTAACATATTGAAGGAGAAAAAACCTATGATCATCTCAATAGATGCAGAGAAAGCTTTTGTCAAAATTCAACACGCATCTATGATAAAAACCCTCCAGAAAGTAGGCATAGAAGGAACTTTCCTCAACATAATAAAGGCCATATATGACAAACCCACAGTCAACATCGTCCTCAATGGTGAAAAACTGAAACCATTTCCTCTAAGGTTAGGAACAAGAAAATGTTGCCCACTCTCACCAGTATGATTCAACACAGTTTTGGAAGTTTTAGGCACAGCAATCAGAGAAAAAAAAAAAGAAATAAAAGGATTCCAAACTGGAAAAGAAGGAATAAAGATGTCACTGTTTGCAGATGACATGATACTCTACATAGAGAATCGTTAAGATGCTACCAGAAAACTACTGGAGCTAATCAAAGAATTTGGTAAAGTTGAAGGATACAAAATTAATGCACAGAAATCTCTTGCATTCCTATACATTAATGATTAAATATCTGAAAGAGAAATTAAGAAAACACTCCCATTTACCATTGCAACAAAAAGAATAAAATCCCTAAGAATAAACCTACCTAAGGAGACAAAAGACCTCTATGCCGAAAATTATAAGACACTGATGAAAGAAATTAAAGATGATACAAATAGATGGAGAGATATACCATGTTCTTGCATTGGAGGAATCAACATTGTGAAAATGACTATACTACCCAAAGCAATCTACAGATTCAATGCAATCCCTATGAAACTACTACTGGCCTTTTTCACAGAACTAGAACAAAATATTTCACAATTTGTATGGAAACACAATAGATCCCGAATAGCCAAAGCAAACTTGAGAAAGAAAATGGAGCTGGAAGAATCAGGCTCCCTGACTTCAGACTATACAAGAAAGCTGCAAGAATCAAGACAGTATGGTACTGGCACAAAAACAGAAATATAGATCAATGGAACAGGACAGAAAGCCCAGAGATAAACCCACCCATAAGGTGACATATGGTCACCTTATCTTTGATAAAGGTGGCAAGAATATACAGTGGATAAAATACAGCCTCTTTAATAAGTGGTGCTGGGAAAACTGGACAGCTGCATGTAGAAGAATGAAATTAGAACACTCCCTTACACCATACACAAAAATAAACTCAAAATGGATTAAAGACCTAAAAATAAGGCCAGACACCATCAAACCCTTAAAGGAAAACAGGCAGAACACTCTATGACATAAGTCACAGCAAGATCCTTTTTGACCCACCTCCTAGGGAAATGGAAATAAAAACAAAAATAAACAAATGGGACCTAATGAAACTACAAAGCTTTAGCACAGCAAAGGAAACCATAAACAAGACGAAAAGACAACTCTCAGAATGGGAGAAAATATTTTCAAATGAAGCAACTGACAAAGGATTAATCTCCAAAACATACCATCAGCTTATGCAGCTCAATATCAAAAAAAGCAAACAACCCAATCCAAAAATGCGCAGACCACCTAAATAGGCATTTCTCCAAAGAAGATATACAGGTTGCCAACAAACACATGAAAGAATGCTCAACAACGTTAATCATTAGAGAAATGTAAATCAAAACTACAATGAGATATCATCTCACACCGGTCAGAATGGCCTTCATCAAAACATCTACAAACAATAAATGCTGGAAAGGGTGTGGAGAAAAGGGAACCCTCTTGCACTGTTGGTGGGAATGTAAATTGATACAGCCACTATGGAGAGCAGTATGGAGCTTCCTTAAAAAATTAAAAATAGAATTACCATACGACCCAGCAATCCCACTACTGGGCATATACCCTGAGAAAACAGTAATTCAAAAAGAGTCATGTACCAAAATGTTCATTGCAGCTCTATTTACAATAGCCAAGACATGGAAGCAACCTAAGTGTCCATCAACAGATGAATGGATAAAGAAGATGTGGCACATATATACAATGGAATATTACTCAGTCATAAAAATAAATGATATTGAGTTATTTGTATGAGGTGGATGGACCTAGTTACTGTCATACAGAGTGAAGTCAGTTAGGAAGAGAAAAACAAATACCGTATGCTAACACATATATATGTAGTCTAAACAAAACAACAACAAAAATGGTCAGAAGAGCCTAGGGGCAAGATGGGAATAAAGATGCAGACCTACTAGAGAGCGGACTTGAGGATACGGGAAGGGGGAAGGGTGAGCTGGGACAAAGTGTGAGAGTGGCATGGACATATATACACTACCAAACATAAAATAGATAGCTAGTGGGAAGCAGCCACATAGCACAGGGAGATCAGCTCAGTGCTTTGTGATCACCTAGAGGGGTGGAATATTGAGGGTGGGATGGAGGGAGATGCAAGAGGGAAGAGATATGGGGACATATGTATAACTGATTCACTTTGTTATAAGGCAGAAACTGACACACCATTGTAAAGCAATTATACTCTAATAAAGATGTTAAAAAAAGAAAAATGAATGATAATTATGTGACATGATAGAGGTGTTAGCTAGAACTCTGATGGTAGTCACATTGCAATGTATAAATGTATCAAATCAACATGATGTACACCTTAAACTTACACAATATTATATGTCAATTTTGTCTCAATATAAATAGATAAATAAATAAATAAGATAAACTAATTAAAAAAAAAAAGGCCTGCTAGTTAAACCTAATATTCAACCTGTTTCCCTTTGTTCTCCATTTCCAAATATTTTTCACATTTCTGCTCTCCATTCAGTAAGTTAAGTATACTTCCTCTCCATTAAATTCACACATTATATTTATGTGCTTTGGTTGGTTTCACTTAATATAAGAACCATGTGTATGTTTAGTTTAACCAATTATTTCTTTATACTCTAATTGTGAAATATAACATTAACATGGGGGAATTGTTTAATATATATTTAAAATTTAACAAATATTACTAAAAGCAATGCCTGTGAATCTCCACTGAGGGAAATACAGAGAATGTTAGCAGTGCCCTGCCATGTTGAGTGCTCTGTCTCAGATACCACACATTATGCCACCTCCAAGAAGATCCCTCTCCCCTCAAAAAAAGATTAGAACCTTCATTTTCAAAAGGTTCATAAAGTCCAAAGGAAAACTAATAAAAGATATACTTCTAGGTACATCTTGCTGAGATTTCTGAGTTGAGATAAAGAAAATACTAACAAGGGATAGAGAATGATACAAACATCAGTATTTAAGTAGAATACTAGAAGTGGTTAAGATGTTAGGATATTGTACATCGGATACTAAGAGGAAAAGAAATATAGTTAACTAATTTAGACCAAGTCAAAATATGCATATGTGGGGAAAAATAAAGACTTCTGTAGGCATGCATAGATTCAGAAATTATATTATCCATTTACCCGAAGTAATTATTTTAGAAGCAACCTAAAACCTAAGAATTGAAGGAGAATGGATATAACTAAAAAAACTTACAAAATTTTTAATTAAGTCCTAATGTGTAGTAATGACAACAGACACTTGGAGTGGTCAAAGAAGCACTAAGTACAGAGTATATGAGAAAGAAAAGATATAAAATACATAGATATTTTACAGAAGCTGGAAACTAAAACTCTAACATTTATGTATAAAACTTGAGCTTCTATGGCAGAGAAGGGTGGTGGAGGAGGAGGTAAGGTGGTTTGGGAGTGATGAAATAGAAGCTTTCTAAAGTTCATGTGTTGGCAAAGGAGATCAGAATATACAATGGAGCAAAGACAGCCACTTAAATAAGTGGTGCCTGGAAAACTGTACAGCTACATGTAAAAGAATGAAATGAAATTAGAACACTCCCTAACACCATACACAAACATAAACTCAAAATGGATTAAAGACCTAACTGTAAGGCCAGACTCTATAAAACTCTTAGAGGAAAACATGACCAGAACAGTCTTTGACATAAATCACAGGAAGATCTTTTCTGACCCACCACCTAGAGTAATGGGAATAAAAACAAAAATAAACAAATGGGACCTAATTAAACTTAAAAGGAAACAATGAACAAGATGAAAAGACAACCCTCAGAATGGGAGAAAATATTTGCAAATGAAGCAACTAACAAAGTATTAATCTCCAAAATATACAAGCAACTCATGCAGCTCAATATCAAAAAAAACAAACAACCCAATCAAAAAATGGGTGAAAGACCTAAATAGACATTCCTCCAAAGAAGACATACAGATGGCCAACAAATGCATGAAAAGATGTTCAAAGTCACTAATTATTAGAGAAATGCAAATCAAAACTAAGATGAGATATCACTTCACACCAGTCAGAATGGCCATGATTACAAATGTACCTACAATGAATGCTGGAGAGGATGTAGAGAAAAGGGAATCCTCTTGCACTGTTGGTGGGAATGTAAATTGATATAGCCACTATGGAGAACAGTATGGAGGTTCCTTAAACAACTAAAAGTAGAACTACCATGTGACCCAGCAATCCCACTACTGGGCATATACCCTGAGAAAACCATAATTCAAAAAGATACATGCACCCCAATGTTCATAGCAGCAGTATTTACAATATCCAGGAAATGGAAGCAACCTAAATGTCCATCAACAGAGGAATGGATAAAGATGTGGTACATATATACAATGGAATATTACTCAGCCATAAAAAGGAACGAAATTAGGTCATTTTTAGAGATGTGGATGGACCTAGAGACTGTCATACAGATTGAAGTGAGTCAGAGAGAAAAACAAATGTTGTATATTAACGCATATATATGGAATATGAAAAAATTGGTATAGACGGTCTTATTTACAAAGCAGATATAGAGACACATGTAGAGAACAAACATACAGATACCAAGGGGGAATAGGGGGATGAATTGGGAGATTCAGATTGACATATATACACTATTGATACTATGTATAAAATAGATAACTAATGAGAACCTACTGTATAGCACAGGGAACTCTACTCAGTGCTCTCTGGTGACTTAAATGGGATGAAAATCAAAAAAAAGAGGGGTTATATATATACACGTATAGCTGATTCACTTTGCTGTACAGTAGAAACTAACACAACATTTTAAAGCAACTATACTCCAATAATTTTTTTTTTTAAAAAGTAAAAAATATAAAGTTTGTGTCTTGGATGGGAGTTAGCATAGCTATTGTTTGATTTTAAGAGAAAAATAGATAAAAAAGGTTTTATCTATAAATGTTTAATATATTATAGCCACTAATGAAATGGAGAGGCCTAGTAGAAGATACAAATTAAGGCAGTTGAGAGGGAATAGATAGGAATTAAAAGAAAATTCATTAAGCAAGCATAAGGAAAGAAAGAAAAGAGGAAACAATAAGTTAAATACTTGGAATCAGGATGGAAGAAATATAATCCAATACATTTGTTAATATAATAAATGTAAAAGTATTAAATTTCCCTGCAAAAATAAAGACTTTCATATTGCTTTCAAAAACAAGATCCAGATATATGCTGTTTTAGGAAATATGCAAAAATAAAGTGACAGTGTAATGGGTTAAAATATTCTACCAAAAGATATGTTGAAGTCCTAATCTCCAGTGCCTGTAAATGTGACCTTATTTGGAAATACATCTTTGCAGATATAATCACAATGAGGTCATTAGGGTGAGTCTTAATCCAATATAACTAGTGTCTTCATAAGAGAAGGAAAAGAGACACAGACACAAAGACATGGGAGAAGACCATGTGATGATGGAAGCAGAGATTGGAGTGGTACGTCAGTAAACCAAGAAATGCCAAAGATTGCCAGCATACCAGAAGCTGAAAGAAAGGCATGGAACAAACTGTCCCCTAGAACTTGCAGAGACAGAGCACAGCTCTGCTGACACCTTGATTTCAGACATTCAGCCTCCAAATATCTGTTGTTAAACCATTCAGTTTGTGATAATTTATTACACTTGCCCCAGGAAACTAACGACAAAGAAAGGTGGAGAATAAATGGATATATTAGGGAAATGCAAACCAAAAGAGAGCCTTATCAGTAAAGGATCAAGTAAAGTATCAAACAGAGTAAAATTCTAGGCTAAAGATAGTAAATGAGATATTATATAAATAAAAGCTACGATTCTCCAAGAAGTTATAGAGAGGCAGTGTTGAAAAGGGCACAGACTAAAGAGCCTATACTCTAGACACAGATGCTCTAGAACCAGGCTGTAGTTCCTGGCTCTGTTATTAAATATCTCTGTGACTTTAGGGATATTCCTTAACTTTTCTATGCCTCATTTTCTACACCTATAAAATGGGAATGATAATAATACTTCACTTATAGGCAGTTATGAGAAACAAATGAATTAATATATGTAAAATTAATATATTTAAATGAATTTATATGCACTAATATATAAAAATACATGTTTAAAACAATAGTTATCATAGAACAAACACCAAAAAAGTTAGCTATAATTTTTCTCCTCTTATTATTATAAAACATCATATAAAAACCATCCAAGCAATGTGGGATATAAAATAAAACCTGAAGAAAAGAAGAACTTTATAAAGTCACTATCTGGTAGAGGACTTTTAAGCAATCACTTTCAGAATTTGACATATCAATTTGCCACAAAAGAACGAATTCTACAGAGGATTGGATGATACAACCAACAAGGTAAAACAAACACATAGTGTTATACTAAAAGCAGAAAATATATCCTATTTTCCACTTACAAAATCTCATTATTATGAAACCAAGAGAAATTCTTAATAAGATCCTTAAAAAAGATTTTATAATACTCATTCTCTCTCCATGACCCAAGAAAACTAGAAATCAAAAATAAAAAGGCCAAATGCAGCTTAAGCATTTGAATATTAAGATATTTATATCAAAATAACCACTGTAAAATACCACTCTTCTCTGCATCACTCTGTTTTATGGCAATCAAGTGGCTGAGTTGTACAAAACTGCTCTTGCCCAAGAAGGGCCACCGTTCATTGGTTCTAAACCAGGGTGGTACCATCTCCTTAAGGAAGATTTAGAAATGTATAAGGGTACACATGGTTGTTACAAAGACTGAGGAGTGCTGTTGGCCTTTCAGGTTTGGAGATCAGGGATGCTAAATGTTCTGCAAAGCTTGGAATACTCTTACATAGTGTAGAACTGCCATGGCCAAAATATCAATAACGTTTCCATTGGTAAACATTGTTTTAAAAGTGACTACAAGGGACTTTCCTAGTGGCGCAGTGGTTGAGAGTCCGCCTGCCGATGCAGGGGACACGGGTTCGTGCCCCAGTCTGGGAAGATCCCACATGCAGCGGAGCGGCTGGGCTCGTGAGCCATGGCCGCTGAGCCTGTGCGTCCAGAGCCTGTGCTCCGCAAGGGGAGAGGCCACAACAGTGAGAGCCCCGCGTACCGCAAAAAAAAAAAAAAAAAAAAAAAAAGTGACTACAGGGCAAAGAATCCATAGGTGCTTAAGATATTTCTATTTGAAATTAAGTTAACACTCCTAGGGTAAAAAAGTCTTCTATAAACCTAGCAGGCAATTCAATGTTCAATTTTCCACAGCAAGAACCAAATTCAAGAAACTTCTTTGCTTTTGGACAATACTCAGAGAGCATATAAGATTGTTTAGAGATTGTTGCAGAATCTCATTTTCTTTTATTACTAAGACTCAAAAAGGGAATTCACATTTTTTATTTATAGAATAATTAGATAAATGGATAAGTCAGTACATAGGGAACTGTAAATCTATGTAATTTGCTATTTAGGTTATATTAGCTAAGTCAAGTTCTGAGTGCACAAAACTTTGTTACTGGAAACATTAGTGCTTCCGGTAACTACATCTTGCACATCTTGCACATATTTCAAGAGCGTTCTTTCTTAGTGTTTCGGATGGCACTAAGACAGAAGGCAATGTTCTAGAGTAGATAGTATATAGGGATGAAAATGAAAAAAGCATGAGTTCTAGTGTTGGCCCTACCATTTACTATGTGAACTTCTCTGTGTTTACTCATCAGTGACATTGGAATAACGGTATTTGCATTATTTGTCTTGAAAGATTGAGATGCAGAGTAACTATAAAATCCCTACAATGACCTGACAAGCTGCCCTGGAACTCGCCCTCCCTCTACCTTATTTCCTGCCTAATTTCCTCTTTCTCCCTCTGCTGCACTGGTTTCTTGTTCCAATGTAAGATCTCTGCACTGACCATTCCCTCTACCCAGACACTCTACCCTTGATAGCTTCAAGCCCACCCTCTCACTCCTTTACCTCCATGAGGTCTCTGCTGAAATGCCACCTTGTCAGAGAGGCAGTCATACACCATCCAATGAAATACAGTGCTCCCAACTTTATTCTACTTTATTCATTTACATAGTCATGATCTACTGTGTAACACCTCAGATTTTACTTTGCTTGCTCTTGTCTATCTGTTCTCTGTAGAATGTAATCTAAAGAAATGCAAAAAATTTTGCTATCCTTTCCTTAGGAATAATATTCTACTAATAAATTAGAGTTTTCTGAATCTGTCCATATAAAAATTTAGCAATCTGTTTAGTTGGGAAGTTTGTATCTCTACTTTTTACTAATTTATGTGAAATTATATATTATTTTTTAAGACATTACATGTTTTCAGACACATAATTCTCATGATTTAGAATAGTATGGAAAGTTACCCTTTTAACCTGTCTACTCTGCCTATCTTAATTATCCCAGCACTCAAATATTCAAAACATGCATTGAATTTGCATATTGTTTCCCTGAAAAGATACTATATTCACTCTATTTTGAAGTGAATTTTTTTCTTCATTAAAAGCAACATGTTATATTTCAAGACTTCAATATGTCACAAGCTAGGTGGGCCAAGAGCATATTATTTGCTCTAATAAAACAGTTTTCTACTGCAGTGTAGTGTAGTGGAAATCAGAGACCATTTCTTATCCATTTTACATTTCTCTCATATATTGTACACAGCAGATGCTCCATAATCATTGATTAATTTGAGTATAGACATTCATGCAGTGATAAGTATCCCCACCCTTCTTTAAAGAGAAATAAAATAAAGAAGATACTTACATTTAGAGCCTGATGAAGAAGATCCACTGGCAGTAGATTTTGATCCCCCTTTCATGGAAAAGGCTCCTTTCCCCCTGCGAGTTGTTACAGCCACTCTGGGACGCTTCAGCGGAATTACTGCACGGGGAGGTGGAGGCACACGCCCATGGTAATCAAATAACCTTCACAAAATACAAACGTGGCTGAGAATTGGTTTATGCCTAAGTGTTCTATCAAATGTGTGAGACGATTAAGAGAATGGCCTTGTAAAAAATGTCAATAAATGTTTTTGTTTTCATTGTTGTCCTCAAGAAGATTCATTTTTCGCTAGAGAAACAGGATGCTAATATAGTCTATGCTTTCTGGGCATCAGAATCTGACCCTTAATATGAACTCATTTTTAAGGTATGAAAGAACAAAGAGCTTTTCAATATGTTGAAATTATGTCGACCTTCATTCCCAAGTATATTTCTTTTCTTGGTTTAACAGATTTATCCATTTTAGGAACAGAAATATTCCTTTAACACATCAGATACTTATTAACACATAAGTGTGAAAGGAGGAATAGACCATGCAGAATCAGGGACAAAGAAAATTACTGTATGATCAGAAAACAGCTCAGAAGGAAAAAAAAATTGGAGTATGTCTAGTTTAAAGAGGGCAGCTATAAGAGACAAATCAATATTGTTCCTTACCTCTCTCTAAGGATTTCCTTAAGTAATGAAAGGCTCAGCTGACTACAGAAAAAAGGAGGCTGAGTTTGAATGAAATGCCCATAGCATGAGGACAAACCTTTGTTGACTAAAGAACTGGTGGGAAATATTTATCAGGATAACTTTTTTACTATTCGATAGACATGCAAATTGAGACTAGAGATATTTGTAGTTAGCTATTAAAAAATTCTCTAACAAAAAAGAATATCAGTAAAATTCTTTGAAGTTTCTGCTAAAAAGTGAAAAATGGTATTCACTACAACCAAGGCATTTTCATTAAACAATGAAAGGAATCAAAACTATAAGAATATTTACTCATTTATATAAATGTATAATTAATAGATTCAAAGTTTCATATTATTTATACTGCATACACATAACAAATTTTTGTGTGACTTAGCACATTTGAGCAGCATAAAAGGGTCAGAGAAATAAATATGATATATATATTCTATTTGCCAGTGAACCAGAGGTATTATTACTTTGTCCACTATAAAGAAAATAGTGTTATTGACTTAGAATGATGATTATTATGTAGTTTACTGTGACACCATTATATGGATTACATTCTCATAACTGCTTTAAAACAGCCAATAAAAATAATGTGAAAGACAGAAATGAGAAAACTAGAACAGTTTTAAATTTTAAAATATCTAAAACCTTCTATAATAGGTTATTTCATAAAATTACATCTCATTTACACATACAGATGGAAATGTGATCATCTCTTTTTGGAAAATAGTAAATGAAATATAATAACAAGATAGGCTGGTTTCCAAATATTCATTCATAAACAATGAAAACTATGACACTATGGAGAAGAAAAGTTGTATATAAAGCACCTTTAAAGCAAAACTTAGTACTAGGATTGTCTTCTACATTAGAGAGCTAAACTGTCCAAAAATGATTTGGAAACATGCTAGGGAAATACTAAGAGATGTCTGGAAAGGAAAATAAATGAAACGAGACAGAGATAAAGAGAGGTGTCATCCTCTGTGCATAAGCAAAGTCCATTAGAGCCAAAGAACTGCCAGCAAATAGCAGGTCATGGATGTCAACACATTATAGTTTACTTCAAAAGATATAGACAGGATGAGGCTGAAAAGGGTTGTGAATCTCATTCATACCACTAAGGGCTGGAAAATCAAAAGGGTCAACTAAGCCTGCCCCTCATTTCAATCACAAAACAAAGTCTACATTACTTATTTATAAGTTGAAATCACAGAGCAACTTAAGTCAGTGAACCAAGATACTAAGGCACTTTTCATGAGCTAAAACACCCAGAGCTATTGAGCGAAAAGAAATATGACAATTGACTGATCTTTCCCAGGGTAGAAGTTGCTGCTTGAAATGAATGGCAAGCTCTTTTGGAGAAACAATTTCCCCAGGACTTGAAAATGCAATTTAGCAGGTTCATTAAATAAACTACTCTATACACTGGGTTAAGAAAATTTCTAAAGCACAACTAAAATGTATAATGATGTAAAAATGCTATACTGGAAATGCAGGCCAAGTAAAGTCACCATATTCACTGCTACTTCAATTACAATGCAATTCAATAATATTTTAACTGCAATGTTTATCAATATTTCTATTGCTTCCCCCCAAACAGGGATTACAAAACTTCCAGTGTTGGCCAGGCCTACTCTCCTGTGGAGAAAAGAGAGCTACATTTGTTCACTGTACTTGTGACATACTTTTAGTATAGGATGTACATTTTAGTAAAATGCTCAGTGTGTGTTGTGTTCTTTGTTGTAAATTCCTATAGGAAGTAACCCTTGTTCTCTGAATATTTTGATGTGTTGCTTCAAAGAAACATGACTCCTTTCTCACCATGGAATCAGGTTTTACCAATTTATTCTGTCACTGTGTTGGGAAGATATGCGGCATCAGAACTTAATTTTTAAAAAGTGATATTGTAATATGCAAACAAAGCTAAATAGGCATTTCATGTGAGAACATAATTTTAAATTTTAATGGAGTTGGGGTGTTTGTTAATTTTCACTGGGCAAAGTTGAGTTTACAAGAAATAAAAAGAAGGAAGACTGGGTATTGTCCTAAAGCATAAAAACATAACAAGATAAGGATGGGAAGGGGTCAGCTTTCTGGGATTGCAAGATGAGATGTAGGGGCTCTTCTAAATTCAGAAGGAAGTAGATGAAAGGCAGCCTTGTGAAGGAGACACAAGCATTGTCTTTCTCATCCGAATCCTGTCTATAGCAAATCAAAGAAAGTAGTCCAACAAAAATTGCCATACAATAGAATTAAATGGAATCCAAATCTCCAAGGTCAGTTAAAAGCGTAAAATTTCTTCCTTCCTCTTGTTTTTTTGTTCTTCCACTCCCAGAATTATATTCCCTTTCCTTTTCTGTAATTGTCCTTCATTTTCCCTAATATTGTTAGAATACTGTTTTTCCCATAATGTTTACAGGTCAAATAGCTAATGATTTATAATGAAGTCAAACACATAATTCTCCCTTCCCTAAGGTCTATTTTAAAATAAAAACTTTAAAAGACCTACTTTCAATCAGTAAATAACATAAATGTAGTCAGATTTTAATAAAAGCAACAAATTGAGGACGTTTGAGGGTCTATTTTATTGAATAAACATTTCTACTTTTCATGTCCCCATTTCTTGTTTGGAATTTTGTTTTCTTTAATAATATCATTATTTCATGTATAATTTCATTATCAAGGAAAAGCTAAAAACTGGTAAACAATTTTAACATTGATTTACTTGATAAAAATAGACATACCTTGTCTCTAGAAAGAATAAGGATATTAGTTATTTTAATAAGTTGCTTTTTAGACAAAGGCAATTTAATGTTATATTGACATATAAAATGAATATAATTTTGAATTCTTGCTTTTACTAAAAGTTTATTATTATTAAACTTCAACAATAATAAAGCAATGTTTACATGTATTTTCAGAAAAAATACATGGAAAAAAAACAACTACCAATCTCTCACCCTAAAACAACTACTGTCATTCTCTATTTTTTTTTTTTTCCACAAGCATTCATATTTTTCACATAACTGAAAACATAATATATGTACAGTCATGTATCCTGGCTAATTCTCTTTGATTTATATTAAAAATGTTTCTCAAGTTTGCTAAATGGTCTTCCTAATGTTTATTTTAATTGCTGTGGTGCATTTTCTCAAGTAGATACACCACAGAATAGTAAATCATTACTTGATTGATGGACTTTTGACTTGATGCCTGTTTTTCACTGTCAACCAATGTGATTTTAAAATTCGTGAAAAAAAATTGAAAATGTAATATTTGCATATTACACTGAACACTAAAATTTCATTTAGATAAATAGTAATTTAAGAAGCAGTAATTACCTGTTTTCTTCTAAATTTCCCTCATAAAAAAGAGTTTTTCATTTTCCTTATTTATGAACCCAAACTTACAGTCCCTATGTGGTTAAATGCTAACCAAATAATGTAGTCTGGACTTAGGGTTAAATAACTGACCTGCCCAGAGCCAAATTCTGACAACAAATTCAGGGCTGTGTTCTCACTGGGGTCTTTTAGCAGATAAATGAAGATCATTAACTCTAGGACCAGAGAAGATTTCCAGCTCTGTCTTGATTCAACCTTGCACCCTTCTGTCTTCAGCATGCTTAACTTCTGATAAAAATAGTCTATAAAACCAAATTAAGGTGCCTATTCATTTTTAAGAAAGGATATATTTGAAATCCACATGAATGATTCTAGCCTATTAGTATATCTGTTTTCTATACTGTTTGAACTACTCAAAATTCGTTTATAATTTCTACCTGGACTTCAAATAAGCTTTTGGTTACAACTGAATCCGAAAATACTTTTTAGAAGCACATTTCACTTCAGACCAGTCAATGAGTAATTCTCATTTCTGTTTTTTCTCCCTAAACTTTTCCAAGATTTTCAGTGAAGCCACCCCTGCCAACAACCCACCCCACATCGGGCTCCATCCCCAATCTTGTACAAATGCTTCTTGAACATGCTTTTAAAGGGCTTTCTGAAATTGTCAATGATCTTTTTTTGGTGATATTTTGATCTTAACTTAATCTTTATATTTTGTACAATTTTTCTATCTTTTATACCTTGTATACAGCTTTGGGTAATTAAAAAGTGAATATAATTAAATAGCAATGGTGAGGTTATAAATCAATAAAATGATTCTCCTATTTAATTCTTACAATTCTGTAATGTGTGTATTGTTAAGCCATTTTGCCCATAAAGGAAACCTGTGAAAAAAGGATGAGATGACTCCCCCAAGTTTAACCAGTCAACACATGCACACCGAGGCCTGAAACTTGCTTCTAACTCCAAATCACACCCTTTGTCAACTGGGCCATGCTACGGTTTCCAAATGTTTTAAGTGGAATCCCATTCTATCAGATGGTAATTTAAATCTGCACAATGAAACAGACGTTGCTTCTTGCTAATACGTTTTTCCAGTATTCATGAATATATACTGTGCTCTATAATCAATGATCTGAGACAAGTGCAACTTGACAGAGTATTTTTCATTAACTTCAACTCTGGTAGCTTCTCTTATGTTAATTTACACAAGGTCAAAATGGATCCAGATCTGAACAATACAGATTTTGAATCACTGATATATATATATATATATATATATATATATATATATATATATATATATATATATATATATATATAATATGGAAAAGCAGCTCTGGCATTTCTTTTTCTCTGTCAATACACGTTTATTCATTACTGGAGGTTATAAATGGCTCAGTGCCTTTCCTGATACTATTGAAAAAAAGTTGGATTAAAACTGCTAATATCTCAGAAATTGAAAACATTCCTCGGGGGTGTTCAATATAATTTTAGGTATACTCCTCCTTTCACTTTACTTGGAAGAGTATATATATTTATGTTTCATTTTAATAACATGTGATGTTTTTCATGTAGAGTCACACTTGACATTTTAAAAGACAATGCCACTGAATGCTGTAACTTATTGGGCAATTCTTTGTGTAATATAAAAAAAGAAAGTTTAGAATAACCACTCAATTCTATTATTTAGTGATACTCTTCATGATCCCTGAAACCATGGATAGACACTAAATTAATTTTTGGAAAAATTACTGCTGGATAAATGTACCAAAACAATCACATTAAGATGGAACTTTGTGTAGAGAAGTTTTCTAAGCTGAAACAGTTTAAGGGTTGAAACTCCCCAATTACATTAGAATTCCCAAAACTGGCAGAAATAGGCTAACAATAGGATGTAAATCAATGTCAGTTATTAAGGTATTATCTCTCAGCTTATGTGAGACATTCAGTCACATCTGGGGTTGGGAGTCTGCAAACCACATTTCTGTGGGGTCCAGCTGGCTCCTTGCTAGGCTCAGCCAATTAAGGACCTGAGAAGAGGAAGAGAGGACTTGACCCTTCCTGCTTTGCTTCCTGTTTTTGTTTTGGGTCCCTTCTCTTGTCAGCATTACTCTAGCCTTGTTTCTTAACCCTGGCAGCAAAAATTCATTCCAGTAGTAGCAACTGAATCCAGTTTGAGTAATTTTGCAACATTTGCAGAACAGTCTTCACACTTCCTCAGAGACCCTGGCACCAGTTGGTATTGCCCCCTTAGAGGTCTGGGTTCCAGCCCCACGGGTTCCCCCTCTGGGCTCAGATACAGCAGCAGCAGCTAAGCAGAACCTCCTACTCACATTGTGAGTTGTGCAAATCCCCTTTTCTACAGTGATATTTGATAATCCCATCTTTTCCTCTGTTTCCCCAACCCTAGAGGTGGTAGCTGCTTCCTGTAGTTTGCTAACTCCATCATATC
The DNA here is from genome assembly GCF_963924675.1 of Phocoena phocoena. NCBI lineage: Eukaryota > Metazoa > Chordata > Mammalia > Artiodactyla > Phocoenidae > Phocoena > Phocoena phocoena. Next base: position 28,254,655 of record NC_089235.1, on the reverse strand, counting down.
ACTGTGGGTTTTATTGTTGTTGTTTATTTGTTTTTGCCTTTTCAGTTCCTTAATACATAGTTAGAAAGTTTTTACAAACAATTCTCCTTGTTCAACATAACTGTATGATTTCCGTTTTCCTGACAGAAAACCAAGCAGCATGGAGTTAATGGAAATAACTGAATGGTCTCTCTCTGCAGATAAGTGTTCAGCTGCAACTAGAATGTTCTGGGGGGGGGGTAGGAGGAGGGAAAACAATGCAAACAGAATGATCCAGAGGTGTCACGATGGACTATTATGGAAGGACAACTGAGCAACCAGTGTATTGCTCAGTCATAGGGACACTGCTACATGAATAACAGTATAAGAAACATATTCTCCATCACTGTTAATGGTTACTGTTAATGGTTACTAGTAGCTAACATGGATTAAGCACAAAAAACATAACAGGCATAATGCAGGTCATAAAAATATGTTACTTCATTTAATCCTCAGAACAATCTTTTGAGGTAGGCATTAATTTCATGCTCACTTCATAGATGAGACAATAGTTTTTGTGGTATTAAATAAGTTGTCCAAGTTTGCACCCCTAGTAAAAAGAGAAAAAAAAATTGACCATAACTACAAGCAGAGAGTAACTAAGGAGGAATTAGTGTGGATAAAACTGTTAACACTGACTTGGTAAGCTTTTTCTCTTCTCCAGCCTCTCCACTCTGTTTTCCTTTCCTGGGGATCTATGTTCACAGGGAACTCCTGACTACCTCTACTAGTGGCAGATGCTTCTGTCTTTCTTAGCCAAGTAAAAAAATGAAACATAAGCTAATGAGGGCGCAGACTGCTCAGAGAGTCTATTAGCAATACACCCATATTGATCTTTGAACACTTATAAACCAAACAGATTTTATATAAGACAAATAAATGATTTTGGAAATTGTTCAGAGTTAGCTTTTTTGTGTAGTGGAGTGTCATCTGAAAGCTTCAGGCTCTGTAATTATTTGCTGATTAAGGCTCTTGCTCTTTTGCATGTAAAATCTGCCTACCTATCATCTGTCTAATCTATCTAATGATTTTTATTGATAAAATGCAAAAGCAAATATTGGCTTCATTTTAAAAATGAAAAAACTGAAAACCTGCCTAGTTGCCCAAAGTTACAGGTTAATTACCAGAACTTGGGTCTCCTACCATCTACTTCATTTTAGGTAGAAATTCTTTCAATGTGGAAGGATATCACATGATAGAAAATACTTAAGAGATTACAATGCAAAAACATTTTCATATTAACAGATTAAAAGACAATGTATATTAATTGAAAACTTTATTCATAGCAATGAAGACAGTGTTCTGCATCCTGAAACATAAAAGCATATCAGAAAATGTTTATTCATTTGTCAAAAACTAAAATTTACATTTGTCAAAAACTAAAATTTTTAAATAAAGAATATCTAAATGTTATCTTTCGTAGTAACTGGGATTATTTTAATGCTGTCAGATCTTCATATCATTAGGACAAGTTATTATAAGCTATTTAATATTTAAAATAAAATATTATATTTTATAGAAATTATAAAAATTATTTGAGAAAACCATCCTTAAAAATTCATGTTTGGTCATAAAGGGTTGACTAGAGAAATCATTTGCTTAACTCAGTAGTTTGAACATAGTGGTGATAAAGGTATGGTTGTGGATCTAATTTCCATGCAGATAAGCCTATTTCCTGTTATGTAAAACCATAGACTGACATTGCTCCTCTTCTGTTTTGCGTATCCACACAGTTGGTTGTTGAGTATAAATGGAGATCTAGTTTATGATTGTAGTTCTCCCACTAATTAACTATGTGACCTTGGAGAAAACGAAATGTCTCTAAATCTAAGGAGATGAATTAATCACAAAAATTGAGTATCCACTATGTGTGAGACTTGATGATAGTCCCTGAGGATACAATAAGCAAAACTGAGCATCTTCCCTGCCCTTTTGGAGGAAGGAAGGACATAAATAAAATACTGTTGTTGCAGAGAGAAATATAGCAATAAAAACCAGGAACAGTGCTGTGAAGGAATAGTAACAGGTGCTGAGAGGGGAACGGAGGAACCTCATTTAGTCTGAGAGAGGTGTTCATGCTGAGATCTGAAGGATGAAGTCAAGTTAACTAGACGGTGGAGTGAGGTATGAGAAGGAGCAATCAGAAGAAGGTCCCCAGGCAGGAAGGAATACCGTGTTCTTGTGGAACTGAAAAAGGACCCTCATGGCTGGAGCAGAGAGAACAAGACCCTTACAAGGGATTATGAAGTTTCTTCCCTATTTAAAATGTCTATTCTGTTTTTCTCTGTTTGCATTTTTATGCCTTGGAATTTTTATTTGTTTGTTTGAATGAATTTATTTACAATTAAAGACTTAAACAATATTTACCTCATTTTGTGTGTGTTTGTGTGGTCCAATGATCTATCTACACACAGTCAGTCTTTGTTTTGTATATCTCTAATATCTCAATTACAAATGCTTAGTTAAATAACACCAGTCCCCCAACAGCACAAAACAAATTTCAGTTACCACATATATATTAACTGTGAGTAATTTCGTAAAGTCCAAACTTTGCTGCTAGTTTTTCAGTCCACAAATCAATAAGTAAATGACAGATGCTCATGATGATCAGTGGCCAATCACATCACCTCTTTCAAAGTCTGTCAGTGATTTGTCCCTGTGCATCTGTTAGTTCACACACGGATAGCAAATGTGTAGTTGTATTGTTTCCTTGTCTGCTGTTGATAAATCCATGTGGCATTTTATAAAAATGGATAATCAAAAGAAGGGATTGGTGCAGCAAAGAATTGAAAAGTAACACTGGAAATAAAATTAAAATTAAATGTAAATGGATTTAGAGGAGAAATAGCTGACTATAGGGCTGTGGACACTCTTGTATTCAAGAGACTCTAGAGATGGAGGCAGAGGAACTTAGTAAAATAAAATATATTTTTTTATTCCAAATATATATATTATATCCGATATGTTTATATGAATTTTAAGTAGTATGCTCCCCAGAAAGCCCTAAGGATTGATTTGCACAGCCTAAAAATGGCCCTGAATGCCAAAAATTTCCTTCAAAATCCACAAAGCTATTTGATATACAGTTTACCTGAAAAAAAAAAAAATTCCCACAAGGTATCATAAATTGACTTCCTTAAACACGATGCCCACAGATGAAGCAAAATAATGGTTTAAGCCAGAGATAAATGCATTCCTTTACATAAAATTACATCTAAAAGGAAAATATCAGAAATTAAAGATGTTATATTAAAATATGCAATTGTAAGTTGAAATTAAAACATATTGACATAAATGAAGAAAGTGGTTGTGATGTGCTGGGAGGGGACAAAGATGTCCCAGAGGAAGTGACACTTGGCAAAAGAACCACACACTGACGGAAGTCTCAGAGGTAGTTCACAATATTAATAAAATGTCAAAGCTGAGCCAGTCTTGGGAGTATGACAATTCACCAAGGGATAAAAGAGGTGCTTTCTCCATATTATAATAAAAGAAGAAGGCAAGTGCTGTTCAAATTACTTTTGATAAGTCTTTCTTTTACAAAGAAATGAAGCACACTAATTGTCAGTATTTTTACATTACAGTGTTAAAATTTTAAATTAGTGTACTAAATAGCTATTAGTTTCACTGTATTTTCCTATACGTATGAAGAGGGAATTTAAATATATGTATACATGTGTAAATATGTATATTTATAACATAAAAGAGTTTTTAATGTTTTGACAAAAAATTGTTGAAGGAGATGAAAAAATCCTATTTCCCCCCATTGATTATTAACATCACTCTGCATGGTTTTCTTTTAAGGTCGCACACTGCTATGCAAAGCAAGAATTGTCCTTAATTTTTACTGAATCTATGTGTTGTATGAAAGCAGATGTATTTTAGAAGGTTTTACTCATTTTCTGAATTTATAAATCTCTCAGTCTTGAAGAATTCCAAGTCACCTACCCATCTGGAAAATAATATGGGTTAATTAAATCTTTAGAATATCATCCAAAAATTAGAAACCAAATTTTAGGCTTAAGCACCTCTGAATTCTGAAAGTCCAAGATCTACTATATTTCAGTATGTACAATCAAAATAGAAAAATCTGGCTATCTTATATTTTATTGGGACTTTTTTTTTACTGTAAAATATTATTTAAATGTATTAATCAATAATACCTGTGAATGAAATGTACAGAACAGTTAAAATATAATTTAAGTCAAAGGGAAAGAAGGATGAGAAATTTACATACCTATTGTAGAAATCATCTCTGTAGTAATCATAGTCAAAGACATAACCACTAAGGAGGGAAACAAAAAATTATTTGTTGACAACAGCAATTTTGGTATTAATTTATAATGTAATAGCAATACATTTGTTACTTTTAAATATTTATTTTTCAATGTAATTATGTATCCAAAGGGCTTTACAAGATAATGTCTAATTGGATATAATGCCATATCAAACTCATTATATGTGTGACAATGAAAAGACTGATAATGGATTGAGTGGTTTGGAATGGAAGATGAGAGCAGAAATCAAAATTAATTTTTTAATACTTGAACTACTTGTAGGACCATTTTTTTACCCCAGACAAGATATAATATAGCTATCCTTTTTTCCTAAAGTATGTATACTGAGGCTAAATGAACATTAAACAAATGGTATAGAAATAATATAAATGAAAGGGTTTAATGATGCATTCATTGTTAGAAAAGTAAATAGAAATGTAGTTTCCTCAGAAATCCAGCATTTCCTTTTTATTCTAAAAACTTGTGATTCAATACTTTATATAGAGAAAAATAAAAAAAAACACTTTGAGTCTTACCAACAATAACAATAATTTAGGGCATTTAAATAGGAATTAATAAGTACATTTTAGTGATAATATTATTAACAAGCTCCTTAAAGGAATGTAAAAAAAAATTTTCCCCATCCACTTGTACAATTGTTGTTTACAAAGCACTTTATATGAATTATTTCCTTTTAATTTTAAGTCCTCACAACAACTCTGTTGGATACTATAACTGGAAAAAAACTAATGTGCACGGGACCTAAGGGGCTAGCTCAAATTTTTATCACTAGTAAGTGACAGAGCTGAAGCTTCAGAGAAAGACTTCTGAATCTATGTCTGGAGCTATTTTTTATGACACCATGCAATACTCCCCAGCTTGGAAGAAATTTAATCTCGTGATGAATGGAGTATCTCTACTGCAGGGGAGTAATCATTTAAAATGTTTATTCATTTTTTATTGTTGTAATATATATATATATATATATATATATATATATATATATATATATATATAACATAAAATTTACCTTTCTAAGCTTTCTGTAGTCAATTTTTAATGCCAAAATTCAGTGACATTAAGTACATTCACAATGTTGTGCAAACATCACCATTAACCATTTCCTAAATTTTTTATCATCCTAAACTGAAACTCTGTATCCATTAAACAATACTTCTCCATTCCCTCCTTCCCCTGCCCCCGCCCACCAAGCCCCAGTGACTGCTCCTGTTGCTATGAATTTCCCTATTCTAGGTACCTCATATACATGGAATCATACAATATTTGTCCTTTTTTGTTTGGCTTATCTTACTTAGCATAATATTTCAAGGTTTATCGATGTTGTAACATATCATAATTCCATTTTTTTATAACTAAATAATACTTCATTGTATATATATATATATATACTTTTTGTTTACCTATTCATCCATTAATAGACATCTGGGTTGTTTCCACTTCTTGGCTGTTGTGAATAGTGCTACAATGAACATCGGTGCACAAGCATTTGTTAGAGTTCCTGCTTTCATCCCCTTTGGGTATATGCCTAAAAAGAGTATTGCTGGGTCATATGGTAATTCTGTGTTTAACCACTGTACAACAGGCAAGTCATTTTATATTCCCCAGATGGTCAACTTAACGGTCCTTTACTTTCTAACTATTCTTATGTTAGGAAAATTGAAAGAACATATTGAGGAGGGCTTGTTATTCCTGGTTTTCTGGATAAGTGTATGTATTTGTCCTGACACTCGTTACATATGGCAGGGTGGAGAAAACCTGCTATAGCATACAGAGCCCATCAGAGAGGGTTGGTTTCACCTCCAACTAGCCTAATGGAACACAATGACTTTGAACTCAAGTTCTGAAGTGCAAAGTGGAGACCTATTCCATGTGAGTGTCTGATGGAAGACCAAGCATTGTCTAGCCAGAGCAGTGCTGCTGGATATCTACCTCTGCAAACAAAGGAAGACAATGAGGCTACTGCTGAAGCAGTAAGAACAAAAGTAACCCTTTTGGCCCACAGTCACAGATTGTTTAAGTCGTAATGTTTAATGCTTTAGTTGATATTGCTGGTGTTAGACTCAACTATGATGTTGTGTTGAGGGATTTTAAAGAAAACTTACTGGCTAGCACCAAATCCAAGGTATAAATTTCACCTCAAAAGTTTTCCGAAATAGCAGTACATAATTTTCATTGTGATCTTGTTTCTTCTGCAGATAAGGGATATGATGACACTTTATCCAAACTTTTGTTTGGAAGTCTCAAGTTTAAGGTTATGCTACTTTCATACACATTTGTCATGAGTCATCATTGTTGTACCTTATGGCTGATTATTTTTAAGAACATGTTGGTAGATCTCCACAGCTTATTTATCTTACAACTGAAAGTTCGTACACTTTGACCAGACCCATTTCTTTCAACTCCAGCCCCAGCCAACTACCATTTTACTGTTTCTATGGGTTTGGCTTTACAGATTCCACATATAAGTGATACCATGCAGGATTTGCCTTTCTCTGACTTAATTAACTTAGCATAATGCCCTCAAGGTCTACCATGTTTTCACAAATGGCAAGATTTCCTTCTTTCTCATGGCTGAATAATATTTCATTGAATATACATACCACATCTTTATCCATTCATTTGATCACAGATACTTAAGAAACGATCATTTTGTGGTATGATGGACATTTTAACCAACTCTATGGTGGTAATCATTTTGCAATATATAAGTGTGTCAAATTAACATCTTGTATACCTTAAGCTTATACAATATGTCAATTATACCTCAATAAAGCTGGGGGGAAAAAGAATATGTTTGTTGAATACAAATGTACGTATAATAATATTCATGTTTTGATAACACAAATGAAGTTCCCAACAGCCAAAACAAAGAAAAAAAAGGTAATCAAAACAATATATCATTTTAAGAATTTTGTTGAGACTTTGTTTATGAAACATGATGCCTGGGAAAGGAAACATTCTAGTTATTGAAACATTATTCTTGATGGTTTTCCATACATAATCTGATTTAACCTTAACAGTAGTCTATAAGATGTAGAGTGTTATCCTAATTTTACAGGACACTGAGGTCTAGATATATTAAATATCCTAAATAACACAGATAAGTAGTCTAGTACAGCATAGTCATTCATATGCTCATTTGCCAAAACTTGAGTAAGGACCTATGTGTCAGGAACTGTAAGAGGCACTTGCATTTAGAAGTGAAATTATTCTGTCTTTGTTCAGGAATCTCACAGTCTAGTGGTGATCAAGATGGCCTTAATATCCTGCCCAGCTTGCCTAAACCATAGATTTCTTCCTGAATATAGTCCTCTGACCTCTCTTTTCTTAGAGCATTTACTTCAGAAAACTTGTAATTGTATTGATAAATTCTCTGACATTTTGACATGTAAATATTCTCCCAGCCTCTTGCCTTGTCTTTCTTAAGGACCTGGGAACTATCTTAGAAATTAAATAATAACAGTCATAATAATGATAATAATTAAATAATGTTGAGAAGTTACTGATTCTAATACATTAATTTGATATTAACCTAAGCATTAGACATGGTGATAGACATTTTAGATGCATTAAATAGCTATTGCTTGATAAGACAGTAATTTCCACACAGTGCTAATTCTCAGTATTTTCAGATGTGACCAAATAGAGAGAGAATAGTGGCTAAAGTGTTTTACCTTTTTTTCTGAAACTCTTTTAAAATACATTATAACTTCAGAGTGGAGTTTAATAGCAAGAAGAAAATATGAACTATTATTAATGTGGATGACAGTGATGATTCTACTCATGTTTTATACCTTTAAGAAATACTTCAATAATTTACCAACCTTCTGGAAATTGAAAAGTGCATGAGAAAAAAAAATATTTTTATTTTTATCAGTCTATGCTTAACTTATCTTGTCCAATCTGCTTATTTTTTGTTCAACCTGACTGCTATGGCATATTTACAAGAACAAGTTATAGCTAAGCATCCTAAATTGATCTCCAAGTCCCACTTTCTGCCATCATAAACTCAATTTTACTTGTCAAGTTAAAACTGAAATAAAATGCACAAACAAATCTGTATAATCTGGGCAAGGCTGCTTTTGTCTTAATGGTTTGGATTTTAGCAGAAATGCCATGGCTGTAGTTGGCTCAGGTCATAAGCTGTAAAATCAAGCTGGATTTCCAAGGAAGAGGAAGAGATTCAAGGAGATGAGTCACCATGGGGCAAGTCTGATTCATGCCTGCTGTGCTTTCCTCAGTATCTTTTCCGCCCTCAGTTCTTTTTTTTTTTTTTTGTCTTTTTTTCCTCCTGCAGATTCTCTCTCTCTCTCTCTTAAAAATCTCTTCTTTTTTCTTTCTGTGTCAATCTCTATTTGAAGTTAGATGTCAAAAAATGGCATTTCCAGAAGTCATATTCAGCATCACAAGGTATTTTATGTATCCTGAATCGTATTGGTAGGAAAAACTTGTCTTTCACATTAAAAAAGATCCCTATTCCCCACTGTAAGCCAAGAGTGGTGCTGTTATGCTCATGAGTTAATATATTTTGGCTTTTAAAGGAGGAACCTTTTCAACTTTCACTGTGGTAGTTTTCTGTGACAATCTGGTTCTTAGGCCATTGAAATAAAAATGATAATAAATTAGATGTTTAAGGCATTGTCCAGCAGGAAGCTAATTCCTGTAAATGTCGTTTTTGCCCTTTGGGAGCATGGTCAGTGCTAAAGGTCAAGTAATCGACTTTTTAGAAAACTGAAACAGTTGTTTTGAATGTTTAACACAAACAAAGAGTTTATTTTTGAAATTTTAAATCTTGAACACATTTACAACTTTTATTCTACTTTACAATGTATCTATATTCTGTTTGCTCAGATTCCCTCAAACTTTAATGGGAAATAGGAAGTGGTAAAGTGATTGTGTAGAGCTGCACATTCACACTCTTTTATTTTAACATCTTTATTGGAGTATAATTGCTTTACATTTTTGTTAGTTTCTGCTGTATAACAAAGTGAATCAGCTATACGTACACATATATCCCCATATGCCCTCCCTCTTGCATCTCCCTTCACCCTCCCTATCCCACCCCTCTAGGTGATCACAAAGCACCGAGCTGGTCTCCCTGTGCTATGCAGCTGCTTCCCACTACCTATCAATTTTACATTTGGTAGGGTATATATGTCAAAGCTACTCTCTCACTGCATCACTACTTACACTTCCCTCTTCCCGTGTCCTCAAGCCCATTCTCTACATCTCTGTCTTTACTCCTGTCCTGCCCCTATGTTCTTCAGAACCATTATTTTTTGTAGATTCCATATATGTGTGTTAGCATATGGTATTTGTTTTTCTCTTTCGGACTTACTTCACTCTGTATGACAGACTCTAGGTCCATCCACCTCACTACAGATAACTTAAGTTCATTTCTTCTTATGAGTGAGTAATATTGCATTGTATATACGTGTCACATCTTCTTTATCCATTCATCTGTTGATGGACACTTAAGTTCCTTCTATGTCCTGGCAATTGTGAATAGATCTGCAATGAATATTGTGGTACATGATTCTTTTTGAATTATGGTTTTCTCAGAGTATATGCCCAGTAGTGGGATTGCTGGGTCATATGGTAGTTCTATTTTTAGATTTTCAAGGAACATCCATACAGTTGTCCACAGTGACTTTATCAATTTACATTCCAACTAACAGTGCAGGAGGGTTCCCTTTTCTCCACACCTTCTCCAGCATTTACTGTTTGTAGATTTTGCGATGATACCCATTCTTACCGGTGTGAGGTGATACCTCATTTTAGTTTTGATTTACACTTCTCTAACGATTAGTGATGCTGAACATCATTTCATGTGTTTGTTGGCAATCTGTATACCTTCTTTGGAGAAATGTCTAGATCTTCTGCCAATTTTTGGATTGGGCTGTTTGTTTTTTTGATATTGAGCTGCATGAGCTGCTTGTATATTTTGGAGTCTAATCCTTTGTCAGTTGCTTCGTTTGCAAATATATTCTCCAGTCTGAGGGTTGTCTTTTCATCTTGTTTATGGCTTCCTTTGCTGTGCAAAAGCTTTTAAGTTTCATTAGGTCCCATTTGTTTATTTTTGTTTTTATTTCCATTTCTCTAGGAGGTAGTCTAGAAAGGATCTCACTGCGATTTATGTCATAGAGTATTCTGCCTATGTTTTCCTCTAAGAGTTTTACAGTGTCTGGCCTTACATTTAGGTCTTTAATCTATTTTGAGCTTATTTTTGTATATGGTGTTTGGGAGTGTTCTAATTTCATTCTTTTCCATGTAGCTGTCCAGTTTTCCCAGGACCACTTATTGAAGAGGCTGTCTTTTCTCCATTGTATACTCTTGCCTCCTTTAACAAAAATAAGGTGACCATATGTGCATGGGTTTATCTCTGGGTTTTCTATCTGGTTCAATTGATCTATATTTCTGTTTTTGTGCCAGTACCATACTGTCTTGATTACTGTGGCTTTGTAGTGTAGTCTGAAGTCAGGAAGCCTGATTCCTCCAGCTCCGTTTTTCTTTCTCAAGATTGCTTTGGCATTCCGGGTCTTTTGTGTTTCCACAAATTGTGATTTTTTTTGTTCTCATTCTGTGAAAAATGCCAGTGGTAGTTTGATAGGGATTGCATTGAATCTGTAGATTGCTTTGGGTAGTTTTCTCATTTTCACAATGTTGATTCTTCCAATCCAAGAACATGGTATATCTCTCCATCTGTTGGTATCATCTTTAATTTCCTTCATCAGTGTCTTAGAGTTTTCTGCATACAGGTCTTTTATATCTCTAGGTAGGTTTACTCCTAGGTATTTTATTTTTTTGTTGCAATGGTAAATGGGAGTGTTTCCTTAATTTCTTTTTCAGATTTTTCATCATTAGTGTATAGGAATGCAAGAGATTTCTGTGCATTAATTTTGTATCCTGCTACTTTACCAAATTCATTGATTAGCTCTAGTAGTACTCTGGTAGCATCTTTAGGATTCTCTATGCATAGTATCTTGTCATCTGTGAACAATGACAGTTTTACTTCTTCTTTTCCAGTTTGGATTCCTTTTATTTCCTTTCCTTTTCTGATTGCTGTGGCTAAAACTTTGAAAATGATGTTGAATAATAGTGGTGAGGGTGGCAACCTTGTTTTGTTCCTGACCTTAGTGGAAATGGTTTCAGTTTTTCAACATTGAGAATGATGTTGGCTGTGGTTTGTCATATACGGCCTTTATTATATTGAGGTAAGTTCCTTCCCTGCCTTCTTTCTGGATGGTTTTTATAATAAATGGGTGTTGAAATTTGTCAAAAGCTTTCTCTCCAACGATTGAGATGATCATATGGTTTTTCTCCTTCAGTTTGTTAGTATGGTGTATCACATTGATTGATTTGCATATATTGAAGAATCCTTGCATTCCTGGGATAAACCCCACTTGATCATGTTGTATGATCCTTTTAATGTGCTCTTGGATTCTGTTGCTAGTATTTTTTTGAGGATTTTTCATCTATGTTCACTAGTGATATTGGCCTGCCATTTTATTTTTTGTGTGACATCTTTGTCTGGTTTTGGTAACAGGGTGATGATGGCCTCATAGAATGAGTTTGGGAGTGTTCCAAAATATGTGGGTGCCATATTATGGAAGAGTTTGAGAAAGATAGGTGTTACGTTTTCTGTAAATGTTTGATGGAATTCACCTGTGAATGCATCTTGTCCTGGGCTTTGGGTTCTTAGAAGACTTTTAATCACAGTTTCCATTTCAGTGCTTGTGATTGGCCTGTTTAAATTCTCTATTTCTTCCTGGTTCAGTCTCAGAAGGTTGTGATTTTCTAAGAATTTGTCCATTTCTTCCAGGTTGTCCATTTTATTGGCATAGAGTTGCTTGTAGTAATCTCTGATGATCCTTAATATTTCTGCAGTGTCAGTTGTTACTTCTCCTTTTTCATTTCTAATTCTGTTGATTTGAGTCTTCTCCCTTTTTTTCTTGATGAGTCTGGCTAATGCTTTATCATTTTTTTTTATCTTCTCAAAGAACCAGCTTTAATTTTATTGATCTTTCTATCACTTCCTTCATTTCCTTTTCATTTATTTCTGATCTGATCTTTATGATTTCTTTCCTACTGCTGAATTTGGGGTTTGTTTTTCTCTCTCTAATTTCTTTATGTGTAAGGTTAGGTTGTTTATTTGAGATTTTTCTTTTTAATTGAGGTAGGATAATATTCCTATAAACTTCCCTCTTAAAACTGATTTTGCTGCATCCCATAGTTTTGGGTCATTGTGTTTTCATTGTCATTTGTTTCTAGGTATTTTTTGATTTCCTCTGATTTCTTCAGTGATCTCTTGGTTATTTAGTAGTGTGTTGTTTAGCCTCCATGTGCATCTTTTTTTTTTTACAGTTTTTTTCCTGTAATTGTTATGTATTCTCATAGTGTTGTGGTCAGAAAAGACACTTGATACGATTTCAATTTTCTTATATTTACCAGAGCTTCATTTTGACCCAAGATATGGTCTATCCTGGAGAATGTTCCATGAGCTCTTGAGGAGCAAGTGTATTCTGTTGTTTTTGGATGGAATGTCCTTTAAATATCAATTAAGTCCATTTTGTTTAATGCGTCATTTAAAGTTTGTGTTTCCTTATTTATTTTTATTTCAGATGATTTATCGACTGTTGAAAATGAGGTTTTAAATTCCCCTACTATTATTGTGTTACTGTTGATTTCTCCTCTTATGGCTATTAGCATTTTCCTAATGTATTGAGGTACTCCTATGTTGGGTGCATAAATATTTACAATTGTTATTTCTTCTTCTTGGATTGATGTCTCGGTCATGATGTAGTGTTCTTCATTGTCTCTTGTCTTTATTTTAAAGTCTATTTTGTCTGTTATGATAATTGCTACTCCATCTTTCTTTTAATTTCTTTGCATGGAATATCTTTTTCTATTCCTTCATTTTCAGTCTGTATGTTTCCCTATGTCTTAAGTGGGTCTCCTGTAGACAGCATATATACGGGTCTTGTTTTTGTATCCACTCAGCCTGTCTATGTCTTTTGGTTGGAACATTTAATCCATTTATGTTTAAGGTAATCATCAATATGTATGTTCCTATTATCACTTTCTTAATTGTTTTGTGTTTGTTGTTGTAGTTCTTTTCCTTCTCTTGTGTTTCCGGCCTAGAGAAGTTCCTTAGCATTTGTTGTAAAGCTGGTTTGGTGGTGCTGAATTCTCTTAGCTTTTGCTTGTCTGTAAAGGTTTTAATTTCTCCTTTGAATGTGAATGAGATCCTTGCTGGGTAAAGTAATCTTGGTTGTAGTTTTTCCCCCTTCATCACTTTAAATATGTCCTGCCATTCCCTTCTGACTTGCAGAGTTTCTGTTGAAAGATCAGCTGTTAACCTTATGGGGATTCCCTTGTATGTTATTTGTTGCTTTTCCCTTGCTGTTTTTAATATTTTTTCTTTTGTATTTAATCTTTCATAGTTTGATTAATATTTGTCTTGGCATGTTTCTCCTTGGATTTATCCTGTATCGGACTCTCTGTGCTTCCTGGACTTGACTGACTATTTCATTTCCCATGTTAGGGAAGTTTTCAATTATAATCTCTTCAAATATTTTCTCAGTCCCTTTTATTTTCTCTTCTTCTTCTGGGACACCAATAATTCGAATGTTTGTGTGCTTAATGTTGTCCCAGAGGTCTCTGAGACTGTCCTCAATTCTTTTCATTCTTTTTTATTTATTCTGCTCTTCAGTAGTTATTTCCCCTATTTTTTAAAAACATCTTTATTGGGGTATAATTGCTTTACAATGGTGTTTTAATTTCTGCTTTATAACAAAGTGAATCAGTTATACATATACATATGTTCCCATATCTCTTCCCTCTTGCATCTCCCTCCCTCCCATCCTCCCTATCCCACCCCTATTTCCCCTATTTTATCTTCCAAGTCACTTATCTGTTCTTCTACCTCAGTTATTCTGCTATTGATTCCTTGTGGAAAATTTTTAATTTCATTTATTGCATTGTTCATCATTGTTTGTTTGCTCTTTAGGTTTTCTAGCTCCTTCTTAAACATTTCTTGTATTTTCTCCATTCTATTTCCAAGATTTTGCATCATCTTTACTATCATTACTCTGAATTCTTTTTCAGGAAGACTGCTTATTTCCTCTTCATGTGTTTGGTCTGGTGAGTTTTTCCTTGTTCCTCCATCTGCTGTGTGTTTCTGCTTTCTCATTTTGCTTAACTTACTGTGTTTGGGATCTCCTTTTCACAGGCTTCAGGTTCATAATTCCCATTGTTTTTGGTGTCTGCCCCCAGTAGATAAGGTTGTTTCAGTGGGTTGTGTTGGCTTCCTTGTGGAGGGGACTGGTGCCTGTGTTCTGGTGAATGAGGCTGGATCTTGTCTTTCTGGTGGATAGGACTCCATCTGCTTGTGCGTTTTGGGGTATCTGTGAACTTACTATGACTTTAGGCAGCCTCTCTGTTAATGGGTGGGGATGTGTTCCTGTCTTGCTAGTTGTTTGGTATGGGGCGATCAGCACTGGAGTTTGCTGATTGTTGAGTGGAGGTGTGTCTTAGTCTTGAGACAGAGATCTCTGGGGGAGCTCTTGCTGATTGATATTATGTGGGGCTGGGAGGTCTCTGGTGGTCTAATGTCCTGAACCTGGCTCTTCCACCTCAGAAGCTCAGTCCTGACACCCGGCCAGAGCACCAAGATGCTGTCAGCCACATGGTTCAGAAGAAAATGGAGAAAAAGGAAGAAAGAAAGAAAGAAAGAAAGAAGGAAGGAAAGAAAGTAAAGTTATTAAAATAAAAAAATAATATTATTAAAGTAAGAAAATTAAAAAATAATTAAAGGAAAGAGAAGAGACCAACCAAACCTATAAGGAAATTCACCAATGATAAGAAGTGCTAAATACTAAATTAAGATAAAAATAATAATCAGAAACTAGTCAGTCGCATACAGCACACCCCTGGTCTATAGTTTCTCCCAAAGTCCACTGCCTCAATTTTGGGATGATTATTTGTCTATTCATGTATTCCACAGATGCAGTGTACATCAAGTTGATTGTGGAGATTTAATCCACTGCTCCTGTGGCTGCTGGGGAAAATTTCCCTTTCTCTTCTTTGTTTGCACAGCGCCCAGGTTTCAGCTTTGGATTTGGCCCCACCTCTTCATATAGGTCGCCCTCTGGAGTCTGTTCTTCACCCAGACAGGAGGGGGTTAAAGCAGCAGCTGATTGGGGGCTCTGGCTCACTCAGACCTGGGAGGGAGGGGTACGGAATGCAGGGTGAGCCTGCGGAGGAAGAGGCCAGCATGATATTGCAACAACCTGGGGCACACCATGTGTTCTCCCCGGGAAGTTGTCCCTGGATCACGGAACCCTGGCAGTGGCGTGCTGCACAGGCTCCTGTTGTGGGGGAGGTGTGGACTGTGAGCTGTGCTTGCACATGGGATTCTTCGTGGCTGCAGCAACATCCTTAGCATCTCATGCCCGTCTCTGGTGTCCACAGTCGTAGCCACAGCTTGTGCACATCTCTGAAGCTCATTTAGGCAGTGTTCTGAAACTCCTCTCCTCGTGCATGCTGATACAATGATCTCTTGCCTCTTAGGCAGTTCCAGACTTTTTCCTGGACTCCCTCTTGGTTAGCTGTGGTGCACTAGCCCCCTTCAGGCTGTGTTCACACAGCCAACCCATCCTCTCCCTGGAATCTGACCTCCAAAGCTGGAGCCTCTGCTCTCAGCCCCCACCTGCTCTGGCAGGTGAGCAGACAATCCTCTCAGGCTGGTGAGTGCTGGTCGCCACCAATCCTCTGTGTGGGAATCTCTCTGCTTTGCCCTCTGCACCACTGTTGCTGCACTCTGCTCTATGTCTCTGAAGCTTCCCCTGCCCTGCCCACCCTCTCGTTTCCACCAGTGAAGGGGCTTCCTAGTGTGTGGAAACTTTTCCTCCTTCACAGCTCCCTCCCTCTGTTGCTGGTCCTGTCCCTATCCTTTTGTCTCTTTTTTATTTTGCACTACCCAAGTAAATTACACTGTTTTTCATTACTGGAGATTAAATGAGACGTAGTAACTTTCCAGGAATTTCATTTAAACTTTTTAAATAATAGAAGAAGAAATCACAACTCATTGGGTTTTGCAGTATATATGGTCCATTTTATATAATCCCTTTTCAATTCATAAAACCAGCTTTATTTGAGTAAACTAATACACAGAAGTATTTATTTTAATTTTCTATCACAGAACATCATTAAAGTATAATCTGAAGAATATTAATAAATTTCCTAGCACAAGGAGGGAGCATTTTTAATGGTTAACAGACATCCTACCAATAATGATTGGAACCTTCTCAATTACTATATCTTGATCCCTAAATTAAATTGAATTATCAGTTATTGAATACTTATTGTAAGGAAAATACTGAGAGTTGTGAATAATAATATCATATCAGTAGAACGTGGCTTCTAACCTCAAGCTTTAAGGGATTAGGCAAATACAATCTAGTTTAAGGGACTAGACAAATACATATATGAACATAATTCAAAGCCAAATTTGTTAAATGCCAAAATACAAATATAAACTATTATGAGAGCTTATAGGCAGAAGAAATAGGATTTGGTTGGGACAAGGAATCAAACAAGGTTTCTTTAAAGAGATGATATTTTAATGTTTGAAAAAGGATGTAGGGATTTGAGAAGTGAATGTTCAAAAGTAGTCCTTCTAGATGGTCAAGATTTAGTGGTAGAAAAATGTGGGACAAGTATGGAGAACAGTGCTTGATGAAGTTTATTCTCTCTCCTTTGCACAGCTATTCTTCAGAATACCTATAGAAGTTGTGAATGTAGAAATTATAATGTAAGATAGCTGAATTTCCAGAGCATACTTCTCTACAGTTGAGGTTCCCAGTGAATCAAATTTTCCTCAGAGATACCTACAGGATTCTACTTCTAACTTGTCACAAAATTTGATGCAGGTTTCCGACTGTCAGAGTATATACAGTTGAACCGATTTATGAACTTTGCTAAGCTGTATGTGGACAAAAAATTTGTCCATTTTCATTTTAGGGAATACAAATAAATCTGTATATTTACTTTGGATAGTGTGTGTGTGTGTGTGTGTGTGTGTGTGTGTGTGTAGTGGATACACATATACACATGGATTCAAAATACAATGGAATAAGCTATTAAGTCTAAATCGCACTGACAAAATACCCAATTGACTACCAACGATTTTGGAATGGGGGAGGAACCCAAGGATTATGGCACATTCATAGAAATCCTGGCTAACTGTGAATCAGGACCTAA
Source organism: Phocoena phocoena (assembly GCF_963924675.1). NCBI lineage: Eukaryota > Metazoa > Chordata > Mammalia > Artiodactyla > Phocoenidae > Phocoena > Phocoena phocoena. The sequence goes on along the minus strand of NC_089235.1, from coordinate 28,237,076 downwards.
CAGCTTAGAAAGAAAGAGTGACAAAGAAGTTCAAAGATTAAAACAATCCACCCAGTACATTTAAGAGTTCTGGTCTGTTAGTTGTTGTGAGTCAAGCTTACTGTCTCACACATTTAAAGGATGATTTCTTTAATTGAAGCATGTATGTAGACTGAATTCTGGGGACAAGAAAGAGGAGGGAAAAAAAGAGAAATATTTTTTCTCTCTTCTGGCTAACACAGAGATTCTGATTTTGGAAGTATCACTTTGAATGGGTTATGCTTGTTACTATTCTCTATGCTGTGTTCCCTAGGAAGGATATTCACACATATAATTCCAAAATTGTGTTTACACAATTCTTTTTACAGAATATAAAAAATAAACAAATAAGAACAACAACAAATCCTCCAGTGACTCCCCATGGTCTCCGAGGTAATGTTCAGACTCTTCGACATTCAACACTCTCCACATGCTGCTCCTTCTTCTGACATTCTTTAACAATTCCTTCAATTACTCTTTTAATTACTCAACCTTTCCAAGCACCTATTCTCTGGGGTGGCACAGAATAGCTTCTTGCTCTCAGACACAGATATTCTTGTATCTCTACACAGTCTTCTGCATTAGCCCAACTGGTTGCTTAACAGAAATTTCCTGTTATGGGGCTTAGCTCAAGCTCTCCATCTGTCAACACACGTATCTTCTTTCTGTTGAATATGAATCCATTCTTAGGGCATAACTCAAGCCCTACATCTTCCCCAATTAAAAGTTTGTGGAGTTAGACTAAAGTCCACTTACTGTGCTATTCCTTGATTATAGTTTTTTGAATTTACATCTGACTCATGCTTGTCAACTCTCTGCTTTTCCTGTCACATAGCTAATCTATATAGATTTATTTCTGTTAGCCTTCCCTTTCACAAACCAATCTCTCTGTTCCATTCATCATTCTTGTCTTCCTTCTTTGAACTTACTCTAATTTATCTGAATTTTTTGACCCTGAAATTTTCACAATAAAATATTCTAGGAGGACTCATGTCAATATCTTGTAGCATATTACACATCTTTTTGTTTTAGCTGAATTTATTCACAAATATGCAGGTTTCATTCTTAGAGCTTCTTATTCATACTTCCATCTGAACATATTTATATTGTTATTGACAATTCATGACTCTATCTGACTAGATTGTGAGCTGTGAAAAAACAGCGTGTTTGTAGTCACCCAGTAGATATTTTTTTTAACTGAATATGAGACTTCTGTGGAACTTTTCACTACCGTATTTACTGTTATTACTTTTTGTAAGGAAACAAAATGTCTATATTAGAATTTTTAAACACCTGAAGATTAATATTAGAACATGTACACAATTATAATTGGGTTATATCATGTTGGGTTAGAGCTTTCTGCCAATAAATATCAATTTATTGCCTCTTAGCTCTAAATCCACCTTCTTTTTACTCTTGCTCTGTGAGCTGGATCTTGTAAACATTGTTCCTTTGGCAGCTGGCACCATGTTAGGGTTTGTCAGTAGAGAGTGCTTGGAGGAAAACTGAAAGACATTGAAGAAAAAGGGGTTTCTTTTTCCTGGTTCCCATGTGTTTTTCTCTTTGCTTCTCTGGCACAGCTGTCAGCACCATACAGGACATCCTCTGAAGCTCAACTGGCACCCCAGCAGGAGGATGCCTGCTCATTATCCCCAGTCCACCAACACCTCAACAAACTCCTGTGACCTCCAGTAGGCTGCAGCCAGCTCCCCTCCAAATGGGATGTGAATCTCAGCCTAAGAGAAAGAGGCTCTTCTAGTTTGTTGCTTCTTTATATACTCTCCTTCAGCCATAGTGATAGTAGTTGTTCCCTACATTTTCTATTCTCATATTCTTTTGCAGTCTCTTTTACCTTTTTTAAGTAGGTAACCATATTTTGCTATTTCATAATTATTCATATTACATTTTCCCTGTTAAAATTACTGGTGTGGTTTCTGTCTCATGTCTCCTGGTTGGACTTTAACCAAGACAGTCCAGTTTAGGCATTCTTGGATTCTACATGTTTAAGAATGACCACATGTAATTGATAAACCTTTAGCCAGACTTATCAAGAAAAAAAAGGGAGAGGGCTCAAATCAATAAAATTAAAAATAAAAAAGGAGAAGTTACAACTGACACTGCAGAAATACAAAGGATCACAAGGGACTACTACAAACAGCTATATGCCAATAAAATGGACAACCTAGAAGAAATGGACAAATTCTTAGAAAAGTACAACCTTCCAAGACTGAACCAGGAAAAATAGAAAATATGAATGGACCAATCACAAGTACTGAAATTGAAACGGTGATTTAAAAACTTCCAACAAAGTCCAGGACCAGACAGCTTCACAAGTGAATTCTGTCAAACATTTAGAGAACAGTTAACCCCTATCCTTCTGAAACTCTTTCAAAAAATTGCAGAGGAAGGAACTCTCCTAAGGTCATTCTGTGAGGTCACCACCATCCTGATAACAAAACCAGACAAAGATACCACAAAAAAAAAGAATATCACAGGCCAATATCACTGATGAACAGAGATGCAGAAATCCTCAACAAAATACTAGCAAACAGAATCCAACAACACATTAAAAGGATCATGTGGGATGATCAAGTGGGATTTATCTGGGGGGTGCAAGGATTCTTCAATATACACAAATCAATCAATGTGATACACCACATTAACAAACTGAAGAATAAAAACCATGTGATCATCTCAATAGATGCAGAAAAAGCATTTGAGAAAATTCAACACCCATTTATGACAAAAACTCTTCAAAAAGTGGGCATAGAGGTAATCAACCTCTAGATCATAGGGGTCATAGATGATAAACCCACAGCAAACATCATTCTCAATGGTGAAAAACTGAAGGTTTCCTCTAAGATCAAGAACAAGATAAGGATGTCCACCCTCACCACTATTACTCAACATAGTTTTGGAAGTACTAACCATGCTATCAGACAAGACAAAGAAATAAAAAGAATCCAAATTGGAAAAGAAGAAGTAACATAATAACTGCTTGCAGATGACATGACACTCTAAATAGACAATCCTAAAGATGTTACCAGAAAACTGCTAGAGCTCACCAATGAATTTGGTAAAGTTGCAGGATAGAAAATTAATACACAGAAATTGCTTGCATTCCTATACACTAACAATGAAAAATCAGAAAACAGAATTAAGGAAACAATCCTATTCACCACTGCATCAAAAGAGAATAAAATACCTAGAAATAAACCTACTTAGGGAGGCAAAAGACCTTTATTCAGAAAATTATAAGACACTGATGAAAAAAATCGAACATGACACAAACAAATGGAAATATATACCATGTTCTTGGATTTGAAGTATCAATATTGTCAAAATGACTATACTACCTAAGGCAATCTACAGATGCAACACAATCCCTATCAAACTACCACTGACATTTTCCACAAAACTAGAAGAAAAAAAATTAAAATTTGTATGAAAACACAAAAGACCCTGAATAGCCAAAGCAATCCTGAGAAAGAAAAATGGAACTGGAAGAATCAGCCTCCCTGACTTCAGACTACTACAAAGCTACAGTCATCAAAACAGTATGGTACTGGCAGAAAAATGGTAATATAGATCAATGGAACAGGATAGAAAGTACAGAGATAAACCCATGCACCTATGGTCATCTAAGACAAATGAGGCAAGAATATACAATGGAGAAAAGACACTCTCTTCATAAGTAGTGCTGAGAAAAAATGGACAGCTACAAATAAAAGAATGAAATTGTAACATTCTCTAACACCATACACAAAAATAAACTCAAAATGCATCAAAGACCCAAATGTAAGGCTAGACACTATAAAACTCCTAGAGGAAAACAGAGAGAACACTCCTTGACATAAATTGCGGCAAGATCTTTTTTGATCCACATCTTAGAGCAATGAAAATAAAAACAAAACAAAAAAAACTGGGAACTAATTAAACTGAAAAGTTTTTCACAGCAAAGGAAACCATAAACAAAATGAAAAGACAGCCCTCAGAATGGGAGAAAATATTTGCAAATGAAGCAACTGACAAGGGATTAAGTTCCAAAATGTACAAACAGCTCATGCAGCTCTGTATCAAAAAACAAACAACCCAATCTAAAAAAGGGCAGAAGATCTAGATAGACTTTTCTCCAAAGAAGACATACAGATGGCCAAAAAGCACATGAAAAGATGCTCAACATCACTATCAGAGAAATTCAAATCAAAACTACAATGAGGTATCACCTCACACCGGGCAGAATGGCCATCATCAAAAATCTACAAACAATGAATGCTGGAGAGGGTGTGGGGAAAAGGGAACCTTCCTACTTTGTTGGTAGGAATGTAAATTGGTACAACCACTATAGAGGTTTCTTAAAAAATAAAAATAGAACTACCATGTGATCCAGCAATCCCACTCCTGGGCATATATCCAGAGAGAACCATAATTTGAAAAGATACATGTACCTCAATGTTCATTGCAACATTACTTATAATATCCAGGGCATGGAAGCAACCTAAATGTCCATAGACAGAGGAATGGATAAAGAAGACATGGTAAACTTATATAATGGAATATTATTCAGCCATAAAAAAATAATGAAATAATGCCATTTGCAGCAATGTGGATGGACATAGAGATTATCATACTAAGTGAAGTAAGTCAGAGAAAGACAAATACCATATGATAGCACTCATATGTGGAATCCAATTTAAAATGATACAAATGAACTTATTTGCAAAACAGAAACAGACTCACAGATTTTGAAAACAAACCTATGATTACCAAAGAGGAAAGGTGGTGGGGGAGGGATAAATTAGGAGTTTGGGATTAACATACACACACTACTGTATATAAAATAAATAACTAACAAGGACCTACTGTAAGCACAGGGAACTCTACTCAATATTCTGTAATAACCTATATGGGTAAAAAATCTGACAAAATAAGAATATATGTATATGTATAATTGAATCACTTTGCTGTACAACTGAAACTAACACAGCATTGTGAATCAACTAATCTCCAATAAAATTAAAAAAAAAGAATGCTCACATGTGATACATAGTGAAAGGTTAGATGTTGTCTATTTGTAAGTGAATCTTTTTTCATAACTTGTACAGTTGATATTTTTGTTATTACTATTATTTAAATTATTAGATGATAATGATTTTTCTAAACTGTTTTCCTTCAAGGATAAATATATCAACTGCATATGTTCCCCATTGTAGAAACTAACATAAAAATATTTGAGAGTGATGTCAAATGGGTTAAGAGTAATAATAATATCACCAATGATAACGTTAAAATTTACTGAAAGTTTAGCATTCATTGGTCACTGTTCTAAGTGCTTTATATATATCAAATCATTTAATTGTCTTAAAAATCCTTAGAGTTAGTATTAATATTATCCTGATTTCATAAATGACAGAAGCAAGGTAACAATATGACCAATTAAAGTACAGAGCATAAATCACCTTGTCTATGGCTTACCAGATATTGTTGTAAGAAATATTTAGGTACTTTCTTCAACTACAAATTCAGTATAAGCCAGGAGAATGATACTATTACCATAAAGCCAATGGAATATTAGAAGGCATTAAATGAACTGTAGTGTCTTTTAGAAAAGGAGGTAACAATTCCATTGCACTTTCACTTTTGAGACATCCCTGTAAATATTTAGTTCAGCTTATTTCTGTGAAGTTTCAGAAGGACTTAAACCAACTGGAACACATGCAGATGAAAGAAATTAGGATGGCAATAAGTTTCAAAACAATGTCCTTATATAAAAATGGTTGAATTAAATAAGAATGTTTGGTCTAGAGAAAAAAGACTTTGGGAAAGAAGGAAGCTAATTATTCAACCATTTGAAAGGCTGTCTAGTGGAAGAGGTACTGAATTTATTCATTGTGTCTCCAGAAGGGAGGACAATTATTGAAGAGTAGTAATTACAAGGAAGAATGTTACTGCTAAGTATAACAAAGAAATAGAATAATGAGTTCCAAATATCTTGAGCTTCTAGTAGTTTGGGAAAGAAAACAGAATCATTAAAAGGAAAATACTGTGGGAAAACATTATATGATCTAGCATAACACAGTGTAACAAACACATATGTCTCAAAAAGAGCCCCCAAAACCATTTGTTAGGGATTTTATAGAGAAGAGAATTAATGCATTGTGTATTTCTGGGGTATCTTCCAAGCTGAAATTTCATGATTTTATTAAAATTAAATTACATTTTTAAATGTAACATTTAGCTATTCACATACAGGTTTTAGGGAGGTGATGACCTGAATCTGACTTCCTTTCCTTTTGGCACCAGTTCTAGATTCCCTGACTCTCTTTAATCAGATTGATGCAGAATTAAAGAAGAATTAAAAATTGAACTTTAATATTATCTAGAAAGAAATAAAAAGAATGCTTCTTCCAAAACCTATGGGTCACAGTAAGAACCTGACAAAAAAATTTACAGTTTTAGAGGTTTCATTGTTAAAGACAAAATATGAAAAATAAAGGAATTCAGCCTTAATCTCATTAGATAAAAGAGCAACATGGTAAGTCAATGTAAACTAGTTTGAAGCCTGGAAATCTATAAACAATCTGTCACAAAAAGAAATTAAAGGAAGAAAAATATGATTTTCATTAATAGATGATAGACAGACATTAGGTAAAATTTATGAGGCATTCCTTATAATATATCATAAGTAAAATAGTAAGAAGAAAACTACTTAAATACAATAGATATGTATCTGAAACAAGAAGGAATTAATGTAAAATAGTAAAACCATTTAAATTAGAATTGGGATATTAGCTTTTATCACTATTTTTATTCAAAAATATCCTGAAAGTTTTATCAAATCTTTATACATTAAATTTTTTCTTCCATTATGCACATTTACTTGTTTTTTTAATTGCCCATTTTCACAAAATACCTATTAAGAAATAACCTCTATGTTCTTTTTATTACAAACTCATATTGCACTAAATACCTATTACTTAAGATTAGTGTTTCCTATAAATTTTATAGAAGAAAAAGGAGCATATTGAATCATTTGTCCCCTCCTCATTGACTTGGTTTGCACTCTTTGTCAATTATCACTTTCTTGTATAAACATGGCTTATTGTGGTTTTTATTTTATCCCCACTGATAATAAGGCAATTCTTATCCCTAAATTTCATGTTTGTAGAAAAGATAGTCTCCCTCATAACTAACACCCTTCAAATTTTTCTTTTATATTCTCATCTCTAGATGAAGTTTAGAAATGTCAAATTTTTCCCACAATCATTCTCAAACAATCATTTAGCCTGCTTCATGAATTTCCCCGTTAAAGAACGTGACTAAATAATTGTTATAATTAAGTTGATCTTTATGATGTTGTTGTCCAGGTGAGACAGGCTGGGACCTGGGACCCTTTGCTGCAGTGCTACAATGTTTGCACCTGGCCAAATGTCTCCTCAAGCAATAAAATACAAAGAAACTATAAGGGACTGAAAATAGTTGCATGCATGTGCAGTTGGGGCAAATTATGGACAACAAGATACAAAAAGACCAAAAACCCAACTGCTACTTCTGAAGAGCCAGGGGGTACTGGGCATGCGCCCCTTCACACAACACCACCTAAAGGATGGGCAAACCCCCTAAGCCACCCCTCCAACCCAACCCCTGGACACACCCCTACACTCACTCCATATAAGGAACCAGCTCACCCCCCAACCCAGAGAGCAAGCAAGGGAACATGTTACTTGTTCTCACTACTGCAGCAGGGGCCCCATTAAAGCCTTGCCTGAATTTCTTGTCTGGCCTCTTATCAATTTCTGTTGCTTAAGGAAGACGAGAACCTGGTCAGTAACACACGGTGGACAAAATCATACTAGCAGCTACATTTATAGAATTCTGTCTGTGTTTGGTACATGGTATAACATATTTTCTGTTGACATCTTTCTATTACCTTCATAAATGAAAAACGACATAGCTGAACACAGAATGATTGTGTTCCAATCCTTTCTGTCAAAACTACGTCCATCATTGTCTTCACATCACCAAGAAAACTGAGTCCAACATTATTTTTTCTCTTAAAGTTTTAATTTTTCTCTTAGATTTTTCTTTTGGTATGGATACCTATATGTTTCTTTACATTTCAGATGTTAAAAATCTCATTAAAATCAATGAATTATATTTTACCTTTCATTACTGACTCTTTCATATTCTCTTTGGGAACACATATTATTACAGATTAAACCTAATGGTCTTTCATCCATTTTTTTCTTTGTTCTCATTTTTCCACTTCATTTTCCTCTATTTTACTCAGGGAATATTTATCATAATTTTCTCTGGGTATATACCATTTATTGGATTTTTTCCCCTGTAGTATCAAATCTGCCATTTATTGCTTCAAATGAAGCATTGCACTTAATCAGGAGTTTTGTTGATACTGAAATTTTCTAGATTAATATCTTATCATAACCTACTAATGTTTCTCAAAGATACTTTCATTCTGAGCATTACTGAACTAAATTAACAGATATTTTCTATAATATTCTTCAGTTTCTAGAAGTAAATCTTTTTTTTTAAATTGAGTAAAATTGACATAACATTGTATTAGTTTCAGATGTACACATAATGATTTGATATATGTATATATTGTAAAACGATTACCAGAATAATTTTAGTTAACATCCATCACCACACATAATTACATTTTTCTCATGATAAGAACTTTTAAGATCTCTTTTAGCAAATTTCAAAACATACAGTACAGTATTAACTATAATCACCATACTGTAATTACATCCCTAGGATTTATTTACCTTATAATTGGAAGTTTGTACCTTTTGACCACATATTCATTCTGAATAGAATTAAATTTTATTCAAATAAATGAGTTCTTTTTGAGCCTCAGAATACTGCTCTGTTTGCTTGTACTGAAGAATTTTTTCCAATGTTTTTTCCATGATTTCTTTCTCATTAATTCTCTTCTGCTTTGATTAAGTCAATATTCAGTGTTTTCACTGTTATGACCAAGTAAATATTATTTACAGTTGGGCAATATACTGTGCAATAATTACATTTCCTTCTTAAAAACTGTTGTTGACTTGGTATTTATAGTGGCCTTAGTTTTTCATTCTTCCTGGAGTTCTCCATTGCCCAGACTGGTCCTCTCTAGGTCTGCTACAGAGTTACCATCCTGGGATTCCTCTTCACCAGCCATCAGAAGACTTGGTTCTCTTTTGTGTTAGACCCTCTTTTTTTTTTTTTTTTTTTTTTTTTTTAATTCAATGATTTTAGTGAAACAAGGTTCAGGAGATTTCTTAGAAAAGGTTTGTTAATCCTTAGATTTCTAAAAAATACAGTTGATTCTCATTATTTGTGGATTCTGTATTTGTGAATTTACAAAGTTTATTTGTAACTCCCAATTCAATATTGCAAAGCTTTCATGGTCATTCAGAGACATGCACAGAGCAGCAAAATATTTCAGTTGCTGAGGCAGCATTCCAGCTGAGATTGAATAAGGCGATACCCTGCCTTCTTGTTTTACCTCTCATACTGTAAACAAGTGTTATTTTTCATGGTCTGTTTAGTGCTACATTTTTTGTACTGTTGTGTTTTGTTGGTGATTTTGCTATTTGAAATGGCCCTCAAACAAAGTGCTGAAGTGCTGTCTAGTGTTCCTAAGCATAAGAAGTCTGTGGTGTGCCTTAGGAAGAAAATGCCTGTGTTAGATAAGCTTTCTTCAAGCAAGAGGTATGGTGTTGTTGGCTATGAGTTCAATGCTAATGAACCAGCAGCATACAGAAAATAGGCTGTCTTTAAAGAGAAACACATAAAGCAAAGTTATGTATTGACTGGTTAACAAAAATGTGATCAGAGGCTCACAGGAACTTAACCCTACACTTCCCCTGGGAGCAATGACTGCGTGTTTGCTAATGCAGTGGTTGAAGTGATTTATGGAAGATAACTACCACAAATAACAAGAGTCCACTGTATCTTTTCCAATCTTCATGCTTGATGGTGTGTGTGGTGGGGTTGACAGTCTGGATTTTCAGGTTGAATATCATTTTTCTCTCAGAATTTAAAAGGCATTATTCCATTGTCTATAAGTTTTCCTAATGTTGAGGAATTTGATGTCATTCTGATTCAGAATCTTTGTGTCCCTTATTCCTCTGTTTGAAGGTTTAAGGCCACCTTCTTATCTATAGTAATTAACCTGCCGTAGTTTGAGTCATCTTTCATTCACTGTGCTGAGTGTTTTCTATTTGAAAACACATATCTTTCAGTTTTAGGACATTTATTGTATTACTTATTTGATAATGTCCTCTGTTTTCTCTTTGTGAAACAACTTTTACTAGATATTGAACTCCTGGAGTAACTCTCTAATTATTTTAGAACTTTATGGTTTTTCATCGCTTTGTCTTTTTGGTCTTTTAAGTTCATATTCCAAAGTTTTATTGAATTCTTCATTTCTCTTATAATGTTTTTAATTTAATTCATTTTTAAATTTTTTTATTTATTTTTGGCTGTTATGGGCCTTTGTGGCTGTGCGGGCTTTCTCTAGTTGCGACGAGCAGGGGCTACTCTTCATTGCGGTGCATGGGCTTCTCACTGCGGTGGCTTTTCTTGCTGTAGAGCACAGGCTCTAGGCACACAGGCTTTAGTAGTTGCAGCACACGAGATCAGTAGTTGTGGCACATGGGCTCAGTAGCTGTGGTGTGCAGGCTCAGGAGTTGTGGCATGCAGGCTTAGTTGATCCACTGCATGTGGGATCTTCCCAGACCAGGGCACAAACCCGTGTCTCTTGCATTGGCAGGTAGATTTTTAACAACTGAGCCACCAGGGAAGTCCCTTAATTTCATTTCTAAGAACATTTTCTTGTTCTCCATATATTCCTTTTTAACTATTCCTTTGCACATAAACATGGCATATTTTCCTATATCTAGGGATAGTAGTTATACATTTTTAGAGTTTTTGTTGGTTTGTTTAGTTTACTTTTACACTCTCTATATTTCCTCTATTTCTGTAGAGTTCTGATTTTCTCTGGGGTGTCTTTCTTTCATGTTAGAGTATTTTTTTTCAAATATCTGGTGATCCTTTGCTGCTTGGCCATAATTCAGAGCAAAGCACCAAAAACCTGATAAGTAGCTGTGTGTGTGTGTGTGTGTGTGTGTGTGTGTGTGTGTGTGTGTGTGTACATGTGCACATCTTGCTGTCTGTTGGTCTCATTGGAGTGTGATTGAGCAGGGTCCTAGGAGTTTATTGGGATTGTAAATTGACAGTATATCCAGGTCTTCTGGGATAGTCAGTTTCCTCAAAGAGGATAAACTGCTAAGTCTTAAATAAAAAGAAGTCTTATCCTAATCTAATGTTGAAAAATTATGGTATTTTGGGTTTACCCTAATTTTTCCATAGACCATTAAGATAGTGGCAGAATTTTTTTCTCAATTGTGAAACTAGAGCATCGGTTGGAGTGTTAGTGGTTAATGTGATTTCTGGCACCCAGCAAACATTTCACTTATACCATCATTCCTTCTAATGGTGAAATCTATTGCAAAGCAAAGGGGATAGTTGAGGACTAGACAAGAAGACATAAGCTCTTTTGGGGGGCATATATTTTTTAAAATGAGGAATATGAAAGAATAAGCAGAAAGGAAAAGGGAGAGGGAGATAAAGCAAAGGGGTAGGAGTAGAAAACATGGGGGAATGGGAGGAGAGAGGGGAAGAATGAAGGCAAAGAAAAGAAGAGAGAAGAGGCAGGAGAGGAAGGGAGGGAGGAGTTGATGAAAGATTGAAACACAGTCAGGGATTTCCAGTCTTTCTGATGTGGTCATTGTTTAATTTTTTTAAATTCAGTGTCTCTTCTAAGATACCCTTTGGTGTAGCCAAATGATACAACTAGCTATCTCCAAAACAGAAACCAAACCTGCCTGACTGTGTCCCATATCAACAGTCTGATGACTTTTTGTTTATAACCACCTGTCTTTCAAAGATAATCAAGTAATGCCTTACATTACAGATATTTGCCTACTTTTATTTTATCTTCTTTATGTTAGAGTTACCAAGCAATGTCTTGTATTATAGACACCAACTCATTTGTTTTTACCCTCTTCATTAGATGATAATGTCCTTGAAGCAAAGACTTAGTTTTAGCCAAGGCTTCTCAGCTTATTGTAGTGAGGGACCAGGTTTTTAATTTTAAAATTACCAATCCATCACAGACTAATAATTTCATAAAATACAATATCATACACTTAGATGTCACAGCAGTATCAAAATGCTATAAAAGTTTCTAAATGCTTATTCCTCTTTTTTATACTTTAATTAGTCATAAACTGGTAAAAAAAACAATTCATGGATTGGCAATGTTTTACTGAGTCTATGAGAAACACTGGTCTAATCCACCTTTATAATTAGCTTTGCACCTAGCAAGATTACTTGGACGGAATTTTGCACTGTATAAATTTCACCTAAATATAACTGAATTGATATTCAGAACTAAGGATAAAGATCCTGGAAATGAAGTCTTGATTAGAATGAAATGGCATCATAACATTCACTTTTTGTTTTTAACTTGTACTTTGAAAGTTTAAATATTAAGCCATTAAGAGTGTTCTCAAAAATATTGTGAATTGCAGAATATTTTCAACATATTAGTTATTTAAGTCTACATAATTTGGCATCACCCTCCATCACTGTCAAAAATAAATGTCTAAATATTTTACTAAATTCTCCATCAATGATAATTTGGCATGTGATCTTTGTAATATGGAAGGAAAGCTCAGTATTCAATCACGCAATAGGAAACTATTCTTGTGTAGTAGGTTAGTTTAGAATAGCAGCTGATGTTGTTCTCACATAACATTTTGCACACACACACTTACAGTGCCCTTCAAATAATGAATTGATGCACTTATTGGAATTGAACTGCTGTTCATTGTGCAAAGGGCAGAGATGCTATCAAATTCTTTCTCAAGAGCTTCAGATGAAAACCTGACTGAAGAAAATTAGGACTGAGCGCTTTGATTTATCAGGCAGTGCCTTAATCTGTGACTTGGTGGTCTTATAAGGGAACTTGGAGTATTTAGCCTGCCATGGGCCTACTGAGATTAATGTGGATAATCAAGGGTCCATGATTAAGGAACACATTTTAAAAATAACTTTTTTAGAAAGCCTCACTTTTTAAAACAGTTTTCAAAATTTTTAGTATCCAGTTGGGCTATAACATATACTTCATTGAAATACCTCCTGCATGATATGATAATTTAGCCAACATCTGAGAGAAATGTCTCATCAGGTGCTCCATCTTTCATATGCTTTTCATTGAAGCTAAGGGGTAGCTATAGTTAAGGGTAGCTTACCATTGAGTCAAACCACAGGCACCATTATATCATTATGAAGTTGAACATGGCCTGCAGGTTCTAAATGTTGAGTTTTGAGTGTGATCTAGTAAAAAGTTCACAGAAGAAATAGTAAGGTTTCTAAAAACATAAAACATTTGGGGGTTAGCTTTTCATTTTAATATAAACCTTAGTTACCATGCAAAAATATAGCCACTCAATGTATTTTTTTTCCCTGATAAGCTCTTAAAGCACAAGTGATGCCTGGTTTTTGCTAATATTTGGCCACTATTGATTATGCTGTGATAACTGATTTGTTCTGCAGCATTAAGTAGGAAATCTTTTGAATCAGAAAGTATTCTGTATTTTGAAAGTGTCATTAAAAGTGTTGAAAAGGTCACATTTTGAGGTTGATGAAATATAGATCAATCATTCTTGGCTGGATGAACAGAATTTAATTGGAAAGTGAGGCTTCGAAACTTTTGCCAGCAGTTTTATAATGCAAATCTGGGATTCACAATGACTCTAAAAGCAATAAATAACTTTTTATGTACATAATTATTTTCCTGAATAATTAAAACTATTATTTAGGTATTCATGATGATTCAAATGAATATGAAACTCAGAAGAGAGCATGAAATGTTAGTACACATGAAATTGGCAGCTCTTTAAGCAAAAGGCCTAGGCTGGACTCCATTCCAAAATGGCTACTAATGTGTTATGTGTCTTTATGGAGATTACATCACCTCTCTATGTCTCAGTTTTCCAGTTTTAAAAGAGTTATAGTATCTATTTTATCTATATGAGAATCAGTAGTGATTCAGTGAGCAACAAAAAATAAAGGCTAATTAATAACTTGAACCCTCTAAGAAGAGTGCTTGCTTCCAGGAAATTATTTAGATAATCAAGTATGATTCAACTGGAAAGCCAGTTTTAGGTATATTTTATGGAGTTAAAATAGGAGCAAGAGGGTGGCGCAGTGGTTGAGAGTCCGCCTGACAATTCAGGGGACACGGGTTCGTGCCCCGGTCCGGGAAGATCCCACATGCCGCTGCCATGGCCGCTGGACCTGTGTGTCCGGAGCCTGTGCTCCGCAACGGAAGAGGCCACAACAGTGAGAGGCCCGCGTACCGAAAAAAAAAAAAAAAAAAATAGGAGCAAGAATTTATTCTCTTCAAATAAACTTAACTAATTTTCTTTCCTTTGAGTTGGTTTGATTTCAGATTAATGAAAGCAAAGCACTTTATTTATTTTGCATACTTATTTCCAGTGAACGATTGTTTTCAGGACAGATTTTAAAAGTAGAGGAGACTAAGATTTCATTTCAAATTGAATCAATAGCACTCTCTTCATGCAATATTTCTACGTATGGCATCTAAATTATCTGAGCCACCATTTCTATTATTATTCATATATACATTCAATAAATATATATTTCATGAATCAGATTATATGCATACCCTTTCCAATGTGGCTTGACACTTTAGAAACTTGTTCCTCAACAACAGTGCTGGTGGCAATAAGGAAACAGTGGTATTTGTATAAGTTAACATACCTGTCAAAGCCTTGATTGCTTTAGATTTGATTCCATAATATCACTCAAGATTAGTTCTTCCCATGGTGGGATTTTATGTATGCCAAGTTTAGTTATTTATTTTCTTATGTATAGGTATTTGATGTCTATAAATTACTTTGGCTAAGTTATAATTGTGTGATAATGAAGTGATTTTAAATCCTCCACATATTTTAAATCTCATTAGACTTGCCTTTTAAAAATAATTAAACGGTGAAAATTTTAATAGCTAAGAGTTTAAATGGTACAGATTATTTAGTCAATATTATTTAAGTTACAATTTTAACAACATTTTGTCTTATACAGACATATAGCCTATATGAGATCAGATTTGTTATTGGGTTGAATGGATTTAATGACTGAACATATGCTTTTTATTTCTACATATATTTATATCAAATGATAGATTAATTTTAAATGCTTTAATTTATTATGATCAAAGGTCTCATCCAAACTTTGGGGGGGGGAGGCTGCCTATGATATATAATGTTACCAATTCTCAAAGTAAAATTGATATGAACTGTGACATTTGGCTTAATGTGACATTTTATTATACGAACGAATTAGATAGTAGTGAAAGTGCTGATAACACTCTTTAGAAATATCATCAGCTATAAAGTTCTGCACGACTGCTTTCTTTATAAGCAGAACTTAAATAAATCTACTTGATGATCCTACGTATTTTCTTCCCTCCAGGTAACACTATATTCCTCCCTGCTATAATCTGCAATTACTTCCTTTTCCCTGAGGAGAACATTTCACCAAAGAAACAAAAGATGTTTCAGTCAAAATCAGCCCCTCTGTTTTCTAAGACATTTTTAAATTGTAAGAATTGAGGAAGACTCTTTGATGCCTTTACTGTATTTTATTATGGAAGTGTAATGAATTCTTGCTTCTTAAAACTATGTCCTGGAATCCATGCATTCAACACACCAGTGTCAAAATATATACATACACGATTGATTACCCAATTTATTTGTGATACTGTATATGCTATCGTAGCACAGTTTAAATGATTTTGACAAGTACAGAAGACTGTCATTGACAAGTGCAGAAATAAATGATGGGTTTAAGTGTTCAAATGTTTTTACAGCATTTTACTGAGTGGCAGGTTGATAAATTAAAATTACAGTTGTAGCATCAGGCTTGAAAGCACAACTGCTTTAGGTTATAAAAATAATACTGTGGAAATTTTGTGTACTCTCCAGAGAAGTAGCCTGGAGGACCTTGGAAAAAAATGAAACAAGTGCAGTTGCTAAAGGAATCATTAATTTTGTGGTAGCCCTGAGTCTAAAAAAATTTTTAAAATAGATTTTTAGAAGAAGAAAATTGGCTTTATCCCCTTATCCCTTTTTCCCTGGAGACCTAGAGAAAATTGGAACCACACTATCAAAAGATAGGCATTGAATTGGCCATTAGTGATTCCATGATGTCTGATGGGCATATTTAAAGCTTACGGACAGTTTCTTGCTCACTTTCCCTTAGTTTCAACACTACAGCTGGACTTTTGCTTGTCATTCTGTCACCACAATCCACCAAATTCAGTTGAGAATCCTCTAGGACATCATTCAATCACACTGATTCTGATACAATTAAAGAAAATATTTCATCAGGCATTTCTTTTCCATTCTTGTTTTAGATTTTTTTTGACAAATAAAAATTGTATACATTTAAGGTACACAATGTGATGTTTTGATATACATATACATTATGCAATGGATTATCACAGTCAATCTAATTAACATATCCATCACACCGCACAGTTACTTTTTTTTTGGTGAGAACACGTAAGATCTACCTTTTTAGCAAATTTCAGGTACACAATACAGTATTAATAACTATAGTTACCATGTTGTAACTATAAGTTCCCCAGAACTTAATCATCCTGCACAACTGAAAATTTGTCTCCCCACTTCCCCCACCTCCCAGACAACTACCATTCTAATCTCTGTTTCTGAGTTTGGCTATTTCAACTTCCACATATAAGTGAGATCATGCAGTATTGTCTTTCTGTGTCTGGCTTATTTCACTGAGCATAATGTCCTCCAGGTTCATCCATGATGTCACAAATGGCAGGGTTTCCTTCTTTTTAAAGGTTGAATAATATTTCAGTGTGTGTGTGTGTGTGTGTGTGTGTGTGTGTGTGTGTATACATACATATATTACATTATCACATTTTTTTATATCCATTCATCTGTCAGTGGACATTTAGGTTGTCTCCATATCTTGGCTATTGTGAATAATGCTGCAATGACCATGAGAGTGCAGGCACCTCTTCCAGATACTGACTTTAAAATATTTCCTTTGTATATATACCTAGAAGTGGGCTTGCTGGATCATGTAAGTAGTTCTGTTTTTAATTTTCTGAGGAATTTCCCTACTATTATCCATAGTAGCTGCACCAACTTACATTCCCACCAACAGTGTACAAGGGTTCCCTTTTTTCCACATCCACACCAACACTTTTTATCTTTTGTCAAATTTTTGATGACAGCCATTCTAACATGTAGGAGGTGATTTCATTCTGCTCAAGTTCTGAATCTTTTCAAGTCATGCTGGAATTATTGCAACAGCTTTCTAAGTGACTCTACTATGACCTCACTTTGGAGAATATTCTTCAGTTAAAAGCAAAACAGACAAACAAATACACATACAACCAACCAATGACTCTATTGAATCCTTAGAATGTAAAGGACGTTCCTTGCATTATCATCACTTCTCAGGATATAGCCACTACTTTAACTCACCAATCTTAATCTCTCTCCTGTCTTTTCATGAACCTCAAGCTTGTTAGACTGGGATGTGCAGTCTCTTCTCCCTGCTGCCAATTTTTTCTTCCAATTCTTTCTTCCAGAAATGCTACTCTTAAAATCTCTTTATTGAATTCTTACTTCACCTTGAAGATAAACTCAAGTCCTACTTTTTGTCTTGAAAATTTTCCTGACAATCTGGTCAATTTCTTCAACTTCTCAAATCTTAGATTAAGACCATCTTTTAATTCCTAAATGATTGGTAAAAACCAATCATTTTACAGCAGTCATATAACTCTCTTTTTACTTTTTGATGCTCTTTTGCAACTATCCCTAAATTGGCATTGCTTTCCTATTTTCATGCTCCTATTATTAAAATTTTAAATACTGACTTGTCATTTTATATCAATCTGAGCACATTCCAAAACTGTCTTCCTGTCTTTGTGCTTTTCTTTCTTTCTTGTCTATCTTCCTTAAAGATCTCCCAAGTAAAGTATTTCTTCACTACTGTGCTTGATTTCACTCTTCTGAACTTCCTTTCCAAGAATTCAATCGATTACTACTCTTCTAGAATATTCAGACCTTTGGACTTAATTAGTTGAAATTTCTGTAATTCAGAGGAACTCACTCCTTTAGTAAAGATTTATAACATAACTTAGATGTTGCACAGAATGTTGATAACAATTGATATCTATCCCTGTTTACTATGTGTTAGATGCTGTTCTAAGCACTTTGTAATATTATCTTATTCACAAATGCCCTAAGAGTTAGTTATTACTTCAGGGGAGAATATGAAGACAGAGAGGAGTTAAAGAAATTGCCCAAGGCACCTAGCTAGGAAAAGACAGAATGAGATTCAAACCAAGAAAACCAAATTACAGAACTTAGTCTACTAAAATAGGTAGCTAATTGTATAATAATATACAGCATCTGTCAGTAAATACAAAGTCTCAAACAAAACCTGGATAAAAGTAAACTAGTACAAATCTTTGACCTAATAAGAATGTTGAGGTTTAATAATCTTTATAACAATAGCAGAAGTACACTGAAGCTCCAAATTCAGTTCCAAAACTGGAAAGAAAAGGGGGAAATATTCCCCACGGAAAATTATTTAACAAAATAAAGCTGTTAGCATGGGACTTCCCTGGTGGTCCAGTGGTTAAGACTCCATTATTCCACTGCAGGGGGCATGGGTTCGATCCCTGGTTGGGGAAGTTCCACATGCCATGCAGTGTGGTGTATGTATATCTATATCTATATCTATATCTATATCTAATCTATAGATATATATAGATATATATATGTTAGCAATTACTTAGGAATACTTTTAGTTGTAGGGTGAGTTTTGCTGCCCTGGCAGTTTTAGCCCCTTCTTGGTTGGACTTAAGTAGAATAGGTCAGATATCTCTCAGGGGATGCAGGAACTCCATTGGCTGGGCCATGATTAGCTCCCTCATAGAGCCAGTGCTTTAACTGAGATAAATATGATAATTTTGAGATTTTTATTCCTGATGTGTTTTTTAATGTCTCTCAGCCAAGCCTGAGAAACAATATATTCTGAGTTATTCCAATAAAAATTTCAAATTCTTCTGAGTTATTTAAATTATTCTAATATAATGAAAAAATCTGAAAAAAAAATTTACCCATGCAGTAAATAATCATCCTCATAATAAAGCTGCTCATACAAAAATTCATCAACTGTAAAATCATTGGTATGATTCAAAGTTTCAATTCCAAAATACAACTCATTCATAGTAAAAGTCTTTGAAAAAGGTTAACTTCATGCTAAAGAGGTAAGAGGAAATAATTCACATGGAAAATTTTACTTAGTGCCTTGAATATACTTTTAAGTGGCTCAGTTTCTGCAAAGTGTCGACAGCCACTTGCTCTTGAAGGGAATTCATGCATTGTCTTGACATGTCCTTTTACACTATGAATCTCAAATGTTAAATGAACAGGAGCTTCCTTTCCCCTCATCTCTTTTTTTCATTAAAAAGCTGTAAAAAGATTTTTCAAGGCAAGACTAATTTCAAACTAATATTTATATCTTAGACACTTAATTGAGA
This sequence comes from Phocoena phocoena, assembly GCF_963924675.1. Taxonomy (NCBI): domain Eukaryota; kingdom Metazoa; phylum Chordata; class Mammalia; order Artiodactyla; family Phocoenidae; genus Phocoena; species Phocoena phocoena. Next base: position 28,217,359 of record NC_089235.1, on the reverse strand, counting down.
CCATCGCTTGGTTCTTACTCACTTTTCTGAATACAAATTGATGTCTGTTCTCTTCCAGCTTATTTCCAAAATCAGAATCTGTCTGATGCCTCATACAAGAAAACACTTGCCAGAAGAGTTTTCTAAATTGCTCTAAAATGTAATGTTTTGAGGATGAGTAGAATATCAACCATCTAGTAATCATTTAGCACTCAAGCCTAAGCTCCATTCTAAAAAACAGAGTTGATTGATTTTTTTTACTTTTAGGTGAGTTAGATAGGAAAGAACTTGAATTTTTAAATCTATTATTTAAATTTATTATATTTATAATAAAAATGTATTTTATGATATATTTAAATAAATTTACATATGTGATACATGTTACATATAAATTTATATATTAAATATACTTATAATAATTTTAATATAAAACTTTTTATCTTCATGTAGTAGAATATTTATTAAATATTAAGCTACAGCATTTAATAATATAATCCCAACCTTAGGTCCAGGATGACATTAGAATGAACACAGGCAGTGTGTTCCCTAGGCACCATGGTGATCTCCATGGCACACCTTTTCATATGTTTACATCTATTCTGGTCTCTGATGGATGAACTCCAAGGCAGTTCTCAATCAATGTGTCCACTTCTGCCATATATATCCAAAACAGAGAGAGACCATAGGAAGTTGTATTTCAAAGATTTTTAAGGAGATTCCAGTGACCATAAATGTCTGCAAGAACAACCTGTGTATGCTGTAAGGAAAGGATGAGGGAGGATGCATACATGATATAGACAGTGGTTCCAGCCCTGGCTGGTATCAGAATTGCCTAGATAGCCTTGGAAAACACTGCATCTATTGACCTACCTGAATTAACATAATCAAACTCTGGGCCTTCATTCCTCACTCCAGGATAAAGGCTATTTTTAAATTTTTCATAATGAAATTATTTTACTAATCATTTACTGGTGCATAGGAAAGAAAGTTCCACTTATATCACCACATAGTTGAAGGGTTAAGATCTGAAATTTCACTTAATTTCCTTTCACAATTTCCTAACCTTTTTCCATAAACAAATATTTCCTTGTGTTATAACTTTCTCTGACAAATTTTTCTGCTGGCATATTTAATTTGAATTTATGTTTGTGACACTTAAACATTTTATTTCATTATTACTGTAGCAAATTTATCAAAGGAAGAATTTTGTTCCCTAATTTACATTAAAAAGAGATGCACATTAAAATTTTATCAATATTTCTTCCCATTAAAATTTTATTCTATTTTATTTTTTTAACATCTTTATTAGAGTATAATTGCTTTACAATGGTGTGTTAGTTTCTGCCTTATAACAAAGTGAATCAGGTATACATATACATATGTCCCCATATCTCTTTCCTCTTGAAACTCCCTCCCTCCCACCCTCCGTATCCCACCCCTCTAGGTGGTCACAAAGCACTGAGCTGATCTCCCTGTGCTATGCGGCTGATTCCCACTAGCTATCTATTTTTTGTTTGGTAGTGTATATATGTCCATGCCACTCTCTCTCTTTGTTACAGCTTACCCTTCGCCCTCCCTGTATCCTCAAGTGCATTCTGTAGTAGGTCTGTATCTTTATTCTCATCTTGCCCATAGGTTCTTCTGACCATTTTTTTTTTCTTTTTTTAGGTTCCATATATATGTGTTAGCATACGGTATTAGTTTTCCTCATTTTGACTTACTTCACTCCATACAACAGTCTCTAGGTCCAGCCACCTCACTACAAATAACTCAGTTTCATTCCTTTTCATGGATGAGTAATATTCCATTGTATATATGTGCCACATCTTCTTTGTCCATTCATCTGTTGATGGACACTTAGATTGCTTCCATGTCCTGGCTGTTGTAAGTAGATCTGCAATGAACATTTTGGTACATGAATCTTTTTGAATTATGGTTTTCTCAGGTTATATGCCTAGTAATGGGATTGCTGGGTCATATGATAGTTCTATTTTTAGTATTTAAGGAACCTACATACTGTTCTCCATAGTGCCTGTATCAATTTACATTCCCACGAACAGTGCAAGAGGGCTCCCTTTTCTCCACAACCTCTCCAGTATTTATTGTTTGTAGATTTTTTGATGATGGTCATTCTGATTGGTGTGAGATGATATCTCATTGTAGTTTTGATTTGCATTTCTCTAATGATTGATGATGTTGAGCATTCTTTCATGTGTTTGTTGGCAATCTGTATATGTTCTTTGGAGAAATGTCTACTTAGGTCTCTGCCGACTTTTGAATTGGGCTCTTTGTTTTTTAGATGTTGAGCTGCATGGGTTGCTTGTATGTTTTGGAGATTAATCCTTTGTCAGTTGCTTCATTTGCAAATAATTTCTCCCATCTGAGGGTTGCCTTTTTGTCTTGTTTATGGTTTCTTTTGCTGTGCAAAAGCTTTTAAGATTCATTGGGTCCCACTTTTTAATTTTTGTTTTTATTTCCATTTCTCTAAGAGGTGGGTCAAAAAGGATCTTCCTGTGATTTATGTCATAGAGTGTTCTGCCTATGTTTTCCTCTAAGAGTTTGATGGTGTCTGGCCTTACATTTAGGCCTCTAATCCATTTTGAGTTTATTTTTGTGTATGGTGTTAGGGAGTGTTCTAATTTCATTATTTTCCACGTAGCTGTCCAGTTTTCCCAGTACCACTTATTGAAGAGGCTGTCTTCTCTCCACTGTATATTGTTGCCTCCTTTACCAAAGATAAAGTTACCATAAGTAAGTGGGTTTATCTCTGGCTTTCTATACTGTTCCATTGATCTATATTTCTGTTTTTGTGTCATTACCATACTGTCTTGATTACTGTAGCTTTGTACCATAGTCTGAAGTCAGGGAGACTGATTCCTGCAGCTCTGTTTCTCTTTCTCAAGATTGCTTTGGCTATTGGGGGTCTTTGGGCTTTCAATAGAAATTGTGAAATTTTTTATTCTATTTCTGTGAAAAATGCCATTGGTAGTTTGATAGGTATTGCATTGAATCTGTAGATTGCTTTGTGTAGGAGTCATTTTCACAATGTTGATTCTTCCAATCCAAGAACATAGTATATCTTTCCATCTATTTGTATCATCTTTAATTTCTTTCATCAGTGTCTTATAATTTTCTGCATACAGGTCTTCTGTCTCCTTAGGTAGGTTTATTCCTAGAGATTTTATTCTTTTTGTTGCAATGGTAAATGGGAGTGCTTTCTTAATTTCACTTTCAGATTTTTCATCATTAGTGTGTAGAAATGCTAGAGATTTCTGTGCATTAATTTTGTATCCTGCTAATTTACCAAATTCATTGATTACCTCTGGTAGCTTTCTGGTAGCGTCTTTAGGATTCTCTATGTATAGTATCATGTCATCTGCAAACAGTGACTGCTTTACTTCTTCTTTTCCAATTTGGATTCCTTTTATTTCTTTTTCTTCTCTGATTTTTGTGGCTAAAACTTCCAAAACTATGGTGAATAATAGTGGTGAGAGTGGGCAACCTTGTCTTGTTCCTGATCGTAGTGGAAATGGTTTCAGTTTTTTACCATTGAGGACGATGTTGACTGTGGGTTTGTCATATATGGCCTTTATTATGTTGAGGACAGTTCCCTCTATGCCTACTTTTTGGTGAGTTTTTATCACAAATGGATGTTGAATTTTGTCAAAAGCTTTCTCTGCATCTATTGAGATGATCATATGTTTTTCTCCTTCAATTTGTTAATATGGCTTATCACATTGATTGATTTGCATATATTGAAGAATCCTTGCATTCCTGGGATAAACCCCACTTGTTCATAGTGTGTGATCCTTTTAATGTACTGTTGGATTCTGTTTGCTAGTATTTTGTTGAGGAATTTTGCATCTATGTTCATCAGTGATATTGGACTGTAGTTTTCTTTCTTTGTGACATCTTTGTCTGGTTTTGGTATCAGAGCGATGGTGGCCTCATAGAATAAGTTAGGGAGTGTTCCTCCCTCTGCTATATTTTGGAAGGGTTTGAGAAAGATAGGTGTTAGCTAATCTCTAAATGTTTTATAGAATTTTCCTATGAAGCCATCTGGTCCTGCACTTTTGTTTTTTGGAAGATTTTTAATCACAGTTTCCATTTCAGTGCTTGTGATTGGTCTGTTTATATTTTCTATTTCTTCCTGGTTCAGTTTTGGAAGGTTGTGCATTTCTAAGAATTTGTCCATTTCTTCCAGTTTGTCTATTTTATTAGCATAGAGTTGCTTGTAGTAATGTCTCATGATCCTTTGTATTTCTGCAGTGTCAGTTATTACTTCTCCTTTTTCATTTCTAATTCTATTTATTTGAGTCTTCTCCCTTTTTTTCTTGATAAGTCTGGTTAATGGTTTATCAATTTTGTTTATCTTCTCAAAGAACCAGTTTTTAGTTATATTGATCTTTGCTATTGTTTCCTTCACTTCTTTTTCATTTATTTCTGATCTGATCTTTTGATTTCTTTCCTTTTGCTAACTGGGTTTTTTTTTGTTGTTGTTTTTGTTCTTCTTTCTATAATTGCTTTAGGTGTAAGTTTAGGTTGTTTATTTGAGATGTGTCTTGTTTCTTAAGGTCCCGTTAAAATTTTAAATAACAATTATTAGTGTTCATCATTAAAATATGAAGCAGAATATTGGTACTCATGTTTATTCCATTCACAATTTTCAATTTTCTCTCCCAATTATAAAATCCTCATTTGGTTTCCCCATGCAACTCAAAGCACAGCTATAGAAGTGGAATTGTATTCTCTAAACTAATTCAGACCTCTGTGATTGAGTTTTTAGAACATTATTTATGAATATACCTTCCATAACTGTAATAATAGCTAACATTTATGAACAGTTACTATGTGCCAAGAACAATGCTAAATCCTTGATTTAAATTTTCTTTTTTAATCTCCATTTCACCGATTAGGGGCCTGAGATTTGGGAGTTTAAGAAACTGACTAAATTAATATAACTAGCTTATAAGTATTGGAGTCTATAAGGGTGGAAGCAACTTCTAGAAGTACAGTATATTAATAAGTGCTTTCAGACACTGTTGGACAACAGACTGAAGTATACAATATTTAGTATTGATTTATTCATTAACATAATTTTATTGAACATAGAATTAAAATTAATGTAATAAGATATGCAGGGTTCTAGAAAAACTCGACCTTAAATACTCACATGTCAACTGATACTATAGACAGTACATCATGCATATTTATTCCCTTTGGCAAGTGACTAAATTAAAGACACAAATTTGAATCATGGTTCTTATAGTAGATTACCTGTTGCCTGATAGGCTCATATGTGTCCATTATGTTCATTATCACGCTTTCCTTTTACTGAACAGGGTCAGGATAGAGATTGATACATACTTTTGGACAATCTTATTCAAAATCATTTTCTTACAGGAGAATGAAGACATTTAGCTATAAATTAAAGTATCCAGTCAGCAGAACTATTTGGGTTGCTTGTTTCCCCACTTTATTTTAAGACAAGTCTAAGGAAAGCAATATCTTCTTACTGCCATGCCAGTTTTCCCATTTTGAGTAGTATTTGCTGAGTGATAGGTCTTTCTTTTGGAGAGAATTTTTCTCAGTGCTCTAATACTGAGTTCTAAATTCCTGATAAGTTTAAAACAAAGACTACTGAGCATCTGCCCTTGTAAAATAGAGGTTTGCAATAAAAAGTGGATTCCACCTCAGAGTAGTGGAGAGAACAGGAAATGCTGCAGAACAACTGCACTGAGGCATAAAGAGAAGCTATTCCAGCCTTCGGACTTGAGGGCAGGGCACATAGGCACTCAAAACAAAATATTACTTCAGGCTTAAAAGTTTTAAAAATAGGATCTGATGATCAATGAAAGAAAGAAGTATGTGCTAATGAATTTTTTGGACCAGATCAACTTGACCTTTCATTTTTCATGAAGTTCTCCAATAAATGCATTTACTGTTTTTCTCTCCCAGAACCCCTAACAATTATTTTGATTCCTGTAATTCAAATGGCATTCTGAAAAGCTTTTATGAGGAGTAGAAGGGCAGAGGGAACCATTTTGTTCAATGAGTGACAGAAATATTCACTGGCTGCAAGCAAATTAATAAAAGAAAACGGATGTCATCATTTAAAAATCTAACCCCATCCTATGTTTCTGGTCATGACTGCCTATGTGTGTGTGTGGGGGGTGTTTTTCTTATCAAATACAGCATGATTTCTTCTAAACTAGATGTCACATCTTACAATGCTTTTTGATACTTTATAACATCAACCATAATGAGGCAGAAGTCCCTTAATAAAACATTTTAATATGTTAGTCAAAGGATTATGTAATATATCAGTAAAAACATCTTTGCTGAGTCTTAATTAGCTAAATGGCTAAAAATAGTATGTGCATATTCTTGTCAACAGTATATTTTTATTAGAACATGTACTGTGACTCAGAATGATACTATCAGAGAGGGCAAGCATTAGTCTTATTTAATATGCTTCAGGGTTTTTCAGCTTTGTGTTCAGAGAAGCAGTCAGTGGGAGCAGCAGAGAAAAAAAAGTGAAATGAGAGAAAAGGGAAAAATAAAAAGTTTTTGGACACAGATTTAGAGAAAAGGGGGGAAGAAATACTGAATAGAGTAGATTGAAAGGAAACAGTACAAAAAGGAGTAGACAAACTAGGAATACTGAAGTTATGGTTCAGAGGAATTTTTAAAACCAATCAGAGCACACTTTTACTTGATGAGATAATCACTGTGTACATTTTTAGATTTACATAGGATACAGGATTTCATATACATTCATTAGTTAAATTTCTGAGATTAGACAACAGCCCAGAGAGCATTTTAGTTGTCTTTTAAATGTAGATAGCCCTATTGCTGAGGAAATGATGAATCAATGGTAGGTTATGACTTTGAATATGGGCTTAAAAGGACTGAAAATACTGTCTCAGAAGACCTTGTTAAATTGAATTAAAAATCAATTAGAGAATTGAGATTTTAAAAATTTAGACATATACTCACCCAACAGACAAGAAAGGCTCCTTTGACTCAAGTCTATGAAAAAAGATACGAAAAATTTATTTTAATATAACAATTTGCTGTACACTTAAAATTGCTTTTATGTGAATCTGACAGAATTATTATACCTGTCTGGATGAAAATGCACAATTTAGAACTAGTAAAAACTACAAATAATATATTAAGACTTAATCTGAACTAATTCAAATTCTGGCTGGATTAATGCAGAGGCTAAATAAAATGAGAGAGACATGGAATGGAAACGTAGCATTTAATTAAGATAACAATATTGTTAGTCTCTCTACATTTACTTATTTTCTTTTTTACAGCAATTTGTAGAATTTTTAATACATCTGTTTATAGTTGAGTAGTGAAACAATTTATAATATATTTGGTTAAATATTGACTGAATAACTTGTTTCCAGTAAATATTTTGTAATGAAGAGAGAAGCAGCATACCATTCACGGTCATTTATTGGCAGCAAAACAACTTAGGACAGGGGAAGCCAGGTGACAGATTAGGGTTCTCCTGCCTCCTCTATGTCTCCAAAGAACCAGGTATTCTTTGTACCTCTTAACATATTAAAGGAAAATTGTAATCCTGAAGCCTCTGGCTAGTTGTGACATCTTGAGCAAGCCGCTATAAACCATCTGGGTCTTACTTTCTCCACTATAAAATAGGCTAAGATTGCTTCCAGCTAATTTTCTGATTTCATAAACGAACTATATCTTTGCAAAAAGTAAATAAATCAGGAAATGATTCACTGCTAAACATTTCCTAATTAATAATTAAGGACACCAGTTGGTAGGTGTAAGTTTTTAAACTTATGACACTGGGTTAAATGTAGGCAAATACTGAGGACATTTTAATCTAAACCTTAGTGTTTAAAATTTTTAAGAAGCATTCTTGTTTTTACTATTTTATTAATATATGAATAGTTATAGGAAAATTGCAAAAAATTTAATTCTGCAAAAAACATTTACCGAGCACCAGCTGATTATGCTTTGACATGGAAAACTGATGAGACTACCTTAGAATTAAGTCAAAAGACTTTACTTTTATATGAGTCTAAACAATGAAGACAATGACCCCCTTTTTTTTGGTCTTATTTCATACTGTATATATAAAATATGGCTTAGGATAACCTCATCAACCAGAGGGCAGAAGCAAGAAGAACTACAACCCTGCAGCCTGTAGAACAAAAAACACATTCACAGAAAAATAAACAAAATGAAAAAGCAGAGGGCTGTGTACCACATGAAGGAACAAGATAAAACCCCAGAAAAACAACTAAATGAAGTGGAGATAGGCAACCGTCCAGAAAAAGAATTCAGAATAATGATAGTGAAGATGATACAGGACCTCGGCAAAAGAATGGAGGCAAAGATTGAGAAGATGCAAGAAATGTTTAACAAAGATCTAGAAGAATTAAAGAACAAACAACAGAGATTAACAACACAATAACTGAAATGAAAATTACACTAGAAGGAATCAATAGCAGAATAACTGAAGCAGAAGAACAGATAAGTGACCTGGAAGACAGAATGGTGGAATTCACTGCTGTGGAACAGAATAAAGAAAAAAGAATGAAAAGAAATGAAGACAGCCTAAGAGACCTCTGGGACAACATTAAATGCAATAACATTTGCATTATAAGGGTCCTAGAAGGAGAAGAGAGAGAGAAAGCACCCGAGAAAATATTTGAAGAGATTATAGTTGAAAACTTCCCTGACATGGGACAGGATATAACCACCCAAGTCCAGGAAGCCCAGAGAGTCCCATACAGAATAAACCCAAGGAGAAACATGCCGAGACACATAGTAATCAAATTGGCAAATCTAAAGACAAAGAAAAATTACTGAAAGCAGCAAGAGGAAAATGTAAAATAACATAAAGGGGAACTCCCATAAGGTTAACAGATGATTTCTCAGCAAAAACTCTACAAGCCAGAAGGGAGTGGCATGATATACTTAAAGTGATGAAAGGGAAGAACTTACAACCAAGATTACACGGCAAGGATCTCATTCAGATTCAATGGAGAAATCAAAAGCTTTACAGACAAGTGAAAGCTGGGAGAATTCAGCAGCACCAAACCAGCTCTACAACAAATGCTAAAGGAACTTCTCTAAGTGGGAAACACAAGAGAAGAAAAGGACCTACAAAAACAAACCCATAACAATTAAGAAAATGGTAATAGGAACATACATATTGATAATTACCTTAAATGTGAATGGATTAAATGCTGCAACCAAAAGACACAAGCTTGCTGAATGGATACAAAAACAAGACCCATATATATGTTGTATACAAGAGATCCACTTCAAACCTAGGGACATGTTCAGACTGAAAGTGAGGGATGGAAAAAGATATTCCATGCAAATGGAAATCAAAGGAAAGCTGGAGTAGTAATACTCATGTCAGATAAAATAGACTTTAAAATAATGTTACAAGAGACAAGGAAGGTCACTGCATAATGATCAAGGGATCAATCCAAGAACATATAACATTTATAAATATATATGCACCCAACATAAGAGCACCTCAATACATAAGGCAACTGATAACAACTATCAAAGAGGAAATAGACAGTAACACAATAATACTGGGGAACTTTAACAACTCACTTACACCAAAGGACAGATCAGCCAAACAGAAAGTAAGGAAACACAAGCTTTAAATGACACAATAGACCAGATAGATTTAATTGATATTTATAGGACATTTCATTCAAAAACAGCAGATTACACATTCTTCTCAAGTGTGTATGGATCATTCTCCAGTATAGATCACATCTTGGGTCACAAATCAAACCTCTGTAAATTTAAGAAAATTGAAATCATATCAAGCATCTTTTCTGACCACAACACTATGAGATTAGAAATCAATTACAGTGAAAAAAAGTAAAAAACACAAACACATGGAGACTAAACAATAGGTTACTAAATAACCAAGAGATCACTGAAGAAATCAAAGAGGAAATCAAAAAATACCTAAACACAAATGACAATGAAAACACGACGATCCAAAACCTTTGGGATGCAGCAAAAGCAGTTCTAAATGGGAAGTTTATACCAAAACAGTCCTACCTCAAGAAACAAGAAAAATCTTAAATAAACAAACTAACCTTACACCTAAAGGAACTAGAGAAAGAAGAACAAACAAAACCCAAAGTTAGCAGAAGGAAAGAAATCATAACGATCAGAGTAGAAATAAATGAAATAGAAACAAAGAAAGCAATAGCAAAGATCAATAAAACTAAAAGTTGGTTCTTTGAGAAGATAAACAAAATTGAAAAAACATTAGACAGACACATCAAGAAAAAGATGGAGAGGACTCAAATCAATAAACTTAGAAATGAGAAAGAAGAAGTTACAACAGACACTGCAGAAATACAAAGCATCCTAAGAGACTACTACAATAAACACTATGTCAATAAAATGGACAACCTGGAAGAAATGGACAAATTCTTAGAAAGGTATAACCTGCGTAGACTGAACCAGGAGGAAATAGAAAATATGAACAGACCAATCACAAGTAATGAAATTGAAACTGTGATTAAAAATCTTCCAAAAAACAAAAGTTCAGGACCAGATGATTTCACGGGTGAATTCTATCAAACATTTAGAGAAGAGTTAACACCCATCCTTCTCAAACTCTTCCAAAAAACTACAGAGGAAGGAACACTTCCAAACTCATTCTATGAGGCCACCATCACAGACAAAGATACTAAAAAAAAGAAAAGTAGAGACCAATATCACTGATGAATATAGAATCAAAAATCCTCAACAAAATACTAGTAAACAGAATCCAACAGCACAATAAAAGGATCATACGCCATGATCAAGTGGGATTTATCCCAGGCATGGAAGGATTCTTCAAAATACACAAATTAATCAATGTAATACACCATATTAACAAATTGCAGTATAAAAACAATATGATAAACTCAATAGATGCAGAGAAATCTTTTAACAAATTTCAAAACTCATTTATGATAAAAGCTCTACAGAAAGTGGACATAGTGGGAACCTACCTCAACATAATAAAGGCCAAATATGACAAACCCACAGCAAGCATCATTCTCAATGGTGAAAAATTGAAAGCATTTCCACTAGGATCAGTAACAAGACAAGAATGTCCACTCTCACCACTATTATTCAACTTAGTTTTGGAAGTCCTAGCCCTGGCAATCAGAGAACAAAAAGAAATAAAAGGAACCCAAATTGGAAAAGAAGAAGTAAAACCATCACTGTTTGCAGATGACATGATATTATACATAGAGAATCCTAAAGATGCCACCAGGAAACTACTAGATCTAATCAATAAATTTGGTAAAGTTGCAGTATACAAAATTAATGCACAGAAATCTCTTGCATTCCTATATGCTAATGATGAAAAATCTGAAAGAGAAATTAAGGAAACACTCCAATTTACCATTGCAACAAAAAGAATAAAATACCTAGGAAGAAACCTACATAGGGAGACAAAAGACCTGTAGGCAGAAAACTATAAGACACTGTTGAAAGAAATTAAAGATGATACCAACCGATGGAGAGATACACCATATTCTTGGATTGAAAGAAGCAATATTGTAAAAATGACTATACTACCCAATGCAAACTACAGATTCAATGCAATCCCTATCAAATTACCAATGGTATTTTTCACACAACTATAACAAAAATCTTAAAAATGGTATGGAGACACAAAAGACCTTGAATAGCTAAAACAGTCTTGAGTGAAAAAGACGCAATTGGAGGAATTGGGCTCCCTGACTTCAGACTATACTACAAAGCTACAGTGATAAAGACAGTACGGACGGTACTGACACAAAAACAGAAACATAGTTCAACAGAACAGGATAGAAAGCAGAGAGATAAACCCACACACCTATTGTCAACTAATCTATGATAAAGGAGGCAAGGATATACCATGGAGAAAAGACAGTCTCTTCAATAAGTGGTGCTGGGGAAAGTGGACAGTTATATGTAAAAGAATGAAACTAAATCACTCCCTAACACCATACACAAAAGTAAACTCAAAATGGATTAAAGACCTAAATGTAAGGCCAGACACTATAAAATTCATAGAGGAAAACATGAGCAGAATACTCTTTGACATAATTCACAGCAAGATCCTTTTTGACCACTTCCTAGAGAAATGGAAATAAAAACAAAAATAAACAAATGAGACCTAATGAAACTTAAAAGCTCTTGCAAACAAAGGAAACTGCAAACAAGACAAAAGGACAACCCTCAAAATGGGAGAAAATATTTGCAAACAAATCAACAGGCAAAGGATTAATGTCCAAAATATATAAAGAGCTCATGCAGCTCAATATTAAAAAAACAAACAATCCAATCCAAAAATGGGCAGAAGACCTAAATAGACATTTCTCCAAAGAAGACATACAGATGGCCAAGAAGCACATGAAAAGCTGCTCAACATCACTAATTATTAGAGAAATGAAAAACAAAACTACAGTGAGGTATCACTTCATACCAGTTAGAATGGCCATCATCAGAATATCTACAAACAACAAATGTTGGAGAGGGTATGGAGAAAGGGAACCCTCTTGCACTGTTGATGTGAACGCAAATTGATACAGCCACTATGGAGAACAGTATGGAGGTTGCTTAAAAAACTAAAAATAGAATTACCATATGACCCAGCAATCCAACTTCTGGGCATTTACCTAGAGAAAACCATAATTCAAAAAGACACGTACACCCCAATACTCATTGCAGCACTATTTACAATAGCCAGGTCATGGAACCAACCTATATGCCTATCGACAGACATATGGGTAAAGAAGATGTGGTACATATATACAATGGTATATTACTCAACCATAAAAAGGAACGAAACTGAGTTATTTGTAGTGAGGTGGCTGGACCTAGAGTCTGTCATACAGAGTGAAGTAAGTCAGAAAGAGAAAAACAAATACCGTATGCTAACACATATATATGGAATCTAAAAAAAAAAAAGAAAAAAGATGATCAGAAAAACCTAGGGGCAAGATGGGAATAAAGACACAGACTTACTAGAGAATGGACTTGAGGATATGGGGAGGGGGAAGGGTAAGCTGGGACAAAGTGACAGAGTGGCATGGACATATATAAACTACCAAACGTAAAATAGATAGCTAGTGGGAAGAAGCCACCTAGCACAGGGAGATCAGCTCGGTGATTTGTGACCACCTAGAGGGGTGGGATAGGTAGAGTGGGAGGGACGGAGATGCAAGAAGGAGGAGATATGGGGATATATGTATATGTATAACTGATTCACTTTGTTATAAAGCAGAAACTAACACACAATTGTAAAGCAATTATACTCCAATAAAGATGTTTTTAAAAATGTGGTACATATATACAATGGAATATTACTCAGCCATAAAAGGAACAAAATTTGGTCATTTGTAGAGACATGGATGAATGTAGAGACTGTCATACAGAGTGAAGTAAGTCAGAAAGAGGAAAACAAATATCGTATATTAATACATATATGTGGAACCTAGAAAAATGGTATAGATGAAGTGGTTTGCAGGGCAGAAATTTAGATACAGATGTAAAGAACAAACATATGGACACCAAGGGGGGAAAATGGCGGGGTGTGGGGGTGGTGGTGTGATGAACTGAGAGATTGGGGTTGACATGTATACATTGATGTGTATAAAATGGGTGACTGATAGCCTGCTGCTTAAAAAAATGAATAAAATAAAATTCAAAAATAAAAAATGGCTTATTAGAAATATGCCTTGGTCCACTTACAGGCTGAGCTGATATGGTTCTTTGTCCAATGTCCTGCTTCTTTGGGTGAACAATTATAGCAGGGAGAGACTCTTTTAGGGAGCAGCTGCCCTAGCAAACTCTCTAAATAGCAGCATATAAGGAAGAAGCAGAGAAAACCAATAGTTGGTGTTAAGAGTTGGAGGCATATATTTATGTAACCTTTTCTTCTCCTGAATTCCAATATTATTCCCGCCTCCATGTAAATTATTGGCCATATTGGGTGCTTGTTTTTCCCATACATTTATGATATGGATAGGTAAACAGATCTAAGAGAAAAATACTGAAGATAAATAGTGAAATATGTTTGGATATGCTTGTTTTATAAGACACGACTAGTGCCAAATGATGAAAAGAAATCACCTTGAAGAAATGAGGGGGATTCTGTATAACATGATTCAGAAGATGGTTAACTTATTTGGAACATCAACATGATGATGATAGCACTTCTCCCTTATTTTTCCATCTAATAACACTAGAGAAATAGCTAACATGAGTGTATGAATAGAATACCTTCTCCCCGTGTTTGCCAATAATTCAGCCTAACATCAGTCAGACTTCAGTGCACGTGTGTTATTTGCTTGTGTCAGGTGCTAGCCTCCAGTTGCCTAGTTCTCCATTTCCCACAGCCTACACTAGCCCCCTTGCCTCTCACTTCTGCATGCTTCTTAGTGGCATTGAATAATATAGTAAACAAATTTTAAAACATTTAATGTATGACTCCCCTTTCATTCTGCACATCTTAATTAGCAATGTCTGGTAAATTTTTCCTTTATGTTTCTCTTATCGCTCTCTTCACTCAGTTCCCAGGCTAGTTCTTATCACCTATCCCAGCCTAACTGGTCTTTCCAAATGTAATTTCTTTGTTCAGAGTTGCTCCAACTTGATACACTGGACTCACACTAAGCTTCCTTCCCTGCTGCCACCCACAATACTTGTTTAGAAACTGCATTTGTGCTGCTTTACTTACAGGCTTCATAATCAACATGAATAGAGGCAAGACCCACCACTGGTCTTTCCCTGTGCAATTACTAGAATGCTGAGTTCAGAATGTGTTTGAAGTAATATTTATTGATTGATTTTCCCTTTTTTTCTGAAGTAAGTAGCTGTTGGATTGGAGCATATAGGTACATATGTTGCCCCACCAACCCCAGTGATTTATAGGGTTAGTCTTACTATCTACTTAATTGTCTCCTTTGACTTTTACCACTTGACTCGCTATTTCAACCATCTCTTTCCAAGTGCTCAATATAAGATCTCAGTAGAGAATCCAAAGTTTTTAAAATGATGTTGGATAGAGTTCTGACTGATGTTCTATAAACCAGGGGTTTGCAAACTCCAGTCTATAGGCCAAATCCTGCTCACCATCTGATTTTACACAACCTGAAGCTAAGAGCGTTTTTTACATTTTTTAATGTTTGGAAAATATCAAAAGAAGAATATTTTGTGAGTCATGAAAATTATATGCAATTCAAATTTCAGTGTCCATAAATAAAGTTCACTGGGACACAGTCATGCTCACTCATTTATATATTGTTTAAGACTGCTTTTGTGCTACAGTAGTAAGTTGAGTCATTGTAAAAGGGACTGAATGTCCACAAACTTAAAATATTTACTATATGATCTTTACAGAAAAAAAAGTGTTCCATCACTTGAAATATGATTATATTGTGGGAAGGAATTGGAAACAATTTCTCAAAAGTGGCACTCTTTATTTTGCTACCTATCAAGATATTCTCCCAGACTTCAAAGTTCAGAATACTTTGAATTCCTTCTCTATACCACCAATTCAGTCTCTGACTCTACTGACAGATTAATTCCCCTAAATGCGTTTTCATGTCACCACCCTTCTTGATGATTTCAATAACTACAGAATGATGCGCAAACTTTTCAGCTGTCATTTGAAAGCTCTTCACAAACATGCCTCACACCAACTTTCCACGTTATTCTTTATCACTTCTATTACTAACTACTTTATTCCAGGAAATTTGTCTATATATAGCCCAAACAAATCTGGTTTATCTTCGGTTTGGCATCTTTAAATTTTGTTTCTATACTAGAATATTGTGTTATTCCTTCTTTTCCCTATCAAACTCTTTTTATCTTTTGAGTTTATCTAACTTAAAAAGCCATTCCTGACACCTTCATCTTATAGGGACAATCCTGTCTCTAAACTTCTATTACTTATTATCTCCATCACTATGCTATAGTCTCAAGACAATAGTCCTTGCTAAAAAGTTAACTTAGAGTTTATTAAGATTGGTAAGAATGTTAAACTTGCCTCTCTGCTTGGATAAGAAGCTCATGACAGTTCTTTGTTAAGCTTTCCAATGGGCCCAGGAGGAAGATATCTGCTGATGCTCTATGAATTGAGCAGAAAGGCAAGGTTATTGTGAACTAGTCACTGTAAGTCATGAAGACAAGCATTTTCAGTGGTGACATGGAGCAGGAAGTCTTGGTCCCCACAGAGGGGACCTTTATGGCCACGACTATGCCAAAGAAAGGTAGTTAACTCTAAGGTCTGAAACTGCTTGAATATACAAAAAGCTCATTTTTGTAATTTTCATTATGAAAAGTGAAAAAAATGTAAAAGAAGAAAACTAGTAGGAGAAACATCCTTTTGGAGAAAATTGTTTATCAGTTTGATCCTTAGAAACAGGTGATTACATTGTGATATGCCCAGAGAGAACTTCTCTGAGTTTTTTTATAAGTTAATTGTTCTGCGAAGAAAATGATTGATTTTATCTTTCCTGGGATTTTCTTTTAACATGAAATAGGTAGTGAATTTAATAACTCCTCGTTTAGGACCCACTAGAATTAAGAGTAGAATAAGGTAAACAAATCACAGCCTTTAGAAAGATAAGACACAGTAGAGAAATAAAATAAAATGAGAAATGAAGATCAATATTTGCGGCTAAAAGACTTATTATACTTTGTATTTAACAAGAACAAAAAACTAAACCAAATTTACTAAGGGCCAGACATTACTCAAAATGCTTTATAAACATCGACTTATTTAAATATCATGATACCTCTGAGGTAGATCTCATTTTGCAGAGGAGGAAACTGATACCCAAAAATGCTATTTTGCACAAGGTTACACAGCTGAAGAATGGTTGAAGTAGGATCTGAATTTAGGCAATCTGGCTCCAAAGTTCTTGTGGTCATGTCTTGCATGGTGTGCTGCCTCACATCTGTTTATTTATTTTGTTTGTTTTATTTTGTTTGCCTGTGCCTTATGGCATTTCCTCTCTTTATACATTCTGTGTTCTACTGAGAAATCGTATTTGATTTCAAATGTCTTCAAATGATGGATATTCACAAACTTAAGTCTGCAGCATCGCACAATTTGTTTATGCATGGCTATATCCACTCACCATACAACTCCAATTATAGATGCCTTTAACTTAACATGCCCCAAATGAAATTAATCATCTTCTTCTCTCATTCGGCTCCTCTTTATCCCTAACTGAATGGCATAATCAGCCATCCAAATAATGAAACTAGAAAGATTAGAATCTTTCCCATTAACTCCTTTCTAGCAACACTCACTTTCAGTAGATTCTCCTAGTTCTGTTGTTTCTATTGCCAAAAGTCCTCTTTATTCTGTTCTTCCATCCCTATTATTATCACAGTTCAAGAGGTCATCAACTTTTATGTGGGATATTAGAATAATATCCTCTGTGACCTTCCTTCTTCAGTATTTCTTTGGAATAACCATATCTACTAGCATAACTATCTTTCTACAATAAAAATGTGATCATGTAATTCCCTTCATTACAAATATCTGAGTGCTTCTAGGAAATATTCCCTTATAAGGCACCATAGGTTGGTTAGGAGTGCTTCATAACTGTCCCTATAATAGGCCCCTGTAACACTCAATCATGATGTATTAAAAATTGGAAGCATATTTCCCGGGCTCCCCATTAAGACTGTATGCTCCTTGAAGGTAAGAACTCACTGTAATTCATATACTTAGAATCATGTCTACTTCATAAGAGGCTCTTGGTAATGATTTTGTCAGATGAACTTTCCCTGCCTTGCTCTCCCACCCCTACTTCCATTATTTGCCTACAGAATAAACCCTTTAATATAACTAAAAGTTCATTCAGTATCTGGTTCTAGGGTACCTTACCAGTCTTTTGTCTGCTACCACTTCAGCCTACAGATTCTATGCTCCAACCAAGCTGAGCCAACTACTCACTGTCAAGTGACATCCTGCTTCCTCACATCCCTGTGCCTTGGCATATACTGGGTTTTGGCAGAAATGACTTCAAGTACCTTGTTTTTGCAAAACTAGTGTTTTTTTATGAATCCAAAGTGACATAACTATGATCCCCTACTATATTTATAGGATTTTGTAGTTAAAATTATGGAGCAGCAACACTACCATCTGATCTATTCTCTTTAGCAATGATAACCCACATGTGACCTACATTTAAGATGGATGTACCAAAGGGCTGAGAATACAGTTTCCAGAATCAGACTGCCAGATTCTGATCCTGACACTACCACCTTCTGGCTGCACAGCCTTGGAAAAGTAAGGAACTCACTTACTTACATGATCTCATCTACAAAATGGAGGTAATAATAGACCTAGCTCTTAGGGGTGTGGAGAGAATTAGATAAATAACTAAATACATCAGACACAGGGAGTCCAGGCTGGGGAATAAGTTGTTTAGCAGTTATATATTAATGAGTCATGTTGGGATATGTTGCGGAAGATATGCTGGAGGCAGAGGTGGAAATGTAGGCCTGGAACTCAGAGAGGACATCTGGGGAAATACAGATTTAGGAGTCATGTCATCAACCCATAGTTAGTATGTGACATCATAGGAGAGAATGAGGGCCCCTGAAAGAGTGTGTAGAATGGGAAGAAAATGGTTTCAGAGAGAATATCTGGGGTCACTAACAGGATTCCAGGCATAGATGCAAAGCTCAGAAAGGGGCAGGAGAACTGTTTAGCCATTGGTACTAATCTGTAACTGGCTTGGCACCCAGAACATAGCTGATGTCCACCAGTGTGGGCTGAGTGAGCAAATCTGTGCCTGGATCTGTCACCAGCCTTTAATCTGTTCTGTAGGATAGGAGTAAATAAAAAAGAAAAGATTTCTCTATGGAAGTAGCTCATGTGTGCTTAACCTAAACTAGAAAGGAGGAGAAATGGAGGAGGATTACATTCTTAGATATACATCAGAGTCTAGTTTGAAATCTAGTGATGTTTGAAATACAGTTTCTCAACCCATGAATGAATGAATTAACCCATTAAAGGGATGGAAAACCTTTTATCATTACATACTATTTTTTTCTCAAAAAGAATTGATCTTCATCTGCATTTCAAATAATATTTTAAAGACAAACATGATTGCAGGCATTTTATGTAAAGAACAGTGTGGCTGATTCCTATCTGTCCCATCACTCTCTCCAGGAACCCTGGGAGAGTCTAATGATGATCACCATAGCCATAGCTTACTATGTTCTAGAAACTATGTCAGGCCCTGTATACATGTAATTTTGACAATAGAAGATGAAAAAATAAGTTCAGAAACACAAAGTAATTTGCTCAAAGTCATACAGCAAAGTTATGGAGTCTGAATTCAATCACAGACCTGACTCCAAAGTCTATACTCTTAACCTCTGCTCTATCCTCTAAGAAATGGGAAAGAACAAAATAAATGCTACACACTGGCTGGGCCTCTGGTCTATCTGGCCCCACACAGGGCAGGGTGTGGTCCAGGTCATTGTGAGTTAACACTTGCTAACCAATTGCTCTTTATTTATGGAGTAACTTGATATGCTATTTTACGAATAGCTTAATAACCTTCTTAAGGATTATAGGAATCTTATTTTGATATTTAAAATTTAACCTCAATTTCATCATTAACCATTTATAATCTAAACACATCCACAGGACATTTTCATCATTCCAAGGTCCTCTAATTTAAAAAGGCTTTGTTTTCAAAGTAAGTGTTTAAATATGAACAAAACTTATGATTTTGATCAAAGATAAGTACTTGTAAGGTGATTCTTAGATGCTGTCCTTTACTGAACATTAAAAAATAAAACAATTCTGTCAGTATTCTTAAAAATTCATTTATTACCAAAAGGTAAAAAATGAAACAAAACAAAACAAACACATAAGAGTCTTCTTTATGTAACAGGAACCGGATATTCATAGGTGAGTTCTTTGATATTCAGTGAATGTTGGAATCTGTCTATGGTACTTATTATTTTGGCTCTTCTCTCCTCAACTAACAAGAAAAAATAAAAGCAAAGGCAGTGCAGTCTTCTGTGCCGACTGACCAGGGCCCAGATGCCTAGGAACCCTTGCTGTAGGGAGCAATACAAGAGGCTTGTTAGGAAGGACAACCTCCTTGGTGCCCGCTTGGGAAGGAGAACTGGGCTGCGCAGGCACCAACCTCCTCATCTCCACCAACCCAAAGAAGTCTGAGTTCACATCATCAGTCAGTGTCTTTGGTGGAACAAGAGTTCAAGACGCTGTTGTCCACTGATCTTAATCAGCACTCAGAGCGTTCTCGTGCCAACCATGGTGCTTTTCCAGGGGTGGCTACTTACAATGGTGTAATGTTAGAATAGATGCTCAAGGATTATCCCTTGTGTAGCCTTTTGCTGTGTCCTGTCAACCACACAGAAATTTGTGACAAAGCAGAGTTCTGGGATGGGACCGCAATGGGATACTCTGGGGTGGCTAAGAATGGGAACTATCATTTCCTTAATCTGAGAGGTCAAATAAGCTTTAATTTTCATGTCAATGTGTAATAATTGATGGTGGCTGCTGGGAACAACATGTTGACAAGAATTATAAAACCTATTTAGGTCTCAGGGTGTAACAGTGCTGTAATTAACCTATGTCTGTGATAGAAATAGGAAGTGAAAGGAGAAGAATGGTCTCCAAATATGTAGTTACCAACTTTGTGCTAATAGAAGGCACAGAAATTTGCCCAAACTTACAAAAGGAATAAAGAGGTATAAAGTCTGCAGTGAATCCTAGATTTCTAGACATATACCAATGTGTACAAATAATAATGTATACCTAATGTGACATATATAATAATAGCCAATATTCTGAATCTGACATACTACTTAAGCCTTTTGATACATTTAGTCCTCACAACCTCCCTGTGAAGTTGATACCGTTATCATATGTATTTTATACATAGGAAACAGAGTCAGAGAGGGATCGAGTAATTTACCCAAGATCTATTAACCTAGAAAGTCATAGAGCAGGATGATAAATCAGGCAGTCTGATTAAGACTTTCAGTTCTTCATATGATAGTGTATCTTTACCATTTTCCTATATGTTATTTTTTGGTCATTAGAGGAGGTCAAATTCACCTCAAAGCTGTAGAGAGCCAGCTCCTGTGGTGGAATTTTCTACAATGGATTCCATTTCTCTGGAGTAAAAAAAAAAAAAAAAAAAAACTTTTCCCTTTATTTCCTGTGATACCTTTTTCAAGGGCTTTCATGTCCAATTGAAATCTCTGCTTATGGCTCTCATCAGGCCCTCTGGTACATTCTATTTAAAGTTACCACCATCTGCGCTCCTGACTCTAGGAACAAGTTAATGGATGGCTGTGGTATCAACCAAGAATCTCAGTAGCAGTTTTGACATTCACAGTTATGACTTTTGCCACCTTGGAAATTGAGGCTGCAGGGCTCATCTCCCTTGGAGAGGCGTAATGTTCTTTCATAACTTCACCGGGAGGCTTGAGCCGTGGCAAGAGGAATGGAGGTGAAGAATAAAGGGGAATCTCCTGGTAAGAAAGATCATTAACCATTGTCAGATTCCCCTGGGGGCCTTGAAACTCTTTCTCCAGCTGGGAGTGGAGCTAGGGGTAGGGATAGTAGCTTTTTGGCCAAGGCAGAGTAGAGTGTCTCAGCCCTGCTCTGTTATGATTCCACAGTCAACCTCATCATAACTTACATTGCAAGGGAATGAACACAACTCTGGATGTTTCTATTAAAATAAGAAAAATGATTTTCTGAAAAGAGATACTTTCAAACTCAATTATTTTCACGTTGGAAGATTTGTCCATCTCAGTTCCAACCCTATGTAGTGAAGGGACGTAAATTTAAGAAAAACTAGCAAGTGGCTGCTCAGCTGTCTCTTTCAATTGTCTTCTTTAGTCACTTGCTAATAGCTGTTAAATCTTACAGAGAAACTGTACATCTGCCAAGAGCACAGACGAGGGAGGCCAGTAATCAGTCACAGAGTTATCCAGCTTCCCATCTCAATCCTCAGCCCTGCTCTTTGCAGAATTCTAATGTCATTTATCTTTTTTCCTCCATTTTAAATGAAGCTATCAGAGCCAATACATTTCTGGGAGGTCTTTTTATTGCCATCACAATAAGTTGTTCAGAGTGTGAATGGTGCTAAATGACATAACACATGTATTTGTGGGGCCACCCCAGTAGGTTGAGATGAGCAGTCGACTTTTGTCCTCACCTGCCTCTCCTGCCCACCATCCCGCCTCCCTCCAGTCCACACTGCTCACCTGTGCCTCACATTCTCACACCCATTTTGGTCCCAGGTGCAACCTCACCCCTCTCCTCTGCCCTGTCTTAGTCAAACACTTGAAGTTCATTTAGCCTAACTTGTAGTTAATGTCTGATACAGGCTTGGAAACAATAACTCATGTTTGCATGTGTTGCTTAACTGTGTTTCTGCTCTTCCCAGTGACAAACTTGTCTGGCAGATAATCTCCTGCCTGAGTTCCTGTCTTGGTAACCTCGGGCCCTCACAGACACAGCTCTCCATCCTTCTGGTTTAGAAAAAATTCTGCCTCTTAATGTCAGAATTTAATGACCTCCACGGTCACATGCTGACAAAATTGTGTGATGCAAATTGTTTGCCTGGGCTACTCAACATTACGTCCCTTGGATTGTATTGAAAGTTCCACCTGACTGGCTAGGCTGTTTTAGGGCAGGGATTCATGATAGTGTCCCTCTAACTCTACAGCTATGGCTGTCTTACAAGAGCATGGTTTTATAATTCCAGGTCCCAGATTCTCCTAGGCTGTTCCCTAAGTTAACTGTGCAGGATCTAGCCATGACCCCAAACCTGATGGATACAGTTTTGGTAAAGAGTGCAATGGTTTCCACAATGCTGAGTCCACTGGTGAATTATTAGTTTAAAATGACCTTTGAAGGACTGACCCAGTTGATTTTTTCTTCCCGAAAATATTTTCTCCTCTGGGTTTCATACAACTTAGTGTAACTATCTTAGTAGTTGTTTCTTTTGAGTCTCCTTTGCTAGTCCCTGACTTCAAATATTAGTGTGTTCCAGAGCCCACTTCTTGGAATTCTTCTCTTTTCTATATTTAATTATTCCTTTGGTGCTTGCTCTCATCCAGTCTCATGGCTTTGAGTACCATCTACATACTGATGACTCACAGATGTGGACACCCTGTCCAGACCTCCCACTGAACTCCCGATTGGGTATTCATCTGCCTACTTGACATCTTCACTTGGATGCCTAACAGATATCTCAACCTTAGTAAGTACAAAAGCTACACTTCTAATCTCTACCACCGACCTTGGCCTCCTGTAACCTCTGCTGTGAGTGTTCCTTGGCTCACTCAGCTGCAACTTCATATGTCCAGATGCTCAGTACAAAATCCTTGGAGACATCTATGGTAGACAGTCTGGCCATCATCAGTTCCTTCTCTCCACCCATCAAGAGGTGAAGTCTATGCTCCTCATCTTACATATGGACTGGCCTTGTGACTTGCTTTGATGAACAGAATATGTGACAGATGTGACATTGTAAAATTTCCAACCCAGATTTTACAAGGATAGGCAGCATCTTCTTCCTTCTTGAGCTAAGTCACTATGTGAAATTCTGACTAATCTGAGCCCACTGTGCTGTGATAAATTCTAAGCTTACTGCAGAGCAAAACCATGTGGAGAAAGATGCTTGGCCACCACAGCTGTTCTAGCCATCCCCAGCTGATGTACCGGATATGTAAGTGTAGAAGCCATCTTGGACCCCACACAGAACCACTAAACTGAGCCCAGCTCAGATTGCTGGATATGACAAATAATACACTTTTTAAGCCAGTAAATTTTACGTAGCAGTGGAAAATAATATCCTTGACTCTGTACTTTCTCTTACAGTCCACATTCAATCTGTCAGTAAGTCTGTTGGCTCTGCTTTCAAAATATATCCATAACATAACCATTGTTTTCATCTCAGATACTACCACTTCATCTGAGTCACCAAAATCTCCTGCCTGTTTTCCCAAGTTCCTCCCTCGTTCTTTTATAACCTGTTCTCAACATAAAGCTAAAGTGACCCTTTAAAATTTAAGTCCTGTCATGGTACTCCTTTGCTTAAAACCTTCCAAAGACCCTCGTTTTCACTCAGAGTAAGAGCCAAAGAACTGCAATTGTCTACAAGGCTTTACATGACTTGGTGCCCCCCATTAAATCTCTACCATTTGCTTGGGGAAAATCGGCCTCCTTCCTTTTTCTTAACCACATGGGTATGTTTTTGCTTTAGGGCCTTCATGCTGCTAGTTGCTCTTCATAGGACACTTTTCTCCCGGGTAAAACCTTATCTGCTTATCACCTCCTTCAAATCTTTGCTCAAATGTTACCTTCTCAGCTAGGTTTTCATGGACCACCCTATTGTAAATTGCAACACTTATCCCCTTCCCACTCTTTTATACCTCTTTCCTTGCTTTACATTTTCTTTAACACCTACCTTCTAACTTTTGGTTAATCCCATTGTTTATTTTTGTTTATTATCATTTACCTCACACTTGAAGACCAGGTCAGGGATTCTTACACATTTGGTTAGCTGATATATTCTCAGTTCCCAGAACAAACTCCAGTAGGTGTTTTGTTAATTACTTGGTGAATGATTGTATCATTGAATCTTTGTTTTCTTCTCCTCCATTAAACCCACTAAGTGTCTCTAATATAGGCTGAATTTGGTCAATCCCTGAATCAGCTCTGTTTATAGAGGTTTAGAGATAAGTCATTCTTCGAGGCTTTGAGATTGTGTGGTCCATTCAAAATTGCTGGGATCAGAAATTCTTCTCCAAGTCTCCATCATTCTACCATAAACTCTTAGGGCTGACCCCATGTGAAATTCTTATTTTGTCTTTCATCTCTCTCTGACTCTCTCCCTCTCTCTCTCTCTCTCTCTCTCTCTCTCTCTCTCTCTCTCTGTCTCTATCATTTTGAGTTGTGGCTAACATTTGGTTTCTCTCTTGGCTCCTAATAAATTCTAGTGATGCTATCTCAAGATCCATCATGGAGACCAGCTGACTGGGTTGTGCAGTTGCCTTCTCAGACTTTTTCAGTCAATATCCCAGGACTGGAGCTTTGTTCTTGATCTGGGTCTATGCCCAATAATCATAACTTGCCCACTGGATGACAACTCTCTCTGGCCAGGCTGAGTATACAATATCTGTCTGATAACTGCCTGCCCACAGTATTCTCATCTACACACAAAGCTATTTTTTCTTGTTTTTTATTTCTTCAGCATTATATTAAAAATAATATGTTTGATTTTTCAGTTAAAATGGATGTCTGGTATTACTTATTTCTTTCACAGTATCTTTATGTGTTTTTTTTATACCACATGTTTCAATTGTTTTACACTCAATTTAGTTTGTATTTTCAAATATTAATCATATAATGTTTCTTTTCTTAACCCTCTAAACATGGGATGTGCTACATTGAGTGTAGGTAATAAAGAGTAAAAAAAATGAGAAAAATAAAGTCTTCAGCAAATCAAGCAATTAGAAGTTACCGTTCTGCTTAAGTTCTTCTAGAATTGTCACAACATCATAATAATGCCTTCACCCTGATGTTGTGGATAGTTTTAGTAAGAAGAGCACTTAAGGTGCCTGTAACAGTTGCTAGGCAATCCAACTCAAAATGCTATTTCACATGTGATTATCTGTATTTTGTGGGTCATCCTCTGCTTCCTTTTCAAACTTAGTTATTGGTTTGTGTATCATTTTCTTAAAAGTACATCCTGATACATTTACTGTACCCAGACTCATTATGACTAGCTGTCCTGCAGTGATAGATTCTCTCTGTTAAGAGTCAGGAACACAAAACCTCTGCCTTCTCTTTCTGTCATGTACTACACACTGCACACTGAGGCTATAACCTGTGCTTTATTCAAAACTATTATGTTACTATTTGTAGCTCACTACACTATGCCCTTTTAAAGCAGCAGCAGCAGCAGCAAAGTGGCTGAAATACAGCTTTAACTACAAGGGGACAGTTATTGTCAGGCAAGCACCATTGTCTTACTACTGGCTCACTAATCTGTAGTCAGAAGAACTGCCATCCCCAGGCATTCATGATTAGTTATTTTATTGCACCACTTTAAGGGCTCATAAATTTTGACTTTTTTGTTTTTGAAGATCAGATGACTTCAGCTGCTCTCCCCCTGCACCCTGCTCCTTCCACTCCTCTCTGCACTGTTCACTCCTAATCCTGCAGTTAACCCTGGCAGGGACCACTTCTCCATGTAGGGCTGTTGGCCTGAGCTGAACTGTAAGACAAATGTTAATGAAGTTGCCCTTTTAGAAAATTAACATTTTAATAACCATGATGACTAAGAGTCTAGTTCTAAAGATGAAAGGCTGTATCTGTTTAACTGATTTTATACAACATTGAACACAAAATTCCTCATTCTTGCCTGTGTGAGTGCTTTTGTGTTTATCATCTACCACTGGTAAAATTTGCTTTTAAAATCTGTCTCTCTCTCTTTTGGGTTATAAGATTCTCATTAAAGAAAATTTGCATTAGGTACTAAAGTTGTAATAAAAATATTATCCATATCCTCACTGTCCAAAGACAATTACAACTAATATATTGACCTCTATTTTTTTCTCTGCACATATTTGTTTCATTTGTACATAGTTTTGTTTTTCTGTTTCTATAATACATACTGTTTATGTAATTAGATGCTATTATATATGCTGCATATATAATTTTGCTTTTTTTTTTCTACTCATATTTTAAATCTTTTCTCTTGTAACTTGAATACCTTGTGAACACTCCATCTACTGGGTGTGTCATATCAATTACTGCATAATATTTTGATCGAATCAGATTACTCAATATTATAAATAAAACTGTAAAGAACATCTGGGAATAATTTCTTTTTTTTTACATTTTTAAATATTTGGGACTATTTACTTAGACATACATCCAGAAATGGAATTACTTAGTCAAAAGATATGAATATTTTAAGATACTGGATAGCAGTTGAAGGAATAAAGACATAAACTTGATAATGAAACACCTACGCCTTACTTTACTCTCTGGATTAGAAAGTAAATAGCAGGATCCCAGAATGTTAGAAATGAGAATAAATTAAGAAATGATTTAATGATTCCTTCATGTTATTCTGAGAAAACTGGGCTTAAAAGAGGTTAGATTGCTTATAATTACATATGTGGCATGGGCAGGTAGTAACAGACACAGGACGTGGTTGCAGGTTTCCAAACTTCTAATTCAGTGCACCTTGTAATGACCACTAATATGTTTTCAGACTGAGTAATTCTGAAACATAAGTGGAGATTTTGCTGGAGAGAAGATATTTCAAACAAATACTAAAGTGCAAACTATACAGCAACTCAGTTTCATTTGCAATGTAATGTTCTTAACTCAGAACAAGCTCCTTGTCCTTTGATTCCAACAAAGAATAAACATACATTAAATACATTTCAATACTTCAATTTGGAAGGATATCCCTCAGTGCTCTATTCTGATATTTAACAATACTAATAGGATGAATTATCAATCGTGTCATCATTCCACTAGAAAGGAATTTTGAAAGTTTAATAGAGTCAATTAATTTCCAAAAGGATGAATTTTAGTTCAAAGAATTTATCATACACAGCTGACTGATAATCTGGTGAGACTATGTTGCCTTTTTTGCCCTCATCTATCTAGATATCAGAAAAGGAAGCATTTGTTTTTTAGTACTTAACTCAGTCAGAAGAATTATTCTTGCAAAGACATCAAAAGTTTTATGTAATTTTTACAAGAAAATTGTGAACTATTTTCTAATGAATATATTTAAAGCCAATCAAAGTTTATAACAAACTTATAAACTTCACCTTTTTATTGTGCAGAACTTGCTTATAATTAAAACTTTAGAATAAATCTTTCTATAACTCAACATTTTCTATTACCTTAAAATTTGTGATATTTTCAAACTTTAATTGACCAGGGGAAAATACTCTTTTATAAAGTATTTTTTTATAAGATACTTTTTTCTAAAGATGGTAGGATTTGTTAATTTTATAAAATAGCCATATGTGGTTTAAAAAAACAATGACATTGTAAAGGTGAGACAATATGATAGAGGAAAAAGAGCTATTTAATTTCTCACTAATCCAATCACATCCATCTATATTATACATATTCATTTTATCCTCTCCTCTCTTCATTTTGTATGGGCTCAGACATTCTTCTACATCATGACACTTTTCTTCTTACTTTTTTTCCAGTTGTTAGAAAATAAGCAGTCAGTCTGGTCATAAAGCATCTTCCTATGTGTGATGGGAATGTTACAGAAGCTCTGGTGCTTCAGAGGAGCAGTCAGTGAAGCAGTACAAAGATTAACCTCTGGGGCAGGAGTGTAATAAAAGGAGCTTTCTATCAGTCTAACACAAGTCAGTCTTTAATTATCACTCTCAATTGTACTTTAAAAAATTGATACAAAAACCTAAGAACTTAAAACTAATACTTCCTCTTGAAAATAAGGGAAGAGATTTCCCTCTCCTCCTTTTGAGCATTTACTTTAAAAAACTTGTCATTTTAAGGACTTTCTTCTTTCTTTGAAGTGTATATAAATCATTTTGAAGATTAGATAGGGCTTTATGACCTAGGCGTGTCTATTCTCTAGGACCCAGGAGCCATCTCTTTGAAATTTAAGTATCAAGGGAGATAGAATGTCTATCTCCCCATTTCTGTGGGAAGGTAGGAGTCTAACTCAGGTGTTCCAAGGTGTGAAACTACTACCTGTCACAAAGATATGAGAAGGTTAATTTTCCTCTGGATAAATTCAACTACCAATTGGTTAACACAGATGGCCACCCCAATTACCTGGTGAATTTACAATGAACTATGCATGATGAATGGTGCTGTCAGGCCTCTTACTTGAGGAATAGTTATGGTATATCCTGAGAACATGTATGAATGGGTTATAGCTGCTTCAGGATATAAAAGAGTGAGATTTCTTTCTGTCTTTGCAATCTCTTAGTGGATGACCTGTGATGAGTATGGCATTCTGAATTAATGCTTATTCAATAATAAGTATTTTCTTTCTCTACTAACTGTGCAGAGGATTTCTGGGTTTGGAGAAGATTTTGTTTTTAATTATAGTAAAAGCAGTGTAAAGAGAGGGTACCACTCCCACAGTAAAAATTTTTTAAGCTTTAATTTGATTTGTTTAAAAATAGGACTTTAGACACATTTCAATTTTTTTTCATGCTCCCTTCCATGTAATCTTGTAGAATAGGCAACATATTCTGGAATTTTTAATTTATGTATAGATTGAGAAGATGGAAATTATATGAGCCCTTTTGGATAAAAGAGGAATAAACTAACTCTTCAAAAATAAGCACAAACAACTTAGATTAGAAGCTCATGGCCTTAAACTCTCTACCAAGGGCTATCTTAAAATACCAGGTTATTGTAATGATCAAAAAAATTAAAGAATGAAAACATATGAAATCAGCACTGATAGTGAAGGTACTCCATCTTGTGACCAAGCAAGATGTCTTTTGGAAGATAAAATCCAGAAAGCACCTTCCTCCAGGCAGGGAGCACTTCCCCAGTGACCCAGCCGTGAGAGATGCTCACCATCCTCCTATGCTCTGGTGGAGACCAGAAGTGTTACTGTCAGTGCTCTAACTCTAATACTCCATCATGAAAGTATGAAAAACACAGAGTGAGGCACGGGGAATATATAACACAAATACAATAACACTTGAGTACTCTTGATGAGTAGGCTTTGATTCAACAGAAAACCCTGTTTTCACAAATGAAAGAAAGCAACTATTTCATGACAGGCAGGAGCTTCTAAAGTATGGTAAAACTACCAGCTAGAAGAAAAGAGTTGTGTGTCTTAATCTACACCTGCCAACTGTGAGGATGAGGTGAAATTGCAGCACTTTCTCTCCCATGCTAGGTTTATCATTCCTTTTGCATTTCTTCCAATTTCAGAGGAAGAATATTAAGTAAAAGGTCAAGAGGACCCTGTATGAAAGGTCAAAAACATCTAAGCATGGTCTTTTTTCTTCCAGTCTCTGGGACTGCGTAGACAAGAAAACCAAGGGCTCAGCCCTCTCCTCCCAGCATACAGCTATGTGGGTAATTTGAGCTAGCCATTTGGGGGCATCACTCTTTCTGAGTTTCATGCAGTTTTTCCCAGGATGGTAAACTGCTTTGGGAGAAGCAGAAAGAAAGACTGTGTGGCTTGTTCTATTGCAGTTTATCCTTGGCTTTTGTTGAGAGACTTCATAATAAAACTCCCATTAGTTTAAAAATATTGTGTGTGTGTGTGTGTGTGTGTGTGTGTGCATGTGTATGTGTATTGTATAACTGCTACTGAGGGTGGTATCTACTATGCTGTTTAAATGATTGCATGTGCGATTAATAATTCTCTCAGAAGAGAGAATTAGGGAAAAAATAGTTTCTCATCACAGATTGGAGTACTCTCTTTTAATAGATGATTACATAAATTATCATGTACCCCCTTTTTGCATTGACTGTTAGGAATCTCATGGATAAATTTGATGCCCAATTTTAATACCTTATTATTACATACATTTTCTAAGTATAAGTTGCCTGATCCTACCCACCTGCCCCACTCCTAACTCATATCTCATTCTTGGCTCTTACTTCTTAAAATTTGTTGTATCATTTGGCTTCCTTTGATTTTATCATAAATTGCCTCAAATCAAACAAATAGAACTGTAATGTTTCAAAAAGCCCTAGAGATGAACTCTCTGCATCAAAGACTGTACCATCCAGTCTCCTTATACAAGTACCATGTTTTTTCTATATGCAAGAAAATATTCATGGATATTTATGCATTAAAAACATAACAGAAGACTGCAAATAGGTCATCCTTTAACCTAGCAGAGAATTGCCCACAGCAGAACTATTTAATGGGTATTGTGTCAGCATTTCTTTTACACATTTCACATTAAAAGGTTTATAAATTGCATTCACTTAGTATTGAAATACGAGGTATATACTATAAGTAAGTGTAATTCTTTTTTTTTTTTAAGTCTCCTCTTTAGGCAGTTATAAGAAACATTAAGCTATTTAGTCAACTGTGCAAATTTTAGCAACATTATCATAGCTCACAGCTCATTTTAAATAACTTCTTAAAATAATTTATTATAGACCTTTTCTTTGAATCATCATAATAATGAGAATAACTAAAATGTGGAAAACATCTGTAACAGTTCCAGGCTCCTTAAACACATGTCGTCTTTCAGGAGACTTTTCTTCTTCCTTTATGCAGCTGGAAAAGCTAAGGTATAAGAGATCCAATTCGAACCACTGGTGAAGTTTGCCAGTTTTAGGATCCAGGCCACGTAACCCTCTCTTCATCAAGCATATGCACAATTCTGAAGCATCCACAAAGTGAGTGTTTGGAACCTTTTCTGCTTCAGCAGCATTTTATGTTTTCTTGGGAAGTGTGAATTAAAGAGAAGACACCCTCAGTTACCCAGATATATGGATGTTCAGCTTTGAGTTTTAGAAGTAGGCACTGTTTTGTGTGTATTTTCTCTTGTGGATATTGGCAACTACACTTTTCATTGATAGTAAGTTCGTTGCCCAGGAAAGATTGGATCAGGAGCAAAAAGAGATCGTAGTTGCTACACAGACCCAGCAACAACTGAATTTTAAGTTGAACCTTGTAGGCATGTCAATGTTGGGCTTGTATACATTTCAGGACAGGATGCATTAGTGCAGGGGGTAGGAATACATTTCCCTGTCCTCCTCACAGTCTGTTTAAAAACCACAGAGCCCATTCCTAGACGGCTCCCTGAGTGGCTCACCTGACTATGCAGGTGAAATGGAAGCCTTTACCAGTGCAAAGGGAGGCACTGACACTGGAAGGATTAAACTTCTGAAAGTGAATTATCCTTGACATTATAAAAGAAGACGTAAAATAAATAAAATAATCAATAGCGAATTGATAAACATTTCTCAGCAAACAGAGCAAGTTAATGCAGTGGAGATGTCCGGGTCATTTTTCCTCCATAATTATGTTTGGTATTTAGTATTAGCTGAAATTAGCTTCTATTGCTTTCATTTCTATTGTCAAGGTTCTATGAGACACTGTGGGTCACCCGAGGGTCCCCCTTTCCCGTGATGTGCCAGAGTTACCATGAAGGATGAAAATAGAACTCATGTAGGTCAAGTGGTAAACAAATTACCAGAGATATTTTGCTGTAGAGTCACCTTGCTCGGTTCACACTCTGAAAGTTTTTTGATCATTGACATTCCTATAATGTAACCTGCATTCATGGCTATCACCTCTAAGTGTGGTGATCTTAAAATGGTAATACTATAGGTTATCCTGTGACAATCTTAAGGAGTCTTAAAGGTACTTGCATTGGCAATCCTGATTCCCATGGCCATCTCTGTGAGGTGAGAAGGTTGCTTTGAAAATCAACTGTATACAACAATAAAACCATGTTTGGGAATAATATCTAGTAATATCCATGAAATGAGTGGGATGAAACTTGATGTTTTATGTGTCTTACTGAGTTGTGCTCCCGGTAACCCAGAGGGCTTCCTCTTGGTGTTAAAACCTGTGCTGTTCAGCTCTGATAAATAATATCTGTGTGCTCTGGTTGTCAGCTTTACTCACATCAGAGGGGAAAGGTCTGTCTCTTTTGCAAGCAGAAGCAAAACCATCATACAGTTATTCTTATTTAGCAATTGTTTAGCATTAATTGGAACTTGGCATGCTGGGAAACTCACTTTATTTCACAGCACCATAGACACTATGTAATGTACAAAGCACATTTGAAGCAGCAATTTATTAAAAGTTACAATATTCTTTCTAGAGAATGGATTTGCTATTCACCATTAGGACTAGATCCAATATTTATGGAATGTTCACAAATGATTAATTATGTGTCATTTACAAATAGCCTCTAATAGGAGACATTTTCTTTATAAGTGCTATTTTAATGAATTGTCTGTCTCTATGGATTCACGTGCAAGACTGCAATAATTTCTTTTTACTTCCTTCTGCCAACCCCAAACATGACCCTGCTGCTGCTCATCATGCCTTTACTATTTCTTCGGCAGAATCACGTGATCATTCCCCTAGAAACCTTGGACATATCTGTGACTCTCACTCACACCCCATTTCCAGTCACTCATCATATTAAAATGGCTCCTTGTTGCCTGCAGAATAACAGCCAAATGTCCTTAGTCTGATAAGCAGCCAGATAAGGATGCTGACAGCCTGAGCCACCATAGCATGGTGGTCCGAGTGGTCTATCCTAGCTCTCACCATAAGATGCTCATCTTCATCTCTGTGTCTGTGTCCCTGCAAATGTTCTCTGGCTGGCATGCCCTTCTTCCTCTTTGTCTGCAGAGTGAATACCTGTGTTCAGAAGTTGCTCGAGAGGCACCCAGACTTTTCACTCCCTGTCCACCATGCAGAATCTATAACTCTCTCACTTATTTCCTTATAGAAATGTATGCATACTTCATTTATGTTCCTTATTTATATGTATATCTAACTTATGGGTAAGATATTAATATATTGAAGCTTTACTCAGTTTTTTTAAAATTGTGTCTTCTATGTTAACTTAGCACATGACAAAATCTTAGTGAAGGTTGTTTGGCTAAACTGAAAATCCTGTTAAAAGAAGTAACAAATCAAAGCAATGCCTCAGTGAATATTCTATGTAAATACTACTTTGTGGTTGATGATGCAGGTAAAATGGACATAAGTGAAGAAGAAAATCTGATAGCAGATTACTGACGTCCCTAATAGTGTAAATAGATATAGGGACATAGTAGTTTAGGGGACAAGGTAGATCAGAGCTTACCTATAACCATAAAATTAGTTTACTTTTATTTTATTATGCTCTCTTCTTGCCCTTCAGCCTTGGCATTTTCTGTGCCATTTGTCTAGAAGAACAGCCACCTTAGTGCTTAGACCATAGTAGACTCACAATAAATATGTCTTGTATGAAAGAATGAATGAACAAATGAAATTGTTCCAGCTCTTTCATTTTACAGATAAGGAAACAGACCCAAAGATGTAAAAAATAGAAAAGCAGAAACCACCTCTTTTCAAGCTGCTACTATATTCCCCACAATGAGCTAAGTGCTTTCATCTCAATTATTCCATTTTACAGTATCAAGAAAAATTGTACAACTATTATGTTAGATAAAGAACTTGAAGCTCAAAACCTTTGCCCTATGATCACACAGATTGGTGGTAACTCTTGTTCTTATGCTACGTACAGTGTGCAGGCTTTCTTTTGCCACCTGCTGGCATGATAATCATGGACAGAAACATAATTGATTATTGGTTTTGGTGGGCAGGATCTCTGCTGTTTAGGATCTGTATTGTTTAGATGGTAGCAGTAAATACAGGGAGTTGTGATCAAGTGGCAAGGTCTTTAGAGTTGAAAGCTGAAAAACAGTGTTCAGTTCCTAATCTTGTTACCTTTCTTCGGGCAAATCCTTTATTGCCTTGGAAACTTAGTTTTCTCATCTATAAAGCAAGGCACAAAATACCAACCCTGTGGAGTTCTGTGGTGAACAGATGAATAATGACTATGAAAACACATTTTGTCTACATAAAAGTAAAGTATTATTATTATTAAGCTTATGTAAGAATGAGGGCACATGTATGAAAGGGCTTTCTTGGCTGCACATTCACTCTCTTTTGTTCCCTCTGTTATCGTTTTGCAATTTCATAACATCCCAGCCTTCTTTTGTGTAAACAGATGAAAATAGGATAAATAAATATTTCCCCACTAATATGATTTGTATACAATATATCAGATTTAAATAAACTTCTGCTCCTAATTCTTCTGAATTCACAATTCAGCAAAACTTAGTAATAGAGAAATAACAGTTAAAAAGGCATTTGTTTCTTGTCATAAGCTTCTATTCTTGTAAGAAAATCGAAACACTCCAAGAACAGGGAAAATATGAAAATTAACATCATTGCACAGACAGTGGTAGCTCTTTGATTTGATGAGAATAAAAGCCACTGACAGCTTCTTCTGGTAATAATTGAAATTATGACTTTTCAAATGTTCTGCATTAACTGCAGCTCTATGCATAAATTTTAAAATCAATCTGATCAAAAATTATTTGCCTTTCTCAGTTTTTTCAACATTGTCCTTTACCTCAAACAAGGTACAGAAAGCATCATTTGCCTTTTGTTGATGACTTCATCTCTGACCTTTAACATAAATACTGTCTTATGACCAATTATCAACAATTGTTAAGTCCTGTAGCTTTCCCATTTTATATAAAAATTTTTATTAAAATTAAATAAATGTACACAGCCAAAGTGAAAACAGCAATTAAGATATATTTCCAATGTATTTTTTAAGATCGCTGATGGTCATACATTCGAGAATCCTGGGACATTAGGCTTGAAAAGGACCTTAGAACTCATCTAGTTCTGACCCTTTTATTTTATAGCTCGAGAAATGAAGCTGTGAGTGGCTGAAAAGGAGATTTTCTAATTTTCTGAGGACAAAGACAAGGAAACAGCTCCAAGCTATCTTTTGAGCACTCTTCTTGCTCTACTATATCAGAATATAATCAATTTTGATATGTATAACTCAATTCTTCTTTATCCAAATGACATCAGGAAAAAGGGGGCCTTGCTCAGCACTTACATTAGCTTTTTGGAGGCGGACACTGATAGAATGAAGATTATGTATCTGGGACAGGACCAAATAAATTGGATGATAGGAGATCTCAATAGCCTGGAACAATTGGCTAAGTCTAACAAAAGGGAATTTAACAGAGAGAGATGCAAAGTCAGCACTTAGATTACAAAAACCAATGGCAAAGCTACATGAAGTGGGACATATGGCTTAGTGGCAGAGCACTATTTTTTTTTTAAGTAGCTGTTTTTAAAGGAACCAAAATTTCCATGAGGTTAATCTTGACGTCTTCTCCAAATCAACTGAATTTTCCATAACCTAATAGAAGTATATTTAGAACAATAGAGATGCTAAGTGTAGTCTACTCCGTCTACCTGGAATTGAGATTACAGGCATACACACTGATAAACTGGGGCATGTAGAGGAGAAATACCAGAGTGTTAAGTTGACTCAGATCCAAATATATGAGGAAAGTTTAAAGGAACTGTTAATGCCTCTCTAGAAATGAGAAGGATTGTATTTGTTTTTTGGTGAAATGGAGATGAAATGAACATGTCATTTGTGACAAAGAGGCTGAGTGATCTGTTGGAAAGAACTCAGGGCATGAGGGCATGGCATCAGAAAGCATGAGTTTGAGTGTTGGCACCATTACTTATCAGTGGTGTGACCTAGGAAAGATCTCTAAGAAACTGCATATCAGGCTCTTGATCTGTAAGATGAAGAGTGGCAATATCTACATTGCAGGATTGCTGTGAAAATTAAATTAAATTAAATAGCATATGTAAAATATGTGTAGTACATGGCATGCAGTAGTTAACAAATATTAACCTTTCCACCACTTGTTAGGTAGAGTCATGGGAGATTTTTATTAGATTTTATTAGAGGAATATCTTGTAGAAGGGCTGTTTAAGCAAAGATGAAAAGGTTAGGTAAGGTCGCTGCCAATGCTGCTTGATATATTTATATGTTGGCCACCAGCATTTTGTTGTACTTTATGCCAGTTAGAATTGTTCTTCAAAATATTTGATTCCTTATAGGTTATATTGCCTTTTAAAGTTGCAAGAATTTTTCACTACTACATATCATAAAATAGTGCTTGCTTACTTACCTATAAAGTGCAGAAAGGGGCCTCTTATTTCCAGGTTTTGGTCTGTATGGTTTGGGTTCTCCTGCCATGTTGATATCTGAAAGCATAAAATAAAATAGTTCTGATTAAGAAAATATTAAACCTTTTGAGAAAAGTAAATCATGAAGTATTTTTATTTTTGTCATTTGTCCATGCAAATGTTATATGCCATTCATTCATTCACAGGTATTTATTGAGCAACTCCTCTAGGCTAGGCACTGTTTGAGATACATCATGCACCAAACAGGGTAGATCCATGCCCTCGTGGGGCTTATCTTCTATGGGGAGGGGGCTTGAGAGATAGATATTAAACCACAAACATAACAAATAAGAAAGCTATGTAACATATCTGAAGGTGAAAAGTACTATGAAAAAAATGTTGAACAAGGTGGGGGATCAGGAATTCTTACTAAAAATAGGAAGAGTGAGAGACAGAGAGAGAGATTGAGATATCTTACTGATTTGGAGTTTTGCCAGGAACGTCTCAGTTTGTATAAACATTTTCGTGGAATAAAGCTTTGTTCCTAAGAGGAATTGTTATATTTTCTTTGGTGATATCTTCTCCGAGTGTTAGAAGGGTGGAACTGTAAAGTATACCAGCTTTACTGAGGAAACAACAAAACGCACTCAGCAACTGGAATGTGCAGTTACAGAGTTCTGGCGTGATCAGAAGGAATAAAGAGCACATCTCTTGTCTTCATGAACTAAAACTATAATAAAGTCTCTAAGATAAGACAAGAAGATGCTTAAGTACATGACAAAAGAGTATTTTCAAATAATTGACCAATCCTAATCTTAAAAAAAATGTGTAAAACTGTTATGAGGTTGGGTGGTAAAGGCTTGGGAAATGACATAAACAATTTGATTTAATAAAGTTAAACTTTTAAGAGGATGATAAAAAAAGAAAATCTAAAGAAGGTGAACTTCAAGAAAACTTTGAAAGAAGTGAGGGACATTATGCTGACAGAAGACAAAGGCAGAGTTCTATTTCTTGTACAGGGGACTAAATATGCTGTCTGGGGATGGATGAGCCACCCATCAGTAAAACCAACGAAAATGTCTAGATGAAATACAATGTCATCTCTTTTTAATTTAATTTTTATTGGTGTATAGTTGATTTACAATGTTATGTTAGTTTCGGCTGTACAGTAAAATGAATCAATTATACATATATACATATCCACTCTTTTTGGATTCTATTCCCATATGGGTCATTATAGAGTACTGAGTAGAGTTCCCTGTGCTATACAGTAGGTTCTTGTTAGTCATCTTTAACATTAAAGGATAGGAAACATATGCTCATCTAATTCAACATCCATATGTGGGAAAATCCTTAACTAAGAAGAGAAGGAGGGCTTCCCTGGTGGCGCAGTGGTTGAGAGTCCGTCTGCCGATGCAGGGGCGTGCCCCCGGTCCGGGAAGATCCCACATGCTGCGGAGCGGCTGGGCCCGTGAGCCATGGCCGCTGAGCCTGCGCGTCCGAAGCCTGTGCTCGGCAATGGGAGAGGCCACAACAGTAAGAGGCCCACATACCGCAAAAAAAAAAAAAAGAAGGGAAGGA
The DNA here is from genome assembly GCF_963924675.1 of Phocoena phocoena. Taxonomy (NCBI): domain Eukaryota; kingdom Metazoa; phylum Chordata; class Mammalia; order Artiodactyla; family Phocoenidae; genus Phocoena; species Phocoena phocoena. The sequence continues at coordinate 28,179,005 of NC_089235.1, read as the reverse complement.
AACTTCTTTCACCTCCCAAAGAGTATCTATATAAAATCCATGGTTAATAGTGAGACACAGGGCACATTTTCTTTAGGATCAAGGGATTTAAAAGCCACATAGCACAGGGAGATCAGCCAGGTGCTTTATGTCCACCTAGAGGGGTGGGATAGGGAGGGTGGGAGGGAGACACAAGAGGGAGGAGATATGGGGATATATGTACACATATAGCTGATTCACTTTGTTATACAGCAGAAACTAACACACCATTGTAAAGCAATTATACTCTAATAAAGATGTTAAAAAATAAAAAAAGGCATTCACTATCACCAACTCTATATAACATTGTACTGGATATTGTAGTCAGTGAAGTAAGACAGGAAAACAACATCAGAAATGGGAAAGAAGAAATGAAACTGTCATAATTGCTGATAATATGTGGGTCCACATAAAAACTCCAAAGCATCCACAAATTACTACAATTAGTAAGAGAGTTTAGTAAGTTTGTTGGAGTTAAAGCCAATATACAAAATTTAATTGCATACCGCTACATAGCAATACATATTTAAATATATAATTTGCCATTTATATAGCATAAAAATAAAGTAACTAAGGGTAAATACATTACAAAATTTTAAAGATGTTTATGGAGAAAATTATAAAACTGTTTATGGGGATTTTACAGTTACCTTACATAAGAAGAGAAATTGGAAGACTTGATATAATAAATATTTAATTTCTCCCCAAGTTGATTTATTGATTCTATGTATTTTCAATAAAATCCCCAAATACTCTTTTTGTGTCTGTGTGGAATTTGACAAGTTGATTCTAAAATTTATATGATAGAGCAAAACATCAAAATAGCCATTATATACATAAGAAAAAAATTGGCAAACTTACCTTATCAAGATTTATTTTTAAGCTGTAGTAATTAAGACTACAGTTTTGGTACAAAGAAAATGAACAAATGGAACTGAGTACAGAACCCCCCAACTGACATACACATATATGGATACTTGAATTATGATAAAGCTGGCACAGCAGATGAAGGGGTAAAAGCTAGGCTGCAACAACACATATGAAATTGGACCTCTAACTTACATCACACAGAAAAATAAATTACTTATTGGATTAAAAACCTAAATGTAAGAGGCAAAAATATAAAACTTTTAGGAGGAAATATAATAGAATATATTTATGAGATCAGAGTATGGAAGGATAATCTTAAACAAGACATAAAAAGCACTAGCCTTAGACTATAAGAATGATAAATTCTACTACATTAAAATTAAGAATTTCTGCCCATCCAAAGTCACATAAAAAAATGAAAAGAAAAGACACAAATTAGATGAAGGAATCCTTGACAAAGGATTTGTTTTTGGAATATATATTCATTCATCTAATAGGAAACAGAGACAAACCACCAAATAGGAAATTGGGCAAAAACTAGTAAGGACACTTTATAGAAAGGGAAATATGAATGCTGAATAAACACATGAAAAGACTCTCAATCTCAGTAGTAATGGTAAGTGCAAATGAAAACACTATGATGTACAACTGATACCCATTGGATTTACAACAATTTACAAAGTCTGACAATATCATGAGTTGGTGAGGTTTTGGTGAGCAACTCACACATGTATACATTGCAGGTATAAACATAAATTAGTACAACTATTTTGGAAAATAATTTGGTAGTTTATAATAAACTTAAAATGCTCAAACCCTATGAACCAGGAGGCATGCCCCTATAGAAACTCTTGAATGTGTGTACCTTAAGATAAGTACAAGAATGTTTATTGCAGTACAGTAAAATAGGAAAAAATCATGGAAAAACACAAATATCCATTGGCAGGTAACTGGGTAAATGAATTTTGATATATTTACACAATGGAATACTATACAGCAGAAGAGAGAGAGAAAGAGAGAGATAGAGAGAGAGAAACTTAGAGCCATTGGCAACAATACTGATGCATTGATGAATCTCAAGGAATGTGACACTGAGCAAAAAATAATATCATGGAAAAACTGACAGACTGAGTCTTTTTATGCTAATAAAAATACAAATTTAACAATATGCTGCATAGGAATGAAAATACAGGTAATAAAACTAAGAAAAGAAAGCAGAAATAAGCAATGAATTCAAGATGAAGGTTACCTCTAAAGGGGCAGATAAGGGTGTGGGACTTGGGAAGGACATCTGAGGGACTTCGAAGTTAATCATAATGTACTATTTCTTAAACCGGATAGTAGGAAAGTAAGTTTACAGTATAGCATCATTTTGTATAACAAATACATTACAAATTTTATTGTATATAAATATATATATATACATAAATTATATATACACATTTAATTTTTATTTGTATATTTAAATTCAATATATATACACAATTTTTTAAATTTGATAGTAACTGATAAAGAATTACAGAAATATTGGTAACAAAGATGGTAAGGTGTGTGTTGATAAATATTCAGATCAGAGCCAGTGGATTTTTGTGAACAAGGGTTTCAGCAGAGATTGTGAGTGGGAAACTAGAAGAAAAGAAGAGCAGTTGGGAGGATGGATTAGTGGATGTGAGAAGATTGTTAGAGACTCCAATTAGAACTTTACATCTGATTTGAGTGGGGAATTATTTTGGATTCTGAGTTGAGGACAGTCCTGAGAATGAATTATAAAGACACTGACTCTTGTATAATTTGTAATAGGGCCCAACAAAGATCTAGGCTGTCTAAACCTTTCAGATATGATAGAGTTGGAACAAAAAAAGTGAGTGAAACAAATGAAGATTTCTATTATTTTTATAAGCTTCACAGTGATGCTAGAGAGTACATGTCCATGAAATATCATGACACAATATGTGTGTCTCTAGCTTAGACTCCATTACTTTTGAACTGAAAATATAAAGATATTCTAAGTAAATAAAAAAACTTGAGATTTAAGTCTATCAATACAAGTATTATAACATCCATTTTTGAAATAATATGTAGCCAGTGGTTCTGAGTTTGACAACCAATACATACAATGGAAAGCCTTCTATGGAAAGTTGCTAAACTCAGTATTTCCAGACATCAGCATCTGTTCAAAGGTAACAGAAAATGCAGAAAACCTTTGTTCCTTACAGACACTGAATAGTGTTCACGTGCATAATTTTTCTTTGAATGTTTATATATAAGCATAAATGTATGCTTAAATATGCAAATTTATATATTTTACCCTGCTATAGTGAAGATCATCTATAACTTGGTATTAGTGGACGGGGATGAGGTGAGAGAGGCAGGGGAGAAGGGACAGGGGGCAGTGAGCTCAATTAATCAGTGAACATGAAGCGTTGCCAGGGTCTGGATGAATGAGTATTTCCTTTGTATTGAACTTTATAAATACAAGATTTAATTGTGTTTTTGGAAAAACTCAGCTTATTTGGAAGCCAAGGCTCAGGTTCTCATTATCTCAAGAGCTGTTGGCCTTGAAGGAAGCCTAAAAGCAGTGTAAATGGCTTCTTAACATTGAACTTTTTGGTCAGCTACAGAGAGACCTCCTGAGACTTTCTTCCCTGATTGTCCTGGCACTGTGCAAGGCACCCACAGGCAAGACAAGAGGAAGAATGACCAAGGTTGAATTTTCTGCCACTCTCACAAGATAGGGACTTTGGAGTAAAATGTTGAGATATAAAATATAAAGTGTTATTTCTCAAATTCCTGAGTTTGCATACAGATTCATACTTAATACTAATATTTAGAAATCTTATACTATCCTCAAGGAAGGATGTAAGTTTAATCATTCTTAGTAAATTCTTTTGAGATGGACCAAAAATTCCTAGTTAAATTCCTACTTGTTATGCAGAAATGCCTATAGATGTACCTATATACCAAGCTGGTGGACTCTGTTATTTGAGTATTAGAATCATATTCTCATAGAGGGGGTTGGTAAAATTAGATAAGCACCATTAGAAAGAAGTCTCTTGAAGAGTTTCTGTTTGGGTCTGAGACAGGCTGGGAGCTGGGACCCTTTGCTGCAGTGCTGCAATATTTGTACCTGGACAAATGTCTCCTCAAGCAACAAAATACAAAGAAACTATAAGAGACTAAAAATAATTGTGTGCAAGCACAATTGGGGCAAATTCTGGACAACAAGACACAAAGAGACCAAAAAGACCAAAAAGACCAACTACCACTTCTGGAGAGCCAGAAGCAAAAGCAGGGCATCAGGAGCAAAAGCAGGGTACTGCACGTGCCCTTGAACACAACATAAAGAAAGGAGTGGGCTCCCCCCCCCCGAAGCCACCCTTGTGGCCTGAACCCTGGACACACCCCTACCTTCATCCCATATAAGTAAGCAGCTCGCCTGACCCCACCCCGGGCAAACGAGCAAGCAAGGGAAGTAGGCCCACCAAAGCTTTGCCTGAATTTCCTGTCTGGCCTCTGATCACATTCTGTTGATTAAGGAGGTCAAGAACCCTGGTTGGTAACAGGTTCACTAGACATCACACCTGTGTAGAGGGACTCCCCCAACTCTGTCCAGGCATAGGAATACAGCAGAAGGGAGCTAAAGCTTTACCCATGACTAGGAGATGACTGGAGACAGCAGACCTCCATATGGAGGGAGATGAGGTATTTGCATTTTCTCATATGACATTATGAGCCTCTGTAAGAACCAACCATGAGGCTTATAGGACAGACCCTGTATCTATTTTGAAGTTTCAATATTTCAAGTGAGCATGGAAAAGTGTGAAGAAAAAATTAAAATGTACTCAAATTATCCTTCTAATATTAAATTTCAGATTCAAATAATTGAAAAATATCCTGTTGGGCTACTAGCTACCTTTTCATAGTAAATTACTTAAAGTATATTAAATGCTCTAAAATTTAATCAATTTTCTTTTCTTCTTTATTTTTAAACTAAATAAGTGAAGTCAATACCATGATAGAAATAACTATAAAGTCACAGAACTGAAAAAGTCAAGGAGCTGAACCTATTCTGATTTGAGGTAAATGAGATGAGGCGAGTGGAGACAGGTACTGTTCTAAAACATCACCCTTGAAAAGGATACCCAACACATGCAAATATATTTATTTGACCAATTCTTGTTAGGGTACTACTAAAGATGATAGTAAAAGCATTCAATCATTTTGTGCTTTTGACTCTTGGGAAGATACCTCCAATTCTACACCCAAACAGACGTGACTCTCCCTCTTTGCACTCCCATTTTACTTCATTACATCGTTCCCACAGCACTGACTACTGAGTGTTTTTTCCCTTTGACTTTGGACTTCTAAAAGGCAGTCATAACTTCACTCAACATCTTATGCCCTTTAGTTAACATCCTGCAGAGGGCTGTTGATACAGTAGGTGCTCAAGGGATCCATCAGTTAACTAAATTCATACAAGCCAGAAGGTGTGTCCTTGCATGAGTTGTAGTGTGTCCAGCCAAACACACTTTGTCAGAACATTTCCTAAAGTGATATTTATCTAAACAATGTTTTAGAAGGTGTTAATAAGAATGTTGCCAAATACATAAGTCACGGTAAAATAAATCTGGTAAAAATGCAATAATGTATCCCTTTCTCAGGTATTTGTAATGCATATTAAAAGAAAAGATTCTGAAAACAGAAACATTCAGTTATGTTTAACGCAAATGCTTTCATATATATATATATATATATATATATATATATATATAATATATATATATATAAAAGAGAGAAAGCGAGTATTTTTTGGATAGCACACCTGTTAACATCCAGCAAAACAGAGTGCCCCCAGAACACTGGTTTATGAGATACCGTGAAATGTTTAGAAAAATATTTCACATTTATTTCTTTGCCATGTTTTCAATTTGGAATATTCTCTTATTTCTAGAGAAATTTAGCCTTGATATTGAAGTGACATCTAACTTACAGTATAATAAGTCGTCCACATTACCAGTGTTATTTTTTAGATGGAGAAACAAATGAAAAGAAATATTTTTCTAAATAAATTAATTAAAAATGATACCTTTATTCTTGGGAGTTTTTTGTTTTGTTTCCTTCCCCCGGTTTAAATAAAAGTTTAAATAATTCAGCTATGGCATATAGACTGCCAGGAAAAGTCATTCAGTCTTTTATCCTTCACATTTGGAAGATCTAGGGATTCATTACTGTTCCATTGAATAAAAATTCAGGAAATAAAGAAAATAGGCTGTTATGTTTGACAAGTTAATGCATAAAACCATACATTATCCTACTATAAGTACCATACCACTAAAAAGTGCTTTTGCAGTTATTATTAGCTTAGATCCTGAGAACAATCCTGTGAAATAAGTAGAACAGGGATCATTATTACCATGTCATGTATATAGATGTTTGTGATACTGAGAAATTAAATGGCTTTTATAATAATATCATCAGCTCATTTCACTACAGCAGTCTTTATTACTGAGTACAACCCATGTGCGAGGCACTGAACTAGTAGGAGAGGGGATACCCTGCCCCTGCTCTGCAAGAGATGATTGAGAGTTGGACCAGAGCTGCACCAGACTCATGTTCTAGAACTTTTCCTACTATCTCATTGCTCTTAACCAGACTTTGGATGCCACATTTTTTATGCCACTTAAATCTGATTTGGCTGTGGAAAGCAGCCTGTAAATTAATATATTCTGAGTCCCCAGGAGTTTTGGCATCATGGAGGAAGATGTATGATTAAAGAAATGCTGCAGGGAGATTTGTCTGGCAGCAGTGGGGGAGACACATTTGACTTTCAACTGAGCTGCTTGAGATTTCTTGTCCATGTAGGTTCACAACCCTGTGGTTTGATAGAGCTGCCCAGAAGTGCTTTTACTCTAAGAGAAAAATGCACCAGACTTGGAGAGGCAAGTATATGTTCTAAAATATGACCATTTGAAGCATTTTAAGCCTAAATCTGAGAGTGGAACCAATTTTGCACAAAAGTAAATGGCTTTCTAATTTTGTTGTTTTTCCCTTCACAGAATCAAAGCTAGTTTCACCACTTGAAATATGTCCTTAATAGTATGTTAAAATATTCTCTGTTAATGGGAATGAAACTGTAGTCTAATTTCACTGGGCAGTCACTGAATTGTGACAATTTTAATGAGCCTTTGGATGTAGTTTCATAAATTAGTTCTGACACAACACTATGGCACACTGGCCTCTGGTTATTAGAATGCTAATGCAAAGATCACTGGTTGGCCAGATTCCCATTTGTTACCAGAAAATACTGTAATGCTTCCAGGCTTGGTCTGCAAGGACAAATAAAAATGGAAACTTGAACTTATTACTAATTAACTGGTAAGTCTGATCATTGCATGTGACTTATTTAGATCCAAACAGATTTTTTTCCCAATAGAAACTGAAGTAAAAAAATTGGACATATATACTTGAATGCCCATTTTTATTTATGTCTATTACATAATGGTTATATTACAAAGAAAATAGAGATGATACAAATCATTCACTTTCATTGATCAAATAATTACTGAACGTACAGAATGTGCCAGATACTGTGCTAAGTATTGGGTAAATAGATATAAATGCTGTTTCTGTTCCCAGGATATCGCAGAGAAAGGTAAACCTGCAGCTAACCATAGTAAATGTGGTGAATGCCACAATAAAGATGTAGACTTTGTACTTTGTGAATGTGCTGCCCTGTCTTCTATTGCTGAGAATGCCGTTAAGTGTCCATTGTTGGTAAATGAAGTGGTTTTCTCCCAAAACCCCAGTTATAATGTTAGCAGTTTCATAAAACCACATCTATCAGCAAACTCTGCAAAACCCTCAGCTTACTTCTGTTCTTTTTTTTGTTTAACTTTGTTGTTCCCATTGAAACTTCCATTAGCTGATTGTAAAAATACCTTTGATTTGCCTTGAGGCATAAGTAGCCATGAAACTAGATGAAACTTTGTGGCTTTGGTGTGTGTTTAATAAACGTCTAGTTTAAAGTAATTTAGCAGAAAACACAAACATATTTTCAAACAGGTGTAAAGCAAAAACCAAATGGTAACAATCATCAAACTGGAATTTACTTAATTCTTAAAACTTTCAACTTGGATGATTTTTTTCTATCATTTTATCTCATATAATCTTGGATACATTTTTTGAAGAATGCATTTTTATATTCCACGACCATCTCTACAAATCTCCACAAAGGTAAAAATGAAGAGCAACATGTTTTATTAAGAGATAAAACCTCTAGAAACCAAATGAATAAAATACAAAATTTGGATAAATGTTCCAGCAGCATCATGAATATATTTAGAACCTTGATTAACAATTTTATAAATACATCTAATGATCTATTGACATCAATAGTGGAGACAACTGTTATGATAATTAATATAAAAATACCTAGTGAAAAATAATCTTAGCCATATGTTCATTATAAATTCATAGACTTAACACTATTGATTTCTTTGTATCCCAAGAGTTTATTTAGTTTCATACTTGGGGAAAAAATATTCTGTAAGGAAAATAAAATTCAATGAACAGAGAGTCTAGATTATCAACTTCTTTAGGAGCTCAGATCTCAATCAGTGAAGTAAAGTAGACCCCAAGATTTGAGTATTGCTTCTTTTTGTTTTCTTCCTTTTCTAATGTCTCTCTTTCCATATGTGTATATATGAACTTATTTTCTCAGGTCCTTTTTGTGGTGGCTTTGTATTCAGTGTTTAAAACACCAATGCTACAGTGATATGCATTTTATAATTCATAAATATGATGAAATGCCAAAGCTAATGTTAGGTAGTTAAAAGCATTTTATGTGGAGAGTAGTATACAAATCTGATACTCAAAGTTTGGTTGGCAGACAATCAGCATCTATCTGTATCATGTAGGAAGCTGTTAGAAATGCAGAATCCAGGTTTCCTCCCAGATCTAATGAATCAGAATCTGCATTTTAACAGGACACCCGGGTGATTGCTATGCACATTGAAGTTTAAGACACATGGCTATATAATACATTTAGCTTAAATCCCTTCCTTCAATTATCTTTTAAGAACTTTATTTTTTAACTGTTTTGAAAAGAGCATAATAAGAATTCTGAGCATAAAAACAGTGGCTTTAGGGAAGAAACTTGAAAAATGCTTGTCTAAAGGTTTAGAATGTAATAATGCTACTCTAACCTCATCTTTGATGATGATAGTAGTTGCTAGTATTTGTGTATCATTTAACAGTTGATCACATTTTCACATACATTAAAAAATAATCATCACAATAATCTTGGGCCATGGGTCCTATTGTCAATTCCCACTTATACAAATTGAAGTTGAGAAAGTATGAGTTTTTGCACAAAGTAACTTAGCTAATAAGTAGTGGTGTCAAGACTCTGAGCTCAGGAGTTCTCACTCCAAACATCTTGTCCTATAGATAAAGTTTGACTTTTCAATTAAAATTAAATCTATTGCTTTTGGCAAGACATAATTTATTGGCAAAACACCAAAATATTTCATAATTTCATTTATTAAAATAAAAAGATGAATCTTTCATAAAGTCTCCATGAGCACGTATAAAGTAGAAATCCATTAAATTAAATCTTACTGCTAAAATTCTATGAGAAAACACAATTTCAAAGAACTCTTTGATTGAGAATGCAAACATGAAAGACAGAGCAAGAAATCAAGCTAATACAAAGAATCTAAGATCCTTCATCAAAAACCAGAAAGATATGGTTTATCTGATATTGAATAACAAAGCCAAGCTAAGATAAAAGAACATATGAGATTTAATCAGATAAAAAAAATCTTGATATTATTAAGAAAAAAAATATTTAGAGGATAAAAGTATTCCACCTGGAAGGAAATCAGTATCATCCCAAGGAGATTCTTGGAAAATACATACCCGTTTGCAGAACTGGAATTCCTTATATCAGATGGCTTTTACTAAATGCTTTGTGATGTGTTGCCCTTATCAGACAATGAAACCGCAAAAATAATTTTGTGGATCATATTATAGTATAAACATCAGTGTTCTGCATTATTTCTTCGAATGTTCTACCACCAACAGGAAGGTTTTGTAAAAAGATATTTTGTGACATTATGGCATCCTTACCAACTCTGTATGCTTCTGATCCAGATTGTTGCCTATACATCACTGATCTTAAGTGTGAGAACAGATAGTGAATACAATTCTAAATGAACGGAAATTTTGGAAAGGATTAAAAGACTTTTGGGCTTCCCTGGTGGCACAGTGGTTGAGAGTCCGCCTGCCGATGCAGGGGACACAGGTTCATGCCCCGGTCAGGGAAGATCCCACATGCCGCGGAGTGGCTGGGCCCGTGAGCCATGGCTGCTGAGCCTGCACATCCGGAGCCTGTGCTCCGCAACAGGAGAGGCCACAACAGTGAGAGGCCCGCGTATCGTAGCAGAAGTGAAGTTGGAATCCAGAGCTTCTGATCAGAAGCTGAGCAAATTTTCATAATACTAAAATGACTTGTCACTCCTCACGAGAGTAAACAACCAAAACAAAACAGCCACACCAGCACAATAAATTATAGATTTTCTTTTTTTTTAAGAGGCAAGCATGTCCTTTTATTATAAAAAAGTTTAGGCATGAAGGATAGAGTGGTTTACCCAGACCATATGACCATTTGATAGCACAGCTTGGAAAGGACTCTCTTTTCTAACTCTAAGTCTAGTTCTCAATCATTATTTCTGTTCCTGGCTTAAAAGTCATTGATAAAGTATTTACGTTTCTTCAGTCCTTTTATATATCCTCAGTTCACAGGTATTTAAACATACATTCTACCTTCAATTTTCTTCCCCCACCAAGAATATTTCCATTTTTGTTATTGGAAGTTAAGTACATTTACTGAGCCATTATACGATGGTTTTCTTCTATGTATATTGATATCATTTTCTTCAATTTTCAGAAAGTTCACATTGAAGCATAAATCTTTTTTGCCATATGTATCAAAATATATTTTTAATTTGTTATATTGTCATGATTTATTTTTGAAGGCAATTTAGATTAAAATATACTCTGATGCCTGTACTTCCATCAGTTTCACTAAAAATTATTATAGGTTAGTCAAGTTTGAGCATTTTTTAAATCATGTAGTTCTAGGAGTAACTCATAAACAATACTTTTCTAGACAACAAAAATGGGACCTCACTCATTTATAGGGTAAAGCACTACGGTAAGCCTAGGTTACATAGATGCTGACAAGAGAAAAAGTACCCTCTTCATGGTGCTTATACTTTTGTAAAGAAGACAGTAAAAAGAAAACAAAAAGTGATATTGCAAAAAAAAAATATTCCACCTGTATCTTACTCTCCCTCTATCCAACCTAATTCCCTCTCTTGCCCTCCACACCTCATATTCCACTACACTCCCCAGGATTCTCTTCTCCAGTTATACTGGTCTCCTTGTTGTTTTTCAAGCAGGTCAGGTACATCCCTGCTCTTTGCTTTAGCTGCTTCCTCTATCCCAGCTTCCTCTCCCCGTAGATAATCCCATGGTGAACTCCCCGAATCCCTTCAAATCTTTGCTTAAATGTTACCTTTCTTACCTGTTTAATGTTGTGACATTTCATTTCCCTACACTTCTCACATTCAGAATCCCCATTACCCTACTTTCATTTTTGTTTTCCAATGTATTTATCCTCTGCAAATATGTGATACAATTTATTACTTATTATGTCTATCGTTTGTTGCTAGATGAACCACCCCCCACCCCCATGGTAAAATGTTTGCTCCATGAGTCAGGGATCTTTGTCTGTTTTGTTCACAAATATATTCAAAGAACTTAGAATATTTGACTAATAGATGGGACTTAATAAGTGTTTGTCGAATGCATGAATGACTTAATACAATGAATTAGTGAATGTATTATCTGAAATTTCAGGACTCAACATGGCTGTTGAAGGTAAAAAGTAGTCATAAAAGGTTATAGTTAGAGTGACCATACAATTTAGTATCTAAATTGGTCATTTTTGAGTGTGAACATGGAAATAAAATTATTAAAATTGTATAATTTTGAAAATGTAATTGATCAACAAGTTGGCTTACTATATAGCACTGGTTTAAAAAAAGACTGGCAATCAAAAATGATTTTTAAAAATTCTTTTAATAAATATGTTTAGAATAAAGCAAAACTAACACAAATTTAGGTTTATTATCTGAAATAAAAATAACATAACTGAGTAATTTCCCATGTTACTTTGATCATTTTATTTGTCACTTACATTTTTCTGTAAAATTTTTTTTCAATTATTCTATTTAAAAATTTTCATAGAATTTCTCAGATCTTCAAAATTGCATTTTACCTTTAATAGTTTTGAAATTATTGACACTTTCAAATGATTCTGCTTTGCAAATATAATATTTTAATTGAGAAAATACTTTTATAGGTGCTGAGGAAAATAAGATCAGAGATAATTATAAGTGGAAAATATTCTTAATTCTATATTTACATTGATATGTGTAAATATATTAGCCCAAACATTTTCATAGGTACTGTCTTTTTACTTCTATTCAACAGAGTACTTTTATTGACATATTTTTATAAGATAAAACTTGTCCAAAACGTCTTAACATCCTTTTGACTGTCTCAGCAAATGTAGATGCCATATAACAACAGGGATTCTCAATTTCACTAAATACAACTATTTAATTATAAATAGAAGCTCCATCAAAGGGTTTTTCCCTACAGTTGAGTTATTTCAAAGTATTATCATAGAAAAATCAAAATTAAATCTTGTATACCTTTATACCTTACATTGTTTAATTTATTTACTCTAGTCCTTGCTTCTGTAAGAATTTTTCCTTTTCATTTGTGAGATTTGCTTTTAATAATTGAAAATCTTTAAAAACTTCAAAATTTGAACTTTGTTGAACACTTTTATTAGAGATTTCCAGCTAATTTTGAGTAAAATGTAAGCAAAATTTAGAGGACTTGCAAAGTAATTCTTCAAAGGCTCAAACATTTCTAAAATTCAATTGATGATAGGTAGCAAAGAGAGTTTATGTGATAACATACTTATGTTGTCTTTTTAGTTCAAAATAAAATTCATCACCAAAATCTTTTAATGTTGTTTTCTGACTGTGTAGACCTAAAAATGTTTATAAAATGTGATACTTACAACTCAGTTTGTATAAATTAGTAGAATATCACAGCTTGACTGATGCAATTATGAATTATGTATATAACATAACCAGCTCCAGGTACATTTCTGCTTCATATGTATCCTAATTTACTAAGAACATTATTTTTACCACCATGCTGTGTTCCACCTAAAGTTGTATTCATATTATGACAGAACTCACATAATTTTATTTTCAATGTTGAATTTTTAAACTAAATTTAAAATGCCACTCTCTTATAATGCCATCAGTTTAACAGTTTTCATTTAGTAGTCAAAAATAAGGATTTTAATTTTAAAATAAACATCTAAATGCACATAAACAAATTAGCTTATGGCCTATTAAAAGTTATGAATAAAATATTGTTATTAAAAAGCCTTCAGAATAATTATTATGGCTAGAAATTGCCCATAAAATGGGAAGCCAGGAAAACATGTGATTCCTCAAAAGAAATTGTTTTTCCCACCAGACCTGGTGGACAGGCTTGCCCCAGACTTGTGCCCATTCACAGTAGGCCCTGCCTCACCAGACCTAGGGGGTGGGCTCACCCAGACCCAGAACTGTTTTACTGCAGCCCCAGTGCCACCAGATCTGGAAGGTGTGCACACCCCACACAAAGGATGCCCTTGAATTCCTGGCATTTCTGAACCCCAAGAGACTGAAACAATCACAGAGACAGGTCTTGTCAGGTGACCATCACCAAGGCACTGCACAGACAGACCAAAACACACTCCCAGTCTTTGAATGACTGTTCCTTCAAGACTGGGAGACACAGCAATTTCATCTTATACACAGAAACAAACACAGAGAATCAGGCAAAATTAGGAGACAGAGGAATATATTTTGAACAAAAGAACAAGACAAAATTTCAGAAAAAGATATTAATAAAATGGAGATAAGCAATTAACCTGATTATAGACTTTAAAGTAATGGTCATAAGGATGCTCACAGAATTCAAATGAAGAATGAAAAGCATGGTGAGGTTTTTAACAAAGAGACAGAAAATTTAAGAAAGTTCCAAACAGAAGTTACAGAACTGAAGCATATGATAGCTAAACTTAAAAGTATACTAGAGGGATTCAACAGCAGACTCGAAGAAGCAGAAGAATGTGTCATTGAGCCTGAAGACAAAGCAATGGAAATCACTCAGACAGAGAAGCAAAAAGAAAAAAAGACTTTAAAAAAGTTAAAATTCTTTAAGGGATTTTGGTATAACGTCAAGTGGAATAACATCCACATTATAGGGGTCCCAGAAGGAGAAGAGAGAGAGAAAGGGCCAGCAATCCTATCTGAAGAAATAATGACTGAAAACTTCCCTAATCTGAGGAAGGATACAGATACTCAGGTGCAGGAAGCTCAAAAATTTACAAATAGAATGAACCCAAAGAGATCTACACCAAGATGCATTACACTTAAAATTGGAAAAACTAAAGATAAAGAGAAGATCTTGAAAGCAGCAAGAGAAAAACAACTTTTTACATACAAGGTAAGGCTATTAGATTTTTCAACAGAAACTTTTCAGGCCAGAAGAGAGTGGCATGACATATTCAATATCATGAAAGGAAAAAACTTCCAAGAATTCTCTACCTGGCAAGGTTATCATTCAGAATTGAAGAAAAGATCAAGAGTTTTCCCCAGATCATAAAAAAATGAAGAAGTATTGTGTTGGCCAAAAAGTTAATTTGGGTTTTTCCATAACACCTTATGGAAAAACCAAAAAAACCTTTTGGTCAACCAATACATCCCCACTAAACTGGCCCTACAAGAAATGTTAAAGGGACTTCTTTGCGCTGAAAAGAAATGACATAATTAATATCAAGAAAACATACAAAAGAAAAAATCTCACTGGATATTATAGTAAAGATGGTGTATCAATCAATGATAAAGTAGGTATGAAGGTTAAAAGACAAAAATAGTAAAATTAAAACTACAATAATTAGCTAACAATGCATAAAATAAAAAGACATAAAATGTGACATCAAAAATATAAAACATGAGGGGGGAGTGAAAATGTAAACTTTTGGAATATGCTTAAATTTAAATTACTATCAATTTAAAACATACTATTATATACATAGGATGTTATATGTATACAAAGCAAAAGCTCAGAGTAAATACACAAAAGAAAATGAGAAAGGAATCTAAACAGAACAATGAAGAAAGCCATCAAACCACAAGAGAGAGAGAAGAAAGAAACAGGAGGAACTATAAAAACAGACAGCAAATATAAACAAAATGTCAGTAATTATTTTAAATGTAAATGGACTAAACTCTCCAATAAAAAGATGTAGAGTGTCTGATAAAAAAAGAGAAAGAAAAAAGCAAGAACCATCTATATGCTGCTGAAAAGAGACTCACTTCAGAAGTAAGGACATACAGACTGAACATGAAGGGATGGAGAAAGCTATTCCACTTAAATGGAAACAAAAAGAAGGCTGGTGTAGCTATACTCATATTAGACAAATAGACTTTAAAACAAACACAGTAATAATGGACAAGAAAAGTATTACATTATTGATGATGGAGTAATCCAGCAAATAAAATATAACATTTTAAATATATAAATATATATGCACTCACCACAGGAGCGCTGAAATATACAAAGCAAATATTGATGGCCCTAAAGGGAGAAATTGACAGCAATACAATAATAGCAGGGGTCTTTAACATCCCACTTACAACAATGGATAAATCAACCAGACAGAAAATAATAAGGAAACACAGACCTTGGATGACATATTAAAGCATATTGACTTAATAGTTATAATCAGAACATTCTATCCTAAAGTGGCAGAGTATACATTCTCCTCAAGTGCACATGGAACATTCTCCAGGATACACCACATGTTAGGCCACAAAAAAAAGTCTCAATAAATTTAAGAAGATTCAAATTCTATCAAGCATCTTCTTCAACTACAATAGTATATAAAAACTACAAATCAGGTATAAAAAGAAAACTGGAAAATGTGCAAATATGTGGAGATTAAACAACTTACTACTGAACAATCAATGGGTTATCAAAGAAATCAAAGAAGAAATTTAAAAAATACATAGAGATAAATGAAAACATTCAATATCCAAAATCTATGACATTCAGCATAAGTTGTTCTAAGAAGGAAGCTCATTACAATTAAAGCCTACCTCAAGAAACAAGAAAAATCTGAAATAAACAATCTAACTTCATACCTAAAGAAACTAGGGAAAAAAAAGAACAAAGCCTAAAGTCCGTAGAAAGAAGGAAATAATAAAGATTAGAGTGAACCAGATGGTTTCATTGCTGAATTCTACCAAAAATTGAAAAAAAAATTAATACCTATTCTTTTCAAACTCTTCCAAAGGACGGAAGAGAGGAGAATATTTCCAAACTCATTTTATGAAGCCAGCATTACCCTGATACTAAAACTGGACAAGGGCACCTAAATAAAAATGTGTTTAATGAACACAGATGCAAAAATCTTCAACAAAATATTAGCAAACTGAATTCAACAACACATTAAAAGGGTCATAAAACATAATCAAGTGAGATTTATTCCAGGGATACAAAGATAGTTCAAAATCCCCAAATCAGTCAATGTGATACACTGTATTAACAAGACAAAAGATAAAACTCTTATGATCATCTCAATAGATGCAGGAAAATCATTTGACAAAATTCAACACCCATTCATGATAAAAAGTCTCAACAAAATGGGTGTACAGGGAATGTATCTCCATATAATGGAGATTATATATAATAAACCCACAGCTAACATCATACTGGTGAAAACTGGTGAAAAGTTGAAAACTTCTCCTCTAAGATCAGGAACAAGACAGGGATGCCCACACTTGTTACATTTATTCAACATGTTTTTGGAAGTCCTAGCCATAGTATTTATGCAAGAAAAACAAATGAAAGCCATCCAAATCAAAAAGAAGGAAAACTATCACTACCAGCAGATAGCATGATGTTTTATATAGAAAACCCTAAAGAATCCATCAAAAAACTGCTAGAACCCTAAAGATTCCACCAAAAAAAAAAAAAAACCTGTTAGAATTAATAAATGAAATCAGTAAAGTTGTAGAATACAAAACCAATCTACAAAAATCAGTGGCATTTCTATACACTAATAACAAACTATCAGAAAGTGAAATTGAGAAAATAGTACCATTTACAATTGCATCAGAAATAATAAAGTAGCTAGGAATTAAATTAACCAAGTAGGTGAAAGACCTGTACTCTGAAAACTATAAGACACTGATGAAGAAAATACAAATAAATGGAAAGATATTCTGTGCTCATGGATAGGAAGAATTAATATTGTTAAAATGTCCATACAACTCAAAACAATCTACAGATTCAGTGCAATCCTTTTCAAAATTCCAATGGCATTTTTCACAGAACTAGAACAAATGATTCTAAAACATGTATAGAACCACAAAAGATCCTGAATAGCCAAAACAATCTTGAGAAAGAAGAAAAAATCTGGAGGTATCATCCTCCCTGATTTCAAACTACACTATAAATCTATAGTAATCAAAACAGTAAGGTATTGTCATAAAAACAGACACATAGGTCAATAGATCAGAATTGAGATCCAAGAAAGAAACTCACAATATACAGACAATCAACTTAGGACAAAGGATCAAGGACATGCATGCAATGGAGAAAGGACAGACTCTTCAAAAAAATGGTGTTGGGAAAACTGGACAGCCACATGCAAAATAATAAGACTAAGCCACTATCTTACACCACACAAAAATATCAACTGTAAATGAATTAAAGACTTGAATGTAAGACCTGAAACCATAAAAATTCTAGAAGAAAACATATGGGGTAACCCCCATGACATCAATGTTAGCAACGTTTTTGTGGATCAGATTCCAAAGGCAAGGGTAAGAAAAGCAAAAATAAACAAATGGGTGTGCATCACATGAAAAGCTTCTGAACAGTAAGGGAAATCATCACCAAAATGAAAAGGCAACCTACTGAATGGGAGAAGATATTTGCTAATCACATATCTGACAAGAGGTTAATATCCAAAATATATAAAGAACCCATACAACTTAACAGATTTAAAAATGGGCAGAGGATCTGAATAGATGTTTTTCAAAAGAACATGTATAGATGGTCAACAGACACATGAAAAGATGTCCAACGTTACTAATTACTAGAGAAATGCAAATCAAAACCACAAGGAGATACCACCTCACACCTGTTAGAATGACTATCTTCAAAAGCTAGGAAATAGCAAGTGTTGGAGAGGATGTGGAGAAAGGTGAACTGTAGGACAGTGTTGGTGGAAATGTAAATCAGTGCAGCCACTATGGAAAACTGTATGGAGATTCCTCCAGAAGTTAAGAATAGAACCACCATATGATCCAGCTATTCCACTTCTGGGTATTTATCTGAAGAATACAAAAACTCTAATTTGAAAAGATATATGCACCCCAATATTCATAGCAGCTTTATTTATAATAGCCAAGATATGAAAACAGCCTAAGTGTCCATTGATGTATAAATGGATAAAGAAGATGTGGTGTATATACACAATGGAATACTTCTTAGCCATAAGAAAGAATAAAATCTTGCCATTTTTGACAACATGGGTGGACCTTGATGGTATCACATTAAGTGAAATAAATAAGAAGGTGAAAGACAAAAACCATATGATTTCACTCATATATGGAGTCTGAAAAAAAGTGAATAAAAAAAGTTACAAAAACAAACTCATAGACACAGAGGACAGGTTAGTGGTTACTGGAGGGAGAAGTGGACCAGGGGGTAAGCAAAATAGTTGAAAGGAGTCCAGTGTATGAAGATGGCTGGTAACTAGACTTTGGGTGATGATCACTCTATAATGAACACACATGTCTAATCACAATGTTGTATACCTGAAACTTATATAGTGTTATATACCAATTTTACCTTAAAAATAGAAAAAATTAAAATTATTTTTAATTGATATATAAGTCACATATAACAATATATTAGTTTCAAGTGTACAGTATATTGATTTTATATATGCATATATTGCAACAGGATCATCACAATAAGTTTAATTAACATCTATCACCACAAATACTTACAAATTGCTTTTTCTTATGATGAAAACTTTTAAGATCTTCTCTCTTAGCAACTTTCAAGTACACAATACAACATTATTAACTATAGCCACCATGCTGTGCATTAAATCCTCATGAATTATTTATTTTATAATTGGAAGTTTGTACCTTTTGACCACCATTGCCTACTTTGCATACCCTTCACTCCCCTCACTTCTGACAACCAGCAATCTGTTATCTGTAGCTATGAGCTTGGTTTTGTTATTGTTTTTGTTTTTTTCATTTCTTTGCTTTTTTAGTTTCCACATATCATATGCTACTTGTCTTTCTCTGTCTGACATATTTCACTGAGCATAATGCCCTCAAAATCCATCTGTGTTTTCACAGATGGCAGAATTTCCTTCTTTTTATGGTTGAATAATCTTCCATTGTGTATATATATATATATATATATATATAATTTTCTTTATCCATTCATCCACTGATGGACACTAAGGTTGTTTCACATATTGGCAACTATAAAAATGCTGCAACGAAATAGGGGTACAGATATCTTTTTGAGTTAGCATTTTTATTTCTTTTGGATAACTACCCAGAAGTGGAATTTCTGGATTGTATGATAGTTCCTAATTTCAATTTTTTCCTCAAAAGGAATTCTTGATGTGTGAGTTAGGTATTGTACTTGTCTCAGGGGCTCAGAATTACAAATAATTGGTGAAAAGTCTAGAATATGGCTTTAAAGAAATATTATTTATTAGTGACTTATGGGCACTAGAAAAATTTAATATCACAGATATGTAGTGGGGTTAATAGTAGCCATTTTATAAAAATATACTAGATTTTTGACAATGGAGAAGACTAAATAACTAATAAATTTCTGAATTATAAACTAACCTGCACAATATCTATGCAATATTCAGTATTGTTTTCACCATTTTACAGGTAGTTAAACCTTAGGCAAGAGAGACAAGTAACTTGCATAAAGCTACACAGCTAGTATTCTGACAGAACCCACATTTAAACTAGATTCTTTCTGAATCCAGAGGTACATTCCTCAAACTACACCCAATTACCTGTTCCTGCTTTAAGTGTAGAAATTTTATCCTATTGCTCTTGGCAACAACAAATGCTTGAGAAAAAGAAAGGTAAGGAAGTTTATCTCTGTTGGATATTGAATGACTAGTGCAGGCAGCTTGCTACATGGGTTAGTGCTTATTAGCTTCTGATGAATATTTTTAAGGGAGAGGATATTGAGTGCACGTATTTGGGGAGGAGACAGATTCTAGGGACATTATCTGATAGTGATTGATTACTGTAGTAGCTTAAAAAACATGTCCACAAATTCTTTCAAACATGTAGTAAGCTGAATAATAGTCCCCCGAAGGCATGCATTTCCTAAGTCCCAGAACCTGTGAATGTGTTACATTACATAGCAAAGGGGAATTAAATGACTTTAAAATAGAAAGTTTATCCTATATTATCTGGGTGGGCCCAGTGTAATCACAACGATCCTTAAATATGAAAGAAGTAAAAAGAAAGGAAGGTCAGAGTGACACAGGGTGAAAAGGACTCAACCCATTATTGTTGGCTTTGGAGATGGAAGAATGGGACCATTAGCAAAGGGATGTGGGAAGCCTTAAGAAGCTAGAAAAGACAAGGAGACAGATTTTCCCCACAAGTCTCCAGAAAAGAATACCACCCAGCTGACACCTTTATTTTTGCCCAGTGAGACCTGTGCTGGATTTCCGACCTACAGAACTCCAAGATAATAAATTTGTATTGTTTTAATTCTCTAAGTTTATGGTACAGGCATGTTTTGGAGATAATGTGGGTTCAGTTCCAGACTACCACAATAAAGCAGATTATCACAATAAAGTGAGTCACATGAATTTTTTGGTTTCCAAGGGTATATAAAATTTATGTTTATACTATACTATAGTTTATTAAGTGTGTAATAGCATTATGGCTAAAAAATGTACATTCCTTAATTAAAAATACTTTATTGGTAAAAAATGTTAGCCATCATTTGAGCCTTCAGTGAGTAGTAATCTTTTTACTTGGCTTGATATTGATGGCTGCTGACTGACAAGGGTGGTGTTTGCTGAAGGGTGGGGTGGCTGTGGGAATTTCTGAAAATAAGATGACAGTGAAGTTTGCTGCATTGATTGACTCTTCCTGTAGCATGCAATGCTGTTTGCTAGCATTTTACCCATTGTAGAACTGCTTTCAAAATTGGAGTCAGTCCTCTCAAAACTAGTTGATGCTTCATCAAGTTTATGTAATATTCTAAGTCATTTATTGTCATTTCAATAGTCTTCACAACATCTTTACCAGGATGCAGATTCCATTTCAAGAAACCACTTTCCATTTCAAGAAACCACTTTCTTTGCTCATCCATAAGAAGCAATTCTTCATCCATTAAAGCTGTATCATGAGATTACAGCAATTCAGACACATCTTCAGGATCTACTTCTAATTCTAGTTCTTTTGTTATTTCTACCACAACTACAGTTACTACCTCCAATTAAGTCTTGAACCCCTCCAAATCATCCTTGAAATTTGGAATCAACTCCTGTTAGTGTTGATATTTTTACCTCTTCCCATGAATCAGCAATGTTCTTAATGGCATCCATAATCTTTTCCAGAAGGTTTTCAATTTATTTTGTCCAGATCTACCAGAGGAAGCACTATCTATGGCAGCTATAACCTTACAAAATATATTTCTTAAATAATAAGACTTGAAAGTTGAAATTACTCCTTGATCCATGGGCTACAGAATGGATGTTGTGTTAGCAGGCATGAAAACATTAATCTCACTGT
This sequence comes from Phocoena phocoena, assembly GCF_963924675.1. Classification (NCBI taxonomy): domain Eukaryota; kingdom Metazoa; phylum Chordata; class Mammalia; order Artiodactyla; family Phocoenidae; genus Phocoena; species Phocoena phocoena. The sequence goes on along the minus strand of NC_089235.1, from coordinate 28,157,094 downwards.
ACACCTCCATCAGAACTCTTGGGTGACTGGGTGCATTGTCAATGAGCAGTAATATTTTCAAAGGAATTTTTTTTTCTTTTTTCCTGAGCAGTAGGTCTCAATAGTGGGCTTAAAATATTCAGTAAATCATGTAAACATATGTGATGTCATCCAGGCTTTGTTGTTTCATTTACAGAGCAAAGGAAGCGTACATTTAGCATAATTCTTAAGAGCCCCAGATTTTTGGAATAGCACATGAGCATCGGCTTCAACTTTCATTCACCAGGTACATTCAGCCTATACTTTGAAGCTTTGAAGCCAGACACTGACGTCTCTTCTCCTGCTATAAAAGTTCTAAATGGCATCTTCTTCCAATAGAAGTCTATTTTATCTATATTGAAAATTTGTTGTTTTGTGTAGCCACCTTCATTAAGTATCTTGGCTGGATCTTCTGGATAACTTGCTGCAATCTCTACATCAGCGCTTGCTGCTTCACCTTGTACTTTTATGTTATGGAGATGGCTTCTTTCCTTAAACTTCATGAACCGACCTCTGCTAGCTTCAAACTCTTTTTTTTTTTCTGAAGCTTCCTCACCTCTCTCAGCCTTCATAAAATTGAAGAAAGTTAGGGCCTAGCTCTAGACTAGACTTTGACTTAAGGAAATAGTGTGGCTGATTGATCTTCTATCCAGACAACTACAACTTTCTCCATATCAGCAATAATGCTATTTTGCTTTCTTATCATTTGTGTGTTCAGTGGAGTAGAACTTTTAATTTCCTTCAAGAACTTTCCCTTTGCATTCACAATTTGGCTAACTGTTTAGTGTAAGAGGCCTAGATTTCAGCTTATCTCAGCTTTCAACATGCCTTCCTCACTAAGCTTAATAATTTCTAGCTTTTGATTTAAAGTGGAAGATGTGTGCCGCTCCCTTTCACTTGAACACTTAGAGGCCATTGTAGGTTATTAGCTGGCCTAATTTCAATATTGTTATGTCTCAGGGAATAGGGAGACCTGAGAAGGAGAGAGATGGGTAAAGAGCTAGCGGGTAAAGCAGTTACAATACACACAACATTTACTGATTAAATTTGTTATCTTATATGGGCACAATTCCTGGTGCCCCAAAACAATTACAATACTGACATCAAAGATCACTGATCACAGATAACCATAACAAATATAATAATGATGAAAAAGTTTGAAATATTGCAAGAATACCAAAATGTGACATGGAGACACAAAGTGAGCAAATGCTGTTGGAAAAGTGGCACTGATAGATTTGGTCAATGTAGGATTGCCATAAACCAATTGTAAAAAATGCAGTATCTGCAAAGTGCAATAAAAAGAGGTATGCCTATAATTTGTTATAGCAGCAATAGAAAAGTAATATAATACTCTTTCCTTCAAGAAGTAGAAGGTAATTCACCTCTGTGTGAGTGTGGGCTGAATTTACATCTAATGAATAGAATGTGTGACTCAATTCTAATGAATAGAATATAGCAAAAAATAGGATGTCACTTCTTAGATTAGGTTATACAAAGACTGTGTCTCCCATCTTGGGTACACTCTCACTCTCTCTTGGATTTCTTCTTCATTCTGAAATAGATGGCTGCCATGTCTTCAGTCTCCTTGTGGAGAAGCCACATGGTGCAGAACCAAGTCCTAGCAGCAACCATTTGGATGAACTTGAAAGACTGTCTTCCCCCAGTCAAACCTTTAGATGGCTGTAGCCCTAGCTGACACCTTGATGGTAGCCTTGTGAGAAACTTTAAACCAGACCCACCCAGGTAAGCTGCTCTCATGTTCCCAATGCACAGAAATGATGAAATAGTCAATGTTTGTTATTTTAGGTTATGAGGCTTTGAGATAACTTGTTATGTAGTGATAGATAACGGATACAACTACTCTAATGTTCTTACTTACCTACCAAAAAAGAAAACAGGTAGAGAAGAAAAAAACTGCTACTTAGGTGGGTATTCCTCGTTTTCTACAAATAAACTGATGTGAATGTGCATATTTCATTGGAAAGTTATGACAAGAACATGCAGTAGTTTTCTTTGTATTTGTGGGGTTTTTTTTTATACGCAAGTGTTCACAGTAGCTTTACTTTGTATTAGTCAAATACTTGAAACAAACAGAAGTCCACGAACAGTGGAAAGGATATACCATATGAATTTGGTATATTCATATAATAAAATATGACCAAGAATAAAAGTTAATAATCTATTTATTCTTATATCAAGATGAATAAATATCAAAATTATCATTCAGTATAAAAAGCCAGACCTCCACCTCCTCCCAGAATAGTATCTCCTTATTCTCTGATTTCATTTGTTTAAAATTTTAGAAAATTCAAACTAATCTCTAGTGATAGAAACCAGATCAGTAGTAGCCTGAGGTTGGAATAACATGATGGAGAAGTAGAAAAAGAGGAATTACAAGGAAGAACAAGGAAATTGTTGGAATTGATGGATATGTTCATTTTATATATATATATATATATATTTTTTTTTTCTGCTTCTCTTGGATTCCACAGATCACCCATTGTCTGTGTATTTACATATGTCCTAAGAAGAAAAGTTATTTAAGACAAAATATAGAAGCTTAACGCTTTCAGGATTGGTGGAAAGTGTTCTGAAAAGATTTTAGTTATTGCTCATTAGTATATCAATATTATTTTAGTATTGGAGCTTTGGGCAGAGCCCTGGTTAGAAAGTTAAGCCCCTTTTTATGACTTTGAGATTGTTGTGCTTGTGTAGCACCAGGAGGTCCTTTTTTAGAAATTTTATTGAAGGATAGTTGATTTACAATGTTGTGTTTAATTTCTACTGTACAGCAAAGTGACTGAGTTATACACATATATATTCTTTAACAAATTCTTTTCCATTATAGCTTATCATAGGATATTGAATACAATTCCCTGTGCTATACAGTTGGACCTTGTATTTTTCTTTTCAATTTTATTTTATTTATTTATTTTTTAAACAGCAGGTTCTTATTAGTTATCCATTTTATACACATCAGTGTATACATGTCAATCCCAATCTCCCAGTTCATCACACCACCACCCCCACTCTCTGTCGCTTTCCCCCCTTGGTGTCCATACATTTGTTCTCTACATCTGTGTCTCAATTTCTGCACTGCAAACCACTTCACCTATACTATTTTTCTAGATTCCACATACATGCGTTAATATGTGATTTTTTTCTTTTACTCTTTCTGACTTACTTCACTCTGTATGACAGTCTCTAGATTCATCCACGTCACTACAAATGACCCAATTTCATTCCTTTTTATGGCTGAGTAATATTCCATTGTGTATATGTACCACATCTTCTTTATCCATTTGTCTGTCGGGCATTTAGGTTGCTTCCATGACCTGGCTATTGTAAATAGTGCTGCTATGAACATTGGGGTGCATGTGTCTTTTTGAATTATGGTTTTCTCTGGGTAAATGCCCAGGAGTGGGATTTCTGGGTCATATGGTAATTCGATTTTTACTTTTTAAAGGAACCTCCATAATGTCATCCATAGTGGCTGTATCAATTTACATTCCCACAAACAGTGCAAGAGGATTCCCTTTTCTCCAAACCCTCTCCAGCACTTGTTGTTTGTAGATTTTCTGATGCTGCCCATTCTAACTGGTGTGAGGTGATACCTCATTGAAGTTTTGATTTGCATTTCTTTATTAAATAGTGATGTTGAGCAGCTTTTCATGTGTTTCTTGGCCATCTGTATGTCTTCTTTGGAGAAATGTCTATTTAGGTCTTCTGCCCATTTTGGGATTGGGTTGTTTGTTTCTTTAATATTGAGCTGCATGAGCTGTTTATATATTTTGGAGATTAATCCTTTGTCAGTTGCTTCATTTGCAAATATTTTCTCCCATTTTGAGGGTTGTCTTTTCATCTTGTTTCCTGTGCTGTGCAAAAGATGTTAAGTTTCATTAGGTCCCATTATTTTATTTTTGTTTTTATTTACATTACTCTAGGAGGTGGATCAAAAAAGACCTTGCTGTGATTTATGTCAAAAAGTGTTCTTCCTATGTTTTTCTCTAAGAATTTTATAGTGTCTGGGATTACATTTAGGTCTCTAATCCATTTTGAGTTTATTTTTGTGTATGGTGTTAGGGAGTGTTCTAATTTCATTGTTTTACATGTAGCTGTCCAGTTTTCACAGCACCACTTATTGAAGAGACTGTCTTTTCTCCATTGTATATCCTTGCCTCCTTTGTCATAGATTAGTTGACCATAGGTGTGTGGGTTTATCTCTGGGCTTTCTATCTTCTTCCATTTATATATATTTCTGTTTTAGTGGCAGTACCATATTGTCTTAATTACTGTAGTTTTGTAGTATAGTCTGATGTCAGTGAGTCTGATTCCTCCAGCTCCATTTTTTTCCTTCAAGACTGCTTTGGCTATTCAGGCTCTTTGCGTCTCCATACAAATTTAAAGATTTTTTTTTCTAGTTCCATAAAAAAATGCCATTGGTAATTTGATAAGGATTGCATTAAATCTGTAGATTACATTGGGTAATTTTCACAATGTTGATTCTTCCAATCCAAGAACATGGTATATCTCTCCATCTGTTGGTATCATCTCTAATTTCTTTCATTAGTGTCTTATAGTTTTCTGCATACAGGTCTTTTGTCTCCCTAGGTAGGTTTATCCCTAGGTATTTTATTCTTTTTGTTGCAATGTTAAATGGCAGTGTTTCCTTAATTTCTCTTTCAGATATTTCATCATTAGTGTATAGGAATGCATGAGAATTCTGTGGATTGATTTTGTATCCTGCTACTATACCAAATTCATTGATCACCTCTAGTAGTTTTCTTGTGGAATCTTTAGGATTACTTATATATTGTATCATGTCATCTGTAAACAGAGACAGTTTTACTGCTTCTTTATCAATTTGTATTCCTTTATTTCTTTTTCTTCTCTGATTGCTGTGGCTAGGACTTCCAAAACTATGTTGAAAAATAGTTGTGATAATGGACATCCTTGTCTTGTTCCCTATCTTAGAGGAAATGTTTTCAGTTTTCCACCATCAAGAATGATGTTTGCAGAGAGTTTGCCATATATGGCCTTTATTATGTAGGTTCCCTCTATGCCCACTTGCTGGAGAGTTTTTATCACAAACGGTGTTGAATTTTGTCAAAAAATTTTTCTGCATCTATTGACATGATCATATGGTTGTCCTTCTTCAATTTGTCATATGGTGTATCACATTGATTGCTTTGCATATATTGAAGAATCCTTGCATCACTGGGATAAATCCCATGTGATCATGGTGTATGATCCTTTTAATGTGTTGTTGGATTTTGTCTGCTAGTATTTTGTTGAGAATTTTTGCATCTATATTCATCAGTGATATTGACCTGTAATTTTCTTTTTTTGTAGCATCTTTGCCTGATTTTAGTATCAGGGTGATGTTGGCCTCAAAGAATGCGTTTGGGAGTGTGCCTTCCTCTGTAATTTTTTGCAAGAGTTCAAGAAGGATGGGTTTTGGCTCTTCTCTAAATGTTTGATAGAATTCACCCATGAAGCCATCTGGTCCTGGACTTTTGTTTCTTGGAAGATTTTTAATCACAGTTTCAATTTCATTACTTGTGATTGGTCTGTTCATATTTTCTACTTCGTCCTGGTTCAGTCTTGGAAGGTTATACCTTTCTAGGAATTTGTCCATTTCTTCCAGGTGGTCCATTTTATTAACATAGAGTTGCTTGTAGTAGTCTCTTAGGCTGCTTTGTATTTCTACGGTGTCTGTTGTAACTTCTTTTTCATTTCTAATTTTATTGATTTGAGTCCTCTCCCTCTTTCTCTTGATGAGTCTGGCTAATGGCTTATCAATTTTGTTTACCTTCTCAAAGGACCAGCTTTTAGTTTTATTGATCTTTACTATTGTTTTCTTTGTTTCTATTTCATTTATTTCTGCTCTGATCTTTATGATTTCTTTCCTTCTGCTAACTTTAGGTTTTGTATGTTTTTCTTCTCCAGTTCCTTTAGGTGTAAAGTTAGATTGTTTATTTGAGATTTTTCTTGTTTCTTGAGGTAGACTTGTATAGCTATAAACTTCCCTCTTAGAACTGCTTTTGCTGCATCCCATAGGTTTTGGATTGTCATGGTTTCATTGTCATTTGTCTCTAGGTGTATTTTTTTTTATTTCCTCTTTGATTTCTTCAGTGATCTCTTGGTTATTTACTAATGTATTGTTTAGACTCCAGGTGTTTGTGTTTTTTACATTTTTTCCCCTGTAATTGATTTCTAATCTCTTAGTGCTCTGATCAGAAAAGATGCTTGATATGATTTCAATTTTCTTAAATTTACTGAGGCTTGATTTGTAACTCAAGATGTGATCTATACTGGAGAATGTTCCATGTGCACTTGAGAAGAAAGTGTAATCTGCTGTTTTTGAATGGAATGTTCTACAAATGTCAATCAAATCTATCTGCTCTATTGGGTCATTTAATACTTGTGTTTCCTTATTAATTTTCTGTTTGGATGATCTGTCCATTGGTGTAAGTGAGGTGTTAAAGTCCCCCACTATTATTGTGTTGCTGTCAATTTCCTCTTTTATAGCTGTTAGCAGTTGCCTTATGTATTGAGGTGCTCCTCAGCTGGGTGCATATATATTTATATTTATTATATCTTTGTCTTGGATTGATCCCTTGATCATTATGTAGTTTCCTTCCTTGTCTCTTGTAACATTCTTTATTTTAAAGTCTACTTTATCTGATATGCGTATTGCTACTCTAGCTTTCTTTTGATTTCTCTTTGCATGGAATATCTTTTTCCATCCCCTCACTTTCAGTCTGTATGTGTCCCTAGGTCTGAAGTGGGTCTCTTGTAGACAGCATATAGATGGATCTTGTTTTTGTGTCTATTCAGCGAACCTGGGTCTTTTGCTTGGAGTATTTAATCCATTCACGTTAAGGTAATTATCAATTTGTATGTTCCTATGACAGTTTTCTTAATTGTTTTGGGTTTGTTTTTGTAGGTCTTTTCTTCTCTTGTGTTTCCCACTTAGAGAAGTTCCTTTAGCATTTGTTGTAATGCTGGTTTGTTGGTGCTGAATTCTCTTAGCTTTTGCTTGTCTGTAAAGCTTTTGATTTCTCCATCGAATCTGAATGAGATCCTTGCCAGGTAGAGTAATCTTGGTTGTAGGTTCCTCCCTTTCATCACTTTAGGTATATCATGCCACTCCCTTCTGCCTTGTAGAGTTTCTGCTGAGAAATCAGCTGTTAATCTTATGGGAGTTCCATTGTATTTTATTTGTCGTTTTTCCCTTGCTGGTTTCAATAATTTTTCTTTGTTTGTAGTTTTTGCCAGTTTGATTACTATGTGTCTCAGCATGCTTCTTCTTGGATTTATCCTGTATGGGACTCTCTGCACTTCCTGGACTTAGTTGGCTATTTCCTTTCCCATGTTAGGGAAGTTTATGATTATAAACTCTTTCAATATTTTCTCGGGTCCTTTCTCTCTCTCTTCTCCTTCTGGGACCCCTATAATGTGAATGTTGTTGTGTTTACAGTTGTCCCAGAAGTCTCTTAGGCTGTCTTCATTTCTTTTAATTCTTGTTTCTTTATTCTCTTCCGCAGCAGTGAACTCCACCATTCTGTCTTCCAGGTCACTTATCCTTTCTTCTGCCTCAGTTATTCTGTTATTGATTCCTTCTAGTGTAATTTTCATTTCAGTTTTTGTACTGTTGATCTCTGTTTGTTTGTCCTTAATTCATTTTGGTCTTCATTAAACATTTCTTGCATCTTCTCGATCTTTGCCTCCATTCTTTTTCTGAGGTCTTGGATCATCTTCACTATCATTATTCTGAATCCTTTTTCTGGAATTTTGCCTATTTCCATTTCATTTAGTTGTTGTTCTGGGGTTTTATCTTGTTTCTTCATCTGGTACATAGTCTTCTGCCTTTTCATCTTGTCTATCTTTCTGTGAATGTGGTTTTTGTTCCACAGCCTGCAGGATTGTAGTTCTCCTTGCTTCTGTTGTCTGCCCTCTGGTGGATGAGGCTATCTAAGAGGCTTGTGCACATTTTCTGATGGGCAACCCTGATGGGTTTTCCTGAGAGACTGGTGATGTGTATACCTGGCTGTTGGTCTGGTGTGCAGCTCAGTAAAACTTTAATCTGCTTGTCTGCTGATGCATGGGGCTGGTTCCTCTCCCTGTTGTTTGTTTGGCCTGAGGTGACCCAACACTGGAGCTCACCTGGGCTCTTTTGTGGGGCTAATGGTGGACTCTGGGAGGGCTCATGTCAAAGAATAGTTCCCAGATCATCTGCTGCCAGTGTCCTTGTATCATTATGAGACAGAGCAACCCCAACTCTGCAGGAGACTCTGCAACACTAGCCGGTAGGTCTGGTTCAGTCTCTATGGGGTCACTGCTCCTTCATCTGGGTCCCGACACACACACTACTTTGTGTGCTCTCCAACAGTGGAGTCTCTGTTACCCTCAGTCCTGTCGAAGTCCTGTAATCAAATCCCACTAGCCTTCAACGTCTGATTCTCTAGGAATTCCTCCTCTCATTGCCGGACCTCCAGGTTTGGAAGCCTGACATGGGGTTCAGAACCTTCACTCCAGTAGGTGGACTTCTGTGGTATAAGTGTTCTCCAGTTTGTGAGTCATCCACCCAGCAGTTATGGGATTTGATTTTATTGTGATTGTGCCCCCTTACTGTATCATTGTGGCTTCTCCTTTGTCTTTGGATGTGGGGTATCTTTTTTTGGTGAGTTCCAGTGTCTTGCTGTTGATGATTGTTCAGCAGTTAGTTGCGATTCTGGTGTTCTCACAAGAGGGAGTGAGAGCACGTCTTTCTACTCTGGCATGTTGAACCAATCTGATCCATGCAGTAGTTGTAATTCAACAATGTACACATATAATAATTGAGATTTCTATAAATATAATTTAATCAACTTTTATTCAAATTATAAATGGAATTAAAACCTCAGCACGTAGAATAAACTTTATCAACACATCATTTTTTAAGAATACAATAATCCATTTTTACACATATTTTAATGGATCAGAGTTGTCAAAACTACTGTGAGATCAACTAAGGCAATTAACCTCTAATATTTTCCTCTGTTCTTTCTTCCCTTGAATTTTGCTTTTCCCTTGAAGTCTATACATAATGGAACAAAGCATGTCATAAACTGAAATTAATTAGTGTGTTTTCTACTTTGCTGTCTAGAAGTATTCTCCAGCCTGTAATTTACAAAGGATAACAATTTCCAGCCAAAAAATATATACATATATATGTATATATATCTCCATTAACTAAATAGTCATTAACTTCATGATACTCAAGTTGAATTGCCAATTGAATGTTTATTGAAATAGAGCATCATTTTTTTGAATTATGAGTGTAATTTATCTCATCTAAGGAAATATATGTACTAACCACATTATAATTACCATGTGAAAAGTAGCCAAGTTCTCTCCCCATTCTTTTTTTAAATTTACTAACATACAGACCACAAATTCAGTATTCATAACTTTTCTTAATAACATCTTTATTGGAATATAATAGCTTTACAATGGTGTGTTAGTTTCTGCTGTATAACAAAGTGAATCAGCTATATGTATACATATATCCCCATATCCCTTCCCTCTTGTATCTCTCCCCCACCAATCCCATCCCTCTAGGTGGTCACAAAGCACCAAGCTGATATCCCTGTGCCATTTGGCTGCTTTCCACTAGTTATCTATTTTACATTTTGTAGTGTATATATGTACATGCCACGCTCTCACTTTGTCACAGCTTACCCTTCCCCCTCCCTGTGTCCTCAAGTCCACTCTCTACATCTGTATCTTTATTCCTCTCCTGTCTCTATGTTCTTCAGAATCTTTTTTTTTTTTTTTTTTAAGATTCCATATATATGTTTTAGCATACGATATTCGTTTTTCCCTTTCTGACTTACTTCACTCTGTATGGCAGACTTTAGGTCCATCCACCTCATTACAAATAACTCAATTTTGTTTCTTTTTATGCCAGAGTAATATTCCATTGTATATATGTTTCACATCTTTATCCATTCACCTGTTGATGGATACTTAGGTTGTTTCCAAATCCTGCCTATTGTAAATAGTGCTGCAATGAAAATTGTGATACATGACTCTTTTTGAATTATGGTTTTCTCAGGATGTATGCCCAGTAGTGAGATTGCTGGGTAGTATGGTAGTTCTATTTTTAGATTTTTAAGGGACCTCTATACTCTCCAAACTGTTCTCCATAGTGGCTGTATCAATTTACATTCCCATCAATAGTGCAAGAAGGTTCCCTTTTCCCCACACCCTCTCTAGCATTTATTGTTTGTAGACTTTATGATGATGGCCATTCTGACTGGTGTGAGGTGATACATCATTGTAGCTTTGGTTTGCATTTCTCTAATAATTAGTGATGTTGAGCATCCTTTAATATGTTTGTTGGCAATCTGTATATCTTCTTTGAAGAAATGTCTATTTAGGTCTTCTGCCCATTTTTGGATTGGGTTATTTTTGTTTGTTTTTTATATTAAGCTGCATGTGCTGCTTGTAAATTTTGGAGATTAATCCTTTGCCAGTTGCTTTGTTTGCAAATATTTTCTCCCATTCTAAGGGTTGTGCTTTCAACTGGTATATGGTTTCCTTTGCTGTGCAAAAGCTTTGAAGCTTCATTAGGTCTCATTTGTTTATTTTTGTTTCTATTTCCCTATCTCTAGGAGGTGGGTCAAAAAGGTTCTTGCTGTAATTTATATCCTAGAGTGTTCTGCCTATGTTTTCTTCTAAAAGTTTTATAGGGTCTGGCCTTACATTTCTCCCCTCTATTATTCAACATAATTTTGGAAGTTTTAGCCACAGCAATCAGAGAAGGAAAAAAATAAAAGGAATCCAAATCAGAAAACAAGAAGTAAAACTGTCACTGTTTGCAGGTGCAATGATACTATATATAGAAAATCCTAAAGATTCTACCAGAAAATTACTAGAGCTAATCAATGAATTTGGTAAAGTAGCTGGATACAAAATTAATACACAGAAATCTCTTGCATTCCTATACACTAATGTTGAAAAACCTGAAAGAGAAATTAAGGAAACACTCCCATTTACCATTGCAACAGAAAGAATAAAATACTTAGGAAGAAACCTACCTAAGGAGACATAAGACCTGTATGCAGAAAACTATAAGACTCTGATGAAAGAAATTAAAGATGAAACAAACAGATGGAGAGATATACCATGTTCTTCGATTGGAAGAATCAATATTGTGAAAATGACTATACTACCCAAAGCAATCTACAGATTCAATGCAATCCCTATCAAACTACCACTGACATTTTTCACAGAACTAGAACAAAAAATTTACAATTTGTATGGAAACACAAAAGACCCCGAATAGCCAAAGCAATCTTGAGAAAGAAAAACGGAGCTGGAAGAATCAGACTCTCTGACTTCAGACTATACTACAAATCTACAGTAATCAGAACAGTATGGTGCTGGCACAGAAACAGAAATACAGATCAATGGAACAGGATAGAAAGCCCAGAGATAAACCCTCACACCTATGGTCACCTAATCTATGATGAAGGAGGCAAGAATATACAATGGAGAAAAAACAGTCTCTTCAATAACTGGTGCTGGGAAAACTGGACAGCTAAATGTAAAGGAATGAAATTGGAACACTCCCTAACACCATAGGCAAAAATAAAAACAAAATGGATTAAAGATCTAAATTAAGGCCAGACATCATAATATCTTTAAAATGGAAGTGTTATTTAATCAAATCCATTACTCTTACATTGTTAAAATATAATTCTCCAAGTCCAGTTTAAATATTGACTTATATATTAATCATCTCTATGTTCAACTATAAAGGAGATCCACAGACTTCACACTGGGGATTTTGTTTGCATGAGGTTGAAAGAATTTCCGTAATTAAATATTGCAGTAGGGAAAATTGTCCTTCTGTATAAATCAGTATCCATTATTATTTTCTCTGTGAAATCAGTACTAGTTTTACTTTTTGAAACTAACTTCTAGGGAAATTTCTAGTGGATAGAGATTATATACTTTTATTTTGTAATGTCCTCTACTGCTACAGTAATATTCGACCTTACTTCTGATTTGAGTTTAATTTATAGCAGATAGTCAAATATTCATGTCATCAAAAATATTTCTAAATTCTACTCATATTCAACAACAACAAATTAACTCCATATCGCTACATAGAAGATATGGAATTCTATTTCTCAGAAGCACCTTCCCTCCTTAATTTAAACTTTTCTTGTTAGTGAATTAACATATATGTTATCACTGTTAAATTTAAGAGGGGGACAAGATACAGTACCACAGGAAATTTCAAATAAGTATGGTTGAGTTCACATTTTTTGTCCTTAAATTAAGTAAGAAATTGCTAGGGAAGAATAATAACTTTTGTATATTTTAAAAAGGGAGGAGTAATCGTGATTTTATTCACAGTGTAATCCAAATATGCTTCCATTGAGTAAAGGAAAATATGCTCATCTACAAATCAATTAGTTCTACTAATGAAAAATAGAACAGAATTTTAAAATATATCTTTTTTTATGTCTTTGCCGTGCATATAAATCTTAGATAATAAATCATGACAAGAAAATGTCATCAGAAATATGAATATTAAAATATGAATATAATTAATTATGCACAACTAAATTCCTCCTTACAGTGGGGCTCCAGTGTCAGCAGATGATGCTGTATAAATTATTATGTTAATAGTGGAATTGTTGGGAAGAGAGTCCTATGTTACCTGTGGGTTCCTAAAATATGTACATAAATAAAATGACATTAAGCCATCAATATTTTTCTTAGAAATATGACAACTCAATGTTGACAAAGCAAACATTTTTCAATTGTAGGTGTGGTTTTTGACTAGGATGTAACTGTCTTTGGAATGTATTGACATGTTTCAGCTGCTATTTGTAGGAAAGAATAGGAAACCATCACTGAGAGGCTGTTATGTGCCATCCATGATCTTAGGGAAGTTATTCAGGTAATTTTGTGTGCTTATCATGTTATCTTTTTCTTTCCTTCTATGGGCTGCCTATAAATGAGTTTGTATTGCTCTATTTCTTATTTACCTCTCTTATTTGCTTTACTCTGTTTCTTTTCTTGTTTACTTAGAATTTAGGCATCTGAGAACATGTCTGAAACATTTTGTCACTTCATATTTCAGTATTCCTACTGTTTTTTTTGGGGGGGGTTGTGGGTGCCTTATGGGTAATAAAATCCATGACATATTGGTTTGGGAAATGTATGTCCCTTATACTTTATGGGCATATTACTAATATCAAATATTTTTTAAAATGTGGGTTGCCTTTATTTGTTCATGGCAATAAATTATAACAACTTTCTGTAAACCTTTTTGGAAATGTTCAGCTTAATCACAGCTCATATGGCTTAAAACTCTGATTTCAATACTTTTAGCTTAATGACATTCTCAAGTGTCAAGGCCACTCAGTAAGAGGTTGATTTCTTTTTTTACAATATGCCGTGTTTTACCTTTTTTATAACAGCTGTCAAGTCACAAAGCATTTGCAGTAAAGAATGATTAAGTGGATTACAAATTTATTCACAATATTATATTACTAGAATCTTCTTGGATTTCTACTGGGGCCATATAATTTTATTATTACATTTGTATTAATATGTAAAATGTGTGCAGTTCAATAATATAAAACCATGTAAGATAGATAATTTCTTGTTTCTTAAAGAGGCAGTTTTATACAAACACAACACTCATACACGCAAATTCAACCATGTTGAAAAATCTAATTCAGTAAAAACAATTTGCTGGTTCTATCTAGAAAACATTTAAACATTTCAATTTGACATTGCAAGACTGAGATGAAGTACAGTTTATTCATGGTTACAGCATTTGTTAGACATGTGGACACACTGATACAGTAAATATAAAAGAAGGGGACTATTGAGATTTAAAGTACCTGCTGTACCTCAGTGTCCTTGATGTCTTAAGAAGGTGCTTCTGTTGACAGCATGTTATTATGTGTGCAGCTGTGATAGAAAAGACTGATAGGGGCTCAAAATTGATTTTTAATGTCCCTGCAAAAAGACCATTGCTTGGTTTGGGGGACATAGCACCTGTCTGTAGGAGATAGGACTGCTTCTTTGGCCACACCAGCATTTTATTCTGATCCATCCCCTTTCTACTAGCTTTATAGCATACATATGCCATTTTTGCTGTGTTTCAACAGCTCCTTCAAACTGTACATCTTCACTTTCCCTGTTATCTCGACAGTTGAGCCTCAATGTCCCATGGTGCTTAAGCATCAATATATTCATAGCTGGTCATAGCACCAGGCTCAGGAGAAAGACTGCCTGGGATCAAATTCTAGCTCCAATACTCACTAGACTGGAAATGGGAAAATTACCTAACCTGATCCATCAAAAAATATTTTACTACCTCATAGTGCTTTGGGGAGTGATTAAGTGAATGAGTATATGTAAAACTCTTAGAGAGAGCTTGGCGTATAATGCACTCAATGGTTAGCAGTTGTGGTGGTTATTATAATTTTAATTCTTTTTCTTATTATTATTATCATCCACCTTCCTATGACTATTGGGTGGTGTCATCTATCACTCCTCTTTCCTCCTTATCTCTCTGTCCTTCATTCAATAAAAGAGGAGGTGTTGGAATGGGGAGAGTTGTCTTGTGGGGGTGTGCAGTACTTATGAACTATCATCTCCTTTCCTCTTCACATTGAGAAAGGAGAGAGTGGTATCCAACTTTAGTACATCTCTGAAGCCAAGAGCAGAGATTTCAAGAAAATCAATCAGAAAATGTAATGATTTTAACATGAAAACACTACTGATAGCTTTGTCATTGGATGTCTACTTAATCATTCAGCCTGTCTGATCTTCCTTGTGCTACCTGCAAATGATAAAGGGAACTTGAGAGAAAGTAGGTAGGATGGTCAATTAGAAAGGGGCAAGAATCACCTCTTTGATTTCATAATTCAAATCCAGATTCTGTTTGGGCCACAGACAAGTATGAGTTATCCATAGAGGGTAGTTGGGATTTGCAGCCATAGGCTTGCCTGAAATTACCTCAACATGGGGACAAAAAGGTGCACACGTCAGAACACTTTGGAATGATGCCACAAACTGGGTATCAGACCAAAGATCTGATCTCACCAGAGACCAAGCTCCTTGTTAAAGGAGCCTGTTCTGGCTATTACTCATATTTATCATGATCACATAAAATGCACTAAAAGCAAAATGACGTGGCCACAAAAGGACTAACACGTTTCCAAGGTCAGGTAAGTAAGAAGATGATGTCTAGGGTCTCTTGTCTCCTCTTGTCCAAATATGAGCAAAGTGAGTGCAGGGAAGAAAGACGGGGCATGAGAGCAGGTGGAGTAGCTGGCTGGAACTGTTGATTTACCATCTTCAACCAAGAGCAGAAGGGCAACACTGCAGGAATAAAATCATAACAAGATAGCAAGTGCCCATGTCCCATCACAAGCTACCATATCAGTCACAGGTAGCTTGTGTTCAGACTTCAATGTGTGAAAGCAATTTTTATCTTGTTAAAAGCATTACATTTTGTTATAGTTGCCTAATATCTATCTAATTAATATAGTATTAGTATATCATTTCTTAAATGATTCTTTTAACTATTTTACTAAAAACTAGACTTGATTATGTTGGATAAAAATGTTTTATATACTATATTATAGATGCCCAAAGATGTTATGTCCTTTCTTTTACCAACTTATGTCCTTTGAATTTTTGCCTAACTGGTTTAAAATTCAGTTTAGCTATCACTTCTTGAGGGCAATTTTTCCTGACTCCTTAATCAAGTTCCTTTTTCTGTGCTGTCCAGGTTTACCTCTTTCATAGAATATAGAATATGATATTTATTGGTGACTTCCCCTAAGAGACAGTGCATAACAGTTCCTCAGCACATTGTAGGTGCTCAAAAATGGTTTTTAAAATAAATGAATACAGGGCTCAAAAGAAGGATAATTCAAAATTGTGCTTAAGGCAGAGTGATATGACTACAAGTTTGTAGGAAAGTGTTAGAAGCAAATGCATCAGACAGTGAGATCAGTTAAACTTTTAAAATGATGTGGATGAAAATGAAAAGGCTATAAACAATGGGGTAAGAAACAATGCAAAAAGATAATAATAACATTTATTTTCTTACAACTCCTATTATCTGTTACAGAAGGATTCTTATGTCTAGATTTTTATCTACATTTCTTTGAACATTTGGCATATAATTTTCTTTTAACTTCATGGCCTCACTTAACTAGTTATTACACAATGGGGAGGCTAACTTATTGTGCTGTTCAATACTCAGAGCAATGCTGCTGCCATTACAGAGAATTCTCTTTACAGAAAGTATCAAAAACAAAAATGATCAAGTTAATTGCAGAGAGCAGATGTTAGGGTGACTGAAGATTGCCAAGGAAAGTAGAAAGGAGACAAAGGACATAAAGGATGTAAGCAAAAATGCGGGAAAATGCCTGCACATTGATACTTTGTACTGGATCAAAACCTACATCAAAACAGAATCAATAGGTTGAATAGTAATGTCTTAATAATAGTATTTGGGAATTTTTGATTATGGTTACATATTTCTATATTATTAAACAAATATTAAACATTTGTATTCATCCAGCCAGCAGATTCCAGATTCTGATCAGAGAACTAAATATTGTATAGCTTGAAGTCAGGATGCAAAGTCAATGTATCAATACTTGAAGTGATCCATTCATGTAGAATGTTAACAAGAGAAAGAGATGCTTTACTGTAAGCTATATTTTTTGCTATGGTAGCTATTGGTTTCATAAACTTTCCAGACAATATACCACTTACTTTGTTTTGTAAATAACTCAAAGAATTTCAGATATAGGAACATGGGGCAGGATTATAATAGATCATCTTTTCCTTATTTTCCAAAGATTAAATACGAGAGCCGGGCTAGAACTAGATCTTCTCATTTTTCATCTGAGCTGCTTCTCTCCTATCTTACTCATCTTCCATCCATATTATCCACATACTCTTCAAGCTCATACTATGACAACTGAAAGATGCACATTTTATTTGACGATTAGGTAAACTATGCATAGCATTCAACTCCAGACCTACAATTTCTACCTGCAAAGATATGCTTGTAGTAATAAACTCTCTGTTGAATTACGGCCAAGAGTTAGAGGAAAAAAAATATGAACAAAATGCAGAATCCTCTCAGGTAGTAAGAAGATTAGATGAATTCATTCAAGTAGTGCTGGAAGTTACCTGCAAACTTAGTGGGGTTACAGAATTATATTTCATCACCCAATGAGCTAAAAACAGTTTAAACGGATCACGATAAAATGGAAAAGGAGAACAAGTGATTCACTAAGTTGCAAAACAAATTCTCAGCTGTAATATGTGGACTTGTCTTTTATTTTTGAACAAGCATAAGGAAATTAACTAAGAAAATTTTTAAGGCGTTTACCTGTACCTTGGTTAGAATCTGAGAGAACAGAGGGACCAGTGTTTTCCTTTGGACTCAAATATGTGATTAAGAGATAAATATGTATATCATCATCTTGGATTCTGTCTGACTACAATAGAAACTCTAGTCTCCTTACTTAAGTATCTTTAAACATTGAAAAGATGAAAAAATAAGTAGAGAAATGACAAATTATATCAAGTCATTATTATTATTTTTCTGTTAACTTTTTAAATACTTAGTGTAATCTTAAACTTTGTTACTTAAGGTATTTGAAATGATAGTTAGAGCTTAATAATATTTATAGGATCTACTTAGAAAAAATGTGCATGCTATATTTATGTCTTCCCTTGCAGGCATTTAAAATATTGAGAGGACCAGAGGTACTAAAGTTATCTATTTAATGTCATATAAATGTTTAAGACATTATAATTATTTGTAAATAGGATTAACTTTACAGATAAATTCAATTTCTTAAAAAAGAATTAATTTGAATATTAATCAAAGAATGTATTAAGAACAAGCCATTATTATTATTTTAATACAATTACCAAATGTATAAATTGGATTTAAAAGTATGTAAGATGAATGAACCTAAATCTTAAGAAAAGTAAGACTTAAGTGTGTAACAATAAATTGAAAGTTAATTTAAATAAAAATTAACTTACTTAAATATCTATATACAAAACTAACATTAGACATTAAGTACCTTAAATTTGGTTTTTAAGTCAATCTTACTAATTATTTTGAAGAACCATATTGTTGTTGAGTGTATGAGATTAGGTATATTGACAGATTTCTCTATATTCCTTTGATTTTATACATGGAGCTAGTTTCTTATTGAGCTATCTTGGGGAGCACTAGGCCATTTTAATGCAATTTCTTATCAGCAAATAAATAGAATTTATTTTTCTACTTACTTTTCTCTTTCTAAAGTATGAGAAAGAATGTCTTCTAAGAGTTTGTGTTTGGTGGTATAGCTCAATAAAATTAAAAGGCCACAGGACTCCTTTTTATGGACCATGACTAATCCCTTGATTTCCTTTTCATCATATACTGTGCTTGAGTATGAAGTAACTGCTGTGTCCTTTCTGGAGTAGGAAGTTACTCTTAGCCAAATTGTCTGATTTGAATCTGAGAATTTTAAAAAGTAAGATTTTCCTCAATGTATTCAACATATCACTAAAGTTTCAGAGTTTTATATGTTTTAAATATTTGTGTTTTTTTCTTTCTGACATAAAATACTACACCTATGTCAACCAAATAGAATAATATAATTTGTGATATATTATATATTTGTGATAGAACTAGTATTTGTTGAAAAAATTTATTAGTAGTATTATTCTTATTTCACATTTTCTTTTGGTTGATTTCCCCCTCCTATGGGAGGTGTCTACTGACTTGGATTCAAATTTTTATCACAGAATGCAAAGAGAAAAAAATTTAAATGTTGATATCCAGAGTGGGATTTTTTGATTCTGAAGCTAGAAAACAAACTTGAAAGCCAGGCTTTGTTGAGAGATAAAAGGAATTCCTCCATGCCTTTACTCTTTCTTAGCAAATATCAAGAGACACCCTGTAGACCCAATCTTAGGTTCTTCCATAGCCTGGAGAAGCTACTGCTTCAACTAATCTGTCTGAACCATGAGGCTACTTGCCTCTGGAAGAGGCATAATATGTAAGAGAAGTCCAAGCCAAAAACTATAGAAATGGAAGTCATGCACTTTTAACCCCAAGGAGTATAGGAAGAAGGAAACAGGAATAGAAGTAGGAGGTAGGCAATGAGATATATATGTGAAAAATCCAATGACTGGGTTGAATGAAAAGACAAAATTACAGAGTTTTTAGCCAGCTTCTGTGTGGGATTCTGGAAGGAGAGGTTCCAGACTGGCATTACTTGCATAAATAAGAGATACCTCATGAAAGTAAAAATTCTATATGCTACCTAATAAGTGGGAGTCTCATGAAGAAACTTGGATAGTTGCAGAAAAATAAAGAAGCCACATTTTCTTTGCATTACTGAACAGTGGAGAGTAAACCTTGCGACCCCAATTTACCCAAAAGAGTCACTTCTGTTTTAACTTGTGTCCCTAAAAACACTAACTACACCAAATTGCACAATAAAAACCACAGAGTTTATGGGAAAATGTGGGCTGTTGCACAGCACTCAAACACTTCATCAGTGATACATTAAAAAAAGGAGGGGCTTCCCTGGTGGCGTAGTGGTTAAGAATCTGCCTGCCAATGCAGGGGACACAGGTTTGAGCCCTGGTCTAGGAAGATCCCACATGCTGCGGAGCAACTAAACCTGTGAGCCACAACTACTGAGCCTGTGCTATAGAGCCCATGAGCCACAACTATTGAAACCCGTGTGCCTAGGGCCTATGCTCTGCAACAAGAGAAGCCACTGCAATGAGAAGGCCGCACACCGCAATGAAGAGTAGCTCCCGCTCACCGGAACTAGAGAAAGTTCATGCGCAGCAACGAAGACTCAATGAAGTCAAAAATAAATAAATAAAATAAGTAAATTTATATTAAAAAAAGGATCCTAATAAAAACAGTAGCATAGTTTTACACATGCTAAACCATTAAGAAACACATAAACATTGCCATAAATATGGCACTTTATCTTGAAAAAAGACGCTTGTGGAAGAGTTGTAGTTTGTGAGTCAATGCGAAGTGGTGAAAGGGGGTGATCTGAAATTGTAGGGAAGGTTGTAGCACCAGGTATGCATGGACCATGGTGATTGGTGCATTTAGCTGGTAGATGTTTGAGGGGTGTGTGTGTGTGTGTGTGTGTGTGTGTGTGTGTGTATGTTTGGGGTGGGGGTTATGCGTTCCTCTTTGACTAGGTTCAACTGGGTGAATGTTCTATGTTCACCTACTGTTTCTCCTAGATGAACTTATACATACACAAAAAGATAATTCCTGTTATGCTGAAATATGCTTTAGTATATTAATTACTTTGGAAGAGATTCACAGTTTCAAACAACTGCCTGCACTTCAAGGTTTAATATCATCAGTGTTTATCATCCCTAGTGCAGATGAAAAGGTCTAAATCCGAAGCACTATTCAGATACCAATCCCAGATCTCTGCTTCTCTAAATAAAATGAATCGCTCAAATTTCAGTACCAGCAAAACAGAAGGCAATTCTGGGCCTTCTATTAGTGATCCTCCTTTAAGAAACCTTGAATGAACTTGACTTTTTGTGAGTAATTTAGATTGGCGATTTTCAAAGCGTGGTTCACAAATAATACTTGACTGACACACATGCTGAGGTGTGTTTTATTTTATTTATTTTATTTTATTTTTTCACGTTTTAAATTTATTTTTTGGTTGTGCTGCGTGGCATGTGGGATTTTAGTTCCCCAACTAGGTATGGAAGCTGCGCCCCCTGCAGTGGAAGTGCGTTTTAACCACAGAACTGCTGGGGAAGTCCCCTGAGGTGTGTTTTAAATGGGACTGCACAATTAAATGGAATCTAGTTTCTTTCCCACAAAGGTCAAGCACTTGGTGCTCTGAACTTGTTGGGGTAGGATCACATTTCTTTGTCTCTTTAAAGAGTGTGGCTTCCTGCTGTGCTTAGTTGAGACCTAAAGAGAGAGAGACAATGGCAAGAGAATGTCTGGCTCAGTCCAGCAGCATTTTTAGGCAAACTGAGCAACACCAGGTTTATGTCTGGGCCTAACATAGTGGGGCTCCGACTGCCTCCCTGCACCTCTCTGGCCAGAGTGGGGCAGGATCTGTGGTGTCAGGGGTGTTTCAGGGAGCTATGAGCTTCGAATTATGGATCATTCAGAGGGAGCAGTAACTAATGAAATGTCTGCTCTTATTCCATCCCTCTCATAATTCCCCAATATCTCTCATCCTTATTTCTTTTTATTTTTTAAGTTGTGATAAAATATAGGTAACAAAATTGACCATTTGAACCATTTTTAGGTGCACAGTTCAGTGGCATTCAGTACATTCACACTGATATGCAATCATCACAACAATCCATCTCTAGAACTTTTTCATCTTCCCAAAATGAAACTCCATCACCATTAAAAAATAACTCCCCACTCCCCCATAGCCCCACCCCCTGACAGCCACCATTCTGTTTTCTCTTACTACGAGATTGACAACTCTAGCTACCTCATATAAGTAGAACTGTACAATATTTGTCTGGTTTGTTTCACCTAGCATAATGTCTTCATGTTTCATCTGTGTAGTACCATGTGTCAAAATTTATTTCCTTTTAGGACTGAATAAACTTCCTCTCTCAATTTTCTTTTGATGTTGAGCAAAAAAGTACTAACTCTTTATTTCTAGACAATCTATGTCTTGGCCTTTTTTGTTGCAGCCCTTAGGATAAAGTGTCGCCAGATGTTCTCAGTTGACATAAGCTTGAAACTATTCAGTTACTCCTCAGGCTTTTCTTCTTTAGACTAAATAGTTTCAGTTTTAAAAACACTTAGTTTTAAAAGTAACTCTCCAGCTATGAATAAAATTGGTGACTGAAATGTTGAAACCATTTTCTTAGACCAATCTGTCTTCAAATATTGAGCACAAATTGACAGTGTTTCCACAAGAGGTACTTTTAGCTTGGTGAGGGGAAGACAATCAACCAGAAGGCTTAGGTGACATTTCCTGTGGCAGTATCTTTTATTTCCTGATACTCACTGAGGCCAAACTGTTTCAAATGAAGGAGCGAGGAGTAGATTCAAATGCAAAGTGACCTCTGAAGCAGAGGAAAGAACAGAGTAGAAATCTTCTCCATTTAGCTTTATCCCATGTCAGGGAATCACTATCTTATTTTTAGAATGCTGTCATTTTAAAGCTTTGAAATGCTTTCTATAGAAATGATTACATTAATCCTGCAGTCAATTTGTCTGAAGTTAGCAAGTGTTACAGTTATCAAAAGTGCTACAAAAATAATTGAATACATTTTTAAAACTAGTAGACAATGTGACTGTAATTTATTTTCTTGGGATTGCCAGGAAAGAGCAGAAGAGAAATAACTCTATCAGGCACCAGAAAAGAGATACATTGAATAATGTCAGGCTTTATGTTATTCAGTGATCTCACTTGGTCAATAAGTACCATTAACTTCTGTTTTCAATTATTCTTCCCCTTAGGAGTACACAGAATTTAGGACAATTCGTTCTTGGTTTAAACTATATGTGTAGAAGTCAGCCTGATGGATAACCTAATCTGACTGCTGAAGGACAGCCTGATTCTCTGTCACACTTCACCAGGACCAATGTGTAACATACTACCCTAGGAAACATATTATTTTCCCTTCGGGGATGTTCCATTATACCTGCCTTTCCTTGCTTTAAATGCTTGGTGCACATCAAAATCCTTGACCTGTAGGAGTTGAGTTCTACCTCTCCCAATTTTCTCTAGATCTTTCTTACTCCCTGGAGTCACTGTTATGACACGTAAGGCAGAGAGCTGATAAAATTTGAAACAGGAGGTAACAATTATGTGGATGTATCCCTCTTTCTTCTTTTGCATATAGTTAACTTCTTAGGATTAATCGTTTTTTAACAAATATTTTTGTTCCAATTAACTTCCTGGACTCGACTAATACTTATAATTTTGTTTACATTTATTGATCATTTATTCCATGCTTGTAATTGTTTGCTGAGGAAATTTCTTCAGAAAAAATAAAATTGCATGAGAGTTTGAAATATCTCAATTTTTTTTTTAAGTACTGTATGATTTGAACACGGACTCCTTTTGTTGGCAGAAACTTTTCCTGTTATATAAATAAATGCTCACCAATTGTCCAGGAAGGTATTTGATGTTATACTGGATATTTATCCATTAAATTCACAAGGCTATAGCCCAATGCCTGTCTAGAGTCTTGCCAGTGTTTTTCTATCTAAACTCATAATAGACAAGGTTATCAAGGACATTTGAGCTCTTTACAAAATTAATCCTTATGTGACTATCAAGTTCTCATTTATATCTTTTCATCTCTTCTTTGTCTTTTCTCATCTTCAGCTGTCCACCCCATGGCTCAAGGGAGAACCTAAATTAAAAAAATATATATATATGGCCTTGGAAATAAATGGCCAGTGTCATTTCCAAACCTTGGATAATATTGGTCCACATTTTTAGTCAGCTAACAACTTAAAGAATATGCAGTACAGAAGACTGTGAAAATTACATCACTTTAAACTAAGTATTTCCTTCTGACAGCGAGGTTCTCAAGGGAGGGGTTGCATGCAGTGTATGTAGGTATGTATGTATGTATGCCATGGCACAAATTCTTTCCTTCAAGGTGGCATTTTCTTCTGTAAATTACAAAGACATTCTGGGTAAAATCACTGTCCAGGAGCAGACAGTGGGGATGGAGTAATGGATAGTGAACCTGGAGGAGACTACAACAAGCAGTGTCCCTAGGGCTAACAGTGCTGTCATCATCATATTTTCCACCTTCTGTGTGAGACTTGGTGTCTTTTCTTTCCCAGGTTTTTTCTCAGTCTCATCTGAAGCTGTACATACATAGGCGGGGAGTCAGATCCCTTTAGAATAGCCATTCCTCCAAATCCATTTGGGGTATTACGGCTTGATAAACCATAACTCCTTTTCTGGTGGCCTCCTAATTTAAAAAAAAGCACCCTCCTTCCTTTCTTCCCTCTCATCTTCCTTCCTTTATTTTTCTTTCAAGACTCTTCAGGCCTCAGAAGACATAACATATTAATGTACCATTATAATATTAACCCAAATAGGTGTCATCTGACACTTTGGTTATGTTAGGAACATAATCCTCTTATTATCTTTGCATTTCCAGGTGCTTGTCATCACTGAACCCTCCAGCTAAGACTGCTAGGATAACTTTCAATTACTAAAAGCTTTCTCCAGAATAATACAGAAACTTCTCAGCCATTTGTGCAGAGCCATCAACCTTATGCCCTATACAATTCAATTTTTGTGATTCATTTTTTAAACCCCTGGAGTTTTAATGCAAGTTCCAAAATGTATTAATGTGTTTTGAGCATCTCAATGAAAGCTTTAAAAGTTTCCTTTGAACTACGGACTCTCTTTTTAGAAGAAATTAAACTCTGTTGTATAACTTCTTCTCTCTCACTGGTTACTTTTACTCTGCAACCAGTGAGAGAGAGAGAACTTTGTTCCTCCTTTCTTCTCCTGACTTTTAACAATAACCCTCAGGACTTAGTGTTTTGTCCTTTTTTCTCAGCACTTCATCCTACAGAGAGAAACTAACTCTCCATGTTTCAAAACTATCTTCCCATGAATGACTCCAGATCTTTCAAAATCTTTCACTTCATTTTTGAAGTCTTCTGTTTCCAGAGGGATGTGATACATACCTAACGTATAACAAAGAAACCTGAGCTGGCTATCTTCCTTTCCTAAAGAAACATTTTTCAACTGCTCTTTTCTAAGCACAAGCACTTCTGTCTTCCTCCAATTTTTTCACTCCACTAGATCACGATACTTAGACTTATACTTTAGCTCTGTTTATTCTCCACATTTACCATGGAACTAAGTCCTCATGATATGATTCTTTTCTATTGCTCTAGCCACCTCTCTCAAACCCATCAAAACACACATGCCTAGGTTAATACTTGGATTTCTTGTTCTGTTCATCTTACATATGTTTATATCAATTATTTTTTATATCATTTCACTCTTTTTATTAAGACATCCCAGTTACTTTTGACTCTTTTATATTGAGGTTTAACTTTAAAGATTCTCATTAAATCATACTCAACTAATAGTTCTCAGCTGCATTTTTCCAAAGTGATATTTCACTGTTATTAAAAATTATTCATCTGCTTCCTTCAAGTCAACCACTTTAATCCATCCTCTAGATGTGTTGCTTATTGTTTCCTTCATGATTTTGCTCAAATGATTTCTTCTACCTGAAAAATATTTTCACTCTTTCCTGCTCAATAATTTCCATTATTTTTTCAAGACATAGAACATAATATTTCTCTTTGAAAAATTCTCTCTAACTCGTATTTCTTTGTGTCTATACTCTTCATTTCCTTGGCTTTTATCTAGTTGTTAATGGTAGGGGAGATCTTCAAGAAGACGTGACTGCCAGTTTGACCAGTGAGCTGGACCCTCACAATTGGAGGCTTCCTTTCCCCTACCTTGTCCTTGGAATGTACATCCCCCTTGCCTTCCCCATTCCCAAAAGCTGTCCCAAGGACACAGCCTTGAGATGATGTAATGATGAGGCAATCTGGACAAGTACAGGTGACTGAACCTGAGGCAGGAGACAGATGGGCTCTCAGGGCAAACAGTTTGAGTTCATTCCCTGTGAACTGATACTCCAAGACAGGAATAACAGGACAATTGAGAGAGGAGGCTGGGCCCTGCCCATATAGAAGATAAGAGACCACATATTTCTCATTCTTGAAGTTGGGAGATCTCCCTGACTACACGTGAGCAGAAAGGCTCCTTGGAGGTCAGAAGGAGTGTGAGGCCAGCTAATGCTCACTACCCATAGGCCTCTTTGGTAGAACCCATCTTGGCTAAGAGATGCACACACACACGGGAAAATCCTGAGCTATACCAAATACATGATTTTATACCAAATACAGACTTTGAACCAAAATAATTGGCCAAAGGAAACCCGGAAGAAATGCCCCATAAAAGTGACTTAAACTGCCATGAGGGTACGACTCTCTGAGCCCGCCTGTGTGTCTATCCACACGTACTTACTCTTTCTTTCCTCCTAATAAATACTTTACTTGTTCCACTACTTTCAATATTTGTGGCAATTCTTTTTCTGCAAAGCCACAGAGCCAGGGCCTTGTCACTGACCACTGGTCTAATGGCTAGGATTCGATGTTCTCACCGCCGCGAGCCGACATCAATCACTGGCTGGGAACTGAAACCCTGCTTCAAGCCACTGCAGGCCGAGGCCACCTGAAATCAGGTCCAGTTAAGGCTTCTATATAAACTTTTAAGATTCAGGTTAGCAGGTGCAGAAATCTACTTGTCTTGTGGCCGCCCAAGATATGTCTCTTAAGTAAGTTCCCTTGCTTATTAAAGCTGCCACCTGCCAATCCCACTCCTGGGCATATAACCAGAGAAAACCATATTTCAAAAAGATAAATGCACCCCAATGTTCATCGAAGCACTATTTATAATAGCCAAGACATGGAAAAAAGCTAAATGTCCATCAACAGATGAATGGATAAAGAAGATGTAGTGTGTGTGTGTGTGTGTGTGTGTGTGTGTGTGTGTGTGTGTATAAAATGGAATATTACTCAGCCATAAAAAGAATGAAATAATGCCATTTGCAGCAACATGGGTGGACCTAGAGATTATCATACTAAGTGAAGTAAGCCAGACAGAGAAAGACAATCATATGATACCTCTTATATGTGGAATCTAAAAAAATATTTTACAAATGAACTTATATATAAAACAGAAACAGACCCACAGACATAGAAAACAAACTTATCGTTCCCAAGGGGGAGAGGAGAGGAGGGATAAATTAGAAGTTTGGAATTAACATATACACACTACCGTATGTAAAATAGATAACCAACAAGGACCTACTGTATAGCACAGGGAACTATACTGAATACTGTGTAATAACCTATAAGGGAAAAGAATCTGAAAGGGATATATATATGTATATATAACTGAATCACTTTTCTGTACACCTGAAACTAATACAACATTGTAAATCAACTGTATTTCAATTAAAAAAAAGAAAAGCACAACAATAAAACCTGCCACCTGCCGCACTGGAGTGGTCTGCATTTTTCTCTGCTCTCCTTGCCCTCCTTGCATGGAGAGGGGTGGGGAGCTGGTTTAAGGTTATACCAGGAGGGTCCTGAGGTTGTGAACTGATAGTTAATTTACATGATTTTATTTTACATGTTTCTATCTGATCTTAATTTTTCTTAGTTTCTTTTGTACTAAACTGCAAGCTCTTTAATTCAATTGGTTAATATCTGAGACAGTACTCCTTCCAGTGATAATACAATGTGAAGCATTTGTTTATGAACCAACAAAAGCATTTGAGAATTGTTTATGAACTTACAAAAGAAAACCACAGCATTAGACCTGAATATTTTTAGCCAAATTTAATCATCCCAATGAGCTTAATTCTCAATGAGAATTATGGAAGAAGCAACATATAAATTTAAACATTTAGAGTAAAAACTGTATCTTAAAAATGGACACATTAAATTAATTTTAAAATTTCCATTATTTAATTATATGTTTTTGCTGGCAATTAAAATGTCATCTTTAAAAAATGATATGTATTCATTAGAATACATATCATTAAGATATCTTAATACATATCTATAAGATCTAACCCCACTTGCTGCTAACAGTCCTGAAATGACTTCTCATAGATTACAGGAGAGCACTTAAATCTTTAGTTTGGCATGTGAATGAATCATAGCCTGGCTCTAGCCTTGTCTTAATCACATCTCTTAAGAACTTTGTACTTCTTGATGCTCTTCCTTTATTTTCTACATCAGGAATGTTCACCTCTTCTTTTGAATTCCTATTCTTCAAAACTCAACTCAAGTAGCACCTTCTCCAGCCTTCCCTAATTACACCATCTGATTTGAATGGTACTCCTCTGGCTCCCACAGCAATCTGTGGTTCCCTTTATCACAGAATTTAGTACAATCATTGATTTATTTATTTGAATATTTGGCTGCAAATTCATCAAGGGAAGGAATCATACCTAATTTGACCACATGTCAACACCTAGCACAATGTCTGACATAGAGTAAATAACCAGTGTATTTTTTAATGAAAACATGTGATTGATTTGCATGAACTTCATCTGAAAATTAGTCTAATTATCCTGGAATTATACATACATATTTCATATGGGCATCTTCTTTACTAGATATGTATGCCTCCTAGTGGCACTAGTTTATGTACATTAAAGTCTGAAATAATCTTTAGTTCTATAGGGAAATCTGCTAGATGTAGATTATTCAGATAGAAAGGGGGAAAAGGTCATAAAATATCTCCCTTAAAAGTTGGACTGTTAATGGTACATAGGCTAATATTGAGCAATGTGTATAAAGGTCAATATAATGTCAATATAATACTTATACCTGTTAACATACTTTATAAATTAAAGTGAAATTAAGCATTTTTTACCTTCAAGTTTATTGCAATAAAAAGTTAAATATAACTGCTAAAAATAGCAACTAATATTTTTTTCAGTAATTCTGAGTTTTAAAGGTATTTTTGCCTAAAAATGTGGTGACTTAACCATGGTGTTTGGAACCAGACAGAAATTTCATGTCTTGGTTTTCTCACTACTACCTCCCTGAGACACTTTACCTCTTTATGCCATAGTTTTCTCAACTGTAAAATATGAATTGCCTAGTACAGAACCTGGAAAGAAAGAACTCCATTAATGTAGTTTTATTTTGGTACTAATATTAGGATCTCTCTTGTCTTTCAAAATTTGTATAAGAGTTAAATAGAATTTAAGGGGAAAAAAAAACATGAACTATTTCTTTTAAAAATGTTTTTGTATTAGGGGTTGGTGGAGGGATAATTGTACTAAATATTAGGTAAAAGAGCTTTAGCTAGAGCATAACAAGCAACTCTGGATACTCAAAACATGGTAAGAAATGGTTGAATATTTTCTTAGAGAACACGCAATTCAGAATCAACAAGGGAAGATCCCACATGCCGCGGAGCGGCTGGGCCCGTGAGCCCTGGCTGTGGACCCTGTGTGTCCAGAGCCTGTGCTCCGCAACGGGAGAGGCCACAACAGTGAGAGGCCCGTGTACCACACACACACACACACACACACACACACAAAACAATCAAATTCAACTGTGTATCACCTGAGAATGGACCTCTAATCATGTTGTTTGGAAATGGAAGTGTTTACCTAATAACATCATAGGGTAGACAATATGAATATGACGGGACTTCATATATCTGATATTTCAAGTGCCTAAGCGATTCTTATATACTCTGCATGTGTAGTTCATATTTCATCTGTTTCATGAAACTTTTTCAATCCCTCATTTTCTATACACAGAAATATTACTAAAGTTTCAACTACATGTATCCTAAACTGTCCTTTACTTGTTTTTAGTGATTCCCCAAATTATTTTTGCTAGGAAGAGAAGACAAGATTTTATGTTATCTTTTTATTATAAAAGATACAGTAGTTTGACTGCTGTCTCAAACACCTAGCTCAGGACTGTTTATAGAGATCTTAATACAAGCTTTATGTGCTGATATAGAATTCAGGTATCTTTGGAAACATTAACTTTTCCCAATATATGAGTATATTTATTGCACTGAGAAAAAATATTAAATTATAATAGCTTGCTCAATATTGTAATTCTTTGTTCCCTATGAAATATAATTAACTATGCTCAAATCTGCCTCCTATGTCTCTCACATTGCTAGGAAAGTCTGGCTATAGTTAGTGTTTGAGTATTGCAGTTTGGGAAGAATATTTTAGGAAAAAATGTGTCATAATCCCATGTGTTTGACTTTGTAGCATTTGGGAACTGACTGAAAGGCTAGCCTCCAAAGAACATGGTCAGAAATAAAGACTGCAATGTTTGAGAAGACATCCTGAATGATGTCTCTGAACCTGTATTTTCTTTCTAACTGTTTGGATCTTAAGGAAAGGGGCATGCTTTTTACTCATAGTTTGATGGTAGCATCCTCCTTTTAGGAAGGTTGATTCAAGTTCAACCAGCTTAATTCACGGCTGAAGAGAGCCTCATGTTTGATGGTCCCAATAAAAAGTGTAGATTATCAGTGTTCCAGTCAAGTGGAATGGGTTTCAAGCTAGCATACCAGCCTAAAAAAGAAAATGGGACATTCACGTACAACTAGGTTAGAGATTCATTCATTTACACTGAGTCCACGCAGGTGGGATGAGGCTCAGTTGGCAGTTGGCACATGGGAAACTCTACTGCTGGACTAAAAGGTGACTGATACATAGTTAAACTTGGTTCTCTTCAGTTTCAGGAGCCATGCATGATAGACTTTGCAGAATACACTGAGAGGAAAACTTTAAAATTTTGTGTCTATAAATTGCATTGTTTCATTACTTTTTAAAATTGAAGTATAGTTATTTTACAATGTTAAGTCAGTCTCTGGTGTACAACAAAGTGACTCAGTTTTACACATATATACACTCAATATTCTTTTCCATCATGGTTTATCCCAGGATATTGGATATAGTTCCCTGTGCTATACTGTAGGACCTCGCTGTTTATGTGTTCTAAATGTAATAGCTTGCATCTACCAACCCCAAATTCACAGTCCATCCCTCTACCTCTTCCCCTCTGCCTTGGCAACCACAAGTCTGATCTCTATGTCGGTCAGTCTGTTTCTGTTTTGTAGATAGGTTTATTTCACATTCCACATATAAGTGATATCATATGATATTTGTCTTTTTCTTTCTGACTTACTTCACTTAGTATGATAATCTTTAGTTGCATCCATGTTGTTGCAAATGGCATTATTTTGTTCTTTTTTTATGACTGAGTAGTATTGCATTGTATATATGTACCACATCTTCTTTATCTATTCATCTGTCCATGGACATTTAGGTTGTTTCCATGTCTTGGCTATTGTAAATACAGCTGCATTGAACACTGGGATGCATGTATCTTTTCAAATTATAGTTTTGTCTGGATATATGCCCAAGAGTGAGATTGTTGGATCATATGGCAACTCTATTTTTAGTTTTTTGAGGAACCTCCATACTGTTTTCCATAGTGGCTGCACCAATTTACATTTCCACCAACAGTGTAGGAGGGTTCCCTTTTCTCCTCAGCCTCTCCAGCATTTGTTATTTGTAGACTTCTTAATGATGGCCTTCTGACCAGGGTGAGGTGGTACCTCATTGTAGTTTTGATTCACATTTCTCTAATAATTAGTGATGTTGAGCATCTTTTCATGTGCTACTGGCTATCTGTATGTCTTCTTTGCAGAAATGTCTGTAAGGTCTTCTGCCCATTTTTCAACTGGGTTGTTTATTGTTTTTTTTTTTTTTTTGCATTGTTTTTTACCTGAAGAAACTGTATTGTGATTGGATAGGATTTTTCACTTTCTGTCCTTCATTAATTTTTATTGCATGACTCATGTAGCAGACATTGTTCTAGGTCATGGGGATATAGCATGAAGAACTTGGGACAGCACTGCAGGGATAAGTGCCAGAAATTCATTATCTAGGCTGCTGATATCCAGGTTATTTCTTGGGGGTATTATTCCCTTTAGTACTGTGAAGTATCTAAGATGTTAATAGACAGTCTATCAATACGGCAAGCACAACTTTGCTCCTGCCCATCTGTGGCCAGCAAAAATATCATTTAACTTCCTGATATTATAGATATTATAGATCTATATTATATAATATTTTTATACTATATTGTGTCGTATGTCATAATTTACAACATCATATTTACATTTGTCTTCTCCAAACCCATGTGTTTAATTGAAATAAATGTATTTAATGTTGGTTACTTCCATTTTTACCCCTGAATACCTTGGTGTGACTTATAATTACTTTACTGTGATACTTTCCATACTATCCATGGTTTTACACGTTTATCTGTACCATCAACATTCACTTTAATGAATATTTCACATGTCATTTTCCCCTTATTTCGTAGATAGTGCTATTTTCAGTTAGAACTGCCAACATACAGGGACTTAGATAAGACCATTCTTATAAGAGTAATCCACATCTTTAGTGAGTGACAAGAACAGAATACCAGAAGCAATAGATGCATTTTTGGTGTATTAATGGAATAGTACTCAGCCATAAAAAAGAATGAAATAATGCCATTTGCAGTAACATGTATGCAATTAGAGATGATCATACTAAGTGAAGTAAGTCAGAAAGGGAAAGAAAAATACCATATGATATCACCTATATGTGGAATCTAAAATATGAGACAAATGAACTTATCTATGTAACAGAACAGACTTGTGGTTGTCAAGGGGGTCATGGGGGAAAGGATGGATTGGGAATTTGGGGCTAGCAGATGCAAACAACAAGGTCCTATTGTATAGCAGAGTGAACTATATTCAATTATTCATTGTTGTAGTGATAAACCATAATGTAAAAGCATATAAAGAAGAATGTATATACATGTATAATTGAATCACTTTGCTGTACAGCAGAAATTAACACACTGTAAATCAGCTATACTTCAATAAAATAATTTTTTTTTTTTTGCTGTACGCGGGCCTCTCACTGCTGTGGCCTCCCGCTATTGTGGCCTCTCGCGTTGCGGAGCACAGGCTCCGGACGCGCAGGCTCAGCGGCCATGGCCCACGGGCCCACGGGCCCAGCCGCTCTGTGGCACGTGGGATACTCCCAGACCGGGGCACGAACCCGTGTCCCCTGCATCGGCAGGCGGACTCTCAATCACTGCGCCACCAGGGAAGCCCCTAGTAAAATAATTTTTTTTGTGTGGTATGCCGGCCTCTCACTGCTGTGGCCCCTCCCGTTGCGGAGCACAGTCTCTGGACGCGCAGGCCCAGCGGCCACGGCCCACGGGCCCAGCCGCTCCGCGGCATGTGGGATCCTCCTGGACCGGGGCACGAACCCGCGTCCCCTGCATCGGCAGGCGGACTCTCAACCACTGCGCCACCAGGGAAGCCCTAAAATAAATTTTTAAAAAGAAAAAATATATATATATAAACCCCTTTGCTTTTGCAGTTTGATCTTTCCATCCACAATACCCCAAATAAAACTGTTATATTATGCAATTTTAACAATAAAGAAATAGCAAATGAAAGATTTTTACAAGGTTATACCTTAAAAATGAAAGAAAAATTTACCTTTGGCATATTCTCTTAAGGTAAAAATAATAAACACAGATACTATAGCAAAATTCATTGTTTTAGCCAATTATAATATTTTTAAAAGATGAGTAAAGACTTTTATTTTTTTGCTCTAAAAATGATTTCAATTAGTAAATTAGTTTGTTAGAGATTTAAAGTAAGTTGTGATATGCACAACGGGAATAGAAAATGGAATTAACAACAAAAGATATTCAAACATAAGCAGAGATAAATCTGACTGCCCACTTGTTGATTCAAATAGACTGTGCAGAATTTGTATATTGCAATCTGTGTGCATAAATCATGCAGTTCATACACAGAGAGCAAGACTTATTTGCAGCAGTATCCCAAAATAAAATGATTGTGTATATTTTCAAACAAAAAGACTACTTTGTATGTAGGTCAGAACTCACATTTATTTTGCAGCAATAGCAAGTGCTGTTCTGCAGTCCGTGCACAGGGCTAAGGGTTTTGAAGATACTTTCCTATTTAATAAAACATCCATATGATATAAATCCTGCTACCATTCCTGATATTTGGGTGAGCAAACAGGTTGGTGGGGCTTGGAAGTGTTCTAACTTTGGCCCACTTGATTCCAAAATAAGTGCTTTATTTATTTATTTATTTATTCATTGAAGTATAGTTGATTTACAATGTTGTGTTACTTTCAGGTGTACAGCACAGTGATTCAGTTACGTATGTGTTTGTGAGTATGTATTCTTTTCAGATTCTTTTCCCTTATAGGTTATTACAAATTATTCATTATAGTTCTCTGTGCTATACCGTAGGTCCTTGTTGGTTACCTATTTTATATATAGAAGAGTGTATATGTTAATCCCATCCTCCTAATTTATCCCTCTCCCCCTTCTCTTTGGTAACCATAAGTTTGTTTTCTATATAGCTAAAAGTGAGTTTTTCTCTTATAAATGTCACTGTATTATTTTCCTGCTTTCTCCATCTTTAGGACTAACTTCATCATTCTGTTTCCAGTACTAAAGCTAATATTATATACTTTTTTCGTTATGTGTCCTCACATAAAGCATTGTGTTAATAAACCCACAATGATAGGTAGATCAGGAATAAAACCAGGGAGTGAATGAAAAGGAATCCTACAGTTTTAGGTCAGTTTAATTTTTTAATTTGGTAATATGATGGAATTTTTATATAGTATAAGTGAATGAGACAGTATACCCTAGGGGTCTGAAACAAATGACATATGAATGACAGATGACAGACTGAATATAACACTAGGTTTATTACCCTATACCTGTTTCCTAAAGTGTAAGCTGTTTGCTCATTTAAACATTCTTCATATCTCCCCTTAACTTATGGCAGTAAGTATTAGCATACCAAAAAGATAATATTATGGTGGGTCACAGTTTCTATTTTTATTGGTCATTCTGACTTTCCCCAAAACTAATAACTGACTCTGGGCCCCAAAAAGATAAGGATAAAAACATATTAATTTTCAAAATAAGCATTTAAAATCATGATTATATAAATAGTCTTGTCAAACAGACTCACAGACATAGAGAACAGACTTGTGGTTACCAAGGGGGAGAAGGGTGGGGGAGGAATTGATTGGGAGTCTGGAAATAGCAGAGGCAAACATATATAGGACAGATAAAAAACAAGGTCCTACTGTGTAGCACAGGGAACTATATTTAACATCCTGTAACAAACCATAATGGAAAAGAACATGAAAAGGAATATATATGCATATATACATATATACATTTATATATATATATATATATATATATATATATATATATATATATATATATATATAAAACTGAGTCACTTTGCTATACAGAAAAAATTAACACAACATTGTATATCAACCATACTTCAATAAATTAAAAAAAATTAAATAGTCTTTTCAAGTAAGTTATAAGTACATCCTTTTTAGGTACTGCGAAAAAATTAAAAAGTATTTTATTTTTATTTAATTTCTACAAAAAGACATTTCCCCTTCTATAAATGTTAGTTTTGTTCTTTGGGATCTCTGATATTTTGATAATATAATAATAGGTTTTTTTTAATACTTTATATATGCTAAGAGTTTTGTGTGAATAATCTTACTCATTGGATTGTGACTATCCGTTTTCCTCTGATGGGGAAAGAAAAGCTTGTGGAGTTTAAGAAAATTACCCAAGGACATGCATTTAGTAAGTGGAGGGGCTAGTGTATAAACACAGACAGGGCTATTAATCATTCATGGTTCAATTTAACAAATATTAATTAACACCTACTCTATCTTGGTGCAGATTCTAGGTATAAAACAATGAGCACAATATGTGATTTTTTCTCCTTGTGCCTCTAGACAAATGCAAGGAACAGATAAATGCAAGGAACAAATGCAACGAACACATTTGTGAATATATATTTACCAACAGAGGTGAGAGTTACATAGAAAAGCATAGAAAGCTTGAGAGCCTGTAGGAAAGGGAAACCTCTATTTGGGGGATAAAGGAAGAGTATTGAGGAACTTACATTTGACCTGAGGTCTCAAGGACAAGGAATGTGTGTTAAACAAAGAAAGTGTGGGGAATGGGAGTGAGGATTTAAGAGTGTTTTATGAAAGAACACCATGAATGGAGTCCCAGCTTGTTGAAGGATGGAAAATGACGACAGTGTGGCTGAGGTGGGAGAGCTACGTGGAATATAGGCTGAAGGTACAGAGATGGTTCAAGGACTTTGGTCTTTTTCTAAGGGTAATAGAAAGCCATTAAAGGTGTTTTGTATCACTATTTTATTTTTATTTTGGGGAGCTAAATGTGAAGACTAGATTTGGGTTTTCATGACATCACTCTGGCTAGAGTATAAAAAAGAAACTGCAGCATGGAAATAACAGATGTAGGAGACACCATTTAGAAGGTTATTGCAGTAGCTCAGATATAAGATATTTAATGCTTGCAATAGCTAGGTAGGCGTGAAGGTGGAGTGAAGTGGA
The DNA here is from genome assembly GCF_963924675.1 of Phocoena phocoena. Lineage (NCBI taxonomy): Eukaryota > Metazoa > Chordata > Mammalia > Artiodactyla > Phocoenidae > Phocoena > Phocoena phocoena. The sequence continues at coordinate 28,120,887 of NC_089235.1, read as the reverse complement.
TGGATTACAGAACAGTTTTAAGAGATACAATCAGTAATGTTTGGTGATGGATTAAAGATGGAGGATGAAGGAGAAAGAGGCTTCAAGGATGATTACCAGATAAATTGCTTGCATAATCATTATGCATGCTGCTTCTCTGTACTCCAAACTAGAGGAAGATTTTTAAAGCAGAAAATCCTGCTCCATGCTCTCAGGTAAAATCCTTATCTGAGCTTTATCCTTGAAAGATGGTTAACAATCCCACCCTGCTCACCACACAGAGTTACACAGAGTTACTGGAAGGTCTATGTAACTGGAAGGTCAAGTGAACATGAGCTCTGCTCTCCCACCTGTGGGTGCAGATCTCAGCTTCACAACTTACAGGCTCTATGGCCCCAAGCAAACGAGGTTTTCCAAGTCTTCATTTCCCCTTGTAAAATATAATATCTGACATATAGGGTCATCATAAAAAGTGAATAAATATTCCATGTAGCCTATTTGCTTAGTTTACTTTTTGTCAAATGGGATTTTTCAGCAAATAAATGCTCCTGTTCCTCCTTTTCATTTTTTCTTCTTCTCTACCCCTATTTCTTCTGTACCTTCTCCTCCTATACCATTTCCATTTTCTTCTCTTCCTCCACCCATCCATCATCATCCTTCTCTTTCTCCTCTTCCCACTTCTTTTTACTCATTAACATACTCATTCATTAATCTCAAAATAATTTTTTCATTCCCTCTTGGTATTAGTCCTTTTATTTTGATTGCCATACCACCGCCAACTATTAGACTTTATTATTTTATTCCTCTACTAAGATGAACTGTGTCATTGCTTCTGGTCTTGCCATCTCCAAATCATATGACACACCCCTGTCTGATTAGTGTTCCTAAGCTCCTATTTTTATCACGTCTCACTGTCCAGCTCAGAACTTTTTGTAGCTTCTCATTGATGGTATGTGAAATGGAAATACAGTGAGTATTTATTTAGATCTTTGGAGTCAGAAAGGGTTGTTCTGTTTTGTTTGTTTCTTGGCTCACACATTCACCAATTTAGGGGGAACTATTGCATGTCTCTAAGGTTTGGCATCCTCTTCTGTAAAATGGAGACAATAACTACGCATAACCTTGTTATGAAGATCGCTGAGATAATGTATTCAGATACTTAGAATCATGCCTCATACATCTCAGAAGACATTCAATAGTTGATGTTATTATTATCATAGAATGAATGTCATACTTCTAAAGTAAACCGTTGAAGATCTTCCAATCTGATGTCTATTCATATTTACATCTCATAACCCCGTTTCCAGCAGAGCTATTCAAGAGGAGTTCTAACTTGGGAATAAACTTAACCCTTCTTTATTCTCTAAACCACCTGGTCTCTTCCAAGTCTCCATTTATGTTTCATTATATACCCTCCTCCCTACTTCTAATCACCAATAGTCTATATGTCCTTCAAATTTTAAATACCATGGCAGGAATAATCTCATTTTCTCAAGATGACAAGGGAATTTTGTGCACAGCTTGTGTTGTATTTGTGTAAACTTCTTAAGGATGTAGACCACTGTATATATATTTACAGCCCCTAGTATAGTTTATTTATCATTAAATGTTTGCTAAATGTATAAATGAATTTAATGCTTTTATCACTTAAAATATCCATACATATTTTATGGATATTTTATATGATATATGATATTTTGTTTCCAACATGAATTTAAGGCAATTTATGTTTTAAAATATTGTTGTTAAAGATGGCATAGTGCTGTTTTCTCTTTTAAAAGTCTAAATAGAGTTTAAATCATATTAGGTTAATGATTATCCTTTAGTTATAGTCCACATAAACCAAGTAAACTGCTAGGTGGTAACTAAAACATCTCTTTTGGACTTTCCCTAATTTTTCAACCATTATCTGTAAGAAAGATATTACATAGGACTACACCCCCAGAAAGAAAGTTATAAAAATATAATCTGGATGAATTATGTTGCCACTGAACAGGTTTGTCTATTATGCAGTTATTCAAAATGATAGTTATTTAAGGATTTCTTGCTTTTATATATTCAAGTTGCTTTAAGTCCATTTAAAACATCTGAATTTACTTTTATAGTAAAGACATGCTTTTGTTCTCTTAAAATTTTGAGAAGTGGTAAGAGTTTATTGTTTTATAGCCAATGAAAATACAAACATACTTGCTTGTAAAGAGTAATTATTTTCATAATCTTCATTTCAAATTTAAAGGAAACTGATGATTTCAAACTAGATTGCTCCATGTTTAAATGTGTTTGCTACTCCAGTATGCATCCAGGGAAAAAAAATTAAATGAGTTTATGCAGGTTGCTTACAACTAGATTAAGCTTTTCATCATTTCTAATGTTTATGAGCAGGGTATACAGAAATCTGTATCATTCATTATGAGATTCACTTATCTGGGTTCTGGCAGTTTTATTTTCTCTCATAGTAACTCATATTTCTAAGTTGAAGAACTCACAGATATATGTTACATAATGTTCACACTCAACTAGAACATAGTGAGTGTAAAAAGCATTGTTATTAAAGGAACTGAAAATTAAGTTTTTTAATGAAACATCATTTTTTTATTAATTAATTTATCTGTTTTTGGCTGTGAGAACAGATGTATTTTCTACTAAAGGACACACCACTTTTTGATTAAAGCATACATCAAACTAATCTATTTTAGTAGCCCATTGTAATGTTACCAAAGTTCTTTTATTTATTTTTTTTTTTTTTTGTGGTATGCGGGCCTCTCACTGTTGTGGCCTCTCCCGTTGCGGAGCACAGGCTCTGGACGCGCAGGCTCAGCAGTCATGGCTCGCGGGCCCAGCCGCTCCGCGGCATGTGGGAATCTTCCCGGACGGGGGCACGAACCTGTGTCCCCTGCATCGGCAGGCAGACTCTCAACCAATGTGCCACCAGGGAAGCCCGCAAAGTTCTTCTTTAATACTATCCTTTTTCCTTGGTAAACTGACTAGATTGATCAGAATCATTGTTCAAAATAATTAACTACCATTATCACATATCAAATTTCTACAGTAATGGGGAAAGAAACCAGTGTGGCCTATATCCATTGTTGGTTGTTTTTTTGTCATGAAAATGTATCTTCATATATTATTTAATGACCTTGGCAATTATGTTATATCTAGAAAGAAAAAAAAAATCTATGCTTAAGCCATTTCCCAAAAGGTGAAAATAATATTTTTGGTACAATGCATTTGAATAACATTAGTGCTCAGATGATTAAAAAGTAATACTGCTTTAGGCAGATCTTAAGCAGTGGGAAATTTATAGGATATTCATGAAATACATACAATTGAAGTATATACAACAACCTTACCTGCCATTAAATTCAGACCTTGATAAACAATGGGTTGATTGCACATCAAGGAAAAGAATGAATGAAGCTGTGCTTCAAAATTAATAGGTGATTGCAAAAAATAGAATATTCCTAGAGCTCATAATACTATTCCCATTATGAAAATAATATTGACATGTTCCATTGGGGAAGATTAATTAGGTATTGTGAAATATACAGAGTACTTCTGCTGAGAGTTTAATTATGGACTATTGATTTGATAGTTATCTGGTGAACTTCCAAGCACAAATTTCAGGGAAATGAGAGGCTTGCCTATAAAATCTTAAATAGTGTAATATGCACAGTGTGGAGGGAAATGATGAAATAAGATCCAGAGGAATAACTAAACATTTTGGTAATTACATTGATAAAATATAGAGGATTTTAAAAAATTGGTTTTATAATGATTTGGCAAGTAACAGGGTAGAGGCCAAAGCAAGTTGCTTTAGAAGTCCTCGATCAAAGCCTGCATCTCTGGGCCAGAAGAGATAGAAAAGACGGATTCTAAATGAGTGTCAAAGGTGGTACTTTTTAAGTTTGCCAGGAATTGGAGCAGTAGGTTAAGAGCCTTGGACATTGTTCTTATAGCAAAGATAAATTGGCGGCTAACTGAATATCTTTAACAAAGATACCTAGCACTCTAAAGGGGTGAAAAAATGATGATGAACGATCTCTAATTCAGATATGAAACCTGTCTTTTGTATTTTTACTAAAAGATAGACAATGTAGGGGCTTCCCTGGTGGCACAGTGGTTGAGAGTCCGCCTGCCGATGCAGAGGATACGGGTTCGTGTCCTGGGCCGGGAAGATCCCACATGCCGCGGAGCGGCTGGGCCCGTGAGCCATGGCCGCTGAGCCTGCGTGTCCCAAGCCTGTGCTCTGCAACGGGAGAGGCCACAGCAGTGAGAGGCCCGCGTACCACAAAAAAAAAAAATATATATATAGGCAATATAAAGTTTTCAAATTATGAATTTGGAATAGTTATTAGATTGCCTACCATGAAGAGGAGTTGAGGTTTAAACATTTGTAACCATGCACATTTAAAAAAACTGCCAAGAATATTATGGCTCCCTCAGGGACAATTTAATTAGAAGGTAGATATTTGTGTTCATTTATCTATGTTACTGAATGTAAGCAGTGTAAGTTAAAAATATAATAGAAATAGAATATAAAAACTAAAGCCAAAGTCTCAAGCATATTAGTGAATTCATTCATTTATTCATTCATCAAATAATCATTGAGATCCTACCATGAGCAGGGTACAGAGCCAGGTAAGGTACAAAATACAAAGATTAAAAATTATCATAGTTTACTAGAGAGAGCTATGAGAAGAAATAAATAGAATTTGCGGCATGGTAAGCATTTTTTCAGAGATAATAAAGAATGATGGGAAACCATATAGGAAAGAGTTATGTAGCAGAATGGTGAGTTTAGTAAAGGTGGCTATAAATAGGAAGATAGAATATTGTAATAATAAAAAGAACTACTTGAAAATTGATGTTATTTAAATATAAGAAAATATTATCATAAGTATTTCTATTATACATTAACTTTACTGCCTAACAATATTATTTTTTAATGAAATAACTAGTGCTGAATAAACCCCTAATCTCCCAAGGAAGGAAGGTGGACGAGCACATTTATTGGTCACCATTGCTGATGGGTAATAAAACAAATCCTTTCCTCCTCTATGACATGCAGACATTAGCCAAGATAACTCTGCAGTCTTTTTTGCTTGCTTCTTTGTCATTGTAACATTTATAAAAAATGGAGCACAGAATCAAATGAAAGTCCTGACAGTTCTGTCCAACCATATCCAAGTCTATGGGACACGGGACACTGTGATTTAGTATGATGAACATGATAACTTTAAGTTCAGACTGGAAGTAAATCAGTAGTTTGTGATTTGAACTGTTAATGGAGGTATAAAAATGTGGTTATTAAAAAGATACCATGTTATACTGTCATTCTAACTAGATAAAATTGGAAATTTTCCTATTAATTTTACTCAAAGCAGGACCTGAACCCATCTTAAGTCTTCCTCAATGAAACAAATCTTATATTCTTAGATTCTTTCATGGTAAGGAAAGTAAAGTTCCTTAGAGAAATTTAGTCACACTCATTCTGATGCCTTGAAGGAAAAGATAATAGCATACTTTATTAGTTTAGTGTCCTTTTAATTACCTAAAATTTAACCTTTGCCTGCTAAAATGAAAAACCTGTAATGAAAAATATTAATTGAAACTAACTTCACATCCCTCTGTGAAGCAAGCCTTTTCTGAAATTGTAGATATTTATATTCTGTGAAATTCCAAGTGTACAAACTTGATACTTGATCAAAAAGAAAGTTAAGGTGATTGAATTTTACTGCCTTTATATGGTAAAATTAAAACAAATAATTGTTTATTCAAACATAGGTGTACTCCATTTTGTATATGAAGGTGTCACAAGCAATATGGCACAAATATTATATATGTAAAAGTAGCTATACATCTATATCTATATCTATATATATATAGTTAGAGACATTGTAGTTCTGATGGCTGTGTATTGGCCCTAGCCTGGTCTGTCTTCCCTCTTTCATCAGTGTTATCTTGGAAGTAGGTCCTTCTTTGAAGTATGGCTGGGCAGGGTGGCCACAGTGGTCCCGAATCCAGAAAGAGGGTTAAACCATCCAGGCCACAGAAAGCTCAAATCTATGACCTTGGACCTTTTAGCTCAGTGCTCTAACTCAGGTAAGATGCTTGAAATAAATTTAGCAAGCACATAATATTTTGCTTTCAATTCTTTATTGAATTCCTTATTGCTCCTCTAAACAATTTTATCTTTTTTATTTCAGTTACCAAGTCCAGAAGGTAAAATGACTTGTCAGTAAAAATTTTTGGAAATCTCAATTATACTTATAAAAGAAAAAATGTGTAGCATGGAGATCCTTTCAGAGTCTGCATTATTCTAATAGCTTCTTTTCAATGGTTCCATTCTAAGCTTTTATGTCAGAAATTTGCCAATGCTGAGAAAAACGTTTGTGCTGTAACTATTCAGGCCAATTTAATGTGAAATATTCATTATTGACACAGATTGTACACCCACATATTTGATACATTGAAAGCCCTTGAGAGAGTTTTTACCTGCAATAACTTTAAATGCTTTGGAAATGAGGTCACTTTTAGTTACAATTCAAGAATTTCTAGTTGGTATCACTATTGAGTATTGAGAATAATGGAAAGGATATTGAAAGAAAAGAATAAGAAAGTAGGCAAAGAAATTACTTTATGTGACCATTCTAAATATATCCCAAAGTTAAAAGTTGCATCAAAACTTAGTAACACAGATGTATTATGTGTGACATGAAGTCTTAACTTTCACAGACTCAGCCAGTAGGTCTTGGACTTGATTCAAGCTACTCCTTCTAGTCTATGTCTCTGTGACGTTGAGGTCTGAAAAAAATCAACCACTGAGTTACTTCTGAGATTAATAGCTACAAATCTGTGGAGAAACAAACAATTTGTTCCTCTAACTGGTGCAAAATTGATTTAACAAATAATGACACCTATAAAGAGACCCAATCCTGGATAGGGGAAAAAAACTGAGAGTGTAGAGAAACAAGTTTTAATGCTGAATGTGTTACCAGCTTAAGTCTTCAGTTCTTAAAACATAATGATACAAAAACCTGGAAACTTTAAATTAACTAGAAACTAGCTCAATGATTAGTGCAACAGAAGTCTTTGGGAGAAAGCCATTTTTCCATGTCACTTCCAAAGTATGCCTTAAATTTGGGGTAAACATGATTAAATTACCCAAGACATAATATAAGTGGTTTTAGATTCCTTTTGATACCTCTTATGAAATAAGTATATTAGAGTTGCTAACAGAAAAAAATAACTCTAAAAGCTAAAACTAGAAATGGTTAGCACATTGAACATCATCCATGGATATTTTTAAATATAAAAAGGAAAAGATATTTCATCAATAGACTGAATCATAGTGACTTGAGGGGGTGGTGGGGGTGATAACCGCAGTTTCTAGTTGCTGAAAGAGGTGCATAAGTAAAGAAATCTATTCCTTTAATCCTTCAACAACAACTGATTGAGGGCTTTCTAATGCCAGATCATGTTGGGGATGTAGCAGTGAAGAAACAGATCTAACCTCTGTCCTCAGGGGTTTATAGCCAAATGACTGGATACATTATAATTTACACACAAAGCACACATAGGGTACAAAGGAATACATATAGAGATCAACTCTGCTAGCCATGCAGAGCTTAGAGAAATTAATCTGTAGGAGGTGATTGCCTAAACTGGTTCCTGATGGATGAGTAGAAATTAACTAAGATAGGGGAGTAGGGTGTTCTAAACAGAAGAAGCAACATAAGGAGCTAATTATGGAAAGAATTCCTCAGAGGACAGAAAGAAAATTCAGCATCATACACTAAACTGAAATATTCAAAATGGGATGGCAAGAAATGAATCCATACACGAAGGATTATCTTACTTAATAGTAAGATAATCAAGAAATGCTTTGTAAGTTTTTTAAAGTCATAAAATTAGACAATGCTTTCTTAACATATATTTTAATGCAATGATTGAAAAATTGGTTCACTGTAACACCTGAGTAAGTTTAGATGGATACATAATATGAAGGCTTTCAGTTAATACTGATATAAACACTGACTCAGGATAACTGAAAGGAGAAACCAGAGTTATCAACTAGTGTTAGTTGATAACACAGAGTGATGATGCTTGCTTATCAATGGAAATAACCTCTAGACTTACTTGGGTTTTCAGTAAATTTGACAGTTAAAGTTTATTTAAATTAGAACAATTAATGTAGATATATACTGCTGTCCAATAAATACAAAAAAATCTTAACAATTTCATAATAACCTATTTGGAGATCTCTGCTATTTTACTTTTCTAGATGGAAGCTAATAAAATATCTAAGACATATGTGTTATTCTATAGCAAAAGCATTCTGTAAATGTTAGTCATGATGAATAAACATAGGGGAGAAGTTTATAATTTTTCTTAAGTCATATCACTTTATAATAATCATAAAAACAATAATGACCAAAAGTCATAATTTCATAGAGTACCCTAACCAGCTTTATTACCACATAAATATGACAATGATAAGTACGTGCTATGAAGTTATACTGTTATTAAACACACAAAAACGTATAGCAAAATGGAAAAAAAGTCCACTATACCAGAAAGTCTCCAAGACAAAGAATTATTTGACAGTCATATTTTTAAGTATCACTCTATACCAGTGATTGGAATCTTAGTCAAAAAAATGGTACAAATGAACATATTTACACAACAGAATTAGAGTCACAAATGTAAAACAACAAACTTATGGTTACCGGGGGGAAGGGTGGGGAGAGATAAGCTGGGAGATTGGGATTGACATATACACACTATTATATATAAAGTAGATAACTAATAAGGACCTACTGTATAGCCCAGGGAACTCTACTCAAAACTCTGTAGTGATCTGTATGTGAAAAGAATCTAAAAAAGAGTGTATATATGTGTATGTATAACTGATTCACTTTGCTGTACAGCAGAAACAAGCACAACATTATAAATCAACTATACTCCAATAATTTTTTTTTTTTTAAATACAAAGACTAGTGTGATATAGTCATCATTGCAGCATACCTTATACATTTCCAGGTTTAATGACCCTGGTCCCAAAATAAAGTTATATTGCTACAACTGATGTGATTACATTGAATTAAAATATTTAGAACATGCTTTTGGGGAAAAAGTATTACAACAGATATTTCTTATACCTTACAACCTATTCTTAAGTTAACATTGATAAAATTTATAACGTGGGCAACCTAGAATTTTGGGCCAGTTGATCCTTCAACATCCAGATAAACAATGTAAAATTTACTTAACTGGGCTTGAAAATGCAATGATTGAAAAATCTGTTCACTGTAACACCTAAGTAAAAAAGTTTAGGTGGATAAATAATATGAAGGTTTTCAGTTAATACTAATGTGAAATGGAAAATTACTACAACTGTTGATTTAGTTACTGCCAGTAGTAATCTAGGAGAAATAGTATTACTAACGATTAGTAGTTTCCCCAGCTAAGTACATTAGATGACTGTTTCCGTAGGACAAAAACAACTTATAAGCATCTTTAACTGGATAGATTACTGTATTATTATAAGAGAACTGGTTTACTTAGCATGGTTCCAACTTCCAAAGCCACATTTTCATAGGCTCAAAAGAGAATCCAAGCAACAAACATATCTATCATGTTCATGACATAATTTCTTATATCCTGTTCCTGTGCTTGCTTATCAACTTCTTCCTTAAATATTCAAGTAACAAAGAAGGTTTTTAAAGAATTTTAAATGATTTGTTTTTCTTTCAATTTCAAATAAATTTTCATGTCCATTCAAACAGCATCCTCTCTCAAAATCTAGCTTGTGTTCTGGAGAACTGGCATGATGAATAATCTGAATTTTTTTTCTGTCTAAATTGTGAATAAACAAGTAAATTCTAGATATGTTCATGGAGTAACCTTGCTACAGTCTCTTTGGGAGACTCTGTACCCATTAATCACTTGAGTGTATCATCTTTTTTAGAAATGATCATTAGAAAAAGGCTACTTTCATATAAATAGTTCTGGGAGGACAAATTCAGGAAAAAATTATGACCACTTCTAAAATTCAAGTGACCATTTTCCCAGTGCTACCTCAGCAAAGCTGAAGTAAAAGAGTAAATTAATTTTTCCTCTCACTCCAATTAAAAATAACTGTTTTCTGAATTTGTGTAAGTGTATTTTTATTTAATTCTGAACCAACTTTCATTAATTACTGACACTATAAATTAGATAGAATTAAATAGTCCAGGGAGTCTGGATACATTTACAGGTATAGTATATTTTTGATATTGTATTTTATGTTATATTTGATTATGATATAACATAAAATACCAAAAATTATAATCTGAAGGTACAGGTAAAAGTTATGACTATATGCTGTACATTTAAAAACAAACTTGAGTTGAAAGACACTGTTCAATTACGGAAGGAAATAGGTATAAAGTAGTCAGACATCTACATGAACCCAGCAGAGGTGACTTCAAAGTCAAAATTCCCATTGCCTGTAGAGCCTATTAAGAAGACAGATACTAGCAATTTGAAGAACAATGTGTGTTTATTTAAGGAAATACATCCAGCCATTCCTCTAAGGCATTTTCAAGTTCACTGAGGATCAAAAGAATCATATAATATAAAATATATTTATAATACTTTCCAATGATAAGCAGCAAAAAGCATGAAACATTACAAAAAATTATGCCACAGTATCTATAAAGAGTTTAAGGTAATAGATGTGGATTTTATCTTAAAATGCAAATGAAGCTCTAGAGATAATATATGTTAATGATAAGAGACCATTAAGTCCTTGAGTCAACATTAACACATATATAATGTAGCCCTGTATAACTAAAGGTGTCAGAAATTTCACAGTCAGAAGTAGAGTGCAATTCAGTAAATAATGACAAGAAAACCAATAATTACAAAACAGGAAAATGAATCAAAAGGTTACGCTAAATAATTTAGGTGCTCTAGAACAAGAAGAGTGTAACGAATCACAATGAATTTCTAAATCACTGCAAAGCATTTTGCTTTTCTAAGTTCTGGAAACTTTTAATCCTTTTGCAGAAAAACTAGCACACAAAGTAAATGTACTCATGTGTGACTATTTCACTGCATGTTTATATATGTAAAACTTTTCCTCAGGATATTTTTTTCTGTTTTTATATGATTCAGAGATTAGGGGTATTGATCAAACAATATCTTTTGCCTTTTAAAGTTAATTTCTTAGTTTCCTCATGGGATATATAAGCTTATTCTTTCACCCTAGTCAATATGTATTTAATTGGTGCAAGATGGTGGAGTAGAAGGACATGTGCTCACTTCCTCTTGCAAGAGCAGCAGAATCACAACAAACTGCTGAAAAATCATTGAGAGGAAGACACTGGAACTCTCCAAAAAAGACACTCCACATCCAAAGACAAAGGAGAAGCTGCAGTGAGATGGTAGGAGGGGCGCAATCACAATAAAATCAAATCCCATAACCACTGGGTGGGTGACTCACAAACTGGAGAACACTTATACCACATAAGTCCACCCACTGGAGTGAAGGTTCGGAGCCCCACATCAGGCTTCCCAAGCTGGGGATCTGGCAACAGGAGGAGGAATTCCCACGGAATAATACATTGAAGGCTAGCGGGATTTGATGGCAAGACTTTGACAGGACTGGAGAAAACGGCGACTCCACTCTTCGAGGGCACAAACAAAGTAGTGTGCACATCAAGACCCAGAGGGAAGGAGCAGTGACCCCATAGGAGAATGAACTAGACCTACCTGCTACTGTTGGAGGGTCTCCTGCAGAGTTGGGGGGTGGCTGTGACTCACCACAGGGAAAAGGACACTGGCAGCAGAAGTTCTGGGAAGTATTCATTAGTGTGAGCCCTACTGGAATCTACCATTAGCCCCACCAAAGAACCTGTAGACTCCAGTGTTGGGTCACCTCAGGCCACACAACCAACAGGGAGGGAACTCAGCCTCACCCATTAGCAGACAAGTGGATTAAAGTTTTACTGAGCTCTGCCCACCAGAGCAACACTCAGCTCTACTGACCACCAGTCCCTCCCATCAGGAAGCTTGCACCTGATGGCAGACAGCAGAAGCAAGAAGAAACATAATCCTGCAGCCTATAGAACAAAAACCACATTCACAGAAAGATAGACAAAATGAAAAAGCAGAGGACTATGTACCAGATGAAGGAACAAGATAAAACCCCAGAAAAACAACTAAATGAAGTGGAGATAGGCAACCTTCCAGAAAAAGAATTCAGAATAATAATAATGAAGATGATCATTCAGGACCTCAGAAAAAGAATGGAGGCAAAGAACAAGAAGATGCAAGAAATGTTTCAAAAAGACATAGAAGAATTAAAGAACAAACACCAAGAAGAATTAAAGAACAAACAAACAAAGATGAACAATACAATAACTGAAATGAAAAATACGCTAGAAGGAATCAATAGCAGAATAACTGAGGCAGAAGAATGGACAAGTGACCTGGAAGACAGAATGGTGGAATTTACTGCCATGGAAGAGAATAAAGAAAAAAGAATGAAAAGAAATGAAGACAGCCTAAGAAAGTTCTTGGACAACATTATACACACCAACATTCACATTATATGGGTCCAAGAAGGAGAAGAGAGAGAGAAAGGACATGAGAAAATATTTGAAGAGATTAGAGTCAAAAACTTCCCCAACATGTGAAAGGAAATAACCACCCAAGTCCAGGAAGTGCAGAGAGTCCCAGGCAAGATAAACCCAAGAAGAAACACACCAAGACACATAGTAATCAAATTGGCAAGAATTAATGACAAAGAAAAATTATTAAAAGAAACAAGGGGAAAACAACAAATAACATTCAAGGGAACTCCCATAAGGTTAACATATGACTTCTCAGCTGAAACTCTACAAGCCAGATGAGTGTGGCACAATATATTTAAAGAACATACAACCAAGGTTACTCGACATGGCAAGGATCTCATTCAGATTCGATGGAGAAATCAAAAGCTTTACAGACAAGCAAAAGCTAAGAGAATTCAGCACCAAGAAACCAGTCCTACAACAAATGATAAAGGAACTTCTCTAAGTGGGAAACACAAGAGAAGAAAAGGACTTACAAAAACAAACCCATAACAATTAAGAAAATGGTAATAGGAACATACATATCAATAATTACCTTAAATGTGAATGGATTAAATGCTTCAACCAAAAGACACAAGCTTGCTAAATGGATACAAAAACAAGACCCATATATATGCTGTCTACAAGAGACCCACTTCAGACCTAGGGACACATACAGACTGAAAGTGGGGGATGGAAAAAGATATTCCATGCAAATGGAAATCAAAATAAAGTTGGAGTAGCAAATCTTATATCAGAGAATATAGACTTTAAAGTAAAGAATGTTACAAGGAACAAGGAAGGACACTACATAATGATAGTGCTAACAGCTATAAAAGAGGAAATCAACAGTAACACAATAATAGTGGGGTACTTTAACACCTCACTTACACCAATGGACAGATGATCCAGACAGAAACTTAATAAGGAAACACAAGCGTTAAATGATACATTAAACAAGATGGACTTAATTGAGATTTAAAGGACATTCTATCCAAAAACAACAGAATACACTTTCTTCTCAAGTACACATGGAACTCTCTCCAGGATAGATGATATCTTGGGTCACAAATCAAGCCTCGGTAAACGTAAGAAAATTAAAATCATATCAAGCATCTTTTCCAACAACAACACTATGAGATTAGAAATAAATTACAGAGAAAAAAACGTTAAAAAGCACAAACAATGGAGGCTAAACAATACGTTACTAATTAACCAAGAGATCACTGAAGAAATCAAAGAGGGAATCGAAAAATACCTAGAGACAAATTACAATGAAAACATGATGATCCAAAACCTATGGGATGCAGCAAAAGCAGTTCTAAGAGGGAAATTTATAGCAATACAATCCTACCTGAAGAAACAAGAAAAATCACAAACAAATAATCTAACCTTACACCTAAAGGAACTAGAGAAAGAAGAACAAACAAAACTGAAAGTTAGTAGAAGCAAAGAAATAAAAAATCTCAGAGAAGAAATAAATGCAATTGAAAGAAAGAAAACAACAACAAAAATCAATAACACTAAAAGTTGGTTATTTGAGAAGGTAAACAAGATTGATAAACCTTTAGCCAGACTCACCAAGAAAAAGAGCGAGAAGACTCAAATCATAAAATTAGAAATGAAAAAGGAGAAGTTACAACAGACACTGCAGAAAAACAAAGCATCATAAGAGACTACCACAAACAACTCTATGTTAATAAAATGGACCGCCTGGAAGAAATGAACAAATTCCTATAAAGGTATAACCTTCCACAACTGAAACAGAAAGAAACAGAAAACATGAACAGAACAATCACACGTAATGAAATTGAAATTGTAATTAAAAATCTTCCAACAAACAAAGTCTAGGACAAGATAGATGGCTTCATGGGTGAATTCTATCAAACATTTAGAGAAGATCTAACACCCATCCTTCTCAAACTCTTCCTAAAAATTGCAGAGGAAGGAACACTCCCAAATTCATTCTAGGAGGCCACCATCACCCTGATACAAAAACAAGGCACAGATACTACAAAAAACGAAAATTACAGAGCAATATCACTGATGAATATAGATGCAAAAATCCTCAACAAAATAGTAGCAAACAGAATCCAACAACACATTAAAAGGATCATACACAATGATCAAATGGGATTTATCCCAGGGATGCAAAGATTCTCCAATATACGCAAATTAATCTTTGTGAAATACCATATAAACCAATTGAAGAATAAAAACCATATGATCATCACAATAGATACAGAAAAAGCATTGGACAAATTTCAACACCCATTTATGGTCAAAATTCTCCAAAAAGTTGCCACAGAAGCAACCTACCTCAACATAATAAAGGCCATTTATGACAAACCCTCAGCAAACATCATTCTCAATGGTGAAAAACTGAAAGCATTTCCTGTAATTTCTGGAACAAGAAAATGATGTCCACTTTCATCACTATTATTCAACATAATTTTGGAATTCCTAGTCATGGCAATCAGAGAAGAAAAAGAAATAAAAAGGGTACAACTGGAAAAGAAGAAGTTAAATTGTCACTGTTTGCAGATGATATGATACTATACATAGATAATCTTAAAGATGCCACCAGAAAACTACTAGAGCTAATCAATAATTTGGTATAGCTGCAGGATACTAAATTAATGCACAGAAATCTCTTGCATTCCTATACACTAACAATGAAATATCAGAAAGAGAAATTAAGGAAACAACCCCATCTACCACTGCAACAAAAAGAATAAAATTCTTAGGAATAAACCTACTTAAGGAGGTAAAAGTCCTGTATTCAGAAAACTATAAGACACTGATGAAAGAAATCAATGATGACATAAACAGATGGAGAGATACACCATGTTCTTGGACTGGGAGAATCAATATTGTGAAAAAGACTATATTACCGAAAGCAATCTACAGATTCAGTGTAAACCCTATCAAATTACTAATGGCATTTTTTACAGAACTAGAAAAAAAATCTTAAAATTTCTATGGAGACAAAAAAGATCCTGAATAGTCAAAGCAATCTTGAGGGAAAAAAAACAGAGCTGGAGGAATCAGATTCACTGACTTCAGACTATACTACAAAGCTACAGTAATCACGACAATATGGTACTGACAAAGCAACAGATATATAGATCAATGGAACAGTATAGAAAGCCAAGAGATAAACCCACGCACTTATGGTCAACTAATCTATGACAAAGGAGGCAAGGGTATACAATGGCAAAAAGATAGTCTCTTCAATAAGTTGTGCTGAGAAAACTGACAGCTACATGTAAAAGAATTAACTTAGAACACTCCCTATCACCACACACAAAAATAACCTCAAAATGAGTTAAAGACCTAAATGTAAGACAGGACAGTATAAAACTCTTAGAGGAAAACATAGGAAGAACACTCTTTGACATAAATCACAGCAAGGTCTTTTTTATCCACCTCCTAGCATAATGGATAAAAAAACAAAAATTAAAAAAATGGGACCTAATAAAACCTAAAAGCTTTTGTACAGCAAAGGAAACTGCAAACAAGATAAAAAGACAACTCTCAGAGTGGGAAAAAATATTTGTAAACGAATCAACTGACAAAGGATTAAACTCCAAAATATATAAACAACTCATGCAGCACAATATTAAAAAAAAAGTCAAAGCAAAAAAACTGGGCAGAAGACCTAAATAGACATTCACCCAAAGAAGACATGCAGATGGCCAAGAAGCACATGAAAAGCTGCTCAACATCACTAATTATTAGAGAAATGCAAATCAATACTACAGTGAGGTATCACTTCACACCAGTTAGAATGGCCATCATCAGAAAATCTACAAACAACAAATGCTGGAGAGGGTGTAGAGAAAAGGGAACCTTGTTGCACTGTTGGTGGGAATGTAAATTGATACAGCCATTATGGAGAACAGTATGGAGGTTCCTTAAAAAACTAAAAATAGAACTACCATATGACCCAGCAATCCCACTACTGGGCATATACCCAGAGAAAACCATAATTCAAAAAGGCACATGCACCTCAATGTTCATAGCAGCACTATTTACAATAGCCAGGTTATGGAAGCAACCTAAGTGCCCATTGATAGACGAATGGATAAAGGAGATATAGTACATATATACAATGGAATATTACTCAACCATAAGAAGGAACGTAATTGGGTCATTTGTAGAGACGTGGATGGACCTAGAGACTGTCATACAGAGTGAAGTTAGAAATAGATAAACAAATATCGTATATTAACCCATATATGTGGAATCTAGAAAAATGGTACAGATGAACCTGTTTGCAGGGCAGAAGTAGGCACAGATGTAGAGAACAAATGTATGGACACCAAGTGGGGTAAAGTGTGGTGGGGAGGGGTGGTTGTGGTGGTGGTGGGATGAATTGGGAGATAGGGATTGACATATATACACTAATATGTATAACATGGAAAACTAATAAGAACCTGCTTTATAAAATAAATAAATAAAATTAAAAAATAAATAAACAACAAGGACTAATTATAGCACAGGGAATTTTATATTCAATACCTTTTAATAACCTATAGTGAAGAAGAACGAAAAAGTATATATATGTGTTTGTGTGTGTATATATATGCATAACTACTTTGATCATACCTGAAACTTTGGAAGTCAACTATATTTCAAAAATATATTTTTTTAAAATAGTGTGGTCTGTCATGTGGCCATTCCTGTCCACCCTAGTTCTGAGGATGATATTAAAAGGTAGATTTGGCAAGAATATTAATTAAGAAATCCATGTGAAGTTCACACATTCTTAGGCCCGCTGGCTCCTGTTCACCAAATTAAAGGCTTATGAAAGGTCAATAAAAGATGGGAAAAAGTTTTAAAAAAATATTTTAATTTAACTTTGTGTGTTCAATTTCCTAGAGATTAGATATCAAAATTATTAATAACATTTTGAAAGTGCAATGAATATCAGAAGTGCTATGGATTACTATATTATTACTTTTACATGTTCGATTATTGCTCTTTTACATAAATTACATTAGAGATAACAAAATGAGTAAAACAGCACTTGGAATATGGTAAGAATTCAATAAATGTCAAATGTTATTTTTTATCATTTCTGGTATTATTATTAATTCATTTACAGCTGTCACATTTTCCATTTGGATGAAAGCAAAGGTCTAATGATAAAATCATGTAAAATTAGAAAGCAAATTTTTAAAATAAACATTTTACATTTGGTGTAAAGTAGGCAAATTCTAAAGTTTCAATAATCTTTGAAGCCCAGTTGTATGTGTCACTTGCCAAGAAAATGTCATCTTAATTAATCTATGTTGACGAGGCTGAATCCACTTTCTTTCATTTTGGAAAGTTTCACCTTACATATTATAAGAAACAACAATGAATGCATTCTTTCACTTAAGTCTATTCTTTTAGTATATCAAAAACTCATCATTAGCTTAGCTATAAATGTCCTTGACTTAGTGTCAACTGGTATTTGTGTGATGACTTTTTAGCTACCTGCCCCTCACCGTTTTTTTTGGCCAAATTCTGTCATAGCTGGTACTTACATTTAACGATGTGAAACTGCCATTTTTGCCTTACAAAATTGACAATTTAATATGGCTCAACCAAATATATAGACTGTCCATGGACATAATTACACTAGATTATGGTTTTTAAGAAGTTGTTTATAAGTAGAACAAAGACTACTCCCTATACTTTCCCACTATCCATCAATGCTTTTGAATGGTCATCTTTTCTTACAGTCATGTAAAAATCCCTGAATTCATGACAATATCTTAAAAGGATGTATTGATATCTACTTTAATACCAACCTTCTTTTGCTAAGAGCCTAGCTGCCACACGTGTATCTTTTGTGCTCAGTAAATACAAATCCACAGCATAATTTCTAACTGTAACATTCTTTGAGAGTTAAATGTCATTTTGCAGAAAACATTTACCTGTACAACTGACAGAGTAAATGTCATCGTTTTTATGCAGGTCTAGATACAAATACAGTGCAGATTCTTAGACAAGAGAAACTAAGAAAGCAGATGATGTATGATAGCCACATTGTTTTCTGAATGTAGACAGGTTAAAGGAAAATGTACAAATGCTCACCAAAGTAACCTTTGCCTTTGTGGAGCATTATTATGTAGAAAAACACATGGGGGAGTTGAGGAAGGTGGCGGAAGAGTAAGATGCGGAGATCACCTTCCTCCCCACAGATACATCAGAAATACATCTACACGTGGAACTGCTCCTATAGAACACCCACTGAATGCTGGCAGAAGAGCTCAGACCTCCCAAAAGGAAAGAATCTCCCCACGTACCTGGGTAGGGCAAAAGAAAAAGCAGAGACAAAAGAATAGGGATGGGACCTGCACCAGTGGGAGGGAGCTGTGATGTCAGAAAGGTTTCCACACACAAGGAAGCCCCTTCGCAGGCAGAGACTGCGGGTGGTAGAGTGGGGAGCTTCGAAGTCACAGAGGAGAGGGCAGCCACAGGGGTGCGGAGGGCAAAGAGGAGAGATTCCCGCAGAAAGGATCGGTGCCAACCAGCACTCACCAGCCCAAGAGGCTTGTCTGCTCACCCACTGGGACGGGCGGGGTCTGGGAGCTGAGGCTTGGGCTTCGGTCGGATCGCAGGGAGAGCACCATCTGCATGAACACAGCCTGAAGGGGCTAGTGCACCACGGCTAGCTGGGAGGGAGTCCAGGGAAAAGTCTGGACCTGCGGAAGAGGCAAGAGACTTTTTATTCCCTCTTTGTTCCCTGGTGCGCGAGTAGAGGGGATTAAGAGTGCTGCTTAAAGGTGCTCCAGAGACCGGCGCAAGCCGTGGCTAACAGTGTGGACCCCAGAGACGGGCATGAGACGATAAGGTTGCTGCTGCCACCAAGAAGCCTGTGTGCAAGCACAGGTCACTATTCACCCCTCCGCTCCCGGGAGTCTGTGCAGCCTGTCACTGCCAGGGTTCCATGATCCAGGGACAACTTCCATGGGAGAACACACGGCGCACCTCAGCCTGGTGCAATTTCACGCCAGCCTCTGCTGCTGCCGGCTTGCCCTGCATCCGTGCCCCTCACCCCCAGGCCTGAGTGAGCCAGAGTTACTGAATCAGCTGCTACTTTAACCCTGTCACGTCTGAACGAAGAGCAGACACCCAAAGGCGACCTACACACATAGGCGGGGCCATATCCAAAGCTGAACCCCGGGAGTTGTGAGAACAAAGAAGAGAAAGGGAAATCACTCCCAGCAGCCTCAGGAGCAGCAGATTAAATCTCCACACTCAACTTGATGTACTCTGCATCTGTGGAATACCTGAATACATAACGAATCATCCCAAATTGAGGAGGTGGACTTTTGGAGCAAGATATATTATTTTTCCCGTTTTCCTCTTTCTGTGAGTGTGTATGTATGCTTCTGTGTGAGATTTTGTCTGTATAGCTTTGCTTTCACCATTTGTCCTAGGGCTCTGTCCATCCATTTTTTTGTTTTGTTTTGTTTTTGTTTCATTTTTTACTTAAATTTTTTTAATCTTAATAATTATTTTTTATTTTAATAACTTTATTTTATCTTTATTTTATTTTATCCTCTTTCTTTCTTTCTGTTTTTACTTTTTCTCCCTTTTATTCTGAGCCGTGTGGATGAAAGACTCTTGGTGCTCCAGCCAGGAGTCAGTGCTGTGCCTCTGAGGTGGGAGAGCCAACTTCAGGACACTGGTCCACAAGACACCACCCAGCTCCATGTAATATCAAACTGCGAAAATCTCCCAGAGATCTCCATCTCAACACCAACACCCAGCTTCACTCAAAGACCAGCAAGCTACAGTGCTGGATACCCAATGTCAAACAACTAGCAAGACAGGAACACAACATCACCTATTGGCAGGGAGGCTGCCTAAAATCATAATAAGGTCACAGACACACAACCAGACGTGGTCCTGGCCACCAGAAAGACAAGATCCAGCCTCATCCACCAGAACACAGGTATTAGTCCCCTCCACCAGGAAGCCTACACAACCCACTGAACCAACCTTAGCCACTGGGGAAAGACACCAAAAACAATGGGAACTATGAACCTGCAGCCTGCAAAAAGGAGACCCCAAACACAGTAAGATAAGCAAAATGAGAAGACAGAAAACGCACAGCATGCGAAAGAGCAAGGTAAAAACCCACCAGACCTAACAAATGAAGATGATATAGGCAGTCTACCTGAAAAAGAATTCTGAATAAAAATAGTAAAGAAGATCCCAAATCTTTTAAATAGAATAGAGAAATTGCAAGAATATATAACAAGGACCTAGAAGAACTAAAGAGGAAACAAGCAATGATGAACAACACAGTAACTGAAATTAAAAATACTCTAGAAGGGATCAATAGCAGAATAACTGAGGTAGAAGAACGGATAAGTGACCTGGAAGATAAAATAGTGGAAATAACTATTGCAGAGCAGAATAAAGAAAAAAGAATGAAAAGAAATGAGGACAGTCTCAGAGACCTCTGGGACAACATTAAATGCACCAACATTCAAATTATAGGGGTCCCAGAAGAAGAGATAAGGAAAGGGACTGAGAAAATATTTGAAAAGATTATAGTTGAAAACTTCCCTAATATGGGAAAGGAAATAGTTAACTAAGTCCAGGAAGCACAGAGAGTCCCATACAGGATAAATCCAAGGAGAAACACGTCAAGACACATATTAATCAAACTATCAGAAATTAAATACAACAAAAACATTTTAAAAGCAGCAAGGGAAAAATAACACACAAGGGAATCCCCATAAGGTTAACAGCTGATCGTTCAGCAGAAATCCTGCAAGCCAGAGGGACTGCCAGGACATATTTAAAGTGATGAAGGAGAAAAACCTACAACCAAGATTACTCTACTCAGCAAGGATCTCATTCAGATTTGATGGAGAAATTAAAACCTTTTCTGACAAGCAAAAGCTACGAGAGTTCAGCACCACCAAACAAGCTTTACAACAAATGCTAAAGGAACTTCTCTAGGCAAGAAACACAAGAGGAGGAAAAGACCTACAATAACAAACCCAAAACAATTAAGAAAATGGGAATAGGAACATACATTTTGAAAATTACCTTAAATGTAAATGGATTAAATGCTCCCACCAAAAGACATAGACTGGCTGAATGGATACAAAAACAAGACCCATATATATGCTGTCAACAAGGGAGCCATTTCAGACCTAGGGACACATACCGACTGAAAGTGAGGGGATGGAAAAAGATATTCCATGCAAATGGAAATCAAAAGAAAGCTGGAGTAGCAATTCTAATATCAGATAAAATAGACTTTTAAAAAAAGACTATTACAAGATACAAAGAAGGACACTACATAATGATCAAGGGATCAATCCAAGAAGAAGATATAACAATTGTAAATATTTATGAACTCAACATAGGAGCACCTCAGTACATAAGGCAAATACTAACAGCAGTAAAAGGGGAAATCTACAGTAACATGATCATAGTAGGGGACTTTAACACCCCACTTTCACCAATGGACAGATCATCCAAAATGAAAATAAATAAGGAAACACAAACTTTAAATGACGTATTAAACAAGATGGACTCAATTGATACTTATAGGACATACCATCCAAAAAACAGAATACACATTTTTCTCAAATGCTCATGAAACATTCTCCAGGATAGATCATATCTTGGATCACAAATCAAGCCTTGGTAAATTTAAGAAAATTGAAATCGTATCAAGTATCTTATGTGACCACAATGCTTTGAGACTAGATATCAATTACAGGAAACAATATGTAAAAAATACAAACACATGGAGACTAAACAATACACTACGTAATAACCAACTGATCACTGAAGAAATCAAAGAGAAAATCAAAATATACCTAGAAACAAATGACAATGGAGACACGACAACCCAAAACCTATGGAATGCAGCAACAGCAGTTCTAAGAGGGAAGTTTTTAGCAATAAAATCCTACCTTAAGAAAAAGGAAACATCTCAAATAAACAACCTAAACTTGCACCTAAAGCAATTAGACAAAGAACAAAAAACCGCAAAGTTAGCAAAAGGAAAGAAATCATAAATATCAGATAAGAAATAAATTTAAAATAAATGAAGGAAATGACACCAAAGATCAATAAAACTACAAGCTGGTTCTTTGAGAAGATAAACAAAATTGATAAACCATTAGCCAGACTCATCAAGAAAAAAAGGGAGAAGACTCAAATCAATAGAATTAGAAATGAAAAAGAAGTAACAACTGACACTGCAGAAATACAAAGGATCATGAGAGATTACTACAAGCAACTCTATGCCAATAAAATGGAGACATTGAAAAAATGGACAAATTCTTAGAAATGCACAACCTGCAAAGACTGAACCAGGAAGAAATAGAAAAATACGAACAGACCAATCACAAGCACTGAAATCGAAACTGTGATTAAAAATTTTCCTACAAAAATAGCCCAGGACAAGATGGCTTCACAGGTGAAGTCTATCAAACATTTAAAGAAGAGATAACATCTATCCTTCTCAAACTCTTCCAAAATATAGCAGAGAGAGGAACACTCCCAAACTCATTCTACAAGGCCACCATCACCCTGATAGCAAAACGAGACAAAGATGTCACAAAGAATGAAAACTACAGGCCAATATCACTGATGAACATAGATGCAAAAATCCTCAACAAAATACTAGCAAACAGAATCCAAAAGCATTTTAAAGGGATCATACACCATGATCAAGTGGGATTTATTCCAGGAATTCAAGGATACTTCAATATATGCAAATCAATCAACGTGATACAACCTATTAACAAATTGAAGGAGAAAAACCATATAATCATCTCATTAGATGCAGAGAAAGCTTTCAACAAAATTCAACACCCATTTATTACAAAAACCCTGCAGAAAGTAGGCATAGAGGGAACTTTCCTCAACATAATAAAGGCCATATATGACAAACCCACAGCCAACATCATCCTCAATGGTGAAAAACTGAAACCATTTCCACTAAGATCAGGAACAAGACAAGGTTGCCCACTCTCCCCACTATTATTCAACATAGCTTTGGAAGTTTTTGCCACAGCAATCAAAGATGAAAAATACATAAAAGGAATTGAAATCGGAAAAGAAGAAGTAAAGCTGTCACTGTTTGCAGATGACATGATACTATACATAGAGAATCCGAAGATGATACCAGAAAACTTCTAGAGCTAATCAGTGAATTTGGTAAAGGAGCAGGACACAAAATTATTGCACAGAAATCTCTGGCATTCCTATACACTAATGATGAAATATCGGAAAGTGAAATTAAGAAAACACTCCCATTTACCATTGCAACAAAAAGAATAAAATATCTAGGAATAAACATACCTAAGGAGACAAAAGACCTGTATGCAGAAAATTATAAGACCCTGATGAAATAAAGTAAAGGTGATACAAATAAATGGAGAGATATACCATATTCTTGGATTGGAAGAATCAACATTGTGAAAATGACTCTACTACCCAAAGCAGTCTACAGATTCAATGCAATACCTCTCAAATTACCAATGGCATTTTTCACAGAGTTAGAACAAAAAATTTCAAAATTTGTATGGAAACACATAAGACCCCGAATAGCAAAAGCAATCTTGAGAACGAAAAATGGAGCTGGAGGAATCAGACTCCCTGACTTCAGAGTATACTACAAAGCTACAGTAATCGAGACAGTATGGTACTGGCACAAAAACAGAAATGTAGATCAATGGAACAGGGTAGAAAACCCAGAGATAAACCCACGCACATACGGTCACCTTATCTTTGATAAAGGAGGCAAGAATATACAGTCGAGAAAAGACAGCCTCTTCAATAAGTGGTGCTGGGAAAACTGGACAGATACATGTAAAAGTATGACATTAGAACACTCCCTAACACCATATACAAAAATAAACTCAAAATGGATTAAAGGCCTCAATGTAAGGCCGGATACTCTCAAACTCTTAGAAGAAAACTTAGGCAGCACTATATGACATAAATCACAGCAAGATCCTTTTTGACCCACCTCCTAGAGAAATGGAAATAAAAACAGAAATAAACAAATGGGACCTAATGAATCGTAAAAGCTTTTGCACAGCATAAGAAGCCATAAACAAGACCAAGAGACAACCCTTAGAATGGGAGAAAATATTTGCAAATGAAGCAACTGGCAAAGGATTAATCTCCAAGATTTACAAGCAGCTCATGCAACTCAATAACAAAAAATCAAACAACCCAATCCAAAAATGGGCAGAAGACCTAGATAGACATTTCTCCAAAGAAGATATACAGATTGCCAACAAACACATGAAAGAATGCTCAACACCATTAATCATTAGAGAAACGCAAATCAAAACTACAATGAGATATCACCTCACACCAGTCAGAATGGCCATCATCCAAAAATCTAGAAACAATAAATGCTGGAGAGGGTGTATAGAAAAGGGAGCACTCTTACACTGTTGGTGGGAATGTAAATTGATACAGCCACTATGGAGAACAGTATGGAGGTTCCTTAAAAAACTAAAAATAGAATTACCATACCACTCAGCAACCTCACTACTGGGCATATACCCTGAGAAAATCATAATTCAAAAAGAGTCATGTACCAAAATGTTCATTGCAGCTCTATTTACAATAGCCTGGACATGGAAGCAACCTAAGTATTCATCATCAGATGAATAGATTAACAAGATATGGCCCATATATACAATGGAATATTACTCAGCTAGAAAAAGAAACAAAATTGAGATATTTGTAGTGAGGTGAATGGACCTAGAGTCTGTCACACAGAGTGAAGTAAGTCAGAAAGAGAAAAACAAATACCGTATGCTAACACATATATATGGAATCTAAGAAAAAAAAAAATGGTCATGAAGAACTTAGGGGTAAGATGGGAATAAAGACACAGACCTCTTAGAGAATGGACTTGAGGACATGGGGAGGCAGAAGGGTAAGCTGTGACATAGTGAGAGAGTGGCATCGACATATATATACTACCAAATGTAAAGTAGATAGCTAGTGGGAAGCAGCCGCATAGCACAGGGAGATCAGCTCGGTGCTTTGTGACCACCTAGAGGGGTGGGATAGGGAGGGTGGGAGGGAGGGAGACTCAAGAGGGAAGAGATATGGGAACATATGTATATGTATAACTGATTCACTTTATTATAAAACAGAAACTAACACACCGTTGTAAAACAATTATACTCCAATAAAAACGTTTAAAAAAAAAAAGAAAAAAAGAAAAATACATGGAGGAGAGGTAGACAGAGAGAGAGAGAGAAATGAATAAGTATTCCCACAGGCAGAATCAGTTGCAGGCTGGAGTCTGTAAAAGTAAAGTAAATGATTAAGGATGCTGGGCTGACTGATATGTATTTCCATATAAGGTCAATTTGTATCAAGGGTGTTATCAGTCAGCCTGTACATCTCTGCTCCCAAACTGACAACTATGGTCCCGTTATGGTCAATCAGACCATCCTGATTCTATTCATGAAGACATGATTTCATGGAGGAATATATAATGTAACAAATTATCAATCCATACCTGTTATAGAATTCATATAAAGAACTTGAGAGAAAAAAATGACTGGAGAAATTGCAGATCTCAGAGCAGAATTCCCAACAAGCATCAATAACAGAGAAATCAGGGACTGAATTTAATCGTGTGCTCCAGGAAGGACAGCAGTCTGTGTCTTTCTGTCCACTCCTTAAGAAGTCTTATAACAATTCTATAAAACTATAAATTTATTTTTTTCTCATTGTAAGATTTTTAAAGAGAGAAAGAATCTTAACATATCAAGAATACAAGGATATTTATAAGATGGTAAATCAAAAAATATTCTTGTTCGAATAATATCTTTCTGACCTCTGGATGACCGCTGTTTGATTGTCTTGCAGTTAAAGATTGAATGCCTTGCCTACTACAAAGTGTAATGAATTTTATGCATTCTTACAATTGTCATTTTAAAAAAAATTGCATGAGTCACTTAAAAGTGTGGATAGTGTTTCTTAAAAGTTAATAAATACGTTTTATATCTCAATTTAGTTATACATAAAATATACGATTCCACTTAATTCTATTGGCCTGGCCAAAAAGTTCGTTCGGGTTTTTCCATAACATCTTATGGAAAAACCTGAAAGAACGTTTTGGCCTACTCAATATGTTTTACTCTACCCGTCCAATGCTCCTGATGCTCTTCTTTCCAATTCTCCTTTTTTTTTTTTTTAATTGAAGTATATTTCATTTACGATGGTGTGTTAGTTTCAGGTATACAGCAAAGTGATTCAGTTATACATATATACACATCTGGTCTTTTTCAGATTATTTTCCATTATAGGTTATTACAAGATACTGAATATAGTTCCCTGTGCTATACAGTAGGCCCTTGTTGCTTATCTATTTTTTTATATAGTAGTGTGTATCTGTTAATACCAATCTCACATTTTTTCATTAATTCAACATTGCCTCCTTTGTGGTCCTCCAATATCCCAATTACCCCAGGGACTCTGCACATGCCGTTTCTGCCTGAACTATCCAGGAAGCAGAGTTTGCTCCTTCATTTCCTTTGGGTGTCTGATCAACTGTCACCTTAATCACCTTGGTTTTTCCTGACTGACTATTGTATAGAAAATAATAATTTTCTACCTCACCTTCCAAAAGTCCCTTTCCCTTTTTTGCTCTATTCTTTTCCATAGTACTTAGCATCACATGGAGTAATATATATTTATTTGTGTGTCATCTTCCCTTCTCCAATAGAATTTTGTTTTGTTCATTGCTACAACCATAGCACTAGAGCAGTGTCTGAAGGTAATATAACAGGTGATCAATAAATATTTACTTAATTATTAAACATTATTAGTCTGTGATGGATTGTTATGAGTGACGCATTTCTTTATGCTCTGAGAATGCTTCAAGAAAGAATAAAAGGTACCTCACATAAAAAAAAATCTTAGATTAGTGGAATACACAATTTTCAATGTATATGACAGAATATAGAAAGTGTAAATAAAATTACAATTTATCATCTGAAAAAAAGAACAAAAAGATAAGTTTGACTTGGAAACTGGGGGAACCTTTAAGAAGGAGATGACATTTGAGTGACACCTCTACCAGAGATGATTTCTATACATGAAGATGCAAGTGAAGGCCACCCATCAACAGGAAGATGTATGGGCAAAGACATGGAGATGAGAGAGTATGAATGTTTGGGATAATGAAGTAGCCCAATAAAGGTTAGAACATAGTATCAGGAAGGAAATATGCAGTGAGTGACAATGATATAAATGTCTGTGTTACAAGGTCGTGGTTGTATTTCATTTTCTAGTTCAGCAATTCCCAATATTTGAGAATATGAGAACATCTTTTTTAAACATTGAAACACAATGAGATCCCTGTGTGATATAGTTGTTAAAAATAAAATATAAAACATATGACATTAAAAGCTATTAAAATTTACTATGACCTTTTAAATATATTAGTCTTCATTAGAACCAAAAAATAGTATATGAGTATATAGGTATGTGTACATGATATACATATGGGGGATATATGTATTTTTTCATCATTGTACAGGCAGTGATTAATATTCGTATGTATTCTAGGACCTCTTACAGTAAATCCATAGTCACATGGATCTGAAGCACATGAGCCCGGAGCCACAGTTTAGGCAATGAGAACTTGTCACACGTCTTCGAGTAGGAGTCTTACTTGATGAGGCCTATGTTGTGAAAGCACTGAGGGTTAGAGATGGAAGACACCTTAGAAACCGTCTTCTCTGCACTGTCTGCTGAAGGTATAGAAGAAGAAATTGCAATCCACAGAGATAACAGACCTTGGCTGAGATTACAAGCAGAGAACTGTGACTAGTATTCAGATTTCTGAAGTGATCTCATCACATATTTCCATAATAAGATAGATAAAATCACCCAAACATATCATTAGCAATCAAAAATGAATATCTGTTCCTAGTTAGTAATAAGATAAAATGTTACATACCTAAAATTAGATATACACAGTTTTCTCTGCTGTGGTACAAGGATTGTAGTATTTTTCAAATTCTCTATCTAATATCACATGGATCCTACTCTAGTTTTTCTCTTAAGTCTGTATTTCAAAACATATTCATCTTTAAGAATTTATCTCCATGTCTCTTTTAAAAACAAAAAAATGTTTTCTCAAGGTCATCTGGAATTTCAGCAAAGGAGATTACAGGTGTACCTTGTTTTATACATAATAAGGATTTTTGAAAATTAAACATAAGCTGCACACTTCAATAAATAGATTGATTCAATATGTATAAAAATTCAGTATTTAAATGCTAACAGAAAAATTTATACTGGTGATGATTTCCACCCCAACCTAATTTGTAAAAATAGGCTTACATATATTAGAATTCCTTAAAGTGGTTTCTACCTGCCTGGCTCTGGTGAAATCAACATCTGACACATGGAAACATTTTTTATTACCACTCGACCAATTCTGTATCTAACTGAAAGTCCTTATGCAGTTATGCATAGGTAAGATCTGCTATCTTAATGAACATTGAAGCGATTTCTTTTCTATAACAATTGCTCCATCAAAAGCAAGTAAAAGGGTACTCTTCCTTTTCTCTCCTTCTCCTCTACAGGGAATTATACATAACTAATCTAGACATGAGTGAGGAATGGATTTCAAAGTCTCCCAGGAATTTCCAAAGACTTAGTGACATTTACACTTTAAAATGTCTTTTACAGGTATCTTTGCTCTCCTGCTTCTTTTAAAATCCCTGGCATAATCATATGCACCTTTCCTATTCCTCCTTTCGGAGCCTCTAAAAGAAAGTTGCATTATTTTTACTAAAGGACATTATATTAAATTTTTAGGGAATGAGAACATTAGAAAGTTTATTTATGTACTTTTCCAGTTTTTAAAAAAAATCATAAGAACATTTTCCTTCTTTCCCACATTGAAATTTGTTAAGTGTGCAATTATTGCTTTAATTGGATTACAATTACCTCTATGTTAGTTTATGCTTTTTACATGATCAAAAACACATAAAAGATATGACTGAAATGGAAATGCACTGTATTTTGGTGATGGGATAATTCAGATATTTTTATATATCCATTAGATAGCAAACAATTGTATTACATTCTGCTTTTGCAAATATTGTTAGTATAAGAAAGAAACTCATTTAAGGATTCTATTTGCTTTTATTGTTAAGCTTTCTATGTACCTTAACTTTATTATATTCTTGCTGTCCAATATTTTATATGATTAGAATGTAGAAACAGTTAATACAATGTAATACAGCTAACTGATACAATTAAACGTAAGTAACACATTAATTTTTTTTTAAACTAAATCATTCAGTACACCCTACTGTGTTCATCCTGTATAATTATACATCTTCTGACTTGTCTCATGTAATTCACAATTTCTTCCTGCTGCTTAATCGCAGCCTTCAGCAAGCACATTTTAGGGGAAGAAACTCAGTAAAATTTTTCTGAGGATCTTTTATTTGTCATGTGTATTAAGGCAATGATTACTCCCATGGAAAAAAATGAGGGGGTGTACAAAAGATACAGGAGTAAAAGTGCAAGATGGTTTTCAAGTACATGCATAATTTAGATTCATTCTTGTGGGAGGAAATCACAAGGGAATTAATCAGCAATATATTTGTAGATTTTATACCAATCATTTTTATAAGAAAAAAGTAGCAATTATTATATGTTGTTTCTCAATCACAAGAAAGAAATGGCATCAAAAGGCAATCAGGCATAGAAAATCAAACTGGCAGTCCTGTCCCTCAGAGCTTTCTGTGATGCATAAAACTTCTTGGAACAAGAGAAATATTAGTGTTCAGGTCTTCAGTGAAAAATTGACCAAAATGAAGTCATTCTCAAAAAAAAATCACATATCTATCATATTTTGGTCTTTTGATGGAGTAATTGTTGCTGATAGTCTTGCTATGTTTTAAAATATTTGATAACATCTAAAGACATCACAGGAATAATGAAAAAGTGCAGACTTTGACTATAGAACAAGTTGTAGTTACCTGTCTAAGATGGCAAATAGAGTCAGTGACAGGACACACTGGGCTAAATATGGTAATAATTACTTTAGACAATGGAAAAGATAAAGTGATAAAGAGTTGGGCTTACTGGAGAGAGATGTGATTGGAAAGCTTTCCATGACAGGCATATTGCTTTACCATAAAACACAGTTTTATTATAAGACTCTTTGATTTTTAGCTAAATCCTAATGGCTTTCAGTTCCTAATCATCTTTGTTCTGGACTTTAGGCCAGGGTGATTTTGCTGCTCCTTTTCAGTCAGAATCAGTCCCTTTAGGTTAGATTACAGATGACTCCTTTTAACCCTTTAAAATGATGCCTGTAGTGAAGTATGACAAATATGCTCTGGTCCAAGAAGTTTGGCAATGAGTATCTCGTTAAATATTCAGCTTGTCATTCACAATTAACTCTATCCCCTCCATTCAGAACTGTTTTATTTCCACTGAGAGTTATGATTGAAATTGGATGAATAAATATAAGTTTTTTTTTAAAAAAAAAGGAGAGAGAGAGAACTATCCAATTATCATGCCTGTATGAAGGATGCTGAGCTAGACTGAAATTGCATTTGATCTGTTTCTCTGTTGATTTTGTAAACCTTTCCAAAGGTTTCCATAGTAACAAGTGAATTAGCCCCTTTCCCCCCAACATCTTTCAAGCATGTAACAGGGATAAAGGTTAGGGTGAAAAAAGCTACAATATCTTTTCTACTCCCAGGATATATCTGAAGTCATGATTAGTCTTTTAAGAAATCAAGTATGTTTCTCTCACCACAGTCATATGAAAAAGTTGGGTCAGAATTTACTTACATCTCTGATGTCTGCGTTTGCTCCTGTACATGGTCATTCTGAAAAAATCCGACTTTCTAAGAAGTAATTGCTTTGACCACGGAGACAAAGAGAGGGTTGTGCTCCTGCTTTGCAGTAAGACTGTTGCTCACTGACAGAAGGTAACCAGCAATCACACAGTGAAAGCCAGGGTAATACCATTCTCATAAAATTACAGGGGAGATGTTACAGCCTGTAACTACTCTATCTAATGCAAATCTTCTAGAGCAAATTGTATTTCCTTCACCTCCCCCCAACTGATATCAGTTAAGTTCTCTAATAAAATCTCCACTATTAAAGTGCTGTGCTCAAAATAATGTTCAATTAAGAATAGATTCATATAATTAGCAAGAATAGTAAAACTGAAAATCTAAATATGAAATATAAGAACCCCAGTTATTTATTTACATAAATTAAAAACTATCCTTTGAATTCTCATGTCTTTTAGCCACTCTGGAATGTTTAGATTTGTATTTTATTTTGAAACTACTAAATTCTTTCCTTCTTTGAGCTCCTGATGCACTTCGTAGTTTCAATTATTAAAGCAATTATCACTTTTAGGTTTGTCTAATTCTCTAAACAGACTGCTTCTCAGGAAAAGTGTGAATTACGTGTTTTCACGTTATATCCCCAGGCCTAGTACAGAGGAACACACAACAGGGTCTCAGGTTTAGTGAGTACCTACTCTGTGCTACACATTCTGCCCCCTCCAGGAGGAAGCCTTTCATAAAGCTTTCTCCCGCCTTCACGCCACCACCTCTCCTCGTTTTAGTCCTCAGATCTCTATTTTCACAGTATTTTGGGCACAGTAATTTGGGTATTTTAAGGACAATGTCCTTACCTGAACATTGTCATCTCAACTGGACACAGAAGAAGCTTTGTCTTTGTATGTCTTGTACTCTCTGCTCTGAAAGCAATGCCTGGCACACAGCAGAAACTCAGGAATACTACCTCTCTCAAACCCTCCACAAGAGTACGTGCTTTCAAATCTCCTTGTGTGCTCATTAGGGTGTCTGAAATGCAGTTTTTATTTAAAATACAGAAAGATTTATACACTAGTGAAGAATTTCTATGTGATATGACTTGATTATGCATAAATCTTCATCTTCCAGCCAAAACCAGAAAACGTCTTCAACTGTCAAAATTCTTTTTTAGTGTTAGCAAACTCAGGCTACTTACTAATAGGAAGAGATATCATTTCCACAGTTCTTCTTAATAGAAGGATTATTTCAGTGTCATGAATACTTTTACACTTAAGTAATTACTACAGTTCATGTTCACAGATACCAAGAACAGCATTTTAACAAGTTTTTGGCAGTATTCCTCTCTAGTTTCCTTGACTTTGGACTAAAAAGCTGCACTGTTTAATAAGATGCTCCGTCAAAGATCACTACGGGTATTTCTTACTATAAGGCATAGTCAGTATCTGTATAAATCTACATACAATCTGAAACACTAGGAGGATTTTCCTTGTGTTTTCAACAATAGTGAGATGAAAATATTTCAAAAAGAAATTAGGCTTTTTCTGAATGACATATAATGTACCTTATGTTCCACAACCTTACTTGCTTAATTTTTCTCTGTAGCACATTGTGATCACCTAACATAATCTGTATTCACTTGTTTGTTTTCCGCCTGTCTGTCTCTGCCTATTAGAACATAAGCCTCCAGAGGACAGGGCTTCCTCTTCCTCAGAGAGTAGATCAGTACCTGGCACAAAGTAGGGTCTCAGCAAATATTTGCTGAATAAGTGACTTTTTATGAACA
Source organism: Phocoena phocoena (assembly GCF_963924675.1). Classification (NCBI taxonomy): domain Eukaryota; kingdom Metazoa; phylum Chordata; class Mammalia; order Artiodactyla; family Phocoenidae; genus Phocoena; species Phocoena phocoena. The sequence continues at coordinate 28,087,681 of NC_089235.1, read as the reverse complement.
AATTTAAATGATAAAAACAATATGATCACAGATTATTTTTCAATGAATTAGTACAATAACAAAATTCATGCTTATTGACTAAAATTACTTTCTTACTTAATGCAAATACTTGTCATTTCACACCTATCTTTTGCCCCCAAGATGAGTCTGAATGAGTTCACTGATTTAGATGAAATTGCTTATATTCAGAGATGTGAAGATATATTTTTAAATTTACTGGAACAAAGTCACAATGAACAAGCAAGTTCTCTTTTATAAAAATTACTCATTCCATAAGACCAACAAACATAAAACCTATTACAGTCAAACAAATTAAAACAAAGTTTGTCTGACATATGTGTTATATATAATTTTGATATGAATAACCATGTCATTAATGATTATTAGGTAGAAATAGCCTAATTACATGACACAAATACTATTAATTTTAACAATATTACATGGTACAATCAAATTTGTAGTTTTTCTCTTTTACATTGTTAGTTCTTCATTATCTATAATTAACATCAATCTGAACATTCTTCGCAAAGACCATGTGACAATTTAATTTCGTCCACATATGCAACAACCTCTCACCCAGCCTCACTCATCATCACACATACACAGATGCATGTTAAAACAAATATCCTGGGGCTTCCCTGGTGATGCAGTGGTTGAGAGTCCTCTTGCTGATGCAGGGGACACTGGTTCGTGCCCTGGTCTGGGAAGATCCCACATGCAGTGGAGCATCTAGGCCCATGAGCCATGGTCACTGAGCCTGCACATCTGGAGCCTGTGCTCCGCAATGGGAGAGGCCACAGCAGTGAGAGGCCTGTGTACCGGAAAAAAAAAAAAGAAACCCCCCCAAAAATAACCCCCCCAAAACCCTAAAATATATCCTGACTCATAGTCATCAATGTTTGGCACACCTTGTACCAAAGCTGACTTTCTTAGGCTCTATATAGGGATTTTTACTCTCATCAACTCCTTCCTACATTACTTTTCTCACCTCAGGGTATAGAAAGCATCCACTCTTGAATCTTATATCTCAGGTCAGTGGATTAAATCCTGTTTTAAACCATCAAAATTGGGGACCTCAAATATACCTAATGAATTAAGGCCAAATTCATGAGTACCATGTTGCAGTACAGGTAGGAAGATGAGAGAGAGGCAGGGGCAGTGGCTGAGTGAGAGGAGGGGCTTTAGTAAAAGCAGAACCTGGGCAACTTTCAGCCAAAATCATGAAGAGGAAGAATGTAGACATAATAAGGCACAAAATGTCAGTGAAAATAAGACGGGTGCCAGCATATCATTCTTTTTTTCCAACCGTCTTAAAAAATACAGACTGAATAGAAGTGTTTTGTCTTCAAAATCAGATTTATACCTGTAATGTCAGAGGTCAAAAGAAGCATTGCTTGCTTTATAAAATATCTCCATATCTACTCCCACACAATATGATTTCCTTTAATGGAAGGAAGGAAGGAAGAAAGGAAGGCAGGAAGGGAGGAAGGAAGGAAGAGGGAAAGAAAGAAAGGAAGGAAAAGAGGGGCTCCCCTGGTGATGCAGTGGTTGAGAGTCCGCCTGCCAATGTAGGGGACACGGGTTCGTGCCCTGGTCCGGGAAGATCCCACATGCCGCGGAGTGGCTGGGCCCGTGAGCCATGGCCGCTGAGCCTGTGCGTCCGGAGCCTGTTCTCTGCAACGGGAGAGGCCATAACAGTCAGAGGCCCGTGTACCGCAAAAAAAAAAAAGAAAGGAAAAGAGGAAGAAGCAAGCCTCTGTGTGTGTGTGTGTGTGTGTGTGTGTGTGTGCGCGCGCGCACGTGTGTGAACGAGAGAGAGACAGAAAGAGAACTACTCTGTGCTATGTGTCAATCACTGGGCTAGTTATATACTGTATCACTAATCTTCATAATCTTCACAACAATCCTGTTACTTAGCTATCTTTACCTCCAATTTAGAAATGAGTAAACTTTAGCCAAATGAGGACAAGTACAGGTAACATTCAGGGACACTGCATGACTTACATAGTTGGGTTGACAGCATTTAATTGGGGACTAGACCAAAATTATTTTAGGACCAAGTTAGGGGGTGATGCATTTGGCAACTGCTGGAGAAGAGTTAAATAAAAGGGTCACTAGTAATGTACTGAAATCAACAGAGTGACATTTGCCCAAACTCATCACAGGAAGTGAACACTGTGGTTTAATAAGAGCTAACATTCATTTAGGGAGTTCATATTAGGTGCCAGATTCTCTTCTAAGAGTTTTATATGCATTACTCATTGGATACTGAAAACAATTCTATGATGGATTTATTATTATATTATTATTGTTACTATTATTATTACTATCATCATCATCCTCATTTTATGTTTCAGTAAAATGAGGCTGAGAGCAAAGTGTTCAGAATAAAGTCTCACAGAGGGCAAGAGGGTGTGCCCTACTTTGAACTGTCTGGCCTTTCTCCAGAGCCCGTGCACTATAACATGTCATGTAAGGTCAAAGGGATACTTTTGGCAGCTATTTAGGCAGTGGGGGATGAGGACCCACAAGGGACATGTTTCCATGACAACGAGTGATGTTAAACTAACTTCTAAGCGGGGTGGATACAATTAACTGCAGAGTTTTGGCTGCTGGCAGAGACAGTCAAGTTCAGAAACACAGCGGACTGCTTGGGACAAGAGAAGTCTGCTCACCTCGCAGCAGTGGTGACTTCCCTTTCCCAGACATGTCACCTTCCCTGCCTCTCCTCCCCACGCCCAGCCCTCATCCTTTCCTCCAAATAAAACACCAAAAGAACATTTAGAGAATGCCAAGAGTATCAAATTTTTAGCCCATCCAGAGTTCTAACATCCTTATCTGGTTTAAAAATTACAATATGTGTTGATTTGGATAAAACTTCTAAGAATTTCATCAAGACATAGTATGTAGACCATATAGAAGTATTTAACTTGAACTGCATGATATCTGCATGATATCTATATTTCAGAACTGCATGATATCTATATTTCAGAAAATTACTAGAATAATAAAATGTTAAAATTTTTCAGTGTAATAAAATTATTTTTTCAGTGTAACAAAATTATGCTGCCAAAATTCCTCATTTACAGATGTCTACTCCACAACAGACAGCTCTTACAAGTTTGTTGGATGGAAAACTGAAGGGAACTGTGGGGCATGACCTCAAGGGCCTTGACCCCCATACTTCCAGCAGGAACCGGAGTCCAGATTCCCTAGGAGTTAGCCCACAGCTTTTTCCTCTGAACACACTAGCTCTGAAATTACAGCCTTAAGTGATATCTCTACACTCCTTCGGTCAATTTTTCTCCAGTTTGGACAGAAATTTAACCTTTCTCTTATGTCATTCTTATCACTCAACAGCACGAGGTACAGATGTGGACCTTCTTTATCCTTCCCTCGCTACCATGCCAGCTGTCCCCGTGGAAACGCTGCCCCTTCTCCTCTCAGATACGAACTCTGCTTTTTTTTTAAATTTTTAATTTACTTTATTGGAGTATAGTTGGTTTACAATGATGGGTTAGTTTCTGGTGCACAGCAAAATGATTCAACTATACATATGAACACACATATATGTATTCTTTTTCATATTCTTTTCTATTATGGTTTATTACAGGATACTGAAGATAGTTCCCAGTGCTATACAGTAGGACCTTGCTGTTTATCCATTTTATACATAATAGTTTGCATCTGCTAATCCCAAACTCCCAATCCATCCCTCCCCCACCACTCCCTTGGCAACCAGAAGTCTGTTCTCTATGTCTGTGAGTGTGTTTCTGTTTCATGGATAAGTTCATTTATGTACTATTTCAGATTCCATGAACTCTGCTCTCTTTTTTGAAACATCTCCTTGCTGGTGAAGTCCCTATAAATCCTTGACAGAAGTTCTTTCCTCAGGATCTTTCAGGGATAACATCCAAATAATTTTCATCCCCAGCACAATCACTGATCCATCTTTTCAACAATTTAAGCCAGTATATCTAAATCTTTTGTACATGTCTATATTAAGTGATTTGCTCTCTTGCCTAATGCCTCTGAAACTGGACCCTTGTCTATTTGTCCAAAGTCAAGTGCTCTCCTGTTAGTGGATAATCTAAAAATTGTTATTAATTAAAATATTGAGTGGCTATCATATAAAAATCTTATCATTTTACCTAGTACCTCATATTACTAATATATTCACCATTTGTCCTTTTTAAATCAAAGGAAACAAAACTTCTTAATGTTTGGTTCAAGTTTTCATTCAAAATATTGGTTCAAATGAGAAAAAAAAAAATCCTGAATGATGCTTCTTTATACTTGACTGCTGTTGAAAGTGAAGCAATAAACAAACAAGTCAATTCTGTGTTCTTCGATTTGGTTCATTAAATTTTTTTATGTATCTGGAAAAGACTTTTCTAAGATTTTTTGTAAACTATAATTGGATTTTATTACTGTCTTTATTCATTTCTTTGGACTTTCTCCAATTCCTTATGCTCTAATATCAAATAAGTCTTTGAAATCATTAAATTTTTGAAATATGTAATACCAAGTATTAAATACAGTTAAATATTTCTCCTTTATAACTCACTTTAATGTGACTTTATTTTCACCAGATCTCCTTAGTGGTAATTATTTTTGAGCATTCTCACTTTTGCTTGCTACTCTTTTTTGTATGGTTCCCATTCCATTTTATCTCAGTTTCATCTTTCCTTTAGCCTAAATTTGATTACTCAGACTTAGCTTTATCTTCTTAATCATCTTATTTGCCCATTTATATTTGGATAAATTTGCATTGTCTCAAGTTGAATAGATTGAATACTATCTTTTTAATCATAACCTTTGGATAGGTCCAAATACCTAATGGTTACTAAAAAAAATTTTTTTTAAAGAAGACTAAAACATATACAATTAAATCAACCTTGAATTTCCTAGAGTATGAAATGAGTTATTTATGCCTGTGTAAATAGTTTACCTAACTTCAACATATTTTAATAAATGTTGTTAACAAATTATACATGAAAAATGTAGTAATCCTAGACCTAAAGAAACACAGTCTCTTTGAGATCATAGCCACATAAAAGGTACTAAAACTATAACGAATTACCTTGCAGACATAGGAACACAATAATATAGTTTATTGGATGTGAACATGATGTAGGGGAATTGCTGTACCATGTTCCCTGGAGGTGTTTTATTTATGAAAAACATGTGTTCAGTAGTTCACAACTCTGTTTCAGAAACACGATCTCCACTGAATCCTGAGATGGAGAGACACTTATGAGTTTACAAGACATAATGATGAGAAAGTAAAATATCCTTAAAGTCATAAGAGTTTCCATAATTATGAAAATTATATATAGAATTTCACTATAACAAAATTTTAAAAATATGAAATATACTCTTATCTATCTATGTATCTATCATCTATCTACCTATCTATCTATGTATCTATCCATCTATCTATTCTTTCTATCTCTCTATCCACATACCCACCTACCTATCTTAAAAACCAGAGAGTTGTGAGTTGTAAAGCTACCCAGCAAAACAGTGTCTGGGGGTGCTTAAAGGATGTCATACTCTAGAGGCCAGAATGTAGCTGAAGAAGATGCTTAAAAAAGAAGAGAAAATACAGGCAATGGTGGTGCCAGCCAATTGGTACCTGAAGCAGAGGAAGACAAAATGTAGCAATGCTCCATGGAGAAATAAAGTGCTCAAAGTCCTGTTGCACCACCTGTGGATTTCTTAGGACACTGCCTTTCTCTTTTTTCTGGCTGATTCTATCTCAGTCAGCTCCTTCCATCAAACTGGTCCAACTCTCTTCTTTTTAGTCTCTGAATTCAAGCATCTGGTCTTGTCTTTCTAGTCTATTGTTTTTCATTCTTGCTGTCTTTTGCCTATATAAAACTATACTTTATTGTATACATGTATAGTGGAGTATAAGTAGGGGATTATTTACCTCAAATTCTTATTGGTATTAAGCAAGGAATAAAAACATGATGTCAAAAAAGGCTGAACCAGGGGATTTATCACTTTACTGTATGATGCCTTGCATTTTCTGCTTTAATGAGTATACATTATTATGGTTAGGACCAAATATTACAATTTCAATCACTACCCCTAGAGTCCACCAATATTAGTTTCATAATGTAAGCAAAGTAAGTACATGAGATACTTCAATTAAAAACTGTTCACTAATTATAAAAATTGAATGGAATCATATAAATGATTATTAAGTGTTTATGTCAAAACACTATTTAGGATTTTACTTCAGTTTGAATTGCTGGGCTTATTGTTCTTATTTTTAAAAATATACTTCTGTTACTTTATTTATCTTAAAACAGTTATGTGAGGAAGGAGGTGTTATCTCATTTTACAGATAAGGGAACTGAAGTTCAGGTGTCAAGTTCATAAAGCTAGCAAGAAGTAGAGCTGGAATTTGATTCCAAGTTTGAACTGTAAAAATCCATGTCCAATCCATGACACCACTATCTTATATATTGAATAAATAAATGTCAGACAATAAAGGCAAATTCAGAAAACAGTAGAGAACAGGGAACACTATCTAGGATTTTACTTCAGTTTGAATTGCTGGGATTACTGCCATTATTTTGGAAACTATACCTGATTTTAATGTGTAAGACAATGGGAGAATAAACTTGATATACAGAATTTCAATATAGAATTCATGCTGATAGTCACCCATCTTAGTATTCCAAATAAAGGATTCTAGAGATGCATATACAACAATTCTGAAGATATTTATGTAATGGTAGAATAGGAGCCTAATCAATGCATATGATATATTTGTATTAGCCTAAGGTCTAATGTAGACTTGGAGTATGTTCTTCATGGAAATGAATGAAGTAATTTAGAATGGCCCAGGGAAAGTTTTCAATTAAAAATAGATAAAATTAGGTCAAAAATTTAACTACACATACACACATACACACAAAATATTAAAAATATTTGGCTAGATGTTACAATGTTTTCTTTATTGTTTGAACTATAATATTTTAAATGGGCAAAGACCAATACTAGATGTGTGAATCTTTACCGACTTTTAAAGCATACTAGTTAAAAATAAATTTATATTTATGGATCATATTCAGCATATTTTGGTTTCTAATGATGCTATCAAAATTGTTACTCTAAAATGTCTAATCATTTCCAATGTAAAATGTGCATAAAGTATCTTGTTATATTAATAGAATTCATTTCAGCCTGTCTACAAAGTAGTATACACAGCAGTCCCATTCTCTTAATTCTTTTCCTGTTCATATTTAGTTACAAGTACCACATTGATGAGCAACTTCAGCCTGCTGAGTTGAATAGATTGAATTTTCAGGTACAATTTAGTATTACATAGCAGGACGGTATTTTAGGAATCCAGCTCCAATCCTCATTTTGTGTGTATTTGTGTCTGCTAAGGGGCTCAGAACCACCTGGATAGTCTTTGACCTCACATATGTATTCAATGACAACTATTTGAATAAAGTCTGCATCTGCCATTACCAGCACAGCAGTATGAGAACAGTAAATATGTAAATGCAATTCACAATTTTCTTACTGTCATAAAAACTATTTTTAGATGTTTTCTTAAATGGCTTTAGATGTAGAAACAGGAGCTATAGGTAGGGAAAAAAAGAGTATCAACTTTTATTTTCCAAACTGTCTCCTTCAGTTCGATGAACACTAAATTTCATGTTATCTTTAAATTATGCCTTGGAAAGCTTTAGAAATCCTGCCAGGATTGCGCAATACTTAAATAAGTCATTAAGGGGTGGGTCACAAAACATGAACACAAATACAGCATATGAAAAGGTGATTATTCGATTAAAAAAACCTTTGGTTCCTAACTTCTAAGACTGTCTAGAGAAATGATTGTAAGAAAATAGTATAATAGAGAAAGAAGGGGGATTTCAGCTTGTAACTATCTGATCTTGATTCAATGAGAAAAAAATCTGTATTTTGCTTTTGCTATTTTCTGGGGGAGTTGATGGTACAAGTTTCCAATAGCATAACTACCCATGTTCCCACCCTGATCAGATTAACCTGATTCTTTATTATTATAAAATTTAAGACTCCAGCTATTATCCTTCATTGAAATTAATTTAACCTTTTTTCTTTCATATACCTAATACATATACTTTGTGCACTGAAACTGTGCCCTTCGGAGCTCTGAGCAAAAACAAATGTGATTGTTCATGCAGCTTTTATTTTAGTGGGGAAATACAGACATTAATTGAGTGATAATATGAAAAATATATTCTATAGGTTCAAAAATAGGTGCTCTGAAAGTAGATGTGTGGTCTGTCCTATAAGAATGTATAAAAAAACAGTCCTTGACAGTAATTAGGTCCACTCTTCTCTGAAGCTATATGGATGAGTGCCATGGTAGGAGTGAAAGAACAGTCACAGGTGATCATAAAGTATCAGTGAGAAAATTACTGAGATGAGTAGAAAGCTTATAAGAAATACATATGCTGATATATGAAGTGAATGATAGAACACAATTGTTATTCAACAAATAATGTTGATAAAAGTTATGTTAAGTTTGTTTCCAATTTGCAATCATATTTCAAACAATTGTTCATTACTCAAATTAAGACAATAGTAGTTAATAGAATTCTATGCCTCATCACTCCATCTTACAAAAACTGGTTAAGTGTGTACTTGATATAGAGGGTAGAGGAAGATAAATAGCCATGATCTTAATCTTGAAATTTTATTTACTAATACATATTATGTGAATCTAAAGGTTTTTAAAATAAATGTTTTAATGAAAATACCAGTGAAAGTATGTGTCTATATCAAAGAGGATAAATGTATCCAGAACCCTCACACTCTAAATGCTGCTTTTAGTTTTGCAAAAGTGGCAGTGAGTGGTGATAGAAAGTTGTGTAATAAGTCGATAAGTATCTGACAAGAGTTCATTCAATACAGATCATTGGACGAGATATCTTGAGAAATTTCAGTGGAAGCAGAAGAAATAATATCTGTCCTAGAGGACATCATAGAAACGTAAACCAAGATATATGTATGTGAGTTGGTGACCATGACATGAACGGTTTAGTGACAGCCACCCAAATATGCTAAAACAGATGAAACAAATAAACTGCTGAAAATTATGTGCAAAGACCTGACACATTACTGAGAAACAGTGATGAATAAACATGACTTCAGAAAACGGTAATAAGAAAATATTTATAAAACGAATACCAAATCAAGGCATTTCTGGTTAATCCTCATTCTACTTGATATTAATCAATATCTGACAATGTTAATTATTAGCTTTTTTCTTGAAAACTCTATTTCTTGACTTATATACCATTGTTGTTTCTTGTTTTCCTTATCGGTATGACATTTATATTTATTAATCCAACTATGCAAAGCTAGAGATTCAAATTCTATATCTGCTAAACATGTTTTAAAACTCAAGATTCTGAGCCAGACTGGCTTGGTTTATTTGAATGCCAGTTCTGCCACTCAGCAGCTTTGTGATCTTGTTGCTTTGCATATACATACCACAGTTTCCTCATCTGTAAAAGTTTCCTCATCTATAGCATCCTCACATTATTATTTATAATTAATATAATTATTATAAGAATTAAATGAGTTGATATATAAAAAAGTGTTTAGAACAGTGACCAGAATAATAGGTATTATTACTAAACATATTCATGTGGCTTTTCAAAAGTCATATCAAATTCAATACGGTGCAAAAAAACATGCTTCTTTTCCGTTGTTTTTGGCCAGATTACAACATACCATAAAACCACAAAACTGTAATCTACTATGTCTTCTCATTTGCTACTATGTCCCTAGCAGCCCACCCAGTGTCTGAGATATACTACTTGCTCCACCAATATTTATTTATAAAATTAATTAGTATATTGATTTTCTAATTTTTCTGTAAAAATTACCACAAATTTAGTGACTTTAAAATAGCACAATTTTTTTCTCATAATTTGGGAAGTCAGAAGTTGAAAATAAGGTGTTAGCTGGGTTACGTTCTTTCTGAAGAATTCAGAGGAGAATCTGTTTGCTTTTTCCAACTTCTAAAGGTTGATTGTCTTCCTTGGCTCATGGCCCCTTCTTCCACCTTAAAAGTGCACCATTCCAACCACTGGTTCCATCACCGTATCTCCTTCTTCTTACTTTGACCCTCCTGAGTTTCTCCTATAAGGATTCTTGTGTTTACATTGGCCAACCCAGATAAGCCCAATCAATATTTTAAGATCCTTAATTTAATCATATCTGCCAAATCCCTTTTATCATATAAGGTAACATAAATACAAGTTCTGGGAATTGGGATGTGGACATATTAGGAAAGTTGTTATTCTTTCCACTACAGTCTCCCTCTAGCTCCCAAAGTGTTATGTCTATCCCACTCCATTATGTTTCAATGCCTGGGAATAATCCTATGTGGTTCTTGGTTCCTACCTCCAGGGCCATAGCTTTTCCCTCTGGGCCCTTGGTTCTATCCTCTGGGCCTGAAGCTCCACCCTCAGAGACATCCTTATTTTTTCTTAAGGGTAGTACATGTTTGCAGTAGTGAAGTTTTATCACACTGTTTTCTTTCTGTAGAATTTTGGGAGTCAAGTAGGCTTTGTTTATTTTGTCCTTTCTTTGTCCCTTCAGTTCAAGAATTTCCACTTGTATAACTTCCTCAAGAACCTTGTGGATCTCCCATGAATGGCATGGGGCATGACTCCATTGGACAAGAAGATCATCCACAATTCTCTTGTGGATAATCTCATTTCTATTTCTAGATTCTGCTGAGATAACTGAGAGGATCCATGAGACACATGCTTATTATCTCTTCAAAGAGCTCTCTGTGTGACTGAACACACAGTCTGTCCTTATATTTTCAAAGCATTAGCAAAAGGTTGTCCAGCCACACACTTTGCAATATCTCCAGAGCATGCTTTCCTGAGTGTGAATTTTATTATTATTTATTTTAGCATCTTTTGCGGTCTGGATAGTCTGGGAATTTCCCTTTTGGCTTAACAGCTCTTTCCTGAACTTACCTCTTTCTTCTTGCATTTTACTATAAACAACAAGAAGAAATCAGGTCATACCTTCAACTCATTGCTTGGAAATTTCCTCAGCTAAATATCTAAGCTCATCAGTTAACCATATGATTATATTATATGTACACATAACAGTTCATCTGCTTTCCACAAAACTGTAGAACATAACTCATCTAAGCTTTATACCATTATATAACAAGGATGCACTTTCCTCTAGTTTTCAATAACATATTCCTCATTTCGTTTTGAATCCTCACCAGCATTCCTCAACTCAGATTTAATGTCCTTATTTCTACTAACATTCTGCTTATTATGAGTTAAGTGTTTTCTAAGACAATATAGATTTTCTCTATCATGCTACTCACTTCCTTTTGAGTTCTGCCTAGCAGCAACTTTAACATCCATGTCTCTACCAACAATTTGTTAAAAGCAATCTAGGATTTTTATCATGCTCAAAATTCCTCTAGCCTGTAGCTATTACATTACCTAATTTTAAAGCCACTTCCATGTTTTTAGATATTTGTTACAGCTACACCTGACTTCTAGGTACCACAATCTTTATTAGTTTCACTTTGCTGCTGTAGCATATTATCATAATAATAGTAGCTTAAAACAACAAAAATTTGTTCTCTTAAGTCTGGAGGTCAAAAAACTAAAATTAAATTGTAAGCAGTGTTGCATTCCATCTATATGTTTCAAAGTAGAATCTGGAGGATCCATTTCCTTGCCATTTCCAGTTTCTAGAGGCTGCTGGTATTTCTTGATTTATGACCTCTTTCTTTATCTTCAAAGTGAATTACTTCAATAGCTGGTCCATTGTCATATCTCACTTTACTCACTTTGATCCTGCTGTGGGTCTTATAAGGGCCCTTGTGATTACATGGCCAATAGAGATAATCCAGGATAATCTCTTCCTATCTCAAGATCTTTAATTTAATGGCATCTGCCAAGACTTATTTGCCATGTAAGTTAACATATTCACAGGTTCTGGGAATTAGGACATGGACATCTTAAGAAGAATATTATTCTGTCTACCACACTGAGTGAGTGATACATCATACTCAAGCTTTTTTTGACTAGTCATATTCTATGGCTCCTTCTCTCATAACTAGTCCTGTTATTACTAATTTACCAACATATCCCTCTTATGTAGGTTTCTTTTCTCCATTCCTACTATCACCACCCTTTTCTGCTCAAATATCTCCACTAGTAATGTAGAAGTCTCTTAGCTCCAATCTTCGACTGGCCAGTCCAGTTTTCATATTGCTATCAGAATGTTCTTTCCAATCCCCTCAGATTTTGATACCTCATTTAAGTAGCTTTTGAATAACTAGAGAAAAACATCTAAAATTCTTAGCATGACATTTTTGATCTTCCATAATCAGGTCTTAACTTTTCCTCTTACATATTCTTAGCATCACCCACCTTTCATAATATGGGGAAAACACCTAGATTTAGGTTGTTCCATAAACCTACCAGTCCATTGATAATATTTTCACTATGCTTATTTTTTGAAAAGTCTTCCCTTATACCTTAGTTAATTCAAAGAAAACATCTGTTTTGAAACTTTCTCCAAATACCATCATTTGGGTTTTTGCTTTTCCTTCTTTTATGCCAACATAATTATTTATTTACAATATTGACCACTATAACAGACTATAGTGGGATTTTTTTTATAATTAAGTGTAAATATTTCTGTCTGCTTCTCCCAAATGCCCAGACTAATACTTCTGTATGTAATATTCATGTGAGTAAAATTTATATTGAAAAATAACCTACACACAGAGAATTCATGTGGAGTTTAATACATTTTACAAAGGGAACACACTGTGTAATCAGCATCTAGATCAAGAAATTGTCCCTGTTCCGTCTCTTCCCAGTGACTTCTTCCCAAGGTTAACCACCATACCAACTAATAACACCACAGTTTTTTGTATGTGTTTTTAAGCTTTATATAAATAAAATCATGCCCTGTAGATACTTGTATTTGGCTTCTTGTGCCCAAAATTATGTTTGGAATATTTAAACATGTTGGTGGGTGCCATGTAATCTGTTCATTTTCATCTCTATTGTAGTATTTGGTTGTATCAATGTGCTACAATTTTTTTTGTCCATTCTACTGTTGATGAACTTTTGGGTAGTTTCAGTTTGGGGCTTTTAGAATTAACACTATTATGAATATATTTGAACAAGTCTTTTGGTAAACATATATATTTGATTTTAAGGGGTATATATTTATATTTTGGAGTAGAATTACTAGTTCACAAGGTAATGTATGATCAGATGTAATAGATATGCTCAAGACCTTGCTTTAATTATTGTAGATTTATAATGTTTTCCAAAGTGCTTATATCAACCTACATTCCCATCAGCAATGCATGGCAGTTCTAGATGTTCCACATCCTTGGCAACATTTGTCAGTATATTTATTTAAATCAGTTTGGTAGCTGTGTACTGGGAGATCACAGTTTTAATTTGCATTTTTCTGGCGATTAATGAGTTGAAAACCATTGTGTTTTGTTCATTTGTATATCCTCTTTTCTAAAGTGTAATTTCAACTTTATCTCCATTTCTCTGTTGAGTTTTCAGTGTTTTTTTTTTTTTCCTTTAATTTGATTTGTAGGAATTCTTTACAAATTCTGGATAGTAGTCCTTTGTCATATATATATATGTAGAGAGAGAGAGGGAGAGAGAACATGCAAAAGAAGCGATGCTCAAATCAATGGAGTGAGAAAATATAGTCTAAGTTTTCTCATGTGCATGGATGCAAAAATCTAAACCAGAGCAAAATATTAGCAAATTATATGTGGTGATCCACAGAAAGGATAACATATCATGATCATATTGGGTTTATTCTAGAAATAAGGTCAGATATAATATTTAATAAATGAGAAAAAATCATATGCATCAGTAGTAAAAATATATATCTCTCAAATACCTTCTTCCACACTGTGACTTTCTTTTCACTCTCCAAATGATGCAGTTAATAAACATGAGTTCTTACTTTTAATAAAATCCAAATTTTCCTGCTGTAGTTATTATTTTCTGTTACCTTTAAGAAAGCTTTGTGCTCTCCAAGATAATGAAAATATGCTCTTATGATTATTTTTAGAAGTTTTATTAATTTCACCTTTTGATCTCCAATATAATTGAAATTTATTTCTTGTATGGTGTGAGGTAAGGGGTCAAGATTAGAGCTCTTTTTTTTTTTTAAATGGAGATCCAATTTATTGCACATAATTTAAACAGACTATTATTTTCCTCCTGAACTGTAGTGTTACTTTTATTATGAACCAATTGACCATATATATATATATATATATATATATATATATATATATATATATATATAAATCGATTTCTGGATTCCATATTCAGTTTCTTCAGTCTGTTGATTTATCCTTGCACCACACACATTGTCTTAATTATTGTAACTTTATAATGAGCCTTGATATCTAGTGGTGTACACCTACCAATTTTTTGTTTGTTTCGAGTGTTTGTATATTCTTATTCCTTCTTATTTCCATATTGAATTTTAAAATAAGATTGTCAGTTTTTATTTTTAAAAATTAATAGGGTTTTGATTAGGATTGCATTTAATCTATAGATTAATTTGGACAGAAATTGTATCTTAATAGTAGGTATTCAAATTCATGAACAGATTTTGCAGGTTTTAGTGTAGAGATTTTCCACATCTTCAATTAGATTTATTCTGAAATATTGGAAGTTTTAAAAACAATTTTAAGTAATGTGCCTTTAAAATTTCACTTTCTATATGTTTGTTGTCCCTGATGGTATAGAGAAAAAAAATTGACTTTGTATATTTGACTTTCTGGAATTGCTAAACTAATTCTAATTGATTAAAACAATCTACAGTTATATTGTTTTATATTTTCTATAGTTCAATCAAGTTATCTGTAAATAAGAACAGTTTTTATTCCTTCCTGTAATGGCTATGATGTCCAGTGTAATGCTAAATATGAGTGGTTAGAATGGGCATTCTTTTGTCACTCTTTATTTCACAGCAAAGAGTTTCAATAATTTACCACCAAGTACGATTTTGCTTTTTTGCATATATTTTTATTTTCAGTAACTCCTTATCCCATTAAAGACATTCCCTTTTATTTCCAAGAGTTTTTAAAAATCACTATTAGATGTTGAATTTGGTCAAATCTTTTTCTGCATCTACTAATGCATATGATTTTTCTCATTTATTTTGAAATATTTTGATTGATTTGAAAATGTTACACCAGACTTGCATTTCTAGAATAAATCCAAAGTGATCATGATGTGTTATCTTTTCTATGGATTACTGCATTCAATTCACTAATATTTTGCTCTTGCTTAGATTTTTGCATCTATGCATATGAAAAAATTCAGACTATATCTTCCCACTCTACTGAGTCTAGCATCACTTCTTTTGCATGTGTTTGGTTTCTGTGAGGATATCCCATCTCTGCCATTCTCCCAGGAGAGATAGAGCCACTGTCTTGTGTGGTTCACATAGCACCTGGAGCATCCTTCTGTTATAGGCCTCACCATTGACACCCTAGACTATGCAGGGGAAATAGAATGCCAGTACTTGTAACTTAGGAGGTGTACCATTAATCTTTCTTAAATGCAATGGTGATTAATTCCTTAAGGATGCAATTGGATAATAACTTGGAGGTTTTACTATTCATTTTTGTATCTTATTGTACCTCTTCTCAACTTGTACCACTTCAACAACTTAGTGATGAAAATAAACTGTTCTTATAAAAATGCACAATTTAATTTTTCTCTAGCAAAGAGATTCAGAAAGCTAAAACATAATCTATACTTTCAACTAACCACAGATGGCTAGAATGTCCCAGATTCTATCTCAAGAGAGATGTGTAGAGAAAGATAACCCTCCTTGTAATCCGGAATGCCATAATTTATATATGACAGAAACCAAAGTCCCTTTGGCTTTCCTTCAGTAGCAGTTCATCACAAACACATTTATCATTTCTAGATATTTTATAAAATTATACTGACAAACAGACAAACAATACAAAATGTTTGTACTGCAATAAAACTGAAGAAATTAATTTTAACTTTTAGGTTTAATAAATACCAGTCACGTGGAAATTCTTCAAACAGTTCTTTAACTTGCCTGTAAAAATGTTATAACTGTAAAATGCTTACAGATGCTAGATTTCTTTTCCTTTTAACCTCAGAAATCACTTTTACAAGGAAAAAAAATTGGCAATCACACTATTCTAAAGTGGTTATGTCATTTTTTTCCCTGTAGATTCACATTTGTCTGAGTTTATTTCACAAATAAATTTATAGAAATATATGAAATAACAGATGCTATGTTCAAAAACTGAGTGATCACAATCCAGCTCTTTAGACTTCATCATCCACTTCTCTTCACTTTCCTGTTTTAATTATTTAATATTTGACTGTAGAAGTGAAAGACTGATTCTCTCTTTTATATTATTTGTATATGATAATGAAAGATAACTTTTTAAGCTGTAAGTGTTCCTTAATCTTTTACATTAGTAATTTTTTTATTTGAATTTTATTTTATATTTTATGCAGCAGGTTCTTATTAGTAATCTATTTTATACATATTTAGTGTATATATGTCAATCCCAACCTCCCAGTTCATCCCACCACCATCTCCCCCCCCACTTTCCCCCCACCTGGCTGTCCATACATTTTTTTGTCTACATCTGTGTCTCTATTTCTGCTTTGCAAACTGGTTCATCTGTACCATTTTCTAGATTGCACATATATGGGCTAATATACAATACTTGTTTTTCTCTTTCTGACTTAATTCACTCTGTAAGACAGATTCTAGGCCCATCCATGTCTCCACAAATGACCAAATTTTGTTCCCTTTTATGGCTGAGTAATATTCCATTGTATGTATGTGCCACATCTTCTTTATTCATTCATCTGTCAGTGGGCATGTAGGTTGCTTCCATGTCCTGGTTACTGTAAATAGTGTTGCTATGAACATTGGGGTGCATGTGTCTTTTTGAATTATGGTTTTCTCTGGGTATATGCCCAATAGTGGGATTACTGGGTCATATGGTAGTTATACTTTTAGTATTTTTAGGAACCTCCACACTATTCTCCACAGTGGCTGCATCAATTTACATTTACACCAACAGTGCAAGAGGGTTCCCTTTTCTCCACACCCTCTCCAACATTTGTTGTTTGTAGATTTTCTGATGATGCCCATTCTAACTGGTGTGAGGTGATACCTCATTGTAGTTTTGATTTGCATTTCTCTAATAATTAGTGATGTTGAACATCTTTTCATGTGCCTCTTGGCCATCTGTATGTCTTCTTTGGAGAAATGTCTATTTAGATCTTCTGCCCATTTATTGATTGGGTTGTTTGTATTTTTTTAATATTGAGCTGCATGAGTTGTTTACATATTTTGGAGTTTAATCCTTTGTCCATTGATTTGTTTGCAAATATTTTCTCCCATTCTGAGAGTTATCTTTTTGTCTTGTATATAGTTTCGTTTGCTGTACACAAGGTTTTAAGTTTCATTAGTTCCCATTTGTTTATTTTTTTTTATTTCCATTACTCTAGGAGGTGGGTTAAAAAAGATCTTGCTGTGATTTATGTAAAAGAGTGTTCTTCCTATGTTTTCTTCTAAGAGTTTTATACTGTCCAGTCTCGCATTTAGATCTTTAATCCATTTTGAGTTTATTTTTGTGTATGATGTTAGGGAGTGTTCTAATTTCATTCTTTTACATGTAGCTGAGCAGCTTTCCTAGCACCACTTATTGAAGGGACTGTCTTCTTTCCATTGTATATCCTTGTTTCCTTTGTCATAGATTAGTTGACTATAGGTGTGTGGCTTTATCTCTGGGCTTTCTGTCCTGTTCCAATGACTTATATTTCTGTTTTTGTCCAGTACGATATTGTCTTGATTACTGTAGCTTTGTAGTATAGTCTGAAGTCAAGGAGTCTGATTCCTCCAGCTTCACTTTTTCTCCCTCAAGATTGCTTTGGCTATTCAGGATCTTTTGTGTCTCCATAGAAATTTTAAGATTTTTTGGTCTAGTTCTGTAAAAAATGCCATTGGTAATTTGATACATTGAATCTGTAGATTGCTTTGGGTAGTATAGTCTTTTTCACATATTGATTCTTCCAATCCGAGAACATGGTATATTTTTCCATCTGTTTGTGTCATCTTTGATTTCTTTCATTAGTCTCTTATAGTTTTCTGAATACAGGTGTTTTACCTCCTTACATTGGTTTATTCATAGATATTTTATTCTTTTTGTTGCAATGGTGAATGGGATCATATCCTTAATTTCGCTTTCTGATGTTTCATTGTTAGTGTATAGGAATGCAAGAGATTTCTGTGCATTAATTTTGTATCCTGCAACTTTACCAAATTATTGATTAGCTCTAGTAGTTTTCTGGTGGCATCTGTAGGATTCTCTATGTATAGTATCATGTCATCTGCAAACAGTGACAGTTTTACTTCTTCTCTTCCAATTTGTATTCCATTTATTTCTTTTTCTTTTCTGATTGCCACAGCTAGGACTTCCAAAACTATGTTGAATAATAGTGGCAAGAGTGGACATCCTTGTCTTGTTCTTGATCTTAGAGGAAATTCTTTTAGTTTTACACCATTGAGAATCATGTGTGCTGAGGGTTTGTCATATATTACCTTTATTATGTTGAGGTAGGTTGCTTCTGTGCCAACTTTCCTGAGAATTTTTATCATAAATGGGTGTTGAATTTTGTCCAAAATTTTTTCTGCATCTATTGAGATGATCATATGGCTTTTATTCTTCAATTTGTTATTATGGTGTATCACATTGATTCATTTGCATATATTGAAGAATCTCTGCATCCCTGGGATAAATCCCACTTGACCATGGTCTATTGTCTTTTCACTGTGTTGTTGGATTCTGTTTGCTAGTATTTTGTTGAGGATTTTTGCATCTATATTCATCAGTGATTTTGGTCTGTAATTTTCTTTTTTTGTAGTATCTTTCTCTGGCTTTGGTATCAGGGTGATTTTGGCCTCATAGAAAAATTTTGGGAGTATTCCTTCCTCTTCAATTTTTTGGAAGTGTTTGAGAAGGATGGTTGTTAGCTCTTCTCTAAATATTTAATAGAATTCATCTGTGAAACCATCTGGTCCTGGACTTTCATTTGTTGGAAGATTTTTAATCACAGTTTCAATTTCATTACTTGTGATTGCTGTGTTCATATTTTCTATTTCTTCCTGGTTCAATCTTGGATGGTTATACCGTCTGAGAATTTATCTATTTCTTCCAGGTGGTCCATTTTATTGGCATACAGTTGCTTGTAGTAGTCCCTTACAATGCTTTGTATTTCTGTGGTGTCCGTTGTAACTTCTCCTTTTTCATTTCTTATTTTATTGATTTGAGTCCTCTCTCTCTTTTTCTTGGTAAGTCTGGCTAAAGGTTCATCAATCTTGTTTATCTTCTCAAAGAACCAGCTTTTAGTTTTATTGATCTTTGCTATTGTTTTCTTTGTTTCTTTTTCATTTATTTCTGCTCTGATCTTTATGATTTATTTCCTTCTATTTCTTTGGGTTTTGTTTGTTCTTCTTTTCCTTGTTGTTTTAGGTAAAGTTAGATTGTTTATTTGAGATTTTTCTTGTTTCTTGAGGTAGAGTTTTATTGCTATAAACTTCCCTCTTAGAACTGCTTTTGCTGCATCCCATTGGTTTTGGATCATCGTGTTTTCATTGCCATTTGTCTCTAGGAATTTTTTATAACCTCTTTGATTTCTTCATTGATCTCTTGGCTATTTAGTAATGTATTGTTTAGTCTCCATGTTTTTCATTTTTTTTACATTATTTTCCTTGTAATTTATTTCTAGTCTCCTAGATTTGTAGTCAGAAAAGATGCTTGATATGATTTCAATTTTCTTGAATTTACTGAGGCTTGATTTGTGACCAAGATGTGATCTATCCTGGAGAATGTTCTGTGTGTACTTGAGAAGAAAGTGTAATCTGCTGTTTTCAGATGGAATGTCCTTTAAATATCAATTAAATCTATTTGGTCTATTGTGTCATTTAAAGCTTGTTTTTACTTATTAATTTTCTCTTTGGATGATCTGTCCATTGGTGTAAGTGGGGTGTTAAAGTCTCCCTCTAATATTGTGTTACTGTTGATTTCCTATTTTATAGCTGTTAGTATTTGACTTATATATTGAGGTGCTCCTATGTTGGGTGCATATAGATTTATAATTGTTATATCTTCTTCTTGGTTTGATCTCTTGATCATTATGTAGTGTCCTTCCTTGTCTCTTGTAGCACTCTTTATTTTAAAAGCTGTTTTATCTGATATGAGTATTGCTACTCCAGCTTTCTTTTTATTTCCTTTTGCATGGCATATCTTTGCCCTTCCCCCGACTTTCAGTCTGTATGTGTCCCTAGGTCTGAAGTGAGTCTCTGTAGACAGCATATAGATAGGCCTTGTTTTTGTATCCATTCAGCAAGCCTGTGTCTTTTGGTTGGAGTAGTTAATCCATTCACATTTAAGGTAATTATTGATATGTATGTTCCTATTACCATTTGCTTAATTTTTTGGGTTTGTTTTTGTAGGTCCTTTTCTTCTCTTGTGTTTCCCACTTAGAGAAGTTCCTTTTGCATTTGTTGTAGGTCTGGTTTTGTGGTGCTGAATTCTCTTAGGTTTTGCTTGTCTGTAAAGCTTTTGAGTTCTCTGTCAAATCTGAATGAGATGCTTGCCAGGTCAACTAAACTTGGTTGTAGGTTCTTTCCTTTCATCACAGTAATATATCATGCCACTCTCTTCTGGCTTGTAGTGTTTCTGCTGAGAAATCATCTGTTGACCTTATGAGAGATCCCTTGTATGTTATTGTTGTTTTTCCCTTTTTGCTTTTAATAATTTTTCTTTGTCTTTAATTTTTGTCCATTTGATTACTATGTGTGTTGGCATATTTCTCCTTGATTTATCCTGCCTGGGACTCTCTGCACTTCCTGGACTTGAGTGACTGTTTCCTCTCCCATGTTAGGGAAGTTTTTGAGTATAATCTCTCAAATATTTTCTTGGGTTCTTTCTCTCTCTCTCCTTCTGGGAGGGACCTGATAAGGCAAAAGTTGGTGTGTTTAATGTTGTCCCAGAGGTCTCTTAGGTTGTCTTCATTTCTTTTCATTCTTTTTCTTTATTCTGTTCCACAGCAGTGATTTCCACCACTCTGTCTTCCAGGTCACTTATCAATTTTCTGTCTCAGTTATTCTGCTATTGATTCCTTCTAGTGTATGTTTCATTTCAGTTATTGTATTGTTAATATTTGTTTGCTTGTTCTTTAAATCTTATAGGTGTTTGTTCTTTCATTCTCCTAGGTGTTTGTTAAACATTTTTGCATCTTCTCAATCTCTGCCTCCATTGTTCTTCTGAGGTCCTGGATCACTATCATTATTTTGAATTCTTTTTCTGGAAGGTTGCCTTTCTGCACTTCATTTAGTTGTTTTTCTGGTGTTTTATCTTGTTCCTTCATCTGGTATATAGTCTTCTGCCTTTTCATTTTTTCTATCTTTCTGTGAATGTGGTTTTTGCTCCACAGGTTGCATGATTGTAGGTCTTCTTCCTTCTCACAACTTCATTTTTGAAGGCAAATTTCTCTGGCGCTAAATTCTTGAAAAGACATCACAGACAGTTGAGTTGTAGGTCTGCCTCCTCAGTTCTTCATGGCTGGCCAATTAGCTGTGACTTCCCTGTTCTCAGTTTGTCAAGTCAGAGAGTCCAGGTATGATGGTAAATGCACAAAATAATACACCTTGCTAACTCTGAAGCACTGCTAAACCCCCAGGAAATGCTGGGTGGACCTCTACATTAGTAATTTCTAATTTATTATATTTTCATGTTATCATTGGACACATCTTTGACTGTATTTTTTCATTGTCATTTTGTCACCTAACATTCTTAGATGATAGGATTCCAAGGTCTCAACCAAATAAATTTTACACAGATGAACATATTATTTAAATCATAAAGGGACATTTTATCCAGACTTATTTTATATTACAAATATTCATTCCAAAGTTAAAGAAAAAGAGAAAAAAAAATGAAGAATAGAGAAGTAGCCCAGTTAATCAATGGCATTTGGAGAGGAAAGCTGAATAAATCAAATACTTAAACTTCTCATTAATCCATTTTAATTCTTTTTCTTTGATTTATCACAATAAAGAATGGTAGGGCTTCCCTGGTGGCGCAGTGGTTGAGAGTCTGCCTGCCGATGCAGGGGACATGGGTTCGTGCCCCGGTCCGGGAAGATCCCACATGCCGCAGAGTGGCTGGGCCCGTGAGCCATGGCCGCTGAGCCTGTGCATCCGGAGCCTGTGCTCCGCAACGGGAGAGGCCACAGCAGTGAGAGGCCCGCGTACCGCAAAAAAAAAAAAAAAAAAAAAGAATGGTAGAATTAACTGACATAAATTTATTATCTTTCCCATACTTTTCCTAACCATAAAGTACAAAAATAATCAGTGAGTAATGTGAAATGAGCAAAAGTTCAGGAGGGGAAATAGGAATAGAAAAGAAGCAAAGGATCTACATAACAGTCCTTAGATAATAAGAGTTACTATAGTAACTATCTCAGAGATTTCAGTAAAACAAGTGTCTTCAAAATGTGGTGGGAGAGTTAATGAATACCTAGAACACAAAAGTACTAAAGAATTTTTGTGGAAAATAAAAGTAGTATTTAGAACTTTTCTGTAGTACAATGCATAGCACCCTGAAGGAGACAACATACTACACAGTTCGAATAGGTTCAATGATTTTGCTGTATGATACTGTTTCTCAAGTGACTGTTCCAAAGAATAAAGGCATTTCCAATATGAAGTAGTAAGCTATGGAGAAACTTAGATTGCAGTGTCCTCAAATGATTAGCCTCTAAAATAAATTTGATCGTCCATGTGGAAAAACAAGGCCCATGTCTATCAGGAAATCAATTAACACAATCATTTGAGTGAATTAAATAGTATTGTTGCTTTACACTGTAGTATTTCTTCCTATTCAGTGTACTTCCTTCAGAAGTGTGAAAACATATCCATGGTACTCAGCACAGGAGAGAGCACTGGAAGTTACGATGTATGAATTGAAATGAAATTGAATCATAGATGAAAAACCATATTACGCAAAACGCATCTTCTGTTTTATTAACTTGTAATAGACTAATTTAAATTAAACCCCTAGGAGCAATATTCTCTGGATGAATTAAAAATCCTAAATAATTTTAACCTTTGAGTTTGTAATATTTCAGAGTACAGATAAAATGAAAACGTGATTATCCCTGGATTAGAACTCATAAAGTTGCAATTTTAGTCATTTCAAGTATGAAAATGATGTTTCCTTAATTTGGGATCTAGAAGGACTATTTGTAATATTTAACATCAAGGGAAATCTAATTCAGCTGTTAACATGAAGGAATTGAAATGCATATGATGTTTGTCATGTTATCTGGTGAATTACACAAAAATAAAAGCACATATAAAATGAAGATTTTAGACATCAAATGAAGGCAAATCATCTTCCCCAAAATTATAAGCAATAACAAATCAAGTGTTGGAAAAGGAGGCAAATTAGAACAGTTACTATGAGGAAAAGAATTTTCTAAAAAGAAAAAAATATATATATATACAGGATTAATATAGGAAAATCACACATTGGGAAATTTGCCAAAGATGATGAACTTTTTCACACCAGGCGCCCTGTATGCATGCTGTTCATTTGGCCTAGTTCCCTTCCCTCTTCTCTGCTGGTACACACTTTTTCATATTTCAAGACTCAGTTCTCCTATCACCGCCTTAAGGGTGATTTTCCCATCTGCCCCAGGCACAGTTACACTCAGTTCTGCTATAATGCTTGTTTTGAATTTCTTCCAGAACAATTGATATAAGGGAATAGCTTGAGGTTGCTTCTGTGTGATTTCCCCAATGAAAAACAGGGAATGAATGCAAAAAATGGCATCAGTTGAACTTAAACTGAGTAGAAATACACAAAATGGTCCCATACACACCTCAGCCACACTACCTCAGTTCACTGCACGTGTTATGAGCCACATATTCTACAACCTTCCCTCTGATTTCAGCTCTCCATCCTTTCTCTACCTCACAATAATGCACAACTGCAACTCTTCCAATGGCAAACACAACCTTCAGATTTTAAGGTAAAAATACCCTATATATTGTATTATTTATGTACTTGTTAACTATTAATATATATAAAAGTGCTACATTTGTATTAGGTTCTTAACAAATTTAAAAATATGTCACGAATGAAATGTTTTAGTGTTGTGCTCCAAACCTCAACTTTCTCATTAGTCGTGTTTTTTTTTTTTTTTTTTAATTTCACAGTTTTGAATAGTGTGGTGATTTTTAGAAAAGCTTATATTGTGTTATAGCAGAATTGGCTGTAACTCCATTAGTGGCTTCCTCTTCTGTGATCCAGTAGTACTTAGCATACTGAGTTGCATTTATTTGTATACTTATCTATTTCTTCCACCAGAATGTGCAAATGCCCTGAAGTGGGAAAGAATCTGGGACTTGAAGGAAGATATTCAGGGTCACTGTGGCTGAAGGGTGACTAGGAGGGGGGTGGGGTGAGGGGCTGCAGTGTAGAAAATGGGTGGGAGTTGGGCGATGTGCAGGGAGGAAACCAGGGTAAAGCCTAGTGCAGTAGCTTCACCTGGTGGCTTGGGGTTGGTGGGTGACAGTGGAGATGGAAAAAAGTGGATGACATTTTGTTCCACAGCTCCAATCAATCAATCACCAAAACCCATTGATTTCACCTCATAACTGCTCTTTGATTCCTTCTTTCCAGCTTATCACCTCTACCTCAAGTCTCATTATCCCGCCCCTTTATTACTACAACAGCCTTTTCCTCTCCTGTTATAAACTGAATGTTTGTGTCTTCCCTAAATTCCTCTGTTGAAATCTTAACCCCCAATGTGATATTATTTGTAGATGGGGCCTTTAGGAGGTAATTATAGTTAGATGAGGTTATGAAGTTGAGTCCTCATGATGGGATTAGTGTCCTTACAAGAGATATCATAAAGCTTGCCCTCTCTCTCTCTCTCTCTATCTCTATCTCTATCTCACCATGTTCAAGCGCAAAGAAGAGGTCATGTGAGCACACAGTGACATAGTGACTACATAAAAGCCAAGGGCAGAGGCCTCAGAATGGAACTTACCTTACCAGCAACTTGATCTTGGACTTACCAGCTTCCAAAAATGTGAAAAAAATAAATTTCTATTGTTTAAGCTGCCCAGTCTATGGTAATTTGTTTCTGCAGCCCTAGGTAACACATCCGCATAAATATAAACTCTACTTGAACACGTATGTAACATATGTATATAAGCTATGCAGAACTTTTGAAACTCTTTATAGGCTTCTCAAAGCTATAGGATAAAGCTTAAATATCTTAACATATCACACCAGTTCTTTCATGATTTTAAGTCTACATAACTTCCCCCCAGCCATAAATTTTGCCAGTCCCAACCTCCTCAATGTCAAAATCTCAGTAGCTCCCTAAACACATACAGTTTTCCCATCAGTACTTTTGTTCACACAACTTCTCTGTCTAGAATGTCATTTGGATTGATCTTTATGTGAAAGTCTTCTAACTATCCTTTAATATTCAGCTCAATCCTCAACTCCTCCAGAAAACAAAAACTTTACCGAAAGCTAATCTGTTTTTTCATAATTCCCATAACATATCTTTATCATTGCTTTAAACACATCTCTTTCAATATTTTTTTTTATTATAAGTTCCTTGAGGGCAATGGTCACTTTCCTTTTTCTAATTCCTTCTGTACTACGAGATATATACTGGGTACTCCATAAATATTTACAGACTGAACAAACAGATGTGTCTAGCACAGAGACTCGGCAGAGTATCATGTATTCAATAAATGGCAGCTGTTACCATTATTTATTTTATGCACTAATGCTAAATCAGCATTAGCTTTCTTCAGGAAATGTGAAAATAAGAAAGAGACCCAAGAAAGAACTTCATGTTGTAGTAGAGTCAAATAATTTTTCTGACCTTTTGCAGCCTCCTTTTAAATTCTTTATCACACACCTGTTGTTGGTTGTATTTAAAAATGTTACACATTTTGCTGGGCAGAGGAGGTTCTTTGTATAGCAGGTAATCCATAAAGCTGACAATTCAGCCCTAGTAATCAGTTGTTGTCCATTCTCATATAGACAATGACAAAAAAAGTGAGAAAAGCAAAGTGCTCTTGTATAACTTACAATATAGGTGGAATTCGAAATTTTGAACTAATGATTTTTTTTTCAGTTGGCTGGTAATTTGAGAGAAAAGTAATACCACTTGACCTCACTCTGAAACACACGTTCTGAAAAATCTATAGATCCAGCAATCCAAAGAAGTTCAACCTCCTATAAATAGCAAAATAGAAAGTGGTTTTATTTTCCACTTGTGCTATATGTGTTTATTTCTTTAAGAAAAATGCTATCTGAAGTGGGTAAAAGAAAAATAGTTCAGGCTAATAGTTTAGACTAGGAGTACATGCACTGAAGGTACATTGAAAATGTCATAAAAAAGTCATCTCATGTGGGAGCCAGTTTAGCCATTGCTCTAAGAAGTTTTCCTTAAAAACTTCTTTAACTGAGAAAGTAGCTGAAGTAATTACATCTTTCATTTTCTTTTATTGCACAAAATATCAATAAATACTGCTGGTTTTAATCATTTTCCATTCAGAAGCAATCTTTATTCATTTTTATTTCAAGGTTTATCACCAATTTAAATGGTTAGATAGAATATGTTGTCGGTACATTTTTCTGATTCAGTAAGTCTCTGAAAAACATGTTTTGTTATGATTATTAAGAAATAGACAAATTAATTATTATTGATATAATAACATACCTTTTCTTTCTTTCTTTTTTTTTTTTTCAGGTACGCGGGCCTCTCACTGTTGTGGCCTCTCCCGTTGCAGAGCACAGGCTATGGACGCGCAGACTCAGCGGCCATGGCTCACGGGCCCAGCCGCTCCACAGCATGTGGGATCTTCCCAGACCGGGGTACGAACCCGTGTCCCCTGCATCGGCAGGCGGACTCTCAACCACTGTGCCACCAAGAAAGCCCAACATACCATTTTTAATAGGTAATCTATTCTTATTCCCATTTACCATACTTTATTTCTTTTTAAGGTTATAAGAATAACCTTGACCATGTTTTAACTGTTTATATCATCTCCAATCTGTATTTAGTACTGTCTGAAAATAGCTGAACAATGTTATTTATAATGCATTTTACTAATGCAACAATTTTAACTATTTATTATCTTATTTAACAAGGACAAACCAAGATCAAATTTTATTTCATCCAGGACATTGACAGCTGGAAAAAAACAAGTTAAGCCTTTAAGGTTTAACTCAGATGGCCCCACCTTGATGAAATTTTTCTGCTTCTTCTTTCCTTTAATTCCTCATTTATTCCCCCAAAGTGCAATAGTACATCAAACTTATCCACATGTATGTAATCAACTCTAAGCAACTGAAAACATTTTGAGAGGATTACAATATCTTCATTCATTCTTCTGTTTCCCATAAATGCTGAACACAGAAGGTCCTCAATAATCATTTGGTTGGGCATAACTGTGGCGTAATTAACTGAGTGGAATCCATAACCCTGTTCTAGGATTGGGTGGGGATCTTAAATGGTCATCTGCTCTTAAGCATAACACACTGAATCCATGGAGACAGGTTCAGATATCTCATGGGCTCACTCTAAGATCTGTTTGCTGACCTGACTAAATGCTATTAGGGACACGGGATTTGGAAACTACTGGGAACATTAGGACATGGTTTTGATTGCAATATCTTCCTAAAAATATCCATAAGTAAAAGTGTTATGTCTGTGATCAAGCTTTGTACATTTACATGCAAACCACAAACTAAGACCTATTTCTGCCATATGAACATTTACAAAATTGCACAGATTTTTTGAAGAAAGGAATAAACTGCACTTTTAATATAATCATTGTACAAGAAATCCAAATTTAACATCCATATTTGCAAATCAGTAATTCCTTTACTTTGGGATTTCATGAGTCAGAAACTCTCCAAGGGGCAAAATATTATTTCAAGTAAGGACATTCAAAAACAGTATCTCCCATCACCATCATTTCACAAAGAAAAGATTATCAAGTGCCTATAAATTATGATGAAAAGACATACAGTGTAGTATCTATGGAAAATGGAGGGCTAGAAAAGACAGACTTTTTATAAGTGTATGTAGTCATGAAATAATAAGGGATTTGACAAAGAAGTCAAAGATGGCCCTTTAGAAGAAAAGATGTGTTTGAATTTGAGAATATTTGTATTTGAGGCATGAGTACCATCAAATACCTTTTCCCTAAATTAAATATCAACTTCTAAAATTTTAATTAGTAATTTAGTTTTGAAAATATTCCCTAGGTTTTGGGTGGTAATTTTTGTATTTTTAGCCAATTTAAAAAAATTATTTGGGGAATCAGGCAATTACCTTTAGTTCCCCTATATCTGGTATTTAAGGGGTATTTTTTTTTTTAACATCTTTATTGGGATATAATTGCTTTACAATGGTGTGTTAGTTTCTGCTTTATAACAAACTGAATCAGTTATACATATACATATGTTCCCGTATCTCTTCCCTCTTGCATCTCCCTCCCTCTCACCCTCCCTATCCCACCCCTACAGGCGGTCACAAAGCACCGAGCCAATATCCCTGTGCCATGCGGCTGCTTCCCACTAGCTATCTACCTTACGTTTGTTAGTGTGTATATGTCCATGAATCTCTCTCGCCCTGTCACAGCTCACCATTCCCCCTCCCCATATCCTCAAGTCCGTTCTCCAGTAGGTCTGTGTCTTTATTCCTGTCTTACCCCTAGGTTCTTCATGACTTTTTTTTTCTTCTTAAATTCCATATATATGTGTTAGCATATGGTATTTGTCTTTTTCTTTCTGACTTACTTCGCTCTGCATGACCAACTCTAGGTCTATCCACCTCATTACAAATAGCTCAATTTTGTTTCTTTTTATGGCTGAGTAATATTCCATTGTATATATGTGCCACATCTTCTTTATCCATTCATCCAATGATGGGCACTTAGGTTGTTTCCATCTCCGGGCTATTGTAAGTAGAGCTGCAATGAACATTTTCGTACATGACTCTTTTTGAATTTTGGGTTTCTCAGGGTATATGCCCAGTAGTGGGATTGCTGGGTCATATGGTAGTTCTATTTGTAGTTTTTTAAGGAACCTCCATACTGTTCTCCATAGCGACAGAACCAATTCACATTCCCACCAGCAGTGCAAGAGTGTTCCCTTTTCTCCACACCCTCTCCAGCATTTATTGTTTCTAGATTTTTTAATGATGGCCATTCTGACTGGTATGAGATGATATCTCATTGTAGTTTTGATTTGCATTTCTCTAATGATTAATAATGTTGAGCATTCTTTCATGTATTTGTTGGCACTCTGTATATCTTCTTTGGAGAAATGTCTATTTAGGTTTTCTGCCCATTTTTGCATTGGGTTGTCTGTTTTTTTTGTTACTGAGATGCATGAGCTGCTTGTAAATTTTGGAGATTAATCCTTTGTCAGTTGCTTCATTTGCAAATATTTTCTCCCATTCTGAGGGTTGTCTTTTGGTCTTGTTTATGGTTTCCTTTCTGGTGCAAAAACTTTGAAGTTTCATTAGGTCCCATATGTTTATTTTTGTTTTTATTTCCATTACTCTAGGAGGTGGGTCAGAATGGATCTTGCTGTGATTTATGTCATAGAGTGTTCTGCCTATGTTTTCCTCTAAGAGTTTCATAGTTTCTGGGCTTACATGTAGGTCTTTAATCCATTTTGAGCTTATTTTTGTGTATGGTGTTAGGGAGTGATCTAATCTCATACTTTTACATGTATCTGTCCAGTTTTCCCAGCACCACTTATTGAAGAGGCTGTCCTTTCTCCACTGTACATTCCTGCCACCTTTATCAAAGATAAGGTGTCCATATGTGCGTGGGTTTATCTCTGGGCTTTCTAACCGATTCCATTGATCTATCTTTCTGTTTTTGTGCCAGTACCATACTGTCTTGATTACTGTAGCTTTGTAGTATCATCTGAAGTCATGGAGTCTGATGCCTCCAGCTCCTTTTTTCGTTCTCAAGATTGCTTTGGTTATTCGGGGTCTTATGTGTTTCCATACAAATTGCGAAATATTTTGTTCTAGTTCTGTGAAAAATGCCAGTGGTAGTTTGATAGGGATTGCATTGAATCTGTAGATTGCTTTGGGTAGTAGTGTCATTTTCACAATGTTGATTCTTGCAATCCAAGAACATGGTATATCTCTCCATCTATTTGTGTCATCTTTAATTTCTTTCATCAGTGTCTTATAATTTTCTGTATACAGGTCTTTCGTCTCCTTAGGTAGGTTTATTCCTAGATATTTTATTCTTTTTGTTGCAATGGTAAATGGGAGTGTTTTCTTGATTTCAATTTCAGATTTTTCATCATTAGTATATAGGAATGCCAGAGATTTCTGTGCATTAATTTTGTATCCTGCTCCTTTCCCAAATTCATTGATTAGCTCTAGTAGTTTTCTGGTAGCATCTTTAGGATTCTCTATGTATAGTATCATGTCATCTGCAAACAGTGACAGCTTTACTTCTTCTTTTCCGATTTGGATTCCTTTTATTTCCTTTTCTTCTCTGATTGCTGTGGCTAAATCTTCCAAAATTATGCTGTATAACAGTGGTGAGAGTGGGCAACCTTGTCTTGTTCCTGATCTTAGTGGAAATGCTTTCGGTTTTTCACCATTGAGGATGATGTTGGCTGTGGGCTTGCCATATATGGCCTTTATTATGTTGAGGGAAGTTCCCTCTATGCCTACTTTTGCAGGGTTTTTATCATAAATGTGTGTTGAATTTTGTTGAAAGCTTTCTCTGCATCAATTGAGATGATCATATGGTTTTTCTACTTCAATTTGTTAATATGGTTTCTCACATTGATGAATTTGTGTATATTGAAGAATCCTTGCATTCCTGGAATAAACCCCACTTGATCATGGTGTATGATCCTTTTAATGTGCTCTTGGATTCTGTTTGCTAGTATTTTGTTGAGGATTTTTGCATCTATGTGTTCATCAGTGATATTGGCCTGTAGTTTTCTTTCTTTGTGACATCCATGTCTGGTTTTGGTATCAAGGTGACAGTGGCCTCATAGAAGGAATTTGGGAGTGTTCCTCCCTCTGCTATATTTTAGAATTGTTTGAGAAGGATAGGTGTTTGCTTTTCTCTAAATGTTTGATAGAATTCACCTGTGAAGCTATCTGGTCCTGGGCTTTTGTTTGTTGGAAGATTTTTAATCACAGTTTCAATTTCAGTGCTTGTGATTGGTCTGTTCATATTTTCTATTTCTTCCTGATTCAGTCTTGGCAGGTTGTGCATTTCTAAGAGTTTGTCCATTTCTTCAATGTTGTCCATTTTATTGGCATAGAGGTCCTTGTAGTAATCTCTCATGATCTGTTTTATTTCTGCAGTGTCAGTTGTTACTTCTCTTGTTTCATTTCTAATTCTATTGATTTGAGTCTTCTTCCTTTTTTTCTTGATGAGTCTCGCTAGTGGTTTATATATTTTGTTTACCTTCTCAAAGAGCCAGCTTTTAGTTTTATTGATCTTTGTTATTTTTTCCTTCATTTCTTTTTCATTTATTTCTGATCTGATTTTTATGATTTCTTTCCTTCTGCTAGCTTTGGGGTGTTTTTGTTCTTCTTTCTCTAATTGCTTGAGGTGTAAGGTTAGGTTGTTTATTCGAGATGTTTCCTGCTTCTTAAGGTGGGCTTATATAGCTGTAAACTTCCCCCTTAGAACTGCTTTTGCTGCATCCCATAGGTTTTGGGTTGTTGTGTCTCCATTGTCATTTGTTTCTAGGTATTTTTTTATTTCCTCTTTGATTTCTTCAATGATCACTTCATTATTAAGTAGTGTATTGTTTAGCCTCCATGTGTTTGTATTTTTTACAGATCTGTTCCTGTAATTGATATCTAGTCTCATGGCGTTGTAGTCGGAAAAGATACTTTATACAATTTCAATTTTCTTAAATTTACCAAGGCTTGATTTGTGACCCAGGATATGATCTATCATGGAGAATGTTCCATGAGCACTTGAGAAAAATGTGTATTCTGTTGTTTTGGATGGAGTGTCCTATAAATATCAATTAAGTCCATCTTGTTTAATGTGTCATTTAAAGCTTGTGTTTCCTTATTTATTTTCATTTTGGATGATCTGTCCATGGGTGAAAGTGGGGTGTTAAAGTCCCTTACTATGAATGTGTTACTGTCAATTTCCTAAGGGGTATATTGTAACACTTTATTTAAGATAAATTAGTTTAAAACATTGGTGGAAAAATAATTGAACTGGTAAATTGATTGTATTTAAATACATTTTTTAAGAAAGAAATTCCTCAAACTCATCTCTGAAACCACTTAAATTACCCAAAGTTACATTACAATTAAAAATTAAAAACATTTAATAAGCATGTCTAAGAAGGTTCATGGAAAAATGCAGGTTAATTTTCAATTGTTATATTTATTTGTTAAACTTTCAGAATAACATCGTTCTCAAACAGTTTGGAACTGGCAGTACAAATATCTTGTTGTTTATGGGTTTTATGCTTTCAAATCCTTCATTTTAATTATTTAACTAAGCATGTTTATGTTTTAAGAACCCTATGTTATTTAAAAGTTGATGACACTGAGTTTTGTCTTCCTTTTCATTTTTTCACCAACAACATTGGCATATGCCCTCTTATAAACAAATTTTAAGTTAAAATAAGTAAGACTAAATCTAAGGACCCAATTTAAGTCAAACTGTGTTTCCTCTGAAGAAATTATTCTAAAGTATTCTGTAAGATTGGATTCCTTGCATTACTTAGTAAGCAAGAACAGGTCACACTAACAGGCAGGCAGGAGTTTTTTTTATTTAATGAATTTTTATTGAGGGCACAGTACAGGCTAAAAAAAAAAAATGTTAGGGATAAGAGATAAATTGTCCTGTCCACCAGGATTATTCAGTCTTGAAAAGATAAGAACTACCTTTTTAGTACTTATAAAGTCCTGTGTAATCATCCTGACTATACAATTGGGCTTGAAGAAATAAGAAGAGGCCAGAGAGAACCTGGAGAGGAAGTGACATTTAGACTGATGATGAAGAATGTAATGAATAGAGAGAGCAGCAGGGAGCAGGAAGTCCAGGCCTAAGCCAGCCCTCCTGAAACCTGCAGAATCTAGCAGTTCCCACCTTTCTGTGGGTCTCAGTGCAATCACCTGAAGAATGAGAGATTGGAGCTGTCAAACCTCTACCATCTCTTCAAATTCTAAAAATTCATTAACTCTTTTTTTAAACCACAGTCAAGTTGGTAAAGCAAAGTTTTGCAAATTTTTCCAACACAATTAGATGAGCACATTTCTAGAAACCAGAACTTCTTGGTGAGAATACTTTATTAAAATTCTCACATTTTTGTGCAATCATCTCTTTAAGAAAGATGAGATACCTGATGTTTCCTTCCTGAAGCCCCTTCTAAAGGGACAGTTCAGTGAGAAACTGTTAATTGGTTTATAAGCATTGTGTTCAAAATGAGTTGAATGCCTGGCAGAAAGAGTTATGAATAATTCCTTATATAGGAAAAGTATAAAAGCAAAACAGAAGATCTTTGAAGTCCTTTAGGTGTCTTCTCAGGGGAAAAAAGTTAGAACTGATCCTGAACAGAAAGTTTATAAATAGGATACCAACAGCAGTCGGAAATCTGTGCAAAAGACAAAAGAAGATGGGTTTCTCTTTGTTGTCAGTGGGAGATAGTTAGAGAAGATATCTTAAAGTAAAAAAAATAAACCCTGCTGCGGAGGACCAAGCATTCAAGAACTTTGATGTCAGATAAGCAAGAGTCAGCTTCAACCACCTGGGGGCGTTTTGAGACTAAATTAAGGAAGATGAATACAAAAAAAAGAGTGAAAGGACAAATAATCCATTTAAATGCAGACTTAATTTGTGAATTGCTCTATTTACAGACATGCATTAAGAAGTAAATTATTTAAATTTAGTGTTTGATGGAAATGAATGAATTTATGCTTATTTAATAAACATTTAATGTTTAAAGAAGTTGTCATTTACTAATCTAATACATAGGACCAGGGTAAAAGTTAGATACATCTACTCCACTAGTGGTAGAAGCATGCCTTTTACTTAAGGCCTGACCTGTAAGAGGGGAACAGTCATACTATACTGAAGAGGGATTTTGAATCCTTAACGTTTGTTTTGGACAGAGGTGATCATAAATATGCTCAGAATCATAAACACACTCACATGAGTGTTCTGAAGTGGTAACTCCCAAGCACAGAGACTATTCATGATCAATTATAATGTCAACATGTAGCAAAAGTGGGCAAATACCATGTTATCTTTGGTATAAAATATGGAACCAAAGAGTGAGAGGTGTTGTGACAAAACCAACACTAGATTGGGAGTTCTGGCTTCTTATCCCAACTTTATATCACCTGCTAGCTGTAATTTACCACTATATTGTAACAGCTCCAAGGGCAGGACCAAGTTTTATTTTTCTGTTTCTTGCACATAGCAAGGTACCATGAACAGTACAGTGACTTCAAAGTGGAAAGGGTAGTGGATCTGTGTGTTTGCAGTTTAAAGTACCTGGGTGTATGTTTGAATACTATGCTGAGAAGATGATCCTGGACAGAAAGAATGTGAATGAATGAATGTGATAATTAATTCATATAACTGAATAGATGAATGAAGTGTTGAGCAAGTCAATTAACCTCACTTCTGCTAAATAACACATTTATTAGTGAATCTCTCTGATGCTTGTCTATTTGATTTCTTTATGGTGCTTGATTTTGTAAGTTATTTAATATTTTTATCCTACTGGGTCATTTTTTGAGCTTTAACTACCCTGGTATGGTCTAAGTCCATTATCAACCAAGTAATATCAGTCATCATAAGCAAAATTACTTTATCATCTGTAAATCTTTAAATCCTCCCTCACATTCACTCACCAAGATGGCTGCTTTATCTCTACAGTGTCTCAGCAATCTGCTTCTCCATTTATTTCTCACTGTAATTACCTAAGTTTAGATAATATCTTTGGAATTGGTCTCCCTGTCTTAACAAACTGACCCATGTGTCTTCTCAGCATCATATTCAGACTTCCAATGAGGCACTTTATACAGCAACCACATGGATCAGCCACTCTTTTGAAATTCTTAGGTCTTACTACTGTTGTTCTAGTTGTTTTAAATAATATCTTACCTCCTCTTCTCCATCCCCAGCCCCTCCACACCAAAGTTTTACTCTTGTCCAGACCTTTACTCAAAAACTTCTTTCTCTTCGTAGAATGCTCTCTTTCACTTGGCAGAATGTTTCATTCCTTTCTCTGAGCTCCCACAGTAGCATTTAGCACTATTTAAATGAGCTGAAGGACAAGGTGACGTAAAGTCTTAGTCACGTTTGAATCCCCTATACCTAACACAGTGACTATTCAATAAACATTTTCTGATCATTATTATATCAATACCTTGACAGATACAGCATTCCATGACAGGTAGTGATAGTACTTTATAAAATAATTGCCTGCTAGTATCACATGGCTTTTCTTCACCATCCGAGATACACCATGGGAGAAAGGTGACATAGTCTACAGATATTTGCCTAAAATTTTAATGAGAAAGTTTAGGGGAGAATCCTTGTCTCTAAGGCACCATTTCCTGACAGAGCACCATACACTCCATAGCTATGTGGAAGCACCCATTCCTCTCATTCATTCCCAGAAAAGCACAGCCATCTTCTCCATTTCATATGAATACAGGCAAAAGACTGCACAATGTGTCACCATACACCATTTCCTACTGACGTACTTGAAAAGACTGGTTTATTCCGGTTGTGGATCAGGAACGGTACAAGATAAATTGGTTACATTTTATCATACCAGAAACAAAGAAACGATCAGAGATGACTCTGGTCATGTCTTCAATTTCTTTGTAGCCACCCTGAAGTGGTTCTCACTGACTAAAGTTGGAAAGATTTGAGGAAAAAAAAAAAAAAGAGAGAATAGCTGTAATGCATTGAAAACATGAAGTATTTAAAAGCATGAGTTCATAAAAATAGTAAAACAAATGCTTCATCAGTCACCTTTAAATGATATTAACCAATTCATTATTTTGAAAACGGATAAATAATCAAGCATTTATCTTGATTTTCCTACATGCACTGTACTGCAGCATAACTAAAAGAGCTGATCATACGAAATGTCTTTTCACAGAAATATTACAGCAAATAAATTAAGAAGGAATAATAGAAGATCACCATTTTGGAGTCCTAGATGGAATACCAGATTTAGGCAATGATCAGAAATGGTCACTAAAATCCAAAAAAGAGGGACAAACAGATAGCTTTGGTCTCTTGATGAAAGTACTCAAAACTATCTATGAAGTATTCCTGCTAAAACTTGAACCAGAATCTGATCAAGTCTTTAGATGTAACTTGAAGCTTACAGGAAGTACAGGGACAATGGAAATAAATAGTTTAAAATTAGAAGATTAAAATAAAAATATCATAGGACAAGTTACCCATTTTTCTTCCACAAAGGAGTTTAGTGGAAAAAGAGAAAGGGAGACTTCTTTCCTCTGTTTGAATAAAGCCATTCCACTTCCTCACTTTTACCTGGCTATCTAAAATTAATCTTCACAACTCAGCACTTAGTGTTAGGGGTCGTGATCAGATTACTTACCTGTCTCTCCCAATAGACAGAGCAGGAACAATGTATTATTAATTTTGTATTACTCAGCAACTACCAGAATGCCCAGCACATGGCACGTAACATGTGCTCAATAAATGTTTGCAGAATAAATAAGTGAATAAATTCCAAGCACCATCAAACTGCCATTTCTCTTATCTTTACAACTCCTTTTTTCATCTTATCAGCTCTGGGAGTAGAGAAAGCAATGGAAGGCAAGGTGACAAAGAAAAGCTTTTCATCTGACCACAGGAGAAGGCTTGCAAAACTTGTCATTTATCAGTGTCCTGAATACTTGCTACATGTTAGTATCACCTGGGGAAATTTTAAAAATACTTATAGTTGGTCCCATCTTCAGAAATTCTGATTCATTTGATTTTGGATGGAACCCAGGTACATAATTTTTTGAGTTTCTTGAGAAGTTACAAATGTGGGGCCAGGATGAAGAACTGTTCTGTACTTGTTTTTAATGTCTTTCTATCTCATTCAGCCTCCCAAACTCTAACCTCCTGTAAGTACAGGGTTCATTGTTATATCCTCAGAATCTAGTCCAGAGCCTGATTTATAGTGTTAACTATATATCTGTGTGTGTATGTGTACATATGCACAGTCATTTCATATGCATACTTTGTTCATGTGAATAAATATGAAAGCATTTTGTCCAGAGAACATATTCACTTTGGTGCTCCTCAGAAGTAAAGGACACTGGCCATGAAGTCAACAGAAAGAAAAATGGGTTTTTCATAACA
This sequence comes from Phocoena phocoena, assembly GCF_963924675.1. Lineage (NCBI taxonomy): Eukaryota > Metazoa > Chordata > Mammalia > Artiodactyla > Phocoenidae > Phocoena > Phocoena phocoena. The sequence continues at coordinate 28,050,127 of NC_089235.1, read as the reverse complement.
ATGCAAAGTATGTTATGGTGGTTCGATATATGTGATAAAGCTAGTTCCTAATGCAAGAGTAGAGCCAACCATGGTTGGCAGAATAAAAGTTCTGTTATCTTTGTTTTACTAAGAAAACACATACAGATCCAGAAGTCTATCAAAGTACGTGCCATCAAAGTGGTTGTCGGTTCTCAGTGTGCCAAAACAAAACACGTCTATATTCCAGAAAATACTAGAGTAAGCAAAAACTGGCCCAGTATTGCTTTCATTCCTTTTTGCCAGATGGTTCCTATTTGATAGTAAAAAAGATCTGAAAAATACCTTAAATCAGATGGATTAGTCAAGACCTGTGATTTTCTTTATTTCTTATTATTGAAAGTTTCAAACATATACAGGAGTCAAGAGATTAGTGTAATGAATACCATGCACACATCATCTAACTTAAACAATCATCAGCTCAAAACAACTTTGTTTAATCTATTGTCCCATTCCAGATTATTCTGAATCAAATCCAGACATATCATCTTTTCCATTAACTATCTCAGCATAACTAAAGGATAGGATTTCTTTATTTAAACAAAACCATAATACTATCATCACATCTACAAACCTTAAGAATAATTTCTTAATATCATCAAAAATCCAGTTAGTAGTCATATTTCTCAAAAATATTTTTCTTTATATACTGTTCAAGTATAGATCCAAATAAGATTCATGAGTTAATCATAGAGCTAAAATGTATATTGGTGTGACTGTAGCATAGAATACAAGAAGTTTTCAGAGGCAAGGTAAGAAATGAAAGCACATTCATATCAGGACAGGCATGAGAAGCTGTGTGAAGGAGTTCGGGCATTATCCTGAAAGCAATGAGAAGCCTTTGAAATATTTTAAGGATTGAGAGGCGTGAGTATATTTAAGAGAAGAAGAAATTGAGCAAAGTTAAGGGAGCTGGAGAAGAAGTCACATATTGAATCATGGGTTTCTGAGTTTGCAAACTTCTGGGCTGACTTTTTAAATTTTCTGTGAGAACTGAACTTGGAGGTCTTGTAAGGTCATGAGGAAAGCAACTTTCAAATTTGGATAACTATCACTAGTGTGGGTCCATGAGGAGAGAAAACAGAAACTTTAATATTACTAAATAGAGCTGTTTCAGCTCAAAGGAAAGAGAAACAAAGCATTTTGCACAACTCGCCTTCTATGCTGGCAAGGCGAGTTTATCTGGGAAGAAAAGGAGCAAAATCAAGGAGTAAATGAGCATACAATTAGGTGAAGTTCCCTTTTTTTTTTCTCAAAAAAACATACATAATAAAAGACAAATATGTCAAAAAAATTATTGAAATGATTTTCATAAAATCATTATAAATGAAAGCCATAAATGAAAGCTATAAATGAAAGCCATGCATATAACAAAATAACTCGGAGAGTCTAGAAATTAAATCTGGTACATTTAAACAAGAAGAATAGAGAGATTTTTATAATAGTAAAAGTCATGTTTGATTCGAAGGCCAAATCAGTAAACAAGACAAGACTACATATATAATTCACAATAAAGATCTGTCACCCAACAAATAAAGCAAAAATGGAAGAGAAACACTTGAAGAATAAAGTAGACTTATCAGAAAAATAGGTGACTTTTCTTTATATTTTTTAATCTATGGCTCATCAAGTAATCCCAAAATGGTAAGAATTTATAGGTTGGGTTATATGTATAAAATATAATTCATATGGTAAGGCACTTTAGATGTATACGAATGTACTAAACTCTACAGCCTGAAAATAGAATATATACTATCTTTTCAAATTCCTCTGGATATATATTCAAAATTTGCTCTATAGTAGGCTCCAATTATAACTTTAGTGAATTCCACAATTTACAATTAATATATACCTGTTTTCTGATGACAACATCAAATAAAAAATAAGATCCCCCCTCAAAAACATCTTCAAATTAAAATCTGGAATCTAAGGAAAAGCAAAAACAAAAATATAGAATGTCTAAAATAATGATTAAAAAACACTAAAAAAACAGAGTCTATGATGTAGGTCAAAGTTGTCACTACAGGGAAATTTATAGTCTTAAGTTCACATCAAAATATAAATTAAATGAACTAAAGAAACTAAAAATAAAATAAGTGAAATAAATCTAATTAAACAGATGGGAAAAACTAATAAAGACAGAAATTAATGACATTTAGAAGGGACAAATACAGTATAATTAATATATAAATCCAGCATGTGGTTCTTTAAAAGAAATGTTAAAATAAACGATTTAATAAACTAGTTAAGAAACAAAAAGAGAAAATATAAAGTTAGAAATATTAATAGGAGAAATAATTAAAGGGAAAATTAAAATAATTCTCAATTTTCAACTCTATGTTCATAAATTTGAAAATTTAGGACAATTTTCTTTAAAAGGAATATTAAACACAAACAACACAACTGTAGTAGAGAGAATTGAGAAAGTTGTAAAATGTCATGCTTATATGATTTCAAAGGTAGTACCAACCAAATTCCTGTGGAATGTTTCTACTATTATTTAAACTGATCCAGAACTTATGAAGATTACACAAAACTTTAAAACTCCAAGCTTTTAAAAAATATTCAACATATCATTGAAATGAAATCTGATAAAGATATAACCACAAAACAAACAAATAAAACCTAGGGGCCAATCCTGCTTATGAGTATTGATGTAAAAATTCTATACTATAACCCCAAATGAATAAAAGGCCCAAATACTTTATTCTTGGATAGGCAAACTCAACATTGCAAAGATGGCAATTCTCCCATATTCATTTCTAAGTCCAACATAAGACTCTTCCCCTCCAAAAGCAAACAAACAATAAAACTGCAAACATTTTTTCTAACACTTGAAAGGTGATCTAGAGAAAGAATAAACATGTAAAAACAGATAGGATTTGAGGTGAATGGGTATAGGGAGATAGAAATATGAATATTAAATGGGAAAAGCCCCATCAGATGTTAAAACATGTAAACACATTATAAAGCTGTGATATATAAACTAGTTCGTGCTGGTGTTTATATGGATATATATATATATATATATATATATATATATATATATATATATATATACATACATATATAAATAATAAAATAGCTAATAACTCAAACATATATCAAGGAAATATGAATATGCATGCACATCACAGGAAAAACTTATGAATATGAGCTAATTTCATTCATAAAGAAATGCACATAAATCACTAAGAATATTTATTTTACCATTAATAAAGGTAAAAATTTTTATAATACACATTTATTTTAACACAGGGCAGAAGATGAAACAGGCACTTTTATCAACGATTTGTGGGAATGGATATGGATTCAACAGCTTAAGGTGCAGAACAACAAGACTGACTGTATGTATTTCAAAAGTATACTTTTATGGCCATAGAAAATTTCTATAAACATATAACAAGAAGCTTTTAAAATTTAAAAATATTTTGCATATATAAATGTTTAGGAATACAAATAGTGTGAAAGCTTATAAGTAAAAGTAGCCATTCTCTGCCTAACTCCTTGCTAATTTTGGTATTGATCCTTAAGGTCAACTACTTCTTAACAGCTTTAAAAAAAGTCCTCCAGGTAGCTCCTTACATTTCTTTAAATAATATGATTCTATGGTTTCTCTTGATTTATCTAGTTTTTAACATATCATTTGATTTCCTGCTCTCATATTACAAGATAGGTCATTTACACCATCATTACTTTTCATTCGCCCTTCCTTTCAATATAGTCATCTTGCTATTTTCATTTCTCTTTGGTAACCAGGTAAAATTGAATAATTTACTTAACCCTCTATTTCTTGTGCCATTAATAGAGATGGTATTTGCTTTCCCACTTTATCTTGTAACCTTACTCTGTCTCCACTTTCTCCTCCCAAACATCAGTTATCTATAATTTTATGTTTTGATTATTAATGTGAAAAACAAACACATTTTGTTTTATAACCATTCATCTCCTGAATTTCAGCAGTTGAATAAAAAAGGCAAAAAGAATAAATAATGTTGATATTATTATACCTATATAAAGCCAAATGGTTATTATATTTCCTTCCTGACAAAATTTGCCTTGACCATCCACCTCCTCTTAGCCCACTGTCATAGATTTTATAAGCCTTCTTTTCTTTTTTCCTTTCCATTACTGCCTCTGTCATTGTCAAGCTCTTCTGATGTCTCAAGCATACTGTGACACCACTTAGATCTCCTTTAAGGGATCACCTGCCTCAGCAGCTGGAAAAGGTTTCAGCAAGCTGTCTTTCCTCAGGTCACAGCCCTTGTCAGACTGTCTCATATGCAGAGAGCTGCACTGACCAAGGAAGCACGCTTCAGGGGTGGTCCTCATTAGACGATTTATCCAGGCAGTGGGATAAACTTTCTCCCATTTTGGGTCCAATGGACCCAATGGAGAGACATTTTGGGTCCAATGGAGAACAACTCAGACAGACAGTAACAACTTCAGAGCTTCCCTGGGAAGGGCTGAGGCTATTGAATCTGTATCACAGCTCCACTTCTCCATCCCCCCAATCCTGTTTCCTCTCACCTTTTCATAAAGGTGGTGATCCCTATTGTAGTCCCTCATACTAATTTCAATCTGCAGTGTCTACTCCCTGGAGAACCCAACTTGCAACAACGCTGTTCTAGTCTGATTAGTATCTTGGCCAGTAATCTGGAGATAAGCCAATAAACAGAATGCTGATAGAGCCTAAAACCACTAATACTGAAGAAAAATTCACCAGGTGTCTTTTCTCTGTCCTTCCATTTGTAGTAAACTTCCTCCCTGGGAGCAAGTCAGAGTCCATCTAGAAAGACCTCTCTTCACTCTTTTTCTACTGGAGCATCTTTATCTATTGTGGGAACCCATATCCAGCTGCTAACTGAGACATAAGGCCAGAAGGCGAATCTGACTTAATACAAAGCCAAGATTCAGTCTTCTCTATCTCTCTTTTTTTTTTCTCCAACTCCTCTCTCAATGTCTCCCATTTTCACTACTCTGTCTGAAGAATTTCCATCATCTTCAGTTTTCTATTTGTCTTAGTGAGTTTGAGCTGATATATATATATATATATATATATATATATATATATATATATATATATATATATACACACTTTACACTGGGTGCCTTATAAAACAACAGAAAGTTATCAATATTTCTTACAGCTCTGGAGGCTGGAAATCTGAGATCAGCTTGCCAACATGGTTTTATTCTGGTGAGAACCCTCTTCTCGTTTGCAGATTTCTGACTTTTTATTTTATTCTCACATGGTAGAAAGAGGGTGAAAGAGCTCCCAGGGGTCTCTTTTTTAAAAGCATGAATTCAGGGCTTCATCATTCATCAGGATGGAGCCCTCATGATCTAATTATCTCCCAAAGGCCCCACTTCCTAATACCCATTGTGGTTAGGATTCAGCATATAAATTTTGAGGAGAAACAAACCTTCAGTTCATAACACTACTTCACTTTTCCTTATTTGTGTCTTTTAATAGCTATTAGGGTCAAACAGAAAGGCTTCATCTCCCAGCAGACAGGACATCAGCTCTGGGTGGTTAGTTCTCCTCCTGGGCTATTGCCTAATTCATCATCCTGTAACAAACTGTCAGAACCTCTTGCTATATGATCATTAACACTGATGACTCTGTCTTTGGCATACTTCCTGCTGTTTCTGGAACTATACAGCTTATCCACAATTTCCTGTGTATACATTTTCATAATAACCAAGTGTGACAAGGGGAAGGAGTGAAAGAGAAATATGTGCTTTCACAGATAAATGCTATGCATACTTTTAAAATAGGTATATACTTAATAAAGAAAATAGCACTCTATGTTAAATGAAGGACTCCCTTTCTTTCTGAGATATTCTCTTAGAATCCTCCTCCTCCAGTTGCTCCTCCACTTGGCGGGGCCAAGTTCAACCAGGACTGACCACTCTTTGGTCCTGTTGCACAGCCTTGTTTGGCATTAGATCCACCATTTACTGAATTTCCTTTCTTCTTTCTTGGTTTGTTCCCCCATCTTTTGGAAAGGCATCCTCTTTCTCTGTTCTGTTTCCTCATTCAACTTTCTTCCATTCAAATTTGTCTCCTTGAAATTGTTGAAGGTGTTCATTTCAGATGAACACCCTTTTTGTCTTTTAAAACTTGGTAATGTACACTCTTTTAAACCATTTTATTAATGTAGTATCGTGAAGGAAAACATGTCTGCATGAATGCTCTCTGCCAACTTGATGTCTTCCAGGAAACTTGGATGAGTTTCATCTGGCAATAGGACTGGGATTCTAGGAAAGGAGGGAGGCTCATTTTGGACTGCAGTTCTTTTGAGCTGTTGGAAATTTTTACTGTGAAAGCATATTCTTTTGTTTTTCAATAAAAGAAAACTTTTTTGACAAATGGACAAACATTTAATAAGCAACTGCTATGTACCAGGCACTGCTCTAGACAGTTTTTGAGGGTAAAAGAGATTGAGGAAAATCCAACACCAATTATTCAATTCAAAAAAGAAATTACCATTGAAACAGCACATCAATTTCTGGACTTGTCACTATATGCAAGGTCTGTTGAAGCACATAGATTTTCAGTATGTTTTATAAAAATACAGTGAAAGCAATCTTTACAGTGTCAGCAGCTGAAATTCCTTTCACTCTCATATGTGGTCTCTGAAACAATTTTTAGCATTATGTAAAATCTGAATCAGCAGCTTAAAGTGAGCTCATTTTTGCCATGTAAAAGATTTTTCCATTGTTTTATGTGTTTGAGAATGACTTCAGCTATAAAATTACAATCAGAGTCATGCAAAATGAAAGAGAAAACCTTCCAAGATACTTTAGATATTGAATGGGAGAATAGTCAATTGATCTATCACATATGCCTCCTTAAACCTAATGCATTTTAAGATATAAAGAGTTTTACTCAATTTATATGCATTTAAATGATATTGAAAAATAGATAATACTTTTATAAATTTTTACAATTTCTCTAATTTATAGGAAATCCATACTCAATTTTGGATAAGTTTATATATTTACATTCATTTTTCAAATACAATGGAGCTCTAGGGTGGTGAGGGAAATAAAGGCACTAACACTTTTTGAATGCTCACTTGTTACCAAGCATTGTTAAGCTAATATTTAGAACTCTGGCTTTCTAACTACAATATCAGAATATTAATATTTCATCTTGACCTCTGGGATAATATTAAATGCAACATTTCCAGAGGAGAAGAGCAAGGAAAGGGCTTGAGGAAATATTTGAGGAATTAAAGCCAGAAACTTCCCTAACATGAGAAAGGAAACACTCACTCAAGTACAGGAAGTGCAGAGAATCCCATGAAGGATGAACTCAAGGAGGAACACCCTGAGACACATATTAATCAAGCTGACAAAAATTAAAGACAAAGAAAAAACTATTAAAAGCAACAAGGGAAAAGCAACAGATAACATACAAGGGAATCTCCATAAGGTTATCAACTGATTTTTCAGCAGACACTCTACAGGCCAAAAGGGAGTCACATGATATATCAATATTTCAAGTGATGAAAGGGAAAAACCTACAACAAAGAATACTGTACCCAGCAAGGCTCTCATTCAGATTTGATGGAGAAATCAAAAGCTTTACAGACAAGCAAAAGCTAAGGGAATTCAGCACCACCAAACCAGCTTTACAACAAATGCTAAAGGAACTTCTCTAGGCAGGAAATAAAACAGCAACTTAAAACAACCTTGTACATATATAAACTGCTAAACCAAAACTTCATGGGAACAGCAAACCCAAAAACTACAATAGATATACATATAAAAAAGAAAAAGCAACCCAAACAATACACTAAAGATGGTCATCACACCATAAGAGAAGAGAACAAAAGACTAGGGGAAGAAAAGAAAATTACAAAAACAAACCCAAAACAATTAAGAAAATGGCAATAGGAATATACATATTGATAAATAACTTAAATGTAAACGGATTAAATGCTACAACCAGAAGACACAGATTGGCTGAATGCATACAAAAATAAGACCCCTATATATGCTGTCTACAAGAGACCCAATTCAGACCTAGAGTCACATACAGACTGAAAGTGAAGGGCATAGAAAAAGAAATTCCATGAAAATGGAAATCAAAAGAAAGCTGGAGTAGCAATACTCATATCAGACAAAATAGACTTTAAAATAAAAACTGTTACAAGAGACAAGAAAGAACACTACATAATGATCAAGAGATCAATCCAGGAATAAGACATAAAAATTATAAATATATATGCACCTAACACAGGAGCACATCAATATATAAGGCAAATGCTAAAAACCATAAAAGGGTAATTTGACAGCAACACTATAATAGTGGGGGATTTTAACACCCCACTTACACCAATGGACAGATCATCCAGACAGAAAATTAATAAGGAAACACAAGCCTTGAATGACACATTAGACCAGAGAGATTTAATTGATATTTATAGGACATTCCATCTGAAAGCATCAGAATACACTTTCTTTCCAAGTGTAAATGGAATATTCTCCAGGATAGATCACATCTTGGCCCACAAATCAAGCCTTGGTAAATTTAAGAACATTGAAATCATATCAAGGATCTTTTCCAACCACAATGCTGAGATTAGGAATCAACTACAGGAAAAAAAAAAAAAAAACTGTAAGAAACACAAACACATGGATAGCAAACAATATGTTAATGCACAACCAATGGATCACTGAAGAAATCAAAGAGGAAATCAAAAATACCTAGAAACAAATGACAATAAAAACACAACGATCCAAAACCTATAGGACACAGCAAAAGCCGTTCTGAAAGGGAAGTTTATAGCAATACAAACTTACCTCAGGAAAAAAGAAAAATCTCAAACAAACAACTTAACCTTACACCTAAAGCAACTAGAGAAAGAAGAACAAACAAAAGCTAAAGTTACTAGAAGGAAAGAAATCATAAAGAACAGTGCAGAAATAAATTAAATACAGATGAAGAAAATAATAGCAAAGACAAATGAAATTAAAAGCTGGATCTTTAAGAAGATTAACAAAATTGATAAACCTTCAGCCAGACTCATCAAGAAAAGAAGGGAGAGGACTCAAATCAATAAAATTAGAAGTGAAAAAGAAGTTACAACTGACACCACAGAAATACAAAAGATCATAAGACACTACTACAAGCAGCTATATGCAAAAAAAAAAAAAAAAAAGAACAACCTAGAAGAAATGGACAAACTCTTAGAAAGGTACAACTTTCCAAGACTGAACAGGAAGAAATAGAAAATATGAACAGACCAATCAGAAATACTGGAATTGAAACTGTGATTAAAAAACTTCCAACAAACAGAAGTCCAGGACGAAATGGCTTCACAGGTGAATTCTATCAAACATTTAGAGAAGAGTTAGCACCTATCCTTCTGAAACTATTCCAAAAAATTGCAGAGAAAGGAACAATCCCAAGCTCATCCCAAGAGGCCACCACCACCTGATACCAAAACCAGACAACAATATCACAAAAATAGAAAATTACTGGCCAACATCACTGATAAACATAGATGCAAAAATCTGCAACAAAATACTAGCAAAACAAATCCAACAACAAATTAAAAGGATCATACACTATGATCAAGTGAGATTTATCCCAGGGATGCAAGGATTCTTTGACATACATAAATCAATCAATGTGATACACCACATCAACAAACTGAATAATAAAAACCATATGATCATTTCAATAGATGGAGAAAAAGTTTTGGACAATATTTAACACCAATTTATGATAAAAAAAACTCTTCAGAAAATGGGCATAGAAGGAAATTACATCAACAAAATAATGGCCATATATGACAAAACCACAGCAAACATCATTCTCAATGGTGAAAAACTGAAAGCATTTCCTCTAAGATCAAGAACAAGACAAGGATGTCCACTCTCACCACTATTATTCAACATAATTTTGGAAGTCTTAACCACAGCGATCAGAGAAGAAAAAATAAATAAATAAAGGAATCCAAATTGAAAAAAAAGTAAAGCTCTCACTGTTTGCAGATGACATGATACACTACATAGAAAATCCTACAGATGCTATCAGAAAACTATTAGAACTCATAAATGAATTTGGTAAAGTTGCAGGATACAAAGTTAATACACAGAAGTCTCTTGTATTCCTATACACTAAAAACAAAAAATCTGAAAGAGAAATTAAGGAAACAATCCCATTTGCCATCACATCAGAAAAATAAAATACCTAGGAATACACCTACCTATGGAGGCAAAAGACCTGTACTCAGAAAACTATAAGATACTGATGAAAGAAATCAAAGATGATGTAAATTGATGGAGAGATATACCATGTTCTTGGATTGGAAGAATCAACATTGTCAAAATGACTATACTACCCAAAGTAATTTACAGATTCAATGCAATTCCTGACAAATTACCAATAGCATTTTTCATGGAATTAGAACCAAAATTTTTATAATTTGTATGGAGACACAAAGACCCCGAAGAGCCAAGGTAATTTTGAGAAAACAAAAAAAACAAAAAAACAAAAAGAAACAGAGCTTGAGGAATCAGGCTACCTAACTTCAGAATATACTACAGAGCTACGGTCATCAAAACAGTATGGTACTGGCAAAAAATCTGAAATATAGATCAATAGAACAGGGTAGAAGGCCCAGAGATAAACCCATGCACATATGGTCACCTAATCTATGACAACAGAGGCAAGAATATACAAAGGAGGAAAGACACTCTCTTCAATAAGTGGTGCTGCAGAATCTGGACAGCTACATGTAAAAGAATAAAATTAGAACATTTTCTAACACAAAACACAAAAATGGATTATAGACGTAAACGTAAGACTGAATACTATAAAATTCTTAGAGGAAATCATAAGCAGAACACTCTCTGACATTAATTGCAGCAAGATCTTTTTTGATCCACCTCTGACAGTAATGAAGATGAAAACAAAAAATAAACAAATGGGACCTAATGAAACTTAAAAGCTTTTGCACAGCAGAGGAAGCCATAAACAAAATGAAAATACACCCCACAGAATGGGAGAAAATATGTGCAAATGAAGCAACCGACAAGGTATTAATCTCCAAAATAGGGGAGGAGCTTCAAGATGGCGGAAGAATAAGATGCGGAGATCACCTGACTCTCCACAAATACATCAGAAATATATCTACATGTGGAACAGCTCCTATAGAACACCTACTGAATGCTGGCAGAAGATCTCAGACCTCCCAAAAGGCAAGAAACTCCCCACGTACCTGGGTAGGGAAAAAGAAGAAAGAAAGAAAAAAAAAAACAGACAAAAGAATAGGGACGGGACCTGCACCACTGGGAGGGGGCTGTGAAGGAGGAAAGGTTTCCACACACTAGGAAGCCCTATGGCAGGCAGAGACTGCAGATGGCAGTGGGGGGGGAGCTTCGGGGCCACTGAGGAGAGTTCAGCAACAGGGGTGTGGAGGGCAAAGTGGAGAGATTCCTGCCCAAAGGATTGGTGCCGACCAGCACTCACCAGCCTGAGAGGCTTGTCTGCTCACCCGCCAGGATGGGTGGGAGCTGGGAGCTGAGGCTTGGGCTTTGGTTGAATCCCAGGTAGGAGACTGGGGTTGGCTGCGTGAACACAGCTTGAAAGGACTAGTGCACCACAGCTAGTGGGGAGGGAGTTCGGGAAAAAGTCTGAACCTGCAAAAGACTTTTCCTTGCCTCCTTGTTTCATGGTGCACAAGGAGAGGGGATAAAGAAGGCCGCTTAAAAGAGCTCCAGAGATGGGCTCGAGCTGCGGCTATCAGCGTGGACCCCAGAAAGGGCATGGGATGCGAAGGCTGCTGCTGCCACCATCAGGAAGCCTCTGTGCAAGCACAGGTCACTCTCCATACCTCCCCTACCAGAAGCCTGTGCAGCCTGCCACTGCCAGGGTCGCGTGATTCAGGGACAATTTCCCCAGGAGAACACACGGCACGCCTCAGGCTGGTGCAACGTCACGTCAGCCTCTGATGCCACAGGCTCACCCCATATACATACCTCTCCCTCCCCCCAGCATGAGTGAGCCAGAGCCCCCAAATCAGCTGCTCCTTTAACGCCGTCCTGTCTGAGCAAAGAACAGACGCCCTCAGGCGACCTACACACAGAGGTGGGTCCAAATCCAAAGATGAACTACAGAAGCTGTGTGAAAAAAGAAGATAAAGGGAAATTTCTCCCAGCAGCCTCAGGAGCAGCGGATTACATCAGCACAATCAACTTGATGTACCCTGCATCTGTGGAATACCTGAATAGACAACGAATCATCCCAAATTGAGGAGGTGGACTTTGGGAGAAAAGATTATATATATATATATATATATATATATATATATATATATATATATATATATATATATATTTTTTTTTTTTTTTCCTTTTTCTCTTTTTGTGAGTCTGCATCTGTATGCTTCTGTGTGTGATTTTGTCTGTATAGCTTTGCTTTTACCATTTGTCCTAGGGTTCTGTGTGTCCATTTTAGTTTTTTTTTTAATTTTTAAAATATTTTTCTTAATAATTTTCTATTTTTATTTTAATAACCTTATTTTATCTTCTTTCTTTCTCGTTCTTTCTTTTCTTTCTTTCTTTCTTTCTTTCTTTCTTTCTTTCTTTCTTTCCATTTTTTCTCCCTTTTATTCTGAGCCATGTAGATGAAAGTCTCTTGATGCTCCAGCCAAGCCTCAGGGCTGTGCCTCTGAGGTAGGAGAGCCAACTTCAGGACACTGGTCCACAAGAAACCTCCCAGAGCCAAGTAGTATCAAATAGTGAAAATCTCCCAGAGATCTCCATCTCGATGCCAAGACCCAGCTTCACTCAATGACCAGCAAGCTACAGTGCTGGACACCCTATGCCAAACAACTAGCAAGCCAGGAACACAGTGCCATCTATTAGCAGAGAGGCTGCCTAAAATCATAAAAAGGCCACAGACACCCAAAAACACACCACCAGAGGTGGACCTTCCCACCAGAAGACAAGATCCAGCCTCATCCACCAGAGCACAGTCACTAGTCCCCTCCACCAGGAAGCCTACACAACTCACTGAACCAACTTTAGCCACTGGGGACAGACACCAAAAGCAACAGGAGCTACGAACCTGCAGTCTGCAAAAAGAAAACCCCAAACACAGTAAGTTAAGTAAAATGAGAAAAGAGAAAAACACACAGCAGATGAAGGTGCAAGGCAAAAACCCACCAGACCTAGAAAATGAAGATGAAATAGGCAGCCTAACTGAAAAAGAACTCAGAATAATGATAGTAAAGATGATCCAAATCTTGGAAATAGAACAGAGAATATACAAGAAACGTTCAACAAGGACCTAGAAGAAGTAAAGAGCAAACAAACAATGATGAAAACACAATAAATGAAATTGAAATTCTCTAGAAGGGATCAATAGCAGAATAACTGAGTCAAAAGGACAGATTAGTGACCTGGAAGATAAAATAGTGGAAATAACTACTGCAGAGCAGAATAAAGAAAAAAGAATGAAAAGAACTGAGGACAGTCTCAGAGACCTCTGGGACAACATTAAATGCACCAACGTTTGAACTATAGGGGGCCCCGAAGAAGAAGAGAAAAAGAAAGGGACTGAAAAAATATTTGAAGGGTTTGTAGTTGAAAACTTCCCTAATATGGGAAAGGAAATAGTTAATCAAGTCCAGGAAGCACGGAGAGTCCCATACAGGATAAATCCAAGCAAAAACATGTCAAGACACCTATAAATCAAACTATCAAAAATTAAATACAAAGAAAAATTATTAAAAGCAGCAAGGGAAAAACGACAAATAACACACAAGGGAATCCCCATAAGGTTAATAGCTGATCTTTCAGCAGAACCTCTGCAAGTCAGAAGGGTGTGTCAGAACAGATTTAAAGTGATGAAGGAGAAAGACCTATAACCAAGATTAACCTACCCAGCAAGGATCTCATTCAGATATGATGGAGAAATTAAAGCCTTTACAGACAAGTAAAAGCTACTAGAATTCAGCACCACCAAACCAGTTTTACAACAAATGCTAAAGGAACTTCTCTAGGCAGGAAACACAAGAGAAGGAAAAGACTTACAATAAGAAACCCATAACAATTAAGAAAATGGGAAGAGGAACATACATATCGATAATTACCTTAAATGTAAATGGATTAAATGCTCCAACCAAAAGACATAGACTGGCTGAATGGATACAAAAACAAGACCCGTATATATGCTATCTACAAGAGACCCACTTCAGACATAGGGACACATACAGACTGAAAGTAAGGGGATGGAAAAAGATATTCCATGCAAATGGAAACCAAAAGAAAGCTGGAGTAGCAATTCTCATATCAAACAAAATAGACTTTAAAATAAAGACTATTAGAAGAGACAAAGTAGGACACTACATAATGATCAAGGGATCAATCCAAGAAGAAGATATAACAATTGTAAATATTTATGCACCCAACATAGGAGCACCTCAATACATAAGGCAAATACTAAAAGCCATTAAAGGGGAAATCGACAGTAACACAGTCATAGTAGGGGACTTTAACACTCCACTCTCTCCAACAGAGAGATCATCCAAAATGAAAATAAATAAAGAAACACAAGCTTTAAATGATACATTAAACAAGATGGACTTAATTGAGATTTATAGGACATTCCATCCAAAAACAACAGAATATACACTCTTCTCAAGTGCTCATGGAACATTCTCCAGGGTAGATCATATCTTGGGTCACAAATCAAGCCTTGGTAAATTTAAGAAAATTGAAATCATATCAAGTATCTTTTCCAACCACAACACTATGAGACTAGATAACGATTGCAAGAAAAAATCAGGAAAAAATACAACCACAGGGAGGTTAAACAATACACTACTTAATAACCAAGAAATCATTGAAGAAATCAAACATGAAATCAAAAAATAGCTAGAAAAAAACGACAATGAAAACACAGCGACCCAAAACCTATGGGATGTAGAAAAAGGAGTTCTAAGATGTAACTTTATAGCAATAGAATCCTACCTTAAGAAACAAGAAATATATCAAATAAACAACTTAAACTTACACCTAAAGCAATTAGAGAAACAATAACAAAAATCCCCCAAAGTTAGCAGAAGGAAAGAAATCATAAATATCAGATCAGAAATAAATGAGAAAGAAATGAAGCGAAGATCAATAAAACTGAAAGCTAGTTCTTTGAGAAGATAAACAAAATAGATAAACCATTAGCCAGACTCATCAAGAAAAAAAGGGAGAAGACTCAAATCAATATAATTAGAAATGAAAAAGGAGAAGTAACAACTGACACTGCAGAAATACAAAGGATCATGAGAGATTACTACAAGCAACTCTATGCCAACAAAATGGACAACCTGGAAGGAATGGGCAAATTCTTAGAAATGGACAACCTTCCGAGACTGAAGCAGGAAGAAGTAGAAAATATAAACAGACCAATCACAAAAACTGAAATTGAAACTGTGATTAAAATTATTCCAACAAACAAAAGCCCAGGACCAGATGGCTTCACAGGTGAATTCTGTCAAACATTTAGAGAAGAGCTAACACCTATCCTTCTCAAACTCTTCCTAAATATAACAGAGGAGGGAACACTCCTAAACTCATTCTACGAGGCCACCATCACCCTGATACCAAAACCAGACAAAGATATCACAAAGAAAGAAAATGGCAGGCCAATATCATTGATGAACATAGATGCAAAAATCCTCAACAAAATACTAGCAAACAGAATCCAAGAGCACATTAAAAGGATCATACACCATGATCAAGTGGGGTTTATACCAGGAATGTAAGGATTCTTCAATATAGGCAAATCAATCAACACGATACGCCATATTAACAAATTGAAGGAGAAAAACCATATGATCATCTCAATCGATGCAGAGAAAGTTTTTGACAAAATTCAACACCCATTTATGATAAAAACCCTGCACAAAGTAGGCATAGAGGGAACTTACCTCAACATAATGAAGGCCATATATGACAAACACACAACCAACATCGTCCTCAATGGTTAGAAACTGAAACCATTTCCACTAAGATCAGGAACAGGACAAGTTTGCCCACTCTCACCACAATTATTCAACATAGATTTGGAAGTTGTAGCCACAACAATCAGAGAGGAAAAAGAAATAAAAGGAATCCAAATCGGAAAAGAAGAAGTAAAGCTGTCACTGTTTGCAGATGACATGATACTATACATAGAGAATCCTAAAGATTCTACCAGAAAACTACTAGAGATAATCAATGAATTTGATAAAGTAGAAGGATACAAAGTTAATGCACAGAAATCTCTAGCATTCCTATACACTAATGATGAAATATCTGAAAGTGAAATTAAGAGAATATTCCCATTTACCACTGCAACAAAAAAATTAAATATCTAGGAATAAACCTACCTAAGGAGACAAAGGACCTGTATGCAGATAATTATAAGACACTGATGAAAGAAATGGAAGATGATACACATAGCTGGAGAGATTTACCATGTTCTTGGATGGGAAGAATCAATATTGTGAAACTGACTCTACTCTGCAAAGCAAGCTACAGATTCAGTGAAATCCCTATCCAACTACCACTGGCAGTTTCCACAGGATTGGAACAAAAGTTTCACAATTTGTATGGAAACACAAAAGACCCTGAATAGCCAAAGCAATGTTGAGAAAGAAAAACGGAGCAGGAGGAATCAGGCTCCCTGACTTCAGATGGTATTACAAAGCTACAGTAATCAAGACAGTATTGTGCTGGCACAAAAACAGAAATATAGATCAATGGAACAGGATAGAAAACCCAGAGATAAACCCACACACATATGGTCACCTTATCTTTGATAAAGGAGGCAAGAATATACAGTAGAGAAAAGACAGCCTATTCAATTAATGGTGCTGGGAAAACTGGACAGGTACATGCAAAAGTATTAAATTAGAATACTCCCTAATACCATACACAAAAATAAACTCAAAATGGATTAAAGACCTAAATGTAAGCCCAAATACTATCAAAGTCTTAGAGGAAAACACAGGCAAAACAGTCTATGACATAAATCACAGCAATATCCTTTTGACCCATCTCTTAGAGAAATGGAAATAAAAACAAAAATAAACAAATTGGACCTAATGAAACTTCAAAGCTTTTGCACAGCAAAGGAAACCATAAAGAAGAGCAAAAGACAACCTTCAGAATGGGAGAAAATATTTGCAAATGAAGCAACTGAGAAATGATTAATCTCCAAAATTTACAAGTAGTTCATGCAGCTCAATATCAAACAAACAAAGAACCCAATGCAAAAATGGGCAGAAGACCTAAATAGACTTTTCTCCAAAGAAGATATACAGATTGCCAACAAACACATGAAAGAATGCTTAACATCATTAATCATTAGAGAAATGCTAATCAAAGCTACAGTGAGATATCAATTCACACCAGTCCGAATGGCCATCATCAAGTAATCTACAAACAATAAGTGCTGGAGAGGGTGTGAAGGAAAGGGAACCCTCTTGCACTGTTGGTGGGAATCTAAATTGATACAGCCAGTATGGAGAACAGTATGGAGTTTCCTTAAAAAACTTAAAAAAGAACTACCATATGACCCAGCAATCCCACTACTGGGCATATACTCTGCGAAAACCATAATTCAAAAAGAGTCACGTACCAAAATGTTCATTGCAGCTCTGTTTACAATAGCTAGGACATGGAAGCAACTGAAGTGTCCATCAACAGTTGAATGGATAAAGAAGATGTGGCACATATATGCAATGGAATATTACTCAGCCATAAAAGGAAACAAAATTGAGTTATTTGTAGTGAGGTGGATGGAGCTAGTGTTTGTCATACAGAGTGAAGTAAGTCAGAAGGAACAAAACAAATACTGTATGTTAACACATATATATATGGAATCTAAGAAAAAAAAATGGTCATGAAGAACCTAGGGGCAAGAGGGGAATAAAGACACAGACCTACTAGAGAATAGACTTGAGGATATGGGGAGGGGGAAGCGTAAGCTGTGACAAAGTGAGTGAGTGGCTTGTACATATATACACTACCAAACCTAAAATAGATAGCTAGTGCGAAGCAGCCGCATAGCACAGGGAAATCAGCTCGGTGCTTTGTGACCACCTAGAGGGGTGAGATAGGGAGGGCGGGAGGGAGGGAGACACAGGAGGGAAGAGATATGGGAACATATGTATATGTATAACTGAATCACTTTGTTGTAAAGCAGAAACTAACACACCATTGTAAAGCAATTATACTCCAATAAAGGTGTTAAAAAAAAAAAATCTCGGGTTTCCTTGGTGGCGCAGTGGTTGAGAGTCTGCCTGCCGATGCAGGGATGCAGGTTCGTGCCCTGGTCCAGGAGGATCCCACATGCCACGGAGCGGCTGGGCCCATGAGCCACGGCCGCTGGGCCTGCGCGTCCGGAGCCTGTGCTCCGCAACGGGAGAGGCCACAACAGTGAGAGGCCCGCATACTGCAAAAAAAAAAAAAAAAAAAAAACTCCAAAATATGCAAACCACTCATGCAGCTCAATAGCAAATAAACAAACAACCCAATAAAAAAATGGGTGGAAGATCTAAATAGACATTTCTCCAAAAAAGACATACAGATTGCCAACATACACATGAAGAAATGCTCAACATCATTAATTATTAAAGAAATGCAAATCAAAACTGTAATCACGCATCACCACATACTGGTTAGAATGGCCATCATCAAGAAATGTACAGACAATAAATGCTGGAGTGCATTTACACTTTGGTGGGAATGTAAATTTGTGTAGCCACTATGGAGAACAGTATGGGATTCCTTAAAAAACTAAAATGAGAACTACCATATGATCCAGCAATCCCAGTCCTGGGTGTATATCAGGAGAAAACCATAATTTGAAAGGATACATGCATCCCAATATTCATTGCATACTATTTACAATAGGCAGCACACGGTAGCAACCTAAATGTCCACTGATGGAGGAATGGATAAAGGAAGATGTGGTACAATGGAATATTACTCAGTTATAAAAAAGAATAATATAGTGCCATTTCAAGTGACATGGATGAACTTACAGACTGTCATGCTGAGTGAACTAAGACAGAGAAAGACAAATATACTATATCACTTATATTTGGAATCTAAAAAAAGAA
The DNA here is from genome assembly GCF_963924675.1 of Phocoena phocoena. Lineage (NCBI taxonomy): Eukaryota > Metazoa > Chordata > Mammalia > Artiodactyla > Phocoenidae > Phocoena > Phocoena phocoena. The sequence continues at coordinate 28,030,976 of NC_089235.1, read as the reverse complement.
AATTCACAAATGAACGTATTTACAAAACAGAAATAGAGTCATAAACGTAGCAAACAAACTTATGGTTACCAAGGGGGAAGGAGGTCAGAGGACTAAATTGGGAGATTGGGATTGACATATATACATTACTATATGTAAAATAGATAACTAATAAAAACCTACTGTATAGCACAGGAAACTCTACTCAATACTCTGTAATGACCTACATGGGAATAGACTCTATAAAAGAGTGGATATATGTATATGTATAACTCACTCACTTTGCTGTACAGCAGAAACTAACACAACATTGTAAATCAACTATACTCCAATAAAAATTTAATTAAAAAGTATGTTTCATCTTGTTAGTTTTGAACGATGACTGGATATGCCTAGCACATTGTCAGTAATCAGTCAGTGATAACATTTTCACTTCTTGTCCCATTTTCATGGATTAATCTAAATGAGATTGGTCATGTTACTATGAATGGAAAAAGCTATTTCAAGGGAACAACTGTTTTTCAAGTCTTCCCATAGAATCACTGATTAATATTTGCCTATCAAATGAGAACCTCAATAATATCAGAAAGAAAGCTGTCTTGGGCCCCGGGAAGCAGATCTTCAAACAAACATGGTGTATATAAAAGGAAATGAGGCTAGATCCACAATCCAGGAGTGAACATCAGTCTTACACTTTGTGCTCAGTCATATTGCAAATATGTCCCATTGCAACAGGATAAACAAAACAAACAAACAAATAAACAACAACTGACTGGTCATAAACTGAACCCTCTATCCTTTGATAACTATAGGAAAGAGTCATATTATTTAATTTCATATCTATCTTGTAGCATTATTGTGAGATTTTGTAATATGTATGCACATAAGGTGCTCACCATTGCTGGTTCTCAGAGATGGCTAATATCTAAGAGTAATCAAAAAAGGCTGCTGTTTCAGTGGGTCACCATGCTAATCTCTGAAACATACTTCCAACAAGCGTGTCAAAGCTGAAATTCAGCATATTCAGAATCTATTTCTTCATTCTTTTTGTCAACAAATATTTATTGAAGACCTACAATATGCCAGACATTGTGTTATACATCACAAGAATACCAGTGAAAGAAATAAACCTAAAAAACAAAGCAAAATAAAAACCCTACTCTCAATGGGCTTACATTGTAGAAGGGCAGATAAAGAATAAGAAAAATGTAAACTACACAGTATTTTAGAAAGCACAAGTTCTGTTGAGAAGAGTAAAGCAGGGAAAAAAAATAAGGTGTGTGGAGAATGTGGGACTACTGCTTTAATTCAACTAAAAAGGGCTCCATTTGAAGATGACATTTGAGCAAAGACCTGAAGGAGTGGAAGCAAGTGATGGGGATCTCAGAAAAAAAAGTATTCCAAAGTACAGGGAACAGCAATTGCAAAGCCTCCATAGGCTATTTAAGGACTTTGGCCTCATGCTCAGCTGATCTATATTTATGTATAGATAATTATTTTGATAATAATATTCTTAGAACTCCCTTGGCTGAAAAAATAACCTATTTTGTTGTATGTCAGTTAAAAAAACATAGTGGCAGGGAATTAAAAGCACTTGAAGAGTATCCTTTATTAATATTTTACTCAGAGACAAATTCTTTCTAAAGTAATCATTTTTGCAGCATGGAAAAATTTCTAATATTTATCTCTGATACCCACCCCCAAGTTTCATACCATGTTTGTTTTTAGTGTTAGACTAACTGTTGTACACAGTGAGATTTATGCAAATGTCTTGTAGACACTAACTTGACTAGATGTTTAGATTCTCTTTTTAATTTTTTTTAAAGCTGTTAAGTAGAAACCACATTTCTAGCTTTCCAGTGAACTGATGCAGTATCTGAATCCTGATTAAATAATCCTTGTTTCTTAGTGTGATCTAGAGTGACCATATAATTTATCATCTAAAGTAGGGCACTTTGGTGGAGGACAAATGCTAAACTAGAAGGGCATAAATCAGAACTGTCCCAGACACCAGACCATATGGGCTCCAGAGATAGAAATAGACTGAACAAGAATTTTGGGGTTAAGCAGGTATAGAATTGAAAAACAGCCTCATCTCTTAAGGAAGTTTATCCAGGCTGTTTTAGACCCATAATATGGAGTTGTGAAACCTAACTTCGTTGCTTAAGATAGTTTATTCAGATGAAAACACATACATGTCCAGGACAGAGAAGTTTTAAGGAGTCAGATCTCAGCAAAAAATGGGAAGTTTTAATGAATTATGTTAAATTATTGTAGATGTTATTGAAAGGGGATTATTATGAAGCTTTCCTAGGCTGTTACTCTAAAGCCATTGTAGGTTAGAACTATAGTTACTCAGTGAGTAACAAAGTAAACAACAGTGGTTATGAGTTTACTCTGGCATGAATAATAGTGCAATCCTATTTCTTTAACTATAATCATAATAAAATAGAAGTGATGGAATCATGAAACATAGTATCCATAGTCTTGTTATTAGAACAATGAACCTCATAATAAAGAAATAATTTTTAAGTTTTTAGGTATCATTGATTTATTCAAAATTGTAAGTTTTGCTAACAAAAAGTTTCTTCAGTAGAAGAGATTTAAAATTTTCACCTCCTCTTAAAATTATAGTCCAATGTCATATCTACTTGTAGAAACACATTTGACATGAAATTGCCTCATACTGGAATCCTTATGGGACATTCTAGTCTCTTGAGATTTAATAACATGATCAATTTTCATGTCAAGTACAAATCTGAGTGTACTAGCAAAAGATTCTAAGATGCTTTCTATACAAAGACATTGAAATCTTCTCATTTTCTGAAATTCAAGATATTCAGACCTTTCTCTACTCTTTTAAATTACCTTAATCCAGGCTTTACGCACAGAATTTGACATTCTGCTCCATCTCAACTACAGTTGGCTTAATGCATTATCTACTTTGCTCCCCAAATCTACTTCAATAATTGTCTTTATTTCCTCATCTCTACTAAAATGTCTATTTCTATTTTAAACAATTTTTCATATAATATGTAAAGTTTTATGAAATTGTTATAATTTTCAATAGTTAACTTTTGTCAATTTACATAGTCTGTAGTATATTTTAAATGACAAAATTACAGGTTCTGCTGCTTATTTTTGACACTTCAAACGTTTTCAGATGAAATGACTTCAAATACTATATTTATTACACAGAAAACATTTGCTTCTATATGTAAACTTAACTCTGCCAAAACTTGGAGTTTGAAGTACATCTCTGTAATTCATTAAATTTTCCTATTTGTCTTAATGTAATACATATTTTTTTATCATTCCTTGTGCTTTGAGATAAGTAATCTAATAATGTGGTTCTATGCATATTATTTAATAGTACTACAACCATGGACTACATCAATGATACTAACTATATTAATAATATTAATAACAACATTGATATTATGTTCTCCATGTTGCCTGACACTATTCTAAGTGAATTTAATGGTTTTAAAAATTCATATACTCCTGGGGCTTCTCTGGTGGTGCAGTGGTTAAGAATCCACCTGCCAATGCAGGGGATATGGGTTCGAGTCCTGGTCTGGGAAGATCCCACATGCTGCGGAGCAACTAAGCCCGTGTCCACAACTACTGAAGCCCGTGTGCCTAGAGACTGTGCCCCACAACAGGAGAAGCCACTGCAATGAGAAGCCTGCACACCACAACAAAGAGCAGCTCCCACTCGTCGCAACTAGAGAAAGCCCACATGCAGCAATGAAGACCCAAAGCAGCCAAAAATAAATACATAAAATAAATGTATAAAAAATTCATGTACTCCATGTTGTAACAAAGTTTTGGATAAAACATGTGTAATCAGTATGCATATAAAAGATTGAATATTATTAATTACTAAACTGTTTTATAAAAATAATACAAAAGGTGGGAGGTCTTGAAAACAGTATCACTCTGTGATATTTTAATTCAAACAATATTTCCTGAATGAATGAAACTATGAAATGTCATTTTGATCAAAAGGCTGATGGGTGAATAAGACATGGTGCCTTCCATCCTGAAGAAGACACTACAATGAGGAATGATTTGATGGGAAAACCTCCTCAAATAGGTAGATAGCACCACGATGTATTCCCTGCATAATTTGTGTTAAGCTGTTCCAATATTATTAAAATATGTGTGTGGGACTTTCCTGGTGGCACAGTGGTTAAGAATCCTCCTGTGAATGCAGGGGACACGGGTTTGAACCCTGGTCTGGGAAGATTCCACATGCCGTGGAGCAACTAAGCCTGTCCACCCTAACTACTGAGCCCGCGTGCCACAACTACTGAAGCCCACGCACCTAGAGCCCGTGCTCCACAACAAGAGAAGCCACCGTAATGAGAAGCCCACGCACCACAACAAAGAGTAGCCCCCGCTCGCCACAACTAGAGAAAGTCCGCACACTGCAATGAAGACCCAACGCAGCCAAAAATAAATAAATTAATTAATTAATTTAAAAAATATATGTGTATACACACACACATATGTATTCATAATTCAATTCAGTACATTGGATATATGTTCAAATAACGTATGTAATATTTTTACTAAATTGAAGATGTTTAATTATGATGTACAATAATGTGAATCTAACATAAAGTTTTAGATTTTTCTTATGTTAACAATTCATCAAATATGAGAAATGTTTAACATGGTCTGAGAAAAGAAGTCAGAATCCTTGCACACACTAATTTTGACCTTGCAATGAGAACCAACTCTCTGGCACCATCTGTTGACTGCATTGCATTACTTCTGCATCAAGACATGCAAATTAGTCCTGAATGAATAAAACATAATCTCTTCTTTCTCATTTTTCATTGATGATCAGTAACTGGAGCCATCAACACTGACAGCAGTTAACGCAGTCAGATATATCGGTAAATGTACGCTGCACCCTTGGAATCAGATGTAGCCTTCTAATCATGAATGAAAACTTGCCTTAATTTGTCTGCTGGGGTCTACCTCCACAGGTGATATTCATGCTGAAATGTATAATCAGAGGCCAAAAAAATCTTTACCATGATTAACTGGCTCTGTTGTATGTCTTTTTTCCTTTAAAGCATTTCAACTCTGCTGGAGAACCTCTGACAATCCTCTGTGGTGCTGACTTTGAAGCTGGGTGTCAAAAGGACAACTATGTAGAAAGCATCAGTTAGGTGCCATTACTTAGCTAGTTACTTTGGCATAGACCATTCAATTTAATCCTTCCCCAAATTACAGATGAGGAAACTAAGTGCAGACAGATTAAACATCTTGCACTGAGCTCTTCATATCTTTCAGGTATTTAATTCAAATAGCACTTTTTTTCCAGTAAGTACTTCACTAGCTATTGTGCCTGAAATTTTGAACACCACACCCCTCACATTTCTTGTCCCCTTTTATCGCTATACCACATATTTCACTTATGTATCTTGCTTCTTGTCTGTATCCCTCCATGGGATATAAGCTGCATGATACTAGGAATTTTACCTGTTTTTGTTCATGACTGCCATCTCAACACCAAAACAGTGCCTGGCACAAATTAGATGCTCAGTAAACATTTGTTAATAAATGAATGGGAAAATTAATGAATGTCTAGTCAATGGCAAAGCTAAGATTTGAATCCATGATTCTTCACATGCTCTTTCTACTGTCACAAGCTATGATACTTTCATCCTGTGCACAACAAAAATGTCCCCAAGGTTTCATGTTAACTTTGCCAACAAAAATGTCCCCGATGTTTCATGTTAACTTAAGTCGTTCAAGAGATTTACTTTTCAACTCTCCTAAATTAACCAGAAAAAGAATGCATCTAAAGTGACCACTAATTTCTCCAGTATATAATACATTTCTGCTGAGTGTGTTGTATGTACTAGGCACACATACAGGAAATACTCTTTCTCTCATTTGTGCCTGCAGTATATATGTGTATGAGTCACTGTGCAAATACTTGTATGTTTGACAGTTCTCTACAAAGCTTTCTTGCAGGATGCAAGGAAACGGATCCACAGATCAACATTCCACTAGTAGAATATGGGGAGAGGGAGGATTAGGACACACTGGTTTATCTTGACTTATCTTTGATTTAAAGAACGTTGGTCTCCTCTGTGCTCTTCTCTATTTACAGCACACATTGTCCTGTGCTTTAATGATCAGCTTATAATTTTACTCATCCTTGTAACCTAATGCATTCATTCATTTATTTGAATTTGTTTCCTGGCCCTTAGAAGTGACTCATTTACTTGAATATATAATGTTTAATGGTGAGAGCTTAAATGGAGTAGACTTATTTAAAAGGTTCCTTCACTCCTCTTTTTCAGATGCTCCCAGGTGCTCCTGATGAGGAATCATGTATCTAATGAATTGCAAGACAACACAAAAGAGAGATCAAACTTGTCTATCTTTTTCAATAAACTCAGTGACTAACTAGACACAAAGATATTAGAAAGAAATTTAAAACAGAAGAGAGGTTTTATAATCTCCACTAGGTTATTTATTCATTTATTTATTTATTTATTTATTAATGTTCACTCCTTTTTTTTTGGTCATGCTGCACGGCCTGTGGGATTTTAGTTCCCCAACCAGGATCCAACCCATGACCTCTGCATTGGAAACACAGAGTCTTACCACTGGATGACCAGGGAAGTCCCATCCACTAGGTTATTTTAAAGAAATACACACACTTACCCCCAGTGTGTTTACAGTAAGAATGCTATGGAATTTATTTCTTTGTGGATAAAAGGGAAGAACGCATCAATTTGCTAAGGAAGTGGAGTCATATGAGAAAGTAGATCCCAACCTAGTGTCAATTATCAGGGAATGACAAACAAGAGGGAAATAATCAGATATGAAAAGGCAGCTAGAAGAAAGAACTTAATCTCCCTCTAACAGTCCAATAGGTTTTTGTGGAGATAATATATCTACACTTGTGCAGAGCAATGATTCTATAAACAAGATCAGCTAAATTTCATGGGCAGCCTTAGGGAAAATGTTTAACTGTGCCTCAATTTCTTCACCTTTAGAATAGAATTGAATGGATACTTAGTTCTTAGAGTTGTTGAGGAATTAATAATTTAACATATAGAAAGCAATTATAATGGTTACTAGCACATAATAAGCACTACATAATGTCAGTCTTATAAGTTTTATTATTAGGAGTTGTAGTTTTTTCACTGTTTCACTTTTGCTTCTAATAAATCTTTGGTTTATTGTTTCGTTAGTTATATTTACTATATATATATTTTCTAGAGATTTAAAGGGTATAAAGTAAAGGATTGTCTATTTGTTTTGAATTGCATGTTAAAATGGTTCAATTCTTCCCTAGAAATGTGTACTGGGATGTCAGTGGAAATGTATAACAGGCTCAAGGGAAGGGCAGACACCAGAGATAAATTGGGTCCATATTTCCACACTGCAAGATTATTTTACCAATCCAAAACTGGAGATTCTGAGTTATAGTTTTAATATGGATGAACTTCATAAAACTTTTTTATGGACCTTAACATTATATTGTGCAAACAACACAGGTTGGAGACAGATTTAGAATTGAATATCACCTCCACCAACTGTAATCCTCAGGCAAGTTAATTCAGCCTTTACAATGCTCCCATCCCCTCACTTCCCTGACCTCTCACACTGCTCTTTTCCCCACACCACCTACATCCACATCCACAGGCTACTCCAGCCCCCTCATTTATTTCCTCAAACATGTCAGACATGTTTGCACCTTAGACCTTCTCTGTTTCCTCTCCCTGAATGTTTCTGCCCCCAAATTCCCATGGGTAACTTTGTAATCTCCTACAGGTCTTTGTTTGATGTAACTTTCTCATTAAAATCTCCTCTGTTGACCTTATTTCAGATCTTGAATATCGATGAGTTTAGAAGTCAATGGTGGCTGCCTGAGTTTGATTCTCCCTACTCACCCTCCCTTCAAAACCTACAAAACCAGCAATGAGAGATGATCCACAGGTAAAACCACAGCTGATCCACACTTTTAGCAACACTAGGAAACAGAAAATGTAGTAATCTTCAGATTACCTGTAAATAGTAGGAAAAAAAATTCCAATAGCAGTTCCAATGCCCGCCCTGTAGCCCTGTGGGTGTTGAGAGGGAGAGCGAGAGAGGCTTAGGAGAATCAGTTGAAAAAAATAGATAAATAAAGATGACTTAGATAAAACACAAATGAAATCATAACTAAAGAGAGAAAGTTCAATACTAAATGCCGAAATGCTGAGCACAGGTGAGGACTTGGTGGTTCATAGCACTGCGTTAGGGGATAGTGAGTGGCATTGAAAGTGGCAACTGCTAGGAGTCTTTGCTTCTGGGGAGAGGGGAGGAGTCAGATGAAGATGAGGAAGTACAACTCGGATGTATGGCCATGAATGACAAGGATGAAACAGGAGGGGAAAGCTAAAGAAACCAAAGACACAAAAAGGAAAAACATACCAATCCCTCCACTCACCACACCGCTCTCAAAACACCATTTATAAAAGAAGTTGCACAGAGTAGGGCAGAACTAAAACAAGTGGACACTCTCGGACTATGAAGCATAGAGGAACAGAAAAGAGCAGACTACATCCATACAAAACTATCATGCAAAAATCAAGAAAATTTAATTAAAGAATTTCAGCTTATGAAAATTTTCTCAACAAACGAACCAAAAAGCTGATGAGAACTATAACACAATATGCCAAATCGAATTCAATATCCTCAAACAAGCATTAAGAAATACTTGTAAAATACTTTGAATTGGAAATTAAACATTCAGTGCATAAATAGATAAAAGAGAAAGAAATAAAATGAGAATTAATTGAACACAGGAAAGAAACAGAAGAAAAAATTAAATATTACAAATGAAGACTAAGGTACAAGATAACCAAGTGAGAACAGATTCAAATGAAAAGGACCTTGATGAAAGAAAACAGCCACCGGAAGAATGAATATGACACAAAAAAGGAAAACAGAATGGGTCAGACTGAAAATGATGGACATGGAAGATGAGCAAAGGATGTCCAATATTTGTATATCTGGAGTCCTTGACTAAGCAAATTAAAACCATGGAACAGAACTAATATTTACAACAATAATCCAGGAAAACTCTCCATAAAATAAGACTTGAATCTGCACATTGAAAGGGCCAACTGGATATCAGAAAAAATTGAACTGGAACAAGCAACTCCAAAATATATCTAAGTAAAACTTTTAGACTTTAGAGAAAATTAAAACATCCTCAGGTCCTCCAAAGTTGATGAAGACCAAAGTCATGAGAAGTAGATAGGCAACCAGACATCTCAAAAATGAAATATAAAGCAAGGCAATGTTAACCAGCATTTTCAAGAAATAAAAGAGGGCTTTCCTGGTGGCGCAGTGGTTGAGAGTCCACCTGCCAATGCAGGGGACACGGGTTCGTGCCCTGGTCCGGGAAGATTCCACATGCTGTGGAGCAGCTTGGCCCGTGAGCCATGGCCGCTGAGCCTGTGCGTCCAGAGCCTGTGCTCCGCAACAGGAGAGGCCGCAACAGGAGAGGCCACAACAGTGAGAGGTCCACATACCGCAAAAAAGAAAAAATAAATAAATAAATAAAAGAAATCCTGACATCATCTGAGCTCTTCAAGTGTCAAAGTAATAGAAAATCAGGGATTTTTTTTTTCTTTTTACAAATTTATTTATTTATTGGAATATAGTTGATTTGCAATATTGTGTTAATTTCTGCTGTACAGCAAAGTGATTCAGTTGTACATTATATATACATTCTTTTTATATTGTCTTCCATTATGGTTTAGTACAGGATATTGAATATAGTTCCCTGTGCTATACAGTAGGACCTTGTTATTTATCCATTCTGTATATACTAGTTTGCATCTGTTAACCCCAGACTCTTAATCCATCCCTCCCCCCAACTCCATAGCAACCACATGTCTGTTCTCTATGCCTGTGAGTCTGTTTTTGTTTTGCAGATAAGTTCATTTGTGTCATATTTTAGATTCCACTTATAAATAACATCATATGGTAGAAACTCAGTTTTGAATGTGCAAAAATTCAAAGAACACATGTGCCTTTCTAAAGGAATCTATTAGAGGATGAACTTCTAGTTGAAAGCTGACTGGAGAAACTCTGGCTAAAGGATTGATGGTGAGTATTTCACATGTTTAATTATAGAATTAAGAAGTATAGAAGAAGAGTATGCAAATACAATATGTTCTGACAAAATAATGAAATTTAAAGAACAAATGACGAAAGAAGAAGGAAGATTAGTTCATTGACTACTGCATCTGCATTAAGTAGGAGTCTAATTAAAAACTGACAGAAGAGATATAAACATTTAAAAGAGAAACTAAAATAAAAGAATTAAGATCATGGTAAAAGTATAAAAATAAAGGTAACTACTAGAACAAAAATAGAAACCTTTATAAGTACCAAAATATAGTATAGAATGAAAGAAACAGGCAATATCAAAAACAAAGAGGACATACAAAACACAGAGGAAAAACACTGTAAAAATAAGATAACATAATACACATGGTAATTACAACATAAGATACTATGACAGAACTGCAACCCAACATATTAGTCATTTAATAAATGTCATTAGGGTATACTCATTTAATGAAAAAATAGATTTTCAATTTGGCTTATAAAACAAAATCAAATGCTATGCTATATACAAGAGATAAACCTGAAATACAGTGATTCAAAGTCTAAAAACCAAAGAAACAGGCAAAGTTTGCCAGACAAGATGAAACCTAAGAATGCAGAGATTATAATCCTGATGTCAAATAAAGTAGAATTTAAGACAAAAACTTTAACTGAGGAGAGAATGCCACTTTATAATCCAAAACTCCCCTGCTATCCCTCCAGCAATCCAGATCTTCCTCACACTGCTCTACTCTTTCTTTTTTCTAAAGAATGTATCCACTTCTAATATATATTTTACTTCATTTATTATGTCTAATAGTAAGTGAGTGAATTTATTATTAGAACGTCAGCCAATGACAGCAAATATTTCAGCTGTTTTTTTTTAATTGGCGTATACCAAATTTCTAGAATTTCAGGGTGGTTTGTTTATAGAGATTACTTCCCAGTTTTCCCCTCCTGTCTCCTGGCCTTGTCTGGCCCTTGGCTGTTGGTGGTTCAGAGTGGGTGGGAAGGGGGAGGCCTGGGTTGCCCTGTAGGGGCCCAGAGCCCACAGCTGTTTCCCTTCCTGCTGCCCCCACCGGCCCCCACCCCGTTGTCCAGGAGAGACCCTCCAGGCTGGCTGAGCTCAGGGCCGAGTTGGCTGGGAGGGAGGGTATGTGCAGAGACATGGCCATCGCCAGAGGAGACATCACTAGCTCACCTTCCCTGTTTGGATGTAATAAAAGGAATTCTCTGGGGTCAGAAAAAAAGCTCGATAAATAATTGGTTAAGTGAATGAATAAATAAATTTAATCTGTTTTTCTTACCTGTGATATGAGAACAGGAGAAAATGCATAAAAATCTTTTAGCAAAGACCCACCTGACCCCTGGATGCATTTAATAATAACAATAACAATAGTAATATTTTCAAATCTAACTCCTTGTGTCCTTAAATACCTGGCAACATTGTTTTGACAGACCCAAGCTATCCTAGATGCATTTAATAATAACAATAACAATAGTAATATTTTCAAGTCTAACTCCTTGTGTCCTTAAATACCTGGCAACATTGTTTTGACAGACCCAAGCTATCCTAGAGGAGACAAAAGCTGAATTGATGGAATCTTATCTAATTGTTGCTATTTAGATGAAATGTCTGCAAGTGGTGCTCCAGTTTTCTCTACCGCATCCCTTCTTCATTGACAGAAACATTGTTCAACTGAGTAGTAGTAAAATTTAAGGAAGGAATAAAAACATTTTTACTCAATAGAATTTTAATTATCATGGTGCACATCATACTTCAATTTCCACCCATCATAAATTCACTGAATGAATTAACATGCCAGAAAACACAAGTGATAAGCAACCATAAAATATGTGAGTGGCCAATATTAAGACATATGGTTCTCTTTTAGCTTTGATTTTCTTCCATTTCCCCATTTTCATTGTGTTTAATTCTATGGAAAAATAAATTTTGAAAAATATTTCAGGGTGTTTAGGTGTACATTTAGAACTCTTTGTAATGTGAATTAGCCATAACTATAATAATATCAAATGAAATAATTTGTGAGTCTCACAAGCATTTAGAATCATAAACTCACAGAATTTTGGAACATGAAGTATAGAAAACTTTAATATCATAATTAAATATAGCTCTATGTATATACAGCTCTATGTATACATAGCTCTGTGTATATTTCCTGAAAAGTAAAGTAGTTTGACTATATTCCTATTTTAATTTTCAGATATGAAAACAAACTCAAGCTTCACATAGATAAAGACAAGCAGCAGCATAGTAGTTAGAAAGTCAGATAAAGAGCCCTTCCATCTGGGTGAAATGGAGAGAAATAAGCTGTGAAGGTGTTTTTCTCTGTAAGGAACACAAGACATTACCTTAACTTTAAATAGATTTGAAGATGTACTATAATACTGTTATATATTTTTTCTTCTCCTCACATTCTAAAAAAATCCATGTCACTGTGTGTGATAGATTTTTATGGCCATGGAAGGATTTTCTTTGTTAAAAAGAAAACAGTCTAAAAAATAAGTGTGGAATAGCCCTGTTTGTCAACAAGATAAACACTAGTAAAAGAATCACTGGGTGGAAAAAAGGAGAGAAACATTTAGGTGTCAATGAAAGGGAAAAAAGTGAAGTGTTATTCTTGCGGGAATGTATTCCACACAGGCTGGCCAGCTAGATACAGGATATGGTGATCTGTCTGTCCTACTAAAGGTCATCCAACTGACAGAATCAAGATGTCACAAGGGGAGACATTTTTGGGGTTTCTTCTGGATACTTTTACTCTTATAAATGAAATGTGTATATCTCTTAACTTGTCCAACTTACAAGTGTCACAAGAAGGGTTCTTCCCTGATAATAAAGGAAGTTGCTTCAGCTTAACAAACTATAGAGAGAAACATTTGTTTCCAATTTTGAATTTATATCATCTAAAAAGGAATCACTGATAAGGATCATAATTCCAAATTTTAGGAGAGTGAATTGTAGAAATTTTAGAGCAAATATAAGAAGAATAACTTTAAAGAGTGATGTTAAAAAGGAAGGTGGCTTTTTCTGAATGTGTGTAAAAATTAAATTCTGGTAATACAATCAGATAATCCTGATAAGTAAGAAAAAATCAGAAGCTCTAAAGAAGGTGTGTAGTGTTACTAGACTCTCAAATGGATTTTGTTGGAAAAGTACACTTTGCATTATAGAAAGAGATCAAATAAACAGAGTGAATTGGGGTGGAAGGACTGAACAAATGGTGTCTCAGCGTCTTAAGCCAGGAATAAGCAGAGGTTCATAAGCCAAAGGTAGTCTTTATTATTCTCAGAGTGAGAATACCAAAGTTGCCATAAATCCAGAGATTGGGTTATAGGGAATGAAGTTAATTGTTGAGAGTAAGAAAGCTGAATTATTCAATTTCCTTATCTCTAGAACAGAAAACTGATAGTAATAGGTGTTAAAATTTATTGAATATGCGTATTCCAGGTGTCATATTAAAAGCCTTATGTGGAATAAGGTTCCTCCCAGATCTGTATTTTCAGTGCCATTTTATCTCCTAGATCTAAAGAAACAATGACCCCCAAATTATTCATATCCAGGGACAAGGTGACATAATTCCACTTTATATGAAAAGAAAGACAGGTTTTATGACTTTTGTTTAAATCCCTCAACACTGTATATAATTGCTGAAAAGCTGACTGTAAAGTAATGGCAGGAGATCTGGAGTTTCCACTATAAAAGAGGTGATTATTCCACTGTGAAAGACTATATGGAAAAATGCTTTAGAAGAGGTAATTGTGCACATTTAGAATATCCTGATATATTTATCCAGGAAAACAAAAGGCCTGAAAATTTTGTCATAAAAGGAATAGCTCTTCTGCAAAAGATAGTACTTAGAGAGCACGACAATTGTTATAAAAATTGGAAGGGATGTAAACTAGAAAATAATTGGACTTATTTTATCTTCTCCCAACATAGCATAGCAATTAAAAATTCTTTCATTTTTTTGGGCTTTCCTGCTGGCACAGTGGTTGAGAATCCACCTGCCAATGCAGGGGACATGGGTTCAAGCCCTGGTCAGGGAAGATCCACATGACATAGAGCAACTGAGCCTGTGCACCACAACTGCTGAGCCTGTGCTCTGGAGCCCGTAAGCCACAACTACTGAGCCCACTTGCCACAACTGCTGAAGCCCATGTGCCTGGAGCCCGTGCTCTACAATAGCAGAGGCCACCACAATGAGAAGCCCGCTCACCACAATGAAGAGTAGCCCCTGCTCACAGCAACTAGAGAAAAGCCTGTTGCATCAACGAAGACCCAACACAGCCAAAAATAAGGTAAATAAATTTAAAAAAAATTCTTTCACTTTTTGATTTTGTCTTCATTAAGTATGGATTATAATATGACATACCTCCTTGTAGAATTGTTGTGAGAATCAAATGAGAAAACAACTAGAGAGTACCTAACATATTAATTAACCTAATGTAAATGTTCAGCAAACACCATCCTTAGTAAATAGGATGTACACTTCATAATGGCAGCAATCAGGAATCATTACTATCTTTGTAATATCCTTATACCACCATAATCTGGCTAACAGCAGGTTATCCTAACCACATGATGAATATATGGATGTGGACTTTCCAGAGTCACAAACAGAATTGGGAGTGTGACTTACAGGGTGAAAGGCTTCAACTCAATAAATGTAGTGGAACCAACCTAGAGGAACATAGTGGTTTACCACTTTTCCACCATTTGTGCATCAATAGAATGAGTTCATGAAAATTGGGGTGGCTGTCAATTTAACATGTTGACCTCCCCCAACTTTTTGGTGTTCTCTCTCTGTGACACACTGCACAATGGTTTCCCTCCTACCTCTTTGACCATTCCTTCTGTTTTTTATTGAACTTTCCCTATTGTTTAAACTCTAATCCTAGAAGATTCCCTGCCTTCACACTCTATCTGGTGATGTTTGTGTGTAATTCTATGGTTTCAACTATAATTTATATGCTGATGACTCCAAACACTGAATCATAAGTTTATTCCTAGATGGTGAGCTCAACTGTCAATTCAGCTATCAATTAAATAGAGCTACTGCAATTTTAGTTTGACCACTGTTAATCTAAAGCTAATATCCTCTAAATACTGCTAAGCACTTCCAGAAATCCAGACATATGATAATCCTCTTCTCATTTTATGTCATAATCATAACTCCAAGCTCAACAAGGAATACAATCTCAAATTAGACAAGATACTTTGGAATTATTATGCCTGAGAATTGCTATTTTCATGTTCTTCTTGTTGAATGCATAGCTGAGTTAATCTATTATTAATTCAATTGATGTTTCAATCAAAATGGGTCTTGACTAGCTGGATTTATACAATATATGGAATATGTCTTTTAATTATCTATAAAATAATATTCAGTAAAGTTTTATCCACTAATGGAAAAATCCTAAGTAGTTACAGAATTCTTATTTTGGTAAAGATAGCTTACACACATTTTAGAGTGTTTCCAACTTGGATGTACTGCTATGACCACCAGTTCCTTTGTAAGACCTGTGGTTAACTGTTAAAGTTTGTGGCCGCTTTTGGTTTCTACAGCTGTTTGCTATGATGAGTGCATTCATCTTAGCTGATGATGAATTATTTAATAGCTACAAAGGACTGTTTGTTGAAGGCATGCTTATCCTTGGTGATGTTTACTTTATTTCTATTCAACTGGAACCCTTCAGAGTCTATTAACATGGGTGGAGTTGGTTGCTCTCCCACTAAGAGGCCCAGCTTGTCATTCTATATATATATATTTTTTACATCTTTATTGGAGTATGATTGCTTTACAATGTTGTATTCGTTTCTGCTGTATAAGAAAGTGAATCAGCTATATATATACATATATTCCCATATCCCCTCCCTCTTGCATCTCCCTCCCACCCTCCATATCCCACCCCTCTAAGTGGTCACAAAGCACCGAGCTAATCTCCCTGTGCTATGCAACTGCTTCCCAATAGCTAGCTATTTTACATTTGGTAGTGTAGATATGTCAATGCTACTCTCTCACTTTGTCCCAACTTAACCTTCCCTATCCCCGTGCCCTCAAGTCCATTCTCTATGTCTGCATCTTTATTCCTGTCCTGCCCCTAGGTTCTTCAGAACCAATTTTTTTTTTTTTTTTTTAGATTCCATATATATGTGTTAGAATACAGTATTTGTTTTTCTCTGTCTGACTTACTTCACTCTGTATGACAGACTCTAGGTCCATCCACCTCTCTTACAAAAAACTCAATTTCATTTCCTTTTATGGTTGAGTAATATTCCATTGTATATATGTGCCACATCTTCTTTATCCATTCATCTGTCGATGGACACTTAGGTTGCTTCCATGTCCTGGCTATTGTAAATAGAGCTGCAATGAACATTGTGGTACATGACTCTTTTTGAATTATGCTTTTCTCAGGGTATATTCGCAGTAGTGGGATTGCTGGATCATGTGATAGTTCTATTTTTAGATTTTTAAGGAACTGCCATGCTGTTCTCCATAGTGGTTGTATCAATTTACATTCTCACCAACAGTGTAAGAGGGTTCCCTTTTCCCCACACCCTCTCCAGCATATATTGTTTGTAGATATTTTGATAATGGCCATTCTGACTGGTGTGAGGTGATACCTCACTGTAGTTTTTTTTGTGTGTGTTTGTTTTGTTTGTTTGTTTGTTTTTGCGGTACGCGGGCCTCTCACTGTCGTGGGCCTCTCCCTTTCAGAGCACAGGCTCCGGACACGCAGGCTCAGCGGCCATGGCTCACAGGCCCAGCTGCTCCACAACATGTGGGATCTTTCCGGACCAGGGCACAAACCCATGTCCCCTGCATCGGCAGGCGGACTCTCAACCACAGCATCACCAGGGAAGCCCCTCACTGTAGTTTTGATTAGCATTTCTCTATTAATTAGTGATGTTGAGCATCCTTTCATGTGTTTATTGGCAATCTGTGTATCTTCTTTGGAGAGATGTCTATATAGGCCTTCTGCCCATTTTGAATTGGGTCTTTGGTTTTTTTTGATATTGAGCTGCATGAGCTGCTTGTATAATTTGGAGATTAATCCTTTGTCAGTCGTTTCGTTTGAAAATATTTTCTCTCATTCTGAGGGTTGTCTTGTTTATGGTTTCCTTTGTTGTACAAAAGCTTTTACATTTAATTGCATCCCATTTGTTTATTTTTGTTTTAATTTCCATTATGCTAGGAGGTGGGTCAAAAAGGATCTTGCTGTGATTTATGTCATAGAATGTTCTGCCTATGTTTTCCTCTAAGAGTTTTATAGTGTCTGGCCTTACATTTAGGTCTTTAATCCATTTTGAGTTTATTTTTGTGTATGGTGTTAGGAAGTGTCCTACTTTCTTTCTTTTACATGTAGCTGTCCAGTTTTCCCAGCACCACTTATTGAAGAGGCTGTCTTTTCACAGTTGTATACTCTTGCCTCCTTTATCAAAGATAAGATGACCATATGTGATGTGCATGGGTTAATCTCTGGGCTTTCTATCCTGTTCCATTGATCTATATTTCTATTTTTGTTCCAGTACCATGCTGTCTTGATTACAATAGCTTTGTAGCATAGTCTGAAGTCAGGAAGCCTGTTTCCTACAGCTCCATTTTTCCTTTTCAAGGTTGCTTTGGCTATTCAGGGTCTTTTGTGTTTCCACAAATTGTGAAATTTTTTGTTCTAGTTCTGTGAAAAATGCCCTTGGTAAATTGATAGGGATTGTACTGAATCTGTAGATTGCTTTGGGTAGTATAGTCATTTTCACAATGTTGATTCTTCCAATCCAAGAACATGGTATGTCTCTGCATCTGTTTGTATCATCTTTAACTTCCTTCATCAGTGTCTGATAGTTTTCTTCCCACAGGTCTTTTTTCTCCTTAGGTAGGTTTATTCCTAGGTATTTTATTCTTTTTGTTGAAGCGGTAAATGGCAGTGTTTCTTTAATTTCTCTTTCAGATTTTTCATCATTAATGTATAGGAATGCAAGAGATTTCTGTGCATTAATTTTGTGTCCTGCTACTTCTTATAATTTATTCTATATCATCCATCACTGTTGACACTTTATAATGTTGTCATTTAGTCTGCTCCAAGTGATTTCCATCCATTCCTGATTATAACCTATGGCACCTGGACTTAAAGAGTACTATTTTTGCCAGTAAAAACCAGATAACTAACATATGAATCCCTTAATTTAATTTTACATACATTATTAAGTAAGTACACTCTGACCTGAGTACTGTGCCTCCTACAGAGTAAGTCATGATCTTCAGGAAAAGTGTTTTCAATTGTATTTAGAAGCTTTTCCTTTTTTTTCAGGTTCACAGCTATGTTCTTGATGGCAGAGTCTACTAGAAATGTAACAACTAGACAAAGCAAATCTTTAGTGCAAAACATGCATTGTTATTACCTGTTATTATGGATGCTGTATCCTCAATGCCTTTCAAATAGAAAAGGCTAGAAAATTTTGTGGTTAAACAAATAGATGTGTTGAGTACACAAGGCTGTGTTACGAGCCACAGAGCATATAAAATTGAATACATGCAGTGTTTTGGCTCCAGAAGCTCATAGGCTAATTGGGCAGACAGATATTTCATAAATAGCTGTACAAATTTAAGAACATGATAGATACTATGGGAATGGCAGAGAGGGACAGATTTATTTGAATTGTGATATCTGAAAAGACTTCATGGAAGATATAACAGTTCAGCTGGGTTTTAATTAATGCATAGGTCTTTGAAAAGTAGATATGAAGACAAGGGAAGGTTTTGCCAAAAGCATGGAGGAAAGAAGCAAATATGAAGAGGGTATGTTTAGGAGAAGCACATAAATTGCATGATTAGAGGATTTAATTTACATGTGCACTCATTTCAGTTTGGAAATTATGCACAAAGTATAATCTAATAAAATTCTAATCTAGTCTAATACAGAAATTAATACCATCAGGCTGAATCTTAATCTCATCTGCAATCTTTACAACTACAGCTATGAAGACAAGTACTAACTAATGAAGATTTTCTTTGACAGGAACTGTGCTTAGTTCATTCAGTACATCATTTGGTCATTAGTTAACCCTTCTTAATGTACAAACTTTTACAATTCAACTTTGAAGAAATGTTTAAAATAATTAAGTAACTTGGCCCAAATTAAAACAACTGCAAGTGGGAGAAGTATTCAAATCTAGGTTTGACTGATTGCAAAGTCTTTGACAGCTCTTTCTATGATGCCAGGATGCCTGTCTGTCTTAAGAGTGAAAACAGGCAAGAGAGATGAAAATATTCCCAGCTGCTCTAATTTACAAAGGTATGACCAGAAAAGTTAGCATATATGCAAAAATAAGCTGTTTGGTCTTCATTTCTCAAATATCACATGCAATTTAATGTGTAGTTAGTATTGACTCATAGTCTGTTTTTTAATATTTTTTATTGGTGGTGGTGGTGATATTTTCTTGCTTTAAATATGTATGATTTATTGCTCGTTTCTCTTATCTTAATTTAAAAAGGATATCATGTTTATCAAAAGGATTTTTTATTCCACACAGCAATTTATTAAAGTCCAGCAAAGTTATTAATTGCACCTTTTAAAGCAACAATCCTACTTCTAGGCACATGGCCTAGTTATTTTTGCACACATGTGAAA
The DNA here is from genome assembly GCF_963924675.1 of Phocoena phocoena. Lineage (NCBI taxonomy): Eukaryota > Metazoa > Chordata > Mammalia > Artiodactyla > Phocoenidae > Phocoena > Phocoena phocoena. Next base: position 28,011,197 of record NC_089235.1, on the reverse strand, counting down.
TTGTATGCTTTTTTTTTTTGTATTAGCACATGTCTGTCAATAGAGGATTGTTTTTTTCCAATGTTTTAATTTTTTTTTATCAAAAGGAATTTTTATCTATGAAATAATCAGGACCTTATTTTGTAAAGTTGCTGTATTTCAATTGAATATCAAATTCATTTTAAAATGTTATTTTTATTGAAACAGCCATCTTTTGGTATTTCAAATTGTGCAGCTAAAAATTAAAAAAAAAATCTAAAAAGAAGACAAGGGAGATCCAGTTTCCACTTTATTTACCTGATATGATAATTAGTTATCTCCTACTGTCCACGGTCTACCTGGGTGTCATTAGCTTGTGATCATACCTAGCTATAGACTTTATTATTGAGAAACAGGGTATTTTAAAGTAATACAAATGTATTTTATAGTGTATCTCCAGAAAAGTGAATTAAATGGAGATTAACTCAAGACAAAGTCTCCAGAATTCTAACAACCACAGGCAATATTAGGGAAAAATGTTCAATTCTATCAGTTGTAGTAAATAAATTAATTTATGCTAAGCCTAAATCTATGGCTAAACTCTCTAATTTTATAGCCAGAAAAAGGCAGCCAATTGCAGTTACTATCATAAACATTTGTGAGATAGATATTTAAACTGAACTGTATTCCATTCCGGTTGGAAATGTGATACACATAGCACGAAGACATTATAGAGCTGTGCTCTGAAATAGTGTGCAGTGAGAATTCAGTACTGCTGAGGTGAAAACACTGTATACTCCTCTGGGAAAAGCTCTCCTTCATTTCTTATTCAAAATAATGCTTGTTTGGAGATATTCATAAGGTTTTCCACAAAACTATCTTCCAAGTAGTCTCCGTGCAGTACTTTACAAAATAGTAGAATTGATAGCATTGCTTTCAGCAAGAATAAATCAAGGTCACTATTATACTGGAATACATTAAATGTAAAGTTCAGACAGAAAGATACTGAAAAGAGAAGAAGACATGTGTGTGTGCTTGCATGCATGCATGTATGCGAGTACATATGTATGCAGTATATATATATATATATATGTATGCAGTATATATATATATATATATATATATGATATAGATCTTACTAGATTTTCAGTAATTAGAAAAGATAATCAGGATTTTGCTGAAATTCAGAGATGTTATATAGGCATTTAGCTAATTTATCAACCTACTGACACTATCAGAAAACGAAATGAGGTGTGGGGCTTGTTAGTGACCACATGCTGTCCTCTCATATCACCACTTTTCTTCCAGAATGTTCCTAAAACAAGCATAAGACTTATGGAATTTTACTAGGAATTATTGTCAAGTTCATCAGTCTGTTGTTTATGCAATCATTCTTTTTATTGTGGTAAGAGGACTTATGAGATCTACCCTCTTATAAATGTTTAAGTGTACAGAACCATGTTAACTATATGCACAAGGTAGAATAGCAGCTTCCTAGAACTTAATCATCTTGGATAACTGAAACCTGATCCCATTGAACAGCAACTCACATTTCCCCCTTCCCCCAGCCCCTGTCAACAACCAATCTACTCTCTATGTTTATGTGTTTGACTATTTTAGATTCCACATTATTTGTTATGGCTAAGTAATATTCCATTGTGTGTGTGAGTGTGTATATATATATATATATATATATATATATATATATATATATGTATATATATATACACTTTCCATTATATATAAACATAAAACATCCTCTTTATCCATTTATCTGTTGATGGACACCACTTAGGTTACTTCCTTTTCTTGGCTATTGTAAATAATGCTGCTATGAACATTGGGGTGCATGTGTCTTTTTGTATTATGGTTTTCTCAGGGTATATGCCCAGTAGTGTGATTGCTGGGTCATATGGTAGTTCTATTTTTAGTTTTCTAAAGAACCTCCATACTGTTCTCCATAGTGGCTGTAGCAATTTACATTCCCACCAACAGTGCAAGAGGGCTCCCTTTTCTCCTCACCCTCTCCAGCATTTGTTATTTGTAGACTTTTTAATAATGGCTATTCTGACCAGTATGAGGTGATATCTCATTGTAGTTTTGATCTGCATTTCTCTAATAATTAGTGATGTTGAGAATATTTTCATGTGCCTCTTGGCCATCTGTATATCTTTTTTGGAGAAATGTCTATTTAGGTCTTCCACTCATTTTTGTATTGGGTTATTTGTTTTCTTTGATATTGAGCTGTATGAGCTGCTTGTGTATTTTGGAGATTAATCCCTTGTCAGTTGCTTCATTTGTAAATATTTTCTCCCATGCTGAGTGTTGTCTTTTCACCTTGTTTATGGTTTTCTTTGCTGTGCAAAAGCTTTCAAGTTTAATTAGGTCCCATTTGTTTTTCTTTTCATTACCCTAGGAGGTGGGTCAAAAAAGATCTTGCTGTGATTTATGTCAAAGTGTGTTCTTCCTAGCTTTTCCTCTAAGAGTTTTATAGTGTTCAGTCTTATATTTAGGTCAGTAATCCATTTTGAGTTTGTTTTTGTGTATGGTGTTAGGGAGCATCCTAATTTCATTCTTTTACATGTAGCTGCCTGTCCAGTTTTCCCAGCACCACTTATTGAAGAGACTGTCTTTTCCTCATTGTATATTTTTACCTCCTTTGTCATAGATTAAGTGACAATAGATGTGTGGATCTATCTCTTGGATTTCTATCCTATTCCATTGATCTATATTTCTGTTTTTGTATCAGTACCACACTGTCTTGATTACTGTAGCTTTGTAGTCTAGTCTAAAGTCAGGGAGCCTGATTCCTCCAGATCCATTTTTCTTTCTCAAGATTGCTTTGCCTATCCAGGATCCTTTGTCTTTCCATACAAATTGTAAAATTTTTTTGCTCTAATTCTATGACAAAGACCATTGGTAATTTGATAGGGATTGCACTGAATCTGTAGATTGCTTTGGCTAGTACAGTCATTTTGACAATATTGATTCTTTTAATCCAAGAACATGTTATATCTCTCCATCTGTTTGTGTCATTTTTGATTTCTTTCATCAGTGTCTTATAATTGTCTGAGTACAGCCCTCTTACCTCTTTAGGTAGGTTTATTCCTAGGTATTTTATTCTTTTGGTTGCAACGTTAAATAGGAGTGCTTCATAATTTTTCTTTCTGATCTTTTGTTGTTAGTGTATAGGAATTCAAGAAATTTTTGTGTATTAATTTTTTATCCTGCCACTTTACCAAATTCATTGATTAGCTCTAGTAGTGTTCTGGTGGCATCTTTAGGATTCTCTATGTATAGTATCATGTCATCTGCAAACAGTGACAGTTTTACTTCTTCGTTTCCAGTTTGGGCTCCATTTATTCCTTTTTCTCCTCTGATTGCCATGGCTAGGATTTCCAAAACTATGTGGAATAATAATGGCAAGAGTGGACATCTTGTCTTATTACTGATCTTAGAGGAAATGCTTTCAGTTTTTCACCATTGAGAATGATGTTTCCTGTGGGTTTGTCCTTTATGGCCTATATTATGTTGAGGTATTTTCCCTCTATGCCCGCTTTCTGGAGAGTATTTATCATAAATCTGTATTGAATTATGTCCAAAATATTTTCTGCATCTATTGAGATGATCATATGGTTTTTATTCTTTAATTTGTTAATATGGTGTATCACATTGATTGATTTGCATATATTGAAGAATCCTTGCATCCCTGGGATAAATGTCACTTGATCAAGGTGTATGATACCTTTGATGTGTTGTTGGATTGTGTTTGCTAGTATTTTGTTGAAGGGTTTTGCATCTATGTTCATCAGTGATGTTGGTCTGTAATATTCTTTTTTTGTGATATCTTTGTCTGGTTTTGGTATTAAGATGATGGTGGCTTCATAAAACAAACTTGGGAGTGTTCCTTTCTCTGCAATTTTTGAATTAATGTTTTAGTTTCCTTCAGACTAATATCCAAGAGTTAAATTGCTGGATTAAATTGTGGTTTTATTTTTAATTTTTTGAGGAACCTCCATACTGTTTTCCATAGTGGCTGCACGCATTTACATTCCCACCATCAGTGTACAAGTGTTCCCTTTTCTGCACTTCCTCGCCAACACTTGTTATTTCTTGTCTTTTTGACAGTATCTGTTCTGACATGTATTTTTCCAAAGAAAACATACAGATGACCAACAGGCACAAGAAAAGATTCTCAACATCACTAATTATCAGGGAAATGCAAACCAAAACTACAATGAGTTATCACCTCACACCTGTAAGAATGGCTGTTATAAAAATTTTGAAAGCTCATTGGCCTCCCTGGCAATATGCACATATCTGACGTGTGTTACAAACCTCCTTTCACATAAGTCCAGTCCCATTTATAATAAGAATTCATTGCATAAGTTTTATCTCTAAGTCTGTGAGTCTGTTTCTGTTTTGTAATTAAGTTCATTTGTATCACCTTTTTAGATTTTGCATGTGGTATCATTTGTCTTTCTCTGTCTGACTTCCTTCACTTAGTATGACAATCTCCAGAATTTATCATTACCAGAGGGGAAGAGTGGGGGGAGGGAGAGATTGGGAGTTTGAGACTGACATACACATGCTGCTATGTTTAAAATAGATAGCCAACAAGGACATACTGTATAACACATGGAACTCTGCTCAATATTTTGTAATAACTTAAATGGAAAATAACCTGAAAAAGAAGAGATACATGTGTATGTATAACTGAATCACTTTGCTGTACACCTGAAACTAACACAACATTGTTAATCAACTATACTCCAATATAAAATAAATTAAAAAAAAAAAAAGGAATTCATTGCAGAGCACACTGTGTAGCCAAGCTGTGTTTAGGATGACTCCCATGTTCCTAATCAGTAGAACCTTTGTGATGTCAGATTTTCAGTTTCCAGAGTCTTCTACCCATTCTGAATTATTTTCAATTTAGATCCTCCCTCTCTTCCTTCCTTCTTTTCTTCCTTCCTTTCTTGCTTTCTTTCTTTTTTGTAATTTTCTGTGCTAATCTTAGGTGGAACAAATTCTAAACGGTGTTGGTTGATTCTCCTAAATTTCCCTTCACTTAAATGATATTCTCTTTTGGTGATTAGAATTATGCTTGGAGTCCTTATTCCTTCTTCCAGGTTCTCAGAGCTAATGCTCTTACAAAGGAAAACTAAGATGCTGTATGACTTTTTTTTTTTTTTTTTTTGCGGTATGCGGGCCACTCACTGTTGTGGCTCTCCCGTTTCAGAGTACAGGCTCCGGATGTGCAGGCTCAGCGGCCATGGCTCATAGGCCCAGCCGCTCCGTGGCATGTGGGATCTTCCCGGACCGGGGCACGAACCCACGTCCCCTGCATCAGCAGGCGGACTCTCAACCACTGTGCCACCAGGGAAGCCCATCATCATGTTTATTTATATTCTTATAAGATTACTTTGATTGAGGTTCCAGAAAATGGATTGAAAGAGGGGCAAGAGAGAAAGATATCACACCAATTAGAAGGCTAATACAGTAGAATGAGTGGGAAATGATGGCCTGGATCAGCTGATGGCAATAGAGATAGAAAGAATTTAATTTGGGAGGGGGTACATAATTTGAAAAAAAAATGTAAAGAGTGTATTGGAATTGGGGGTTTTAAAGGAGAAAGGGGAATCAAGGATGGGCATCAGGTTTCTGGCTTAAACAAGTGAGAGAATGGATGATTGTACCATTTGTTACAATGGGAAAGTGGAAAACATCAAGAATTCAATGTTAGCTTCAAGGTATGAACTTAGAGAAGGGGACTGAGCTAGAGAAATAAACCTGGAATTTATCAGAATATAGATTCATAAGTGAAGAAAATAGGGAAAAGAAACTGAGAAAGACTGGCTAGAAATGTAGCATGAAACCTAGAAGAACGCTGTTGCAGGAAGAAAGATATGTTGTGTGTTTCAGTGAGAGACCCTAAGAGATAAATATCAATACTAGAAATTATCCATTGACTTATAAACCTTGCTACTATCGGTGAGCTCAGAAAGACTTTTTTTCTGGAGAGCAGTGGGAAGGACTTTAAGTGAAAATTAGGTTAAGAATGAATGTATTGGGCTTTCCTGATGGTGCAGTGGCTAAGAATCTGTCTTCCAATGCTGAGGACACAGGTTCGAGCCCTTGTCCGAGAACATACCACATGCCGTGGAGCAACTAAGCCAGTGTACCACAACTAATGAGCTGCACTCTAGAGCCCGCGAGCCACAACTACTGAGCCCGTGTGCCACAACTACTGAAGCCTGCGCACCTACAGCCTGTGTTCTGCAACAAGAGAAACCATTGCAATGAGAAGCCCGCACACCCCAAGGAAGAGTAGCCCCCGTTCATTGCAACTAGAGAAAAGTCTGCACACAGCAACAAAGACCCAACACAGCCAAAAATAAAATAAAAAATAAATAAAAATAAAAAAGAATGAATGTACTACCACTTAGGCTTCCTCCAAACAATGCTTTAACACAAAGATGTCACCCTTGGACAGGAATTTCAGGGACCCAGATGCTGAAATGGAAAAGTATCACGGTTTAAAAGGGAATCATTCCAAAAGAATTGTGCCACCTAATGAAAAAAATGGGATTCTGAACTGGGGAGAGGAATGCTAAGTTTTAATATTTTACAACATTTTTTAGCTCGTTCAATCCAGCCCAGAAATGACAAGAACCATGTCCTTCTATGGCTGCAATTTAATTTAAAAACACTGCCAATACTTAGGATATCTAATTAAAGATACATTCAAGAACAAGGCTATGCCAAGGGTAGAATAAATATGTAAGATGGAGGGAGGTAATGGCACCAATTTTACTTTGTCCAAATCTGTCAGGTCTTTAAATTTTCTCTGGAATAGGGATTTGATTGGTCCTTCAGCATCATATGAAATAAAGCCTGTGAACACACAGCAAACAGTAAGGTTCTCCAAACTTTTTATTACTTATTATTAACAATAAACCTTATTATTACTCATTATTACTCTATTCTAAAACATTATTAATCAAAGGTCAAAGACCGATAATCTTTGGTAATATATATTAAATTTGGCAGAAATATGCGTACAATGGAATGTAATTTGATATGTTGTGTACAATCACTCAACTATTTTTAATAAATTTAAAACTTGATTCAGACTGACAGTTTGTATTAAATCAATCACTATGAAACAGCATTCTTTCTCAAGCAGTTATATATTTATGTTTTTTCAGTGTCTCTTCTAAGAATCATTAAAATCGATGTTCCTTAATTAACTAATATTTTTCAGCAATCTCAAGTTACAACTGAAATAATCTCTGGCTGGTTGTGAATACTCATTGAATTAATTTTCCTTGTCAAATGGAGCCTCATTTTTTGCAGAAGAATATTCTGGTAGTTTAAATGTCTTTTATTACATCTAGTATTTACCTGCGTGGATTTTCTTAAAAGAAAAATCAGTATGAGGAAAAGTGAAGAAAGGTCTCCATCGTGTGGTCAAAAACTAATAATACAACAACAGTAGAGAATGGGAGTCGATTTTCTATGTTCTTTATTTAGATATTCAGAATTTTACTGACAAATCATTTAGAGGGTAAAGCCAGGCAGAATTAACACAGTGCAGGCACATGAAGGCAACTGCCTGGTGGCACAGCCTGGAATCCCCATGTGCAGCTCGATGTCAGTATGCTCACATTACCTTATTTTCTGCCCTCAAGTATCCTCTTAGTGAATGACAAAAAGCCTCTCAAAGCACTGTTTGTAATCCTCGATTCCATGTTCCCACAGCACACTTTCTCCTAAATGTACCCAATTAAAAATTTCCTCCCCATACTTCTCTAAGAGAACTTTTATCAAGGTCAGTGATAATCTCAATATTAAGAGAATATAAGTTGAATTCTGCTGCTGTTGGTGACTTACCACTGGAAAAAGTAAGACTTAAGGGGTAAAGTGTTTTTCAAGATACTAATTAGGAGATTTATTAATTTCACAAACACATCTATCCTAACCACTATATTTCCTATTCATAACAATGAATGCTTTTTTAAAACAGAATATGGGTAATAATAATTATTTTATGTGGTGAACTAGATCAAAATAATGTTTCATGCTTTTAGACTAATATTGTAACTTGACTCACTAATTCTTTACCTAATAGAAAACCTATTTCTGTTGAAGGTTTAAGCAATAAAATAAAAGAACAAATCCAACAGCATGTCATAACCAAGGAATGGAACTGACCTAATATTTTAAAGTGAAATAAAACTAAGAGCTAGTTCTTCATTTAGGGTGACATTTAAGTTTCTATTAGGCTTATCATCATTATTATTATTTGTTTTCTGAGAACTGTACATATTACAATCATATTTAACTTTTAGTTAGCCATACATATCTTGAATTTTTGAGCATGTGATGTGTACAATGCCTTCAAGAGATATCCACTTAAAATTTTATCTAATAAAGGTATAGGGTCTATGTAATTCTTACTTTTTATAAGACTACAGATTTTTCACTAATAAATCAATCTTGTAATAGTTTTTTTTTTTTTTTTTCCATACAGGTACCACCTTGGGATACGTACTCCAAATCTTATACGTTGAAACAGGGATATGTCTATTTTTCAAACTAAAAAGTATTTTTGCTTCCTTTATTTCCCATTATATGCTATGTGAGCTTTTCATGATCCATAGGACTTTATGTTGGCAGGGTTTATACACCACATAGGTGCTTGAATCCTTCTCATTAGACAGTAAGGAAATTAGACAGGAATTTGTTTTATGACCTTTAAAAGGACTTCTCTAGAAAAATTATACTAATGTCCATGAGACTCTGTTGAGCACATGACCTGACCCCTTGGGCACACTAGCCCTGAGGGAATTCTTCTACATTTATGGCTGCCATTTTTCTAGGAAATTTCAGGCAACTCTGTAAAAACCTGCTCAGAGTTTAATGGCCCCAATTAGATTCTAAAATTTTTCAATGCCTGCAACAATAAATAATGAATGCTCATGTCTGAGACTGAATTCTGAGCTGGAAGAAAATCGCTCTTGGGATTTATTTGACTTTATCAATAAAGCAAACCCTTCTATATTCTTCCTAGAATAAACTTTGAACAAGTCCTTCATGCTGAAATACAACTTGGGACAAGCTTTTCCTTTGCTTCTCTCTAGGTTACTACCATCCACTGCTCTCTCTGCTTTGGGGCATCAAACACATCTTCCTTCCCATTTTTATAGCAGCATAGCTCCAATTTTCACTCACTACTACTTTTGCCTTGAATTGTTCCCTCCACAGTTCTATTATAATAGAACTATTATATTATCCTATTATGTGCAAAAGCCTAAACTCAGCACTAAGACACTGTCTGGTTTACCCTTTTTCTTTTACATAATTTTTAACATGATAGCAGAAAAGCAGGGGGTATCTGTTTAAAGCTGATACAGTTGGGAATCAAGATCTAACAGAAGAGAAAGATTCCATAACAGTTCTCTGTTAGTTAAATTAGGTAAACTAAACTCAGTTTAGTAAAAAAGAGTACAGCAAAAAAGTGATAATCTGTTTTAGAAAAATTTCCATAAAATATTGCAAAGTATCTAAAAGTGGAACTTTATGAGATGGTTCTAATTAAAAGGAAATGTGCTTATGATTGCTTATTAAGTATTTTTGAAATACCTATTAGCCATTAGGCATTGTAAAAAAGACTGAAAATATAATAGCACACAAGGAAATACAATAAGTGGCTTCTGCCTATATAGCCTGATTTTACAGTTAGTTATGCTATCATTACTCAAGGACAGGTATCAGGGTGATGTTTACCTGAGGTCAGGAAATGCCATATGCAACATATACACTGCATCCTCCTTATCATCCAAAATATGTACATGTTTTCAAAAGAAGAAAGTGAAAAAAAGGAAGAAGGGAAGAAAAATTTGACTGTGGTCGCAGCTCTTTTATTAGTAAGCACACTGTTTGTATAGCCCTCTGCAGAAACAAGGAGTTGAATTCAATGATATCCAAGGTCCCTTCCAGCCTTAAACATCTAAGAATCTGTCAGCTATTCCACAGGTAAGTTAAGCAACCTATTCTTGAGCAAGTTCGAAGAGCTAGGGCCAGAGTCTACTTGGAGAGATGGGGAAGATGTAAACTGATCATATTCTTATAATTTCGGCACAGAATCTCAGAGTAGAGAGAATAATTTTTCTTCTGTTCTTGTAAGATCAATTCTGACACCAACGTTGAAACCTACACTGAGCATAATAATAATATTAATAACAACAGCAACAATGAAGAGTTACTTAGTCCTTACTGTGTGCCAGGCACAGCGATAGTGCTTTATATTTATTGATATTTGAAAATTAATCTTAACAATAATGTTTATATCAATTCTATGTGGTAGGTACTATTAATGGGTTTCATTTTACAGATGAGGACACCAAGGCTTAATAACTTAATTAGTTTGCTAGAGCTTATAATTTGAAGAGCTGTAACTTGAAAGGGAAGATGCCTTGCCTCAAAATACTGTACTATGTAGCCCAAGAAAAGAAGGTGGCTTGTAGGCCTCAAATTCTGTAGCCATTGAAGTGGAATGGCAAAGTTTCTATACGGAATTTGTCAAGCATTATGAAGCAAATTACTCTGAGTAAAAGCTGTAGAGAGAATTCTGACTTTAAGAAATGATTCAGTGTAAATTAGAAAAATATTTGAAAGACTGCAAAACCTAATAATATTAATCCTTTAATTGTGTAAGGCTATGTAGTTTTTCAAAAGCCTCTCTTTCCTGAACATTATTTTAAAGAATCCATAGAATTCTGTAAGTGGTTAAGAATGAATAGTATGAATATGTTAAAATGAAGAAAAGGGTGCTCAGAAAATTTAGAAAGCTTCTGAAGCTCTCAAAAGAAAGAAGAATCTAAATGAGATCAATTGACTTCTATGTGCCAAGCACAGTAGGTTCTTGAACTTGAGAAATTCTCATGTGAGGAGAAGCATGGAAATCAGTTCTTTATAACGTACAGTTAAACTTAAAGGAAAATTTATTATGAGAAATATTTACTGATATCCCACTACTGCCCAGCACTTACAAAAAGCACTAGCTCTATGTGGACAAGACAGACTTTAGTGCGTGGTGATTTCCATAGTCTTCATGGTATGCAGGGATAGTTCCATGGGCCTGGAACCTGGACAGCAGCACAGGGCCCTGCTAAGAAGCACCTGAACTTGACTTAATGCTCTGCAGTTCAGAAATGATTAACCAGGGGACCCACATTTTCATTTTGCATTGGACCCTACCAATTATGTAGTCAGCTCTGACCAGAAGCATTGACATCACCCGAGAGGTTTTCAGAAATGCAACCTCTTAGGCTCTACTCAGAACTTTTGAATCAGAAACTGCACTGTAACAAGGTTCTGAGGTGGCAGATATGCACACTAGCTTTGACAAGCACTAATGTGGACTATGAGCTCAGAGGCAGACTGGAACTGGGTCTGCATCTTTGTTTTGCCCACTACTTTGGGGGTTTGGGCAGATCACATAACTTCTTTAAGCCTCAGAATCTTCACTTGCAAGATGGAGAAAATAACAGTTGCTAAATTAAATAGTACAACATAACACTTAGCACAGTGACATGCACATGGGAAGAGTTGGTCTATGTTAGCTTAGTATTACCATTATTATTACATTATGGCCTCACTACTTCTGCTTTGCTGCTTCTGCAATTCCTGGCAAAGTTATTCATGGCTTAAAGCCTTGCCTAACTTGCTCTCAAATGCAAGGCCACTTTATTTTAATGGATATTGTTTACCTAATACTAGTCTTATATACACATGAGTTTCTTCTTGCCATTTTTAGTAAGATAGATCCATCTTTCATTTGGAGAGATAGTGTAAGCAATTTCCCTGTGTTTCTCAACCAGACATTCATTCTCTCTGTTAGCAGGCACCTGGAAGCCACACCTGCCCAGTCCAGCCTGCAACAAACCAACGAGAGAGTGCAGACAACTGTCCCCAGTTCAGGCCAACTCACTCAGAATCTCAAGGGGTGCAGCACTGGAAACCTAATTTTAATAGTATTTTCACATCCAGCAATTCTTTTATATAATGTAGTTAAGGAACAATTTCTCTAGGAAGCATCTCTAGTCATTAAATTACAAGTTTCAATGATTTAGAAATAACAATAACTGACAAGCTAGGAAGACACTTTTATAGCTTTATTTTTTTAATTATTTTTTCTTTCTTAAAGTTTTTGTTTAATTTTGAATTTATCTTATTATTTATACATGCACAGGATTCAAGTGCTCAGTTCAATGAAATTTGACCAAAGTATGTTTTATAACTTTCTTTAAATTGCCCCAGTCAGTGGCTTGGTTGTATTTCTTTATTTTTTGTTCTTTTCCCAGCCTTTTGAAAATATAGTTGCAGTTTAGTTTATTGGGACAAATTACCAATAATCTATATTGAACTGCTTTCTACTCACTCCAATTACTGTGTGACCTCAGACATCTAACCTTTCTGTGTCTAAATTTCCTCATCTGGGGGGACCTTCAAGACGGCAGAGGAGTAAGACATGGAGATCACCTTCCTTCCCACAAATACATCAAAAATACATCTACATATAGAACAACTCCTACAGAACACCTACTGAACGCTGGCAAAAGACCTCAGACTTCCCCAAAGGCAAGAAAATCCCCACATACCTCGGTAGGGCAAAAGAAAAATCAGACACAAAAGAATAGGGACGGGACCTGAAACTCTGGGAGGGAGCTGTGAAGGTGGAAAAGTTTCCACACACTAAGAAGCCCCTTCACTGGCAGAGACAGGGGTGGGCAGGTGGGAAGCTTCAGAGCCACAGAGGAGAGCACAGCAACCAGTGTGCAGAGGGCAAAGCGGATAGATTCCCACACAGAGGACTGGTGCCGACCAGCACCAACCAACCTGAAACTCTTGTCTGCTCACCCGCTGGGGTAGATGGGGGCTGGGAGCTGTGGCTCGGCTTCAGAGGTCACATCCCAGGGAGAGGACTGGGGTTGGCTATGTGAACACAGCCAGAAAGGGGCTAGTGTTCCACAGCTAGCTGGGAGGGAGTCTGGGAAAAAGTCTGGACCTGCCTAAGAGGCAAGAGACCATTGTTTTGGGGTGCACAAAGAGAGGGGATTCCTTCCCTGTCTGCCCACAGAGGGCAGAGCACTGCCTGAAGGAGCTCCAGAGATTGGTGCATGCCGCAGCTATCAGCTCAGGCTGCAGAGATGGGCATGAAATGCTAACATTGTTGCTGCAGCCATCAAAAATCCTCTGTGCAAGAACAGGTCACTATCCACACCACCCTGGAAGCCTGTGCATCATGCCATTGACAGGGTCCCATGATCCACGGACAAGTTTCCCGGGAGAACACACAGTGTGCCTCAGGCTGTTGCAACGTCACACCAGACTCTGCCACTGCAGGCTCACCCCACATTCCAGTTATAACTACTGTACCCCTCCCTCCTCCTGGGATGAGTGAGAAAGAGCCCCCTAATCAGTTGCTGCTTTAACCCCAAACTGTCTGGGCAGAGAACAGATGCCTGAGGGTGACCTACACACAGAGGTGGAGACAAAACCAAAGCTGAACCCCAGGGGCTGTGCAAACAAAGAAGAGAAAGTGAAATTTTTCTGTGCAGCCTCAGGAGCAGTGGATTAAATCCCCACAATCAACTTGATGTGTCCTGCACCTGTGGAATACCTGAATAGACAACTAATCATTCCAAAATTGAGGTGGTAAACTTTGGGAGCAATTGTAGACTTGGGGTTTTCTGTCTATGACTGACTTGTTTCTGATGTTTATATTTATCTTAGTATAGTTTTTAGCACTTGTTATCATTGGTGGATTTGTTTATAGGCTTGATTGCTCTTTTCTTTTTTTAATTTTTATTACTTTAAAATTATTTATATTTTAATAATTTTTTAATAATTTTATTTTATTCTTTATTTTTTAATTCATTATATTTTTTCATTCTTTTTTCTGCCTTTTCTTCTGAGCTGTTTGGCTAACAGGGTCTTGGTTCCCCAGCCTGAGACTCAGGTGGGAGAACTAAGTTCGGGACATTGGACCACCAGAGACATCCCAGTCCCACATTATATTAAATGGTGAGAGGTCTCCCTGAGATCTCCATCACAACACTAAGATCCAGCTACACTCAATGATCAGCAAACTCCAGTGCCGGACACCGCATGCTAAACAACTAACAAGACAGGAACACAACCTGACCCATTAGCAGAGAGGCTGACAAAGTCATACTAAGCTCACAGACACCCCAAAACATACCACTGGATGAGGCCCTGCCCATGAGAAAGACAAGATACAGCCCCAACCACCAGAAAAGAGGCACCAGTCTCCTCCACCAGGAAGCCTACACAAAACACTGAACCAACCCTGCCAACAGGGGACAGACACCAAAAACAACAGGAACTATGAACCTGAAGCCTGAGAAAAGGAGACCCCAAACACAGTAAGTTAAGCAAAATGAGAAGAAACAGAAATATGCATCAGATGAAGGAGCAAGGTGAAAACCCACCAGAACAAACAAATGGAGAGGACATAGGCAGTTTACCAGAAAAATAATTCAGAATGATAGTAAAGATGATCCCAAGTCTTGGAAATAGAAGGGAGAAAACACAAGAAATGCTTAACAAGGACCTAGAAGAACTAAAGAGCAAACAAACAATGAAGAACAACAAAACAAATGAAATAAAAAATTCTCTAGAAGGAACCAACAGCAGAATAACTGAGGCACAAGAACAGACCTGGAAGATAAAAATAGTGGAAATATCTACCGCAGAGCAGAATAAAGAAAAGGAATGAAAAGAATTGAGGACAGTCTCAGAGACCTCTGGGGCAACTTTAAACACACCAACATTTGAGTTTGGGTTCCCAGAAGAAGAAGAGAAAAAGAAAGTGTCTGAGAAAATATTTGAAGAGATTACAGTTGAAAGCTTCCCTAACATGGGAAAGGGAATAGTCAGTCAAGCCCAGGAAGCACAGAGAGTCCCATACAGGATAAATCTAAAGAGAAACACCCCAAGACACATATTAAGCAAATTATCAAAAATTAAATACAAAGAAAATATATTAAAAGCAGAAAGGGGAAAGCAAAAAGTAACATACAAGGGAATCACCATAAGGTTAACAGCTGATCTTTCAGCAGAAACTCTGCAAGCCAGAAGGGAATAAAAGGACAGATTTAGAGTGATGAAAGGGAAAATCCTACAACCAAGATTACTCTACCCAGCAAGGACCTAATTCAGATTCAATGGAGAATTTAAAACCTTTACACAGAAGCAAAAGTTAAGAGATTTCAGCACTACCAAACCAGCTTTACAACAAATGCTAAAGGAATTTTTCTAGGCAGGAAACACAAGAGAAGAAAAAGACCTGCAAAAACAAACCCAAAACAATTAAGAAAATGGTAACAGGAACATACATATTGATAATTACCTTAAACATAAATGGATTAAATGTTCCAACCAAAAGACATAGACTGGCTGAATGGATACAAAAACAAGACCTGTATATATGCTGTCTACAAGAGACCCACTTCAGACACAGGGATGCATACACACTGAAAGTGAGGAGATGGAAAAAGACATTCCATACAAATGGAAATCAAAAGAAAGCTGGAGTAGCAATTCTCATATCAGATAAAATAGACTCTAAAATAGAGACTATTACAAGAGACAAGTAAGGACACTATATAAAGATCAAGGGATCAATCCAAAAAGAAGATATAAAAATTGTAAATATTTATGTGCCCAACATAGGAGCACCTCAATCCATAAGGCAAATGCTAACAGCCATAAAATAGGAAATTGGGGCTTCCCTGGTGGCACAGTGGTTGATAGTTCACCTGCCGATGCAGGGGACATGGGTTTGTGCCCCTGTCTGGGAAGATCCCACATGCCATGGAGCAGCTGGGCCCGTGAGCCATGGCTGCTGAGCCTGTGCGTCCAGAGCCTGTGCTCTGCAACGGGAGAGGCCACAGAGTGAGAGGCCCGCGTACCGCAAAAAAAAAAAAAAAAAAAAAAAAAAAAAAAAAAAGAGCCAATTGACAGTATTACAAAAATAGTGTGGGATTTTAACACCCCACTTTCATCAATGGATAGATCATCCAAAATGAAAATTAGTAATGAAACACAACTTTAAATGACACATTAAACAAAATGGACTTAATTGATATTTATAGGACATTCTATCCAAAAACAACAGAATACACTTTCTTCTCAAGTGCTCATGGAACATTCTCCAGGATAGATCATATCTTAGGTCACAATCAAGCCTTAGAATATTTAAGAAAATTGAAATCCTATCAAGTATCTTTTCCTATGAGACTAGATATCAATTACAGGAAAAAACCTGTAAAAAATAAAAACACACGGAGGCTGAACAATACAGTACTAAATAAACAAGAGATTAGTGAATAAATCAAAGGGGAAATAACAGAATACCCAGAAACAAATGACAATGAAAACACGAAAATCCAAAACCTATGGGATGCAGCAAAAGCAGTTCTAAAAGGGAAGTTTATAGCAATCCAATCCTACCTCAAGAAACAAGAAACATCTCAAATAAACAACCTAACCTTACATCTAAAGCAGTTGGAGAAACAAGAAAACAACCTCAAAGTTAGCAGAAGGATAAAGATAAGATCAGAAATAAATGGAAAAGAAAGGAAGGAAACAAGAGCAGGAATCAATAAAATTAAAAGCTTGTTCTTTGAGAAGATAAACAAAATTGATAAACCACTAGCCAGACTTATCAAGAAAAAAAGGGACAAGACTCAAATCAACAGAATTAGAAATGAAAATGGAGAAGTAACAACTGACATTGCAGAAATACAAATGATCATGAGCGATTACTACAAGCAACTCTATGCTAATAAAAAGGACAACCTGGAAGAAATGGACAAATATTTACAAAAGCACAACCTTCCAAGACTGAACCAGGAAGAAACAGAAAGTATAAAACACCACTCACAAGCACTGAAATTGAAACTGTGATTAAAAATCTTCCAACAAACAAAAGCCCAGGACCAGATGGCCTCACAGGCAAATTCTATCAAACATTTAGATAAGAGCTAACACTTACCCTTCTCTTCCAATATATAGCGAAGGGAGGGATACTCCCAAACTCATTCTATGAAGTCACCATCACCCTGATACCAAAACCAGACAAAGGTGTCATAAAAAAGACAACTACAAACCAATATCACTGATGCACATAGATGGAAAAATGCTCAATAAAATACTAGCAAGCAGAATCCAACAGCAAATTAAAGGGGTTATACACCATGATCACTGGAGTTTATCGCAGGAATGCAAGGATTCTTCAATGTACACTAATCAATCAATATATACACCATATTAACAAATTGAAGGATAAAAACCATATGATAATCTCAATAGATGCAGAAAAAACTTTTGAGAATATTCGTCACACATTTATGATAAAAATTCTCCAGAAAGTAGGCATAGAGTGAAAGTACCTCAACATAATAAAGGCCATCTATGACAAACCCACAGCCACAATTGTTCTGAATGGTGAAAAACTGAAACCATTTCCTTTAAGAATAGGAACAAGGCACGGTTGCCCACTATCACCACTATTGTTCAACATAGTTTTGGAAGTTTTAGCCACAGCAATCAGAGAAGAAAAAGAAATAAAAGGAATCCAAATCAGAAAAGAAGAAGTAAAACTGTCACTGTTTGCAAATGACATGATACTATTTATAGAGAATCCTAAAGATGCTACTAGAAAACTACTAGAGCTAATCGATGAATTTGGTAAAGTAGCAGGATACAAAATTAATGCACAGAAATCTCTTGCATTCCTATACACTAATGATGAAAAATCAGAAAGATAAATTAAGGAAACACTCCCATTTACCACTGCAACAAAAAGAATAATATACCTAGGAATAAACCTACCTAAGGTGGTAATAGACTTGTACTCAGAAAACTATAAGACACTGATGAAAGAAATTAAAGACAATACAAACAGATGGAGAGATATACCATGTGCTTGGATTGGAAGAATCAACATTGTGAAAATGTAGTATTACCAAAGCAAGGTACAGATTCAATGCAATCCCTATCAAACTATCAATGGCAGTTTTTACAAAACTCGAACAAAAAATTTCACAATTTGCAATGGAAACACAAAAGACCCTGAATAGCCAAAGCAATCTTGAGAAAGAAAAATGGAGCTGGAGGAATCAGGCTCCCTGACTTCAGACTATACTACAAAGCTACAGTAATCAAGACATTATGGTACTGGCACAAAAACAGAAACATAGATCAAGGGAACAAGATAGAAAGCCCAGAGCTAAACACAAGCATGCCACATATGGTCACATTATCCTTGATAAAGGAGGCAAGAATATACAATGGAGAAAAGACAGCCTCTTCAATAAGTGGTCTTGGGAAAACTGGACAGCTACATGTAAAAGAATGAAAGTAGAACACTCCCTAACACCATACACAAAAATAAACTCAAATTGGATTAAAGACCTAAATATAAGGCCAGACACTATAATACTCTCAGAGGAAAACATAGGCACACACTCTATGACATAAATCACCGCAAGATCCTTTTCGAGCCACTTCCTAGAGAAATGGAAATAAAAACAAAAATAAACAAATGGGACCTATGAAACTTAAAAGCTTCAGCACAGTAAAGTAAACCATAAAGAAGATGAAAAGACAGCCCTCAGAATGGGAGAAAATATTTACAAATGAAGCAACTGACAAAGGATTAATCTCCAAAATATACAAGCAGCTCATGCAGCTCAATATCAAAAAAACAGAGACCCAGTCAACAATGGGCAGAAGACCTAAATAGACATTTCTCCAAAGAAGTTATACAGATTGCCAATAAACACATGAAAGGATGCTCAACATCACTAATTAATAGAGAAATGCAAGTCAAATCTGCAGTGAGGTACAACCTCACACCAGTAAGAATGACCATCATCAAAAAAATCTACAAACAATAAATGCTGGGAAGGGTGTGGCAAAAACGGAACCCTCTTACATTGTTGGTGGGAATGTAAATTGATACATTCACTATGGAGAACACTTTGGAGGTTCCTTAAAAAACTAAAAATAGAACTATCATATGACCCAGCAATCCCACTGCTGGGCATATACCCTGAGAAAACTATAACTCGAAAAGAGTCATGTACCACAATTTTCATTGCAGCACTATTTACAATATCCAGGACATGGAAGCAACCTAAGTGTCCATAGACATATGAATGGATATAGAAGCTGTGGCACATACATACAATGGAATATTACTCAGCCATAAAAAGAAACGAAATTGAGTTACTGAAGTAAGGTGCATGAACCTAGAGTCTGTTATACAGAGTGATTTAATCAGAAAGAGCAAAACAAATAATGTATGCTAACACATATATACGGAATCTAAAAAAAAAAAAAAAGGTTCTGAAGAAGCTAGGGACAGGACAGGAATAAAGGTGCAGACGTAGAGAATGGACTTGAGGACACAGGGAGGCAGAAGGGTAAGCTGGTACGAAGTGAGAAAGTAGCATACACTACCAAACGTAAAATAGATAGCTAGTGGGAAGCTGCCGCATAGCATAGGGAGATCAGCTGGGTGCTTTGTGTTCACCTAGAGAGGTGGGATAGGGAGGGCAGGAGGGAGACACACGAGGGAGGGGATATGGGAATATTTGTATACATATAGCTGATTCACTTTGTTATACAGCAGAAACTAACACAACATTGTAAAGTAATTACATTCCAATAAAGGTTTAAAAAAAATTAAAAAGGAAGACAAACCAATAAATAAATAAATAGATAAATAAATAAATAAATTTCCTCATCTAAAATAGGGTTAATAATAGAATCTCCTTCATACGACTGCTATGAGGGTTCAATTAGTTACTACATATAAGATACCTAAGAGTCAACGTCTTGCAGTTGGCAAGTATTCAGTAGATTCTAACTATTGTTATCATGATTATTATAATATTAAAAGATAGGAAAATATCATATGAGCTTTCTGCCAAAATTTTGTAATTACCTTTAGAATCAATTATTTCTTGAAAGGATCAATACACAACAAAATATTTCAGAGATGTATATTTTTAAAGAAATACACCTTTTATGTTTCTACTGTTTCCAACTAAGCGTTTACTGTGCTTAAATTTCTTGTGTTTAAAGGATTCATTTTTAGGTGTTATGAAAATAAAGGCTTTAGGCTTTCTGACAGTAATTCTATAAGACACGCATAACTCTTTCCATTTTAAATCTTTTATATTGAAATTCTGTTTTTACTTATATATTTTATATTTACAACCATTTATGTTCTTTACCCACAGTAATTCATAAGCCCCTAATCTTTTCTTTTCTTTCTTTTTTTTTTTTTTTTTTTTTGCCCCTAATCTTTTCAAGAGCTTCTGCACTCCCTGAACTTGGACCACAAGTAATCACACTTTGTAACCACCTCCAAAAGAAAGATTGAACATAATCCATTCTGCACTGTATATTTTACTACCATAACTAAATTATATTTACTGGAAGGTACAAGCAATTTACATGCAGCGACAATCTTTTTCTTTGTCATTGTGTCACTATGGATTCATAAGCATGCATTTTAAACTTACGTTAGCTATGCTGTTCCAAGTATATTGAACGAAAGTTGTCTTACTCTTTTTATCCCTTGTTTATTCAGAGTACATTTAAATGATTTTTGCAGTTTTCCCTTTTACACCAAACCACACAAAGCAGTACCCCTAAGTAATACAGAGATGTACATCTTCTGAAAGTTTTTTACACTGTTCTAATAAAAAGAAAAGAAAATGTGATGCCTCAAATAAAAGAATCATATTCTCTCAAAAAAGGAATATTGAAACTTATTTTTATTTTATCTTTTCCCTTCTGGAGTACAGTAACAGGCTGGATCTATTTTCTTTCTCATAGTTACTTCCCAAAGCAGGTAGTGGCTGCTTATTGGCTTCATAAAATGCATTAGTGGTCTTGTTCTGGCTCAGAGATAAGCAGCTTATGGACTGCTAACAAAGCCTACAAATGCAAGATTTTATCACAGGGACTAGGCTTTTCTGCTGTGCTTTTGCAACATCTGCCATTCTGGTAACTGATATGGCCAGGTACATATGATTTGGGTTGCACACAGACAGCCATATGAGCCACTTTTGATGCTGTTTTTGTAATAAATAACACTTTTTTTAGGTCACAATGACACGAGTCAGAAATCATAAGAAATAATCAATATATTTGACCACTAGAAATAAACAAAAATTCCCCAAATTGAAATCTTCTACATGGCAAGCAGACCAACCACAATCTGAGGGAAAAAGTTCAGTCTATATTAGAAAACAGGCTAGTAGCCTTATTATGAAAGAACTCTTATTAGTAAGACAAATATACAAATACAAGTTTACAAAAAAAGGAATAATGAATTCATAAAAAACAGCAAAGAGAGACAAATTATCAAAAACAGGAAAAAAAATCAAGCTCACACAAGGAAACACTCTATTTTGTCCATCAGGAAGATAATGCTTTGTCTTCTTGGGGATGTACACCCACTACAGATGTGGCTGTAATAGTAAAATTTCTAAACTATTCTCTACACCACAACATACCTACAGTATAGAGAAAATATGGATGAATGAACTATGATAAAGAGAAAGTAGATGGAAAATATTTCTAAAAACAGAAATGTAATATGAAAATATTTAACAAGAGGTTTGGCCACATAATAATTGCATTAATCAAACATGTTATGGATTCATATAATGAATCATTCATTTAGTTGACAAATATTTATTGAGTGCCTACTGTGAACCAGGCAGTAAGCAAGGGAATGTGTGATAAAAATATTCAGATAAAATCCCAAATTTAATATGTGTTTGTGTGTATGTTACATACACACATATAAATACACATACTTATGTATCTCTGCCTGAGTCTGTCTATGCCTAATACCTAATTGCAATGGTTATAAGAGCTCTGGTTAGGGTGGACATCTAGCCAATGCTTGCTAGGACTTTCCCAGTTTTAAAAATCAAAATACCTCATTCTGGGAACTCCCTCAGTCTCAGGAAAACTGGGATGTTGTCAACCTTGGAAGAAAAAGTGTTGGTAAATGGAAAATATGTGTATATCACTGCTAATTTTTTTTAAATAGATTAATCTCCAAAATATACAAACAGCTCATGCAGCTCAATATCAAAAAAACAAACACCCTAATCAAAAAATGGGCAGAAGACCTAGACATTTCTCCAAAGAAGATATAGAGATGGCCAAGAGGCACATGAAAAGATGCTTAACATCACTAATTATTAGAGAAATGCAAATCAAAACTACCATGAGATATCACCTCACACCAGTTAGAATGGGCATCATCAGAAAATCTACAAACAACAAATGCTGGAGAGGGTGTGGAGAAAAGGGAACCCTCTTGCACTGTTGGTGGGAATATAAATTGATACAGCCACTATGGAGAACAGTATGGAAGTTCTTTAAAAAATTAAAAATAGAATTACCATATGACCCAGCAATCCCACTACTCGGCATATACCCTGAGAAAACCATAATTCAAAAATATGCATGCACCCCAATGTTCGTTGCAGCACTATTTACAATAGCCATGTCATGGAAGCAACCTAAATGTCCATTGACAGATGAATGGACAAAAATGTGGTACATATATACAATGGAATATTATTCAGCCATAAAAAGGAAAGAAATTGGGTCTTTTATAGAGACGTAGATAGACCTAGATACTGTCATAGAGACTGAAGTAAGTCAGAAAGAGAAAAACAGATATCGTATATAAATACATATATGCAGAATCTAGAAAAATGGTACAGATGAATTGGTTTGCAAGGAAGAAATAGAGACACAGATGAAGAGTACAAACATATGGACACCAAAGGGGGAAGGGGGGTGGTGGGATGAATTGGGAGATCGGGATTGACATATATACACTAACATGTATAAAGTAGATAACTAATGAGAACCTGCTGTATAGCACAGGGAACTCTACTTCACTTTGCTATACAGTAACACAACATTGTAAAACAGTCATACCTCAATTAAAAAAAATTACCTTACCTCTCTCATGTATATAATAACTTATAGGAAGTTAATGACACTTTCTACACATCAGACCATGAGTCACTTGCTTGAAAACCCTATGTGAATGAAATATTTACAAAACACACTCAATAGCTTCTTCATAGAATAGCACTTTCAGATTTTTGCAAGGTAGGATAAACCATGATAAAATAACACCATGAATGTGGTCATTAAGATCCAAATGCCTGAAAGAAATGGCACACCAGGAGCAACAAGATACCTAGTGTCGGGATCTTAGTTTCTAATGTCATTCTCCACTGAATAAAAACATAAGCTCCCTGGAGAAATGGCTGATTCTGGGAGTGGGACAGGAAATAGACAATATGAGCCTGGAACATCTTGCAGCATCAGAGAGTAAGGAAGTGCTACAACACACACACACACACACACACACACACACACACTGATGGGGCTATATCAAAGAGCACAGGGCTGAACTGAAAGAGCTCCCGATGGCCAAAGCTGGAACAATGTAAGCAATAAAGAAAATGAAGCAATATTGGATTATAACTCCAAATATATATGTGTGTGTATGTGTACATATATCCATGGCTCCATATTGATATAAATAGCTGAGTAAATTTATAAATACATGAGAATTCCAAATTAATATGTAATACTCCATCCTAAAGGAAGGGAGGCATAATTCTCCACTCCTTAAGTATGGGTTGAACGAAATGACTTCTTTCCAAAGAGCACCATACAGAAAGGGGAGCAAGGGAAGGAAACTGACAGTGGAGAAACCTAACAAACACTACTACAGCCAGGTGATCAAGGTCAGTGTCAGCTGTTGTAAATATGTTGAGAGTATGTACCCATAATATGATGTGATGAAAATGACACTATACCTCTGTGGTTTTCCTTCCAAAAATCTATAATCCCTGTCTAATCATGACAAAAACATCACACAAAATCCAGCTGAAGGGCATTTTACAATATACCCGACCAGTATTTCTCAAAACTATCAAGGTCATTAGAAACAAGGAAAGTCTAAGAAAATGTCATAGCCAAGTATTCTAAGGAGAATCCTAAGGAGACTTGACAATTAAATGGAACCTGGTATCTTGGATGAGATCCTGGAAGAGAGAAAAAGACATTAGGTGAAAACAAAGGAAATATGGAAAAGCTATGACCTATTATGTGTCAATATTGGTTCATTAATTGGAGCAAACATATCAGATGTTAGTAATAGGGGAAACTGTGTGTGTGTGTGGGGGGGGGCTGGGATTTATATGTCCTCTTCAGTATCTGCTCAGTTTTTTTTCTATGAATCTAAATCTATTCCCCCAAAATAGTATATTGATAAAAATCCAGTATTGAACCAGGCACAGTTATAATGAATTTGCACCTTCTACTTAGTATTTTTAACATGTACAATTACATCTAATAGGCCCAAGTGTTTGGATTTCAAAAAATGTACTAGAAAGGGAAAGGAATTCTCATTTACTGAGTTCATAATATAACATAGCACTGGGGATAGGTACTTACATGTATATCATTATCTTTAATTTTCATAGGAACCCTATGAAGTAGACAAGATTCCCATTCATGGATAGGAACTGAGGTTCAGGGTTGAAGATGATCAAGGAGAAACTGTAAATTAAGATGCTCAGTTTAGATCTGAGTTATTTGACTTCCAGCCCCCAACTCCTTCCACTATTCCATGCCTCCTACAAATTGGAAGGAACTTAACAGACCTAGTAGAAACTCCTGCTTACACAAATCATCTGAATGTATACAGTATGCAGCAAAGACTGACATAATTCAGAAATTTCTGCTAGCTCCATTCTCAGACATGTGAGGAAGAATGATAAGCAGAAAGATCACTGGACTCTGAGCCAAACGCCTGTTGTGAGGCTCCTCCCCTGGCCCATGCACTGGCTGGGAGATTTGGGCTAACTGCCTAAGCTCTGGACTTCTGATTCTATGTCTGCTTAAAAAAGGCCGATGAGGGCTTCCCTGGTGGCTCAGTGGTTGAGAGTCCGCCTGCCGATGCGGGGGACACGGGTTCGTGCCCCGGTCCGGGAAGATCTCACATGCCGCGGAGCGGCTGGGCCCGTGAGCCATGGCCGCTGAGCCTGTGCGTCCGGAGCCTGTGTTCCGCAATGGGAGAGGCCACAGCAGTGAGAGGCCCGCGTACCGCAAAAAAAGGCCGATGAGACTGTGCACTGCTTAAGTGGATGGGCTTGGGTTTCTGCAGCCTGATTCTCCCAGCACCCAGTGCAGTGCCTGACCCCTAGCTGGTGTGCACCACATCTCTGCTGAAATAAACTGAACCACGGAATCACGGCAGAGCTGGGGCCAGGACCAGCATCCTCAATAGACTTTTCAGAGGCAGCTTGGCAAAGAGGTGTTGTTAAGGCAGCCAGAATTCAAAAATCAGTGTCATTTCTAAAAAAATTGTATCTTAGGAATCTATGAATTTAGCATATGCACACTGTATTTCCCTTTAAGAGCCTGATAATTGTTTATAAGTTCATTCACCAAAAAAAAGGAACAAGAATAACCCCAGATGGGAATATGAAACAACTGCATGGAAAATGAAGGCCAGCAGAAGCGTCACACAGGAGGCAGGCAGGAACTGCAGGATTGGACCAGCAGTTCCAAGGAGATTGGTCTCAAGGGACAGAAGGGCCTGGGCAGCAGTAAGACCCTCAGAGGCACAGAAGCACTGACAAAACAGCAATGCTACCCCAGTCCAAATCCAACATTTTCAGGAAGGAGGGAAAAAGAGTAAAGGAAGACACTACTGAGGGCCTGGGCCCCTCTCTTCTCATCCCAGACCTGGTCCTGCATGGGGGGCTCATGTCTTCACTTGAGGACACCTAGGCCGACGCGCTCAAGCTCCAGCCACAATCCTACAACCTCCGCCAAGCCAAAAATTGTCCCTGGGACATGCTCAGGCCTAGGGGTTCCTTACCACCTTTGGGAGAAAAAACTTGGAGGAGAGGCTCCAGGCCCTTCGTGATAGTATGGGGCCTTTGGATAGGGAATTTGAGGGTCTCAAGTATTGAGACTGCAGTTTAGAACAATGCTACTCAATGTGTGTTCTCAGACAGCCTGCTGTCTATAAACTCTTAGTTATTGGAACTCAAGGCAATACCTACAAAAATTGAGAGTTCTTTGTAAAGAACATTACAGCAACTTGATAGAGTAATTTTATGTCTGTTGAAACTAAAAATAAAAAAAAAAACAACCCTAGAGGCTTAGAATTTATATATCTTTTAAAATAAATTTTATCTTTCTAGGAATTTATTTTTATTGTTTTTTTAATCAAAATATTGATCCTCAACAGAGTGGGGGACAAAAATGGGTCTTTCCTCCAACAGAGTTTGAGAAACACTGGTGAGAAGAAGGATGCAAATTCGGATGCACACATACACTTGGACCTACAGATTCCTCACCAGGTGAGGAGAAAAACAGAGGTGGAGGATAGAGTGGAGCTTTTAAAGATCAGCTTCCAGTTTGAGCAAAAAAGTTGCCCAATTTGACTGAACGACCCTGCTTTCTACAGTTTCACAATGGATAAGAGCAGAGTTTGCACAATGATCAGGGGTTCTGTCTACCTACGGCCTCAGGCATGTTGGAACACACTTGAGAAAATTGTTGGATATCTGACCTGATTTCAAATTTTAAATGGAAAACATGCTTACTGAAATAGGCTTTGTAAATCAGAATGCTTCTTCACATGGTGAGTGAATATTAATTGGTCAAGTGTGTGTGTATAATTGGCTTCATCCATAACCACACTAGGGAAAAAGGTCTCAAACTATAGGTCTTAATATGATATCCCCAAAACACTCCTTTTTTTTTTTTAAATTTAGTATATATTCTATTTTTTATTTTTTTTTTAAACATTTATTATTTTGGTTGTGTTGGATCTTCGTTGCTGCACATGGGCTTTCTCTAGTTGCGGCGAGAGGGGGCTACTCTTTTTTAATTTTTTTTAATTTTTAACATCTTTATTAGAGTATAATTGCTTTACAATGGTGTGTTAGTTTCTGCTGTATAACAAAGTAAATCAGCTATACCTATACATATATCCCCACATCTCCTCCCTCTTGCGTCTCCCTCCCACCCTCCCTATCCCACCCCTCTAGGTGGTCACAAAGCACCGAGCTGATCTCCCTGTGCTATGAGGCTCCTTCCCACTAGCAAAACACTCCTTCTGTATCTAGTAAGTGCCCCAGCATTATCCACCAGCAAACATTTATACAGATAGTCCCTGACTTATGATAGTTTGACTTATAATTCTTTAAGATGGTCTGAAAGCAATACAAATTCAGTAGGGATTGTACTTTGAATTTTGAATTTTGATCTTTTTTCAGGCTAGTGATAATGTGGTCCAATACTCTCTCATGATACTGGGCAGTAGCATCGAGCTGCAGCTCCCAGTCAGCCATGTGACCACGAGGTTAAACATCTGATACACTTACAACCATTCTGGACCCATACAACTGTCCTGTTCTTCACTTCGAACACAGTATTCAACAAACTGTGTGAGCTATCCAACACTTTATTATAAAATAGGCTTTGTATTAGATGGCTAATATAAGTGTTCTGAGCATATTTCAAGTAGACTAGACTAAGCTATGATGTTTGGTAGGTTAGGTGTATTAAATGCATTTCCGATTTATGATATTTTCAATAAATGATGGTTTTGTCAGGATGGTGCCCCACTGTAAGTCGTGGAAGATCTGTACAACGTTGTGTCTCCTAAAAAATTCTGCTAGATCATTTCAGAACAATTTGGAGTTTCTTATTCTGGCTATTTTTGGCTTTCAAATTTTGGAGTCTTAATGCCATATTTAACTGCCAATTTAATATTCTTCAATTTTGATTTGGAAATTATGTAATAAATACTTTTTTCATCCTTATATTTATGTCTATGTGTATATATGCATATAAAATTATATTTCCTTAAAACTGGTCTATCACCAATGTTTCAAACTTGCAGCATAAATTTCTTTTATGGTTTTTATGAGGTTATTACTTAGTCAAATAGTCATTAACTAGGTATGTACTTAAACTAAATCAGGAGTTAAACAGTCTTAGGAGGGCAGTTTCTCTTTGATGTAAAATAGGTTTTGTTTAAAAAAAAAAAACACCTGAAAACAGGCATATTTTCATAATCTCTGGTAAATGAAATTTTAGGAGCAGGGACTGCTGGAGCCACAGATAAATTTCTCTGTGTTAATTATAAAATAGTATCACATGAAGGTCTCAAAGTTACATGTGTTAAGGAAAAAAGAAAGAAAATAATTATATATAGAGAGAAAATAATTATAATATATTGAGAAAAAACATATTCTAAATTGTACCCTTCTCCACACTTCCATAAATAATCAGATTGTTACAGCACTTCATAGTTTCTAAAGATCTGTGTTTGTCTCACTTTATTCTCACAATAACTGTATCAGATAGGCAGAGCAAAAAGCTGATATCTCTGTTTTATGTATTTCAGAAACATGAGAGAAATGATCAGACAGCTACCTGCCCAGGCAGTGACTTATCCAGCACCACGTCCAGGCCTGCTGATCTGGCCAGTGTCCTTTCTCCACTACTGGATCATCATTTGCTAAATTAATATTTTGTTAATTTTCCCTAACCTGGAACCTGAGATGTATTTCTGAAAAAAAAGAAGTGAGGAAGTGGTGCGCTAGGTTATTGTGGCAGGAGTTCACGCTGGTTGGGCCAACAGCATAGGGAGAAAGAATGACTGCCAGTGGACCTGAACATCTATAGGGCTTGTCCCAAGCACAGTACAGTCTAGGACTAGTAATGGATCCAGTGCAGAGCCTGTAGACTGGGGACACTCCTTGTAAGTGAGAGACTCTACAGAAGTTAGAGGTTGATAGCAATGATCAGTAGGTTTACCATGGCCATGAGCAGTGAAGAAGGGGCTCTGCTACAGAAGCCGGTGCAGTAATGGAAACTGAAGATGATGATGATGATGGTTGTGGTGACGGTAATTACTGCAAAACGTTGTCAAGAAGATTAAATATTAGTTTTTGTGGATTGCTTACAATAATGTCTGTGTCCTAGTAAGCCATATTAACGTTGGAAATAAAAAGAGTCAGAGAGATGATGCTCTTTTGATTAGAACACAAATATACACCTACCTGAGGTTGTGTACTAAGATGGAAACCCAAATGAGAGATATTGTTCAAAGATAATGTTCTTTTTTTTTTTTGGAATTCCTTAAATGAAGTTTGTAAGTTAAAACTTTCCCCCTATTGCACATTTAAAGAAAAAAATAGAAAGAAAGAACTTTGGCTGAAAAGTTAAATGTTCTCCAAATCAATTTCAGACAGTTCGTTGATTTACTTTATAATAAAAAATCACCTTTTCAAGGATAATGGGGCAGCTGGATTTTAGGAAGATAATGTGTATGCAAGTAGACTGAGAACCCAATGTCCCAAAACAGTTTCAAAAATACCAAATGTTTACCACAAGGTGGCACCAAAGGGCTTTTCAAAGATCTACCTTCCTGCCTTTATATATTTGTGGCGTTCGCTGTTTTCCTTCATCTATCACATATAATAAGTAAAAACTACAGAGCATGCTTCATCCTCTAAAAGAGAAAAGGAAATCTGACAGTTAAGTTTCTCTTGGTAGCAAATCCTGAATGTGACACATCGATGGATTGCAAACTGATAGGAGGTTAAGGTTAAGGAATAAGAATAGATGGAAAACAACCCTATTACCATGTGCTACAATTTCAGAAACAATAACCTCTTAAAGAGTGTGTGTCAGATCTCTGTGTTTTCAACATATTTGTAGAAATATTTTAAACCGTTTGCAGAAAGTTGAATTAGGAGTATGTAGGAATTCTTGCAAGAAACATGGTACACCCTGCAGGCGCAAGCAAGAAAACAGGACTATATTTTTGGCACTCGGAGTACAGACAGCCTTCAGTGTATTTCTCATCAATCTCACATTTGCGTGGAGGGCACTCAGATCCACTTTATTGCATGTGTTAACATCTGCCCTTTATGTAGGCAGCAAAGGTTTAAGAAAAAAGTAGTTGAGATCAACAAAAAGGCAACCAAAATGGAGATCTTGTATTGACAGACAATAAGCCCCATGTTATTTAGAATATTTTCCCAACTTTCACAGCTTACAAGCAACTCAAAATAAAATATTTTGAGTGAGTAGGGCATGGAAATTCATTATTTATCATTAAAGGTTCAAATAGATTAGTCTAAAGACATGCTGTTAGGTGAAGGGCACTGATTTTATAAGAGGAAAAAAATATCCATCTTATTTTTCTCGTTGCTCAGAGAAAACTTTCTGAAGAAGGAAAAACTATGTATTAGCTTTCTCACTCAAGTCATTGGCTCCATAAAAGTTCTCCTCTCATAAAATGTAGGCAAATGAATATAAAATGCCAGGTAGGGACAAGTGTTATTTAAAAAAAAATAAGAAAGAAGGAAAAAAAAACTGAGAAAGAAAGTCTAGAACAAGGACGGTGAGATTTTTCTTAACGTCAACTCTGGGAAAGCATTTTTCAAGAAGTGATATTTCAGCAGAGACTTGGATGAAGTGACTGACAGTGAGCTACACAGATATTAGATTTAATCAAATCATAACCACAAGGACATGTCTGTAGCCTATAGTGCAAATGTCCACGTGTGTCAGAGAAAGTATTACTTATTATTTAAGTCTAGTTTTCAAAGTAAGAGCAGCGCTTACTTTTCGGCCAGCCAGGTTAGGGGTCACATCCTAGCTCTTTCACTTACTCAGGTGCCAATTTGGGTGAGTTACTTGAACTCTCTCACCTCTGTTTTCTTTTGCTCTAGAGTGAATAAAATGATAACCCTCTCCTCGCCTTGAATTGTGAAGTCTGGTGAAATTACATACCTACGTCAGAATCCTTTCTTCCCCTCCCCTTTTCTCCCTGATTGTTTTCATATTTTCTCAGCTATCACACAGTAGCAGTAGTACAATGGCACAATTCTTTATTCATGCATCCATTTATCCGATAAGCATTTATCAGGTTCTAATTACATATCAATACTAGCTTCTCTGCTAGATACTGTTGATTTAAACATGAATAAATCCCAGCATAAGCCTATAAAGAATTTAGTCTAAGGGGAGAAACAAGCATGTAATTACACTGGAATGTGATCATTACTATCACAGTTATTCACAGTATTGGATGATAAGTTAGGAAGGGGTACCTAAGTCCTGTTCCCCAAAGAAATTTGAAAAAAAGGCCAGTTATAATTATAGTAATAGTAATAATAATTATTATTATTATTATAAGCACACATAAAGAAGAGGCAATAGAGAGTGTGTCACTTTTTGGGGGAAATTACAAGTAGTTCATGTTAACATCTCTCCCACTACTTAGTCTCCCTCACAGGCCTTCTGACAATTTCTAGAACGTTCCAGACTCTACCTCTTTGAGACACTTATAATTTCTGATCCTTATGCTTAGGGTATCCTTACCCTCAACACTTCATGTGGTTGAGTCCTTCTCATCCTTTCAGTCTCAACTTCAAGACTGTCTTTTCAGTGAGACCTCGTCAGATCATACAATAGAAACTACTCTCCCCCATCATCATTCTCAATGAAAGAAATCTATTTTATTTTACTCATCACAAGTTGATCTCATTTTGCTGACTTTTTAAATTGTCTGTCTCCTTTACTCCATTTTAAGCACAATGAAGGTCAGGGAAAGTCTGTAGCCCCAGCAGTTAGCCTGGTTCTCACACATATCATGTGCTCAGTAACTATTTCTTTAGTGGATAAATGGACATGAGCACAAGGGGTAGGACAGCTAGAGAATGGATTAGATAACTACACAGAGGTCAGGAAATGTTGAAAGTTTGCACTAAATCCTAAAAGTGCTGGAAAATCCTGGAAGGATCTCAGTGAACAAATGGAACCAATGTATTTTTAGTATAGAAAATCACTCTGGTGAAAATGTAGGGGAATTGATTGGAATCAAGGCAGGCTTGAATTAGGGAGATACATCAAGGCCCTGCTGTAGTAATTCAGGTGAGAAAACGCTGCAAAAGTGTAGGCTAAGTGAGCAGCTCTAAGGATGGATTAAATAGATTCATGTGTTATCACAAATGGACAGAATTTGGTGTATGACTAGAAATAAAGGGAGAATGCAGAGAAGTCTAAAAGGACTTCTTAGATTTCTGACTTGGGTTACTGAGTAGATAAGAAAACAAAATTTGTATGTAAAGATGAGAAGCAGGTATTGAGTGTTCTGAACTTAAAGTGATTGTTGGGTATATTTTGGTCTGGAGCTCAGGGGAAAGGTCTAGGATGCAGACTGGGGAGTCAACTGACTATGCTGTCATGATTAGGATACTTTTATGGCAACAATACATGGTTACTTGACAGCAAAGGGTGGATGAGCTCACTTAGGATGAGTGCATGCAGTGAGAAAATTAGAAGAGAAGAATGGAAATGGCAGCGACATCAGCATCCTGACTGAGTCAAACATCTCTTGTTTTGGTCCCCACCTCAACAATGACATTTTGGCATCCATCCACATTCAAAAGTGCCCATGTGGAAGCTGTGAGATACAGCAACAAATGCCAACAGACACAGGATGAGTCTTGCCACCCCATGTCTCAGGCACTAGGCATATAAACTTCAGTGTTGGCTGTGGATGCTGAAGCGGCCTATGAATGGGCTCCAGCCACTCCTGGCTGCAGTCTGGGAAGCTCAATGTCTTAGACGATCACCCATGACCAAGAGAGCCTTTGTGGAAGCCCCGATTTCCAGAGAAATTCCAGCACACCACTGGACCCACAACAAGTAGTTTAGATGCATTGAACAGGGTAAGGAGAATAGCTTGACTTTATCCACATCACACCGCCCCCTGCCCCTGCTCCTTAAAACAGCTTAAAACCAATAGAGATAATCTCAGGTTTGATTTCTCCCAAGGTGGAAAGTGAGAGCATGTGAGCAAGCACCCAGTTTCCTAAGCTGCGTGAGATGCTGCCAAAGAGGATCATTTCTCTCCCACCTCATCCAGAATACTGAATCATGAGCTGCCTGACTGGGGGTAGGGAGAGGCTGGGAGAGTGGCAGATAGGGCTCTCAGAGGGCATTAAAAGGATGTGGAGCCAACTAACTGTGTCACAGACTCTGTCAAGAGGCCCTCCCATGTGCCACTGGGAATACCTAGCCTGCAGATCCCTACAGCCAGCCCATGGGCACCCCCAGTGCTACTTGCATCTCACCCACACAACCCCCAACCCTGTGGCTAGCTCGCTGTGCACACTTCCCACAGTGGTGGCAAGAGAGAGCTTTGGTAGGTGACTAGTGAGCACACACAAAAAGCCGGCCCAAATCTATGAACCAGAGAGAGAACACAAACTTGAGCTTTAGTGCCACATTTTAGAAAAACAAAAGGAAGGCTGGTGCATTGAAGGAGCTAGAAAAGACACACAAGCTTAAGAATTCTGCCACAAGAGGGAGCAAGAGGCCTAGAGCAGGTGTATCCATAGCTGGTCAAAAAAAGCCTCAGAAGCCCTAGTCAGAGGGCTGTGGGGAGGCATTTTTCTGCAACATGCTGGTGGTAAAGACCTAATATGCAAAGACAGCAGTGAAAAATTTCAAAGAACAAGAAAAAATCGAGAAAGCATGACACCAGCAAAAAATCACTATAATCTTTCAGTAACCCATCCTGAAGACATGGAGATCCCCGGGACAAATTCCAAGTCATGCAAACCAGCTGTTGAGTGTGCTGTCTTCCCCATGTGGGGAGAATCTAAGTAAAGAGGCGGAAGGGGGGAACCCCACCACAAGGAGATGTGGACATGAGATTCTACCAGTCTTATATATTCTTTTCTGGTTATTACAGTGCGTTGAGTCAAGTTCTATGTGCCATACAGTAAGCTCTTGCCGATTACCTATTTTGTCTATTGAAGGACCAGCTTAGAAGAACCTAGAAGGGTAGAGGGAAAATCTTCCTAACCAACAGCTGGGATGAGAATGGGATACAACTTTAATGCATGGACACTGCTTGCCACAAAGTTGTTGTAGTAAGAGATGTTGAGACACCTGACAGAAGCCAGCAGAAGGTGAGAATTCCTACCACATCAGTCAGTCTCCTGGATCTCTGCTTGCGGGGTCTGTTGGAAAAAAGAGTGCCGTGTGGCTGACAGGGTCTTGGTGCTCCAGCTAGCTGTCAGGCCTGAGCCTCCAAGGTGGAAGAGCAAAGTTCAGGACACTGGACAACCAGAGAACTCCTAGCCCCAGGTAATATCAATTGGTGAGAGCTCTCCCAGAGATCTCTGTCTCAGCACTAAGACCCAGCTCCACCCAATGACCAGCAACTCCAGTGCTGGATGCCCCATGCCAAACAACTAGCAAGACAGGAGCACAAACCCATCCATTGGCAGAGAGGATGCATAAAATCATAGTAAGTTCAGAGACACCCCAAAACACACCACCAGATGTGGTCCTGCCCACCAGAACCAAGGCACCAGTCTCCTCCACCAAGAAGCCTACACAAGCCACTGAACCAACCTCACCCACTGCAGGAAGACACCAAAAACAATGGGAACTACAAACCTGCAGGCTGTGAAAAGGATACCCCAAACACAGTAAGTTAAACAAAATGAGAAGACAGAGAAATATGCAGCAGATGAAGGAGCAAGGTAAAAATCCACCAGACGAAACAAATGAAGAGGAAATAGGCAGTCTACCTGAAAAAGAATTAAGAATGCTTATAGTAAAGAAGATCGAAAATCTTGGAAATAGAATGGAGAAAATAAAAGAAATGTTTAACAAGGACCAAGAAGAATTAAAAAACAAACAAACAATGAAGAACAACACAATAAATGCAATTAAAAATTCTCTAGAAGGAATCAATAGCAGAATAACTGAGGGAAAAGAACAGAGGAGTGACCTGGAAAAGAATATAGTGGAAATAAATGCCACAGAGCAGAATAAAGAAAAAAAAAATGAAAACAATTGAGGACAGTCACAGACACCTCTGGTACAACATTAAACACACCAACATACGAATTACAGGGGTCCCAGAAGAAGAAGAGAAATAGAAAGGGACTGAGAAAAGATTTGAAGAGATTATAGTTGAAAACTTCCCTAACATGGGAAAGGAAATCGTCAATGAGGTGCAGGAAGCACAGAGAATCCCATACAGGATAAATCCAAAGAGAAACATGCCAAGACGCATATTAATCAAACTATCAAAAGTTAAATACAAAGAAAAGAATATTAAAACCAGCAAGGGAAAAGCCACAAATAACATACAACATATAAAGTTAATAGATGATCTTTCAGCAGAAATGCTGCAAGACAGAGGGAGTGGCAGGAAATATTTAAAGTGATGAAATTGAAAAACCTACAACCAAGATTACTCTAATCAGCAAGGATCTCATTCAGATTCGATGGAGAAACTAAAAACTTTACAGACAAGCAGAGGTTAAGAAATTCAGCACCACCAAACCAGTTTTAAAACAAATGCTAAAGGAACTTCTCTAGGCAGGACAAAAGAGAAAGCAAAGACCTACAAAAACAAAACAGTAAAGAAAATGGTAATAGGAACATACATATTGATAATTAACTTAAATGTAAATGGATTAAATGCTCCAATGAAAAGACACAGACTAGCTGAATGGATACAAAAACAAGACATATATATGTGCTGTCTAAAAGAGACCCACTTCAGACCTAGGGACACATACAGACTGAAATTGAGGGGATGGAAAAATATATTCCATGCAAATGGAAATCAAAAGAAAACTGGAGTAGCAATTCTCATATCAGACAAAATAGACTTAAAGACTATTACAAGAGACAAAGAAGGACACTACATAATGATCAAGGGATCAGTACAAGAAGATATAACAATTCTAAATGTTTATGTACCCAACATAGGAGCACCTCAATACCTAAGACAAATGCTAACAACTGTAAAAGGGGAAATCAACAATAACACAATCATAGTACAGGACTTTAACACCTCACTTTCACCAATGGAAAGATCATCCAAAATGAAAATAAATAAGGACACACAAGCTTTAAATGGCACATTAGAAAAGATGGACTTAACTGATATTTATAGGACATTCCATCCAAAAACAACAGAATACACTTTCTTCTCAAGTGCTCATGGAACATTCTCCAGGAGAGATCATATCTTGGGTCACAAATCAAGCCTTGGTAAATTTAAGAAAATTGAAATTGTTATCAAGAAAATGAAATCATATATTTTCCAACCACAAAGATATGAGACTAGTTATCAATTACAGGAAAAAAACTGTAAAACGTACAAACACATGGAAGTTAAACAATACTTTACTAAATACCCAAGAGATCACTGAAGAAATCAAAGGGGAAATCAAAAAATACCTAGAAACAAATGACAATGAAAACACGACTACCCAAAACCTATGGGATGCAGTAAAAGCTGTTCTAAGAGGGAAGTTTACAGCAATACAATCCTACCCCAGGAAACAAGAAAAATCTCAAATAAACACTCTAAACGTACACCTAAAGCAATTAGAGAAAAAAGAACAACAACAAAAAAACCCAAAGTTAGCAGAAGGATAGAAATCATAATGATCAGATCAGAAATAAATGAAAAAGAAATGAAGGAAACAATAGCAAAGATCAATAAAACTAAAAGCTGATTCTTTGAGAAGATAAACAAAATTGATAAACCATTAGTCAGATTCATCAAGAGAAAAAGGGAGAAGACTCAAATCAATAGAATTAGAAATGAAAAAGGAGAAATAACAACTGACATGGCAGAAATACAAAGGAACATGAGAGATTACTACAAGCAACTATATGCCAATGAAACAGACAACCTGGAAGAAATGGACAAGTTCTTAGAAAAGCACAACCTTCTGAGACTGAACCAGGAAGAAATAGAAACTATAAACAGACCTAACACAAGCACTGATATTGAGACTGTGATTGAAAATCTTCCAACAAACAAAAGCCCAGGACGAGATGGCTTCACAGGTGAATTCCATCAAACATTTAGAGAAGAGCTAACACCTATCCTTCTCAAACTCTTCCAAAATATGGCAGAGGGAGGAACACTCTCAAACTCATTCTACAAGGCCATCATCACTCTGATACCAAAACCAGGCAAAGATATTGCAAAAAAAGAAAACTAAAAGCCAATATCAGTGATGAACATAGATGCAAAAATCCTCAACAAAATGCTAGCAAATAGAATCCACAGTACATTAAAAGGATCATACACCATGATCAAGTGGGATTTATTCCAGGGATGCAAGGATTCTTCAGTGTATGTGAATCAATCAACGTGATACACCATATTAACAAATTGAACACTAAAAACCACATGATCATCTCAATAGATACAGAGAAAGATTTTGACAAAATTCAACACCCATCTATGATAAACTCTCCAGAAAGTGGGCATACAGGGAACCTACCTCAACATAATAAAAGCCATATATGACAAACCCACAGCCAACATCGTTCTCAATGGTGAAAACTGAAACCATTTCCTTTAAGATCAGGGACAAGACAAGGTTGTGCACTCTCACCACTATTATTCAACCTAGTCTTGGAAGCTTTAGCCATGGCAATCAGAGAAGAAAAAGAAATAAAAGGAATCCAAATTGGAAAAGAAGAATAAAACTGTCACTGTTTGCAGATGGCAAG
This sequence comes from Phocoena phocoena, assembly GCF_963924675.1. NCBI lineage: Eukaryota > Metazoa > Chordata > Mammalia > Artiodactyla > Phocoenidae > Phocoena > Phocoena phocoena. Next base: position 27,973,469 of record NC_089235.1, on the reverse strand, counting down.
ATACTATCCATAGAGAATCCTAAAGATGCTACCAGAAAACGACTAGAGCTAATCAATGAATTTGATAAAGTAGCAGGATACAAAATTAATGCACAGACATCTCTTGCATTCCTATACACTCACAATGACAATTTGAAAGAGAAATTAAGGAAACTCTCCCATGTACTACTGCAACACAAAGAATAAAATACAAAGCAATAAACCTACCTAAGGTGGTAAAAGACTTGTACTCAGAAAACTATAAGACACTGATGAAAGAAATTAAAGACAATACAAACAGATGGAGAGATATACCATGTTCTTGGATTGGAAGAATCAACATTGTGAAAATAAGGAAACTACCCAAAGCCATCTACAGATTCAATGCAATCCCTATCAAACTACGAATGGCATTTTTTACAGAACTAGAACAAAACATTTCACAATTTGTATGGGAACACAAAAGACCCCGAATAGCCAAAGCAATCTTGAGAAAGAAAAACAGAGCTGGAGGAATCAGGCTCCCGTACTTCAGACTATACTACAAAGCTGCAATAATCAAGACAGTATGGTACTGGCACAAAAACAGAAATATAGATCAATAGAAGAAGATAGAAATCCCAGAGATAAAGCCACACACATATGGTCACCTTATCTTTGATAAAGGAGGCAAAAATATACAATCAAGAAAGACAGCCTCTTCAATAAGTGGTGCTGGGAAACCTGGACAGCTACATGTAAAGGAATGAAATTAGACCACTCCCTAACACCATAAACAAAAATAAACTCAAAATGGATTAAAGACCTAAATATAAGGCCAGACACTATAAAACTCTTAGAGGAAACCTTAGGAAGAACACTCTGACATAAACCACAGCAAGATCTTTTTTGACCCATCACTAGAGTAACAGAAATAAAAGCAAAAATAAACAAATGGGACTTAAACTTAAAAGCTTTTACACAGCAAAGGAAACCATAAACAAGACAAAAAGACAACCCTCAGAATGAGATAAATATTTGCAAATGAGACAACAGACAAAGGATTATTCTCCAAAATATATAAAAAGCTCATGCAGCTCAATATCAGAAAAAAAACAACCCAATCCAAAAATGGCCAGAAGACCTCAATAAACATTTCTACAAAGAAGATATACAGATTACCAACAAACACATGAAACGATGCTCAACATCTCTCATCATTAGAGAAATGCAAATCAAAACCATAATGAGGTATCTCCTCACACCGGTCATAATGGCCATCATCAAAATATCTACAAACAACAAATGCTGGAGAGGGTGTGGAGAAAAGGGAACCCTCTTGCACTGTTGGTAGGAATGTAAATTAATATAGCTACTATAGAGAACAGTATGGAAGTTCCTTAAAAAACTAAAAAAAAAAAACTACCATATGACCCAGCAATACCACTACTAGGCCTACACCCTGAGAAAACCATACTTTTAAAAGAAATGTGTACTACAATATTCATTGCAGCACTATTTATAATAGCCAGGACATAGAAGCAACCTAAGTGTCCATCAAGAGATGAATGGATAAAGAAGATGGGGCAGATATATACAATGGAATATAACTCAGCCTTAAAAGGAATGAAATAGAGTTATTTGTAGTGAGGTGGATGGACCTAGAGTCTGTCATGCAGAGTGAAGTAAGTCTGAAAGAGAAAAACAAATACTGTATGCTAACACATATACATGGAATCTAAAAAAAAAAAAAAAATGGTTCTGAAGAAACTAGAGGCAGGACAGGAATAAAGACATAGACGTAGAGCATGGACTTGAGGACACAGGAAAGGGGAAGTGTAAGTGAGGACAAAGTGAGAGAGTATTATATGACATATATACACTACCAAATGTAAAATAGCTAGCTATTGGGAAACAGCTGCATAGCACAGGGCAGTCAGCTCAGTGCTTTGTGACTACCTAGAGGGGTGGGATATGGAGGGTTGGAAGGAGGCTTAAGTGGGAGGGCATATGGGGAGGTATGCATACATATAGCTGATTCACTTTGTTATACAGCAGAAACCAACACAACATTGTTTAGCAATTATACTCCAGTAAATTTGTTAAAGAAAGAAGACATGGAGACTTATGATGCACTTCATAAAGAATCCAAAATAATTGTTTTAAGGGAACACAGTGAGCTAAAAGATGACACTAAAAGGCAATTTAATGAGATTAGAAAAACAATACATGGACAAAATGAGAATATTAACAAAGAGATAGAAATTCTAAAAAAGGAAACAAACAGAAATTGTGGAGCTGAAGAATACAATGAATGAAATAAAAAAAGAAATAGAGGGCATCAACATATGAAAAGATCAATCAGAAGAAAAAAATCTGTGAATTAGAAGATATGACCCTTTTAAATTATAGAGGAGAAAAAAGAAAAGAATGAAAAAGGTTAAAGAAAGCTTATGTGATCTATGGGATACCTTCAAAAGAACCAGTTTGCAAATTATTGGAGTTTCCAGAAGAACAGTGGTAGATGTAGGCAGAAAGTTTATTTTGAGAAATAATGGCTTAATATTTCCCAAACATGTGGGAAAATTTGGAAATCCCTTTAATAAATGGTGTTCAGAACACTGGATAATCATATGTAGAAGAATAAATTTGGACTCCTTTCTTACACCACTCACAAAATTAACTCAAAATGTATTAAACTCTTAAACATTAGATTTGAAACTATAAAACTCTTAGAAGAAAACATAGGGAAAAAAACTCCTTAACATTGGTCTTGGGAATGATTTTTTTGGTTATGACATCAAAAGCACAAGAACAAAACAACAAAAGCAAAATTTCATAAGTGGGACTTTGTCAAACTAAAATGCTTCTGCACAACAACAAAAAAAATCAACAAAATGAAAAAGAAACCTACAGAATGGGAGAAGATATCTGCAAATCATATTATACCTGATAATGGATTAATATCCAGAATATATAAAGAACTCACATAACTCAATAGCAAAAACACAATCAACCCAATTAATACTAGGCAGAAGAACTAAATAGACTTTTTTTTTCCCAAAGAAGACATAGAAAGGCCAACAAGTACATAGAAAGATGCTCATCACTTAATCATCAGAGAAATGCAAATGAAAACCAAATGAGATATCACCTCACACCTGTCAGAATGGCTATTATCAAAAAGACAAGAGACAGCAAGTGTTGGTGAGAATGTGGTGAAAGGAACCTTTGTGTACTGTTGGTGGGAATGTAAGCTGGTACAAACACTATGGAAAAAGCATGGAGGTTCCCCTGAATATTAAAAAATAGAAGTAACATATGATCCAGCAATCCCACTTCTGGTTATATAACCAGAAGAAATGGAATCACTACCTTGAAGAGATATTTGCTATTTGATGTTTATTGCAACATCAGACACAATAGTCAAGATATGGAAAACAACCTCAGTGTCCACCAATGGTCAAATGGATAAAGAAAATGTGGCACACACACACACACACACACACACACACACACACACACACACACACAGTGGAACATTATTCACCCATGAAAAATAAGGGACTCCTCAATTTGTAATGGCAGGGATGGATCTCAAGGACGTTATGCTACATGAAATAAGTTAGAGAAAGACAAATACTGTATGATATCACTTAAAAGTCAAAACTCATAGAAACAGAGAGTAGACTGGTTATTGTTGCCAGGGGCTGAGGGAAATGGGGCCATGTTGGTCAAAGGGTACAAACGTTCACTTATGAGATGAATAAGTTCTTGAGATCTAATGGATAGTGTGATGAATATAGTTAACAATACTGTATTATATACTTGCAAGTTGCTAAGACAGTCAATCTTAAATGTTCTCACCACAAAAATTAAATGATAATTATGTGAAGTCATGTAATCATTTTGCAATATATAAATGTATAAAATTTTATACCTTAAACTTAAACAATGTTATATGTCATTTATATCTTAGTAAAGCTGGAAAAAAGAAAATAATGTGACCTTGGGGAATAATGGGAATTGCATCGAGACAGGAAGTGAAAGAGTCTACAGAAGAAATATAGTATGGCTAACCAGATAGTTATCCCAAAACCAAGAATGAAAAGAGCCATGAAAATCAATGAAAGCAAAAATGTCCAAAAGGAGGAAGATGCTAATATCATCACAGCATCACTAGCTTAGGTTAAAGGTGGATTTTGTTATTAAGTTACTGTTCAGCTTTAAATATCAGAAAACCTGCTTTACACTGACTTAAACCAGCAGACATTATTTTTCTCAATATACAGTAAGTATAGAGGAAGACAGCTGCTAGGGATGGTCATAAAGTCCTCTGATCCAGGTCTGTAGAATTCTCTTGCATTTTCTCTTATGTTACAAGATGGTGGCAACAGCTTTGGCCACTGTATCTGTGTATAAAGCAGGAAGATAAGGTAGGGTGAAGCCAAGCAGAGTCAGCCTCATCTGACTTACTTAAAATCTCATCAGTAGACTTTTGGGTAGAATCTGCCCCAATGTCATTATTTCAGGAAGGCTGGTAAAAATGAGTATTTCGTTTTTATATCATCTCCAATAGAGGTATTCGTCTACCACAGCATTGAACACATTTTTGGTTTCCTCTTCTCTGTCTTTGCTTTCTCTAGGTATTGTTGCTTAGTGGTAAATATCATAGGTTAAGAAATAAGACAGACACGCTCCACTCCTGACTACCTATGGAACATGAGACCACAACTTCTCTGTGGCCCCAGTTTCTGCCCCTGTAAAAATGGGGATTACTTGTTATAAGATTAAATTATTAAATTAAATAATTTGTAACATAGTTTAGTGAAGTAATAATATTAAGATATGTGTTATCAATATTAATAGTATCCTATTTGTATATATCAAATGTATTTATAGCATTCTCTGACTACATCTTAGCTCTGCCATTTTGGAAACTTCTTGAAGGAAGGAACCATATCTTAGATATCTTCACATATCTAAGATTTTCTATAACCTTGTTTTATGCATTATAGGAGCTCACTAAATATTTCCTAAACCTCTTATTGAATCTAATTAATTCCTGATGGTAACTAACAGCACAATGATGCAAACTGTTAAGTAGAAATACATGAAACATTAAATCTGATGCCTTTCCCAATATAAATAGACATTTCAGCAGGCTGTCTTTGATGTTTAGTTCTAATATCTTGTTGTCAGTTTGTTCAGGGTGGCAGAATCATGTTCATTCCAACAATGGGGTTTTGCATTAAAAGAAAAACAAATCTTCATAAAAGTAATTTTTTCAAATTCCCTCCTCATTCCCCTCAGTCATATCCAAATCATGTTGGCATAGGGCTGCTTCACCAGATGGGCTGTGTATGGAGCCCCAAGGCCTACAAATTCAGACTGGGAGATCTGCAAAGAAAGCAAATGTCAGCGATGAACATCCTCCTAGGAATACATTGTGCCTCAAATACCAATCTCTCTTTACCTATTAACTTCTTAAAGAGCAGACCTTTCTAGGCTGTGCGCAAAAGTAAGAGTGTGTGCTCAGCAGGCAAATAACAGAGAGTGGATGGTCACAAGGTTAAATAAATCAAGCTGAGAGAAGGAGTCTAACATAAACCAACAATGTAGGAAAATAGCTCACAATCAGTCCATGATTTGTCGGTACAAAAAAGAACCAAATGCCTCAGCTCATCCCCTGGATCAGTGTTATTATTTTACATAGTTTAAAAAAAAGGATTAGGTAGGGAGTTTGGGATTGACATGTACATGCTGTTATATTTAAAATGGATAACCAACAAGGACCTACTGTATAGCACAGGGAACTCTGCTCAATATTATGTAACGACCTAAATGGGAAAATAATTTGAAAAAGAATAGATACCTGTATATGCTTAACTGAATCACAGTTAATCACATAAACTGTACACAGTTTGTTGTACACCTGAAACTAACATAACATTGTTAATCAACTATACTCCAATATAAAATAAAAAGTTTAAAAAAATGAATTAATTTGGTGAAATAAGAATGAGTCCCCCTTAAGGGACAGAGTGTAATTAAAGATTACACCAGCTATTTTGCTTTCAGGGAAAAAAAGCAAAATAATAAAATCAAAATTAAGGCAAAAAATAACAGCACGTTTTTAAATTAAAAGTTTCAGGAATGAAGTCAAATAGTGATTGAAAACCCAGCATTGTATATGCTTAGGATACTACCCATCAATTTGGCAAAGAGTGGCAATGTAAAAATTATATTCAAAACAGAAAATGATCCTATTGTCAAATTAGATCAGGCCAAGAGAATGAATAGGTTGATCACAAAAGAAAGAATATATGTATATACCCTCTTAAACCGTGGACTGATTTCTCACATCACTCTGCAATAACAAAAACAGAATGTCCTTTTTAGGAACAATTAGTTTGAAGCAAGAGTACCTTTTTTTTTCATATAGGAAGCAAAGCTTCCCTTGTTTGAAACACACACACATACATTTATGGCTTGGCCAAAAAGTTCGTTTGGGTTTTTCCATAGATGTTATGGAAAGACCCAAAAGAACTTTTTGGCCAACCCAATACATAAAATTGAATCATTCCACATGCTTTTTTGGAGGGAAGTGATAAAATAAATGAATGGTAAAACACTTAAAACACAAGATTTTCTTCCTTAGAAATATCAAAGGAAGTAATTCCTTTTTATATCTCAATAATCAAGAGTAAATTTAAATCATAGTAAGTTCAATAAATATAGACTATCTTAATTTTTTAAAATAACATTTCACTAATATTTAAATAGTGATATTTTACTGTGACTATTTTATTAGCTCCTATGGGATGAAGCAGTTTATTTTGCTATATAGTTTGTTGACTCACAAAATATATACAAAGTATCATCTAGAAATGTAATGTCACCATACTAAATCTTTTCTTCTAGTCTAGAGAATGCATATAAAGTATTTCAGCTATATGAGGTTTTAATTTTCTCCATTTATAATCATAATACATTTATGAAATTTTACTGGTCAGTGATACATGTTAATAAGGGATAATGACAAGCTTAGTTGTTTAAGTATTTATTAAATGTGTTATCCAGCCCTATGATAGAAATTTATTTTTCCGTGTAAAAAACTAACTTAAGTTTATACACTTCTTTCTGTAATATTCCCAAACTGAAAATCACATATTTTTTTCTAATGTTTTATAAAAATTAAATGTTTGGAAATAATTTTATGTTACATTTTTATTATAGAATGATATTTTTTTTAGAATTATATACAAAGTCCTCTTTTAAACCTAAGCTATTTTTAATTAACTCATATGTCAGGTTTTTTAAATTATTCAACAAACACTACTTGAGGCAATATTAAGTGAAACACACTGTGATATTCACCAGGGGTAGAAAAGTAAACAAGACTCTTTTCCAGCTAATAGGCTTAAAATCCGGAGCTTGTTATTTAGACACATGCATAAATCAATGTCCACAAAATATGTCATAAGTGGGACAAGAGAAGTCAGGGAGGACACATCATTGTGGGGGGAGGTCTAGGGAAATCCCTGGAGGAGATGGCTTCCATACTACTAAAGGGAGGAGAACCATTTAGCTTAACAAAAGGGAGGAAGGAGGCATTCTAGGGAGAAACACATAGGAACCTAGGCAAGGTACTACCACATAGCAGAAAGTAATACAAAGAGTCTGAGGTTGAACAGACATAACACCCAGATAACGGAGTTCTGTATGTCATGCTCAGGAGACTGGTTTATCTTGTAGGTGATGAAGCATCAGCAAAAAACTTTGAGCAGAGGAATGATGGGGTCATCTTTTTGCTTTAGAGCAGGGCTGGGCAAACGCTGTCTGCAAAGGGCCAGATAGTAAATATTTCAGACTTCATGGAGCCTATGGCCCCTATTGAAACTACTCAAGTCTACTGTTAAAGTGCAAAAACACCCCGAGACAAGAAGTGTGGCCATGTTCCAATAAAACTTTATTTATGTATAGTGAAATTTGAATTTCATATAATTTTCATGTGTCACAAAATGTTACTTTCCTTTGATTTTTTCAAAGCCATCTAAACATATAAAAATCATTTTTTGTTTGCAGTTTGTACAAAAGTATACAGCAGGTCAGATTTGGCTCACAAGTTGTAGTTTGCTCATCCTTGTTTAGATGTATGACTATGGCCAAATCTATGGAGCATGGGCTTGAATGAGACAAGACTGGAGTCATAGGGACCTATTAAGAGGCTATTTCATTCACTCAGTATAAGAATTATGTGAGTCTGAACAAGGATATTGGTAGTAGAGATTGAAAGGAAGGGGGAAAATTCTGGAATGTTTGGGCAATGAATCAGCAGAATTAGGTAATTAAGAGATTAACCTAAGGGCGAAATCACAAAATACATACAGATTTCTGGAGTGAATGACTAGGTGGATGGTGATATCACCAAATATGATAGAGAAGTTAAGTGAACAGGGTGCAGGTTAGGACAAACAATGATAGATTCGGAGAATTCTGAGAAGTTTACATGCCATGGCGACCAAGGGCTTATTCCACTGCACTAACTAAAGCTATGTTTCATTACTTTAGAAAGACTTTTGCCTGTTCTTTCTGCTTTTATACTTCTGAACATACTTCACTGCACTGGACACCTTGCATTATTTGAAATTTTCTTACTTCAGAGAAGCTAGTTTTTAAAATGGTTAACTTTCATATTGAAGCTTATACTCAGTTTATTGAACCTCGTGTTTTTTTTTTTTTCTGTTATTTATTTTATATTTCCTTAAGCTTGCACCTGCTTCTTTAAGTAACAGGGAGACCCTACCAATCTCCCCCTTTCTGCTCCATTGATCGGTATGAGTTCCTCTAGTTGCTAGACACAAATCACTGGATTTTCAGTAGAATCACTGAGGCTGCCTTAGTAGAAACTTTAAGCAAGTTCTTGGCCCATAGAGAAGGTTAATGTTAGAAAACATATTTGTCCTGTCAAGAAACAAAATTACACATGTGATGGAATAGTTTGGTAATTGGAAAATAGATTTATAAAAAAAACTGTGATCAGGAAACTTGCACAAGCCTCTTAGATAGCCTCATCCACCAGAGGGCAGACAGCAAAAGCAAGAAGAACTACAGTCCTGCAGCCTGTGGAACAAAAACCACATTCACAGAAAGATAGACAAGATGAAAAGGCAGAGGACTATGTACCAGATGAAGGAACAAGATAAAACCCCAGAAAACCAACTAAATGAAGTGGAGATAGGCAACATTCCAGAAAAAGAATTCAGAATAGAGATAGTGAAGATGATCCAGGACCTCACAAAAAGAATAGAGGCAAAGGTCGAGAAGATGCAAGAAATGTTTAACAAAGACTAGAAGAATTTAAGAACAAACAAACAGAGATGAACAATACAATAACTGAAATGAAAAATGCACTAGAAGGAATCAATAGCAGAATAACTGAAGCATAATAACGGATAATTAACCTGGAAGACAGAATGGTGGAATTCACTGCTGTGGAACAGAATAAAGAAAAAAGAATGAAAAGAAATGAAGACAGCCTAAGATACCTCTGGGACAACATTAAATGCAACAACATTTGCATTATAGGGGTCCCAGAAGGAGAAGAGAGAAGGAAAGGACCCAAGAAAATATTTAAAGAGATTAGAGTCAAAAACTTCCTTAACATGGGAAAAGAAATAGCCATCCAAGTCCAGGAAGAGCAGAGAGTCCCATACAGGATAAACACAAGGAGAAACATACCGAGACACACAGTAATCAAATTGGCAAAAATTAAAGACAAGAAAAAATATTGAAAACAACAAGGGAAAAATGACAAATAACATAAAAGGGAACTGCCAAAAGGTTAACAGCTGACTTCTCAGCCGAAAATCTACAAGCCAGAATGGAGTGGCAAGATATACTTAAAGTGATGAAAGGTAAGAACCTGCAACCAAGATTACTCTACCAGCAAGGATCTCATTCAGATTCAATAGAGAAATCAAAAACTTTACAGGCAAGGAAAAGCTAAGAGAATTCAGCACCACCAAACCAGCTCTACAACAAATGCTAAAGGAACTTCTCTAAGTGGGAAACACAAGAGAAGAAAAGGACCTACAAAAACAAACCCAAAACAATTAACAAAATGGTCATAGGAACATACATATCAATAATCACATTAACCTTGAAGGGATTAAATGCTCCAACCAAAAGACACAGTCTCGCTGAACGGGTACAAAAACAAGATCCATATATATATACTGTCTACAAGAGACCCACTTCAGACCCAAGGACACATACAGACTTAAAGTGAGGGGATGAAAAAAGATATTCTATGCAAATGGAAATCAAAAGGCTGGAGTAGCAATAATCATATAAGATAAAATAGATTTTAAAATAAAGCATGTTACAAGAGACAAGGAAAGACACTATATAATGACCAAGGGATCAATCCAAGAAGAAGATATAACAATTATAAATATATATGCACCCAACATAGGAGCACCTCAATACATAAGGCGACTGTTAACAGCTATAAAAGAAGAACTTGACAGTAGCACAAAAATAGTGGGGGACTTTAACACCTCATTTACATCAATGGATAGATCATCCAAACAGAAAATTAATAAGAAAACACAAGCTTTAAATGACACAATAGACCTGATTGATTTAACTGATATTTATAGGACATTCCTTCCAAAAACAGCAGATTACACTTTCTTCTCAAGTGTGCATGGAACATTCTCCAGGATAGATCATATCTTGGGTCACAAATCAATCCTCAGTAAATCTAAGAAAACCGAAATCACATCAACCATCTTTTCTGACCACAATGCTATGAGAGTAGAAATCAACTACAGGGAAAAAAAAAAACATAAAAAAACACAAACACATGAAGCCTAAACAATACATTACTAAATAACCAAGAGATCACTGAAGAAATCAAAGAGGAAATCAAAAAATACCTAGAGACAAATGACAATGAAAACACGATGATCCTAAACCTATGGGATGCAGCAAAAGCAGTTCTAAGAGGGAAGTTTATAACAATACAAGCCTACCTCAAGAAACAAGAAAAATCTCAAATAAGCCATCTAACCTTACAAATAAAGGAACTAGAGAAAGAAGAACAAACAAAACCCAAAGTTAGCAGAAGGAAAGAAATCATAAAGATCAGAGCAGAAATAAATGAAATGGAAACAAAGAAAACAGGAGCAAAGATCAATAAAACTAAAAGCTGGTTCTTTGAAGAGATAAACACAATTCATAAACTATTGGCCAGAGTCATCAAGAAAAAGAGGGAGAGGACTCAAATCAAAATAAAAATGAAAAAGAAGTTACAAGAGACAACACAGAAATACAAAGCATCCTAAGAGACTACTACAAGCAACTCTATGCCAATAAAATGGACAACCTGGAAGAAATGGACAAATTCCTAAAAAGGTATAACCTTCCAAGACTGAACCAGGAAGAAATAGAAAATATGAACAGACCAATCACAAGTAATGAAATTGAAACTGTGATTAAAAATCTTCCAAAAAACAAACGTTCAGGACCAGATGGCTTCATGGGTGAATTCTATCAAACATTTAGAGAAGAGCCAACACCCATCCTTCTTAAGCTCTTCCAAAAAATTGCAGATGAAGGAACACTCCCAAACTCATTCTATGAGGCCACCATCACCTTGATACCAAAACCAGACAAAGACTACAAAAAACAAAATTACAGACCAATATCACTGATAAATATAGATGCAAAAATCCTCAACAAAATACTAGCAAACAGAATCCAAGAGCACATTAAAAGGATCATACACCATGATCAAGTGGGGTTTATCCCAGGAATACAAGGATTCTTCAGTATACATAAATCAATCAGTGTGATACACCACATTAACAAGTTGAAGAAGAAAACCATATGATCATCTCAATAGATGCAGAAAAGGGTTTTGACAAAATTCAACACCCATTTCTGGTAAAAACTCTCCAGAAAATGGGCATAGAGGAAATCTACCTCAACATAATAATGGCCATATATGGCAAACCCACAGCTAAAATCATTCTCAATGGTGAAAAACTGAAACCATTTCCTCTAAGATCAGGAACAAGACAAGGATGTCCACTCTCACCACTATTATTCAACATAGTTATGGAAATCCTAGCCATGGCAATCAGTGAAGAAAAAGAGATAAAAGAAATACAAATTGGAAAAGAAGAAGTAAAACTGTCACTGTTTGCAGATGACATGATACTATACATACAGAATCCTAAAAATGCCACCAGAACTCTACTAGAGCTAATCAATGAATTTGATAAAGTTGCAGGATACAAAATTAATGCACAGAAACCTCCTGCATTCCTTTACACCAATGATGAAAACTCTGAATGAGAAATTAAGGAAACACTCCCATTTACCATTGCAAGAAAAAGAATAAAATACCTAGGAATAAATCTACCTAGGGAGACAAAAGACCTGTATGCAGAAAACTATAAGACAATGATGAAAGAAATTAAATGTAATACACACAGACAGAGAGATATACCAGGTTCTTGGATTGGAATAATCAATATTGTCAAAATGACTGTACTACTCAAAGCAATCTACATATTCAATGCAATGCCTATCAAATAACCAATGGCGTTTTTCACAGAACTAGAACACAAAATCTTAAAATTTGTATGGAGACACAAAAGACCCTGAATAGCCAAAGCAGCCTTGAGGGAAATAAAAAAAAAAAAAAAACGGAGCTGGAGGAATCAGACTCCCTGACTTCAGACTATACTACAAAGCTATAGTAATCAAGACAATATGGTACTGGCACAAAAACAGAAATATATATCAGTGGAACAATATAGAAAGCACAGAGGTAAACCCACGCATCTATGGTCAACTAATCTATGAAAAAGGGGGCAAGGATATACAATGGAGAAAAGACATTCTCTTCAATAAGTGGTGCTGGAAATTGGACAGCTACATGTAAAGAATGAAATTAGAGCACTCCACTCCCTAACACCATACACAAAAATAAACTCAAAATGGATTAGAGACCTAAATGTAAGACCGGACATTATAAAACTCTTAGAGGAAAACATAGGCAGAACACTCTTTGACATAAATGACAGCAAGATATTTTTGGATCCACCTCCTAGAGTAATGGAAATAAAAATAAAAATAAACAAATGGGACCTAATGAAACTTAAAAACTTTTGCACAGTAAAGGAAACCATAAACAAGACAAAAAGACAACCCTCAAAATGGGAGAAAATATTTGCAAATGAGTCAACAGACAAAGGATTAATCTCCAAAATATATAAACAGTTCATGCAGCTCAATATTAAAAAAACAAACAACCCAATCCAAAAATGGGCAGAAGACCTCAATAGACATTTCTCCAAAGAAGCCATACACATGGCCAAGAAGCACATGAAAAGCTGCTCAACATCACTAATTATTAGAGAAATGCAAATCAAAACTACAATGAGGTATCACCTCACACCAGTTAGAATGGGCATCATTCAAAAATCTACAAACAACAAATGCTGGAGAGGGTGTGGAGAAAAGTGGACCCTCTTGCCCTGTTGGTGGGAATGTAAATTGATGCAACGACTATGGAGAAAAGTATGGAGGTTCCTTAAAAAACTAAAAATAGAATTACCATATGACCCTGCAATCCCACTACTGGGCATATACCCGAGAAAACCATAATTCAAAAAGACACATGCACCCCAATGTTCATAGCAGCACTATTTACAATAGCCAGGTCATGGAAGCAACCTAAATGCCCATCAACAGATGAGTGGATAAAGAAGATATGGTACATATATACAAGGGAATATTACTCAGCCATAAAAAGTAATGAAACTGGGTTATCTGTAGATATGTGGATGGATCTAGAGACTGTCATACAGAGTGACGTAAGTCAGAAAGAGAAAAACAAATATCGTATATTAATGCACGTATGTGGAGCCTAGAAAAATGGTACAGATAAACTGGTTTACAGAGAAGAAATTGAGACACAGATGTAAAGAACAAACTTATGGAGACCAAGGAGGGAAAGTGGCGGTGGGTGGGGTGGTGGTGTGATGAATTGGGCAATTGGGATTGACATGTATACACTGATGTGTATAAAATGGATGCCTAAAAATAAATAAATAAATAAATAAATAAATAAATAAATAAATAAATAAATAAATAAAATGATAACTTTTATTAAAATAAGGTGCAAGTCTTCTTTACTGACTTGCCTGGAGATCAATGCATGAAAACTATAAAATAAAATAAAATAAAATATCTGTAAGTGATTTTTATGGTCAGTTATACACTATCATCTAAACATTGATAACTAAAAACTTACAAAATGTTCTTATCTGAACATAGTGTTTTAATTGGAAATAAAGAAAAATACATGAATGGTAACCAACTATTTTTTTAAACTCCCAAGTGGGATTTCTGTTGCTGGAGAACAAAAGTAACTTGAACATTGCAAAAGGTCTCACACATTGATGTGTGTCTACACTGTATCAGCTACTGAACCCTCCCAAGTTCCCAGGAGAGCCCTGCTGAGCACTCTGGTCCCCGCTGAAGAGTTGGAGGAAAGAAGCTAGGGCAACAGCAAATCAAAGAATACCAAAGAAAGAAAAAAAAAAATGCTTGTAAACCCTGGGATTCCTTTCTTCTCTATACCTTCAACTGGGTAATTAAGAATTATTCAGGGGAGTTGGGACCAGGAAGAATTTGTCTGTAGGTATCAAAAAGCAGTTTAGACAGAAACTGGAGACTTGATAAAAGTGAATTCACTTTTGTTTCTGTATTTGGGCTGGGTTGGCTTCATCACAACTTGTTCTCACCAGACTGTCTTCTAGGAAGAATGACAATCAAGCAGTTAAGGCCAATGAATTTAACATTACATTCAGCTCACAGGGTCTACATCTTCAGATTAAACTAATCTGCATAGAAAATATCCAGATAGAAAATATTTGGAAAAAAAAATTCAGAGAGTTACAAAAAGTGAAACTTGAATTTGCTGCATGCTGGGAACTATTTCATAGCATTTACTCTATTAAGTATTATAAGTAATCTATAGTTTAAAGTATACTGGAGGATGTGCATAGGGTGTATGCAAATACTATGTCATTTTATATAAGGAACTTGAGCATCCATGGATTTTGGTATCTGTGGGGGTCCTGGAACTAATCCCGTGCGGAAACCTAAGAATGACATTACATAAATTGCCAAGAGGCATAGCTTAACAAAAATGTATGAGGGAACAAGGTGTTCTTTGCTGAGTAAGATTGTTTCTTCTAACTCTGGAAAACTGATGGTGCTGGCCCAAATTCTCATGTTCCCTCTAAGGAACATGTATGTCACTTGAAATGTGGTAACCAGATGGAAAGAATGGGAGTTTTGGGAAGCAGGTGTCTGAGTTTCTCTAACCCTGTTCCCTGGAAGGCTTAACCTCACTAAAGATCATGCCTGCTCAGTTTTCATGACATATATTTTTTTATTTTGGAGGTGTGTGTCTTAAACATCAGGCTCATAGTACAAATCCTTCTTGCTCTGATTTCTTGGACACCAAAAACACTTTTCTGATTTTAATTTCACTCCCTGTGATTTTCTACAGAGGGAAAAATGCTGTTGCCAGAAGATGGGATTTTCGATGGCCCTTAGCAGTTATATTTCATATTTTATTGCCACCATTATTAGAGCGGCTCCTTTTTAGGAATCACAACTACAAATACTTTGTCTAACATTCAAATCTATGAAAGTACATGTTATCCTAACTTTAAAGGGCTAAGGAAAATTAAGAAACTTACCCAAAGACTCATAACTTCAAGCACTGCTGCCAGGATTTGAATCTAGTAGTATTAGACTCCAAACCTGCATTCTAGCTACTCCATCAAATAGTCTCCTTCTAAATCAGTATTCCAGTAAGTATTCTAGTATTTTGTGAACTGCTTAGATTGAGTCATCTTGTGTCCAGTTAATTCTGGGCACCAAATCATATCCCAACAATGCCTTTCTCTTAATGAGTCAAGAGGCATTCATAAATATGATTCAATAATTTATTAACTTATTATCATAATTTGGTGCATAAAAGTTATCACTGGGGAATTATTATTTTTACTGGAGTTTTTTTTTTCTTTTTTAGAATTACCAGTGTGCATTGTGTCATAGCAGCTATTCAGCAGTACTTCCTACTTACTGCTCTACATGTTACCTAGCTTACATATTTAAATACATGCATTATTCATTTAACTTGTGTGGGGAGAGGTTATTATAAACAAAGTTACTTCTAATGTCCATTTTATATCTGACTCTAACTTGTCAATGATGTAAAATGTTACTAGAGATAATTTCTCGCTTGCTCTCTCTCTTTAAAAGCAACCATGCTCTAAAAATTCAAGGTCAATAAAAGTGTGACTGGACTATCAATTTTCTAAATGGAGATGGTTCATTCAAGCTGAAACTACAACTTGATAGACTTCTCTGTTTTAAACATTCCATTAATGAAATTAACCAGTTTTATTTGAATATTTGGATTCAGGATCAATAGGTTGGAATCATTTAGGTTAAAAAAAAAATAATCTCAGGGCTGTCAACATGAAAATGTCTCCTCTCCTATGTTAGCCAAAAGCATATTGGTTGTAACTGAAGTAATGATTGTGGAGATAGGAGAAATAATGATTGTGTTATAATAATAAAATGTATTCTCTATTAAAAGAGACAGGTTGATTGTTGTTTGCACATTTTTTAAGTTAAAGTATAATGCTTCAATTATTTGCTATCCCAATGCTATTGATAACAATATAAATATTCTGAATATTGATTTTGTTTGTAACAAATTATACTCATTTTTACATATATATGTAGAATATAATATAATTTGATAATAAAATAAACTCTTAAAAGGTTTCCACTTAGGACCAAAAATGGAGGAACTTTTTTGTCTTATGGTGAATAATTTAATAATTTAGAAGATTTTTTAGTATATCACTAAATGCTAGGCAACATTTTTATATTGCTCAAAGTATCTTATTTTGTCTAATTCATTGTAGATTATACTATGACTCTTTCCATCTCTAACAAAAAGTTAAGTTATTAAATAAGAATAAATATTTCAGAGATGTTAATGTTTTTTAGGTATTGGGGTTGATTGATAGATGATACTGAAATTGGGCTGGGAAATTAGAAGCCAGATCATAGGAACTGAATGAAGATTAGGGTGGAGATATGAATGTAAATGAAGCTAAGTAGAAAATGTTGAGATCTGTAAGAAAACATTGTGGAAACTGATGTAGAAAAGTACAAGACCATTAAAATGGGCACAAATGCTACCATGAATGAGACAGTGAGGAAAAGAATAGTGGCTCATGAGGTATAGTCACATGGAAGATAAATTTACACAAGCAGATGGGGAGATTCTAAGAAAGACTGGTGCATCTATGGGTGTGTTCAATCTAGGAAAAGGTAGAGAGCCTAGACCTGAACTTAGGCAGCTATGAAGAAAGATGTTCACTTTGCCAAGGAAAAGCTATATCTCAAACCAAAGAAATATATGCAATATTCCTCTAGGCCTAAGATGAAAAATGTGTACGCTCTTCTGGCCTCTGCTTTAAATGAACCAGCTTAGAAGCAAAAAAATACAATCCATGAAATTACAAATGGTCTGTACATACAGAGATTTACACTGGATACATAAAACCAAAAATGCCTGTGTGCTTAAAGCTTACCTTCTAACATGTCCATCACTTCTGTTCTGTTTGCAGGCACATGGCTACATACTATTTAATATACTAAGTGTCCACATCCTGTTTCATATAGTCCTCTATTTAAGGGTAGGTGCTAAAAAGTCTGTGCATATCCTGGATAAAATCCAGTTGATAAGCTACTAGGGAGCTTTTCCAAAGCTCAGCCCAAGTTAAGATCCTGGAGTCTAGTGTCAGCCAGATTTTCTTTTTCAGGACACTCAACTGGAGATTGGAGATACATGGAGAAAGTTTATCAGTTGATAGAAAAGAAGCCAAGAGTCTTTAAGTTAGAGCATAGGCAATGTGAAACAGCTGAAAGCTTGATTTGCAGAAACTATGAGTAATCAGGAGTTATGAGTGAGCAGAATTCATGAGGTAGAGAAGATCAGATATACAGGGGAGAGTCTGAATCAGGTTGTAGGTAATATAAGAACTACAGAAGCAGAAAAAAATAATCTGAACCCCTATCTCATACCATATACAAAAATTAACTCAAATGGAGCAAAAGCCTAAATGTAAGAGCTAAAATTATAAAACTCTTAGAAGAAAACATAGATGTAAATCTTCATGATCTTGGATTAGTCAATGTTTTCTTAGGTGTGACACCTAAAGTACAAGCAACCAAAGAAAAAATATATATAAATTGGATTTCATCAAAATTAACAAAAACTTTGTACTTTGAAGGACACAGTCAAGAAAGTGAAAACAAAACCCCACAGAATGGGGGAAATTCTTGCAAATCATGTATCTGATAAACCTAAGCATTTCTCCAAAGAAGATAAGCAAATGGCCACTAAGTGCATTAAATGACATTCAACATCATTAGCTAGCTATCAGGAAAATGCAAATTAAAATAATAATGAGATACCACTTCACTTCCACTAGGATGGCTATAATCACAGGCTGACACTAGTGCTGGCAGGGGAGTGGAGAAATTGAAACACTTATACAATGCTGGTGGGAATGTAAAACGGTGACACTTTGGAAAACAGTCTCACGTTTCCTCCAAAGGTTAAACATAAAGCTACCATATGACTCAGCAATTCCATTCCTAAGTGTGTACCTAAGAGAAAAGAAAACCAATGTACACACAAAAACATGTACACAAATATTCGTAGTGACATTATTCATAATAGTCAAAGAGTAGAAAAATCCAAATTTATTTCAACTGATAAATGGATAAATAAAATGTGGTATATCCACATACTACATCATGGATGAACCTTGAAAATATGTTAAGGGAAAGAATCCAGTCACAAAAGACCATATTTTGTATGATTTCATTTTTATGAAATGTCCAGTATAGGTAGATACATAGAGACTGAAAGTAGTTTAGTCATTGGCTAGAACTGGGGGTAGATGGAAAATGGGGAGGGGGTGCTGTCAAAGGGCATGGGGTATCTTTTTTGGGTGATGGTAATGTTCTAAAATTGATTATGGTAATAGTTGTACACTCCTGTGAATATACTAAAAATCATTTAATTGTATATTTTAAAGTGATACACTATATGTGAATTATATCTCAAAAAGCTGTTGTCCAAAAAAATGGATTCTATCAGTTTATTAATAACTTTTCAGGGTCCATAGATTATAGTGATATATCTTTTCCTATTCCCTTGAATTTTGGCTGTGTGTCACAGACACCTATCTGCCCCATTTCCACATTTTCCATTACAAGAATCACCCTTGTTACTACATAACATAATACAAGTTTGTCTCTATTATACGAATTCAGAAGATGCTACCAGAAGATTTTACATGAAGATGTTTGCAATTCCACGATCTACACTGTCTTAAGTGTGTGCTATGAAGCTATGGAATTATGCAGAAAGATCTTTAATAAGAATTAAAGGGAAAATCCCCAAATCAAATGAGCAGAAACCATTCTTTCCTTGGGTGTTTAGCAGTGGATTTCCTGTAGAAAACTCCCATCTGTTTATGTAGGGGATGACTTGGTTCAAGTGGAGATTTTCTTATTCTTAGGCAATTTTAAAATTTTACCTGTGATGAAAAATCAATGTGTCAATATGTATTATAGGCATCTTCCTGGACTTCTTTCTTCACAAATTAAACTTTGAAAATTCATAAAAGTGATTAAGAGACTAGCCTAGGTTTCAATATTCATACTGTCAACAGCCTCTTGTACTGTAAAATCAAGTGTCTAGATCACATGTTCAATGATCTTCCTATTAAAAATTATTAATTCATTTAAAACAGTTTTTTGTGTTTATAATGTGTGCTATGCTCAATTGTTTTCCTGGTATAGAACTGATATACTAATGCACACAGACATAAACCCCCAAAACACCCAATAGTGCTTGTTAGCATAGGTAAAGCTGAGAATTTCAAACAGCGTCTGTCTTTTTTTTCTAGTGCTGGAATTACAAACGCTGACTCAACTGTGCCTGTCAGATGCTGAATTGAATACATATATTTTGAATGAATGTGTGTGTTTGATATAATGAACACATATGTGTTTGATATGAATAGGTATGTTGAAGTCCTAACCCCCAGTACTTGTGAATGTGACCATTTTTGGAAAGAGGGTCTTTGCAGATGTAATCAGTTTAAAATGAGGTCATTAGGGTGAGCCCTAATCCAAAAAAACTGATGAAATTATAAGAAGCGGCAGAGACACACAAGGAGAATGCCAATGATAAAGAGACAGTGGCTGGAGGATGCATCTACATGCCCAGGAATGCCAAGGATTGCTGGTTGTCACCAGAAGCTCAAAAAGAACCAACCCTGTTGATACCTTAATTTCAGACTTCTACCTCCAAAACTATGAGAAAATAAATTTCTTTTGTTTGAAGCCACCCAGTTTGGTACTTTGTTACTGCAGCCCTAGGAAACTAATACAGTGTCCAAAGGTGACACATCTGACACATAAAGTAAATCCACTGTGACCTCCACTTTCTTTCAAGAGACCCTATTCACCTCAGGAACACTGAGATTTATAGGATCACAGTTTTTTAAACTATGGTACTAAATATATCACAGGAAAAAGTCTTTTTATTGTATAACTGCAACTTATGTCAACATTTTGAAAGTAACAAGGTAACAAAATAACAAATGTTTGTTCAGTGTATGTTTTCTCTGTCCTTAGTATAAAAATCATTTAAAATGAAGAGGTAAATTTTATATATGTGTCATGTTTAAAGATAAGTATTTTTAGGGCTTCCCTGGTGGCGCAGTGGTTGAGAGTCCACCTGCCGATGCAGGGGACGCCGGTTCGTACCCCAGTCCGGGAAGATCCCACATGCCGCGGAGCGGCGGGGCCCGTGAGCCATGGCTGCCGAGCCTGCGCGTCCGGAGCCTGTGCTCCCGAACGGGAGAGGGCACAACAGTAAAGCCCGCGTAACGCAAAAAAAAAAAAAAAAAAAAAAAAAAAAAAAAAAAGGTAAGTATTTTTAGAAGGTGATATATTCTACAATCTCATAGTGGTAACAATCAGCTAATTCTGAGAAGAGTAAAAATATTTCTTTCCCTTGAGAATAATACAGCGAATGTTAACAGAAGAGCTGGTTCATTGGAAATAACATTTTGTAGGTCATACTTTTTAAAGTATTCTGTTCAGTTCATTCTCATTTGGGCTGGATCCAAGCGAGCATGAGAGAACTTGTATTCTGTTCATGCCATGTATTTGAAATAATATGCTCAATGTATGGGACTCAAGGAGGGCACCCTCATGATGACATAACCAAGAGATGTTGGTTGTTGGCTTAATGAGGTAATTCACAGTTTAACAAAGGAGACAAAGACAAAGATAACACACTACAATACAAAGTGATGACTGTTATAGTAATAGTGTTTACAAAGTATTGCTAGCTTATAGAGGACATTTCAACTAAACATGTCTAGGGGATTTCAGGAGAACCTCATAGAGGAAGGAACATTCTGTAAGGTTCTTGAAGTAGGAAGTGTATTCCCCACATCACAGAAGTAGAGAGGTGGGCTAGCTTATTTCTCATATAACACTCAACTGATGAGATAAAAGATACTCTCAGAATTCTGACTGTAGCCAAGGAGAAAAGCCCTGATGCTGTTCAAAGGCACCCCATACATTTCAACTTGGAAGACCACTGAAGACACTTTGGAAAAGCAAAACCAGCATTTCTATGGGCAAAAACATATAAGATTTACAGAAATATTTTGAGACACTAAACTATTCCTTTAAGATATATTAGAATGATTTTTGAATTATTTTTACTTTTTTAACAATTGAAATATAGTTTATTTACAGTGTTGTGTTAGTTCCAGGTGTGTAGTAAAGTGATTCGTTTATACATATGCATATATAAAAATATATATATTCTTTTTTTACAATCTCTTCTATTATAGGTTATTATAAGATATTGAGTATAGTTCTCTGTGCTATACAGCAGGTCCTTGTTGGTTGTCTATTTTATATATAATAGTGTGTATATTTTAATCCCCAAATTCTAATTTATCCCTCTCCTCCCTCCTCCCCTTTTTTTTTTTTTGCGGTATGCAGGCCTCTCACTGTTGTGGCCTCTCCCGTTGCGGAGCGCAGGCTCCGGACGCGCAGGCTCAGCGGCCCACGGCTCACGGGCCCAGCCGCTCCGGGGCATGTGGGATCTTCCCGGACCGGGGCACGAACCCGTGTCCCCTGCATCGGCAGTTGGACTCTCAACCACTGTGCCGCCAGGGAAGCCCCCCCCTCCTCCCCTTTGATAAACATACGTTTGTTTTCTATGTCTGTGAAATTTTTAGATCAAAATAGAAAAATCAAGTATTGAACTTCACATTGTTTCAGCACATATTTCCTCAGTGACAAGGATGATAACGTTTTCTGTATCTTAATGTTATATCAATGACTAAGACAGAGTCCTTTAGCTATTTACAATCCAGGGAAACAAGAGGGCTATATCAGATATACCAACAATGATCTAGTACAATTCCTAAATCTGTAACTACATTCATGGGCAAGGGAAAACCTATCTGGACTTCTGCATAAGACAGTGGTCATGAGGTCTTTAATTAATTATTTATATGTATGTGCATGATTGCCTCCTCTAAAAACTAAAACATCTACAGTTACAACTTCAAAGAAAATGGGTAATTTTTTAGTGAAAGTAGGTAATTATTGAGTCATATGCCTCCCATATACATTCTAAATTACCTATCTGCTAATTCTCATTAAATACACTAGAGACACTGCTTACTGTTATTTTTCATGCTGAAAAAGCTTCTAAACTACTTTAAGTATCTAATATAGCATCAGATAATATCTAGAATTTAAGAGACAATTGAGTTTACTGTCTAACAACATTTGGTCAATTGGCCTTTACAAATATAGGGCTCATTTCTGCATATCAAGAGCAGTTCTCAGTGAAAACAGGCTCCGAATCTAGAACTCTAATTCTGTAGAATGCTTATGATTTCTGTCATACCCTATCCCTTGATCTTTTTAATCAACATCTAGGTAGCACTCAGTTTGTGGAATCCATGGGATGCTCATCCTCTTCCCTCCCCTTCCTCCCTCATTTCCTTTTTCCCTCCCTCTCTGTCTCTCTGCCTCTCTTGCTGGTCCTCATCAATGATTTGGTTATCAAAGGTGAACTAGAGCCAGGAGAGTAGCAAGACTATGTATCAAAAATCCTCACTTGCCCTGTCTGACTATTAGATGTCTGTCATGATGGTGTGCAATATATTTATAATCACACATTTGTACTCTAGTCTCTAGGTACTATATACTCAGTGGATAAAAAGCAACAAACAAACAAACAAAGAAAAAAACTTTACCCTAGAAAGATAACAAAAGTAAGGAGAACTATAGGCAATATTAAATGAGGAACCCCAGGTAAAATTCCAATAAAGTTAGAGCTGGAAATGCCTTAGAGATCATATAGTCTAATCTTATTTTTAGAGTTAAAGAAATTAAGACCCAGAGAAGCTGAAATCATATAGTTGAATACGTGCAAAGGATTATGCTTAGTCCTTTGTATATATTGTCTCATGTGATATGCATGACCCTCATCTGGTAGGAATTGCCACCATTAAACAAGAGGGAACTGAGGATTAAGTTGGTGTGATTAAGGAACGTGTTGTATGTAGCACAAAGAGTTAGGGGTAGAGTGAGGATTCCATCCAGCTCTCTTTTCTGCCTGTGCTCAGACCACCTTGTCACATTGAAAGGATAAGGGTCTCTGGAACCTCAATGTAACATTTAGAGACACCACCTTTTCTTCTGAAACGAATAAGATAGTCATTGCATTATTCTTATGTTAAAGTAAAAGAATAAGATCCAAACAAGTACATTTTAAAATGTACTGTAAGTAGATGAGGTGTAAGAGCACATGTGTAATGTTGATGCTCTTAATGTAGTTTTGGAATCTACCAGTGCAGTATATTCACCCAAGAAGCATGTCTCAGTGGTTCTCAGAGAGCCTGCAGGCTAAAAATGTATGTATTAGATAAGACAGTGTTAACCTATTAGTGGATGATATCCTTATCCTTGTATGAAAATCAGAGAATGATGAAGGCAGAAATGAAAAATTTAATAATGAAAATGATATTCAGTTATTTTCATAATTATTGAAACATTTTATGAAAATTCTGATTTTTATTCTTTGTCCTCATAAACCCAGTCTGCTCAGTTCAACTATAAGTTATGGGATATTTCCTCTGTTTCAGTTACTATTGTGGGATAATATATCATTATAATCATCTACTTGATTTTGTATGCATTAATTATCATTGTTCAACAGTATTCAAAGGCCCACATTCAATTAAGTACTTCAAAAATAGAACCTGATGTTAATGATGATAACAGATTCCATTCAATTAAAATTAGTAATTATTTATAGCAAAAAGTTCCACAGAATTTAAAGAAATTTAAACCATACATTCTGTGTATCCTAAATAGATCTATATAATTTACAAACCTTGCCTATCTACAGAGGAAAGAAAAAAGAAAGCAAAGAGAATGAAGGCCTTGGTTATTTCTGAATAGAGTGAATACTGTTATTTTGGAAAAGGAACTTGCTCTCTCTGAAACTTTTAAAGTAAATAAGGATCTTGTCCCTGTATATTTTCATGATAATATCTACTATCATCTTCTTATGCCTTTAAATAGAATTGCTGGTCTCTAAAGTATGTAAACCAACCAAGTTACAGAAATGTTTATAGAGGACCTGTCTTTTTGGAAGTTGTGTTTTATAGGCCATTTTTTTTAAGTCTCCCATCCTGGTTAGGAACACCATCCCTTCAAAATGACAGGTAAGCTGCTCACACGTGTGGCCAGTAAAATAAGAACTAAAGTACAGACTAACAAAGGTACAAAAGTAACATCTGAACATCAAAGAAGAAATAAACTATTGTGGAGATAGAATCAGAGTTGTTCTAACAATGAAAAAGTCACCAATATCGTGAGAGGCCATAGGTAGCCATTGCTATTTGTACCCTGTACAAATTATTTATCTAATGGTAATTCAGTCTTGAGGTCACTTCTAACACAATGTATTTATAAATTTCATGTTCCAGGTTCTTTCTTTTTCCCCATCATTTTCACACAGTGCTATATCAAAGTGTGGCTCAAACTCTGCACCCTTTGTTCACAATGCAGAAGTATTTTATAAGTGGGAGATAATTCTTCATGGGTCTCTTGTGTTTTTGCATGTCTTGTGAGAGGCACCAACTAAACTTCCTTTGAACTACTTTTTCATCCGAAGATATTCATATAACAAACAGCCTAGGATGATATATTTTCTCCCTCTGGAGCAGAGGAAAAATGTGGTTACTCTCCATTATAAAATATTTGGGGTTCCAAGTTCAGGTGTGTCTTCTGTAATGCAACCCATTGGCTACATGCATGCACCATCTTGGCCCATATGGATGACCGCCCGCCACCCATACCTGGTGGTAAGGGGAACTGACTTATGTTAATGCTCATAGTCTTCACTCTATTGTGAGTAATAAAATCCTGTGTCTCTAACCCAGGCATCCTGGGTCCTCTGTTAACATACTCTGACCCAAGAATCTTGAGTGTTCAGTCAGCATACATAAAACTGAGGTAGGGCTAACCTCTTAACATGCAAGCTGGGTAAAACCTCAGACTTCTCACAGTTCTTGAGAGCCCTCTCTCATGAAAATGTTATACGTTCAAGAAAGTACTATTACATATTAATTTTATAATATTCCCAAATATTTATGGTGTGCTTTTATGTTCAAGGTTTCTAGACCTCCTATAGGAGGTAAGACAATAAATAAAATGCACTTACTAATCTTATGGAATTCACTGTATAAGAAAAAATCTAGCAAGAACCTAGACATGTACATAAACAGTTGTGAATAGCAAGATAGAATATAAATGTCAAGGAGAGAGCTGATGGGTTACATAAGTGAAAAAAAAATACAATCCAGGAATCTTAAAATCAGAAGGGACCTTAGTGACATAATAATTTCTTCCAGGTTTGATTGCAGAAATGTTTTTTATATAATCAGCCTTCCTGTCATAGTTATATAGTCATTGCTTGGAAGTATCCAAGGACACTAGGGAGAAAGCATTCACTATCTTGCAAAGTAGTCATTTTCATATTTGATAGTTCTGGTTGCTAACATATTATTTCTTTTTTCTTTTCTTTTCTTTTCTTTTTTTTTTGTGGTACGCGGGCCTCTCACTGCTGTGGCCTCTCCCGTTGAGGAGCACAGGCTACGGACGCGCAGGCTCAGCGGCCACAGCTCACAGGCCCAGCCCCTCCGTGGCATGTGGGAACTTCCCGGACCAGGGCACGAACCCGTGTCCCCTGCATCGGCAGGTGGACTCTCAACCACTGCACCACCAGGGAAACCCTAACATGTTATTTCTTGAATTTAAAACCATCTGAAGATAAATTCCATAGTTTCACCTGCTTACAGCTCTAATCCTCCTTTCACAAGAGTGTCCTTCAACAGTTGTGCAATGTTCTCACTCTTAAGTGGGCTCTTATTCAGCAGTTCATTTATCAACATATGTCTCCATATGCTACATTTACACAAATGATCATTAATGCCCAAACACACAAGTTTTCATTTCTTCTGTTAAATTTCATCTTATTAATTTTTACCTTGAATTCCAGACTGTTGAAATAATTTTGAGTCTTGATTCTGTTTTATATCTGTAGCAAGGTGACAACATAATTTGATGATCACATATGCTACAGAAATTACTGAATGAGTTTAACAACTATATTCTGAACTAATGATTATGCATAAACTTAATGTTTGTTATCTATGGGGGTTTAACAAGGACCGAAAAAAAATTTGATGTGCAAAACTTCTGATCATTATTGCTTGAATTTCATGTGAAATTTTCCCTTGCTATTTTTAGGAGAATGATTAATTATCTGATCTTTCTCAAAAGAAATGAATTAGGAAGATTCTGTGCTCCAAAATGTACAGAACAGAGGAATTAAACCACACAGGGTTCAGTGTTATTAATGATAATATATGGCCATTGGGACTAAAGACCTCTCATATGTCCTCTTCATTTCTCTAAGTAATTAGGTCCTCTCATTGGAACACAATCAATTCATCATGTTCAATGTACAGGTAATATGATGACTGATGTCTCTGCCACAAGCTACATGATATAGAAATATTATATATGACTTAAAATAATTTTACAACACAGAATGTCTGAGTTTATTTCATACTCATATTCTTCTTTTCCCCTTTTGGCATTCTTATTGCTCTTCTCCTAAAATGTGACACAGATGTTAATTTAAGTTGCCATTAGACCTCTTTCTCTGACAGTGCTAGATATGATCAGCTGAATATGATTAATAATTGGGCTTTAAGCCCAATTAATAATTGGGCTTTAATTAGGATAACAAAATACAATATTAGCTGTTTAAAAGTATTTTACTGATAAATAATCTGATGTTCTAAAATATGTATTTCCACAATTATGTTCATTAATATTTCATAAGCTACTATATATAAATTATGCACCTGTATATGAAATATATGCTACTTCCAAGATTGTGGCATCATTAACCTCATCTGAATTTAGTAAATTTGTACTATTTTAATAATGAATACTTGATAATTCAACATAAAATTAATTTCAAGGAAATTAAGCATAATGCCTGTAACTGGCATATTGGATGGGCAGAATCTAATAGGATACAATTAAGAAAAAAAGCTTGGGATTTCCCTGGTGGTCCAGCAGTTAAGACTTCATACTTCCAATATAGGGGGCCTGGGTTTGATCCCTTGTTGGGGAACTGAGATCCCACATACCACAACTAAGCCTGTGTACCACAACTCCTGAGCCCACGCACCACAACTAGAGAAGACTACACACTGCAATGAAGACCCAGCATGGCCAAAATAAATAAATAATAAGTAAAAATAAATGTAAAAAAACAAGCTTTATTCTTCTCAAGACCCACGTGTTCAATGTGTTATTTGGGGAATCCTTTTCAGATCCCTAGAATACATCTCCATGAGATGTTATAGCTTTACAGTCACCATCATTGATTAGAACAAGTCCCGTATCAGGGGATGGGGGAAAGAACAAAAACAAAACAACTCTTATTTATTAATAACTCTAGTCCTAAATAAATCTAAAATTCACATTTATAACTAGTTAAATGCTCTTCTTTTCCCTTCATTTTGGTCTGAACTGTGGTTCTGGATCTCCCAGTGGGGAAGGGAGTGTGACTTAGTCATCAGCTATCCTGCCACCTCTATCTCCTGTATTTTCCAGGGTCAGTGCAAGCGAGGAGGAATTTCAGGCAGGCATGCAAAAGTCTTAGTTCCTTAGTAGTTCTCATCTGGCTAATATTGGCTGACCATCATGCTCTCCACTATGGCCCATCTACAAATACTGGCTTTTTTGTGAGGCACATATGTGATTTCCTCAAAGACATCCTCGTGACACTGCTCTATACCATATACCCTACGCAGCGTTCTGCACAGCTCCCTAAAGCAGGTCAGGTGACTCTAACGCTAGTTCCGCCTCCGGCAGCCATTCCCAGTGGCACACCTTACAGCTTCTTTCTGCCTTCTCAGGTGGCTGCTGTGCAAAAGTCATCTTGATGATTGATTGAGCCACTTGGTCCACTTTAAACTCATACATTCAACATACTCTGGGCATGAAGAAACAGAAACCTCTTTCCTCATTCTGCCCTTTTTTTCCTTTTTTCTTTTTAAACCGTAACTGTCCACAGCTTGAAAAAGCTTAGGCATGAGAATCAGGTACTAGTCTCTATGTTCACGTACATTCCTTAATCTAGTGACCTAAATCAAGTTCTCTAAAGAATCATCTCGCTAGGGGCTTCCCTGGTGGCGCAGTGCTTGAGAGTCCGCCTGCCGATGCAGGGGTGACGGGTTCGTGCCCCGGTCCGGGAAGATCCCGCATGCAGCGGAGCGGCTGGGCCCGTGAGCCATGGCTGCTGAGCCTGTGCTCTGCAACGGGAGAGGCCACAGCAGTGAGAGGCCCGCGTACTGCAAAAAAAAAAAAAAAAAAAAAAAAGAATCATCTTGCTAAATGTTCCTCAAATGCACACGTGAGTTCTACCCGTTTCTTCAGCTCAGCATTTCACCAACTGAGGAGAACAATGCCACCCTGGACATTCCAGAAAACCACAAAGCTGTGAAGTGGTTCCCTTGGCTTAGAGAGGTAGTAGGAGTCCCCTGCACTCCTGTGTGTGTGTGTGTGTGTGTGTGTGTGTGTGTGTGTGTGTGTAGGGGTGGTACAGGCTCAGAATAGAAGTGGGCATATGAAATGACGTTTTAGTCTCTAGTGAGGCTGACAACTCTATTTCCATGGCTTTATGCCATCATCCTGTTGAATTTCTGGCATTCTCTTATATGGGTTGAAGGAGACTTAAAAACTGCCAAGCACACCTGTTTTTACTCACTTATTATGACTGTGTTTAGCCATTCTAAGTAGGTTGTGGACTAGCATCAGCTGTTGTTCTCAGTGTCAGAGTTTCAACAATAACTTGAGACATCTAGAAAGTCCTTAAGTTTTATATAGATGTATAAATTATATGTTTTGTATATTATGTAAATTTTATATAAGTTTTATACATATAATTTAAAATTTCAGCTAATGAAAACAGCATATTATAACTATTGTGGTATTTAGCCTGGAAAATCCTTAATTTTAGTTTCTAATCATAAAAAAATTCTTAGTCAAATAAGTTTGGAAACCCTGCTTTCTGTAACTCTTTTCTGGGAGATGAAAAGTTCTAAAAAGTGTTATAGAAAAAACATACTTATTTAATTTTGTTTACACAACACTTTTTGTATATAAACTGTCAATACTATTATATCTTATGGAATAAGTGTCTCTGAAACACAATTTGTGGACTTAAAAATAAAATTTAAAAACTAACATACAGCCTTCTGAAATTCAATATGATTGCTCTGAAGTGGGAATGGACTGTAGGTTAAAGTCAATTATCAATGCCTTAAGAAGTGAGTGATTCTCTAGGACTTAGTCTCTTGTGATTCCATCTCAAGGAACTTGCAACCTCAAGTAAACTTAAAAATTAATAGAAAATATAATTTGATACTATAACATTTACCCAAATATACTGTATCTCAATGTTCCCATCATAATAAGTGAAAAATATGTCCACTTTTAATTTATGTTTATTCCATAACCTTATGTTCTATGAATAGATAAATGGCAACAACAAGAAAAACAAAATTTCATTTGACTGGGCTATATTTGTACTTTTTGCTCCTCAAGGGTGAGTACTGCTTGCTACTTGAAGCTTATGCTGACTTCACTGACTACTGTATTTAATAATACATGCTGTAGCCATCCATTTTTCAGGCCTGGACATGAATGTTGCTTTTTAACTCAGATAAAGTGAACGAAAATGAGTCATACAATTTTGGTACAGTGATGTTGGCATCACAAAAATACCTTATATGGTACTCTTACATTACCGAGTCAAAGCATAAGAAAACAATATGCCTCTCCAGTAAGTTCAGAGTATTATCAGGTCATAAGACATATTTTTAAATATTAAGAAGAATATTAGATTTACCTTTAGCCCTAGGAGCATATAGAAACCTGCAATGTAGTTTTTTTTAAAGAAAATATTACTAACATTATTTTCCAGCTTAATTTTACAATATTAGCTTGAGACTAAGCATTTAAATATTACTTACAGTGGGAAGCAGCTGCATAGCACAGAGAGATCAGCTCGGTGCTTTGTGACCACCTAGAGGGGTGGGATAGGGAGGGTGGGAGGGAGACGCAAGATGGAGGAGATATGGGGATATATGTATATGTATAGCTGATTCACTTTGTTATAAAGCAGAAACTAACACACCATTGTAAAGCAATTATACTTCAATAAAGATGTTTAAAAATAAATAAATATTAGTTACTATTCTTCTATGGATAATAACTCTTAATAAGCCAAATCATGGGTTTATTATGCATCCATTAATAGATCAAATGAAGGAAGGCTTCCTAATTTTCTAAGTCCTTTGATCTGAGGGCTTGATTTAGGGAGTCATTAAGTAGAAAGAGTTTTGGACTCGGCTATCGCAAGCCTAAATTCAAATAGCTGCTCTGTGACCTTGGACAAGTCAATCACAAATAACGCTAAGTTGAAGTTTTCTCACATGGAAATGGAAATCAAATACCTCCTATGGTTCTTTTGAAGCTTAACTTGGGCTAGTACATGGTAGTGCTTAATAAGGCCCTCTCCTGGAATCAAGAAAGAATCCTAAAAAGCAAATTTCCTAAGGGAATCTTAGATAAGCTTTGCACACCTGACCCTGTCTCAGCATTCAGCACCCAAGACTGCAAGTGTCTGCTTACTCATATGTACCTTGCATGATGGGCAGCTTGAAAACAGGGACCATTTCTTGTTTCTCCTTTGTCTCCAATATGTAGCAGAGTATTTTGCACATTTGACAAATATGTTAATGTATAAATAAAAGGTATTTTCTGAATTAATTAAAATGCTAATGCAAACATTTAGATGTATGCTACCTATTTCCTTTGTCAGTTTAGATTAACATATATTTAAATGAAGCATAAAACAGTCATCCAGGAAACATTTTCTGTTGCAATGTGGATGTTGAAAACAACCATTGTTAAATATACATACACACACACACATATATATATATATAATTGTGTATGTGTGTGTATACACACATAAATACATATAGATGTATATGTATACACACACAACTGTATTTCTCTCATTAAGACAAGTTAGGTCTAGTTACCTCCTTCCAGTAATAATCAATGCATATTATTATCACTACTATGAATCAATAATATCCACTAACAATGTTGACAATTATATTCATTAATAAACGTTTACTGAGCTCATGCAATGACTTTAGAATGTACACAGCACCAAATTAGGCTTTTCCCAGACAGCTTTAATTCCAAATTAGACAGGCAGACCAGACACAAACACAGAGAATGAAGGTTAATGCATTCAGGGGAATAATGAGTGACATCATGGCACATACATCAATACCTGATGTTTAAGAGGAAAGTGAGAGATTCTAAATTGCTTACCACAATTCAACACCATTATCAAAAATACTCATAGCAACCACAAAGACTCAAGCACACATTCTGGATGAAGGTTGACTTAAATGTCTCAAGTCAAGGAAGGACCCTGAATATATTACTCATTGAACAATCAGTAAGGCAGCAAAAAGGGTTGCATTTCCCTAGATGCTGAGTAACATGGCAGAGAACAGAGTCACTCTAGGAAATGCCATTTACTAAAAGCTTTTAGTGGAAGTGAAAAATCATCTGTCTAGCATTTTCTCCATCATCCTAAGAAGATATTAGGAGATGGAAAAGAGATATGTTTTAGTGGATCCATTACCTCTGTGTGATAGTTACTTTATTTTTCTCTCAACTCACAATCTCAGCTCTTTAACACAGTATCAGTCGAATTTCTTTTGCTTCTTCATATCTCAGGCCATAACAAAATAATATTACTGCATGGAAAAAGAAACTTGAAAGAAAATACACTTAAATATTAATAACTTTCTTAAGAGAATAAGAAAAAAAATAATCAAAATGATTAAATCCTTATTAAGTTTAATCTATATTATCTCTAAAGGTATTTATTAAAGAGTAAATCTCTAACAGTATTTAAGAAAGATAAGAAGTTATGTGAATGTGGTGTATTTGCTTCCATAAGTTTTCTGTATATATTCTGCTTATAATATGTTCTGATATCATCTGACTTTTTCCAATTAAAATATCATCAAATGTGTGGGTATCCTAAACTTTGTGATCATGGGTTATATGCAGGCTCTAAACTTTCCCAGCTGAATAAATGTGGCTAATAATTTCACTATTTCTAAGCCTCTGTTTTCTTGACTTTTCAATAACAACTTACACCCTTGTTGCAAGGATTTAATGATGTAAGATATTTTAGCTACCAAGCAAAGCTTGACATATACTATGTCATCAAAGATGTTGGATTTTTTTTTTTTGGACTAAACTTTATAATTATTCAGGGATGTTTCCTTCACTCTTCCAGAAATATAAAACAATCTAAAGATCGTTTTAAGGTCTCAAAGTAGATAGGAAGAAAGTTTACCATATACAGACATAGCTTTCATCAATTAACTTTATTACTCATATCCTGGAATTCAACAATTAATTTAGAACACCTTCTGACTCAACAATCTGGAAGCATTCTTACCCTAGCTAGCCACAAGCTGATTTTAGTAAATTCACATGTGAACTAAAGATTGAAAAGTCTATAAGGTTATTTCATTTCATGGAAAGAGCACTGCTGTTTATCAGAAGATCAAGAAAATATTGGGTCAGTTTTTATTGTAAAAATAAAACACAGGGAACAAGGATATCAAAGACCAAATCACTGTCATTGATTTCTGTCACTAAGGCAGCTCAGTGTGGTTTAGTATGCAGATACATGGGAGTCAGGAAGGATGTCATTGTTAAGAATGCCATTGATTACTTAGGAATAAAGGAAGTTTAAATTAGTGTTTCATAACATCCCAAACTATATATAGCTTTTAGTCTATAAAAATTGTATATTTAATATTGATCATTACAATGAGACACAAATCTATGCATAGTTTATGAAATCAACGAACATTTGTAGATAGAGGCCCTTATAGTTTCTAGACCATACCGACCATTACATACCAAACCTGCCTGGAGTGGTTAGGGGCATGCTCAAAAATCAGTTACTTTGTTAGCAGTTGAGCAGGACTGCAACCCAGCTCTCCTAACTCCTCTCAGTGATGTTTTTACTAAACAGTTTCCTCTACATTTTAAAATAGTTTTCTTACCATCATAAGTGAACTATAAATAGGAGGATAACAACAATGTTCAAGAAAATATTACAGGGCTTCCCTGGTGGCGCAGTGGTTGAGAGTCCGCCTGCCGATGCAGGGGAAACGGGTTCGTGCCCCGGTCCGGGAAGATCCCACATGCCGCGGAGCAGCTGGGCCCGTGAGCCATGGCCGCTGAGCCTGCATGTCTGGAGACTGTGATCCGCAATGGGAGAGGCCACAGCAATAAGAGGCCCGTGTACCGCAAAAAAACCCAAAAACAAACAAACAAAAAGAAAATATTACATATTTGTAGCAATACCAATCTAATGTGTCATGTGGAAAAATGACAAATCTTTTAACAAGCTAAGTAGGATGCCTGGAACTTTTTTTCAGTTACATTGTGAAGTGGGTAAGAGCTGAAGCTAACTCACCAGTCTGATATACTATTTCCAAGAAAGTGTGATTCTTTATGCATTTATGTCTTTTTACTGTTCAGGAAATAAAAGTAAAATTTGAACAAAAAATCCAAGTTACATTTTTTATAACAGTAGTTATCATTGCAGTTCAAAAAGTCTTCAATGTTTATTGGTAAAATTAACCAGAGTTTTAAACTCTGATAGTCATGACTGGAGTATGTAATTATGTTGAACATATATGAAGAGCAATTCTTAGCCACTTTGGAAGTATTGGATGTACTAAAATATATGAAAAGGAATATCACAATGAAACATTGTGTGGAACTCTTTTTTTCTTAACCTTCTACACTAGGGTAAGAATCAGACATGTAAGAAGACACCTAATTATCCTAATTTTATTTAATTAATTATAAATGTTTTCAATGCTCATTCATTTTTAATATCAATCTGGAAATTTGATTTGATTATACTTAGACTATTTCAAGAACACAAATGATATTATGTAATAAAATATATCATCATTAAACTGCCCCAGGTTTGTCCCTCTCTACTGATTAGAATAAGTAACTACCTCTTCCTCTGCATTGTTGAATAAAGGTCCTTCCTCCACAGAATAGTCTATAGAGAAGTTTGTTGGAATTAAAACTTCAGGACAAACTTTCATAAAATATTTTGCTTACTATGTACCAGACACTATAATAATCATTTATATGGATTACTCCTAATATCTTATAAAATTGACTATTATTTTCCTTTTACAAAGGAGAAACAGAGACTTAGAGAATTGAAGCAACTTAATGAAGGTAAAACATGTCAAAGGCAGTAGAGCTGGAACTTAAAGAGTATCATTATGGTAATAGCTCTCTAGGACACTTAAAGCTAACAGTTATTGAGTATATAAAGTGTTCCAAGCCTCTGCAGAATACTTACCATGTTATCAGTTAATGTAATCCTCACAAGTCCATAACTTATGTGTGCAGTAAGGTGGCATTATGTCAGACTCTGGGCATGCAGAAATGAGATCTCTGATGAATCTCTGAATACAGTGATTATCTGGAGTTACAATAGATAAATACTGAGGAAAGTTCATAGAGCACACATAACTGTGGACATGGGGGAGCAAAGTTTTCAAAAAGCAAAATTATATGATGATTGTAAAATATGTTCTCAAATTCTTTGACACTCAAATGGAGAGGTGAGTCACCTCTTTTTGAATTTGGACTGAACTTTAATGACTAGCACGTAACCAATAGAAAGGAGTGGAAATGACACTGTGGGAATTTTAAGACA
This sequence comes from Phocoena phocoena, assembly GCF_963924675.1. Lineage (NCBI taxonomy): Eukaryota > Metazoa > Chordata > Mammalia > Artiodactyla > Phocoenidae > Phocoena > Phocoena phocoena. Next base: position 27,937,810 of record NC_089235.1, on the reverse strand, counting down.
ATGCAACTTGGGTTTTATTTGCTGAATCACTTACACTTGGAGTCCTGAGCCTCACGGGAAAAGCCCAACCACCCTGATGCGCCATGCTATAAGGAGGCCAGGCCACAGGGGGAAGCCAGACCACAGGGAGAGGCCAGATGGAGGTGCTGTGCTTGGTAATTCTTGTCTCCCAGTTCTCCCAGATGAGCCACCAGATAAGGGAGTGAAAAAAGATTCCAGGTGATTCCAGCTCCCAGACATTGCGTCATTCTTCAGACTTCCTGAATCACATTCAAGGCTCCGGAACTTGGGTATCATAGATATGCCACTCCTGCTCTGCCCCTTTAAATACTGGCCACAGAATCTGTGAGCATGACAAAATGGTTGTCTTATCCTGATAAAATGTGGGGTAGCTTGTTATGCAGCAATAGCAACTGGAACAATGTTTTTAATAATTTTAAGAATGTTTATAATGATGATACGTCTGAGAAAAACCTCTAACAGTGGATATTCTTTAGCTGAAAACAAACTATTACCAAAAAGAACTTGAAAATACAGTTTAGTATGTAATTTAGAAAATAAAATACATCTGGCATCAATTACTATCTCACTTATGGATTTCGAGCACATAATGAATGAATGAATGAATGAGTGAATGAATGAAATGAAGGTAAAGTATGTAAATCGGTGTGGTTGGTTGTGGTAGATAGCCACTGGCCATATGTGGCTATTGATCAAATTGAGAAGTGTTGTAAGTGTAAAATACACACCAAGGTTTGAAAACTTAGCATGAAAAATGATGTAAAAATCTCATTAATAATTTTATATTGGTTAACCACTTAATATTTTGTGCATTATCACAATAGTTTCTACATTGATTATATGTTGAAACTATATTTTAAATAGTAGGTTAAATAAAATATATTACAAATTAATTTCCCCTGTTTCTTTTTTAGATTTGTATAAAAATTTAAATTTAAGTGTGTTTCACATGGCATGTCTATTGGATAGAACTGGATAACCATAATTCTTTCTTGAAAACTTATTGGATACTTAACTAATGAAAAAAATAGGACAGAATCTAGATAATAATTCTCATCTTCTCACAATTTTCTCCAATTCTGAAGAGCAAGAAGGCTGTGTTTAATTTATGCAATGACTTCTAATAATCCAGGTTTCTAATACATGAATTTAATTGCCTCTCATTTCACAATAAGGGGGAAAAAAGAGTTAGTGTTAGAAACACACAGAGTAAAGCTAATGGTGTCACATTAGATGCTGAGTTTTATTAAAGATGTTTTATCTACTATTTTGTTGTACTATTTAAAATATTTACTTTATTTTTATACTGAAATACCATGAATCAAAACTTCTCACATATTTTATCTTCTCATTAACTTTGAATTTATTTTATCTATCCTCTGCCATCTTATCAATGTAATATATTTATTATTTTCCTAGATTTTCACACCTCTTAAAGCAGAGACCAGCATGATAAAAATGTAATAAATATATAAAATGATCTTTAAGCAGGATCTCGGTATCTTGGGATCGTTTGTAAAAGGAGGAATTTATATTAACATCACAAAAGTAAAGAGATTTAAAGCTTTAACTTAGTAAAATCACGGACGTTTCTCTTTTGAATGTTGAAATAATTGTGCAAACATAAATCAGTATGCATTCTAGCCTTTCTACCCCTAATCAAAACCCATACATACTCTAACCACGGGCTGACTCTTCTTTTCCAGCTAACACAGTCTTCTCTTCAACACTGGCCATTCCTCTGTCACTCTTAATTCTAGACTTTTACTCTACCTGCCAGGCTGCTAGAGAGCTGCCACCAATTCCATCTTAAAAGGCTGACATTTAGACTTTCCTCCTCAGCTTCAGTCAATCAACTATTTGAACTTTGTGAATGTACCTTGCAAAATAGGTGGATAGTATCAGCCTGACTAAAAACTGTGAGATTGACTGTTTCCTTCCTCGAAGAAGCATGTAATTATGCCAAATGTAACTGTTGGCCTGCTTGTCTGATGGCCTTTCTGTCATGTGCTCTCCTCAGAAGGACCTGAAAACTGTCAGATAGCAGCTGTGTGAAGCAGTTGGTGTCACCTCTGGGAAAACACCTGTCAGCTTCTATGTACAGTCAAAAGTTCAGTGAACAGGAAGACAGTCAAGGTGGTGGAATTACAAAAATAGTAATAGATTCTGTAGACTGGAAAGCAGATTGGCCAGGAGTTCTGCCAATAACCATGTCACTCTGTTCTGGAACAGTGTAAACTAAGGTTTAGAGCTTCTGTTACAAATTCAAATATCTTCTGGAGCCAAGCAGGTAAAATATTTGTGGAAAGACCAGATATTATTATTACTGCTACTAGTGCTATTACAATTGTTGCTGGCTTATTATATGCCAGATATGGTTTCAAGAAATATTTATATACTTTTATTTAACTTTTACAAAAGTGCTATAAGGTACTATGATTCTCTTCATTTCTCAGATATGTAAATTAAGACCTGGAGTAATGTGGCCATGGTCATGCCATAAGCAAATGTGGAATTCAATTTCAAGCTTTCTACCTCTGGAGACTGCAGTCTTAACCTCAAGCTATACTGCTACAGGGAGTGATGGCAACTGTGTCAACCGGAAGAGCAAATGTATTGCCTGAAGTCATTCACTTTTGGTTGCAAAAAAAACAATGCATCTGCCATTCAATTCAGCTACTGATTTATCTACCGTCACAGGCAAAATAAAAGTTGGCACAAGTTTCCTAAATTCCAGCCATGTGTTCTCATGCAATCTGAAATTAAATATAAATATCTAACTGTTAAGCAACTTTATTTATAGTAATCAAAACACATGCTTTAAAAAGACTTTTCTATACTTGTATTCCTTAATACTTAAGTTCACTGCTTGTTTTATTTATATTTCTAGGGTAAAGAAGAAACTAACATAAAAATCTCACAGTGTACATAAATGAATGTCTAAAATACAGAGTTTTAATGAGTCTTTTTTTTTCAAACTAACAAGTAAGTGATTGAAGAAAATATACACTGATTGTGCCTTATGGTAGATAATAACTAATGGATAAACTATTATAAGGTATTTTTGTTTGTTTTACAATCAAGGAAGGATGTGATAGAATAATCAACTGTTTCATATCCAGTATTCCCATTTCTAAAGACTGTAGGGTACTCAAAGACTGGGCTGTCTTTAATCACTTGCTGTCTCAAAAGTAATCAGATTTAGGTGGTTGGCATCACTTCTTCTAATTTTCAAATATAGACTCTTGGATATGCAATGAGAGGATTCTCTCCCATTACCTTGACCTGATTAATAAAATGGAGGGAATGTGCAAGTCTCTATTCATTATGGAGCACAGGTACTCATTGATGGACCTGTGCTTTAAGAATGAGCTTTCGGAGCAGTTTCAAGATGGCAGAAGAGTAAGACACGGAGATCACCTTCCTCTTCACAAATACATCAGAAATACATCTACATGTGGAACAACTCCTACAGAACACCCACTGAACGCTGGCAGAAGACCTCAGACCTCTCAAAAGGCAAGAAACTCCCCACGTACCTGGGTAGGGCAAAAGAAAAAAACAGAAACAAAGAATAGGGACGGGACCTGCACCAGTAGGAGGGAGCTGTGAAGGAGGAAAGGTTTCCACACACTAAGAAGCCTGTTCGCGGGCGGAGACTGCGGTTGGTGGAAGGGGTAGCTTCAGAGCCACGGAGGAGAGCGCAGCCACTGGGGTGCGGAGGGCAAAGCAGACAGATTTCCACACAGAGGATCGGTGCCGACCAGCACTCACCAGCCCGACAGGCTTGTCTGCTCACCCGCCGGGATGGGCGGGGGCTGGGAGCTGAGGCTTGGGCTTCGGTCGGATCGCAGGGAGAGGACTGGAGTTGGCTTCGTGAACACAGCCTGAAGGGGTTAGTTCACCACGGCTAGCCGGGAGGGAGTCTGGGAAATGTCTGGAGCTGCCAAAGAGGCAAGAGACTTTTTCTTTCTCTTTGTTTCCTGGTGTGCGAGGAGAGGGGATTAAGAGCGCCTCTTAAATGAGCTCCAGAGATGTGCGTGAGCCACGGCTATCAGCGCAGACTCCAGAGACGGGCATGGGACGCTAAGGCTGCTGCTGCCCCCACCAAGAAGCCTGTGTTCGAGCACAGGTCACTATCCACACCTCCTCTCCTGGGAGGTTCTTTAGTTTCTAAAGGCCAATATCACTGATGAACATAGATGCAAAAATCCTCAACAAAATACTAGCAGACAGAATCCAACAGCACATTAAACGGATCATACATTATGATCAAGTGGGGTTTATCCCAGGAATGCTAGGATTCTTCAATATATGCAAATCAATCAACGTGATACACCATATTAACAAATTGAAGGAGAAAAACCATATATCATCTCAATAGATGTGGAGAAAGCTTTTGACAAAATTCAACACCCATTTATGATAAAAACCCTCCAGAAAGTATGCATAGAGGGAACTTTCCTCAACATAATAAAGGCCATATATGACAAACCTACAGCCAACACCGTCCTCAATGGTGAAAAAATGAAACCATTTCCACTAAGATCAGGCACAAGACAAGGTTGCCCACTCTTACCACTATTATTCAACATAGTTTTGGAAGTTTTACCCACAGCAATCAGAGAAGTAAAAGAAATAAAAGGAATCCAAATCAGAAAAGAGGAAGTAAAGCTGTCACTGTTTGCAGATGACATGATACTATACATAGAGAATCCTAATGATGCTACCAGAAAACTACTAGAGCTAATCAATGAATTTGGTAAAGTAGCAGGATAAAAAATTAATGCACAGAAATCTCTTGCATTCCTACACACTAATAATGAAAAATATGAAAGTGAAATTAAGAAAACACTCCCACTTATCATTGCAACAAAAAGAATAAAGTATCTAGGAATAAAACACTTAAGTAGAGAAAAGACCTGTATGCAGAAAATTATAAGACACTGATGAAAGAAATGAAAATGATACAAATAGATGGAGAGATATACCATGTTCTTGGATTGGAAGGATCAACCTTGTAAAAATGACTCTACTACCCAAAGCAATCTACAGATTCAATGCAATCCCTATCAAAGTACCACTGGCATTTTTCACAGAACTAGAACAACAAAAAAAAAAAATCACAATTTGTATGGAAACACAAAAGACCCCGAATAGCCAAAGCAATCTTGAGAAAGAAAAAGGGAGCTGGAGGAATCAGGCTCCCTGACTTCAGACTATAGTACAAAGCTACAGTAATCAAGACAGTATGGTACTGGCACAAAAACAGAAAGATAGATCAATGGAACAGGATAGAAAGCCCAGAGATAAACACATGCACATATGGTCACCTTTTCTTTTATAAAGAGGCAAGAGTATACAGTGGAGAAAAGACAGCCTCTTCAATTAGTGGTGCTGGGAAAACTGGACAGCTACATGTAAAAGAATGTAATTAGAACACTCCCTAACACCATACACAAAAATAAATTCAAAATGGATTAAAGACCTAAATGTAAGTCCAGACACCATCAAACTCTTAGAGGAAAACATAGGCAGAACACTCTATGACATAAATCACAGCAAGATCCTTTTTGACCCACCTTCTAGAGAAATGGAAATAAAAACAAAAATAAACAAATGGGACCTAATGAAACTTAAAAGCTTTTGCAAAGAAACGGAAACCATAACAAGGCGAAAAGACACCCCTCAGAATGGGAGAAAATATTTGCAAATGAAGCTACTGACAAAGGATTAATCTCCAAAACATACAAGCAACACATGCAGCTCAATATCAAAAAAACAAACAGCCCAATCTAAAAATGGGCAGAAGACTTAAACAGACTTTTCTGCAAAGAAGACATACGGATTGCCAACAAACACATGAAAGAATGCTCAACACCATTAATCATTAGAGAAATGCAAATCAAAACTACAATGAGATATCGTCTCACACCAGTCAGAATGGCCATCTTCAAGAAATCTACAAACAATAAATGCTGGAGAGGGTGTGGAGAAAAGGGAGCACTCTTGCACTGTTGGTGGGAATGTAAATTGATACAGCCACTATGGAGAACAGTATGGAGGTTCCTTAAAGAACTAAAAATAGAACTACTATATGACCCAGCAATCCAACTACTTGGCAGTATACCCTCAGAAAACCATAATTCAAAAAGAGTCATGTACCACAATGTTCATTGCAGCTCTATTTATAATAGCCAGGACATGGAAGCAACCAATGTGTCCATCAACAGATGAATGGATAAAGATGATGTGGCACATATATACAATGGAATATTACCCAACTATAAAAAAAGAATGAAACTGAGTTATTTTTAGTGAGGTGCATGGACCTAGAGACTGTCATACAGAGTGAAGTAAGTCAGAAAGAGAAAAACAAATACTGTATGCTAACACATATATATGGAATCTAAAAAAAGAAAAACGGAAAAAAAAGAAAGTGGTCCATAGAACCTAGGGGCAAGATGGGAATAAAGATGTGGACCTACTAGAGAATGGACTTGAGTATATGGGGAGGGGGAATGTTAAGCTGGGACAAAGTGAGAGAGTAGCATGGACATATATACACTACCAAATGTGAAATAGATAGCTAGTGGGAAGCAGCTGCATAGCACAGGGAGATCAGCTTGGTGCTTTGTGACCACCTAGAGGGGTGGGATAGGGAGGGTGGGAGGGAGGGAGATGCAAGAGGGAAGAGATATGGGGACATATGTATATGTATAAATGATTCACTTTGTTATAAAGTAGAAACTGACACACCATTGTAAAGCAATCATACTCTGATAAAGGTGTTAAAAAAAAATGAATGAGCTTTTGCTGTGTCAGCAAGATACGCCCCACAAGAATGATCCTTTATTGACTGAGCTGTCCTTCTCAATCTTGTGAGTGAGAACACTTTCCATGCCACACTAGACAATTACTGACCAGCACTAATGCCTAAAATTGTAAAACAAGTTGTTTCATGGAAAAAAATTGTTCTTAAACTAAACTAACACAAAACAGTTGCTCCCCTTCTAGGATTCTATGGAAGGAAGCAAGTCTTTCAAGCTATCTTTAGTTAGTTTAGTTTTCAAAAAATGAACTTTATTTTACATAACGGTATATATTTCAAATACAATATTTTATGTTTATATTTGATTATAAACAAACAATAAACACAAATATTTAGTTCTGACTTATAGACCAGCAACAGACATATATGAGATTTTAATGGGAGACTAAATGGGAGATTTGGTATCACTGAAATAAATAGAAAAGACTTTTAATTTCTACTGCAGAATAAAAATGTAATATTATTGTAAATCATAGTCAATGTTTTTCCATTTTATTTTACAAATCTGAGGTTGAAGATTTCTGCATCATTATGGAAGTAAAATGAAAACAAAACCTAATTGTGATTGTTGCAACATTGAGTGAAAACTAGCCAGAATTTTCTGCATTCCAGGGACTTTTACCTTGTATGTCACATCCCAATAATGGACATGAAAGAAAAAATATGATAAGAATTCTTAATCATGTTTTAGTCTGATGACAGAAGAATGGAGACATACCCAAATATTTAGCTTTATTGATGGATTAAAAATGCAAAGTAAAGCATTATTTACTCCCACTTTCAACTGACAGAATTACTAAAATCATCTTGTCCTACTGCCATAAACAACTAAAAACATGAAAAATATATATGAAACATGCTCAGATACTGAACAGCAGACAGCACTGGACTGTGAAAACAGGAAATGTACGAGGTGAGTCCTATGATAACCATCCGAGCTTTCTGCCAGGAGGCTGCTTCCAGATCACTGTGCTGGAAAGGTGGAAAGAGGGTGAAGATAAGTAGAAACAGTAGGTTTTCTGAGTTGAAGAGGCAGAGATATTCATTTGGTAAAACTGAAGCAGCTCGAATATCTAGAGCAAAAGCCTAAAGAAAATGGAGCTATGAGGAAATGGAGAAAAGATTCAGAAATCTGCATAAGGGTTTGCCTGAGACTTTCTGACATTCTAATAGGTGTGTAGCAGTATCTAACAGCTATTTTAATTTGAATTTTCCTGATGATGGTTTATGATGTGGAGCATGTTTTCATATCCTTATTTGCCATCTGTGTATCTTCTTTGCTGAAGTATCTATTAAGGTCTTCGGCTTGTTGTTTTTCAGCATGGACTTTGAAAGAAATATTATAAATAGGCTCAAGATTAAAGGAAAACATGAAAACAATGAAGAGAAAACGAAAGGTATATAAGAAAAGAGCCAAATTGAACTTCTATGAATTAAAAACACAGTATCCGAAGTGAAGAACTAAATAGATGGGATTAATAGCTGATTTGACACTTATTCTAAAAAGATCAGTGAAGACATATCAGTACCAAATATCCAAACTGAAGCACAGAGAAAAATAAATGAGAAAAAAGTAGTAATTTAGTCACATGTTTAAAAATATTAAGATGCTTAAAATACATGAATTGGAGTTCAAGAAGGAAGGGAAAGCAGAAACTATATTTGAAAAATATTCCAAATTTAATAAAACCAATAAACATTCAGTTACAAGACCTGTCAAAACTCTAAGCTGGGTAAACCATAAGACAACCATACCCAAGTACATCTTAATCAAATTGTTGAAAACCAGTGGAAAAAAAATTGTAAAAACAGAGGAAAAAAAGACGTATTTTGTACTTAGCAGCAAAGATTACCAGTCTTCTTATCAGAAATTATCTAAATCAGAAATCAATGGAATGACATTTTGAAAGAATAGACAGAAAAAACTGTCAAGTTAAAATTCTATATCCAGAGAAATTTTTCTTCAAGACTGAAGGCCAAGAATTCAGCCCATCAGAAGCTAACAGAGTTTGTTTCCAGTAGATCTGCGTGATGTTTTTCAGATAGAAGGAAAAGGACCCCAGAAGGAAAACTGAGTCTACATTAAAGGAAAAAGAACACTAGAAATGGTAAGTATGGATAAACATAAAATATTTTCCCATTTTTTAGTTTCTCTAAAAGATAATTGAGAGTTCAAAGCAAAAATAATAACAATGTGTTAGGTGTTAGTAATATATATAAAATATAATGTGAAAAAATGGCCAGAAAAGGACCATAGAAGTTTATGGAAGTATACTGTTGTAATGTTATTTTATACATGAAGTTATATTATAACAGGATTTGAAGGTAGACTGTGATAATATAAACGGGCAAAGTGTAAACTCTAGACCAACCTCTGAAAAGTAAAATGCAAAGAGATATAGCTAATAATCCAATAGTAAGAGATAAGATGGGATTCTAAAAATAAATCAATTAATCTAAAAAAAGATAGGAAAAGAGGAAAAGAAAAAAGAGGAGGTGGGATGAATGAAACAGATTAACAAGATGGTAGCTTTTACTGTAACCATGTTAATAATTACATTAAATATAAATTGGTTAAACACTCCAATTAGAATGCAGATGTTTTAAGACTAAATCGCTTCCTTATATGTCATTGCAAAATTTTCTACTTATGTTATGTAGATATATATGTGTGTGTGTATGTGTGTGTGTGTGTGTGTGTGTGTGTGTGTGTGTGTGTGTGTAATTTTAAGGAGCTAGCTCACACAATTGTGGGAGCTGGCATATCCGAAATCAACAGGATAGTACATCAGGCTGCAAACTCAGGTAAAAGTTGACGTTGGAGTCTTGAGTCCACAATTTGTAGGTCAAGCTGAAGATTCAGGAAGGATCTGTATGTTATAGTCTTCAAGCGGAATTCCTTTTTCTCTGGGAAAGCTCAATTTATGCTCTTAAAGCCTTCAAATGACTGGACGAGGCCCATCTGTATTATCAAGGTTAATATCCTTTACATAAAAGGCAGGTAAGTGTAAATGTTAATCACATCTACACACATCTTCACAGCAACATCTAAACTAGTGTTTGATCATGACTAGACACAAAATTTAACCATCACAATTAGCAAACCTTAGATCCCACCTATGAGTCTGATTACAATCATTTTTACTGTCTGTCTTTTTGAACCATCCTTCCCGTCTTATGTAATCCAAAACCCATCTCATTCTCTTTGTTTGCTAAAACCTCCCTTCTCACAAGTAAATCCATTCAATACTGATTTTTCCTTAGATGCCTTCTTTATACAGTATGCGTTTAATGTTAGTTTCCTTCTGCTTACGACCTATTTTTGCTCATGTGTATGAACTGAGTTTCATTCATTTGATTGTAAACTGAGCAGGGGAAAGTCCATATAATCAATCTTTTTAAATCTCCCTGTAAAGCCTAATTTACTAAAAAAAGAAATCTCCATGTCTGTTCCCATAATATGTTAAATAGTTGATTTAATGGAAGGAAGGAAAGACAAGCAAGGTTGTGACTTGTTATTCATATTCTGTTTTCAGAAATCTTTATTATCCTCAAAACAATTTATCTTTGTATCATGTAGAAAAATAATATGAGTTTTGAAAGGGGGAGGTTTAAGGAAAATATTACAATGTGAAACAGCATGTAAACTGATTCGAAAAGATGTTACTTCCTTTTTACACAAGAGGAAAGAAGTTTCTCAATTCTCTTTAAAAAGTTTTAGGTATTGGTTCTAGTTTGCCCCAGAAGTCCTATCTTTTGTACTGACATAATTATTAAAGAGAGCCCTCTTTCAAATGAATCCCTGTTTAGAGAATTTATTATATGATCACTCTAGTTCAGTAAGAGTATGTGCCAATATTCAGGCCGTAAATACTGGTTATGGCAATGGGTAAATTTTGATGCATTAAAATCCAATTAAAAACAAAGCTGTCTACCCTTCCCCAACTTCCTTTACCCCACCCCAATAAACCTGGGGCAGGATTCAGACCTTTAAGAATTTACCATATTTGAAACAATCCAAATTTTGAGAACCACTAACCTCTAGATTGCAATACACTTTCAATTATTACACTTAAAGCAAACATCAATTTACACTTCTTTGTGCAGACAGTAACACACTTTACTACTGCAGGTCTTTTGAGAGATCTTTATGGCCTATGTTTTTTTTTTTTTTTTTATACACTCTACTCCAGAAAGACCTCAGAAGACCTTTGAATCTAAACCATTAATAGCCCTCTTAGTCCTCTGGAAGTCATGAGGAGAAATGAGGGCAAGTAATGATGTAATCATTCCTTAGGCATAATTTCAATAACTCTAAGATGAGATTCTGTCCACATTCAATGAAAGTGATGAATAGGAAGAAGTTGTTCCATGATATAGGATAGGTGTAAAAAGAAACCGTTAATGAGGAAAATTATATTCAGATATGTGATCATAGTCAGTCTGTAAAACCTAATATAATCACAGACTCAAGAGTATACTGGTTTTACAAAACAGTGTAACCTGAGAAACTGAGGCCTAATGCACTTCAATAATTTAAATAACTTACCCCAAAATAATAACTGGTTTTAGAAAAACTGTATGTCACCTGCCTCATTTCAGCTTTTTAAAAATACTACATTACCCAGTAAAGTTTGGATTATGTACTCTCAGGATTAGCTGTCTGACTCTATTCCTTCATTAACTTAGATAATTGAACCATAATGTCTGCAACCATCTGAAAAAATCATGGGTGTGCTGCCTTATTTAGTTATATTATTTCTGAACATTCAGAAGGTCAATATATATTTGTAGTACATGAATAAAATAAAAATAAAATAAAATAACTAACAAAAGTAAAAGTGCCCACAGTTATATAATAAGTGTAATATGAATCAAACAGAAAAATAAGTGGCTGTAGCATATGTAAAGAAGGAAAAAGAAATCCTTGTCTTGTCATAGCTTTCTAAAACCTTTAGTCATTCAGTATATAATTGTTTCTAATTCAAGAACATATCCCCACTGTTTTGATTGTTTTTTTTTCATAGTCCCCAGCCCTGCCCCACAATTTTTTTCATATTGTGAATTTATTTGGGTATTTGTAATTTTTATTACAATATAGCACAATATCACCGGATATAGTTTTTAAATTCTCTTGTTGCAGAAGGACTTTCTCTTAAAAAGGCAAAGGGAAAATGTTATAGCATGAGAAAGCACAAAATGCTCTATGCAATTCAAGATCATCATTCTTTCTTCTAAAGACATTCAAATGGCCTACAGTCTAATGGCCCCTATGAAAATACACACACTGTAATACTTCCATTATGGATGGATACTACTAGCCAAATGACTGAACTTCTGCCTGACCTAATTCAAATGAATTGGTTTTGTGTTCAATGTACTAAGGAACAAGGCAATTAAGCCTTTTCATCTTTAGTTACTGGGGAGAGGCATGGGATGAAGAAATGTGGGAAACTGACAATTTTGTGCTGTTCTATCTACTGTATAATTTTTTTTGTTTACTTTTTTATTGCGATATAACTGAAATATCATTAAATTCATTTCAGGTGTACAACTTAATGATTCAATATTTGTATATATTGCAAAGTGATCACCACAATAGCCCATGTTAACTGGGCTTATTCCATTGTATAGATGAAGAAATTGAGGCAGCTCAGAAAAGTTATGTACATTGTCGAAGATTCGCAGTGTGAGTAAATAGCAAACTTAAAATTTGAACCCCCAAAAATCTGACTCTAAATCCCCCTCACTGCATCAAACCAGAAATAAAGGCACACCCAATAGGAGCTTTAGGAAAATTCAGTAGTTAATTTGTCCTTAGAAAGAGTTGTGCTTCAGATAGTCTTTAAAATACCTGGTTAGTTATAATCACTATATGATTCATGTCAAAGGAGCCCAAGATACTCATTCATGCAAATTAATTTACCTCCCACAACTTTCTGGATCCTTGCTCAAACTTGATCTTTTTTATATCATTTGTATAGCTGATCTCAGCCCTCTGGCTAAGTGGGTCAGACAACACTCACAATGGGGTGCTCAGGCCGCATGGCCATCTGGTGTCCTGTGGTAGACATTCTGTCTCTACTAAGGCCCCACAGCCAACCAGAAGTTGTTTCTCTAAAGGAGGGTAATTATCTGCAGAGGAAGACGTATATATGTTCCAAAACCTAGAGGTCTGCTTGCCAGAGGCTCTATATAGAAATTCTCTTTGCCAAGGACACTTGAAGTATCATTATTGGATCTGCTAGATCATGAGGCCTGTGTGGTAAGAAAGCTTACACTGCAGCCTGAACTTGGTGCAGAGCCTTCTCATTTTCTCATCCCTACTCAAAACTAGCAGCCTGATGGGTCACTTTTTAAATGGGTTGACTTTGCACATTCAAACATAGTAAATGGTCCACATCCATTTGGGGAAGAATTAGAGGGAGATTTAAGGTGTGTAGTTTTACCAGTGGTGCAGGGTACTTCTTCAAGAGGACTTGGCCTCCCCCTAAATCAAGAGATTCTGGACCTGTGAATTGACATAGATCTGGAAAGGGAGTGAAGAGCCATGGCTCCTCATTGTGGAGACTCAGATCAGGTTTATGGCCACCAGACCTAGAACATTTCCAGTTACATAGGTCAAGTGATACTCTAATAGTCTGCCCACGTATTTTGTTCCTAGAGAAAGCGTAATTGCTTACCTCCAAAGATACCTATAGGGCCAAGGCATTCTGATTACCTATATGTCCCTGCTACCTTTAGAACACATGTTCCTATCTGTCTTTGGCAATTAAATATTGGCATTGGCTTTTGCTACTCTGGGATCCTATAATCCCCATTGAAATAAGGGAACCCATTTAATGATAGTGTGGTAGGCTGAACAATCCCCTTCCTTCCTCTTTGTAAAGATGTCCACATCTTAATATCAGAAACCTGTGAATATATTACATTACATGGTAAAATTGACTTTGCAGATGTGGTTAAGTTAAGGATCTTGAGATGGAGACATTGTTCATGATTATCTGAGTGAGTTCAATATAATTGCAAGGGTCCTTTTAAGAGCAAGAGAGAGAGACAGGCAGGTGGTCAGAGAAAAGATATCCTACACTGACTTTGAATATTGAAACGGGGCCATGAGCTCTTTCTAGAAGCTGAAAGAGACAACAGATTTTCTGCTGGAGTCTCCAGAAGGAAGAGGCACTGTGGACACATTGTTTTAGCCCTGTAAGATTTATTTCAGACTTTCAACTTCCAGAAATGTAGGAGAATAAATCTTTGTTGTTTTATACCACTAAAATTTCTGGTAATTTGTTACAATAGCAATAGGCAACTAATATGGGCTTCACTCCATAGAACAGTGGTTCTCAACCAGGATTAATTTTGTTTCCCTCAGGACACATTGGCAATATCTGGAGATATTTTTGATGGTCATGACTCAGGGGAGGGTAATTCTGGCATCTAGAGGGTTAAGACCAGGAATACTCTTAAACATCCTGCAGTGCACAGGACAGTCCCTCACACAAAGAATAATTCCATCTAAAATGTCAGTAGTGCCTACAGTAAAAAATTCTGCCCTACCTGGCCATGAAAGGAGAGTAACCACAAAGCTTTTCAAGAATGCAGGTATTCCCTCACTAAAGTGTTTTCTCAGTGCCTTACTGAGGGCAATGTTTTCTGGGCCTTCTCATGGAACATAGTTATACATGATAAATTCAGTCCAACATTTCTAACTCCCTAAGTCCTTGGATTCCCTGTTCCACATCATGCTAGAGGAGCAGTATGGTGCCAACCTCATTAACTGTAGGCTACTACCATGAGGTCCAACAACATTCAGTCGATGAACCAAGTAATCTTTCAGAGCCATCTCCAGCTGCACACTTAATTCATAAATACAGAATCTCCAGCAGCTCCACTCATATCAATGAACTCAGCCAGATTTCAGTTTCTATTCCATTCTCCTTTGGTCTAACATCCTTAGAATCCATTCCCATTCATTCCTCAGATTTCTTGATATATATTTGCAAAGACTTGCAATTCTTTTGGTGTGTAAGCTGTTTTCTCCTAGGTAATAATATATAACTGCTGCTCTTGGAATATGATGACATTTTTTCCTAATTATAGGTATAGTAGCAAGGGGAGGTAGTAGGTCTTGCGAATTGGCATCTTTTTTCAGATGTTCATCCCAAATGAGGTTATCACAGGGTTTTCAAGAGAAAGAAAGCTAGTGTTCTCCGATACTGGAGGGAAAGTTATTTCCACTGGAATGGGAGTCTCAAAATGCTCTGGGGCCCAAGATTGTCAGTTTCATCTATGTTGAATGACAGAAGTACCCTTTCCAAGATTTAGAGTCTCATTCTCTATCAGTTAATGCTCTAATTGACTCATATGAGACATTTACTGAGACTGTGAATTAAACTGGAATTGTAATATAACAACACACACAATTACATTTTGCGTTTCATTTTCAGCTATATCAACCTTGCAGCTACCAGAAAAAAGAGCTTTGTTTAGGGCTACTATGGAAGCTCTCTGATCCTCAGGTAGTTATTTAAACACTTTAGAAACTAACTTGAGTTTAGTAAAACTAAATGATACTCAAATAAATATTTTCTCTTTGAATACTAGAAATAGTACATAAATTAAAAGCTATAGAAATTGAAAATTCTGATTTTGGGTAGATATTTCATAAATTTTCCTGTGCTAGCTAAATAGGCAATATTACAGAAACATCATTATATAAACATATAGTTTAAACTAAAAATAGAATTACCCTATGACCCAGCAATCCAGCTACTGGATATATACCCAGAGAAAACCATAATTCAAAAAGACACATGCACCTCAGTGTTCATTGCAGTACCATTTACAATAGCCAGGTCATGGAAGCAACCTAAATGTCCGTTGACAGATGAATGGATATAGAAGATGTGGTACATATATACAATGGAATATTACTCAACCATAAAAAATAATGAAATTGGGTCATTTGTAGAGACGTGGATGGATCTAGAGACTGTCATACAGAGTGAAGTAAGCCAGAAATAGAAAAACAAATATTGTGTATTAACACATATATGTGGAACCTAGAAAAATGGTACAGATGAACCGATTTGCAGGGCAGAAATAGAGACACAGATGCAGAGAACAAACATTATGGACACCTAGTGGGGAAAGTGGTGAGGATGGTGATGTGATGAATTGGGAGATTGGGATTGACATGTATACACTAATGTGTATAAAATGGGTAACTAATAAGAACCTGCTGTATAAAACATAAATAAAGTAAAATTCAAAAAAAAACCCATATACTTTTGTAGCTTTATGTCTTTGAAATTCTGCACTCAAATAGTATTAGATAATTATTTATCATCATCTACATGTGTCACTTATATAGTTCTGAAGAGAGGTTTTCTAGGGTATAATTTTTTACTGTCCCATTCATTAGTCACAAGAATATAGGTAACACAAGTCTGGGAGTGGTTGCTATTATATTATAAAATAAAATTTAAAACAATTTAAAAAATTTAAAACAATTTTCTAAAGGGAAATTATGAAAAAAATTAACAAAATGAATGTTAGCAGTGGTAAATATAATGCCTTAGTTTTACATTCAGATAAATAAATTGCATGAACACAGCATGAAAGGGACTTGCCTAAATAGTATTTTATATGAACAAGATTTTAATATTTTTTGACTGAAAAATCATTACAATGTAAAATAAAGCATTGCTAAGTCATCCATTAAATTTGGATAACATTAACGTAAATATGGTAAAGTATAGCTTAAGAGATTCAGACCCAGGAAAACCTTCCTTTCCAGTGTTCAGGCAATAATTGAAAAAGTCTTTATATATTTAAAATCCCCACTGTTCCCAAAAGCTACCAACAATTCTAGAAACCATTCATGGGAAGAATATTGAAGGAATTTGAGCTGTTTAGCACAGAGAAAATATAAGACTTTCATAGGACAATGATGGCAGTTTTAAATATCTGACTGGATATTATATGGATAAAGTGTTAAGCTTCTCTAAAGATTCAGATGGAAAGCTTGGGACAACAGTAGACATTAGAAAAATACAGATTTAAGTTTAATCCAAGAATATATTTTGTAATAAAAGTAATAATTCTTGAAAGCATTCAAGAGAAGCCAAATTATCATTTTTAACAGATATTATACAGAGACATTTCTACACTGAGTGTGAGATTGGGCTAGGGATATCTAGTGTCCTTTTGCTTCCTAAGATTCATTATTCCGAGTACACACAAGCACCTAATAAAAGGAGAGATGATAGAGAAAGCAGGGCTATTTAACGTATAATTTTGACCCAACTTTTTCATCAGTTATATTGATCTTAAGGCTGGAATCGACAGAACAAACATGGTTAGAAGAATTACATGTGAGAGAGGTAAGAAAACTGTACGATAATACCCAGTCACCTGAGTGTAGTTTATGTAAATACATTTTTTTTTGTATAGACATATCCTATTTTCTTCCAGGGAAATTATCAAATATGCTTTCACATAAATATAAAAATCTAGGAATTTCTGAATTAATACTGAAATTTTTAAACTGTTAAAATTATGGTCCTCAAGTGTAAAGATAAAAAAAAAAATAAACGTAACATTTGATAAAATCTATAATAAAGTATATCTACCAAATATATATAGAATCTTGTTATTAAAATAAGCAACAGATTCATAGTATCATAAACTTTAAAAGTTAACAAAGAGATATCCCTTTAAGGCATTATCTTTAACCACAATTTAAGGAAAAGAAGGTTTATTTCTAGTGAAGCAATTTCCTGCACATAAAAACAACAAAGAAAAGATCTAAGTTCACTGTAACATATTGACTGCTAGGAATTAGCAAAAAATAAATAAATAAAAATTTTAAAAGTTCCCCAATTTAATTGCTCAGCTTTTGCTTACAGTAAAGGCTCTAAATCTGTCCCAAACTACTGGTCTTTCTAAGATAAAGCACAAAGTTTTCCCTGAGGTTCCCTTGGTACCCGAAATTACATCTCTGCAGAAAATTATTCCAAGAGAGTCACACTAAATATAGAAAGAGAACACCTATCCATATGCTTAACAACTATTTAAAAGATATGAAATCAAAGAATGCAAAATTATATCATATATAACCATTTTCCATATCTAATATCAGTGTCCATGAGGTAGGACTGTATTTTATAATTTTAGGGACTTGAGTTTGTTAGTAATTATGTGGGTTTGCAAAATGAAATTACTGTGATAATTATGGTAATTGTGGAATAAGGGTAAGATTTTCATTTTTTTAATCAACCATACCCCATCCTTGTCCTCAGCCCCAGCACTGTGGTTGTGTGATTTGAGGTAAGTTTGTGGATAAATGGATGCATTCATCATTCTTAGATTTTCTCCAACAGAGGCATCTCTTCTTATTCCTCCTTTTGAAGATATACATCTCCTGGACTGGGCTAGAGCCAGAATTTAACACACGATGTGACCCTGACACAGTTCTGCTGAAGAAATTGCCTATCCTGGCCTCTGGGGATGTGGAGAAGTGGGGCAGCTGGAGGTGGCAAAAGGACTCAGAAGTGAGGATGCAGATTGACTCAGATTGTCCAGGGCTGGTCACAGTTAAAACATTATTCCCATTTTACAGATGATGAAATTAAGGCTTAGATAAAGAAATTGTGATCATATAGAGTTATATCATATTGGCATGCTCACTCTTTATTTCCTGAAATATATTTATTAGATTTTACTTGAGTTAAATATAATGTCTTGACTAGCCAAGTTAAACTTCTAAAGATTTACATTTAGAAGATTAACAATTACATAGAATAACAGGTAACCATTTGAAAATTTGAACAAGTGCATGAAAAGTTTGGGATCATTTCAGATATGTTCAAAGTGAACTTTCAGATATGTGTTCAAAGATTCCAGCTATAAATATGAATACTTATCTCTTGCAGATAAATCATCTGATAACTTTCACTTCTAAAAAAGGTTATTTAAAAAAAATAAAAATAAAAATAAAAAAGGTTATTTTTGATTATTTTTCACATTAATGATGACTGATGAAAATATTTGCTCCTACTCCAGAATCCAAACAATAAGAAAGTTCAAATTACCAGACATCGCTGGAAAAATACTATGAAAACAGTGTCCATCATGAGTTCAC
Source organism: Phocoena phocoena (assembly GCF_963924675.1). Lineage (NCBI taxonomy): Eukaryota > Metazoa > Chordata > Mammalia > Artiodactyla > Phocoenidae > Phocoena > Phocoena phocoena. The sequence goes on along the minus strand of NC_089235.1, from coordinate 27,918,809 downwards.
AGTTTTACAATTCTAAAAATATAAAGTGATTATTAGATTTTAAATATTAAATGGCATTGACAGTAATATTGATGTTTAACATTAGCCACCACTGTTAACTTAGAAGAAATTTAAGTAGCTCTAATAATGTTCTAATTAATGCTCATTAAATCTTTCTATATTCTACTACATTCCTACTCAGGATAACTGAATTTTTACCTGTTGGCTGTATCAGAGGGGCTAGTCTGATGACTGATAACTATCTCATACCCTGTTTCCTTTTCCGTTCTAGGAGAGGTTTGCTGTCCACTTCCACGATCATAATCAAACACATATTTCTCTATTTTATGAAAAAAAAAATAAGCTATATCCATCTTCCCCCACCTACTAAGCAAAACTGCCACCTCCTCCTTCTTTTCTTTTCCAGGTTGATGAGATTTTAAATTGCCTTCACGCTGCACTGCTTCTCACCCCCTTTCCCACAGTAGAATGCTTTCCCTCTACTGACTGTCCTCCTCTACCACCTTGGCTCTACTGAGATTGTATAAAATTCTTAATTCCAAGCAACTACTAAGTTTTTCTTTAAGTACATTTCCTCTATTACGAAAATCTTTATTTAGCCATTTTATCACAAATTCCCTGTCATTCCAGTATTATTCACATAGATTCATGCACACATATTCACTTATGTACACAAACAGAGTGTGCAAGTTTCAATGCTTATTACTGTTTCCTTATCACATCTTCTACTCCCTTCTTTAGGTCTCTGTTCTGATTCATTAAGAGTATTTTTAACAAAGTAACTTTAAAAGTATTTTTGACAAATAGGGTACACAATATGGATATAGTCTTTGAGTTCTTGTCTTCTTGAAAGTTTTTTTTTTTTTTTCTGACAAATGAATGGTGTTTTGACTAAGTATATATTTCTTCACTGGTAAACGTCTTCCTTCAGTAGTAGTTTGTAAATGTTATTCTATTGTCTTCTAGCTTCATGTTGCAAATGAGAAGTCTGATAACAGACTATTCTTTTTAAGTTATTTTTGCATGAAAGCTTGAATTATTTTTTTCTTTTTAGGCATAGATTTTGAGAATTTTAGCAAGATATGTCCAGGTAATTTCTTTTGTATTCAAGCTTTCCTGTAGCCCTTTCAACATGCATACTCAGGGAAATGTTTCTCTAGTATGTTTTACTTATTGATTTTCCTCCATCTCTAACTTTTTCTTTGTATCTCCTATAAAGCACTGCCTTGAAATGTCTTGTCTCATTTCAACCTTTTCCTTCATGGTTTCATTTCTTTGCATTTTGGCTCTGTGTTTTAAATATTTCTTATTCTAGGTGTTCTAGGCTAATAATCAAATTCTCAGCAGCAACCCACCTCCTCTTTAATTCATTTATTGAATTTCTAAATTCAAATGTTTCTGTCATTCCAGTGTAAATTTTTATGCAATAGATTCCTTTGGTTGCTTTTGTTATTATTTCTGTTTGGTGAAAGTAACAGTCTGCCTCCTTCAATTTGTGTTTCCTCCCTAGCTGATGTCTGTGGTGATTACTTTCTTTGATCTTCTGTTTAATTCCTCAGTGCACTGAGGGACATATTGTTGTTGTTTGTTTGTTTGTTTTGTTTTGTTTTCTCATGAGCTTCTTTTCTTATGAGAATCAGGGCAATATGCTATAGAATCTTATGTAGAAACAACCTACAATTTCTATTCTGTGAGCCTGTCATATACCAGCTGGCAAGCCACGTGTCCTCCACTGAAGGCATCATAAAGTTTCTCTGCTGCCAGGTTTCCTTGCTGTCAAGGCCAGTACTGTGTAGTTCATCTGTTACAAAGGAAGGCAGCTATAGTCACCACTATACCACCAATGCTGCTCATCTGTTACAAAGGAATCATCAGGTAAGTACTCCTAAGATTGCCCATGTACCAGTTACTACAATTCATTTCCAAAAGCTACACTTTACTGTAGACAAAGCTAGTTCCAGGTATTCTGACCATCATATCCCAAGGACTCTATGCTGTAAAACCACAGGCTCCTAGACTGTACTTATGGTGATTAAGTCCTGTGCTCAAGACCTCTCTGTATGGTCTCTGATGAGTCTCTGAGAACATCAGGAGATTAACATGATGCTTCCTTAACTTTAATGTGTACAAAAATTATCTAGAGATTTTAATAAAATACAAGTTCTGAGTCAGTAGGTCTCCATTTGGGCTCATGTGTCTCCCAGGTGAGGTAGATGTTTCTCGTCTGCAGAACATACTTTGTATAACAAGGGAGTAGTTAATGTAGTTAGTAATGATTTGTAAAGAGAAAAGTAGCAAGAAAGTCTATTCATATTTCCATATTCCTAAACTTCCTTCTCCAACTCTTTAAGTGCCCTGCCTGCTTGTGCCCTCCATGTGGAGTAGAGAAGCCCCAGGGTCACAAGTCTGGTTCGTTGATGAATGATGCTCAATGCTAAAGCCAAATGTCCATTTGTTTCATTTTTGAGAACATTTCCCCATGAATTTCTTGTTACAATCATGTGCTCACTTGCTGGAACTGCTAATTACAACTGGCTGGAATTCACTGTTTTCATAATATTTTGATATTATTCTTGGCTTCTTTGACTCCATTCTCCACTCCAGTTCTAGGTACTGACATTTAACTAATTTGCACAATCTTCTCTGATTGTTTGGGGCATGGCCTAATACAAAACAATAAGTAGACATAGTAGAGCAATGATGCTGTGGACACTTCAAGTAAGACAATTTGCATAGATGCCTCAAATGTTTATTTACATATTTGCTTGTTTGTTTAAATAAGAAGCACTAAAGAGGATTCCTTGGTTGCACAGTGGTTAAGAATTTGCCTGCCAGTTCAGGGAATAAGGGTTAGAAGCCTGGTCAAGGAAGACCCCACATGCTGTGGAGCAACTAAGCCAATGTGCCACAACTACTGAGCCTGTGCTCTAGAGCCCATGAGCCACAATTACTGAGCCTGTGTGCCACAACTACTGAAGTCCACACACCTAGAACTGTGCTCTGCAACAAGAGAAGCCACTGCAATGAGAAGCCCATGCACAGCAATGAAGAACCAACACAGGCACAAACTGGTGTGCAAAACAGAACCCAGAAGGAAAGAGCAGTGACCCCATAGGAGACTGAACCAGACCTACCTGCTAGTGTTGGAGGGTTTCCTGCAGAGGTGGGGAGTGGCTGTGGCTCACCGTGGGGACAAGGAAACTGGCAGCAGAAGTCCTGGAAAGTACTCCTTGGTGTGAGCCCTCGCAGAGTCCACCATTAGCCTCATCAAAGAGCCTGTAGGCTCCAGTGTTGGACGGCCTCAGGCCAAACAAGCAACAGGGAGGGAACTCAGACACATCCATCAGCAGACAAGTGGATTAAAGTTTTTCTGAGCTCTGCCCACCAAGCAACACCCAGTTCTACCCACCACCAGTCCCCCCCATCAGGAAGCTTGCACAAACCTCTTAGATAGCTTAATTCACCAGAGGGCAGAGAGTGGAATCAAGAATAACTAAAATCCTGCTGCCTGTGGAACAAAAAACACATTCACAGAAAGACAGACAAAATGAAAATGCAGAGGACTATGTACCAGATGAAGGAACAACATAAAACTCCAGAAAAACAATTAAATTAAGTGAAGATAGGCAATCTTCCAGAAAATTAATTCAAAATAATGGTAGTAAAGATGATCTAGGAACTTGGAAAAAGAATGGAGGCAAAGATTGAGAAGATGAAATAAATGTTTAACAAAGACCTAGAAGAATTAAAGAACAAAAACTGAGAAGGATTAAAGAACAAACAAAGAGAGATGAAAACTACAATAACTGAAATGAAAAATACACTGCAAGGAATCAATAACAGAATAACTGAGGCAGAAGAATGGATAAGTGACCTGGAAGACAGAATGCTGGAATTCACTGCCACAGAAAAGAATAAAGGAAGAAGAATGAAAAGAAATGAAGGTAGACTAAGAGACCTCTGGGGCAGCATTAAACACAACAACATTTGCATTATAGGGGTCCCAGAAGGAGGAGAGAGAGAGAAAGGACTTGAGAAAATATTTGAATAGATTATAGTAGAAAACTTCCTTAACAAGGGAAAGGACATAACCAACCAAGTCCAGGAAGCACAGAGAGTCCCAGGCAGGATAAACCCAAGGAGAAACATGCCAACACACATAGTAATCAAATTGACAAAAATTAAAGACAAAAAATTATTGAAAGCAACAAGGGAAAAAATGACAAATGACATACAGGGAACTCCCAGAAGGTAAACAGCTGATTTCTCAGTAGAAACTCTACAAGCCAGAAGAGAGTGATACGATATATGTAAACTGATGAAAGGGAGCAACCTACAACCAAGATTACTCTATCCAACAAGGATCTCAATCAGATTCAAAGGAGCTTTACAGACAAACAAAAGCTAAAAGAATTCAGCATCACTAAAACAGCTCTACAACAAATGCTAAAAGAACTTCTCTAAGTGGGAAACACAAGAGAAGAAAATAACCTACAAAAACAAACCCAAAACTATTAAGAAAATTATAATAGGCACATACATATCAATAATTACCTAAATGTGAATGGATTAAATGTTCCCAACAAAAGACACAGGCTCACTGAATGGATATGAACACAAAACCCATATATATGCTGTCTACAGAGACTCACTTCAGACCCAGGGACACACATAGACTGAAAGTGGGGGGATGGAAAAAGATATTCTATGCAAATGGAAATTAAAATAAAGGTGGAGTAGCAATATTCATATCAGATAAAATAGACTTTAAAATAAAGAGTGTTATAAGAGACAAGGAAGGACAGTACATAATGATCAAGGGATCAATGCAAGAAGAAGATATAACAATTATAAATCTATATGCACCCAACATAGGAGCACCTCGATACATAACGCAAATGCTAAAGCTGTAAAAGAGGAAATTGACAGTAATACAATAATAGTGGGGGACTTTAACAGCTCAATTACACTAATGGACAGATGATCCATACAGAAAATTAATAAGGAAACACAAGCTTTAAATGACAAAATAGACCAGGTAGATTTAATTGATATTTATAGGACATTCCATCCAAAAAACAGCAGATTACAGTTTCTTCTCAAGTGCACACAGAACATTCTCCAGGATAGATCACATCTTGTGTCACAAATCCAGCCTCAGTAAATTTAAGAAAATTGAAATCATATCAAGCATCTTTTCCGACCACAACACTATGAGATTAGAAATAAAGTACAGGAAAAAAAAGGTAAAAAACACAAACACATGGAGAGTAAACAATACTTTATTAAATATCCAAGAGATCACTGAAGAAATCAAAGAGGAAATCAAAAAACACCTAGAGACAAATGACAATAAAACCACGATCATCCAAAATCTATGGGATGCAGCAAAAGCAGTTCTAAGAGGGAAGTTTATAGCAATACAATCCTATCTCAAGAAACAAGAAAAATCTCAAATAATAAATAAATAAATCTCAAATAAATAAATAAAAAATGTAACCTTACCCCTAAAGGACCTAGAGAAAGAAGAACAAACACAACCCAAAGTTAGTAGAAGGAAATAAATCATAAAGATCAGAGCAAGAATAAATGAAATAGAAACAAAGAAAACAATAGCAAAGATCAATAAAACTAAAAGCTGGTTCTTTGAAGAGATAAACAAAATTCATAAACCATTAGCCAGACGCATCAAGAAAACAAGGGAGAAGACTCTAAATCAATAGAATTAGAAACGAAAAAGGAGAAGTAACAACTGGCACTGCAGAAATAAAAAGCATCATAAGAGACTACTACAAGCAACTCTATGCCAATAAAATGGATGACCTGGAAAAAATGGACAAATTCTTAGAAAGGTATAACCTTCCAAGACTGAACCAGGAAGAAATAGAAAATATGAACAGACCAATCACAAGTAATGAAATAGAAACTAAGGTTAATAATCTTCCAACAAGCAAAAATCCAGGACCAGATGGCTTCACAGGTGAATTCTATCCAACATTTAGAGAAGAGCTAACACCCACCCTTCTCAAACTCTTCCAAAAACTTTCAGAGGAAGGAACACTCCCAAACTCATTCTATGAGACCACAATCACCCTGATACCAAAACCAGACAAACATACTACAAACAGAGAAAATTACAGACCAATATTACTGATGAATATAGATGCAAAACTCCTCAACAAAATACTAGCAGAATCCAACAACACATTAAAAGGATCATACACCATGATCAAGTGAGGTTTGTCCCAGGAATGCAAGGATTCTTCAGTATACACAAATCAATCAATGTGATACACCATTTTAACAAATTGAAGAAGAAAATCCATATGATCATCTCAATAGATGCATAAAAATCTTTTGACAAAATTCAACACCCTTTTCTGATAAAAACTCTCCAGAAAATGGGCATAGAAGGAACCTACCTCAACATAGTAAAGGCCATATATAACAAACCCTCAGCAACCATCATTCGTAATGGTGAAGAACTGAAAGCATTTCCTCTAAGATCAGGAAGAAGACAAGGATGAACACTCTTGCCACCATTATTTAACAGTTTTGGAAGTCCTCACTATGGCAATCAGAGAAGAAAAATAAACAAAATGAATCCAAATTGGAAAAGAAGAAGTAACAGTCTCTGTTTGCAGATGATATGGTACTATACATAGATAATCCTAAAGATGCTGCCAGAAAACTTCTAGATCTAGCCAATGAATTTGTTAAAGTTGTAGGATACAAAATTAATGCACAGGAATCTCTTGCATTCCTATACACTAACAATGAAAAAGCAGAAAGGGAAATTAAGGAAAGAATCTCATTCACCATTGCAACAAGAATAATAAAATACCTAGGAATAAACCTACCTAAGGAGGTAACAGAACTGTACTCAGAAAATTATAATACAATGATGAAAGAAATCAAAATGACACAAACAGATGGAGAGATATATCATGTTCTTGGGTTGGAAGAATCAATATTGTGAAAAAGACTATACTATCCAAAGCAGTCTAGAGATTCAGTGCAATCCCTATCAAATTACCAATGGCATTTTTTACAGAACTAGAACAAAAAATTCTTAACATTTGTATGGAGACACAAAAGACCCTGAACAGCCAAGGCAATCATGAAGGAAGAAAAAACAGAGCTGGAGGAATCAGACTCCCTGACTGCAAACTGTACTACAAAGCTACAATAATCAAGACAGTATGGTACTGGCACAAAAACAGAAATATAGATCAATGGAACATGATAGAAAGCTGAGATAAACCCACGTACCTATGGTCATGTAATCTATGACAAAGGTGCAAGGATATACAATGGAGAAAACACAGTCTCTTCAATAAATGGTGCTGAGAAAACTATACAGCTACATGTAAAAGAATGAAATTAGAGCACTCCCTAACACCATACACAAAAATAAACTCAAAATGGATTAAAGACCTAAATGTAAGACTAGACACTATAAAACTCTTAGAGGAAAACACAGGAAGAACACTCTTCAGCATAAATCACAACATGACCCTTTTTGAGTCACCTCCTAGAGTAATGGAAATAAAAATAAAAATAAACAAATGGGACCTAATGAAAGTAAAAAGTTTTGCACAGCAAAGGAAACTATAAACAAGAGGAAAAGAAAACCCTCAGAATGGGAGAAAATGTTTGCAACTGAATCAACAGACAAAGGATTAATCTCCAATATACATAAACAATTCATGCAGCTCAATATTAAAAAACAAACAACCCAATTAAAAAATAGGCAGAAGACCTAAATAGACATTTCTCCAATGAAGATATACAGATGGCCAAGAGGCACATGAAAAGCTGCTCAACATCACTAATTATTAGAGAAATGCCAATCAAAACTACAATGAGGTATCACCTCACACCAGTTAGAATGGGCATCATCAGAAAATCTACAAATAACAAATGCTGGAGAGGGTGTGGAGAAAAGGGAACCCTCTTGCACTGTTGGTTGGAATGTAAATTCATGCAACCACTATGGAGAACAGTATGGAGGTTCCTTAAAAAACTAAAAACAGAATTACCATATGACCCAACAATCCCACTACTGGGCATATACCCAGAGAAAACCATAATTCAAAAAGGCACATGTACCCCTATGTTCATTGCAACACTATTTACAATAGACAGGTCATGGAAGCAACCTAAATGTCCATTGACAGATGAGTGGATAAAGAAGATGTGGTACATATATAAAATGGAATATTACTCAGCCATAAAAAGGAATGAAATTGGGTCATTTGTAGAGACATGGATGGACCTAGACACTGTCATACAGAGTGAATAAGTCAGAAAGAGAAAAACAAATACCATATATTAACACATATATGTGGAATCTAGAAAAGTTGTACAGATGAACTGGTTTGCAAGGCAGAAATAGAGACACAAATGTAGAGAACAATGTATGGACACCAAGTGGGGGAAGCTCAGGGTGGGAGGAGGTGGTGGTTGTGGGATGAATTGGGAGATTGAGAATGACATTTATACACTAATATGTATAAAATAGATAATTAGCAAGAACCTGCTGTATAAAAAAACAAAATAAAATTCAAAAAAGAAGAAATAATCTCATAATTTTGCTTACTTTGAAATGATTTGTAGATTATATTGATATAAATGTATCTGTATTAAAGTGGTGAATTTTTAGTATATGTGTTGGTCCCAATCATATATGAAGACATGGGTAAGTTTTGTTCTAGATTTTTTTTTTTTTTTTTTTTTTTTGCTGTACGCGGGCCTCTCACTGTTATGGCCTCTCCCGTTGTGGAGCACAGGCTCCAGATGCGCAGGCTCAGCAGTCATGGCTCACGGGCCTAGCCACTCCGAAGCATGTGCAATCTTCCCGGACCAGGGCACGAACCCGTGTCCCCTGAATCGGCAGGCAGACTCTCAACCACTGTGCCACAGGGAAGCCCTGTTCTAGATTTTTGATACCCTTAAAAATGGAGGGCATCAATGTCATGGCAGAAGTTAACCACAGGGAGGCGGAAAGGGCTGTGCTGGCTTTAACCATGATGGACGGCTTACAATTCACTCTCCATAGGCAAATCATATTATAAAGAGTAAAACCCTATGCCAGTAAAATAAATATCAATCAGGGATGGGCTTACATTCTAGCTGGTAAGCTCTCCTCTGGTGGAAGGAATTGGGCAAATGTGGAGGATCTGACAAGAGTCCTTGGGGAAGGGCTTGGAGGGTAAACAGAAGGTGCTGCAGAGGACTTCAGAGCTGCAGAGCATCCTGGCATGTGCCTGGGATGCCTCTGTAGGTGAGGCTGTGAAGGCATAAACCAAGTATATCAGAATGGCCTCCCTTCTTCTGACTTTCTGCACTGCTGCATTGTCGAACTCTGCTGCTACAAGATGGTGCAGCTTATTCCTTTGGTAGATTTTCTGAGTTGGTGTGATTATGGACTATTGTGCCAGATGCAATTTTTTATTGCTTTCCCTAGTCTTTGTCATTGAGGGTCAAGCCCATTTGTGGTTGGTCCCTAATATGTAAGTTAAAAAATACTTAACATATGCCATTTTTGAGCTTACAGTCTATATTGTAAACACTTGAGTCATTCCTAGCTCTAAAGGATAGCAAGAATACATATAAACCTGTGCCAGGAAAACTATATGCAAAGCCAACATACTTTAGGAATTATGGGGAGTGTTGTTCTCTTATACTGTATAATATGATTCATGATAATCAAACAATAGGAGACAATTAAAAAGTAGGACTATTAGGTCAAAATATAAACGAAACTAAGGAAATGACTGTAACCAATCTTCTAGAGGGCTTCTGTTGAACATTAAATGAAGAAATACATCAGTTTTCTATAATTGCCCAATTGATCAAAACCAGAACTATGGTCACTCAAATGAAACACTTCTGGAATGACTCTCTAAGAAGAGAAGCCAAGTGAATTGAACAATGATGTAGGAACAGCTAATATCTTTTGAATGCTTATTATGCAACAGTACCTGGTTAACTGTTTTAGATGTGCATGGCAGGTATTTTTTATATTCACCATTTTGCAGATATATGGAAACAGAGGCATATATTTCACAAAGTCACACAACTAGCAAGTGGTGTGGTCAGGATTTAAATCCAAGAATGTTTGGCTATTGAGTTTGGACATTTAATCACTAATATCAGCAGAGCAGATGAGCAAACACTTGGAAGTTAAACTGAACTACAGCTTGAAGCTTGGCATGGCTGTGGATGAAATGGCAGTAGACCAAACCATCCTACATTCTGAAATCAGAGAATGACTGTTGGGGAAAATCTGAAAGGCTGCATTGAAAATGGTTCATAGATACAGGCTTCAATCATACTTCAAAGTATGTGGATGACCTAAACCAAGGTAATTCTTTTAACCAGCAGTTTTGCAAAGAGAAACACAGAATGAAGCACAATTTCCATGTCGTCAATTTTGTTTTCTTTCCTCTTCCAGAGCCATTACCTAGATATTATTCTTTAGATATTCTTTACGTATTCATATATACTTAGCTCCAATTTAAAAATTAGATTAACTGACATGCTTTAACTTTAATATCTTTTTTTTTTTTTTTTTTTTTTTGCAGTACGCGGGCCTCTCACTGTCGCGGCCTCTCCCGTTGCGGAGCACAGGCTCCAGATGCACAGGCCCAGCGGCCATGGCTCACGGGCCCAGCCGCTCCACGGCATGTGGGATCCTCCCAGACCGGGGCACAAACCCGTGTCCCCTGCATCGGCAGGCAGACTCTCAACCACTGCGCCACCAGGGAAGCCCTTATATCTTTGATGAGAGTTTTTCATAGTTTCTTCAGGGAGGAAAAGCATTGCTACAACTAGTAATCACAATTATGAGACTGAAATAGTGATCATGGTGGATTATTTAATAAAAATATCATTATATCTTATGCTATGGTGTCTCCACTGTTGTTGTGTTGGTCCTTCAGAAGTTGTTAGGTATCTATAGAATTACTTATGGCATTAGAGAGTTTCTACCTCTTGTTGCTATTATTATTAATTTCTGTTGTTGTTGTTTAGTATCCATTTCACCTTCTTTGGGTAATTTCTTCTTCTGAGAAATTGTCTCCTCTTCTATTGTTTGTAGCCCAGAGAGAGCCTTAATCAAGTTGCGTTGCCCTTCTCTAGCCAAGAGGTAGCTCGGGTAACCTGAGCTTGGCATTTGGACTCTCTCCTTATAATCTGAATCATGCATAAGAATGAAAACTGAAAACGTGCCCCCATGAGTCTAGGAAGCAGTCATACTTTTTAGACCCTAGAGTTACTTGGGATGTATTGTTTTCCATGTCTGTTTCTCTAATCTTCTCCTGGATGCTATAAGCTTTCACACAGCCTTTCAATCAATTCTGTTTTTGCTTAGGTTAGCCTAGTATCTATTTCTGGGAACTTAAAAAATTAGGATACATTGATTTGACGTGATTGGGATTTTGCACGCTCTCAATATGCCTCCACAGTTCCCTTGGAACTTATTACCTAACCCTCACTATCTCTGAGCAGCCTACTTTTCCTCCCATCTCTAGCCCCATCATAGCTGACCTGTGTTAGTTCTCTGCTCTGACCTGATTTTATCTATTTTGAAAACTTGACCACAGATTGGTCACATCCTGAGATGTCCACCTTTTCCCCACCTGAGCCCCTTATATTCTGAAATAAGTTCTCAGTCATTAACAGTAATTTTTATCAGCCAGATCTTTGCCTTGTTACTATTTATTTAGTAATCATATACTAATTTTTCCCATTCTACTATACCACTTCTAATGCTCCCATGATTATTCAAAACAATAGTCCAATACAATAAGCTAAAATCATGATCTTTTACATGAAAAATGAATCAGCATGAAATATAAATTTAATTCCATCAAAGATAAATATTTTTCAAACTGCCGAATGTGTTATAGCAAAGGCTGTGTTAATAGCTTCAAAATTTAAAAAGAAAGAAAGAAAGAAAGAACAAAATGAGTCTCAATTCTGCTTTTTGAGAGTGTCCTTAGATGTATTTTGTGGTTCCAGAGGAGGTTAAACAAAATTCTTCTTTGCTTCTAAGAAAATTCCACTCTTACATCCATAAGTACAATTATTTCTGTATGTCTTCACACTGTGCATTTTTATGATTACAAAATAAGTCTTATATTAAATACTTATAAACTTGCTACAAAAACACTTCATTAATCAAACTACTAATATAAGGATAAAAAACATTTTATCACTTTTTTCCCCAATAAATAGCAAATATCATTCAGTAACTGAAACAAAAATATTAGAAAAAGAACCATATGAATGAATGGAAAGTACTATTTTGAGCTTCAGTTAACAAACATTCAATTATTTTTCAGAAAAAAATATAATTACATGAAAATGTGATTAATGTTTAATGTGCTATTACAGTATTATTTATAGCTTAATGTTATTGTTGGTTGTCATTGTGCTCTCTCACAGTCTCAGGACAGTTGCAGTTGCATAGGGCAAAGCCTAGTGACATTCTTCAGAGGAAAGAGAATGATGTGTTTCAGGTGCCATGGAACTCAAAGCATGGTGCCAAGGACAAAATTAGAAAGTGCTAAAAGCAATTACAGAGGACAATCCTCACTGAAATTTATAGCACATGTTGAAAAACTACATCCATACTGCCTAATTATCTCTGTAGGAAAACTTTCATCTCCAGCGACCAGAAATTTTAAATTCAAATTTTAGTATATATAGGTCAACATAAACACAGAAAGAAAAAAAAAAACTGATAATTGCAAAACTGGGAAATGAACCCAGAGAAGTGATTTCAGCTAAAAGAAATAGTACAGAAGTGAGTTCCACTAACAGAAATAGCAACTATCATTTCAAAACAAATTTTTAAAAGTATTCTTAAATATAATACAAGAAATGCTCCAATCGTCTACAGCTAAAAGTCTATAAATGACAGTTCACAAATAGTGACTTCTCACCTCTTAATGATCAGTTTTGCAGAGTCATATATTTTCACAAGGAAACTACAGCCTCAAATGAATCATAAAGGTCAGTTGAAAAGAAGAGAAAAAGGGTTTGATGAATTTTTTCAATGGAAAAAGTTTTTATCACTTGGAATCACAGGGAATTTGGCCAGGAACACAGGTGCTTTGGCTGGATCAGTTTCAAGGAAGAAATTTCTCTGCATGAAATTTATTATGGGTCTAATATTATTTTGAAGAACAGTTTAAAATGATCACAACAATAAACTGGGCAGCTTTACTCACAAAATACTCAGATATTCCAATGAACAACCTACACTATTCCAGGAAGAGGAGGATATTTCAAGGAACATTCATGCACAGAGTTCTCCAAGGTGTTGGGTTATAGTTCAAAGAACTACAGGGCATCTAATGGGTACCTAGTTGTGTAAGAGAACATCCGAAAAGCCAATCTGGGTAGAAGGGTGCAACAGCTGGATGCATGACAAGCCAAGGAAGTCATCAGTTAATGATGGATGGGAACTTAGGACACATAATTATTTCTTCATTAATGTAAGCACCTTGAACGTATGTCAATATTCTCAAAACCTGGCATAAAGATGCTAGTGTCTGTGAACAAAGCCTTTTATTGCTGTTGTTACATCAAACAAGGATTGCCTTCAAAGGATTCTAAATTTCATAAGTAGAGATTACTGGATTTAAACAAAAAATACCCTTTCATATCTCATTAGGTTAACTGCAAATATAGATATCATAATTCACATAAAATTAAAATAAGGCTCTGTCAAGAGTAGGCTTTGTCACAACTGCTTCCCAAACTTCCTTGAAGTAGGGTAGACTATGAACTCAGGATTTCCAGTCTCATTCTCTCTAAATATTCATTTATCCAACATAGATTTTCTAACCCATGCCCTGCTTAGAGTAGGGAAATTTTATAAGTAAAATCACTTAAGAATCTCAACTGGATATTACATATATAAATTAATATATATACATATACTTTGAGAATAGGATTTCTTTAATTAGTAGAACTCTATAAAGAAAAAGCACATTTCTTGAAAACCTCAGTGCTGAGTTAGATTATATTATTATACTACTTAAAATATATATAAACATGAAACTAGGTATAAACTATTTATATATAAATTAGGTATAGAATTAACGCATAACCTATACATATAAAATTGAACTGACATAAATGAAAAAAAACATAATATCAATAAATTCAAATTATCAACATAAATTTAATGTGATGGATAAAGTTGTATCATAAACTAAATAGCAGCTTACAAAATGAACACATAACTTAGCTGCGTGGTGCAGTTCTTTACACTTCTACATTGTGTTAAATCCCAGGGCTATGACCCTAATGACAACATTTTATGGCTTTTCTTGTTAAACTATTGCAAAAATCTTCCTTCGGGCAGTGTGACTTGAAGTCTTGTAACTTTTATCTTCACTCAAATGAATCAACGGCCTATTACATCAGCATTTGTTCTTTTCCCATTAGCCCAGGAAATTATAGCTGTGATATTCAGGGCCAACTCTATTGTAAATACAAACTTTTGTAAATTTCTAGTGCTGAAATTGTGCAATCTACACATTTAAAAGATGGTCATTCATACAATTCAGATTACAGTGTATCATTCTCATTCACATACCATAATACATATATCAAAATGTTTAAAGAGAATGTTTATTCCAGCTTGTTTTATAAAGTGATCACAGTGATATAAAGGAAGTCACAATAGTCCTTTCATTCCTCAGCCTGTGCCTCTTTTCCCTCTGCTTTTAGACTTCTATCCTTTCCTTTCCATCCAGTAACTACTGATTTCTCTGTGCCCACCCCAGACCTGTCCATTCATGGAGAAAATTATTTTGATGAACACATGCACAGTAAAGCATTGCTTTCATAATGAGTTACCACTCCCAGGATTACTTATAAAAGCTACCTAGGTAGAGAAAGCACTGCTTATACAAAATGAATGAATTTCTATCACTTACCATAGTAAGGATGTATATTTTCATAGAAGCCCTTTCTTGGCATCAGGTAAACCAAACTATGCTGAAAAATAGTATTCTGTCTATGTTGACAGAATTAAATTTAATTAACCAATGCTATCTATATAGGATGAATATATTTTTCTAGAACAACTTTCTGCTTTCCATACATACTAAAAAAGAACTGTAACAAGTTAGGTTTTCTATTGTAAATTGCTACTAATTGTCAATTTAGATGTAAGACTATTTCCTAGATGCTTGCTAAATGAATTATTCAGATTTCTCTAAGTTAGGCTGAGGATCAACTAAGTCCAAAATATCAGTGGCTTTAATACTTATTTCCCATTCAAATTATAGTGGTTATGCCTTTGTATTTATTGGGCTGTGGTCAGTGTGGTCAGTGTTCAGATCTGCAGTATTGTCTTCTCAGAGACTCAGGCTGAAGGAGCAGCCCTGCCTGAGACATGCTGTTACATTAACAATGGTCATAAACAGAAGAGGCAAAATTAAACAATATGAGCACATTTAAAGCTGCTTCTTAGAAGTAGCATATTTCATGTCCTCTCATGTTCTGTTAGTCAAAACGAGTTTCATGAGCAACCCTGACAACTGGGTAGAGAAAAACTCGGCCTATAAGGACTCGTTGCAAGAGTGTGGAAGAAGTCAAAAACTGAGCCCAATGATACAAAAATTACCACTGTAAATAATGTGTTAGGGATGTGATTAAACAATATAGCCGATTTTCTTGTCTTTTACAAATCCCTCCTGGTGGCCAGAAGCTCAGTCTTTGGAGTCAGGCAGCCATGATGAGACTAAAACTCTGACACTCACTAGCTGTTTGATCTGGAGCAAACCCTCTCTGTCTCAGTTTTCTCAACTGAAAAAAAAAAAAAAAAAAAAAAAAAAAAAAAAAAAAAAATATATATATATATATATATATATATATATATATCAGTCTCAGAGCTTTATTCTAAGTATTAAATGAGGTACATAATGTAAAAATCTTGAATACCCTCTTAGAATTTTGTACATTAATATGCTTTCCATCTCTCCCTCATCCATCATCTCTACACCTCATACCCCTTTAATTCTGAAAAGTTCAAGCAATGTGCAATTTAAATAGTCATTTTTAATACTATTTTGCATGAATCACTCTTGTCCTTAATCAAATAAAATGACCTTTTTTTTTTTTATCATTTGTCACATTGTTCCTGCAAAGGTATATGATATGAAAACAATTAATCTGGGAAGGGAGTAGAAAAATTTCATAATAAAATATTGTGTAAAAGTAAGCTCAAGTGAGCAGGCCATTTTACGTTCTGACATTCTAGTGCTCATGACTTTTCACGAAAGCAAATTATCCAAAACAGTGAAAATTTTGTACACTCCCCCTGTTCTTTCTAGTGCAAGTGACTACATGTTATTATATTTATTTCACACTAAACTGTTAGCCAGTAGCTTGATTGTTATGTATTTCTAAATGAAGAAAATGTTATATAGGCTACAATGATCCTCACATACTTAAGACATGATCTACATGTTGAGCATGTGATAGTTTCCAGAAGATAAGAGGCCACTTCTCAGAAGCTAAATCTATTTCCAAAAAAAAAAAAAAAAAATCGTAAAGGAAATCTTGGAACATATTAAATGAAAATTTCTAACCAAAACCTTAGCATTACTTTTGTTCATTCAAGTGTTCATTGGTTAGGAAAATGGTTCTTAGTATGGAGCTATACCACTTAGGGAAACAGAGGGGAGTGATTTCCTCCAGTGAGTCTGTGGCATGCAACAGTCTAATGAGGTTCAATAGGGCCCATCAAGAGCCCAGTGAATGACCATGTATGAAAAATCCCTTAAATAGACCAAAAATATATGACTCACATTATAAAGGTTGATACTTCACCATATTCTTTATTTTTTGGAAGAAATAATTTATAAAAAATTTTATGTTGGGCCTAAAAAATGCCTTAGACATTTACATTTTATTCACTTGGATTTATCTAGGATTATTTAGCTTAGGGCATGAGATGCTGTTGTATACGAGGATGTTGCAAAGGAGGTAGTGAAATGAGGGTGAAAATGATTGAGATTTGGTTTGTGATAAGGAAATGGAATTTGTTCTGGGTAAAAGGATTTTTCTGAGGCAGAGAGCAAGACTCCCAAGAACTAACAGTTGCTGGAGAAAACGATAGGTCAGAGCAGTGTATTTGGTAAGTTTTATATTTTTGCTTCTTTCAACTGTGTTTATTTGTAAATATCCCTTGCAAAGACAGAGAAACCTGGTAACTGGATTTTTAATATTTATATTTATGTATAATAGAAACACTGGACAAGTAATAGTCATTTTGATATTTTATCTTCAAAAGATACACACTCACATTTAACTGAACTCATCCTGACTGCAAAGAAAAACACAATGAATTCCCAGAAATTGCAAAAAATTATGTCTGTTACATTTTCAGTTTCTTAAATATGTGATAGTCTAATTAACTTAAAGTAAAAAATACTGAGATGATTTCAGCTAATGATAAAACACTGTTGCCTACACAAACATGAATAAATGTCTTTCAGCTATGATAGCTTAATTTTGCAAGGAATTTTGTTATTATAAAACTACTATTACATCATGATAATCAAGTTTCTAAAAGAAACCGACTAGGTTTCAATTCTGTAAGATAATTAAAGGAATATGAGAGAATAAAACTATATTAAGAATGTGATTATGTCACACTAACTCTGTCTTAAAGGCTTTTTTAGAGATTAATTTAGTATTCTAAATATTTTTAAATAGTTATATGTATGGAAAGATGATTCACCTCACAGCAAATATTTGTACAACAGTTACTTTTTCTGCATACACCACTTCATATCAATAGGCTAATAGTATATAAATATCTGCTAACATAGATATACATATTAAAAAGGAAATGGGCAGCAAAAGCCAAGAACATTAATTTTCTTAAAGGTCCACTGTCACCTATAACTTGATTTTATTTGGGTTTATGACTTGATTTTCATTACATATTCATTCATATTTTTTCCAGGCACAGAGGCCAGGAAGCTACTAATTTTCATGGTGTTCTAAATACCTCAAGAAAAGGTTACTCTAGTTCTTTTTAGAGGTTACTAAATAGTTTATTAGACACTCTTATAGGAACACTTCTAATGTTCAGTGTTACTATTTTTGCCTTGAAACAGTTTGATGTACATAGCTCAGTCCTGAAAACATGCCTCGCTTGAGGGGTGATGTAAGGTTTATAGGTAAGATCTGTAAGAAACAACTTGCTCAGACCCAGAATATGTCATTGACCTCTCCTCCATGCTTGGCAACAAGGAGTAGTGTCTTTTCCTTAACATATTACATAAGATTTGATTGATTTTACTGTATGTGAATTTGAAATTGTTTAAAATTTGTATGTCTTGACATTTAATTTTTTTGAATAATAGCATAAGTTTTCTTTCTTCCTCAACGAGCTCATTTATGTATGTGTCTGTGTGTGTGTGTCTGGGTGTGGACTTTCTCTCTCATGCCTTTTGACTCCCACCCCAGCATCTTAAACTACTTAATTGAATAGCCACATCTCTGTTATCACTCTGTCTTACATTGAACACTCTTTAAATATAATAACTTTCTTATTTCAAATTTCAAAAGTTACTCCTTATATATAATGAGTTGATGGAAATATTTTAAACGTGAGGCTGGTAAATTGGATAGAATTAATATGACCACTACATGAAGCTATAAAAAATGTCAGCAGTTGGAATATGAAGAAAAAAGTGGGTCTAATTAGGAAGCCAAAGTCAAAACAAAGATCTAAAATCAGAGTACCAGGTTTGAATAATAGCAAGATTATAAAATCAAGTAACATCAAGAAAGGAGCCACAGATATCTTAACAGGATTGTTTGCTTTAGCTTGTAAGTGGGACTTTTCTCATCTGTAAAACTTGGCTGATTTGCTTTACCTTTTAAGAACAAGATGTGTGTATGGATGAGGCCATTTTGGGAGACAGATTCACCAATAATGACCCTACTTTGGCACAGCTACCTTGCTGAATTTCCATTTCCCAAATGAATACACATCTCACTGTAGTTCACATGACAGATAAAACAACAAAAAAAAATGTTCTAAATTTAATTGGAAGTATAGCCATCTTGTTTTTTTTTCCAGAACTTTTCTGAAACCACATTGCTCCCAGTTCAGCTCAACTTTGGAGTGATTTTCAAACTCATTTTCTCTCAACTTTTTTTTTCCACTTTAGATATCCAATAACTAAGTCATAAAACTTCCTCTCCTAAAAGTTTCTGACAGAGTTACTCCTACTTTATTCATCACTCTCCTTTTGAACTTACCAAAATGTACTGAAATTATGTATATTCCTGTCACTCTATAGCCTCCAGAAAAATGTGAAGATCTGTAGAACCAGGGCAATATTTTATTCCCTTTGCGGTAGGCATTCAAAGCAGAGTTGAGGAAAAATGAATGATTTAATGAATCCTTTTCATTTACAGTTACTATTTTGGTCCAACCATGGAAGAAATGACATTGATTTATTCCAACAAATATTTATTCAGCACCACTCACTAGCCTAGGACAAGGGCATACAACCCCGAACAACTTAGATGTGGGTATCTGTCCCCAACATATCCCCACTATTTTTTTGTAATTACCTTTCCTTGCTCTCCAGTATAATCAATCACTGCCATTAGGTACCTGTATGTATCATCCACCTAAGAATATTCTTTCCTTACAGTTCTTTCTTGTTTAACTATTCCTCTTACCTGCAATGTGCTTACCTATAACTCTACCACCTCATTAATGACAACTTTTTAACTCAAAAGTCACTTTTTAGGGAAGAAAAACTTTACCTAATTAATCCTATCTTAACTTCCTCTCTTTTTTATACCACGTTCACCTAGCAAGTATATATAAAATAATCTATTAATCCTATGAAATATAGGTAGATTTGGATTTAAATGATCCTGAGGTCAAAATTGTCTTATATTACTCCCATTTTTCAAAACAGCAACAACTATGCTCATCCACAAATCTTTTTTTTTTTTTTGTAAAAGCTTGTTAACTGAAACAATAAAAAGTTATATTGTCAAAAATATAACTTTGGATGTTTCTGTTATAATTATTTCAAAAAGTTAATTTCATGTGCCATTTGCATTCTTCTCTAGAGTTTATCTAGAAATCTAAATTTCAGTAGGAAAACAAATAAAACAGGAAGTTATAATAAATATAGTAAATTTAACTTTAAAACTAGGAAAAACTGACATATTCTCTTGCTAATGTCTCCTTGGTTTGCATCTAAATGTCTGTAGCTTTGAAAATTCTTGTTGCACCTCATTTTCCTTGTTTTTCTTTTAAATATTAGGTTATATTTCTACCATGAGTGATAGCTACAGAACTAAGATTCAACTGCAATGGTGTAATTATTCTCTTACCTTGAAAAATAATTGTTTATAGGTTTCTTATGATATTTTATAGTTAGTAAACAAAAAAGGTTAAAACTTACTAAGAAATTTGGAGTCTTTATTTTTTATTGTAAATCTTTATTTTCATTGTTGGAGAAAACTTTCAGAATAATAGCATTTGTAGAAGTTCTGTTTATAAGTTTTATATTCTGAAATAGTGAGACTGTCTTATAAGTTTCTAAAGGGCTACAATATTTCTGTTATAATATAAACCCCCTTTTACTTTTGCAAAGTAAGGTAGAAAGCTGTATAATATAAAAGTATATTTTTTAGAACTGGATAAACATTATATTAACTAAATCTACATAGGCAGGTTTTTCAGTTCACTTTTAGTGATTAAGTGGTTAATCAAGGAATGCTATAATACTATTTGAAATCTAAAACCTGATAATATTTTCAATATCATGGAGGAAACATAAAGAAAATAATTTTGTTCACATATTTTGATTAAACTTTAATTGCTATGTTAGCAAGACTGTTCAATTATTAGAAAATATCTATATTATATCCCCTAGTACTTCTCTGGAATCTTTAAAGAGCTGAAATAAAATAACTGCCAACCTAGATTTTATAACTGGTGAAAAGAACCTTCAAGAGTGAAATCAGACAAGAAGGTAGGGGGAGAGAGAGTGACTGCCATATAAATAAAAATTGAGAAAAAAAAATTGAGAGAAAGCTTTACAATCAGACTGATATTAATGAAATGCTGAAAGGATTCTTCAGAGAGAAACAAGGAAAAAAAGGGAAGCAGTGAGGAGTAACAAGAAGAGTAAATATTTGGGTAAATATTAATGGTTATTGGCTGTACAGAACAATAAACATATAATCTCACACTGCTTAAAATACATGTAGTGAATATTATGGGTAGGTGGTGGTGGCCGCATGGATTCTAACAGAGAGAGCAACTCAGATGGTGAAAGTACAAATCCAAATACAACATATGCAACAAATATCAGTAAGGATGTTGAGGAGTTCATCTCCCAGCCAGAAATCCTATGGATTTTTCAGGTCTGACCATATGCAATTACAAAGCCTTTACCTGAAGGGCCTCATGAGGGAAAGCTGTCTCCCTACACCAGATGTGGTGCACAGCAAATGTACTGCAGTCTGTGAATGGCATTGCAGACTTGCAGTCAGGAACTCAGGGTCCCCTGGCCAGCCATGCTCTTCTGAATATCTGCATTCCTATCCCAGGCATCTCTCTTCAAAGCTTTCTTTGTGTGGTGCCTTTCCAAGATATCTTCCTCAGAGTCTCTGCCAAAACCTACTAGCTTGGGGGGGGGGGCAGGAAGCTTTGAAGATCCTCTTCTACACTCTGACTCAATACTCAGTACTTTTCCACACTGAACCCTTCCCCTTTGCTCTTCCCTTAGTCTCAGGTTCATAAAAAGGCAGGAACCTTTTCTTCATGGTCCCTTAAGCAATGAGAAGACGATGATGACCCCCACATCTCTGCTAATTCACCTGACCCTCAACCAGTATGCCAGCCCTTGGGGAAAAATGGAACACGGAGGAGTTGGCCCTTTTCTCAGTTTAAACTTGCTTATACCATCAAGATAGGTGATGAAAATCTTGACCATTACTTTCATTTTGGCTTCTTGTTTTAATCAGCCATTCTGATATCTGGCAGCTCAGCTCTCTCCAGCTCAGCTGAGCTCCTGACAAAGATATGCCCTTGGACTTCTGAGGGTAAGTACATGGAACAAAATCATCACCCGCTAAAATAGCTATAAAGAATTACTGCATCTGTGTTGGATGAAGAGTAATAACAATAACTGGTCAGCATTACAAGCAGTGACTCCCTGCAAATGTAATAGACCCATATGGAAATAGAAGCCGAAACCTTAAGATGGCTGTTATTATCCAATTTGTTGGAAAGAGGGGTCTGAATTTTCAGGAAACCCTTTTGTTCCAGAGAAGCTTTGACCTTTTAAGCTCTTAACTAACAACCAGCAATATTATTCCAAGCAAAATCCCACAAAAAATTGCAGGCAAAAATATTCTAAATTTAACAGAACAGAACAATAAGGGCAAAAGAAAGAAAAGTAAAGGAAAGAAAAGAAAGGTTCAGCTTAAATTGAAAAGTGAGCACAGGAAAGAGATCTCAGATTGTAAGGTGACATGTTTTAAAATCATTTGTGAAAACAATATAAGAATTTTAAAGTTGTGAATGAGAAAACCTTTTTTGCCCTACTGTCTCTCTTCTAAAAACATTAGATAATGAATTTAATTTTAGAATGAGAAACAAAAATAGATGCCACGTAAGTCCCAAAATAGGTTTTAAGAGAAAATAAAATATAATAAGGAAGATGAAAGCATTCATATAGGCAATAAAAGCATACCAAAAATACATGGCTATAAACACAGCAAAATTATACCATACAATTTCTAAATTAGTTAACTATTTTAAGGAAATTATAGAAGTTTATGAAATAACTACACAGATCGAAATAAGAAACTCTCTGAAATAAAGTGAGTGGAAAATATATCTGTAAATATCTGACAGAACTCAGGAAACTTTGGAATTAATAGGAAAAAAATAATTTCTTAAAGAAAATCTAAGCTAAGAGGAACACATGAACAAGTAAACACAGCAGATAACGTCTTAGGAGAAGTAGGAGATGAAAAGGAGGTAAATTTTTAAAATCAATAATAAGTGAAGAAAAATGATAAAAAGAATTTGAGAAAAGTGATAGACATAGAAGATAGCAAAGAAACTTCAAACAATGTAAAATAACAATTATAAATTATAATTGAAGAATACTTTCCTGAAAGAAAAGATGACTTGAAAATATATAATAAAAGAAAACATTGCATACCTGAGAAAATTGACCCCAAGCAGCCAACACCAACAGATAGTGTCTTTTAAAACATAATTTAAAAATCCTTTTGACATTCTGTCAAAAACACTGAGTCACTTATAATGGAAAGAAAGTCAGTTAGTCATCAGAATCCTACAGCAAATCTTTACAGCAGAAGACCATGCAGAAATGTAATTATAAATCAAGGAAAGCAACAGATACACACAACCATATATAAAATAGATAAAAAAACAAGGATATACTGTATAACACAGGGAACTATATTCAATATATTGTAATAACCTATAATCAAAAAGGAATATATATCTACATATATATATAGATATATACACACATACGGACACACACACACACAAATTGCTTTGCTGTACACCTGAAACTATTGTAAATCAACTATACTTCAATTAAAAAAAGAGAAAGAATCCAGGAAAGCAAAATAAGAGGTGGATTTCATATCAATTCAAACTGACTTTCAACAATAAGGCCACAGCTTTGAGGAAAAATGTTAAAACTCAGGAAATATTATTCCCATGAGCCTTTCTGAGGAATCTGCTTAAGTCAAGCTTAAGACAAGGAAAACCACTGGAGACATACATAAGTACTTATGGTGAGCATTTAAAATATAGTAAGAGTATAGAAAACCTAAACAACATGATCAGTAAGATAGATATTATTGCACTTTATTAAATTTAAAAAATAATACTGGAGACTTCATTTCTTGAAGTTAACATGGAATACATCAATGTTCACTAAAATGTGGCCACAAATTAGGCTACAAAGAAAACTTCAGTAAGACAAAAAACTAATAACAATAAAAGGTATTCCTAAGGATAAAAGAGAAAAAAAATTAAGTAACTTGGATCAAAGGGTAGATAAAAATAAAATTACAGAATTAAAAATAGAATAAGATCATAAGATCAAATGCTACAAATAGCAATAAAAATCTATAAAACTTTAAAATTAAAAATAAAAAGTAGTATACACTCAAAAATCGGGAAAAGATAAAAATATTAAAAATATTGAAGGTAAAAATAGAATAACTAAAAATAATAAATTCAAGAGCTTTCCTTTGAAAAGTTCAACCAAATGGACCACTATCATAATAAAAATTAAATGGTTGGGGAGAGGTAAGATATCACAATTATTATTGAAGATATAAACAAAGTAATTTAAGTGTTCCAAACATCCCCAAGCACCTAAGCACAGATTATCCAGGAGAATCCTGCCAAATCTTTAAGCAATCAGATAATCTCAAACCTACTTAGCCTACACCAAGCATAGTAAAAGAAGGACTACTTCCAAACTAACTCATATAATGAATAGAGTATAATATTATTGTCAAATTCTGACTAAGATTTCTCAAAAAAAGTAAACAACCAATCAAATTCACTCATAAAAATCAAGGTAAAATACTAAATTCTAAAATTTATCCAACAGAATCCAGCAACACAATAACAAACATATTGTGATCAAGTGAGGTTTGTTCTAGTAATGCAAGGATGGTTCACTATTTAAGACATTCATTAATTTCTACGAATATATCACCTTAATGGATCTATGATAAAAGTCATATGATCTCAATAGATGCTAAAATGATGTTTGATAAAATTTAGTACACATTTACATTAAAATTCCTCTCTCTCTCTGTCTCTCACACACAGACACACACACACACACACACACAGACACACACACACACACACACACACACAAACATACATAAACTTGGTATCCCAAAACCAAAACCCTAATGTGGGAACACAGAAAACTTTCCTACAAAATCAGGAGCAACAGAAAAACACCCACTACTTTCACTAATATTTGTTTCACTTGGAGCTCAATATAATTTGACAAGAAAAAGCAGTGATAATTATAAAAGGAGCCATAAAATATGTTTATTTGCACATATGAATATATCCTAGTACAACCAGAAAATATCAATATGACCACTTAATAGACAGTTTAAGTAGTTAATGATCTTAGTAGATCATTAGTGTACTACCAAAAATAGTATCTATATATAAAAAAATGAGTTATAAGATACAATGTAAGAAAAGACTTCATTTACACTAAAAAAATTAAAGTAATATACTAAAGTGGAAATTGAAAAAGAAATGTATATGGGTAACATATGAAATAAACCATAAACATTGCTGAAAGATACTAAAGTAGATCTGGGCAAATAGAAACACATACCATGCTCTTGGTTACAGTCTCTATCACAAAGATGTCAATCTTCTGTGTTAATTTATAAATTTAAAGCAAACCCAATAAAAAATATTTTTTCTGTATCTAGAAAATTTGAATAAAAAATTGAATAAAATTTGAATAAAAATTTGAAGTTGAATAAAAAATGATTTGAAAGAGTAAACTGGTAGTAGATGCAGGACATTTTTGAAAAAAGGAAATCATTGTGGAGGGATATACCCTACCAAATGTCAAGACACACCCTTCTTTAATGAAAATAGTTTAGTATTGATGGGTTTTAAGTGAGACATACAAATGGAACAGGAAAAAAAATTCAAAAACAGAACAAATTGCTTATGGAAATTTAGTATACCATAAAGGCAGCGTTCAAAATCATAAAGGAAAAGATGGATTTTAAAATAAGTGATGATGTTATAATGAGATAGCCATATGGGATATAGTAAAATTAGAAAATTCCTTATTCACATATCAGGATAAATTCCAAATGAATCAGAGCAATGAATATAAAAAAAAATCATGAGGAACAGAATTTTAAAAATGGGTGAGTTCTTATAGAACCTAGGAATAGAAAAACATTTTTATAAATATGATTCAAGGGACTTCCTTGGTAGTCCAGTGGTAAAGAATCTGCCTTCCAATGCAGGAAATGCGGGTTTGATCCCTGGTTGGGGAAGTAAGATCCCACATGCCAAGTGTCAACTAAGCCCGTCTGGCACAACTATTGAGCTTGTGTGCCTCGACAAGAGAGCCTACATGCTGCAAACTACAGACTCCATACACCCTGGAGCCTGCACACCACAACTAGAGATAGAAAACCCATGTGCCACAACTAGAGAGAAGCCTGAGTGCCGCAGCTAGAGAGAAACCCGAGTGCTTCAGTGAAGAGTGCTCGCATGCCTCAAGAAAGATCCCATGTGCCACAACTAAGACCCGACACGGCCAAAAAATAAAAGGAAAATAAATAAATATAAGTATGATTCAAAAGTGACAGTGAAAAGGTTAATGAGTTTAATTAAATAATTATTTTTTTTAATTTCCACAAGCAGAGGAAAACTAACATACATGAAAAGTATTAACTCACATCACTCATAATTAGGAAAATGCAAACTCAAGCTATATAAGATTCCATGTATCACACATCAGGTGGGAAAAACATTCAGAATTCTTTCAACATACATTTTTAGGGAGTTTGTGGGGGAAAGGCCCAGCCATACGTTGCTAGATGGAATGTAAAATCGAATAACATCTGCAAATGAGATATTTGGAAATATCTGGCAAAATGTAAGATGTTATTACTATTTGACCCGCACTCTCATTTCTTGAAATCCATTCCAGAGAACCTTGAGAAAAATATGAAAGAACATATTAAAACCTATTTATTGCAGCATTATTTGTAATAGAAAAAGATTGGGAAAACTCAAAAACCCATCTCAGAGGTGGAAAAGGTACGGTACATGGAACATCTACACAAAAGAATACTATGCAGCTGTAAAGAAGAATGAAAATATCTCAGAGATATGGAATTGTTACCCAATGAGACTACACAAAAAAAGGGAAATATGGATAAAGTATTTTTAGTATGTCATTATTTATCTAAAATGGTTGGTGTATAGATAAATAGATTAGATCTTACATAATAGACAAGTAATGAGATAGACAGACCAACCAAAAACAGCTAATTTTAAAAATTATAAATAGGGGTGAGAGCGTACTTTAGAGGAGCTAGGGATAACAGCTAACCTCTCTTTGAATATATCTTATTTTCACTTTGATTTTGGAATCATGTAAGTATTGCACATACACATAGTTGTAAAACAAAATAAGTTTAAGAAGAGCAAATGGAAAGATTTCCTTCTATTTTAAGACTGAATAATATTCCATTGTACGTATATAACACATTTTCTTTATCCATTTGTCTTTTGATGAACACTGGGTTATATTGACTGTTGTAAATAACACTGTAGTGAACATGGGAGTGCAGATATATCTTTGAGATTATTTTAGATAAATATCTAGGAGTGGAAATTCTGGACTGAATGGTAGTACTGTTTTTAATTTTATGAGGAATCTCCATACTTTTTATCTACAGCACCCTTTCACATTTCCAACAATAGTATATACAAGGTGGCTAATGTTTCCACATGCTCTCCAACATTTGTTATCTTTTTTTTTTTTTTGATAATAGTGATCTTAACATGTGTGAAGTGACATCTCATTGTGGTTTTTATCTGAAGTTACCTGATGATTAGTGATGTTGAATACTTTTTCATATACCTGTGGGCCATTTGTTTATTTTCTTTGGAGAAATGTATATTCAAGTCCATTTTAATTAGGTTATTTTTATTTTTAAAATTTTTTGCTAATGAGTTGTAGGAGATCCTTATGTGTTTTGGATATTAACCCCTTATTAGATAAATGGTTTGCAAATATTTTCTCCAATTTCATAGATTGCCTTTTCACCTCTGTTGATTGTTTCTCTTCTTCTATAGAAGCTTCTTAGTTTGATGTAGATGAACCTTGAAGCCATTATTCTAAGTGAAATAAGCCAGCCACAGAAGGTCAAACACTGCATGATTCCACTTCTATGAGGTATCTCAGACTCACAGAAGCAAATAATAGAATGGTGGTTTCCAGGAGCTGGTGTGTGGAAAATGTTCTAGAGATATGCTATACAAAATAGCACCAATAGCTAGCAACATGGTATTGTGCACCTCAAAATATGTTAAAAGGATAGATCTCATGTTAAGTTTTCTTACCACACACAAAAAATACACAAAAGAACAGAAAATTTGTGGAGGTGATGGATGTTTAGCATCTTGATTGTGGAGTTGCTATCATGAATGTATGCATATGTCCAAACTCAACAAGATGTATGTATTAAATATGTGTAATTTTTTTACAACAATTATACCTCAATAAAGTTAAAACAAAAAAGTAAAACAATCCCTAATAATCCAGTATTTTAATTAGGTATCTACTTAATGACATAATCTCACAGAAAGGAACCACCTCAAGGGACTTTAAAAGTTTATAGTTTTGTTGTTATTACCTAGTAGAATATTCTTTATGAAAAAACACACCAAAAAAAGAAAATATTAAACTGTTTCAGAAATCATAATGATATTGGTGCTGATGATACTTATTTTGTGAGACACTTAAATGTATTCTATGGAAAAATCAAATGAGTAATTATAAAGTGATGTTGAGAAGTGAGATTTCTGGTAATGCTGAAAGGAGATATAGATGTAAGATTGATGAGGTAAACTAAAATTCCTGTAGTCCTTATTTTTAATAGGAAGTATACATATATAAACAGAAATGATTTATTTATCTTTAATGTGTGTGTTGGGGGTGTATCGGGGTGTGTGTGTGTGTGTGTGTGTGTGTGTGTGTGTGTAGCCTAGCTCTGACTGCTGAAGCAACTGAGAACCAAGAAACAAGTCAGTAGCAATGAGCCTCCTTAGCACCCAGAATGTTGGATCTAAATAATATTTTCCATTAAATGGTATCAAAGCTCTTTGGAGAACTGACTGATTCCCAGTATGAAGCAGGAAATTATAGTCTTGGAACATTTTGTCATATCAAAAATAAAGGAAACTATCAAAAACACTAGAGTGGGCTTCCCTGGTGGCACAGTGGTTGAGAGTCCGCCTGCCGATACAGGGGACATGGGTTCGTGCCCCAGTCCAGGAAGACCCCACATGCTGTGGAGCAGCTGGGCCCATGAGCCATGGCCACTGAGCCTGCGCATCCGGAGCCTGTGCTCTGCAACGGGAGAGGCCACAACAGTGAGATGCCCGCGTACCACAAAAAAAAAAAAAAAAAAAAAAAAAAAAACACAAAAAAACCCCACTAAAGTTATATCAAAATGAGCCAGGAAACAATGTGAATATTGTGCCACAAGAAAAAGGATAATTTAATCATTAATTGAAATCACAACTGCAAAACACACCAAATATTCTTTAGGGACTAAAACATACCAAGTATGTTTAATTCTTGAACTTATAAAATTATTAACAATTTCTTAAAATTCACTTTAATCTTTAGAGGATGCTAAGGAATCACTTTACTATACTGAATAATAGTATAAAGGGAAAGAAGTTATCCTTTTTTTCCCCTAAATAACAGTAACTCAGGGTAACCATATACATGCTGAAAGAATTTTTCTTTGTAGAATAATTCCAGCTAATAAGCAAATAAAAATGATAGAAATAGAGTACTATATTCAGTAGCTGTTAGCATCACAACAGAAAAGAAAAAAAAAGACACATGTACCTTTTGATACAAGTACACATAATCGCCTATGAAGAAATCTTTTAAAATTTCCACCTGAATTTGACCAAGCCTCTAGATATAGTTAAAAAATTTTAGGAAATACAACCAAGAGAGAAGCATGTTTAATGGTACCACAGGGATGCAATCACCAAATTGCAGAATTTGTGAAACTTTATAGGACAGATGTCCCAGTTCTTTGAGATAAAGTGCAAAGGGAGCTGGGGAAATTGTTAGTTCACAACCTCTTTGGGAGCTTCCAGGGTGTAATCTGAAACTGACTCCTGTACAAGGAGGCCACGGAGACTGAAGAAAGCAGCAGACCACTCCATGTTGGTAGGTGGCAAGTTTAATAAGCTAGGGAAATTATGAGGCTTGTCTCGAGTGGCCCTTAGAGAACTAATTTTCTACACTCACCCGCTAAGTTTATATACAGGCTTTAATTGGGTTCAGTCACATATATTATCCAGATAGTCTCAACACCACATATTGTCTCAAGGCTATATCCTTGTGGCAGTTTCTGGGAATGGAAAAGGCAAGCAGAATGCACATTCCAAGAATGGGGGTGGGCAGTGGGGAGTAAGGAGCCTCCAATTGCCTGGGTCCAGTTCACATGGCAAGTGGTGGTCACATCTTCTCTATGACCTCCTCCAACAGAAATATATTAGGAGAATGTATAAATTAAGAGACTGAGGGGGACATATCAATGAATCTTAATCTTTGTATCTTATTTGGATTCCAATTAAATAATTTAATAAAACTGTATAAGACAGGAAGTTATAAAAACAGGAAATTATTACCAGATTGATACTAAGGAATTGTAGCAATTTTATTCGGTGAGATCATGTTTTTATTTTCTTTAAAAATCATTATATATATTATATATACGCATATATACATATAATTGCAGATTAAATGATGACTGGGATTTGATTCAAAACAATCTAGAGACTAGGAAGGAAATGGTTGAGGTATAGAAAAAATAATATGGTTGTGTACTGATAAATTTAAAATAGGGTCATGTGTACATCTAGTTCATTAAACTGGTTTCTTCACTCTTACAATATACTTGAAAATCACCAAAATAAAAAGTTAAGAAATAAAGCAAAATATATGCAAAATTTAAGTTCATGACAATTATAACACAAAAGGTGAGAAGAGGAAGAATTAACTTATTCTATGAATCTAGGATGATTTGGGAAGTAATAAATAAATTACATTAAATTAATAAATAAAGGATATCTGTTGCAATCTCTAGGGTAATACTATAAGAACAGTAGAAGTTTATGTAATTTACATACTAATAGAATTGAAAATATAAAATAATAAAAGATTAATCTGAAAGGAAAAGAAAAATTAACATGAAACACATGAACAAACAAAAAATAGCACACTTGTAGATATAAATTCAAATATCTTAGTAATTAAATGTGAATAGATTATTACAATGAAAAGACAAGGCTCCAAGACTATTTTTGAACAGATTATATATTGCTTACAAACATACATTAAATATTAAGACAGAATCACTGAAATTAAAATGGATGAAAAATGATATACCATGCAAACATTAATCAAAAGAAGTGAGTTCAGCTATGAGATTAGACGTTTTTTCTTTAAGACAAAAATAATTACTAGAGATAGAGATACATCATACTAATAAAAGGATGAATCCATTAGAAAGATATAATTTCAAGTTTTATTTACCAAATATTATTGCTTCAAATATATAAAGCAATAATTAAAATAACTCAAAAGGTAAACACATGAATCAATAATCATAATTCATCTCTCTTAATAATTGATAGAAAAAGACAAAAATCAATAATGATACAGCAAATCAGAGAGATTCAGTTAGTGATTTTTGCTTTTCTGACACATAAAGAAGGCTGCACAGAACAACAGCAGAATACATGTGAACGCTTATGAAAGAACACTTATGAGAACTGACGATATGCAGAACTATGAAAAAGGTCTCCTTGAATTCTAATTTATTCTCTAGTTACAGTGAAATTGAGCTAAAAACAATTTTAAAAATTATAAATTCAATAACAAACTTTCTAAATAATCCAGTAGATCAAAGAAGAAATCTCAATGTGAATTACAAAATATTTATCAACTATTGATTCTGAAATTATGATGTATTAGAACTTGTGGGATAAAGCTAAAGCTCTGCTCAGAGAGAATTATAAGATGAAATGCATTTTTTAAAAACATGAGAAACTGAAAGTGAATTATCTAGGTCTTCATTCATGAAGTATAAAAAGAGTAGCAAACTAAACCAAACAGAATGGAAGAAAACAAATAATAGGATTACAGAATAATGAAACAAAAACAAATGTGCAATAGAGAACATGCAGTAAGCCATAATTTGGTTATTGGAATAAATGATTAAATTGATTTAAAAAATAAATTTAAGGAAAAAACTTACCAATATTAGGATTAGAAAATAGAAAGACATCACTTGAAGATTCTAATGACTATAAAATATGAGAATACCATGAAGAGCTTTATGCCAATACATTTGAAAATGTTTATCAAATTAGCACATCTCTTGGAAAAAAATCTCTCTCCAAAACTGGCACAAGAATAATTTAAAAAATATGAATAGTCCTATGCCTATTAAAGTAAGTTAATCTGTATTAAAAATGCTTCCACAAAATATTCCCACCCCAAAACACGTAATTGGTAAACTCTCCAAATATATATAAAGAAATAATACCAATCATGTACAAACTCTTCCAGAGAACAGGAATAAAAGGAGCACATCTTAGTTCATTTTATGAAGACAGAATCTCCTCAATAGCAAAACTAGTAAGGACATAACAGGAAAAAAAATTAAATAATGCAGGCCAATCTCTAAATCTCTATCATGAACATAAAGGTTTAAAAAGAAAGATACTACTTTATTATCATGTTACATTGATTCCACGAGTGTGAAATTGATTCAACATCCAAATAACAATTGTAGTTCTTCATATCAACAGAATAAAGGAGAAAAATCAAGTATTTATTTCTATATAGGAAAACATTGAATACAATTCAATGAAAACTAATAGTCAAATAGAAATATAAGGAGAACTTTCTTAATTTGATAAGGAATTTCCACAAAAATAAAATTCTATGGCAAATGATAATTGCAAATTATTGACAGCTTTCTCATGTAATAAGAAAAACATTTGCTACAACTACTGCCCTTGAATATTTTTCTGGAGATAATAGCCAATATAATAATACAAGGAAAGAAATAAACATTGGGAGATAAGAAATAAAACTATTGAGAAGTTGGGATCAAGATGGTGGAGTAGGAAGTTCCTGAGTTCGCCTCCTCTCATGGGTACCACAAAATTACAACTACTTACACAGCAACTATTACTGAGAATAACCTGAAGACTAGCAGAAATGATTTTGCACAACTAAAAATATAAAGGAGGAGCCACAATGAGACAGCTAACAGAAGATCTGATGTAGTATAATTAGGATCCACATCCTTGGCACAGCAACCAATAAGCAGGAAGCACATCACAACATAGAAGGTCCTCCCTGAGAAGCAAGGGGTTCGAGCCTCATATTCAGCTCCCCAGCTGGGGGCGCTGCATTGGGAAGACAAGCTCCTAAAACATCAAGCTTTGAAAACCAACAAGGCTTACATTTAGGAAAACCAGAGAGCTGTAGGAATCCACCTCCACTCTTTATTTATTTTTTAAATTTTTACTGGAGTAGAGTTGATTTACAATTTTGTGTTAGTTTCAGGTGTACAGCAAAGTGAATCAGTTATACATATACATATATCTGCATTTTTTGTTTGTTTAGATTCTGTTCCCATATAAGTCATTACAGAGTACTGAGTAGAGTTCCCTGTGCTATACAGCAGGTTCTTATTAGTTATCTACTTTATATATAGTAGTGTGCATATGTCAATCCCAATCTCCCAATTTATCCCTCCTCATCCCCTGTTAACCATAAGTTTGTTTTCTACGTCTGTAACTCTACTTTTGTTTTGTAAATACGTTCTTTTGTACCCTATTTTTTTAGATTCCACATATAAGCAATATCATATGTATTTGTCTTTCTGTGTCCGACTTACTTCACTCATTATGACAATCTCTAGGTCCATCCATGTTGCCGCAAATGGCATTATTTTGTTCTTTTTTATGGCTGAGTAATGTTCCATTTTATATACATACCACACCTTCTTTATCTATTCGTCTGTCGATGGACATTTTGGTTGTTTCCATGTCCTGACTATTGTAAATAGTGCTGCAATGAACATTGGGGTGCATGTATCTTTTCAAATTATGGTTTTCTCCAGGTATATGCCAAGGAGTGGGATTGCTTGGTCATACTGAAGTTCTATTTTTAGTTTTATAAGGAACCTCCACACTGTTCTCCATAGTGACTGTATCAATTTACATTCCCACCAACAGTGTAGGAAGGTTCCCTTTGGTATCACCTCACACCAGTCAGAATGGCCATCATCAAAAAATCTAAAAAACAATAAATGCTGCAAACTCCATTCTTGAGAGGCATGCACAAAAGTTCACATGCCCAGTGTCCAGCATAGATGCACTTAGTTTGAAAAAAACCTGGGTCAGATCCATTTACTGATCTTAGAAAACCTCCCAGAGAGACAGGAAGCAGTTAGTATTATCTTCAGGAACAGAGACTCTGGTGGCAGCAATTTTTGCTATCTTGTTGTATAGTCCTGACACCAGTGTGACAGGAGAAATTTTGGCATTCTCTCTTTAGCCTATTAGCTCTGGGGGATTGCCCTGCCAACCAGTGCCTGCAGCATTCACACAACACCAGGCTTTGCAGCCAGTTGCATCGGGGTACCATGCCTACACCAGTGGGCCTACAACAGTTGCATGCAGCTGGGCTTCTTAGTCAGCCATGCTGAGGTCCCAAGAGGCCTGACCCACCCACCAGTATGACCACAAATACCATGTAAGACAGGGCTTCAAAGCCAACTGGGTCAGAGACCTCACTTTCCTACCAACATTCCAGCAACAGTTGACTACACCACAACAGAAGGCAGCATGCAGCCCACACAGGGGACACCTCTGGAGCATCTGGGTCTGGTGGTCAAAGCAGAGCATGTTGCTAGGCCCTACAGGACATCTACTACATAAGACATTTCTCCAAGATGGGGCAATATAATGGACCTATCTAATATATAGAAAGAATTAGGCAAAATGAGAAGACAAAGGTGTATATTACAAATAAAAGAACAAGAAAAAAACTCAGAAAAACCACTACATAAAAGAGATAAGCAACCTCCTGAAAAAAATGTCAAAGTAATGATCATAAATATGCTCAAAGAACTAGTAGAAGAATGGGCGGACACAGTGGGAATATCAGTAGGAAGTTAAGAAAATATAACAAAGAACCGATTAGAGCTGAAGAATACAGTAACTGAAATGAAAAATATACTAGAGGGAACCAATGGTGGATTAGATGATACAGAAGAACAGACCAGTGATCTGGAAGACAGACTAGTGGAAATCACACAAGCCCAGGCTGGAGATGGGGGTGGGGGAGAAGAATTAAAGAAAGTGAAGATAGTTTAAGGAACCTCTGGCACAACATCAAGCATACTAACATTCATATTATAGAGGTACCAAAAGAAGAAGTGAGAGGGAAAGGGGCATAGAACTTATTTGAAGAAATAAGAGCTGAAAACTTCCCTAACCTGAGGAAGGAAACAGAAATACAGGTCCAGGAAGGACAGAAGTCCCAAACAAGATGCAGCCCAAGAGGTTCACACCAAGACACATTATAATTAAAATGGCAAAAAGTAAAGACAGAGAATCTTAAAAGCAGCAAGAGAAAAAGCAACTAGTTATATACAACAGAACTCCCATAAGGCTATCAGCAGACATTTAAGCAGAAACTTTGCAGATAAGAAGGGAGTTATATGATATATTAAAAGTGATGAAAGAAAAAGCCAAACAAACAAGAATAATCTACGTGGCAAAATTATTATTCAGAATTGAAGGAGAAAAAAAAAATTGAAGGAGAGATAGAGAACTTTACAGACAAGCAAAAGCTAAGAGTTTATCACCTCTAAACTGGCCTTACAAGGAATATTAAAGTGGCTCCTTTAAGCAGAAAAGAAACGGCCATAATTAGAAATAAAAATGGTTGAAAGAAAAAAAATCTCACTGGTAAAGGCAAACATATAATGAAGTTAGTGGGTCTACAACATATAAAGCTAGTAATAAGGTTAAAAGAAAAAAGTGGTAAAATCGTCTACATCTAAAATGAATACTTAGGGATACACAAAATAAAAAGATGTAAAATATAAAACATTGGGGGAAATGTAAAAATTTAGGACTTTTATATGCATTTAACCTTAAGAGATCATCAACTTAAAATAGACAGATGCATATGTAAATCATTATATATGAACCTCAAACTAACCATGACTAAAAACATATAATAGATACACAAAAAATACAGAAAAAGGAATCCAAACATAACACTAAACGTAGTTATTAAATCATACAGGAAGTGAGCAAAAGAAGAAGAAAGGAGCAGAGAAGAACTACAAAAACAGCTGAGAACAATTAACAAAATGGCAATAAGTATATACATACCAAAAATTACTTTAAATGTAAATAGAAAAGAGGCTCAAATCAAAAGACATAGGGTGGCTGCTTGAATAAAAACAAGCAAGGCGCATGTATAAGTTGCATACAAGTGACTCATTTCAGCTCTAACAATACTCACAGACTGAAAGTGAAGTGATGGATAAAGATATTCCATGCAAATGGAAACAAAAAGAAAGCTGAAGTAGCAATACTTGTATCAAACAAATTAGACTTTAAAACAAACACTGTAAAAGAGATAAAGAAGAACATTACATAATGATTGAGGGATCAATCCAATAAGAAAACACAACACGAGGTAGCCTCATCCACCAGAGGGCAAACAGCAGAAGCAAGAAGAACTACAATCCTGCAGCATGTGGAACAAAAACTGCATTCACAGAAGGATAGACAAGATGAAAAGGCAGAGGGCTATGTACCAGATGAAGGAACAAGATAAAACCCCCAGAAAAACAACTAAATGAAATGGAGATAGCCAACCTTCCAGAAAAAGAATTCAGAATAATGACAGTGAAGATGATCCAGGACCTTGGAAAAAGACTAGAGACAAAGATCGAGAAGATGCAAGAAATGTTTAACAAGTACCTAGAAGAATTAAAGAACAAACAAACAGAGATGAACAATAAAATAACTGAAATGAAAACTACACTAGAAGGAATCAATAGCAGGATAACTGAGGCAGAAGAATGGATAAGTGACCTGGAAGACAGAATGGTGGAATTCACTGCTAAGGAACAGAATAAAGAAAAAAGAAGGAAAAGAAATGATGAAAGCCTAAGAGACCTCTGAGACAACATTAAATGTACCAACATTCGCATTATAGGAGTCCCAGAAGGAGAAGAGAGCGAGAAAGGACCCACAAAAATATTTGAAGAGATTATAGTCGAAAACTTCCCTAACATGGGAAAGGAAATAGCCATCTCATTCCAGGAAGTTCAGAGAGTCTTATACAGGATAAACCCAAGGAGAAGCACGCTGAGACACATAGTAATCAAACTGGCAAAAATTAAAGACAAAGAAAAATTATTGAAACCAGCAAGGAAAAAATGACAAATAAAATACAAAGGAACTCCCATAAGAGTAATAGCTGATTTCTCAGCAGAAACTCTACAAGGCAGAAGGGAGTAGCATGATATACTTAAAATTATGAAAGGGAGGAACCTACAACCAAGATTACTCTACCCAGCAAGGATCTCATCCAGATTCGATGGAGAAGTCAAAAGCTTTACAGACAAGCAAAAGCTAAGAGAATTCAGGACAGCCATACCAGTGCTACAACAAATGCTAAAGGAACTTCTCTAAGTGGGAAACACAAGAGAAGAGAAAACCTACAAAAACAAACCCAAAACAATTAAGAAAATGGTTATAGGAGCATACAAATTGATAATTACCTTAACATGAATGGATTAAATGCTTGAAACAAAGACACAGGCTCACTGAATAGACACAAAAACAAGACCCATATGTATGCTGTCTACAACAGACTCACTTCAGATCTCGGGGCACACACAGAATGAAAGTGAGGGGATGGAAAAAGATATTCCATGCAAATGGAAATCAAAAGAAAACTGGAGTAGCAATACTCATATCAGATAAAATAGACTAAAACAAAGAATGTTACAAAAGACAAGGAAGGACACTACATAATGATCAAGGGATCAATCCAAGATGGAGATATAACAATTATAACTATATATGCACCCAACATAGGAGCACCTCAATACATAAGGCAACTGCTAACAACTATAAAAGAGGAAATCGACAGTAACACAATAATAGTGGGGGACTTTAACACCTCATTTACACTAGTGGACAAATCATCCAAAATGAAAATAAATAAGGAAACAGAAGCTTTAAATGGCACAATAGACCAGATAGATTTAGTTGATATTTATAGGGCATTCCATCCAAAAAGAGCAGATTACACTTTCTTCTCAAGTGCACATGGAACATTCTCCAGGATAGATCACATCTTGGGTCACAAATCAAGACACAGTAAATTTAAGAAAATTGAAATCATATCAAGCAACTTTTCTGACCACTAAGCTATGAGATTAGTAGTGAATTACAGGGACAAAATGGTACAAAATACCAACACATGGAGGTTAAACAATATTTTATTAAATAACCAAGGCATCACTGAAGAAATCAAAGAGGAAATCAAAAAATACCTGGTGACAAATGACAATAAAAACAAGATGATCCAAAACCTATGGGATGCAACAAAAGCAATTCTAAGAGGGAAGTTTATAGCTATACAAGCCTACTTCAAGAAACAAGAAAAAATCTCAAATAAACAACCTAACCTTATACCTAAAGGAACTAGAGAAAGAACAGAGAAAACCCAAAGTTAGCAGAAGGAAAGAAATCATAAAGATCAGAGCAGAAGTAAATGAAATAGAAACAAATAAAACAATAGCAAATATTAATAAAACTAAAAGCTGGTACTTTGAGAAGATAAAGAATAATTGATAAACCATTAGCCAGCCTCATCAAGAATAGAGGGAGAGGACTCAAATGAATAAAATTAGAAATGAAAAAGGAGATGTTAAAACAGACACCGCAGAAATACAAAGCATCCTAAAAGACTACAACAAACAACTCTATGCCAATAAAATGGACAACCTGGAAGAAACTGACAAATTCTTAGAAAGGTATAACCTTCCAAGACTGAACCAGGAAGAAATAGAAAATATGAACAAACCAATCACAAACACTGCAATTGAAACTGTTATTAAAAATCTTCCAACCAGCAGAGATCTAGGACCAGATGGCTTCACAGGTGAATTCTGTCAAACATTTAGAGAAGAGCCAACACCCATTCTTCTCAAACTCTTCAAAAAATTGCAGAGGAACACTCCCAAACTCATTCTACGAGATCACCATCACCCTGATACCAAAACCAAACAAAGATACTACAAAAACAAAGAAAATTAAAGACCAATATCATTGACGAATATAGATACAAAAATCCTCAGCAAAATACTAGCAAACAGAATCCAACAACACATTAAAAGGATCATACACCATGATCAAGTGGGATTTATCCCAGGGATGCAAGGATTCTTCACTATACATAAATCAATCAATGTGATAAACCATATGAACAAATTGAAGAATAAAAACCATATGATCATGTCAATAGATGCAG
Source organism: Phocoena phocoena (assembly GCF_963924675.1). Taxonomy (NCBI): domain Eukaryota; kingdom Metazoa; phylum Chordata; class Mammalia; order Artiodactyla; family Phocoenidae; genus Phocoena; species Phocoena phocoena. Next base: position 27,879,309 of record NC_089235.1, on the reverse strand, counting down.
AAAAAGCTTTTGACAAAATTCAACACCCACTTATGATAAAAACTCTCCAGAAAGTGGGCTAAGAGGAAACCTACCTCAACATAATAAAGGCCATATACAACAAACACACAGCAAACATCATTCTCAATGGTGAAAAACTGAAACCATTTCCTCTAAGATCAAGAACAGGACAAAAATGTCCACTCTCACCACTATTATTCCACATAGTTTTGGAAGTCCTAGCCACAGCAATCAGAGAAGGAAAAAGAAATAAAAGAATACAAATTGGAAAAGAAGAAATAAAACTGTCACTGTTTGCAGATGACATGATTCTATACATAGAGAATCCTAAAGATGCCACCAGAAAACTCCTAGAGCTAATCAATGAATTTAGTAAAGTTATAGGATACAAAATTAATGCACAGAAATCCCTTGCATTCCTAAACACTAATGATGAAAAATCTGAAAGAGAAATTAAGGAAACACTCCCATTTACCATTGCAACAAAAAGAATAAAATACCTAGGAAAAAACCTTCCTAGGGAGACAAAAGACCTGTATGCAGAAAACTATAGGACACTGATGAAAAAAAATAAAGATGATACCAACAGATGGAGATATATACCATGTTCTTGGATTGGAAGAATCAATATTGTAGCAATGACTGTACTACCCAAAGCAATCTATAGATTCAAAGCAATCCCTATCAAATTACCAATGGCATTTTTTATGGAACTAAAACAAAAAATCTTAAAATTTGTATGGAGACAAAAAAGACCCTAAATAGCCAAAGCAGTCCTGAGGGAAGTAAACAGAGCTGGAGGAATCAGACTCCCTGACTTCAGACTATACTACAAAGCTACAATAATCAAGACAATATGGTACTGGAACAAAAACAGAAACATTGATCAATGGAACAAGATAGAAATCCCAGAGATAAACCTACGCACCTATGGTCAACTAATCTATGACAAAGGAGGCAAGGATAGACAATGGGGAAAAGATAGTGTCTTTAATAAGTGGTGCTGGGGGCTTCCCTGGTGGCACAGTGGTTGAGGATCCACCTGCCGATGCAGGGGACACGGGTTTGTGCTCCAGCCTGGGAAGACACCATATGCCGTGGAGTGGCTGGGCCCATGAGCCATGGCCGCTGAGTCTGTGCATCCGGAGCCTGTGCTCCACAACAGGAGAGGCCACAACAGTGAGAGGCCCGCATACCACAAAAATAATAATAATAATAAATGGTGCTGAGAAAACTGGACAGCTACATGTAAAATAATGAAATTAGAACACTCCCTAACAGCATACACAAAAATAAACTCAAAATGGATTAGAGACCTAAATGTAAGACAAGACCAGACACTATAAAACTCTTAGAGGAAAACATGCATAGTCACAACACTCTTTAACATAAATCACAGCAAGATATTTTTTGATCCACCTCCTAGAGTAATGGAAATAAAAACAGAAATAAACAAATGGGACTTAATGAAACTTAAAAGCTTTTGCACAGCAAAGGAAACCATAAACAAGACAAAAAGATAACCCTCAGAATGGGAGAAAATATTTGCAAACGAGTCAATGGACAAAGGATTAATCTCCAATATATAGAAACAGCTCATGCAGCTCAATATTAAAAAAAACAAACAACCCAGTCAAAAAATGGGCAGAAGACTTAAATAGACATTTCTCCAAAGAAGACATACAGATGGCCAAGAAGCACATGAAAAGCTGCTCAACATCACTAATTAATAGAGAAATGCAAATCAAAACTACAATGAGGTATCACTTCACACCAGTTAGAATGGGTATCAATCAGAAAATCCAAACAACAAATGCTGGAGAGGGTGTGGAGAAAAGGGAACCCTCTTACACTGTTGGTGGGAATGTAAATTGACACAGCCACTATGGAGAACAGTATGGAGGTTCCTTAAAAAGCTAAAAATAGAATTATCATATGATCCAGCAATAAAAAAAAAAAAAAACACTTGCAAATATATCTGCACCCAACATGGGAGTACCTAATACATAAAGCCAATACTAAAAAACATAAAGGAGAAATTAAAAGAATTACAATATTAGTAGGGGATTTTAACACCCTGCTACTTACATCAATTGATAGATCATTCAGATAGAAAATCAATATGGAAACATTGGCCTTAAACAAAACATTAAATCAGATGAACTTAATAGATATATACAGAACATTCTATCCAAAAAGAGCAGAATAAATATTTTATTCAATTTCACATGGAACATTCTCCAAAAAAGGTCACATGCTAGGCTACAAAATAAGTCTCAATAAATTTGACAAGACTAAAATCATATTAAGTATCTTTTATGACCACAAGGTAATAAGTGAATTCAGAAGATATATGAGTATATCAATAAATATGCCAGTAATGAACAATTAAGAAATGAAATGTCCAAAATGATGCCATTTACAGTAGTATCAGTACCATTTACAGTATAATATCTATAGCACAAATGTAACTATATATATAAATTGATATTAAATAAAATTCTATGTCTAATTACATACAAAATATATTTTGTATTATATATAAATATTTACATATTTTTCTATGTCCACACTGACATTTCAGGGCAGTGAGGAAAGAATAAATCCTTCAAAAATGGAATTAATTGGATATTCATATGAGGATAAGTGAATTTGTTCACTAACAGGCAACATAAAAAAATTCAATTCCAGATGTATTAAAATATAAATATAAATAATAAAATTCAAATATCCCCTTAGAAGGCAACCTGGAGGATGTATTTGTGACAATTGAGTAAGCAGTTATTCAACGGGACAAAAAGTGCACAAACCATAACAGACATGAGGACTTCTTGGGGACTTACAGCCCATGCTTTGCTCACGTATGAGGAAATCAGAGCCCAGACAGGAAACATTCTTGAATAGGCTCTACACCTCCAGGAAGCTCAAAATCAAAGACCAGCACTCCAATTTTCTGAATTAAGGTTTTGAGAACGATTTAACAATAGGACTTAATAAGATGCCTAGCCTTTTATTTTCCTTTGCTTTTTATAGCACTTTATATGTCCCAGGTGGTGCTTTAAGCATTTTGCATATATTGAAGAATTTAATCTTCAAAACAACTGAATAAGGTGGGTTCTCTTATGATTATCTCTATTTTACAGACAACACCAAGAGAACAACACCAAGATCTTTAGTAACTTGCCCCAAATTACCCAACTGGTATGTGTAAAGCTAGGATTCTAACATAGAAAGCCTGAGTCCAGAGCCTGTACTCTTAACCACCATCTTTCACAAACACTGGAAGGTATAATTTCAATTCCTGTGTTTTAGTTTCAATTCATTTAAGTTCAGAACTGCATTATCTATAATTAGATAGGATTAATATTCGAATTTTTGCCACCAACTGTTTCTGAGCTAATTAAATTCAAATCTACATTTCCCAAAAGATCTTCTCCAGTCTTACAATACTGCATCCCTTTAAAAAAATGTTGGCATTATACTATGGCATTATACTTAATGTTGACATTATAATATGTTTTATCTTACATTTTCCACCTTCTATTGTATGTGATTTAATACCAGTATATATCACTCAACAATTGCCCCAATAAACTTACAATACTTTTCCTTTTGTGGTACTTGATCTATATTATTTCATGCTTTATTTTATATTTGCTGTATTCAGTTGCATATTATTTTATGTATACATATTTTACTACATGATTAAAATATTTCCTAAGGGCAGTCCTCTATTTTATTGTATTATTTTACATTATACTTTACTCGATGTTATTTTAATTTTATTTTATTTTGGTGTGGCATTGTGTTTCTACTCCCTTCTAGAGCTTAATATGTGTTGGCAAGCATCTAACACAATTATACAAATACTGTTGAAAGAATAAATGTTCTTATCAGTAAGGCATTTTGAAATTAATTCAACTGTGATTTTCAGATATTTTACTAACAAGACTAAAGGATAACTTGAGACATTGCATTTTATCTATCATTGTGTCCAGCTTTGTTCTAGGGAAGAAGTTAGAACAAGTTAGAGCTAATAAGGTCCTTCTCACTGTTGCTCAGGAGTTTCCAGTGATAGTCTTAGTGAAAAATTGCTCATAAACAGTATCTACGACTGCTTTCACTAATTTAGGTTCAGTGGTTAAACAATTTTAGAGACATAAAGAAAATACCTCAGTCTTTCTATCATATATGGGGGCATGTATCTCCCTGGCTGACTAATGTTAGTTCTTTAATTCACCATATCTTGGAATTTTGCTAATTAGCATTTGTTGAGAGCACATAAAGTAGCCCTGTTTAATTATTGAAAACCTGAAAAGTGTTTTGTGCTCTGCAGTCCAGAGTGTTGTTTTCAGTACTTATTATCTGAGAACAGGGGATTATGAGGATGAACATGGAAGGAGGAAGAAGAGGACAAAGACTTCTCAAGTAATTACCAAATATGTATAGTTTGGAGAGTAGAATGAAGGATAATCTACAGTAATTTTGAAAAATATTAAAAGGAAGTTTCAAGCCTTTTGTTTTCTTGAAAACATGCTCTCTATAACATTTAGTACAGTATAAGATTTCCTTATTTGTAAAATGGGGTTAATGAAATTAATTATCTAGCATCCATGAAGGATGTTGAAAATTTATTTTTTAAATGTAATGAAGTGAATCTTGAACTTCTTTGAGAAGTTTGATGAGTGAAAATAACATATAGCTGAAAATGTTCTTGCTCAAATCTACTATTTATTTATTTAGTTAGTTATTTTGCGGTACGCAGGCCTCTCACTGTTGGGGCCTCTCCCATTGCGGAGCACAGGCTCTGGACGCGCAGGCTCAGCGGCCATGGCTCACGGGCGCAGCCGCTCCGCGGCATGTGGGATCTTGCCAGACCCGTGTCCCCTGGGCAGGCAGATTCTCAACCACTGCGCCACCAGGGAAGCCCAAATCTACTATCTTAGAATGGTAACATATTTCTCTTAACTACAGAAAAGATGAAATAAAAATGACTTATACTGAATACCAACCAATAAGTAATTCTTTGTGCCTTCACTCATGTATACCATTCAAGAGCCTTCACAGCCTTGTGAATAGATTTTTGAAAACAAGTATAATGGCCATCTAAATATAACATTTTGCAACTGGTAACCACTTTGTATATCTGGATAATATAAAATTTTTTGGAAAATTTGTTGTTTCAACTATAGGGATGTGTTGGACATTTCTTTAGTGGACAAAAATGCTGGAATGGCAAATAGTTCAAAAGGAAAAAAAAGTCAAAGATTTACTAATTCAATTTTCATATTCTTACTGCAGCTAATGTTTAAATTAACTGAAGGATTAGCTTACGAGTCATATCCTGGGAATTGAAAACTTTGTCAAACTATCAAGTTGAGAAATTATGATGATAATATGTTCTTTAGACACTGAGGCAGGCAAAAGCTATTATTTTTTTATCAATACAAATTGTAATCATTATATATAATGATGCCTTGCTAAAAATGTTCTCTATTACTGGCAGCATTCTTTGGAAGTTTTCTACAAGATTTTCATAATTTAGAAGCCCCTACAAGGGTTGTATACTTCTCAAGGAGTTCTGCACTTTGCAAGGGGTTCTGCAATAGACTACAATGTCCGAAGTGATCAACTGTGCTCATCATTTCAGCCCAGGCTCTCTGTCAGTCTGTCCTTACTGGATGTTCAGACATTGCATCTAACTTGTACATGAAGGCATATGCAGGAGAATAACTCTTACCAAAATGGAGTAGGACAGACACAGTGGGAGAACTAATGCATTTGCTAGAGAAAACATCAACTAGGGATGCTGCAATTCTTAATTTCTTTGTTTTAACAAGCTTTTACTGGTACTGTTGAATAAAATATATTTGAACATCATTAAAGCATCTGAGTAGTCTCAGAACTCAGTATTTTTCATGGAACATTTTTATAAGGCTTGTTCTTCATAATTTCTAGTGGTGATCTGAAATGTTTGAATGGAAGGATTTAATAAAAATATCACATCTCTTAAAGGAATTATATTAAAGATGTGTAGAGAAAGAGAACTTTAAAAACTGTTTAAATAGGTAAACGTATAAACATGTCAACTCTATAGATGTTTAATTTGTTTCTGGTGTTTGTGTTTTTAAGGATTAAAAAAAAAAAAGTGGTGAGGGCTTCCCTGGTGGCGCAGTGGTTGAGAATCCGCCTGCAGATGCAGGGGACACGGGTTCGTGCCCCGGTCCGGGAAGATCCCATGTGCCGCAGAGTGGCTAGGCCCGTGAGCCATGGCCGCTGAGCCTGTGTGTTCGGAGCCTGTGCTCCGCAACGGGAGAAGCCACAACAGTGAGAGGCCCGCGTACCGCAAAAAAACCAAAAACAAACAAACAAACAAAAAACAACTGGTGATACAAGTGGTAAGCTATGGCCATAAACACATTATAATAATTGCTCTGAAATGCACATACCAGACAACTGGAAAAGATCTATCCATATTATAAATTATGAGTTACTGTCAAAATAATGCAAGGCATTGTTTTCATATAGTTTATCTTGTTTAAAACTATTGTAAGATTTCTAAATTAATGGAGTTTGTTTTGTTATGATTACTCTAAAGTAGTGCTTCTTAACCAGTGGTGGTTTTAACCAGTCCTCCCTCAGAGGACTTTTGGTAATATCTGGAAACATCTTCAGGTGTCACTACTAGGAGTGGGTGCCACTGGTGTCTAGTGGGTAGAAGTCAGGGTTGCTGCTAAACATCCCACAATGCACAGAGCAAGCCCTCAAAACAAACGCCCAAAATTTAAATACTGCCAAGGTTAGGAAACACTGCTCTAAAGAGAGGCAGTGCTATATACAGTCCAACAGAAATTGCATAATACAGGCACCATGTTACTGAATGACAGATAATTATATTACGAGAACAAAGAATAAAAAATAAAATATTCAGTAAATAGCTTGTAACAATTGCACTAAATCTGAGAGTAATTTTCATTTCCTGTGGACCTCACCCTAATTGATGTCCTGGCTGGAATAGAACATTAATAATTCTTTTACACATGAATGAAGAAGTGAATGAATATTTCAACATTACTAGGAAATCAATGTGCATATTAAATAATATATTACATAACTAAAGCATAACAGCAACTTAAATGATAATTAACAAATATAAGATATTCCTTTGAAGCCAGTCTTTATTAGACTGAATACAATCTCATAAGTATTTCTACTCACTTAGATTAATCATGCAAGACCCTGCACAGCCTGGTGTCAATCTTATCTCTCTCCACTCTTCTCTATGAGACCATTCTTCATCCACAGGGCTTTATTCACTTCTGCCTGAATTAGGACTCCAGGTATAATACTTCATCCACCTAGAATTACCTTTCCATATCTGCCCATCCTTATAACACTAATTTGAAATCTCTCCTCTTCTAGAGTTATCTCCCATCACACTTGTAATCACCTGAAATAATTTCTTATTCTCAGCAATCACTGACTCTACTATTATGGACTGCCTATACCATCTATTCAAAATCTGCTCAGAATTGTGCAGCCAGAAAAAAAGGAAAAAAAGAAAAAGAAAAAAAAAAAAAACAGAGGATTTCTCATAGCACTAGAATGATTTCAGAGGCTAAAATCACCATGTGTAAATTTTTATTACAGGGCTTGCACCATATAAAAGCAATGTTCTAAGAACTTCACAAACATATGAGTTCTGCATTGTACACTGAACTAAACACTACTATTTCCATTTTACAGGTTAGGAAATGAATTCTAAGTGAATAACTTCTTCAAGTTACTTTACCACTGTGGCAAAGAATCATCTGCACACTAAAGATACACTGGTTATGGGTGGGAATGGCTGCCTAGTCCTATTTGCATCTAGGTGTGGGCAATGAAATGTAAGCATTAAGATGAGGACTACTTCCAGGCTTGAAATGCAAAATTTCCAGAGCACAATCCTCCCTCTTTTTTCACCAGTCTGCTGGTTTGACTTCTTTCCGTGTTCCCTGGTAGTGAGGGGCTCAGGAGAGGCCACATCAAAATATGTCACTTTGGCATATTGATTCTTTTGAATTATAGTTATTAATACTTGAGAAACAGCCAATACAGGAAGGACACACTAACTCTCTTTTGTCCCCCTGAAAGCAAGAAATAAATCTCCCATGGGAGGGCTTCCCTGGTGGCGCAGTGGTTGAGAGTCCGCCTGCCGATGAAGGGGACACGGGTTCGTGCCCTGGTCCAAGAAGATCCCACATGCCGCGGAGCGGCTGGGCCCGTGAGCCATGGCTGCTGAGCCTGCGCGTACGGAGCCTGTGCTCCGCAACGGGAGAGGCCACAACAGTGAGAGGCCCGTGTACCGCAAAAAAAAAAAAAACTCTCATGGGAAAGGTACCCTTCCTGTTCCAGGAATTAAAGAGACATCCTTATCACCAGAAATAGGGAATTTGAGGCCTAGAAGCCTGTATAAACAAACTTTGTTACTTCTTTACTAATTTACTACCCCAAGGGCAAACCCCTTTGTTTTGTCAATTCTTTACAAATTTATTGTTTCCTTGTCTACAAGGTATAAAAGCTGCCTGCTTTGGTCACTTTTTTCAGTTTCATATTTCTATAAGGTCCTGTATGTACAAATTAAATTTTTCTCCTGTTAATCTGTCTTATATTAATTTAATAAATATATCAGCCAAAAAACCTTGAAGAGAAGAAAGGAAATGTTCACCTCCCCTATAGTAGCCACTCACTGAAAGATGTCAGAACATTCCACAGCCTGGTCCCTGGATGAAAGAGGGGCAGAGCTTCCATCCTCACCCACCTCCTCCCTAGGACACTGATTGTATTTTATGTGAGAAAGAAATAAATTTCTATTATGTTAACTATTGAAATGTCAAGGTTTATCTGATACTGAGGCTGGTATACTTTAACTAAAATATTATACAATAGTTGTCCTATGAGAAAGATCAAGTAAGTTGACGATTCTACTTTAAGTAAAAATGCAATAGATAATAAAGACCATGCATTCAAGTTGCCTGGTTTAAGCCTGACATCACAGAATAATCATTAATAGCATCCCTTCTCACTCTAAGAAGTATCCTGGTTTGGATGATAAGATGTACAGTCATGTTACTAATATACTTATATGAAAAAAATTGCTGGTGAGAATAAATGTTGAAAATAGTTAGGATGAGATTACATGAGCTTGATATCCTGCAGAAGCATCTGTGTGCTATAAGGCAAGTTTATTTCTCAGAGCTTCAGTTCTTATCCAGCAGAATAAGCATCAAAAAAGATAATCTGTGCTTGAAAAGCTTAGACATTGATGAAGTACTGTGCAAATATCTAGCCATTAATAAGACAAAACTATGAAAGGGTACCATTTTAAGGAATGTAAAGGAAGTATTCAATGAAAAAAATCTTTCTTTAAACCCATATATCATTTACTATAAATTTTGAATAAAATATGTCTATGTTAACATTTGATGCTTATTAAAGACAGGATTATATTTAGAAAAATTAAATCAGGTTTATTTTTTTAACATCTTTATTGGAGTATAATAGCTTTACAATGTTGTGTTAGTTTCTGCTGTATAACAAAGTGAATCAGCTATATGTATACATATATCCCAATATCCCCTCCCTCTTGCCTCTCCCCCCCACCCTCCTATCCCACCCCTCTAGGTGGTCACAAAGCACTGAGCTGGTCTCTCTGTGCTATGAGGCTGTTTCCCACTAGCTATCTATTTTACATTTGGTAGTATATATATGTCCATGCCACTCTCTCACTTCATCCCAGCCTACCCTTCCTGCTCCCTGTGTCCTCAAGTCCATTCTCTACATCTGCGTGTTTATTCCTGTCCTGCCCCTAGGTTCAACAGAACCAATCTTTTTTTTTTTTAGATTACACATATATGTGCTGGCATACGGTATTTGATTTTTTCTTTCTGACTTGCTTCACTCTGTATGACAGACTCGAGTTCCAAACACCTCACTACAAATAACTCAATTTCGTTTCTTTTTATGGCTGAGTAATATTCCATTGTATATATGTGCCACATCTTCTTTATCCATTCATCTGTTGATGGACACCTAGGTTTCTTCCATGTCCTGGCTATTGTAAATAGAGCTGAAATGAACATTGTGGTATATGACTCTTTTTGAATTATGGTTTTCTCAGTGTATATGCCCAGTAGTGGGATTGCTGGGTCATATGGTAGTTCTATTTTTAGTTTTTTAAGGAACCTCCATACTGTTCTCCATAGTGGATGTATCAATTTACATTCCCACCAACAGTGCAAGAGTGTTACCTTTTCTCCACACCCTCTCCAGCATTTACTGTTTGTAGATTTTTTGATGATGGCCATTCTGATCAGTGTGAGGTGATACCTCATCAAGACAGTATGGTACTGGCACATAAAGAGAAATATACATCAATGGAACAGGCTAGAAAGCCCAGAGATAAACCCACACACATATGGTCATCTTATCTTTGATATAGGAGGCAATAATATACAATAGAGAAAAGAGAGCCTCTTCAATAAGTGGTGCTGGGAAAACTAGACAGCTACATGTAAAAGAATGAAATTAGAACACTCCCTAACACCATACACAAAAATAAACTCAAAATGGATTAAAGACCTAAATGTAAGGCCAGACATTATCCAACTCTTAGAGGAAAACATAGGCACACACTCTATGACATAAATCAGAGCAAGATCCTTTTTGACCCACTGCCTACAGAAACGGAAATAAAAACAAACAAATGGGATCTAATGAAACTTAAAAGCTTCTGCACAGCAAAGGAAACCATAAACAAGACGAAAAGACACCCCTCAGAATGGGAGAAAATATTTGCAAACGAAGCAAGTGACAATGATTAATTTCCAAAATATAGAAGCAGCTCATGCAGCTCAATATCAAAAAAAGAAACAACCCAATCCAAAAATGGGCAGAAGACCTAAACAGACATTTCTCCAAAGAATATATACAGATTGCCAACAAACACATGAAAGGATGCTCATCATTGCTAATCATTAGAGAAATCAGGCCTATTGAATAGCTACTTCTCAGGTGTCTGACTTTTGAGAGACTGAATCCCCTTGCATGGAGACCACACTGCCTTCCCTTTACAGCAACCCCATTGCAATTACTTGCTTTTCAGGGAACTTGCAACCAACCCTTCTTCTTCTTTCTCCTTCTCTTCCTCCTCCTTCTCCTTTTTTCTTTCTCTCTTCATCTTCTTGTGATACACTTTTAAATGGGGGCAAAATGCCCTTTAGTGAAATCCATCCATTCCTCTAAACATCCAACCATTCACCCAGCACATACTTATTGAGCATTTGCCATGGAAGTGTCAGCACACTTCAAGGTGCCAAGAAGATTAATATAAACATATATAGTCACTGTTCTCCAGGAGCTTAGTGTATGGGGAGAAGGGAAAGATACCTATCACAAAACAGTAAATATAAAAATATAACTGAAAAGAAGGTATGTGCTAGAAAGGGATACCAGTAGGTTTGAGGTATCAAAATAGGTTTCCTTAAAGTAATGACATTTGACCTGTGGTCTGAAGGATGAACAGTCAACTGAAGGGAGTGAAGAAGTGGGGAAGTGAGGTGAGATGGTGGCAAGCTTGGCAAGCATATTCCACACACTCACACAGCCTGCGCAAATGTCCTGGTGAGGAAAAGATGACTTGTTCAAAGAACTGATATAAGTCAATTCAGATGGAGCACCAAGAAAGGCTCAGAAGATGATGTTGTAAGTCTGCAAATGAGCAGAAAACAGATCACATAGAAAGTTGTAGGCCACAACAAGTGTTTCAGTTTCTTTTCTGAGAACAATGGAAAATCATACATAGTTTTTATCAAAGGGTGATACGGTTAAATTTGTATTTTGAAGAGATCACTCTGGATGCAAAATGGTAGCTGAGAATAAAAACACTTTTGAAATCCATTACTCCTAGGACACACTTGATAGATCGTTACCAGCATTTGTTTTCTTCTTCTTTGTCAACACCCACGATTGCTCTCCAATATATTCCTTCTTATCAATGAATTTTCCATTACTTCCCTCATGATAAGAATTAAGAATATTCACCAGATTTACTTTAAAATTAGCAATCCCTATTCATGTTCTTTCTTTGAATTCCTTAAGCATTTACAAGACCTTTATAATGTAATAAAATTAATTTAATTCTCTATTTTATGTATTCTTTTTTTTTTTTTTTTTTTTTTTTTTTTGCGTTACACGGGCCTCTCAATGCTGTGGCCTCTCCCGCCGCGGAGCACAGGCTCCGGACGCGCAGGCCCAGCGGCCATGGCTCACGGGCCCAGCCGCTCCGCGGCATGTGGGATCTTCCCGGACCGGGGCACGAACCTGCATCCCCTGCATCGGCAGGCGGACTCTCAACCACTGCGCCACCAGGGAAGCCCTATGTATTCTTTTTTTAAGCTAGACTTTGGTCCTCAACAAAAGGAACCTGTATACAGGCTTTAGAGAAAAAATGATTTCTACAGATAAATGATTTTTTAGTGTTGGATTATTCCTATTATTAATAACTAACTTCCTAAGTTCATAAATTGTGCTTTTGCAACCAACCGAAGAGTGAAAGTATCTAAAAATAAAGACCTTACAAATGTCTATTTATAGCCTGTGTGTAATCAAACAAAGTGCAATCAGTAGAAATTGACATTGATTGAGACTTAGTCTCCAACCTCTGCATGGTATTTTGGTACAAAAGAACACTTTATGTGTGACCTCTCATATAAAAATTGTCAGTATTAAACATTTAAGATGTTTATTTCACCTTTCACACAATGTGTTTGAGAAAAAACAGTTCCAATGGCTAAATTTCTATTAAAAATATAATAAATATTTCTAATATTAACAAAATTTAGAATCCAATTTCAATGAATTATTAAGGAGAGGATTCTCTTTTAAATTTTTAAATATAAATTATTTTAAATGACCAAATTGAAATACATTTTTATAGTGAGCTTTACATTATAGAAATTGTGTTTTTTATAAAAATTATTCAGAATAATTTCACAGATTTTGATTTTTTAAGAATCCCCAAGTACTGTGGATGAAAATGCAATCAATTGTTCTTTTCCACAGTTTAGCAATCCTTCATTACATATCAAAGGCAGGAAGCCAGGGTTAAAAAAGGGATATCCCCTTTTCTACTGTGGTGCAAAAGATGTGCTGAAGAGCTGAAAACATATAATACAGCAAAATTAAGTTGTGACCAAGTTTCCTTTTCTTCATAATACCCACAGTGTATGCTGTGATGGGTACCCGAAAGGCAGCAATACCAAAAATCCATGTCTTCACCCAGTTTATTTATTTAAAATCCTTTAATGTGTTAAGTTATCATATCTCAAAACATATGACAAAGGGTATTTATCAGGTAAATTTCCTCAAAGTGCCAACCTTGACATGGGAATAAGAAGAGGAGATATCACTGGGGAAATGAAGAGAGAATGATTTTGAAACACGTTTCACAGACTGGGGTCACAGCTGGCATGAGGTCACATGCCACACAAGTTTGAATGAGTGAACTGTGCAATGAAAAACAAAAGGCATAAACTTTAAAGAGTAGTACAGAAAAGGGGACAGGGCACCCAAAATAAATATGTCAAAGTCACAATCAAGTTTGGGACATACCTTGATCATAGATTAAAAAAAAGAACTGTGGACATTCATTGCAGTTTGGGGAAATAAGTACTTTTCTTTGTTTTTGTTTAATTGCTCTGGGGTAATAAATATATAGGAGTCTTACCCCAACGGAAAAATATCACCTTAATTATTAGTTTATATGCTATATGCCTTTAAGGGAAATAACCTCAGGAAAAAAAACACGTATTCAATAAAATATTCCTTGTATTCATTATCATGTTAGTAAAATACACAGACCATGGAACTACTTCAAGGTGCCTTTTCATGTGTTATGGTATAAAATTTAGGAATCTTTGTCGATATAGTAAAAATAAAATATCCAAGGAAGAAAAGTTAATCAAACCATAATAGACTGTGACCTATTTTCAAAAATCAGATTAGAGTTCCAATATTTTGAGCTCTCATTACTGATCTCCCTTAGTTTCTCTATGAACTATAATTTTTAGGTAGAATCCAGCAATTTTTAAAATAATTTCTCATTTTATGTTTTCTCTGCTACTCAGCTGGGCAGATGGCTTTGGGTATAGAAGACACTGATATGGAAAGAAACTTAGGCTTTAAAGGTCCTATGACTAAGCTCTCCTAAATGAGTTTTTTAAATATTAGAATCAAAAAGAACACTTGCATATATGGCCTTGGCAGTTTGGAAATCATTAGTAGCTTAAAGGAACTGATACAAGAATTAATAACTAAGAAAGTAGTCATCCAATAAGTTTAGGAAGTTTAGGAAGGACATAGTAACTACAACTTAGAATTGGGAGATCAAAGAGCTGTGAATAAAGTAGTTCAGATTTAGATTTCCAGAAGGCTTATCAGAAAGTCTCTTCTAGTTATTTGGACCCAAAGATTTCTCCACAGATCTGTCTTCAGCCAATATTCTTCTCACTCTATATACTTTCCCAGATTGAGCTTATCCATCCCCATAATTTTAACACTATCTGTGTTGATGACTCACAATTTTTTTTTTTTTTTTTTTTGTGGTACGCGGGCCCCTCACTGTTGTGGCCTCTCCCGCTGTGGAGCACAGGCTCTGGACGCGCAGGCTTAGCGGCCATGGATCACGGGCTCAGCCGCTCCGCGGCATGTGGGATCTTCCCGGACTGGGGCACAAACCCGTGTACCCTCCATCGGCAGGTAGACTCTCAATCACTGTGCCACCAGGGAAGCCCAACTCACAAATTTTTTACTCTTAGTCCAAATCTCTCCTCTGAGTTTGGACCTGCATATTCAAGATTCTACTAGCTACAGGTACCTGGATATCTTGAGGCACATCCATCTTAATACCTCTATTCAATCCTGAACTCATTGTCTTACACAAAAATCTTTTTCCCTTTGGAAATCATTCTCCATCATCCTAGTGCTCTGCCAGTCAATCCAACAGAGAACTCAACCCAGAAATATGGAAATCATTCTTGATTCTTCTCTCCCTCTGTCTCACCCAGTGTGCCAACTAGTTATTAAGTCCTATTGATCCTACCTCATTTTCCTAATTTTTCCGTCTTCATTTCCATAATTAGATACCTTGACTCTTTCAGTAGGCTCCCAACACATTTCCTTGTTTCTAGTTTTATATCACATTAATCCATCCATCAATCTGCTAATGGATTATTCTTTCAATTAAAAAATGTCAACATATTACTCCCCAACTTAAAACATTTCAGTGTTTCCCCTTACTTGTAGACACAAAATGGTTACTAATATTTTCCATTTAATAAATGCTAGGTTTCATCACATGCATAACCGATTCTTAGTTTAAGGATAAATCTATAATTCCATAGTACTATAAGAACTCACATTAGGATGTTTAATTTTTTCTGGTACTATTGATGTTTAACTCTAATTTCTAAATTGTACATAAAAATTTTAAATACATTGTTATATGAAGATTGTTTCTATTTAGAAGAAGTTACTTGAATATAATTGAGGTCAAATAAGATAATATAGGTAAAGTACTAGCCCAATGCATGGCTTAATATTAATTTTCTTCCCACTCTAAAGAGAAATAACAATGCTTAAATAGGTTGTGGTGCATGACATTAATATCTATTTCTTATTTCAGTGGTCTATATTTGATCCATAATCAATCCACTTCAGGTCAAGGGCTTGTAGGGTTTAGTGAGAGTTGTGAATCATAAAAGGTTTATTTGAGTGTCAAAAATTTCAAGAAGCCAGTGATTTTACCTAAACCTAAGTTTCACCTGTCACCAAAAGCAAAATGCTTAAAGCCAGAAATTAATATACCTCCCGGGAAACTGTTTTCTTCAGGAACCAGCTTCCTATAAGGAACATCTGGAAGACAAGATGTTCCTGGGTCTCCAGCAATATGGTTTAAGAAAAGGTGAGCATGTTGAAACACTTGCCCTGAAAAGCAAGGTTATTAAGTTATAAAGCACTTGCTTTGTATGAAGAGGCATTCAACTTAGACACAAGGAGTGAGAGACTAGATTTCAACTAAAAGAATAAAGTCTTTGACTTGGATTCAGGCAGAAAGGGTGATTATGGCTGATTAAATAGGTGCTCCAGAGATTAACTGGAGGACACAACCGAGAGAGGATCCCAGAATGACTGGGAATGAAAAATGTATCTTATTAGAAGCACAATTTAATTATGTGGCTCTCAAAGCATAGTAATTTGGTGTCATCATCTTTTTCCTTGGGTTTTTCTAACTAAGGCACTAAATTTTAGTGTGGGTATTGCTCCTTCCCCACTGCATTCTTCTCAAAAGGACAGTGAATAAGTGAGCAGTGACAGGTGTTAGGGCCCAGGGTAGGCTGCCCCAAAATATGCCTCATTGACATATTGATTATTTTGAATTAAAGTTACTTAAGAAAGAGCTGATGCAAGAGAGACACTAACCCTCTTCTCTGTCTCTCTAAAGTCAGGAAATAAGTCTCTCTCATGTGAAAGGTGCCCTCCCTACAACAGGAGGTAGAAGAACACCCTTATTGCCAGCGATAGGGAATTTGGGCAGAGAAACCTGTTTAAACAAACCTTCTTACTTCTTTACTAATGTGCTACTCAAGCCCACACTTTGCTTAAACTCCTTACTAATTAAGTCCCCAAACCTAAGTTTCTTTGTCCTGTCAATTCCTCTCAAATTTATTGCTTCTTTTGAATGGATAAAAAGATGCAGCACATATATACAGTGGAATATTACTCAGCCATAAAAAGAAACAAAATTGAGTTATTTGTAGTGAGGTGGATGGACCTATAGTCTGTCATACAGAGTGAAGTAAGTCAGAAAGACAAAAACAAATAACGTATGCTCACAGATATATATGGAATCTAAAAAAAAGAAAAAGAAAAACAGTTCTGAAGAACCTAGGGGCAGGACAGGAATAAACACGCAGACGTAGAGAATGGACTTGAGGACACGGGGAAGGGGAAGCTGGGATGAAGTGAGAGAGTGGCACTGACATATATACACTACCAAATGTAAAATAGCTAGTGGGAAGCAGCCGCATACCACAGGGAGATAAGCTCTGTGCTTTGCGTCCACCTAGAGGGGTGCAATAGGGAGGGTGGGAGGGAGAGGCAAGAGGGAGGGGATATGGGGATATATGTATACATATAGCTGATTTACTTTGTTATACAGCAGAAACTAACACAACAATGTAAAGCCATTTTACTCCAGTAAAGATGTTAAAAAAAAATTATTGTTTCTTTGTCTCAAAAGTATAAAAGCTGCCTGCTCTGCTACTTCTCAGGCCCCATTTCTGAGACCTCCAAGTGCACAAATTACAATTTGTTCCCTTTTCTCTTGTTAATCTATGTTGTGTCAATTTTATTACTAGCCCACCCACAAGTACTCAAGAGGGGTAGAGGGGGAAATTTCCCCCTCCCTGACATAGGAAAGGGACTCTGGAAAATTATCTATAGTTCATTAACACGTGAACTGGACTTTACATTGGTCATTAATTTTTAAAAATTAATAGTTAAATGCATCTCTACTAGTATGTACTAATCTCATAACAATCAGGGTAGAGGCAATAAATGGGTATTTCTCTGATTTTGGCTCAGATGTAGCCCTAAGTAGAGATTTCAACTTAGAAGTTAAAGCAAAATTGGTCAGAATATTCCAATATCAAGGTAAACAAGTAGAATTGGGACATTGAAAAAAAAAAAAACATATGTAAAACTTACCACTGTCTTTTGGATGGCATTACTTTTCTTTAAAATATAGAAAAGTGAATTGGAGAAATAAAAATAAAACTATATTCTTATACGGTAATGATTATTTGTGGTTTTATTGCAAGCACTTATGTAAAACATCTTTTTTTCCTCAAGACTATTACCTCAGACTTCACTCTCACTTTATTGAATTCCACACCTTCCCCCAATTTTTCGTAATTACATTGTATAACTTGATAATACAACATTCTTAACACTCTTCTAACTTGATTTGTTTATGCTTTTATAGCTTGTTTCTTTTACATGCTCCTTCATCTTTATTATGTCTGTGGACATGATAGAAGTAACATCATAAATTAAAATATGTAATTCCAGGGAGTTCTCTGGTGGCCTAGCAGTTAGGATTCTGGCCTTTCCTCACTATGGCCCAGGTTCAATCCCTGGTTGGGGAACTGAGATCCTGCAAGCCACGCGGTGTGGCCAAAAAATGTTTTATAAAAATATGTAATTCCAGATACTGATGAGGGCTATGAAAAAAATACAAAGTACAATAATAGAATAGACAGTGCAGGCAAGAGGGTAGAAGACTATTTTATTTTAGATAAGTTGGTCAGAAAAGCCTCTCTGGGAAAGTAAAATTTGAGCACAGTATACAGTAAAGCAGGGAAAGAATGATTAGCAAGGACCTGTCTTCTGAGCAGAGGGAATAGCAAGTCAAAAGTCTCTGAGGTAGGAACAATCTTGGAATGTTTGTAGCATATCAAGACAGCCAGCAACACTGAAGTGGTACAAGAAGGCAGAGAGAAGGAGATGGAGTTGAAGATGTGGTAATGTGGTGCATCATCGCCATGGTATAGAATATAAACCTTATTCTGGGTGCAATGATAGGCATTACAGACTTAAGAGCAAATTAATGGCAAAATCTCATTTATGTTTTTAAAGGGACACTGGCAGGACTGGGAAGAGGCAGACCAGTTAGGGGGTTACTTTAGTAGTCCACCTGAGATGACAGTGGCCTGTATAAGACGGCTATTGGTATAGATTTAAAAGTTGATTGGATTTGGGATATATTGATGGTAAGAAACATGATGATGGATTACATTTGGAGTGTGGGTGGAAGAGAAGGATCAAGGTTGATACCTAGGATTTTGTTTGAAAAACTGGATAAATGAAGGTTCCATTTATTGTGATGGAGAAGTATGCAGGTGAAGGAAGTTGCGATGTGGATATCCAAAAGAAGACCTGGTATAATCAGTTTAATATAAGAATCTGAACCTCACAAGAGATATAAATTAGAGAATCACTGATGTGTTAATTATACTTTTTCCTTATGTAGAAAAAAGTGTCTAATTTATATTTTTATCTGCATACTTACTACAAAGTATTTTCTCCTAAGAATTTTCCTTTTACTTCAGACTGTATTCTCATTTCTTTGAAAAAAAAAACTATATTATTCCCTGGGCATCAGACATAAATGTGATTATTGCACATGACTGAACAGGCATGATATACAAGATTCCTGCCTATATAAGAAAGAATAGTTTATATTCCTTTTCCAGTAATTAAGATTTACATCTTTTTGCTATTTTCTATCCCTTCTCCCCACCAAAAAAAAAAAAAAAAAAACAGTAAATGAGGAAAATACATTAGCCCCTCAGAGCAAGTGCTATAAGTATAAAAACAAATTATTTTATTTTATTTTTTGCTCCACAAAGTGTTTCCTAGAAGATAAGACATCACTGCAAGTCAAATAAAGTTAAACATGATGCATATCTTTTATCTGCCTGGACCTGTTAAGACTGGTGGAGGTAATAAGTATTACAAAGCAGACGATCTCAAGCTTATAATAAGGCACTTATAAGTAAACCAATATGAGAACAAGAAAATAATATAAATTATAAATATATAAGTACTATAATTGGTTAAGAGATAAATATAATAGTAGTGCTTGTCCAGATATGCTCAGAGACTAGAACACTAATGTGAAACCCATACCGGAGAGGGACTTACCAAGTGGTTGGCCTGCGATGATCCTGGCATTTTCTCCAGCCACTGCAGCTCTTGCGTGTCGCTCACTCATGTACTGTACAAATGCATAACCTTTGTGAACTGAGCAGCCAACTATTTTTCCATACTTTGAGAAAATGGCTTCAATGTCAACTTTCTTGACAATGGCTGTATTTAGATTGCCAATGAAAACACGCGAGTTGATGGACTTGGGGTCATTCTTATTGGTGACATTGCTGGTCTGTGTTTTGCCAGTCATGGTTGGCTCACCTTGTTTTAATCCTTAAACAAACAACAACAAAAAAAAAATCAAAAGGAAAATAATTAGATTGAATGGTTACCACTGGCTTTTAACAATTTTTCAATAGTGTACCAGGTAAACTCAAATCCCCAAGTACTACTGATTTTCTTGAGAAGAAAATTTAGTAATATATTAATAAAAGGTGAATATTGCATTGCAAAATGAAGTAGAAAAATAATTATAATTATTTAGCATACAGTTATAAATAAATTCCTGATTAATTTATCTAAAATTCAGGCCTGCACAGTGATAAACATTTTGTAGTTTTTATTTTTAAGTCTATCAATATTTCAGAAGCAAGTATGAGAAATAAGCCACCTTAATCTATCAGTGAAAAAGAAAATCCAGAATGACTAAGGTCTGATGGTGGAATATAGTACTGTAACCTCCATTTATGGTGGAGAACATGCATTTTTATTTCTACATTTTCTATAATACGTAGATATGTTAGCTATTTCATTATCAAAACCCTTCTATCAGAAACTAACAATTCATTTCATTAAATGCTGTGGAAGAGAAAAAATGGAATTAAAAATTTTATTGGAAAATTTAACATAAGAAAAACATATTTTGAAAATAAAGGATTTAACCAGAATTAATTCTGTACATTCTCTGTAACCAATACCAAATATCAGTTTAAAAAACAAAAACAAAAAAAACAACAGCATGTGTAGCTAGTTTTCATCAATGATCAGCAAATTAGTAGACTGGGCATCTGTACTGAAATTTCCATTCTCAACCTCATTTTTAATTCATTTACCTAATGGCTCCTATGTTGCCTAAGGACTGCTAGTATTTCTAAAAACTATTTTGTGAGTTTGGCAGAGTATTTAATTGTGCTTAATTAAACTCAATGAAACTTATTTCCAAGTACTCCAGCACTTACAGATTTATTTTTTAAGCCTTTAAAAATGCATTCATTCATTCAGCAATATTTATTAAGCACTATTTTTTCTTTTTTTTTTTTCTTTTTTTGCCAGACATCATCTTCTAAAGTGCCTACCAATTTAAAGAAACTAGTATGGTGAAACTAAAATTTCAACAAGGATACTATCTCTAATATTGATGATAATTGTTGAACACTAGCTAATTGATACATTTTATCAGTGACATATTTTTATACAAATAATATCTTAAAATCTTATAGCTATATAAATAATAAGTGTATATTGTTTTTAAAAACAATTTAAAATGACATTTCTAAATTGAGCACTAAAGGGGTGGAAATTTTAAAGACATGTAAATTAGATATACTTGAAAATTTACTCACTATTCATTTAAAGCATCTACTTCTAAAATCAAGAGCAACCACGTAACACAAAAATGTTTCAAATTAGGCTGTTAATGATTACCTCTTGGATTATTAAAATTTTACTAAATATTGGACACATTATACATATCTCTTTATAATGAAGGTTGACTTCATAAACAGCTATTCACATAAAAATTGAGTATGGTATCATTTAAAACAGTGATTATATTGCTGCTTTGTTTTGTTTTGGCTTAGCTACATTTAAGGGCTTCCTTTAAGAATTATTCAAGGTTAGGGTTGAAGGAAACGAAAGTTGATTCTTTTTTTTTAATTTTGCAATTTGAGCTATTGCATACCTTAAGCTAATGCTCTGAGAATCAATTCAAATAAGAAAAATTAAGGTGTACATATGTATTTTAAACATTTAGCTTCCTCATATAATCTAGTGTATTTTAACCACACTGAAGAGGAAAAATAAACTAAATATCCATTTTTTGGCTCCAGAATGTATTAAGGGCTACCTTTCTTACAACTCTAGTCCAACATCAGTAATGCAATCCATAGAAATAATATTATTTTCTTTTTGCTCTTATGTGATAGATATTTTTAGAAATATCATAAAGCTACTTTTAAGAATTAATGATTCTTATGGTTGACATTTTCTTTCCTGGACAGGAAATAAAATTTATTCCTGGACAGGAATAAATTGGTTAAAATGGAAACACAAGAATAGTTAGAAGAGGTCATAAACATGGTTTACAGAGCCCAGTGGTCTTTCTTTGACAGTAACCCTGAGTCAAATTTAAAATGAGGGCACAGCTGCACTCTGAATTCTTACTGTAAGTGTCAACATGCTTTCTCTGACTCTAACCTTTTACTATATGTAGATGACTCTCATAACTATAAGTCCAAACTGCCTTTTGTGTAATTCCACTTAATGACTTTTGATCACCTTAAAATCTCTGTGTATCTAACTGCTTACATAAAGACTGACTTGCCAGTTTCTATCAGGTTTTAATAATGAAAGAGTTTTGTCACTGGGTTGTACACTATCAATATTCTCTGAAAAATTAAGCCTTAACTCATAATGTAATATTTAGTTTGTGTTTCTCTGTTACATGACTCTTCATCAGTTGAAGAAAGACTTCCACTTTCCATCATGATGGAATAGCAAGGGTTAAATTACCTCTCTGACTCAAACAACTAGAAAATCAGGCTAATATACATGGAACAAATATTTTTTTCTGACATTAAGCCATAGGTAGTGCAGATCTATGACAGCTAAGCAAAAATAAATAAATAAATAACAAAGTAAGGTCTAGGCTTGCCCCAGCTTTCTGTCTGGGAAGCATATTTCATGGCATAGAGTTGGTGTGTGTGTGTGTGTGTGCGTGCACGTGTGCATGTGTGTGTGTATCACTGAAAGCAGAGACAGTGACCTTACTGAATTTATGTGATAGATCAGTGTTTAAGGCGTCTAAAGAGGCAGGAATTTGTGAGACAGATTTCTAGAGAGAAGAGAGCTATACAGAGAAGTAATTCCAGAAATCACCTTAGGGGTCCCTTGAATCTATGCTGATTCCTAGGATATGCATGCAATGGATGAACTTCTATGAGGCTGGTTAAAAAGTTATTGGAAAGCTGTGAGCTGAATGCTTCCCAGACCCACAAAAGGCTATGTATCATTCAATTCCTACATGTGACAGTAGAAAGTCCAAATTGAATCCCTCAATCATTAAATTTAGACATCAGAAGGACCAGGCCTTAGTAATGGGCATAAATAATCCCCAGAGTAAAATGTACTCAAGGACCACCCCAACAAAACTTAAAAACAACTCTCAGGATGATCAAACTAAACCAAAAAACAACTTAACTGTCTATGAGAGCAAAGCATAATACTTCTTTATGAAAACTAGAACTCAGACAGTCAACAACATAAAATACAAAATCTTTAGAATCTAGTTAAAACCTCCTAGGGATCCCAAAATCAAAAACTATGACCCATAATCAGGAGAGAAATTAAAGATACAAGAAAGAATCAAGTGGAACATGTAAAGATGAAAACTGTAATATCTAAAATGAAAAATTGATTTTTTTCTCACTAGGAGCTCCATCTGAAGTGCTGGGTGCAAGGCTTCCAAGTGAGGCATCCTATGAGCAAGTGAAAGAATAAGCACAAAGGGAAAGGAAAAAAAAAAAAAAGAGTGTAAAGACTTAAAATGCAGCAGAGACCCAAGCAGTTTGGGTCTGCTCCTGCCCTTTCTGCAAGGGGTAATCAAAACTCTACTGCAGAGAGGAGGAGCTTCAAGATGCTGGAGCGTTAAGACGTGATCACTTCCTCCCCACAAATACATCAGAAATACATCTACATGTGGAACAACTCCTACAGAACACCTACTGAACGCTGGTAGAAGACCTCAGACCTCCCAAAAGGCAAGAAACTCCCCACGTACCTGGGTAGCACAAAAGAAAAAAGAAGAAACAAAGACAAAAGAATAGGGGCAGGACCTGCACCAGTGGGAGGGAGCCGTGAAGGAGGAAAGGTTTCCACACACTAGAAAGCCCCTTCACAGGCAGAGACTGCAGGTGGCAGAGGGGGGAAGCTTTGGAGCCGCAGAGGGGAACACAGCAACAGGAGTGCGGTGGGCAAAGCGGAGAGATTCCCACACAGAGGATCTATGCTGACCAGCACTCACCAGCCCGAGAGGCTTGTCTGCTCACCCGCTGGGGCGGGGTTGTGGGGGCTGGGAGCTGAGGCTCAGGCTTCGGTTGGATAGCAGGGAGAGGACTGGTGTTGTGTTCCATGAACACAGCCTGAAGGGGGCTAGTGCACGATGACGGCTACCTGGGAGGGAGTCCAGGAAAAAGTCTGGAGCTGCCGAAGAGGCAAGAGACATTTTCATGCCTTTTTGTTTCCCATGCGCGAGGAGAAGGGATTAAGCGCGCCTCTTAAAGGAGCTCCATAGATGAGCGTGAGCTGTGGTTATCAGCGCGGACCCCAGAGACGGGCACGAGATGCAAAGGGTGCTGCTGCCGCCACCAAGAAGCCTGTGTGCAAGCACAGGTCACTCTCCACAACTTCCCTCCCGGGAGTCTGTGTAGACCACCACTGCCAGGATCCCGTGATCCAGGGACAACTTCCCCGGGAAAATGCACAGCGTGCAACGTCACGCCAGCCTCTGTCTCACAGGCTCTCCCCACACTCCTTGCTCCTCCCTACCCCACGGCCTGAGTTGAGCCAGAGCCGCTGAATCAGTGGCTCCTTTAACCCCATCCTGCCTGAGTGAAGAATAGACGCCCTCAGGCGACCTACATGCAGAGGCGGGTCCAAATCCAAAGCTGTACCCCGAGAACTGTGCAAACAAAGGAAAGAAAGGAAAATCTCTCCCAGCAGCCTCAGGAACAGAGGATTAAATCTCCACAATCAACTTGATGTACCCTGCATCTGTGGAAATCATGAATAGACAACGAATCATCCCAAATTGAGGAGGTGGACTTTGGGAGCAAAGATATATATACTTTTTTCTCTTTTTGTGAGTGTGTATGCATATGCTTCTGTGTGTGATTTTGTCTGTATAGCTTTGCTTTTACCATTTGTCCTAGGGTTCTGTGTGTCCATTTTTTTTTACTTTAAAAATTTTTCTTCTTAATACTTCTTTTACTTTTTATTTTAATAACTTCATTTTATTTTACTTTATTTTATTTTATCTTCTTTCTTTCTTTCTATTTTCTCTCCCATTTATTCCTGAGCCGTGTGGATGAAAGGCTCTTGGTCCTCCAGCCAAGCATCAGGGCTGTACCTCTGAGGTGGGAGAGCCAAGATCAGGACACTGGTCCACAAGAGACCTACGAACTCCACGTAATATCAAATGGCGAAAATCTCCCAGAGATCTCCATCTCAACACCAAGGCCCAGCTTCACTCAATGACCAGCAAGCTACAGTGCTGGACACCTTATGCCAAACAACTAGCAAGACAGGAACACAACCCCACCCATTAGCAGAGAGGTCACCTAAAATCATAATAAGGCCACAGAAACCCCAAAACACACCACCAGACATGGACCTGCCCACCAGAAAGACAAGATCCAGCCTCATCCACCAGAACACAGGCACTATTCCGCTCACCAGGAAGCCTACACAACCCACTGAACCAAACTTAGCCACTGGGGACAGACAGCAAAAACAACAGGAACTGTGAACCCACAGCATGTGAAAAAGAGACCCCAAACACAGTAAGTTAAGCAAATTGAGAAGACAGAAAAACACACAGCAGATGAAGGAGCAAGGCAAACACCCAGCAGGACTAACAAATGAAGAGGAAATAGGCAGTCTACCTGAAAAGGAATTCAGAATAATGATAGTAAAGAAGATCCAAAATCTTGGAAACAGAATAGAGAAAATACAGGAAACGTTTAACAAGGACCTAGAAGAACTAAAGAGCAAACAAACAGTGATGAACAACACAAAAAATGAATTTAAAAATTCTCTAGAAGGGATCAATAGCAGAATAACTGAGGTAGAATAAAGAATAAGCAACCTGGAAGATAAAATAGTGGAAATAACTACTGCAGAGCAGAATAAAGAAAAAAAGAATGAAAAGAACTGAGGACAGTCTCAGAGACCTCTGGGACAACATTAAATGTACCAACATTCGAATTCTAGGGGTCCCAGAAGAAGAAGAGAAAAAGAAAGGGGCTGAGAAAATATTTGAAGGGTGTGTGGTTGAAAACTTCTGTAATATGGGATAAGAAAGGGTTAATCAAGTTCAGGAAGCACAGAGAGTCCCATACAGGATAAATCCAAGCAGAAACACACCAAGACACATATTAATCAAACTATCAAAAGTAAATAGAAAGAAAAAATATTAAAAGCAGCAAGGGGAAAACAACAAATAACACGCAAGGGAATCCCCATAAGGTTAACAGCTGATCTTTCAGCAGAAACTCTGCAAGCCAGAAGGGAGTGGCAGGACATATTTAAAGTGATGAAGGAGAAAAACTTACAACCAAGATTACTCTACCAGCAAGGATCTCATTCAGATTTGATGGAGAAATTTAAACCTTTACAGACAAGCAAAAGCTAAGAGAATTCAGTACCACCAAATCAGCTTTACAACAAATGCTAAAGGAACTTCTCTAGGCAGGAAACACAAGAGAAGGGAAAGACCTACAATAAGAAACCTGAAACACTAACATACATATTGATAATTACCTTAAATGTAAATGTGTTAAATGCTCCAACCAAAATACATAAAATGGCTGAATGGATACAAAAACAAGACCCATATATATGCTGTCTACAAGAGACCCACTTCAGACCTAGGGACACATACAGACTGGAAGTGAGGGGATGGAAAAAGTTATTCCATGCAAATGGAAATCAAAAGAAAACTGGAGTAGCAATTCTCATATCAGACAAAATAGACTTTAAAACAAAGACTATTACAAGAGACAAAGAAGGACACTACATAATGATCAAGGGATCAATCCAGGAAGAAGATATAACAATTGTAAATATTTATGCACCCAACATAGGAGCACCTCAATACATAAGGCAAATACTAACAGCCATAAAAGGGGAAATCAACAGTAACACAATCATACTAGGGTACTTTAATACCCCACTTTCAGCCAATGGACAGGTCATCCAAAATGAAAATAAATAAGGAAACACAAGTTTTAAATGATACAATAAAAAAGATGGACTTAAATGATATTTACAGTACATTCCATCCAAAAACAAGAGAATACACATTCTTCTCAAGTGCTCATAGCACATTCTCCAGGATAGATCATATCTTAGGTCACAAACAAGGCCTAGTTAAGTTTATGAAAATTGAAATCATATGAAGTATCTTTTCCAACCACAATGCTATGAGACTAGATATCAATTACAGGAAAAAATCTGTAAAATATACAAACACATGGAGGCTAAACAATACACTGCTTAATAACTAAGAGATCACTGAAGACATCAGTGATGAAATCAAAAATTACCTAGAAACAAATGACAATGAAAACACGAGGATGCAAAACCTATGGGATGCAGAAAAAGCAGTTCTACGAGTGAAGTGTATAGCAATACAATCCTACCTTAAGAAACAAGAAACATCTCAAATAAACAACTGAAACTTTCACCTAAAGCAATTAGAGAAAGAAGAACAAAAAAATCCCAAAGTTAGCAGAAGGAAGGAAATCATAATGATCAGATCAGAAATAAATGAAAAAGAAATGAAGGAAACAATAGCAAAGATCAATAAAACTAAAAGCTGGTTCTTTGAGAAGATAAACAAAATAGATAAACCATTAGCCAGACTCATCAAGAAAAAAATGAGAAGACACAAATCAATAGAATTAGAAATGAAAAAGGAGATGTAACAACTGGCACTGCAGAAATACAAAAGATCATGAGAGATTACTACAAGCAACAATATGCCAAAAAAATGGACAACCTGGAAGAAATGGACCAATTCTTGGAGACGCACAACATTCTGAGAATGAACCAGGAAAAAATAGAAAATATGAACAGACCGATCACAAGCAATGAAGTTGAAACTGTGATTAAAAATCTTCCAACAAACAGAAACCCAGGATCAGATGGCTTCACAGACGAATTCTATCAAACACCTAGAGAAGAGCTAACACCTATCCTTCTCAAACTTTTCCACAATATAGCAGAGGGAGGAACACTCTCAAACTTGTTCTATGAAACCATCATCACCCTGATACCAAAACCAGACAAAGATGTCACAAAGAAAGAAAACTGCAGGCCAATATCACTGATGAACATAGATGCAAAAATCCTCAACAAAGTACTAGCAAACAGAATCCAACAGCCCATTAAAGGGATCATACACCATGATCAAGTGGGGTTTATCCCAGGAATTGAAGGATTCTTCAATATAAGCAAATCAACCAATGTGATACACCATATTAACAAATTGAAGGAGAAAAAACATATGATCATCTCAATAGATGCAGATAAAGATTTTGACAAAATTCAACACCATTTATGATAAAAACCCTCCAGAAGGTAGGCATAGAAGGAACTTTCCCCAACATAGTAAAGGCCATATATGACAAACCCACAGCCAACATTGTCCTCAATGGTAAAAAACTGAAACCATTTCTCCTAAGATCAGGAAAAAGACAAGGGTGCCCACTGTCACCACTACTATTCAACCTAATTTTGGAAGTTGTAGCCACTGGAATCAGAGAAGAAAAGGAAATAAAACAAAACCAAATCAGAAAAGAAGAAGTTAAGCTGCCACTGAAGATGACATGACACTATCCATAGAGAATACTAAAGATGCTATCAGAAAACTACTAGAGGTAAAGAATGAATTTGGTAAAGTAGCAGGATACAAAATTAATGCACAGAAATCTCTGGCATTCCTCTACACTAATGATTAAAAATCTGAAAGTGAAATGAAGAATACACTCCCATTTACCACTGCAACAAAAAGAATAAAATATCTAGGAATAAACCTACCTAAGGAGACAAAAGACCTATATGCAGAAAATTATAAGACACTGATGAAAGAAATGAAAGATGATACAAATAGATGGAGAGATATACCATGTTCTTGAATTGGAAGAATCAACATTGTGAAAATGAATCTACTACCCAAAGCAATCTACAGATTCAATGGAATCCCTATCAAACTACCACTAGTATTTTTCACATAACTAGAACAAAACGTTTACAATTTGTATGGAAACACAAAAGACTCCAAATAGCCAAAGCAATCTTGAGAAAGGAAAATGGAGCTGGAGGAATCAGGCTCCCTGACTTCAGACTATACTACAAAGCTACAGTAATCAAGACAGTATGGTACTGACACAAAAACAGAAATATAGATCAATGGAACAGGATAGAAAGCCCAGAGATAAACCCATGCACATGTGGTCACTTTATCTCTGATAAAGTAGGCAAGAATGTACAGGGGAGAAAAGACAGCCTCTTCAATAAGTGCTGCTGGGAAAACTGGACAGCTACATGTAAAAGAATGAAATTAGAACACTCCCTAACACAGTACACAAAATAAACTCAAAATGGATGAATGACCTAAATGTAAGGCCAGACACTATAAAACTCTTAGAGAAAAACATAGGCAGAACACTCTATGGCATAAATCACAGCAAAATTCTTTTTGATCCACCTCCTAGAGAAATGGAAATAAAAACAAAAATAAACAAATGGGACCTAATGAAACTTCAAAGCTTTTGCACAGCAAAGGAAACCATAAACAAGACCAAAAGACAACGCTCAGAATGGGAGAAAATATTTGCAAATGAAGCAACTGACAAAGGATTAATCTCCAAAATTTACAAGCAGCTCATGCAGCTCAATATCAAAAACACAAACAACCCAATCCAAAAATCAGCGGAAGACCTAAATAGACATTTCTCCAAAGAAGATATACAGATTGTGAACAAACACATGAAAGAATGCTCAACATCATTAATCATTAGAGAAATGCAAATCAAAACTACAATGAAATAGCATCTCACACTGGTCAGAATGGCCATCATCAAAAAATCTACAAACAATAAATGCTGGAGAGGGTGTGGAGAAAAGGGAACCCTCTTGCACTGTTGGTGGGAATATAAATTGAAACAGCCACTATGGAAAACAGTATAGAGGTTCCTTAAAAAACTAAAAATAGAACTACCATATGACCTAGCAATCCCACTAGTGGGCATATACCCTGAGAAAACCATAATTCAAAAAGAGTCATGTACCAAAATGTTAATTTCAGCTCTATTTACAATAGCTAGGACATGGAAGCAACCTAAGTGTCCAACAACAGATGAATGGATAGAGAAGATGTGGCACATAAATACAATGGAATATCACTCAGCCATAAAAAGAAACAAACAACAAAAATAAGAATAACAATGAGAAATACCCAGGATTCAAAAAGTCAAACAATATTAACACATACTCTCTTCAAGAACCCAGAAAGAGATTAAAGGGATCCAAAAATGAATTTATAAAACCAAGTCATACCCTAAAATTCATCATATGCTGAAATCTAAAGCTAGTACTCAGAACAATCCTATAAGATAAGGTAAAACCTGGCAAATGCTGCAAGATATACAAACTAAAGTTGTAATTTCAGAAAAAAAAGTGATCATATCCAAATGAGAAGAAGACCATTGACAACTTTTTGAAGCAGATGATATATGAATTAATCATTTAAGGATATTATTAAGAATTAACTGGGCATACAGTTAATTTCTCAGCATTCACAAAAAGATAGTTGTTTTTTAAAATACTTTAACTCATATACACATACTTGAATAATTTTTTAATTCAACGAGTTGATATAAAATTGCTTTGACTTATAATTAGAAAAAGGAAAAAGAAAAACTGAACTGAAATAAACTAATGTTTTTAAGCAACTCTTCTGGACAAAATAAATGAAAAGAAAAGTCTGAATTTATTCTTGAGAAAACCATCCCCAATTCAGAAAGATACAACATATCCATCAGAGCAGTGACAATTCTTCAACAGATCTTAAGCATCATAAACACTATTTTCTGAAAAATCTTTTGATTTTTTTTTTTTTTTTGCCATGGGGCAATCACCAAGTATATTTGGTGATACCTCTACCATTCATAAAAACAAATATCACAATTACAATTCAATTCAATTCTTAAGCCTCAAACTACTCCCTGAAATAAGCCAAATGTAGTTTTTCAAAAGTAAAGACTTTTAGGGAATGTGTGCAATGAAGGAAAAAATATAACCCCAACCTGAAAAAATACTCATTGTAAAATTTTGATGTATTTTCTTTGTCATTTCTTTCTAGTACTTGGGAAAAAAATGTAAATTAACAAAAAAAAGTCATCATAATTTACATCCAAGTGCCATTACTTATTACTGCAATACCCATTTTATCATGTTGTTAAATAATCTTACTGGATATAACAAATAGTTACATAGTAATAAAGCTATACCATAATCTTCATTCTCTTAATGAATATTAAGTTTGATTCCAATTTTGTTAGATCACAAAAAAATCTATAATATAAGATGGAAAAAATATATTTTTAAGTTATTTAATTAGCAGTACTCAGCTACTTTCTGGAAAGGTTGAGCACGTCTCCTCTCCCAGCAGCAGTGGCTCTTTTAGGATATTCAAAGTAGTTTTGATGCCTGCCAGCTCTTCCCTAAGTATTCAAAGTATTTTCTGACTCAGTAGGTTGAAAAGGAGGAAAGGGCAGATCATAAGTTAAATGAGAGGGATAATCTGATCTCTGAAATGAAGTAAGTGAAGTTTGTTTAAGAGCTTAGCTAGACAGGCAAATAATGAAACAGCCTAATTCCCTTGTACTCAGGGAAAATGAATTAATGTTTGGAGCTTCCAGGTATATCATCAAAGTCATTATTATTTAAAAATGTAGTAAACGTTATTCTGATTTCATTTGTTAAATGCACACTTTATTAAATCCACATATTATATTTTAAAATATTGGTGAATAGTATGTGTTTAATGTTTATTAAAAATTTAATGGTTGATAATATAGAAATTAAAAGACATTACGTATTAAAACATTTGGTAAGATAGATAGCCCTTCTATCTTAGTATTGCAATTGAGTTGCTACAATTATGAATGATATTCAGAAAAAAAAGTGAAATTTCCTAGTTATACAGTTTTTGAAAACATATTAATTATATTCACATCAAATTATTTTTTATACCTTTTTAAAACTATGTGCCTCAGAAACCAAGTAAAATATTGTGACAGTAGCACCATATAAGAAACTAGAAACCCATTTTTCTTTTTAACTATAAATCTATGTGTAAAAATATTTAAAAATATAAAATAGTTTTCTTTTAATAAAGACTAACTAATAATAAAGGTGATACGATAAATTTCATAGAAATTGATTAATATGAGATATTTTTGGAAGAAACGTTTTAAAATGACAATATGATGTAGAAAGGTTTAAAAAATGAGGCAAATTCATTCAATAGCTCAAGGCAGAACATAAAAATTTAATAAAATTATGTAAGTAATTGAAAAAATTACTATATAAATAAGAATGGCATTAATTTTGTAAAGCAAACTATGTTAGCCAAAATATCTTCATAGCAGTGAGTAGATCTGAAAAGAATCATTAGCTACTGAGAAATAAGTATTTTTCATCTAGAGATTGAGATCAAGTAGTTGACTGGTGAGAAAAAAATAAATATATAAGTATAGATAATGTAACAATTATAGTTATAAAAGGTTAATGATTTTTTATTGGTTATTGTAACTATAAAATTGGAAAGCAATGAATATTGGTAAGGCAGCATTTCAAACTTAGTTAAGAATTTGGGATATTAATCAACTTTTGTGTTAAACTGAGTTAAAATTATTTTGGAAAATGCAAATTAATATATTTTGTAAACAGAGTAATGATAAGTGTTAAACCATCTATTGGGAAGCATTTAATGAGTTGCTGCAGATACAACCATTATTGGGCAGAGGGTTACAGTTTTTAAGAGACCATCACCTAGGTTTGTGAGAGATCAGACACATCCATGTGGAAATCATGGCCAATATGATAGAACATGGTTGGGCAGGGCTAAGCATCAAGGATAAATTAGGGAATATATCAGTGTAACTCCTTTCTTTGCTCATGCATTAGTCATCTGGACTGCTGTAATAAATTACCATAGGCTGGGTGGCTGAAACAGCAGACATTTGTTTCTCACAGTTCTGAAGGCTGGGAGTCCAAGATCAAGGTGCCAACCGATTCATTTCCTGGTAACATCTCTCTTCCTGGCTTTCAGACATCACCTTCTCACTGTGTCCTCACATGGTGGAGAGAGCACTCTGGCCTGTCTTCCTCTTCTTAGAAGACAGTGATCCCACCATGAGAGCCCTACCCTCACAACCTCATCTAAACCTAATTACT
Source organism: Phocoena phocoena (assembly GCF_963924675.1). Classification (NCBI taxonomy): domain Eukaryota; kingdom Metazoa; phylum Chordata; class Mammalia; order Artiodactyla; family Phocoenidae; genus Phocoena; species Phocoena phocoena. The sequence goes on along the minus strand of NC_089235.1, from coordinate 27,846,036 downwards.
TCCCAAAGGCCCTTCTTCCAAATAACATCACTGTGGAGGTTAAGGCTTCAGTGTATGAATTTTGAGGGGACATAATTTAGTCCATAGAAGCTCACATCACCCAAAGTTAAGAACCCACTTGTGTTTGGAGTTTTCAGCAATTGGAACAAGCTTCCTCTGAGCCACTACAAATGTTGTGACTGACGTTATATCTATTCTATCAGGGATCATGTAAACATTGTCTATTTATCCAATAACTACCTTCAGTGTGAAAGATTCCAGTGAATTTTTTACAAATAAGAAAAATTTGCTAACAACTTTAAATTAAAACCAAAAGATTCAAAAAGATAAAACTATATGATGGTATAACTCAAAAGTATGCATTTATAAGTCCTTAGGTACACTTATATTCTCTAGAAAATGAACAAATTGATATAATTCTATGAAATTTACTGCATATGATATTCTATGCAAAATAGAGCCTTTAGTCACACAAATTGTCCAAGATAATGACTGTAATTCTGCTTCCAGGATGACTTTCTACTGGTCAACATGACCTAGGCAGAAGATTGTTTTGAGTTATATAGGGAGGTCAAATCAATAATAATTAGACTATTTCTACTTGACTGGGGGAAATGGGTCAATCAGGGTTAGTACCCACTTGTGATATAAGGGTCTTGGGAAATGGAAAAATTAAGAAACAAGCTCCCTCTGAACCACTGGAGATGCTGTGATTGACGCTACATCTATATTATCAGGGATCATACAACAAGGACAGACACAGCCCTATGACACTGACTGCTATTTGAACCATTAGTTGGCAGAGAGCCATGGATCATGAGGCACTAGTACCTTGGTTTGTGAGTAGTCAACCACATCCAAGTAGAGACCAAGACCTATTTGAAAAGATCCCTCAGCAGGCTGGGACCACGCAGTCAAAATAAAGCATGGAACAAGTTTTCAGTGTCATTTCATTATTTGTCACATAACGCTTTTTTTTTTTTGCAGTACGTGGGCCTCTCACTGTTGTGGCCTCTCCCGTTGCAGAGCACAGGCTACAGACACGCAGGCTCAGTGGCCATGGGTCATGGGCCCAGCCACTCTGCGGCATGTGGGATCTTCCCGGACCTGGGCACAAACCCATGTCCCCTGCATCGGCAGGCAGACTCTCAACCACTGCGCCACCAGGGAAGCCCCCCTTCTTCTTTTGTAATGCCTGTTATAAACATTGCTAAACAGGTTCCATTTAGGAGATTTTGTATCTTAAAACATGGTCTATAAATTATTAAAACTATCTCAAAAGCAGTTCTACAACACTTACTTTATATTTACCAAGCACAGGGCACTTATTATATACCTGCTGTTGGTTTAAGTGCTTATTAAAATATTCATTCACATACAGTAGTAAGGAGAGGGTTCTACCTTTTCCTAATTTCCTCTGGGATCTAGAGTATTTCCAGAGAAGAGTTCCAAGTTACTTAAAGAAGACACAGATCACTGTAGTGCCCAAGGGTTCTATAATGAGAAGCCTCTTCACCACCAAAACTATTCACATTATGCTGAAACAGGAATAGCGACAAACTGCTAAGACTTAGTCTGTGATTTATATTAAAAATTATATTAAGAATGACACATAGGTAACACGGTACCTTGAGAATGCCCAGAGATTTTTCTGATAATTTTTTTCTCAGAATTTATAAAATCCATCTATTTACTAACTCCAACTAGATTTTCCCTGAAATAATATAAAAGAATAGAAAGCATACAACTTTGTATTCGCCTTCTTCTGTGACTCACAAAATAGTAAATGGTATGGTGTAGTTCACTTAATAAGTATAATAAAGAAAATATGGAGATTCGAAGTAAAAGCATCATAGTATTCATTTCTAATTGATGTACAATATGAGGCCAGCAATGGAGAAATAGTAAGAGAATTATTCTTGTGTATTCACTAAAATAAAACTCTGCTTTATCCCCCGTATGCCTCCACTGAACAAAGCATCCTTCTCCATTTTAAAACTCTTAGGTCACTTAAAGCTAAATTGCAGGAGGTAAACATTGTCATGCCCATAGGAGAAATTCACTCACTCCTACTTAACAGGTCCATTCCACTCTTGTCCTCTTTGTTCAAACGTCAGTCATGACTGTTCCCTCAGGAGTTAAATTCAGACCACTAAGTGATTTCATGTAGGCTACTAAATTGCCTGCAGAGATGAACAATTTTCAATCATTATCCATGTGGCTTTGGAAGACTGGCCCTAGAGTGAAAGGTCTTAAATCACACAACCAATCCCCTGAAATTTCTGTACTCTCTTAAAATATAAATAAATTCCCTACAATACGTGCAACGGTGAATTTCCCTTCACAAACTTTAATGTTTGGGGTTGTATTAAGTAGCAACAAAAATGATATAGTGAAAATGCCTACTGTATGTCTAGATCAGATAAAATTCTTGTTTACAAATTCCTTAAGCTCAACAGCTATGAAGGCAGATGCAGTGTTATTCATGATAGCATCTAGCAGCCCAAGTATTGAAAAAACTAATTCAGAACATAATTTCTCCTTGGTGGAATAAATCCCAGTCCTGTTGATATAATTTTCTATGATGACAATCAAGACTTCCCAATTCTCCCCTCCCCTTAGCTATCTAAGGCAGAATCTCCACAAAACATTAGAAAATCCCAAGTGATGTAGAAATTAAAAATTATAGATTCCCTTTTCTGAATGAAAGCTATAGGATTATTATTAATGATCACCCATTCATAAGCTTAGTAAAAGTTAACATTTGTTAAGACCTTACTCCTGAAATAATAGGTAAGAAGAGGGTTGACTCTAGGTAAGACATAACTATGCCACTTAAGTGTCTTAATTCTCTAGATGTTTGCAGTCTCCACATGCAATAAGGAAGAACAAATATGACTCCATATTAGATTAGGCTGGATTTGGACTCTGATTTCTAGTGCTTTATACCAGATGTTTCCCGAAGTGCTTTTACAGGGAATTCTAGAGACACAGAGTGACACAGATTCAAATAATATTATATCTGAGATCATTGCAACTTTAAAGTCAGCACACTATTCTCAAAAGGGGTTCTTGTGAATCAACATACTGGAGAGGTTTTAATTAACATGTGACGTATCACAGCCTTGGTTGAGGCTGTGTATTCATGAGCAGTTGTGATTCTACAGGTATCTTGCCTTTGGCAATATGACCTAGCCCTTGAGTATCATTGTCAAGGGCTGATGCTATAGAAGTTCTAGTGTTTTGGTCTGCACATATAATTTCAGAAATAACCGTCATGTTTTATACATCTTCTCTTTGAGTCCTTGATTTTGCAAGCAACATCTGCAATAGCCTACAGAGGGACCACAAGAATTATGTGGATCTAAGCTTCATCTGGAGTGTACATTTCATGTACTCAGGTAATAGTGTTGGTTAGGGCTCTTTTTGAACATTTATATTAGAAATTTCTTCTATAAATTTGAGATGCTGCTGCAAATAATGATATAATTTCTGCTAGAAATAATGAGATAGTCTGTGGCGGTAAAATTCTGGGAAAGTCAGATTTCAGAGATTGGCCAATTGTATGCAGACTACTGTAGGTATTCAGAAATATGCTGCATTGGGCTTCTATTAGCTTCCAAGGTGATGAAACACATAGAAATGAATATTCATATGGTAAGTTGCACACACACATACATGCACACTGACAGAAATGGTTTATAATTTACAAATGTCTGTACTAAGCCAACATGACAAGGTGCAGGCAGAACAGCTCTGTGTGTCTCACACATATGAAACCTGGATCACAGCTAAAGGGAACACCACCATGGATAGGGAAACAATTTGCAGTGAGATATCCTCCTGGAGACTGGACACCCAGGGAGGCTTACACCTGAGAAGTGGAGAATGGTGTAGAGTCTCCTGCTTTATACAGTCTTTGTCTTGCAGTTAAGGTATTCTAGCTTTTCTTGACATTAAAGAGACTCTTAACCTTGGGTTGACATGAAAGTTTGGTTCAATAGATTTGGGTTTCAAAACAAACTTCATATATGAATTTTTCTCAGAACATATTATTATTTAAAATATTTCAAACTATAATCCTAGAGGAATTCATGCAGGTCCAAATGTAAGCAACAAAATACCTTCTTCAGGTTATGGTTTCAATTAAGATATTTAATTTTCTGGTCAATGAATTATATAAAATTTTGCAAATAGGCATAAAATGGTTGTACATTTGACCTTATAGACAACTTAGGGGAAAATGTGTAGGATCAAAGTGAACTACTTATGGCCTATATCTATCCTTTCACACGTCTCTTATTTTCTTACTAATTTAAATGCAGGAATAAAATATATTATCCATTACATGTGTATATACATATATAGACACACCTATATATAATATACATTTTAACTCTGTGATATAATTTAGCTCAGGGTTTTGAATACCACAGATGCTTAACTCTCACTGAGTTCATTTAAATTTGTAAATGAAAAATTTTTTAAAATGAATGAATGATTGCAAAAGTGTTTACAATTCTTTTTAGTTCTTATTGATGTTGTTAGTTTGAATTAAATATATACTTCTACATCAACACTACCACTCCAACTCCCCAACTAGACAAATAGCAATTAGATTATTATTTTTAACCTTTGAGATAATTTTATAAGACAATATTCATTGGTAAATTCACTGCCTTCAATGATTGTATGATGAATTGTGTTGAGAGTCAAAATTCCTGACAGAAGCAGTAAGAGATTCCATTGGAGGAGAAAAATCTTTCTGACAGGTTAACATTTGTAAAAGGCTGTGTCATATCTCATGGGCAAGAACTATGTTTTCTTCCCAGTTGTGTCAACTGAAATTTTTCCATGTATATGTGTGTGTGTGAGTGTGTGTGTGTGTATACACACACAAACACATATACATACTATATATTCCATATATAAAATTTTCAACTGAAAATTTATTCCATATATACATATCCTATACATGCAAAGAATGATTATTGTCCTTCTTGGCACGAGCAAACCATCTAAATCAAATAGAAGAGTCTATATAAATTAAATACACATGTAAACTAAATAGATTGAAATACACAATCTGGCAGGGATTATCATATTTCTGGAGGAAAAAAGCACAATTTTGAGACTCAGAGATATGTAAGAAATACTTTTGACTACTATTTTTAATGGTATGCTTTTAAACATCTTCACAATTTTTGTGAACACCATTGAAAGGAATATGTACTCAGTATTGAATTAAGGGACATGCAATTCCATACAGGAAATGGATCTCATTATTTTAAAATGGTGTAAAAACACATTCCTCACTATGAAAACATTTTAACACCCACAATACACAGTAGATTCAAACAGGAAAGAAGAGCTATTAAGAAAATTGGATGGGGAGTAGTTCTCTCCATTATATTAAAAAAAAGTCTGTATTTTACTAAAGTATATTTAGAAATAATAGCTATCCCTTTGTAGCTATTGTTTAGTTGATAGCTGTGTAGTTTATTTGGTAAAATAAACTTGAATGTCAATTAGGATCATAAACACAGTCAGTAAGGTCCTCAACTTTTCAAAGATTTATACAGAAAAACATAGATATTGTAATATATAAGTAGGTTTTATAGTCTTGAGAGTCCAGAAGCCAAAATGATTTTTAAAAGGGTGCTGATACTTTCTTACCTATTGCATATTCAGTGGGCATTATCTGTAGTATTATCTGATTATCTCTGAGTTTCCATAAAACACTTTATATATAACAGCCACTTCTAGAGGACCACCTGCTAGAATTCCAAGGGCTCTCCAGAGGACTTCCTCATCTGTAATAATGCTAGCATCTGCGAAACCCTGTGTCTTTTCTGGGGTAGCCCACGTTGTGTGCAATCCACACACAATACAAAGACTGCTTAGAATTTCGGTGAAGGCTCATAATGTCCATTCTTAGAGTAAGATAAAACTGATGTCCATTGTTAAACTTTAAAAACACTTGGAGATCAAACAAAATCTGACATTAAGAAGATCTTACCACATTATTAGCTATTCTGACTCTTCAGTGATAGTAAATTCCCAAGTATGCTATTATTTAGAGGAAGCAGCATTGTACTTCCTTACTTTGTAAAGTTAAAGTAGGTCAGGACACCTAGGTGGGTGTCACACATTGGTGTTTCTTATCTTCAGAGAATGAGTTTATATTAGATACATTTTCATTAATATTAATTTCCTTCCATATTTTATATTTCATGAGGTAATTGATTTATATCTATTATAGTTATTATCAACAAGAAAGTTAATTTAGAATATATGCATCATTTTAAAAAACTAAACCGGTGAAACCTTATCTAAATGTAACAAGATATTACATTTCCTGATACCAAACCTCAAAGAAGGATGTTCAAGAAATGGCTCAAGATCATGAGTTTGTGCACTGTGGAGTACAAACCTCAGTGAGAATCAGCAGCCACAACCCCCATGGACACCCATCATTTCTTAAATAGTGTCTTCTGGCTGGTAAGTTTCTTCACTAAGGCATTAATGTAAGGACTGACAGTCAATGGGCAACTAATCCTTATTACCTGTCAAAACAGTTAAAAAAGTGATACTTCAACAATATCTGGGCTTACATATGTTTCACTTTTGTACACACAGTATACAGAGAAGAGGCACAATCTAAGTTGGGTGTGTAAGTCATAAGTTATAACCTCTAAGCAAGGAAATGAGACAAACCAACAAAAAACCAACAATAACAACAACAAAAACACCCAGAAGAATAGCTTTTCGTTGTCTGAAAATTAAGAAGAGGAAAAGAAAAGAAAGAGTAACCAAGGGGAAAAACAAAACAAACAAACAAACAAAACCAGGAGAACTATCAAGGTTTTAGCTAGACTTCATCCTGTCAGTTCTGTGTTGGGTTATTAACAGCTGCCCTTCAGTGGGCATTTGTCAGAGACTGTCCTAGATAGTTCATAAGTTGTCACTAAATAAAAAAAAAAAACCAAAAAAAACCAGCAAGCAAGCAGTGTTACTCACTTTGCAGAGATCAAACAAATGATGCACACAGAGGCTAACTTGTCTGAAGTGACACTACTACAAACAGTGGAGTTCGGATTCAGACCAAAGTGGGCCTCATTCCAGTCCATCATGTTATTATACCTCAATCAGTACCACAACTCATTTCAAAATTTCCATATTGGAGGATTTGACAAAGAAGCAGAGCAACTCAAAAACATGCAATTCCTTCTCATTCTGAGATCTTCTCCTTTGAAGAACCCTATTGAAGTACTAGCATCAATCCTAGTGAACCATAGTGGACACATCAACCCTAGATGTGTCCATCCAGGCAGATAACCCCCCAATTCTTTAAACTGTAGCATATAATGCATTGTGTTGTTTTTAGAAATGTCTCTCCAACCAGATACCTTTTATAATATAATATATATATATATATATATATATATATATATATATATATAAAATCAACATGCTATGCATATATTTTTTCTAAAGGTATTTTGGCAAGCAAATGTGTAAGCAGAACAATATTTGGGGAATCCAAAATTTATTTATTTATTTACAAACTATAGTCACATTCATGTTCATCTAACATGTTTATGTATATCCTTCTTATAATTAATTCTTAAATTTTATAAAATATGTCTGAGTTTAAAAGATTTTTTTGAACTCCTTTATTATTAGAATTTTTACAATGCATCATCAGCCTGGTACAATAGAAGTAGCGGTAGCTTAAGAATCATAATCTAAGGCAGTGGTCCCCAACCTTTCTGGCATCAGGGACCGGTTTTGTGGAAGACAATTTTTCCAAGGACGGGGGCAGGGATTGTTTTGGGATGATTCAAGTGCATTGGTTTATTATGGTCTCTGTGCAGTCAAACCTCTCTGCTAATGATAATCTGTACTTGCAGCCACTCCCCTAAGACATTTTTTTAGAAATGTCTCTCCAACCAGATACCTTTTATAATATAATATATATATATATATATAATCAACTGCTTCAGCTCCACCTAAGATCATCCAGCATTAAAGTCCCATAAAGAGTGTGCAACCTAGATCCCTTGCATGCACAGCTCAAGTAGGGTTCATGCTCCTATGAGAATCTAATACCGCCGCTGAACGGACAGAGGTGAAGCTCAGGTGGTAATGAGAGCGATGGGGAGTGGCTGTAAATACAGATGAAGCTTTGCTTGCTCCCCCGCTGCTCACCTCCTGCTGTGAGGTTTGGTTCCTAACGGGCCACAGACTGGTACCGGTCCGTGGTCTGGGGGTTGGGGACCCCTGATCTAAGGCAAAATGCTTAACTTCGCATTCTTGATTTCCTCTGAGTAAAATGGGTTATACATTTTATAAGATAAAACTCAATCACAAGGCAAACTGAAAAATTCAGTTTAAAAAAAATATTACAGATAATTTGTGCAGTACTTAGCAAATAGTACTCGTTTAATAAATGTTAATGATCAGCATATCTGTCACACTACAGTTCCTTTCGAGATTTTTATTTAGCTTATGTTTATATTTATATAGTAATTTGAAGCTCATGAAATGCTTAATTACTATTATCTCGATTTTTATAACCTTGTGAAGCAGATGGGACTTGTATCACTGGTGCTGTTTACACAGAAACCAACTAAGGCTCAAATATCCAGTGATATTGATCATACAGCTACAGAGCTGAGTACTGGGGACCAGTTAACACCTAATTTAGCAGCATTTATATTATACAACACTCTTTCTGTTTGTGATGCATTTTAGTATAAACCACTGGATTAATTCATTGTAACTTTAGTGACCGTCAAAAGTAATACTTGGAAAAGTGTTTACCTTGTTCACAAATTAGAGGATCTTACTTTCTTTTCAAGGTGTGCAAACCTGAACATTAAATTGTACGAGAATTCTATTCTGAGGGATAATAATCTTTTTAAAAAAGTAGTGTTTCTGAAGTACTGTAAGATCTTTTCCATGTGCCTAACATGACTTCCTTTAATTTTTTCTCTGAATCATTTCCCTTTACAATGATAGAGACAAGAGCACATTGACTTTAATGCATCAAGTTTAGTATTTATTTACATTCTTCAACACTGTCTTGGAAATGTCAGTCATTAATTTACTGCCAGGTATCTAGTGAAATATGTCCTTGATTTCCCTCCTTCAGAAAGGGTTAACTTTGTATACAAGGCCTTCCAGAGCAAAAACTTAAAATTCTTTTTTAGCTAATTGTGAAATATACTGTTATAAGGACCTAATAATTACTGTGTGAAATATAAACCCAAGCAAATGGCTTGTAATTGTCTATGCCAATGTCCAAAGTCATTGGCTAAAGCTCACCTCTGTGAATACAGGGTAAGACCTCTGTGCCAAACCTGTGTCCTGCCATTGGAGGGAAATATAAACCTTTGTTAGCTGTAAAGTCACTCAGGCTTATCTCCTGTGTCACAGAGCAGGAAAGGAGCAAAGAAAAACCCTATGTGCTTAATGAGACTTGACAATCCATCCTTAATGGCAAATTAATATACTTTGTACTTAGATGGACCTTTTTATTTCCTCCTAATTGTAAGATACTAACCAGATGCCACAGCCTGCATTTCAGACTGGAAAACAATTAGTTTATCTCACCCAGCCACAATCTCTGCATATTGCTTTACTAAGAATGACACATTTGAAGAATTCATAATTAGATTTTAGTATCTGATAATTAAATAATTAATTAAAATAAAATGGGTCACATATGGACCAATAATTCCTGTCTCATTAACTAAGAATTATTAGTTTAATTCTGTGCACCTGAAGTTAATAAGAATCAATCAAAACAGAATCTCTAATTCAAACAATTATGTTTCTAGATCTGGTGGATAAATAGGCTTTGGGGATAGTATCCTAGTAATTCTAGAACATTTTTGTTTTTCTTTAAGAAAAGGAGATGGGGCAGGGAAAGTGCAGAGTAGAAATAGTGGAGGACAATACAAACTCCACTATCATTAATTTACCATGTCAATGGGAAAAAAGAAAAAACAGTTCTATCGTATGTTCTAGACACATTTGTCAAAGTATAGTGGTTTCTAGATAAACACCAACTAGATGACAGCTTTTCTCTGGTTATATAAGTCTATACAGTTTTTGGTTAAACTGACCTCTGCCTTATGACAGGTTTCAGATGTGGAAACTTATATTGCCTTTGCTACCTTCAGAAGAGAGCAAAATATCAGGTATCATGAAAGTTTAAAGAACAGATTGATTTAGGCTGAAAGGATTCAATCTAAAAATGATATTTCAACCAGGTACATTTTTATTTTTATTCCAGCTCAACTAAGCTATTTAAAGGTCACAAATAGTATGTGTTATCTTATGAATGTAGATTTATTTTTTTATCTGCTGAATAATTTAAACCGTATTTTTGGACAAAATATAAAGTAATTGGAAATTAGTCTACTGCAACCTAATCTATTATTTGACTAAAATTTCAAAACCATTTTTAATCCTAATGGGATTTAGAAAAAACTACTTAACTTCCTTGTCATAAGAAAAATCATTATTTCATTTAGCATAAATAAATATATTTCCAAATCTGAAAAAATCTAATAACCTAATACTTCATAAAATATTTTGATTACCAGTGTTTTAGAAAATGATAATTTGAATTATAAAATTTGTAATAATTAATGACAAAGATAAAACTTAGAAAAATCCAATTTTCTATGAATTAAATTACAGACCTGGAGGCAATAACAGAATACTAAAATCATAGAATCTGGAATCAAATGACCTTGGTTCAAATGGCAGCACAATTTCCCAGCAGTTGCATGTCTTTGAGAAAGATATGTAACTTACTTCACCTTTGTTTACTCTATTTGTAAATTTAGGGTAATGATGTCACTTTTCTCAGAAACCCAGAAAGAAGATGAAGGCAATTATTACGATGCCTGGGTACATAGTAAACACTTAAAATATTACTGACAGCATGGTGATCTAGTTGGAACAGAGTTGGTCATAAAGTGAAAAAAATAATGATGCATAAAAACAAATCAGGAGTTGCAGAGAATAGTATCGTTCTAATGTCATGATCAATTTAATCAATTTTAACTTTGTCACTGCTACCATTTAAATAGTAATTATGAAGTTCTGTACCACAATATGCTAACAAATATAAAGAAGATACACGAAATAGAAAACAAGCTTAAACACATAATGATAATTACACAAGTAAAAATTAGAAAATAAACAAAAATAGTCACCATATATTCAGTGATTCTATGCAAAATATACTACTGCCAACATTTTTATGAACTTTATCTTTTTAACCTTACCACCTAACAATTGTTAAAATTTTAATAAATTTCCCTTAAGGGCTATTTATTTATTCTATTTTGGGATTACCTTTTGAAAAATATTTCTAATCTCATGCAATTTTAGATTTTTTTTCATTTAATATTAAATCATCCAAAAATCTCCACATTATTCTATATATTTTTTAATTTTAGTTATTTCTTCTCATGAAATGACTTTTAACTGATAAAAATCATACAATTTACTGTTAGTATATGACAAGTAAAACAATGCAGGAAAATAATTATAGATAAAAATTAATCTTTTCTTTCAATATTAACACATCTCTCCTCTCCATTAAAATGTGAATTGTTTAATGTGTATTTGTCCATCTTGTTTGAAGCATACATAAACATAGACCAAAAAAATGTATATAGGAATATATCAAATTTTTAGGCACAAAAGCATTATGAAAGAGGGAAATGTTTCTGGAATTGCAGAGCCCGGATGAAACTCTATTTTAGAACCAAGAAGATTAAAAGGTATTGAATCAGAGTCTAGTGCAGGCTGATGGTAAATGGGAATCCCAGGATGCTGAAAAGATGGAGGCCGATGTACTGTTCATGGATAGGCAGCATCTGACTCTCCTTTCTTCCCTCAGATGGGAACGAAGTGCTGTTGATACTGAATTGGACTCCAAAGACAGATGAGTCAATATACAACATAACAGAGATCGACAATTTAAAATTTTTCCCGATTGGTTATTTATACGTTCAGTATAAAAGAGTAGGAGTGCGGGAGTGGCAATAATTGAGCCTCTCCAGTCTCCCAGCTCATGACCTTGGGGCCAAGGGAATAAGTGCTAAAGTACACTGGTTCACTTCTTCTCTGTACTGATTGTTTTTGACTAATTAAATCTGAAACAGTATAGCTTTACTTGGTGTGTATACATGTGTGCATGTGTCTGTTTGTCTATGTATATGCTATAACTTACCTAACACACTTGAGTATCATATCATACACGTTATTTGCAACTTGCTTATGTTACTTAACAATACAATATGGACATCCTTTCAAGTCAGTACATAGAAAGTTACTTATTCTTGTTAAATCTTGCATACTATTTTCGACAACAGATTAAATATATTTTGTTTAACCAGTCCCTTATACCATTACCATGCAAACACTTTTTTATTTTTGTCATTGCAATAAATAATTTAAAAATATTCGATGCAGGGCTTCCCTGGTGGCGCAGTGGTTGAGTCCGCCTGCCGATGCAGGGGACACGGGTTCGTGCCCCGGTCTGGGAAGATCCCACATTCTGCGGAGTGGCTAGGCCCGTGAGCCATGACCGCTGAGCCTGCGTGTCTGGAGCCTGTGCTCCGCAACTGGGAAGGCCACAACAGTGAGAGGCCCGCATACCGCAAAAAAATTCGATGCATGTATGCTTAATATATTGGCATTTTTGTTTATGTAGAAAAATTATCGAATGTGATTACTGGGTAAAATTATATACTTTTAAAATTTTAATTAGATATGGTGATCTTAACTCCAAAATTATTATTCATAGCAGCTCACAGTTCCACTGGAAACATGTAAGGGTACCAATTTTTCCATTGCCACAAAAGCATTCAATATTATTAAAAGTTTAGTTTTTGCCAATCTGATGGGTGAAGTAGATAGCTCATTGTAATTTCCTTTTACATTTCTTTATTAATGATTTTTAACATTTCACATATTTATTATCCATATGATTTTCCTCCCTTTGAATTTCCTGTTAACATAATTTGTCTATTTTTTTAAACTACATTAGTTGTATTTTTCTTATCAATTTTTAGGTGCTCTTTGCACAAGAACCACAGTAATTCTTTAATTTACTTAAGTATTTCCCAGTATTCTCTTTGTATCTTGATTCTATGGTGACTTTCATCAGCAAGGCATTTTTATTCTCATGAAATCAGATATATTAATATTTTCCTTTAAATCATTTTCATATCTTGATTAATATACTTTCTTATATCTGTTTAATACTTGAATAATTAATATTCACTTTTGAATCTTTATAATCTTCTGGATATTTTTGGTTTGTTTTCATTATTTTTATAGGTTTAAAGGTAGAATTGAGTTTTTTTATAGATGGATGGCCCAATATATCAATATTATTTATCAACTATACTACCATTTCTTCCATTGGAAACAAATGAGACCTCTTAATACATTAAATTCTACCAATAATCAAAAATTTCTCTGGAATTTCTTTCTAGTTAATAATATTTTCTCTATTGCTATGCCAACATTCTGATATTAAAATGGATGGGTCAAAAAATTCTTTAATGTTCTTCCTTTTCAAATTTTTCTCTCCAATTCATTCTTCACAATATACTGTAAATTATTTTTCCAGCTTTGTAAAAGAGTGGGTTTTTTGTATACATGTGTCAAATCATTATACTGTACACCTTAAAAGGACTTACACAAGGTTATATGTCAATTAAATCTCGATAAAGCTGAGAAAAAATCAACACTAGACATCTTTTTTTTAATAATTTTTTAAAATTTTATTTATTTAATTTTGGCTGTGTTGGGTCTTGCTGGATACGGGCTTTCTCTAGTTATGGTGAGCAGGGGCTACTCTTTGTTGAGGTTTGCCATCTTCTCAGTGTGGTGGCTTTTCTTCTTGCAAAGCGCGGGCTCTAGGCACACGGGCTTCAGTAGTTGTGGCGCTCGGGCTCAGTAGTCGTGGCTCGCGGGCTCTAGAGCACAGGCTTCAGTAGTTGTGGTGCACGGGCTTAGTTGCTCCATGGCATGTGGGATCTTCCCAGACCAGAGCTCGAACCCATGTCCCCTGCATTGGCAGACAGATTCTTAACCACTGTGCCACCAGGGAAGTCCTAGACATCGTTTTTAAAGGTGAGAGCTTGAAGTCTTTCCCTCAATGATTGGGAAAAATCCAAGTATGTTCCCCACGACTACTTCTATTCAGCATGACACTGGAGGTACCAAATGATTAAATTTAAAAAAAAGTGGGTCTTTGATGGAATCTGAATTTAATATACAGATTAAATTTTTAGAAAGGGCATTTTGATATTAAGTCTTCCCATACAGCAATATTTTCAGCCATTTTTTAGGTAATTTTATTATATTCAGTGAAATTTAAAAGTTTTAGTGAATAAATTAACTCCCATATATAGTATTCAATATATATTTTTTTAACTCATGATAAGTTCATGTTTGTTTAAAAGCACATGGGAACTAAGAAAACTAAAAACACACAAGAATAAAAATAACCCCCAAAGGATATAATTAATTCTGTCATATTTCTTTCCAATTTATTTCTTATTTCAGTTTTTTAAAAATAAAATTTTGGTATTCTATTTTTAGACTTTTCTGTCATGGGAATTTAATAATTACTGGAATTTTAGAGTTGCTTATTTTTCCCTATTACTATTTTTCCCTATTATTATTTCATAATTAAGTCTACATCTTTGTGCACTTTAATTTTTAACTTTGTTATGGATTCCTAGAATAAAAATAAATTGATCAAGGGATGTACCTGATTTTTCTGTATATTCATCTGATTTTTCCCCTTAAGAACAGCCAATTATTCCAACACCATTCACTGAACAATAATTTGGTTAGCCAATGGTTGCAATACATTTCTTGCACACATGAGGATTATGCTAATTATTGTATGTACAGATGTGTATTGTATGAATATATAAAGTGCTACTCTTACTACGTTTCTTTTAAATAGTGTATAGAAATGTAACTATCTACTTTTAGATAAGAACTTTGGAATAATTTGTCACTTCCCAAATTGTTTAAGAATTTGGTATTTCATTGGATTGCTATACAAACTATAAATTAATTTGAAAAAATTCTATATCTTTACAATACTCAATCTTGCCTCCTAGAAACATGGCTGGTATATTTTAATTTACTTAAGGCTTCTTTTAAAATCCTTGAGTAAAGTTCTAATTTACAGATAAATAGGTCCCAGTCCTGGAAGTACAAAAGAACCATGTAAGGAGTTTCTAAAAAGATGACAGCTGATCAAGATCTCCAAAGATCTTGATTTTATGAGACTGAGAGAGAAAGACAGAAATGCAGACTTAAAAATAGACATAGATCAATAGAGTAATATAATCTAACTTTCTTGAACACATGTTTATTATAATTTTTTTTTGGCTTATATAATTGGTTTTCATTTTGTCTGCGGGAAATCATCATTCTGAAATATATTATTATGTTTATGTCTTATTGCATTCACCATGGACTTAACAGAATAATATTAAATAGGAAGTATTTTGATGACTTGAATTGGAATATCACAAAGTTTCACAGTTTTATAAAGAATTACATTGGCAAATAAATTGTGTGTGAATGTGTATATAAGACATGATTCATTATTTCTAACATTCTAAAAAATCTATGAAGAAAGTTAAATTAGATGTGTAAATGATATCTGAAGGGTAACAGTATGTATTTTTTAAATGTTATCTGATTTTGAAGAGCAAAGGAAACACATAAATTTATATAACTGCATCATTTTAAGGAGTTTTAGAAAATAGTATATTAAAATTGGAATGTTGGCCTAGAACTTATCTCCTTGTGAACTGCAGTGTTTTGTAAAAACAGTAACATTTCCTACATGTACTCGATGAGTACAATGAACATTCCATATGTAAACAGCACTACAGATGATGACTTATATGTTACATTCAAGGTTATTAACATGAACCTCAGTATTAAAAGAAATGATCCGATCAAGTTTGACAGCCAGAATTGAATATTATTGTTTAATATCATCTTGTCATTCCCAATAATTATAATATATGTGAGGGAGGTTGCATATTCTCAACTTAGTCCTGTCAACAACATTAATTATTTGACAGAACTAATTATTTTGAGAATAAAAATCTGCTCAAGGGGGTAGAAATTACACTTCGACATGCAAAACTAGCTCCCAGGCTATGCTGCCAGAACACTCAGATCACATTTAATTTCCATTAGTAATGCCAGTCATTATTTTAATATGATTGCACAGTGCTGTAAAATGTCCTTTTTTTTATGAAAAGCAATTAATTTTCATTTAGTAACATTTTGGTTGCCAAGTATTTAGAAGTGACTCCTCAGAATGCAGTTTTCCTACAAATACCTGTATTAACCCCAAAATCAGTATTAGAATGGAGATAAGGACAAGCAGAATAAAACATAAAGACCTGGATTTTAATTGCCATCATTAATACCACATTAATTTTGAACACTCCCATTCATGCCAGGACATCAGTAACAAAAAGAACTTTTCTAGTTCTAGAGCTACAGGATAAGATGTTAAATAGCAGCACTTAAAAATAGTTCATTAAAAAAAAACTATATATATATATAGGAATGAAATAAGCATGTGTAATGTTTTTTCAACAGATTTGATTGCATTCTGATTGTAGATGTTATAAGTTATTCAGCCTTGATTATCAGTAAAGTTTACCAGATGTCATGAAGTAAAAGGCCAGAACAAGGTTGCAAAATAAACATTGCAGCTCTAAAAGACACAGAAAAGCAACCATTTGCAATATTTTGAAAATTGTTTTTTCTTAAATCATCGTATTTCCGTTTTATAGTTAGTACTACATACATGATGTTAAATTATACTTCAGATTATCCTGGTTGTAGAAGAAAATAAATTATTTACAAATCATCTTATCTATAAACTCTCAAAAAAGAGAATAGGTTTTTGCTCAAGAAATGCCAATGAGTTTAATGATCCCTCAATTAAGTGCAAGGTTAGACCTTTTCCCTAGAAATGTGAGGAAGCACCATGATTTTTTCTTGATTGGCTTTGCCTTGTCTGGGAGTTCCCTAAATCACACTGTAGGAGGATAAGGCACAACAGGTCTCCACTGTCTGTGTTCAATGCTTAAAAACACCACTGCTTTACTGGTTAAAAGGTGGTAATATGGATAAACAAACTTAAAATAAAAATAATTGCTCATTGACAGATGAATGGGTAAAGAAGATGTGGTATATATATATATATATATATATATATATATATATATATATCCAGTGGGATATTACTCAACCATAAAAAAGAATGAAATAATACCATTTGCAGCAACATGGATGGGCTTAGAGATTATCATGCTAAGTGAAGTAAGTCAGACAAAGAAAGACAAATATAGTATATCACTTATATGTGGAATCTAAAGAAAGGATACGAATAAACTTATTTACAAAACAGAAATAGACTCTGACAGAAAACAAACTTATGGTTACCCAATGGGAGGGAGGAGAGAGATAAATTAGGAGTTTGGGGTTAACAAATACACACTGCTATATGTAAAATAGATAACCAACAAGGACTTATTGTATAGCACAGGAAACTCTACTCAATATCTTGTAATAACCTATAATAGAAGAGAATGTAAAAAAAGAATATATATATATATATATATATATATATATATATATATATATATCTGAATCACTTTACACCTGAAACACAACATTCTAAATCAACTATATTTTAATAAAAATTAAAAAAAAATTGTCAGATCTTATTAATGATTTTCAATGTCTCTCATTTTGATTCTTTTTTTTCAGCTTGTAAAATGGACAAATAAAAATTTTATATGTTTAATGTGTGCAACTTGATGTTTTAATATATGCATACATTGTGAAATGATCTTACTTATGTATGGAATCTTAAATAGTCAAACTTACAAAAGCAGAAAGTAGAAGGGTGGTTGTCAGCGCTGGAGGGAGGGGCAAATGGGGAGATGTTAGTCAAATTGTACAAAGTTTCATCTCTGCAAGATGAGTAAGCTTTAGAGATCCAAAGAACAGGTGGTGTCATAGTTAACACCACAGTGTGTATACTTGAAATTTGCTAAGGGAGTAGGTAAGTATCCTTATGAAGGTGGGATATTGGTGGTGGCGAATGTTAACTCTGTGAGGTGATGGATATGTCAAGCTAATGCTTGATTGTGGTGATCATTTATTTCTTTAAGATTTGCCAAGAAACCTCACAATTCACTAATTTAATATTTACTCCTATTTTCCCCAAACCGGTATTTTATTGATAACAAGGAAGAACTTCAGCTTGAAAAAGCAATTTAAAGAATTCATTATAAGCTCCTCTACCACAATATAAGCTACTGAAGAAAGCTGGTTGCATATTCTCAATATTGTATTTCTTCCTTTTACTCACAAGGCTGTTCCCATAGTAAATATTTAATAAAGTTTGCCTAATGAAACATACATTAAAGCAGCATAAAAAGAGAAACTATCAGCAAAAATCTTTTATACCCTGAATTAACAGGTGTTCATCAATCATCATTAGGTGAAAGGAAATAAAAAAGCTATGAATATAATTTTAATGCTGGATATTATTTGGACTTGTTCTTGTGGAATTATAGAAAGTCTTTCCTATTGTCTTAGGAAATATAACATTTCAACTTAACATGTTGAAAAGTATATAAGCATTACCCTGTTCCTCCTAAAGGAATATATTACAAAAAGGCAGTTTCATTTAGATGTGAATAAGAACAAAATATATAGAGTTCTACGGAAGCTTTGATGATTAAACTTAAATACATATCAATTCCAGCATCTCCTATTTCCCTCACTAGAGGTTAAAAGTACTATTAATCGGCACCTTCAATACTAGGAAGGTTAGAAGTACATCTTGCTACCAGACACTGAGTGCTTTATTCGAGGTGTCATGTTAACAAGCCCTAAGAGGGATCCATTAGTCGTTGCGATGAGGCTTTTTAGTAAAAATAAGTAATTAATGGAATTATGAATAATGGTTATTATTCAATTCAATCACAGAAAATGACACTGAATATAAAAAGAAGGATTTGATACTGCTCAATAAAGTAGTTAGAATTTTGAAGAGCTAATCATATAATGGAAATAATATCCTAGGGTGATGATACTCAGTCTACAACATGCAAACTCAAGAGAGCTTATTCATTTGGAGCATGAAACTTTTATGAATTTTTAAACCTGGGTATTATACTAGCTTCTACAGGACACATGATAAGCATGTGGCTCTCAGTGATTAATAATTACAACAGAGTTATGTTGGCTTCTAGCAAATAGGAATGAGATGATTTCTTTACTGCTCAAAAATAAAAGCAGGCTTCCCTGGCGGCGCGGTGGTTGAGAATCCGCCTGCCGATGCAGGGGACGCGGGTTTCGAGCCCCGGTCCGGGAAGATCCCACATGCCGTGGAGCGGCTGGGCCTGTGAGCCATGGCCGCTGAGCCTGCGCGTCCGTAGCCTGTGCTCCGCAACGCGAGAGGCCACAACAATGAGAGGCCCGCGTACCACCCCAAAAAATAAATAAATAAAAGCAAACTTAAAAATCATTCATTTCTTCTTCTGAAATTCATTTCTTCTTTCTTCTTATGATATAGATGAAACAAAATATTGTTAATAACCTACACAATGCTATCCCTATACATACAATCTTAAGAGTTTAGTATATTATGAAAGGGTAGAAAGTTAACTTTCTTACCCAAAGCTCATTCTTTCCATTCTACACATATGTGCAAATCAGGAAGCAGCAGTTAAATAGGTGAATTGATTTTGAGTCATCTAATAAACTACAGTTACTAGCAGGTGTAGTCACCATGTTATGAAAGGTATAAACCCATACTTTGCTCCCTGTTTTGTAGACCTGAGTCAGTAGATTGAGTCAGGCCTTACAAGAGGCCCTGTAGGGTCCCTCTCTCTTGTTCTGTCTCCATGTAGACATTTGAGTGGTGATCACATAGACACGTTTCTATACCATGTTGCAGTACTTACTGGTTCTCTATCTACTACCAGATGGTAGTAGGATCCCAAGATCTGGATGGAGGTTTTAATGGGTAGTAAGAGGCCCCTTACTAGATCGTGAGATTAAGTGGTGTCATGACCCAGTTCTTCCAGAGTTTGAATTAGAATGTTAAGTGCTCCAGCAGCTATTAAGGTACATTTTGGTTCTTATCAGTTATTCTTCATGTGTTTAGCCTCATTGGGAATTCCAGTAAGAAGAAGAGGAAGATTTCTGTTGTTTTTCTTTTCTCTCTTTTTTTTTTTTGGATTTGGGGGCCATAATACCATGGAAAAAATATCAAAATTGCCCTAACATTATACTGATTACTTATAATAAACACAAAAACATGGGAGAAGGGTGAAGATAACACTGCAATTACATTACTTTGAATCTGATTGACTGTGGTTTGATGTGTTCTTGGAAAGTTAAAAGTCAGGGCTGAAAATACACACACACACACACACACACACACACACACACACATACACTTAGATACATATGTAGATATATTTAGATATATATTCCCAGATTATATATAAGAATATAATTGCATTTTTTTCATGAATATAGATAAGCTAAAGTTTGCTTCACTAAGAGGGTTCATTCTGAAAATGATAGTTATGTCTCAAAATGATTTGAGTATATACTCAGTAGTTAAATTTGCTTAGTTACTAAAGGCACGGTTACGAGTTGATTGTTACCACAGAAGGAAACATCTAAACAACATTGGAAAGGACAATATCATGTCAACCCTGTCAAACTGCCCTTTGAGGGAATCTACAGCATTCCAAACATACTCATCTAATCCAAAACTGAACACTTGGTGATAGTGCTAACTAGCTTGCAAACTTTGGAACGTGACTATATTTGATATTCCATGTATAACCAGTCCTTTCACCACCTTGCTTGTTCACATGGAAAAGAGACTGGGGTCTAAATGGCCCATAACACCATGACTAAACCTAAAATAACAAAATAAAAAGAATAATAAATTCAATATAGTTTTTATTTCTGCTTCTATTAATAGTCTTACTAACTGAAATCATTTATTGTACCATAAAGAGCAACTTTTCTAGTAGAAGGTATTCAATAAATGTGTACCTACATGTGTCAGACACAGTGCTTCCACTTATTATACTTAAATGTCACCAAGCCATATTAAATATTTTATAAATAAGCAGATGGAAACTCAGAGAAGTTCATAATTATTCAAAAGCACACAGCTAGAGAGTGTTGAATCAGTATGTCTATCCTCAAAAAATCTATTATCTTTGCACTACAAAATAGTAAATAGTAACCAGTAACTGGTAATTCAATGGTTTCCTCATTCCTGCTTCTTCTGAAGAGATGCCTTATACATTTACTTCTATTCATACTGTGAAAAAGAGCCAAAAATCACAGATAGAAGAGAAAACATAAAACTGTTTAATTTTAAGGTTGTAAAAAGTAAGAAAAGTGAGTACCTAAAGTTTTCAGAATGAAGATAAGTGGAAATGAAAGATCAATAAGATAGTCAAAACAATTTCCAAATACCATACAACTTATATAAATAAATTAGTTACCTGTTCCTAAAAGCTTCCATATTCCAGGTAAATATGTAAAACTATGAAACTGCATGCTTTTATATCATTATGTTTCTTTAAAATATCATCTATTGATGGATATTTTTAAAACATCAAAAAATAATGTGTACTAAAAACAGAAAATACAAAATTTAAATAAACAGAGCTTTAAATAAGCCATCACAAATTCAAAATGACACTTTTAAATCGATGTCTCAAAATATTTTACATCTCTCTGACACTGTTCCAGTTATCCTGGAAAGAGGGAGAATCCATGTACCATTTTAGGCACATCTAAAGGCATATAAAGTATGCACCATTTGCTTATTTGCAGGTCACTTTTTATTTAATAGAAATTTGTTCCCCAAGGAAGAGCTAAAGTGAAGATCTTAGTCTTTACTGTGTATATCAAAGATGAATGTATGTTGTGTCTGTTCTAAGTAGGTCCTCTGGTGTGGAAAATATATAATAATGGGACCCTTCTCAGAGTTATAATCTATTAAAGGGCAAATACAACCAAAAATACAAATATAACTATAACACAAGAAACTGTTATGTGTAATGCCTTGTTAAAGATGTATTCATTCATTTGTATAATGTGTATCCATTTGTATTATGGGTAATCATAGTAGGGAAAAACACAATCTTCTGTGGTATCCAGTACACTTAATGAAGCTTGAGGCATTTGAATGGTTAGTTAAAGAGAAAGGTTTTCAACAGATTAAAAAAAAACATGAACAGCTTCATAGAATATTCAATTTGATGAATGTACTACATACACATAAAGAAGCAGTTTGGAGATCTACTGAAAAGACAAATTAAGGTCAGATTGTGGAGATTTTGAATGCTAAGCAAAGGAGTTTGAATGTAATTTAGAGAGCAAGGAGGATTCACTGAAGTATTTGTTAGCTTTTGGAGCAGAGTTATAATACAATATCTAAATATTTGCAAAAATATTTTGTAAGCAAATCTCTTTTAAAAGCTCTGCTTGGGCTTCCCTGGTGGCACAGTGTTTGGGAATCCGCCTGCCAATGCAGGAGACACAGATTCAAGCACTAGTCTGGAAAGATACCACATACCGCAGAGCAACAGAGCTCGTTTGCCACAACTACTGAGCCTGTGCACCTAGAGCCCCTGCTCCGCAACAAGAGAAGTCACCGCAATGAGAGGCCTGTGCACTACAATGAAGAGTAGCCACTGCTCGCTGCAACTAGAGAAAGCCTGCGTGCAGCAATGAAGACCCAACACAGCCAAAAATAAATAAATTAATTAAAAAAATATTTTTAGGGGCTTCCCTGGTGGCACACTGGTTGAGAGTTCACCTGCCGATGCAGGGAACACGGGTTCGTGCCCCGGTCCAGGAAGATCCCACGTGCCACAGAGCGGCTGGGCCCGTGATCCATGGCCTCTGAGCCTGTGTGTCCGGAGCCTGTGCTCCGCAACGGGAGAGGCCATAACAGTGAGAGGCCCGCGTACCGCCAAAAAAAAAAAAAAAAAAAAAAAATTAATTAAAAAGCTCT
Organism: Phocoena phocoena; assembly: GCF_963924675.1. Classification (NCBI taxonomy): domain Eukaryota; kingdom Metazoa; phylum Chordata; class Mammalia; order Artiodactyla; family Phocoenidae; genus Phocoena; species Phocoena phocoena. Next base: position 27,822,869 of record NC_089235.1, on the reverse strand, counting down.
GCTTTAACTTATACAATTGGATTACATAAATGAGTTTCTTAAGCGTGATTGCTTCTCAGAACAGGGATTATTGTTCTGGGTTTGGAATGGAAAGTTACTGCTGATTTTATATCATTTATTTTTATTTTTTTAAAACCATGTTTATGTATTACCTTCACACTGAAATTTAAAAGTAATGTAGGAAAAGAAGGGGAAATAAAGCCTCACTACATTATGCAGTATATTTGAATCTTCCATTCTCTCAAATTAAATTTTTGTTATTGTCAAGTGGCAATGTTAGGGTTCTAAAAAAAGTTGGTTGTTTATAGTTCTAAGTTAAATACTGATTCTATAATTACTGTGTGACTTCTAGAACATTGCTTTATTTGTATGAAAAATTTTACCTTTAAAACTAGGATAGCACAAATTGCTGTTCACCTATTAATTTTCATAATTTTACCAAAATAAGTGGAATGATAAGGATCTAGGGAATAAGAATAAAACTAGAAAGAAATCTGTGTTATAGAACTACTTGCTTCTTAACATTGGAATTGACTCTATAGCATCCATAAAAGATCATTATCAGAAATTTATGACACAGCTCCTAGAATAGCCAAAATCCAGAACACTTACAATACCAAATGCTGGTGAGGGTATGGAACAATAGGAATTCTCATTCATTCCTGATGGGAATGCAAAATGGTACAGTCACTTTGGAGGACAGTTTGGTGCTTCTTACAAAGCTAAACATATTCTTACTGTATCATTCAGCCATCATTCTCCTTGGCATTTACTCAAAGAAGCTGAAAATCTATGTCCACACAAAAATCTTCACATGGATATTTAGCAGCTTCACTCATCACTGCCAAACTTGGAAGGAACCAAGATGTCTTTTAGTAGGTAATAAACTCTGGTACATCCAGATAATGAAATATTACTCAACACTAAAAAGAAATGAGCTTACAAGCTATGAAAAGACATGGAGAAACCATAAATGCATGTTATTAAGTGAAATAAGCCAATCTAAAAAGGCATTGATATATCAAACTATATGACAATCTGGAAAAGGCAAAATTATAGAGACAGTAAAAAGATCAGTGGTTGTTAGGGGCTGGGAGGGTGGTGAATAGGCTGAGCACAGAGGATTTATAGGGTAGCAAAAATACTCTCTATGATACTAAAATGAGGGATGAATGTCATTACTCATTTTTCCAAACCCATAGAATGTAAAACATCAAGAGTGAACCAAACTGTGGATTTGGGTAATTCTAATGCAAAAATATAGGTTCATCAATTGTAACAAGTGTGCCAGTCTGGTGGAGGACGTTGATATTGGAGAAGGTTATGCATGTTTGGGGGCAAAGGGTATATGGAAAATTTCTCTACCTTCCTCTCAATTCTACTGTGAATCTAAAACCTCTCTAAAAATTGTCATTAAAAAGTCTGTAAGACTAGTTTTGATCATAGGTTAACTACTTATTTTATAAGACATCCAACTTCATTTTTTAAAAATCCCTAGATAGTAGAAAGTTTTGTCCTGGAGCTTTCATCTTTAATTCTTGTTAAAGCATAACAAAATGCTGAAAAAATGTAGGACCACTTCCAGAGCCCCCACCCCCACATTGTATCTAAGAAACTCTCCTGTGAGACTTAGTACAACACTAACAGATGGGCTGGCTCTGTCCGTGTGTGGATGATTTGCACTCTGCCATGCACAGAGAGTGAATTTCTTGTCCCGTGGATCACACAGGAACACTGAGGACTGCAGCAGCATGGTGGTAAGGTGAAGATTCAACTCTCCCTGGTCCACGGGACAGGACTGCAGCATTACAGATGCCATTGTTATGATAATCTATGGGCATGGTGGCCCCTGAAGTGGAACCATGAATGACCTGCATGGCCATACCTTGCAGCCCACCCCTGAAAGGAGCACCTACTGAGTATCCCTGGCTTAATAAGAACTGCTTTGAAAGCTACCAAAGTAGGTTGACTTCTGTCCTATCCCTCAGCCGAGATTTGCCGAAGTCTTGAGACCATAAAGACCTGGGAGCTTAGGGGCTGCTCAATGGAGGACAGAGAGCTTAAGAACTGGTACAAAACCAGCCACAGCAGAAGACACTGCTGCTCCTGCATCTGCTGGTTTGTTTCCTCTTGAGACTTCCCACTAGCTTGACCTGCCCAAGTATCACCAAAGACACAAGAAGATAAAAGAGAATAACAAAGCACCTCAGACCTCAGAACTAGGGAAAGGGGGGAAAACAGTACTAGAATAGGTGGCTCCCAGAAAAGTAACACTGCTAGAGGAGAAAGACAGCAATTTTCCCAAATAGGGAAATGAAGGAAAGGAAGGGAGAAAAAGAGGAAAGAAAGAAGGAAGGACAAACCATCTCTATAATTTTGCCATTCCAGAATATCATATGGTTGGGATCATATAGTATGTAGCCTTCTCAGATTGGCTTCTTTAACTTAGTATCATGCATTTAAGCTTCCTCTCTGTGTTTTCATTGAAGAAAGAAAGGACAAAAGGAGAAAAAGAAGGAAAGAAAAAAGAGCTCCCTAATGAGAATTCCAGCTTAAAGTCTTAAGGACTTCAGGAACCAAAAGACAAAATGTCATTCACTCCTGAAAAGCAAAATGTATTTTGAAGCATAGAGAAAACATGTAAAAAGATAAAAATAATCAGGGAAATATAGTAATGAGGAGGTTATGACAAAACCAGGAGACAGAAAATGCAAACACAAGTCATACTAGAAGGAAACACATTAACTCATGGAGAAGGGGCAGAAATTCAAAAGATAATAATACAGAATTTCCCTAGTTTAAGGAAAGATTTAATTCTGCGTCACAAAAAGGCTAATTCCAAACAGGAAGTTTTTTTAAGTACACATAGGTATATTCAGGTAAAGTGTCAGACACAATTTTATGACCTGTAGACAAAAATAATAATAATAACTTACAGGAAAATAGTCAGATAGTATAAGATTTCCTCACTTATATCCTAGGAAACTAGAAATATGACAGAGAAAATACTATAAAGGATTCTAAGGTATGGATTAATACACAATATCATTAATTATGGTTATCTGAGTTGGAGACAGGTAAGGTTAGAGAGTATAAGGAACATGGAAAAAAGAAAAGAGAGCTATATTTTTAGGGCTATTTTAAAAAATTACCCCTGATGAAAATACCATGTATCATCATATAATCCCATTTACCTCAACTGTATATGTAGGGATATTTATAGAGAAAGTAGTATGAAAAATAGCAAAAAGACTTTTTGTAATGGGACTTCAGATGTTTTTGGTTTTCTTACCTATACTTGTCTTCATTTTTAAAAATTATTAGCATGCACTACTTATATAATCAGGGGAAACAATAAATCTATTCTTATTTTGGGAAAAAGAGTTCTTCCAAGTTTTGACTCCTCATAACTCCTCCCAGAGGTCTTCATGTCTATTTGCAAAATACCACAAAATAAATGGAACCCTTTCTCTATATGGAGGATCTCTAAAAATATGAATGAATATTTGAAATATATACAAATATAAATTTAAATAATTTTGAATGATCCCTCCAGAATTCTTCTACCTGTACTCTAGAAATCCTTGCTTCCTTCACAGAAATCTTCTACCACCAATTGCTATTCTTAAAGTTGAAATTTTCCATCTCTAATTTACCTTAAGCCTAAATTGCACTCAAATCTTTTTCTTCCTGAAACATATTCTTGGAGACATCCTTTTCCTTCACATAATAAATATGCGTTCTCTTCTCAAATTCTTTTCTAGCCCCTGCCTTCCTTTTCTCCTTCCTCCTACAGTCAAATATCTCAACAGATTTGTCAATTCTCATTGACTCGTGTTCTTACTTGACAGTTCCAGCCTTCAGTGTCTAGTGGAAGCATTAAAACACCAATAACTAAAAGCTGCTTGGCTCCAAGAATTTTTCCAGGCAACACTGTAAGGCAGATGTTAAACATTATTTTAGAAACAGGAAGCTATATATAGTCCATTTATTTCCAAGGTGGGCCTAGTATTACCCTGGAAATGATCTTCTCTATAGTAGTCTACTAACTGGTCTCTCAGCTATGCAAATATATGGTGAGTAATCATCCTTCAGAGAACAGGGAGCAGGGGATAATTTGGCCTTCAATGGTCTGACTAACACTGCCCCAGCCAATGTCCTTTGGTAATAAGAAATGAAGGTAAAGGAGGAAATAGATCAATTAAAAGAGTCCAAGGAGACTCCTGGGAAGAAAACGAGCAAGGCACAGAGGTTCAGCCCAGGACCCAGAGAAGACTGAAATTTTATATTCAGGAGCAATTTATAGTAATGAAACAGGAGCAAAAATAAAAACCAGGGACAACAATAAAAACCAGGGACGTTTGAAAATGGGACTCTCTTGGGTATTGGACTCCTCACCTGTGTGTGTTTTTAGACTAAGAAACTTCCAAACCCATTGCAATTCTGGATTGACAAGGCCTCTAAAAGTTAATATTAAGCTCTTTGCTAAACCTGTAAGTGATAATTCATGCAGTTAATTGAACAAGTACAGTATTCAATCATATTTGTACAACAAAACTTGTGAAGCAGGCCATACAACTTAAGCTGAAGGGGAAAAAAAATCACATTTGTTACAATCTTTTCCAGATATAAAGTATGTGTACCATGAAAATAACTGTCTCTATAAAGTGAAGTTATAAATTATCTCATGATAAGTTATTTCCTGTTATCCTACCTTGCACAGATGCTAACACTTCAATCATTCTTTCTCTATAATGCTATTTTGGTTCCAATATTAATGCAAACACAGAGCTAATGTTTCATAATCTCACTCAATGGAAACAAACATCTTTCCTCTGTTGAATTCACAATCCTGTTACAAACATTTGCCTCAGTAACATTTTTCTCTGATAGTAAATCCTTACTGCATACATCTTTGCCAAACTAGATCAATTTCATTTGCTTTTCTGTTTCTCATTAACAGAGTTTAATAAATAAATTCATTATAAAGTAAACTTTAACACCCAATTTGTACACAACTGTAATAGGAAAGTTATTTGCAGACTTCTTATAAAGGGACAGAGAGTATAAATTTTAGGCTTTGCAGGCCATTTGATATCTATTTCAATTACTCAATTCTGCCGTTGTAGCTTAAAGCACCATAGACAATATGTAAATGAATGAGCATGGCTATGTTCCAATAAAACTTTATTTACAAAATCTGGTGGTAGACTAGATTAGACCTCTGGGCAATAGTTTATTGACCTCTGCTCTATATTAAAAACCTGGTAATAATTTCACACATTAAAGGTCTTTTTCTATTAACCAACCACCAGTTCCAGAGTGTACTTATTGTATATCAAAGATTCAGCCAAAGTGAAGCCGAACTTGACTTCTGCAAATGTATCCAAAGAATTCTTTTAAAGTATATTTATCTTAGTTTTCTTATTATTATCCCGTAATCCAGTAATTTACCAAGGGTGGGGCAGTGGGAGCAGTATACCACGGTGCAGGTGATTCTAACAAGTGTCAGTGAAAAATCCTTTCCATGAAAATTATTGTTGATGGGTCTAAATTCTAAACAATTGCTTTGGTTATTTTTGAATTTTAATGCTTTATTTGTAAGTTTCAATTTTTTCTGTTTTTATTATATATCCTTAAAAATAAATAAAAAGACATTCTATATGGACATTAATTCTGACGACTTTGTTATACAGTCAGTCTCTGAGCATCCATGAGTATTTTAAGAGTGAAGCTTCTGTGAAGTTTTGGATTATTTGAACCCACTTTAGGCACAGTTCAGTCTCCAAACCCTGTGCTACTGCATATCCCTATCCCTGCACTTAAACCGTAGGCTAGATATAAACAAGAATGATACTGTGATTATACACAAGAAGAAACTGAATGTGAGTTACTTTACCTTTGTCATTTGTTGTTATTACTTGTTGTTTTTATGTATTTATAAATTTTCTGGAGTTTATTGTGAAGTGGAATTTTTATGCATCCCTTTCTAATTTAGTCTCATATTAAGAATATTTTTCTATGTTTGTGTATATCTCTTATTTCCCAGATATGAACATAGATAGATCAACAAATCTATTTATACTGTCTATTGAACATGAATATACAAAGAAGATTAATTTGGACAAAGTCATTGAAAATTTGCAGAAGTTAAAGCTGGAAAACAAAATGTTAGTATTTATTTTTGCAAAAAACTAAAACATAGTTTTTCCTTTTTTTCCCAAAGTGTATTAATATAATTTGTAAGTATTAAGCACCATTACTGGACACTTGTTTTATTTTTTAATTCTTTACTTATTTATGTTTACTGGTATATACATACAAGTTCAATAAAAGAAAAATTTCACTGCTTAGAATTCTTTTCTGACTATTATGATTACTTGTTTCATTTCATTATTATTACTAACTATATTTTATTGTATAGAGGAAGGGAGTCTTAAGCAAGAGTCCCCCACGAGTGTCAAGTATAGTAGGCACACTGCTGCCACACTCCATAACATGGAGAGTTAGGGGGCAGATTACATGGGCCCTAGAAGGCATTGTCAGAATTTTCACTCTTAGAAAAAATAATAAGTTCCAGGTCCATCCACATTGCTGCAAAAGACGTTAATTCATTGTTTTTAATGGCTGATTAATATTCCATTGTATATATGTACCACATCTTCTTTATCCATTCATCTCTTGATGGACCTGGAGATTATTATACTAAGTAAAGTAAGTCAGACAGAGAATGACAAATACGATATGATATTGCTTATATGGAGAATCTATAAAAAAATGATACAAATGAACTTATTTACAAAACAGAAACAGACTCACAGACTTAGAGAAAGAACTTATGGCTACCGGGAAGGAAGGGTTGGTGGGAGGGATTGGCATTTACATGTATACACTACTATATTTAAAATAGATAACCAACAAGGACCTACTGTATAACACAAGGAACCCTGCTCAATATTCTGTAATAACTTAAATGGGAAAATAATTTGAAAAATAATTGATACGTGTATATATATATATATATATATATATATATATATATATATATATAACTGAATCACTCTGCTGTACACCTGAAACTAACACAACATTGTTAATAAACTATGCTACAAAATAAAATAAAATTTAAATTTAAAAAAGGAAAAAATGTTTTTTTTTTAATTAAAGAAGTGACATAATATAACTTACATGGTAAAATAGCCACACTAAAACATAACAAAACCAAAAGGAACAAAATTGGGTCATCTGAAGAGATGTGAATGGACCTAGAGACTGTCATACAGAGTGAAGTAAGTCAGAAAGAGAAAAACAAATATTATATATTAATTCATATATGTGGAATCTAGGAAAATGGTATAGATTAGTGGTTCCCAACATTTTTGGCAACGGAGACCATTTCATGGAAGACAATTTTTCCACGGACAGGGGTGGGGATAGTTTAGGCAGTACTATGAGCAATGGGGAGCCTTGAGGAGTGGCAGATGAAGTTTGCCCGCAGCTCATCTCCTGCTGTGTCACCCAGTTCCTAATAGCACAGCTGTTATACTAGGGGGTTGGGGATCCCTGGTATAAATGACCTTATTTGCCAATCAGAAATAGAGACACAGATGGAGAGAACAAATGTATGGATACCAAGGGGGAAAGGAGTGGCCTGGGAGCAATTAGGAGATTGGGATTGACACATATACACTATTGATACTATGTATAAAATAGACAACTGATGGGAACATACTGTATAGCACAGGGAACTCTACTTAATGCACTGTGGTGTCCTCAATGGGAGGGAAATCCAAAACGGAAGGAATATATATATATATATATATATATATATATATATATATATATGTATGTCTGATTCATTTTGCTGTGCGGTAGAAGCTGACACAACATTGTAAAGCAACTATACTCCAATAAAAATTAATTTAAGAAAAAGAACACATTGCAATGGATTATAGGAGAGTTAAGCATAGAAGAAAGGAGACTGATTAGGAGCTATTTCAAAAATACGGATGACATAATAGGTAATAGTGGTAACAGTGAAGGCTGTGAGAGCAGGCTTCATTCTGGATATATTTTGAAAGTTAAACCCATTTAGTTTTCTGGAGAACTTTGAACATGAGATGAGAGGAAAAACATAAGAAGACCTCCAAGGTTTTTTGTGCTGAATAATTGTAGGAATAGAATTTTCATCAACTGAGATGATGATGGCTGTAAAAGGAACAGATTTGGTGAGAAGATCAGTAATTCAAATTTGGATGTGTTGAGTATGAAATATCTATTTGCCACCAAAGTGGTGATGTCAGGTAGGTAGTTTAATATATGAGTTTGTAGTATGGGCGAGGAGTCTGGGTTGGATATAGAAATGTGATTGTTGCTAGGATATAGAGGGATATGAAATACATGGCACTAAATGAGATTACCAAAGAACAGAGTACATAGAACCAAAGATGGAATCCTTAAGCACTCCAGCATTAGAAGTTTAGAAGAAGAGGATATATCAACAAAGATGTCTGAGAGGGGTAACCAGAGAGGAAGCACACTTCTATATGGTGTATGTGAAGCCACTTGAAAAAGTCTTTGCAAGAATAAGATATTGACTGAAAAAAGTTAGTACAGTGTTTGGCATATAATACGCACTCAATAAAACTAACCATTGTCATAAGTATATTTTGTGATATACTTAAATTGATTGGTCTATATCTAATTCACAGATCAGTGAAAAAAACTAGTTAAAAAACTAGTTCAAGGCTTCCCTGGTGGCGTAGTGGTTGAGAGTGCACCTGCCGATGCAGGGGACGAGGGTTCGTGTCCCGGTCTGGGAAGATCCCACATGCTGTGGAGCGGCTGGGCCCGTGAGCCATAGCCATTGGGCCTGCGAGTCCAGAGCCTGTGCTCCGCAGTGGGAGAGGCCACAACAGTGAGAGGCCCACATACCGCAAAAAATTAAAAAAGAAATAAAAACTAGTTCATTGCTTAGTTGAAGCTCACTGTGCTCCAAAATAAAACTCACATATCACTTTAAATTAATGTTGATAATTATATTTTAATTGGTTTTGTGATTTTGTTCATATTTAATGAATAAATACATGTTTGGACTTTTATCATTGTAGAATGAAATAAATATTACATATTTAAAATAACATAATAAAAATAACTTGAGTCAACACTACAGATTGGCAAGATATTTCTTTCCTTTTAAAGTGCTCTGTTCACTACTCATGTTTGAAAGAAACTGCCCTATACTACAGTTCTTCTAGACTACTCATCATTCCTTGCACACACCCTGACATTTCACACCTCCCTGCCTTTGCTTATGTTCCTTCCCCTGCTTGGTATCCTACCACTTGATGAGTTCTTTCTCCTCTGAATAGCATGTCCAGAATTATTAACTCCCTCTTTGGTTATCCTATGGCATTTTAAATATATCTGTATTACACTGCAGTGGTAATTTACTAGATTATATTCTAGCTAATTGTTTTTATATTTATTTTACCTTCTAAATTTCTAAGAAAATTGAAATCTCATCTGTCCTTGCTGCAGTTTTCTTAGCATCTAACCTTATTCCTGGAAGTGCAGGTGCTCAATATTTGTTAAATGAATAAGTTTATTGAATGACCCTTTTTTCTTGACTTCTAAGGTGCTATCTATTTCAAGAAAACCTGTAGACTTAAGAAACGTTTTTCCAGAAAGGAAAGCTGCATTAAACATATGCCAGTTTAAAAATGCAACTTAATTTCAGAAATATTAAAATGGAAAAGTTATTTACATCTTTGAATTGATGTAATTCAGTAATGTCTATCTAAAAGGAGATCTGAACATTATAACAGGAACAGAAAATACATAAAGTGGATAAGTGAAAGAAGATGTGAAATCTTTTACAGTAAAACTATATTCTCTCTTAGAAAATGACATTGCATAAAAAAGTGGCAGGCTTTTTTTCTTTCTTTCAAAACTGGCTTTCAGTTCCAATCCATTCTGTTTTATCTCTTAACAGCTTTGCAAAAATAGGATAATTCTGTCTCTCTGTTCTTTCTTGATGATAACTGCCCTCCCAGTTAATCATCTCATCTTTTCATCAATTATTACATTTACCACCCTTGAATTGACGATGTGCTTGCTTGGCTGCACATAGGTGGAATTAAGCTTAAGGACAAAGGCACATCATTTAAGTGATTTATAATCATTGTGTTATTATTAAACAGAGAGCAGAGTACTATTAAGGTGTTAAAATTTTCGGAGTATTAGCATCCTAAGAAAGTTATTCATTAGTCACAACATTGTGACCTGATTGACCCCAAGCACTCAGAAGTCCTCAGTGACTTCACAGTTGCTACATTATAGCAGCAACTAATACTCTCCATTTCAGTGAGAAGACAAAGAGGAAAAAGTGATGTACCAATGTTAGTATTTGAAAATAAGATGTCTAATCTCCAGAGGAAAAAATTTAAATGCTGCCTTTTTAGAGTATTAGCAAAGCACCATATCATGTTATATAGGTATGTGAATTAGAGGAAAATAACATCACATTTAGACATAAAACTGAAATCTGCAATTAGAAATTGGAATAAATAATTTTATCTTTATTTTAAATGCTAAATCTACATGAACACTGTATTTCATGTTGATTTTATTCTGAGTCTCTGCTTTATGTATTGTCAAGATCCTTTAAAATATATCATACAGCAAAGAATCTCAAAAGTATATCTTTTCCATAAGGAGGTTAATTGAGACACAATACAGAAAAATAATATCAAATACAGTTCTTATATACAGTGCCTTGCCAATCTGGGGATAAAATCAAAAGTGCTATTTTCACTGTGTGTCTGCTTAGGACTTTCATTTATCAATAGTGAGTCAGTGACCTACAATGGTGTCATTATTTCTCATGAAAGTGCAAATACCATTACACTTGATGCTATCACACACCAAATTATTTGGTTATAATGTAATTCTTTTAATGATGGGTGCATTAGTGGAGATGATCTTATACCTATAAGAGCAGGAAATGAAACAGATGCACAGGTCCCTATAGCAATTGTTAAAATAAAAGCAAGTGCTACTGGGAACCACTGTTAAAAAACATATACCCTGACACACACAGATCTTTGTAGTGCATGTCTATGTTCTCTTGGTCTTTTTTCATGAGCATTTTCAGCAACTTGAGTGTAGGCAATTACAGACTGATGGAGATTTTTGAGGTTGCTAAATGTTGAATGGAATTTAATACTGGCTAAATTTTTGCAGAAGAATACAGATAAATAGTTCAATCATTTAATAGAAAAACACAAAATTATTCTTTGAGCATAAAAGAGCACACAAAAAAGTCAAAAACAAAATAAAATTAGTGTGCTAAATATTCATTCTCACCAGACCAGCAAAGTACTTTTATTACAGACCATAAGATTAAAAATGGAAATAACTTTGTTATACAGGATATTTTTTCAAAAATGCTATCTAATATGGGATACTATCTTTATCCATATTTGGAAAATTAAAAAAGGAAAAAAATAAGATATTACTCCTCTGTTCTCAATAATGTGTTTCTACCAATCGATTTATTCTTTTTTAATTTTCTGGTTTTGTTAACTACTACAGTAAAGCATAATCATATATTAATTGAAGAAAACACACTATTGAACAAACATCAATTTTCCTTACCTGGTTTTGAATATATTTCTAGACAATATTAGAACACAGTTCTTTTTTAAATTTTCAGTTTCATTTTTTTTTTCCTTTTTAAAATTAGGTGTTATTCATACACATTAAAAATGAACACTTAAATACAATATTCAACTTTATGAAGGCTAACAACGTACACATTTACACAATACTGTCCAAGCAAGCTATAGCACATTTCTATCACGCTATGATATTCTCTTGTTCTTTTCTTTTCTATTTATTTATTTATTTTTTGTTATTATTTATTTATTTTTTTGTGTGTGTGGTACGCGGGCCCCTCACTGTTGTGGCCTCTCCCGTTGCGGAGCACAGGCTCCAGACGCACAGGCTCAGCGACCATGGCTCACAGGCCCAGCCGCTCCGCGGCATGTGGGATCTTCCTGGACTGGGGCACGAACCTGTGTCCCCTGCATCGGCAGGCGGACTCTCAACCACTGTGCCACCAGGGAAGCCCTGTTCTTTTCTTTTTTAAATGGAAACCACCAAGGGCCTGGATTGTAACCAATATCTGGGTTTTTAGTGGAGAAGTATGTGTTTCTTCCAGGGTATGTCTTAAAACAACCAAGAAAAACTAGATTCTGGTCTCTTACTTTTGTTGTGATAAGTCTATATTTCAGCCAGTATTACATGTTTGTCTACTCTGAATAGGGAATAACAAAGCAGTCATCGCCTTTTTGAATCAAAGGAACAATTTTATTTAATGGATCCATTTTGTTGAAAACATACTTAAAGCAAAGATTTTAAGTCCTAGATTCAAACTTCACCATGGTGGCTAATGCTGAGGTATTACTATAAATTTAAAAAATGTAAACTAGAAATTATCTAAGGATATATAATTTTATTAGTTTAAATTTTAAACATTAATAAATTGAACTAAAAAAGTAGTGCCAAATTCAGGGTCTTAAAATTCTTCTTTAAAAAAAATTAGCATACTTATAATTAGAACCTGAAATTTTAAGAATATAATAACTCTGACAGTTAGGACCTAACTTGAGAATCACTGGAAATTTGGGTCAATCAAGCTAGGAAGGAGACACCAAGATGGTAGAGTAGAAAGATCCTGAGCTCACCTCCCTAGGGCATACCAAAATTACAACTATTTACAGAGCAACTACTGATAAGAAAGACTGGAAGACTAGCAGAAAAGATCTACAACCAAAGATAGAAAGAAGGAACCAAAATGAGATGGGTAGGAGGGGCAGAGATACAGTATAGTTAAGACTCATACACCAGGAGAGGTAACTTGCAGAGGTTCTCCTCTAGGAGTGAGGAGTCTGAGCACTCAAGCCTGGGGGTCTTAGCCTGGGAAAATGAGCCCCCAGAACTTTTCGCTTTGAAGGTCAGCAGGACATACTTAAGGGAAAGCCAGAGGGCTTTGGGAAATAGGCTCTAATCTTAAAGGGCACACACAAAATCTCACATGCTCTAGGAACAAGGGTAGAAGCAGTAATTTAAAAGGATCCTGGGTAGGATCCACATGCTGATCTTTGAAAGCCTCTTCAAGAGGCAGGAAACAACTGAAGCTCACCCTGGGGACATAGACACTGGCATTAGCTGATTTCATGAGCTTGTTTACCATGAGGTCACTGGTGCTTATTAAGCACCATTTTGGAATCCTCCTTCTAGCTTATTAACCCTGGGACCTAGCCATGCCCAACAGCCAGTACTGGGTCACATCAAGCCAAGCAACTAGCCAGGAGGGGACACAGCCCAATGCACCAGCAAGCCAGCTGCCAAAAGACCCCCTGACCACACAGCCACCCTAGAAACTGACCCTATGTACCAGAGGTCTTAGGACTCAGCTTTGCTGAGTGTACCAACTAGTAGCCCCTAAGACTCCCAGAGCCCTGGAGCCAGAGACCCCAGGACAACGCTGTGCCTACAGTAGACTGGCAATAGCCTCAGGACCATCCTCACCCACCTGGGCCCTGGCCCCATCCACCAACAGGCAGATACCAGCCCCAGGATCACCATAGTTCAGCCGTCTGCCATGTCAAGACCCAGCCTCATCCACCAGCAGGATGGCACCAGCCACAGGAACCCATGGGCTCAGGTTCTGCCCAAGAACAAGCCAACACCTGCTTTGGGACATGCTGGATCCCACAAAAACAGTGTCAGAAACCAATGTCATCCATCAACAGGCAAACACCAGTTCTAGGACCCCAGTGTCCTTCACCCAGAGTCCCTGGGACAAGGTTCTGCATACCACTGAGCTGGAACTAGTTCTGGGACCCCTGGACCCTGTCTCCGACCATCAGCAGGCCAATACCAACTTTAAGACAACTTGAACCCCTCATCCAGCTTCCCTAGGATCCAGCCCCACTTGCCAACAGACCAACATCAGCTTTAGGGCACCTCAGATCCTGCTTCCAGCAATGTCAGGAACTGTCCCCACCTACCAACAGGCCAACAATAGATCTGGTCCCATAGTCCCACAGACCCATAGTCACCCACCCCAGATCCCAGCTCCACCAACCAGTGGGCTAGGCGCCACATCCCCCCCACCAAACACTCTGCAGAAAGTTGCCTTGTGACCTGACCTTGCCTACCAGCCACAGCAGCCACCATACAAGACAGGGCCTGGCAATGAACTGGGCCAGGGGCCAGCCATGCCTACCAGACTGTTCACAGTCATTAGCTTGCCAAAACAGAAGGACCCATACAGCCCACATATGGAGCACCCCTAGAGCATAGAGTTCTGGTGACCAGAGAGGAGTGCACTGCTGAGACACATAAGATATTTCCTACAAAAGGCCACTTCCCCAAAGTTCGGCAACAAAACCAACCTACCAAGTACACAGAAGTAAAAACAGCAAATTAGAGAAATGAGGCAACAAAGTAATATGTTCCAAACAACGGAACACAATAAAACCACAAAAGAAGAACTAAGTGAAGTATAGATAAACAGTCTACCTGATAAAGAGTTCAAGGTAATGATCATAAAGATGTTCAAAGAACTCAACATAAATTGGATGAATAGAGTTGAAAAGTTAAATGTTTTTAATAAAGAGTTAACCAACAAATTAGACCAAATGGACCAGATAGATAGATAGTAGATAGATAGATAGGTAGATAGATAGATAGGTAGATAGATAGGGAAAACATTCCACCCAAAAGTAGCAGAATATACATTCTTTTCAAGTACACACAGAACATTCTCCAGAATAGATCACACGCTAGGCTACAAAAAAGTCCCAGTAAATTTAAGAAGTTTGAAATCATATAAAGCTTATTTTCCAACCACAATGCTATGAGTCTAGAAATCAACTACAATAAACAAACAAAAAAGAACTGTAAAACAAACAAACAAACACAAGAATCACATGGAAGTTAAACAATGTGCTACTATACTATCAATGGATTCTGATAAAAAAAAAATACCTGGAGACAAATAAAAATGAAAACACAGTGATGCAAAATCTATGGGATGCATAGATTTCTTCTTTTTATTTTTTTGCCTGTATGATTTATTTGTGGATATTGAACCATCCATGAATCCTGGAATGAATCCTACTTGATCATGATGAATGGTCCTTTTAATATATAGTTGAAGAAGACAATGTGGAAAGGAAGAAGTAAAACTGTCACTCTTTGCAGATGACATGATACTAAACAGAAAATTCTAAAGACACCATCAAAAAACTAATAGAACTCATAAATAAATTTGGTAAAGTTGCAGGATACAAAATTTATATACAGAAGTCTATTGCATTTCTCTACACTAACAACCAACTATTAGAAAGGGAAATTAAGAAAACAATCCCATCTACAAACTGCATCAAAAAGAATTAAATGCATAGGAATAAATCTGTGGAGGTAAAAGACCTTTACTCAGAAAACTATAAGACACTGATGAAAGAAATTGAAGATTAAACAGATGGAAAGTTGCTCTTGGATTGGAGATTTAATATACATAAAATGACCATACTACCCAAGGCATTTTACCGATTCAATGAAATCCATATCAAAATACCAATGGCATTTTTCACAGAACTAGAACAAATAATTCTAAAGTTTGTATGAACACACAAAAGTTCCCAAATACCCAAAACAATCTTGAGAAAGAAGAACAAAGCATCACACTTCCTGATTTCAATCCATACTACAAAGCTACAGTAATCAAAGCAGTATGGTATTGTCACAAAAACAGATATATAGATCAATGAAACAGAATATAGAGCCTAGAAATAAACCCATACTTACATGGGCTAAGACAAAGGAAACAAGAATATACAATGGGTAAAATATATTGTCTCTTCAATAAATGGTGTTGGGCAAATGGGACAGCTACATGCAAAAGAATCAAACTGGCCTACTTTCTCATTCCATGAACAAAAATAAATTCAAAATGGATAAAATACTTAAATGTAAGACCTGCAATCATAAAACTTCTAGAAGAAAACACAGTCAGTACACTGTTTGACATAAGACTTAGTAATATTTTTGGGGGAAATGTGTCCTCAGGCAAGGGAAACAACCAAAAATTATGAGACTACAACAAACTAAAAAGCTTTTGCTCAGGAAAGGAAACTATCAAAAACACAAAATGAACATCTACTGAATGAGAGAGGATTTTTGCAAACAGTATACCCAATAAGGAGTTAATATCCGAAATATACAAAGAACTCATATGACTCGATATGAAGAAAAGAAACAACCTGATTTAAAAGTAGCAGCTCTGAATAGACATTTTTTCCAAAGAAAATATATAGATGGCTAACAGGCACATGGAAAGATGTTCAGCATCACTAATCATCAGGGAAATGCAAATCAAAACCACAATGAGATATCACTTCACACCTACCAGAATGGCTATTATCAAAAAGAAAAACAAATAACAAGTGCTGGTGAAGATGTGGAGAAAAAGTAATCCTCATTGGCTCTTGGTGAGAATGTAATTTGGTGCAGAGATTATGAAAAAAAGAGAGGAGATTCATCAAAAAAAAAAAAATAAATAAATAGAAACTGATCAATCAATTCCACTCCTGGGTAATTAACTGAGGAAGACAAAGACATTAATTAGAATAGATTAATGTATCCCTATGTTCATGGCAGCATCATTTATTTACAATAGCCAAGATATGGAAGAAATTTAAGTGCCTATCAATAGGTGAATGGATAAAGAAGATGTGGTGTGTGTAAATATATACATACATATATATATATATATATATATATATATATATATATATATATATATATATATATATACACACACACACATAATGGAATATTGTATGTGTATATATATATATATATATAGTATGTATATATGTGTGTATATATATATATATATATATATAAATGGAACATTAGCCATGAAAAAGAACGAAATCTTGTTATTTGCAACAACTCAGGTGGACCCAGAGGGTATTATGCTAAGGCAAATAAGTCAGATAGAGAAGGAGAGATACTGTATGATTCCACTTATATGTGGAACCTAAAACAGAGTTAGATGCACAGAACATGTAGGTGGTTGCCAGAGAGAAAAGGGGTCAGACAGGAAAAAAATAGGTGGAGATTAAGAGGTACAAACTTCCAGTGACAACATAAATGAGTCACAAGTATGAAATGTACAGTGTGAAGAATATAGTCAATACCTAAGTAACATATTTCTATCATTTCAAAATGTATAGAGATATAGAATCACTATGTTGTGTAACAGGAACTAACATAGTTGTGTCTGTCAGTTATACTTCAGAAACAAACAAACAAACAAGTAAACTTATAGAAAAAGAGGTAAGATTTGCTGTTACCAGAGGAGGAGTGTAGGCAAGGGGGCAACTGGATATAGGTGGTCAAAAGATACAAAATTTCAGTTGTAAGACAAGCAAGTACTAGGGATATAATATACAACAATGATAAATATAATTAACACTGCTGTATGTTATATGTAAAACTTGTTAGGAGAGTAAATCCTAAGAGTTCTTATTACAAGAAAACATTTTTTTTCTTTTTCTTTAATTTTGTATTTATATGAACTGATGGATATTCACTAAAATTATTGTAATAATCATTTCATGATATCAGTATGTCAAATCAATATGCTGTACACCTTAAACTTACACAGTGCTGTATGTGAATTATATCTCAAAAAAATGGAAGTAAAAAAAAAGCTCTGCTTGGGTATGCTCTTATTTATTTATTTTAAAATTTATTTTTTTAATTTAAATTTAATTTTTTGAAGGTCACTGACTTTAGTTTTTTATTATTTAATTTATTTAAACTAAAAACAAAATAAAACAAGATCATTCACTAGTATCTTGTCAATTCCTAGTCAAACCACACTATCCAGCCTCAGGCAATCGTCTTTTTAACTTCTAATTCCATAAATTAGTTTTACTTTTCTGTTATCATACGTGGAATGCAATATGAGCTATTTTCTGTCTAGCTTCTTATGGGGTTTTTTTGTTTTTTTTGCAGTACACGGGTCTCTCACTGTTGTGGCATCTCCCATTGTGGAGCACAGGCTCCGGACACACAGGCCTAGCGGCCATGGCTCACGGGCCCAGCCGCTCTGCGGCACATGGGATCCTCCCGGACCAGGACAAAAACCCACATCCCCTGCGTCGGCAGGCAGACTCCTAACCACTGTGCCACCAGGGAAGTCCTAGCTTCTTATGTTTTACATAATGTCTGTAAGATTTACCCATGTGGGTCCATGTGTTAGTAGTTCCTTTCCTTCTTATTGCTGAGTATGAATATTTTAAAAATCTTTTCAAGTGTTTCACCCATTCTCTTATAGATGAATATTTAGATTGTTTCCAGGTTTGCCTATTATAAACAGGTTTTCTGTGAGCACTAATGAAAATATCTTTTTGATGAAATTCAAGATAGGAGGAGAAGGGAACTTGCTCAGCCTGAAAAAGGGCATCTACCAAAGTTCTACAGTTAATATCATACATAATCATGAAATATCAATCTTTGTTCCCCTAAGGGAAGGAACCAGGAAAAGATGTCTCCTATTACCATTTTATTTCAACACTGGAATATCTAGCCAGTGCAATACTCTAAGAAAAAGAAATAAGAGGCATAACAATTGGAAAGGAAGAAGTATAATGGTCATTATTCTTAAACAACATCATTGTTTATGGAAAATATCCTCATGAATGTTATAAAAAAATCTAGAAGATCAATACCTCAATTTTATAGCACTGTAGGATGCAAGGTCATCATACAAAAAAATCAATTTTATTTCTATATAATCTAGTGAACAGTTGGAAAATGAGATTTAGAAAAATACAATTTATAATAACCATGAATCTTTTTTAAACAACTTCATTGAGATAGACAAAAAAGCTGTACATATTTAATGTATATAACAATAAGTTTGGAGATAAGAATAATAAATAAGGAGGGTAGGAGGAAACTTTAAGGTGATGAATATGTTTATGGTACAAATAATCTCTTAAAAATAGACTGTTCTCAAATTCTAGCTCTCCTTTATATCCTGACCTGGCCAAGACTTCTACACATTCTTCTGCTGGCACACTGAACCCTGTTTCTGCTCTTTATAATAATTGTCAATCATGGAAGCAACCTAAGTGTCCATCAACAGATGAATGAATAAAGAAGATGTGGTACATGTATACAATGGAATATTACTCAGCCATAAAAATAAATGAAATTGAGTTATTTGTAGTGAGGTGGATGGACCTAGAGACTGTCATACAGAGTGAAGTAGGTCAGAGAAAGAAAAACAAATACTGTATGGTAACACATATATATGGAATCTAAAAAAAAAAAAAAAGAAAATGGTTCTGAAGAACCTAGGGGCAGGCCAGGAATAAAGAGGCAGACATAGAGAATGGACTTGAGGACATGGGGAGGGGGAAAGGTAAGCTGGACCAAAGTGAGAGAGTGGCATGGACATATGTACACTACCAAATGTAAAATAGCTAGTTAGAAGCAGCTGCATAGCACAGGGAGATCATCTCAGTGCTTTGTGTCCACCTAGAGGGGTGGGAGGGAGACGCAAGAGGGAGGGGATGTGGGGATATATGTATACGTATAGCTGATTTACTTTGGTATACAGCAGAAACTAACACACCATTGTAAAGCAGTTATACTCCAATAAAGATGTTAAATAATAATAATAATTGTCTATGGTAACAAAGCATGTATTCGGTAGTTAATATACCCAGTGATCTGTAAATTCAGATGATACTAAGCATTATATTAATATAAAACATTAAAGGAATATTAAAATATTTAATTTATTTTAAACCTTTTTCATGGAGTACTTTTATTTTACTAGCTCTTTACTTTAGAAAACCATCCCTCAGTTTCAGCAGAAACTAATTACAACCAAGATTATTAAATCTACTTTTGGCACACATTCATAGCTGTGCTTTATTGCTCAGAAGCAGCAATCTGCAGGGATATAAAAGTCATTTCTCCACTATTACTAGTCCTTCTACCTTCTACCAGGGACTCTAGAAAATGGTTTCTCTTTTCAGCCCAATAGAAACTACAACACTCTATTTTGAACCCTAGCCTATCACTACATTTTTTGACTTTCTTCTCCCCATCTCCTCTTTGACTTACTTGCCTACCTCCTCCAAAATTCTCTGTGTATCTTTTTGCAGAGTAGTTTCTCCCACCGAGCTTTTAAGCTATCTGTTTTTCTTACTCTATTCAATTTAGGATGTGCACAGGAGTCCTTAATTAGAAAGCCAAAGGCATTCATTAAGGTGCCTTGCTAAACAAAGACAGTTGTCTTCCTAAGGGAATCCTGTAGAAAGCTCTTAAAGTAAGCATTGTTTCCCTCACTAAGGCAAGATCATTACAAGCACCAATGTACACTCGAACTCAAGATCATTAACCCATTTTAGTTTTCTTTTGATAATGATAATGAGTCATAGTCATGAATTAAAGTGCACCTTTCTATTTTATATTTTCCAGTTATTCTTCATAATGTACCAAATTTGGGATATATATTAGATGAATATCTCTTGAAGAGTTCAGAATAATATTTTGTTTATATTCAGCTTTAAATATAATTAATTAATAACCAAAGCCTATTTATTTAACAACAATAAGAGCAAGGGCCCCACTTGTCTACTGGTTTACGGGTGTTAGCAGATTAAATTAAAAATACAATTGTTAACTATTTCAAGTAGGAAACAGCCTAAGCTCTCAGTAAATATCTGGGAATTAACTGATATCAATTCCTTTGAAAACGAAACCACGTGCCAGTATTACCTCTCTCTCTCTTTTCAGTAAGATTAGTCTGTGATGCTACTGTGGGTCAGAATCCATTTGCCCAAATCTGCTTTGAATACCAAACCTCAGGATGTAATTTCCAACTTCAGTCAAAGCAGTTTACAACTGCTGGACATTAAAAGATGTTCTGATTATCTGAAGTGGTTAATGTTTCCAAATTCTCAGCAGACTAAGTAATCTACACTGAGAAGACTGGCTCAAATGGAAAACAGCTGGATATTAATTAAGAGAATATTTTGTAGTAACATGGATGGATTCGGAGGGTATTATGCTAAGTGAAATAAGTCAGACAGAGAAAAAAATACTGTGTAATATCACTTATATGTGGAATCTAAAAATACAACAAACTAGTGAATATAACAAAAAAGAAGCAGACTCACAGATATAGAGAACAAACTAGTAGTTACTAGTGGGGAAAGGGAAGGGGGGAGGGGCAATATAGGGGTAGGGGAGTAAGAGGTACAAAGTATTAAGTATAAAATAAGTTACAAGGATATATCGCACAACATGCGGAATGAATATAGCCAATACTTCATAATAATTATAATTGGAGTATAACATTTAAAAATAGTGAATCACAATATTGTACACCTGTAACTTATATCGTACAGCAACTATACTTCAACTTTAAGAAAGAGGACACTTGAGAATTACAATTCATGTTGTTTTTAATATCTAGAAACCAGACTCAGGAGGAGGAGGCAACAGTATAAGTAGTAGCAAAGTAATCTGTAAAGTGCACTTCCTGCTACACTACAATTTTCCTCTCTTATAAGAATAATCATTAATTATACCAACAATATACTAGAGTTTCCAGAATAAAGTCCTCTAAAGTGTCAACTGATTGACTATTTTAAAGATATGAATTAAAATAATTTGCAAATAACTATTCATTGCTTTCCAAGGTGAAATGTATCCTTAGTTTTGGAACATCAGGCACTATTTGAATATTAAACACAGGTTCCAGTCATTTGGGGGAAAAATCTTGTGCCATTTATTGTGGTTAATAAAATGGTTGGCCCACATGCCCCTTTGTGTTTATTCTATGCTGCCCATCTTCGATTACAATGTTTATGGAAGGAAGCAGGAAAGATCGATTTCTGCATTCAAAACAGGAGCTTCATTTTAAGCATCCAATTGTCATGTAGTATTTGTGTATAATGATGATGAACAGTCATGGTCTTCAGGAAAAGAAAGCACATTTAATTTGGGGTATTTTGGAGATTTTAATAAAGGAATTGTTTACAAAAGTGTGTGAGATTAAGGGGAAAGCACAAGAGACATGCAAAGCCCTGTCCGTACCATCTGAGTGGATAAAAGGGAGGTGGTGATGACACAGCCTGAAGAAAGTATGTGAAGAAGACACCTCTGAGCAGAAACAGTGAGAGAGACAGAGATAGAGAGAATGACTGCCGGCAAATTAGTGCATGGAAGCCAAGACTCTCCTGGGCAAACAAGATGTATGATTATCTTATTTCCAGAGGTCATTAAAATAATATCTAGAGCTTTTTAAATTACAGAGAAACAGTTTCCATCCCCAGATATTCTGATTCAATTTATTTAGGGTAGGGCCAGGCATCTGTAATTTGTAAGGCCAAAATAGATGATTTTGACATATAGACAATATTGATAGACTGCTCAGTATTTTTGCTTGTGCAAAAAGTGATTATCATAGAAATCTGGAGGTTGTAGTTATTTTTATTTAGACATTAGGTCAGATTTCCTTTTCTCCCTTCCCATCTTCAGAACATGTTATACTGCTTTTTATTTATTTATTTATTTATCTACCTTTTTGTTTTTCCTCCATTTGGTGATAAATTCTCACCATAGGGGGCAATCTCTTCACCTCTTTAACCAGGATGCATTTATGGCCTTAGTAGTGATAAATCAGTAATATTATTAACAGAGGTAAGGATGGACTTCCTTAAGGAATAAATAAATAAACAAATACTAAATAAATCACAGATAAGTGACACTTGTATCAACATACATAAACAAACATACAAGTGTTTTAAATTTTATTTTTTAAAAAATATTTAAAATTTATTTATTTGTTTATTTATTATACAATTATATAATATTATATATATATTTATTTATTTATTTTATTTTAAAAATAAAATTTATTTAAATTTTATTTAAATTTTAATAGCTTTAAAATCTAAAATAGATTTTAAAACTATTAGTAATCCACATTAATACATATTTTGTATCACAAAGACTTTTACTGATAATTTTGGACTGAGAATTCATGCTTGCAAGAAATAGGGAGTTTTAAAGTAAAAAAAAATTAAAATGTTATTCAAGCTGTGAAATATAAAAAAAAATTCATTTATTCAACAAGTATTTAGTTGGAGACATTACAAAAATCAATGAAAACTATTCCTCACCTATGGAGTAAAAGGAGTTTCTATTCTGATACTCTTACACTTTACTTGTTTGGTCTGATGCAATTATTGTTTAAGCCTATTTGACAGGTATCATAACTTCCTCTGAATCCTGAAAGGAGTTAAAGATATCACTACTAGTCATTTTATGAGAAATAATGCTAGAAATATTATTGTCTCTGCTCTGAGAATCAAGATGAAATGCTAAAAATCACTTTCTGTGAAGCTGTAATCCAATTCTTTTGTCTGAAATGCAACTTCCAAAAACTGCTTAGTATTTTTTCCTTTTGCCTAAAGTGATTATGAAAAGGAACCAGGAGTCACAATGAATTTTGACAAGTAGAGAGAATGCTCGTGGTGAGAAAGACACAGGGCTGGATTCTAAAGGAGAAACCTCAACACTTACAATCTGCCTAACAAAAATTAGATGTAGATGCATGAATGATGTAAAGAAGTTCAAAGCCTTCTGTGAGTTAGGTCAAAATGACCAATACAGCCATTGTGGGGATAATAGGAACAGAAAGATCTGAGATTTAATCTAGAAAATAAAGTATGGGTAAGATTTGTATCAATACTTTACAAAAGGATAAGTGAATCAAACCGAAGCAAAGAAAGTGGCATATTATGATCCCAAATTTTCTATCACAATGTTTTTACCCTGCGTGAGGAGCACGGAGGTCTTCCTTGTGTTCCTTTTACCCTATATTATATCACTGAATCACCTCACCTTCCAAAACTGTGCCTTAATTACCATATAAAAATCTAATGCTACAAAATCTGTTTTGCTACAGGTGTATTTACACCTGAGCTCCAGGTGTAGTTACTGTAGTTACCTACAGGGCCTCTTCAAAATGAAAATGTTCAAAACTCAATTAAAACTTCTTTCTAAGGTTGCACCTCTTCTACATATTCTGCATCATTTTATAGCTCAAACATTTTCCCCCAATTAGTAAGACATCACAAGCCTGGGAGAGCATGAGAAATGTGTTTGCTCTGGTTCCATGGATATCTTTATAAGTAGATTAAATGTATTTGAGAAATGTGGCAATGAAGGAATAAAGATACTATTCTGATGGATATGGGTTGGAAGAGATAGTAAGTGTGAGTCAAGAACCTTCAGGTATCAAAAAGAATATGATGAATCTTTAGAGATTATCAGCAAGTAAACCTCAATGGAATAATGATAAGAGTTGAAGGAATAGCATTTTGATGAAATTTAAAAAAAGATTAAGGATACTTCAGCTTTCTTGATTTTGCTCTTTTTAGAAAGCAAGGCAGATTTTCCACAGAGTCAAGGCATTGGGTATATAAGTAGAAGCTTGAGACATGTTTTGATATTTATTAGGTTGTTTGTGGAATATAAAAGTTTTATACAGAGATGATTCCATGCTAACTTTCCTTTGATATAAATAATCAATTGGATATATGAAATAGGATTGCATTCATCCCATGTTTTAATGAGCATAGCCTCTGACCTCCCCAACTAGTCAAAAAGCTCCACCACAGACACGTTCCTCTTCTTAATGGTGATTTTCCACATGGACCCTAAAACCACCTCTATCTCAGACTGTAAGATACAGAAAGTCAGGAGCTGTATCCATTTTCAGTCACCATTTTATCCCTGACACAAGGTAAAATAACTCAAATATTTGTTGAATGAATGTATGTTATTAGTATAATCCTTCCGAACTCTTAAACTGATTCATATTTCACCTCGTGTCATTTAGTAACCTTAAAGCCAAATTGAAAAATCTTCTCTCCTGTTGTTCCTTTGACTAAATAGATAATACTTTTATATATCATGCATTCAACCAAAATACGCCAACCTAATACGTTTTCTTGAAAGAGTTCATTAATACAATAGACTTGATCTACTCCAAAGTGAGGAGACAGTAGCAACTGCAGTAGGTTAAAAAAAAAAAAAAAATTCTAGAGACCATACCTCCAATAATTTCTTTAGCCACTAGGTACCAAAAACATCTTCTCTACTAGAAACTTCTTTTAACATTATTGTCTAACGTACCAGCTAAAATTTATCACAATTCACAATCCTCATAAAAGAAACTATAGTCCCCCGTCTTCAGTATACATCTAAACACATTTTTCTATCTTTCTGGCCCTTCACTAAGCCCTTGGAAATTTTATAGTAGAGACTTTTCCAATCTGTCCAAACTTGTTTTATACATTTTAAAATGTCTTTAAAAAGCAGTTGCCTTTACATCCATGATTTTTCTGTCTCATTTTTTAAAAATAAATTTATTTATTTTATTTTTGACTGCGTTGGGTCTTCGTTGCTGCGGGCAGGCTTTCTGCGGGGAGCTACTCTTTGTTGCGGGGCACGGGCTTCTCATTGTGGTGGCTTCTCTTGTTGTGGAGCACGGGCTCTAGGCATGCGGGCTTCAGTAGTTGTGGCGCGTGGGCTCAGTAGTTGTGGGGCACGTGCTTCTGCTCCGCTGCATGTGGGATCTTCCTGGACCAGAGCTCAAACCCGTGTCCCCTGCATTGGCAGGCGGATCCTTAACCACTGCGCCACCAGGGAAGCTCTGTGTCTTTATTTCAAAGAAATAGAGAGCTGAGTACAGAGTACACTCACCACACAAAACTTAGTCTAACATACTTCTAAAAATCGAAGTTTCCTCAGCAAATGCACTTGTAGGAAGTACATTTGCAGGGATGGCTCCAATGCAATGGAGCTGGACTTTTCACCTTCAGTACAAAGTCAAGATAAAGTCTGAGAGATTATTGCATAATATAATTGCAAATATATTCCCTAAGTAATAACCTACAGAGCTTGAAGCTCCATTGGAGGAATTTATTCCACATGTACATGCTTTAAAGAGCTAGAAAATTTATTATAGTTCCATGTAATTTGCTCATAAACTTGCACTTATCCCATTTCCTGGTTATAACAATAGTTTATAACTAATTAACACACATTTCTAGTAGGGAAAAATAATTAGAAATTTACTTTTCCATAACAGTTTCTTACTACTTTTACTAAAAAGATTTTTTTTAAAACTCAAACAACTCCAAAGATTTCCAAAATTTTGGGCAAATAACAATAAGACTTTTACAGGCACAAGCATGAAACTGTTGAAGTGGAAATTATGTGCTATTAAAATTTTGTGTTCAGCTAATTTAACCTTTCTGCTTTGAAATAATCTTCAGTCAACACTTCATTTCACTATTAGTCTCCGTTTCTTTCCCATTTTAAATTTTGTAGCAAAGCTGGTGCCAATAATGGCGAAGCTGACAAGAAATCAGTTATTAAAACAGCAAATAAACCCAACTTTTATTTCATCTTATACCTGATAATTACAAGAATCTCATAGTTAGGCTACTTAATGCATCAGAAGCATTAATTCCCTGAATTAGAAGGCACTTTAATATAAACAAGAATTTCATATTGATAAACCAAATTCCATTTTATTCTTTGAGGCAGAGATTTTTAAAAATTAATCTTATTATGCATACCAGTGATAATATTATAGTATTTATAATAACAATACCAATAACACAGAATACTTTATATAGAAGGAATTTATTTGCATATTATGCAGGTTTCGTATGTCAGACCAGGGTAATAAATGTAACATAAATAATATGGCTTGGCACCTATAAATGTATGGAAATTTCATTTCTTGAATTAATACTGCCTTCATCTAACAGGTTGAAATGTTAAGATTTTTCCAACTTAAAATAATTTCTAATAACTAATGGAAACTCAAAGCACATTGTTAAATTATGAAATGTACACAAAATTAACACATACAAAAGTGTGAGATATATAGTATGTTTTATATTGTATTAAAATACTTTATCATATGAGGGTTATTTTTTTAAAAGCAAAAAGATCAAATAAAGAGGAAGATTTCATTCTTTAAAACATCCAAAGTTTGAAACATAATTTATAAAAGGAGATCTATTAGTAAAAGTAATAAGTAAATTTGAGTATTTTATACTAAATGTTAATTGCATAAACTCACTTTTAATTTTTTATTTATCTCTTGGTAAAAGTATTTTAAAGATTATTAAACATTTTAAAGATGATGATGATGATAATAAGAGCCTAACATATCCCATCCAAGCAGAGTCAAGTGTATTCTAACATTATTTACCTAACTGGATTATCTGCTCAATGTGAAACTTTTCTTTGACATTCCTTTGCTTTTAAGTGTATAATTTAAATTAGAGACTTCTTAAGAATTTGTAGCACAAATATTATATTACATATGGAAGTTTAATTCTTAAAGAAATCTGAATAAATCAGTTGAAAAGACTAAAGGGGAGCAAAAATAAACCATACTATTAGTATATGGGTCGTTCTAAAGGAACCACCCCTTCTCCCCACAGATATGTACAGGAATGTAAAGGACTACTACAAGAAATTCTTTTAAAGCTTCCTAAAGTTTTCCTTTATTTTTTATTTATTTATTTTTTGCTGACAGTATTCTAAAATTGTAAGCCACCAAAGTCAAGGATTTTGGTCTCACAGCTGCCATAAAAAGAGTTTTGTGGCAGAGTTTCAAAGACAATTCCATTAAAATAAATCCTTATAAAGGAGTAAGCTAGTATGTGATCCACATAGAACAGTTTTGGGAAGAAAATAATAATTTTGAAGCTATTATAATGAAGGAGAGATTTCAGAAAAGTAAAAATAAATAAGTCATAAGGCATTTTCCATCCTCATTCAAGATCTAAGTAATATCCACCTTGATTTCATTAAAAGGTGTGAACTCATCTACTCTTTTCCAGGTATGAATGCACACACTGCCATTGAATAAAGCACAAAGTCCTCATTTGCATTCAAAGCCCTCTATGAGCTGGTCCAACTATATTTCCAATCTTATTTCCCCCAGCCCCTCTTTATGTACTTGATGTGTTCCAGTTAAATGGACTAGGTCCCCAACACTAAGATACTTTTCTTGATCCCCTGGTTCTATAGTTCTCTTTGCCTGGAATTCTCTCTTTACATGTCTCAAACTATTTCTTCAGCTCAATTTAAAGCCTTCCCCAATCTCAGAGAGAATTAATAGATCCTCTCTTCTGAACTCCCTCGGGACTTTTATCTTCATCTTTCTTCTGCCACCAAACAACTTTTTGTAATAGGGAAGAACAAATCTGACTCCACATTAGATCTATTCCTTTTCCTGTGCTTAGTCATGCTGGATCTGCACCTTTTGTAAAAGAATGTTACTTATAGTCTGAAATATACAGGATAGCCTATTCTCAGGGCTCGGACATTTAAGAGTCCATTCATATAGAGATTAAAATTTGCAGAACAGAGAATAACATTTGTCTTGTTGGAGGTTTACAGGAACATAGTGACCTGACCTACATGGACAGCTACAAAAAAAAAAAAGATTCTGACACCAAGAAGTTTGCAACAACTAACCACGCCCCTCCCTCACCTTGCCTTTAGAAGTGCTTTGCTGAAACCCTTCAAGGAGTTTGGGGTTTGGGGAAAATGAGCCACCCATCTCCTTGCATGGCCCTGCAATAAACCTTTCTCTGCTCCAAACCCTGACATTTTGGTTTCTTTGTTGTGCGTTGGACACACAAACTTGCGTTCAGTAACATTTTATCCCCATGTATTATAAAAATTCATATAGTTATCTCCCTTGAAAGGAGAGGCAGAACACCTTATACACATATGTATAGCCAAGGACACAGTAGATTCTGAATGAATAAATAAATGATGAATGAATGAACAGTCAAATGAAAGAATGAATTGACAAAAGATATTTTTACCAAGTTGTACATCAATGCATGGCTACCGAATTAGCAGCAGATGAGATATTAGCTAATCCAGGGTAAATTTTTAGAATATTTTGTATAAAAGGGTAAAGATTAAAGTACCAATCATGAATGAAGTCATAAAAGTGTTTTTACTGAGAAGTTTGTCATGTAGTAGACAAACACTGAGCCCCTAATTTCTATGTGTAAGTCATTGTCCAAAGTATTGTAATTCAATATACTGCCAAGATTACCAGATCTATTTATTTTAAATAACAAACACTCCATAGTGTTTTTTGTGAGCCAAGTAAATGTCCCAAGAACTTTATCAATATAATTCATTTTTCCTCATAAAATCCCATGAGAAAGTTTAGCATCCCCATTTTATAGACGCAGAACTGATGCTCACAAAGTTAAGAGATTTACCCAAGGTCACAGTGAGGATACATGGTCTATGCTGCATCTTTCAAGTGAGGTTTGCTCTACAAAATGCTTATTTGTTTATTTTTGTAGAATGTTGGCTGTAAAATAATCCTATATGTCCTAATTTATGGTAACGTGACATTTGGGAAACTGGGAGACTTCTAATCCTTGTTGTTTTCTGTCTTACTTTAAAAAGCCTCAAATCAAAAACATTATCTTAAAAATCCCTATTTCTGTTTACAGCAATAACTTTGAAATACAATAGTTCAATATGTTCCCCACCAGGTGTGGTGTAATTTGATTTTCTATGTAAAAAACAATTAGAAAATCATCACAATTTTTAGGAGAAATCATACTTCTGACATCATGTCTGTGTATTGATTCATTTCACCAAACAATGTTAAAGCCAAGAGGCAATGTCCAATGTTACACAAAAGTGACATGGTGAACACGACACCAAAATGGTCCTTCTGATACATCAACAGAGTCTGATTTGAGGAACTCTAAGTGATAGTAACGTGGCATCTGCATTTCAGGGAGAGTGAGCTCTTGCTTAAATAACTGCAATTAACAACCAAGGCTTTATGTACTAACAAGCCAAGTTTGATTGTAATTCATTTGTGTAATCATCCCTCTAACATATAATTATACACAATGACCAGGGAATTAGGAAAAAACAAAAAAAAAAAAGGAAATGGAATAACTTTCAGATTTAAAGAAGCAGGCTCTTGAACACAAGCTGGCTTTCAGCCGGCGTACTGCTGCTATATCATAAGAGCTACTACACAAGATCATTCAGAAAATCATTGGGAATAATAACAGCATTCACATGTGATGTACCTCGCAACAGGCCAGCGGGCCACAATGTCTGTAAAACAGCAAACTGCCAGCAAGATTTCACGTTGCTACTAAAATCTGAAGTGTGCAATTACTTTAATTTTATACCTCTCTTGTTCAGCTCAAAAAGACATTTTTTTGGCAACAGGAAAATAAAAACCTACACAATCAGTCATACCTTGGCCTTTCAATCCATGTTTCAAGAAAACCACCTCCTGTTTTTAATTTCATCTCTAACTATATGACTACAAACATTACAAAGTTATAGTTTCTGAAAACTCTGCCCTTGGGAATTCAGTTTTCACCTGAAAGAAATAGATAAATATTTCCAAAATGGTGGTACAGGGCTTAAGAGAACTATTAAAATGCCATTGTCTATATTTTATGGTAATAGATGTATTACATATCTTTATTCAATCAAGTAATTTAATAATAATTTTATAAAAGAAAATTTTTTTATCTTTTTCTCAAAATATATTAATTGGATTTCAATACAATTATATAAAACTACCTTTTCTTCATATATCAACAAAAAGAAACAAACTACTGATAAATATAACAGCATAGATAAGTATCAAAGAATATTATGAAAAGTGAAGGAAGCCACATCCAGTATGATTCCATTTATATAACATTCTGGAAAAGGCAAAACTATAAAGACATCTAGTATATTAGTGGTTACTAAGGGTGGACCACAAAGAGGCTGGTGGGAATATGATGGGTGGTAGAATCATTCTATACCATGATTGCAGTGGTATGTACATAACTGTATGATCTGTTAAAACTGATAGAACTGTGCACTAAAAAGGATGATTTTTACTATATGTAAATTATTCCTCAGTGAACCTTACTTAGAAATTATTTTCATATATGTCTCCATATTAATTTTCTAAAACTCACTAGAAGATAGATGGGGCAAGTATTGCTATCTTCATTATTTCACAGAGGAGGACTTGATGCTCAAAGAAGTTAAATAACTTACTTGTGGACAACTGCAAATATGTATCAGATACAAGATAAATTTGGGTCTTCCAATGCCATATCCAGCATTTTTCTTATTATAGTACTTTGGATAATTTAGTATAATGTTCAGTTCAACTAAAATTAGTCCCCTACTCCTACATTCACTCAAGGCATCTCATAGTGACATTTTCTATATTTAAGAAACAATATTGAATATGACCACCAGGCAAATGTTAACTTCATAATGAATTTAATATAATGGTGTATTATGCCATTTTGGCAGCAAGAACACCAAAGATTTAAGGCTTACTTAATAATTCATTCTGATTAAGGTGCATCAATGTCACATTAGGAATGTTTGAAAGAACAGAAAAGTGTTAAGATGAAAGAAGGAGTGAGGGGCACTCTAACATCTAACAAAGTCAATAGAAGAGGAAATTGATGTTTGTATATTGCTCAAGAGAATTGCACCAAGATCTTCTAATTTTAGGCTCAGTGTAACTTCTTAGTCCAATATCTGACATATAGTGAGTGTGCAGAATGAATGAATGAATTATAACTGGGTTATCCAACCAAGGTATGAATTGCTTTATGAAGTCGTCACCTGCCCTTTAATAAGGATTTGATGATAAGCTGCAGGAAGGCTATGAAAGAGATTTATTCTTTAGACAAGGGGTGGGGAAAACGTGGAAGATTTCTTCTAAAAATGTAGTATTCTGGGGAGAAAACTTGCAGTACAGAGTAGAAATGAGTTTGAATACCTGCAATTTGTGAGTGGAAATAGAAAGTCAATAGATAAAATAGAAAAAAAAAAATTTTAATGAAAGCTTTTCAACAAATGGTGTTGGAACAACTGGACATCCACATAATAAGAAAGTGAATCTAGACACAGACCTTATGTTTTTCACAAAAATTACTCAGAATGGATTATAGACCTAAACATAAGTGCAAAACTATAAAACACCTAGAAGATAACATAGTCAAAAATCTCAGTGACCTTAGGTCACTAGAATTTCTAGCTTCTGCCTGAAACCAAAATTTTGCAGAGATTGTACTTATAAGATATGCTCATCTGAATGTTTAATGTAAGTTACTTCTTTATTGTCAGTTATGCTGAAGTTGTAAAACAAAATGGCCATTCATTTTAGTTGTGAGTTATGTGTGCCTTCTAACAATCTATATTATTCTTCATTATTTTTTTCTTGGAGACTCATTCTTGCAATATTCTCTTAATTTATATAAGGGAATATATTTTATTTATGATAACAGATAAAAGTTCTTGGTAAGGACATGTGTCACAAGACTGGCCTTTTATTCAAATGCAACATACTATAGAAGAATCCACATTTATCTCTATTAAATTTTATTGCAAACTATCTAAAACACGGTTTCCACATTAGAAAGAATGAAGTTTTAGGAATTATTGACAGGTATTTTTTAAAAATACTTTTCAACTTACCCAAATATAAATAATGCATATTCACTGAGATATATTCACAATGTTCTTTAACAAAAAGAAGAGAATAAAAATTGCTTGCAATACAATCTTATCACCTGTTATATTCATACTGATATTTTGGGGTGTACGTTCTTATCTTACAGTGCCTTCATTATATACCCTTATCTTTTGAATTTTCTCTCCCCTGTCCCCAGACTCATTATTTTGAACATTTTTCCAAGTCACTAAAATGAGATTTTACAATAACTTTTATGTTTAGATTTGTTTTATCAATAGTATGAGTTTTTTAAATTTCCAAATAGTAATATAGTCTTATGATTCAAAATTCATTAAGAATGAAAAGATGTACAATAAAATGGTTATGAAAGTTCTTTCTCCATTTCTGTCCTCCTCACCTTCCAAATTCTCTTCTCACCAATGACTAATGCTATTATGTTCTCATAAATTTATCTGAAAATAATTTGTATGTATATACATATGTATGTAAATATATGTATGAACTTTCCCCTTTTAATATAAGATGGCATTATACCACATGTTCTGTTCTGAACGTTGTTGTTTTACTTTTCAAAATAACAGTGTATCTTAGAGAACATTTTACATCAGTAAAGAGTTTTCACATTAAGTTTTTATAACTTCATACTATCTCATTTAATGGATGTACCATAATGTTCCAGGCAGTTCTTTACTGATGGGCATTTTACTCTTACAAACTACGCAGCTACAAACTACCTTGTTCATTTTGCATGTGTATAAATATATCTGTAGGGTAAACTTGTAGAATTAGAATTCCTGATTGAATGACATTTGCATATAAAATTGATGGACAAGGCCAAATTGCTTCCATAAAGGTTCTACTAACTTATTCTTCCATAAATATTTTGATTTATCATAACTTGTTTAAACCTTTCTCTGTTATAGCACTTCTAAGTTTTTGCAATCATTTGCTATTATTTACAAGGCTCTGATGAACATCCTAAGTTGTTAACAATATCTGTGCCACCCTAAATTATTTCCTGGTGAATAATCATAGGAGTAAAAATAATAAGATTCTTTAAGACAATTGATTTTTTAATTACATTTTCACTTCACTCTCTTATAAAACTACATCATTGTTTCTTTTTTTGAATATTTTTAAAAATATTTATTTATTTGGATGCACTGGCATGAAGGATCTAGTTCCCTGACCAGGGAAAGAACCTGGGCTCGCTGCTTTGGGAGTGTGGAGTCTTGACCACTGGACCACCAGTGAAGTTCCTACATCATTGTTTCTAAAAGTCTTTTAGGTGAATCTCTTGAACTTTCCCAAAATTCCTCCACCTTTAAAACCGTAAACTCCAGTATTCTACACTTTCAACATCTCCTTCTATCCTTTCAAGATCCTCATACCCTCATGTCCTCTCCACATATTCTAGACTACTAAGCTTCAATATATAATTTATCTGCCTCAACCTGTCTTCACCCCTTCTGTATCTAGTCAAGATTCCACAGCTCATCACTTTGGCTGCTTTCCAACACCCTTAACTCTGTTCCTGTTTCCCATATTTGATAAAGCCTAAATTTCACATCAACCTAAACTGAGATATCTGTTCTTTAGGGACTTAGCTGCAGTGTTTTCTGGCCTTTCTTATAGACTTCCAAGCAAGGAGAAAAAGGACGTGAACATTACCACGATAAACTGAAAAGGAAGTTTGACAGTGTGCAGCAATCACTTCTCATAACTTCCCCGGTCAGTTCTCTGCCCCATTTCCCCACAGATGCTACTATAAGTCCTCACCATCTTCCATAAACACACTACTCCACTCTCCTCTTCTTCACCCACAGGGGACGATTTCAGCAATTTACTTATAGAGAAAACAGAAACTATCAAAGAGAAATTCTCTGCCTTCTCTCCCAGCTCCCTCTCCCCTATAACTACCGATATCTTTGCCTCCAGTGAAAAGAATGTGAGACTGACATTGGCACTTCTGCTTAACCTCTCAGTAATTCCCCATTGCCCTTAGGATAAACTCCTTAACATGACCTACACTGTCCTTTAGGATTTGAACACTTGCTGCCCGCTCATTTCTATGTCTCTTCACTTCCATACAGATTATACTCCCGCACAACTCCCTGATCTGCCATGTTTGCCTTAATCTCTTACCTGTTAGAAATGCATTTCATTTTACTTACTATTCACCTAATTATGCCTCCTACTTTTTCAAGGCTCAACCCAAATGCAACACTTTCTAGAAAAATTTTCTAGACCTCTCATCTTGGTCAGATGTCACTTCTAGGTGGTCTCGTGAACACTTTTGTAGACTTTAAACATAGCATTTATCACATCGTATACAATCACTGTTAGGTAGACATTGATTCCATTAGATTTACATACAGAGTAGAAGCTAAATAAATATGTTATAAAAATATTTATAAATAAATTGGCATGGACTTGTTATTTAACTTATTATCCTTTTTTTTTTTACGTTTCACTACTACATCTCAAGAGTTTCTAATACCAGATGCTTTGATTTGAAAATAAAATCAAATTAATTGATCATTATGATTTTGCTCCCATGAGAATTCTTCATTCTTGTGCTTTCTCACTTCATTTTAAGGAAAAAAATAAATATATACTTCATTTGGGGTGGAGAGTGATCAAATAAAAATCATTCACTTATGATGTTTTTATAAATATCCATTTATCAACACTAATATTTTCTGATTTTATATTTTAAGGCCATAATAAATATAATAAAATCTTTTCTGAAATTTCTTTCAAGCTAACCAAAATGCTCTTTATGTGTTACATCATTCTTCTTATCAGTTATAAACTTAAGGTAGCATTATAAATACTAGTAGGTTCCAGCCTTGATGTACCTTTTCTTTTTATATGATTGTGAAATATATTTTATAAGTTTGAATTCTTTTTTCTTAAATGCTTCAATGTACTTTTTTAATTAAGAAGAGAGCAAAGATAATGGAGTAGCTCTATACTAGGGGAGAAAGCATATAATAGTGTCATATGAAACAAAATTTGGAAAAAAAATGACTTTCTGTCCCAAGACTCAAGACTTGATAAAATCAACATTAAACATAGCAACAATTTTAGATACAGTATTGAACATTAACAATATCCTTTAAAATGAGTGGTGGAAAGATTTAATTTTGAGTCATGTTTGGAAATAAAGAATTGTACTTTTGTGACCTCATTTTTTTACCTATATGGAAATTTCTACAACTATGTACACTGGACCAGTATATGAAGATGCAAGACTACACATTAATCATATTTGACATTTGTCATATCATCTAAATAGCAAAGAATCAACTGTCACATGCAGGGAACTATTAGAGAAAAATACAGATGAAGTTGATTATTTCATACAATTTCAACATTATTTCCTGACAAATTAAAGAATTAAGTTGTAGTTAAACAAGGCATTGATTTATTTGGCTGTAAAAATTAATTGTTGAGCAGATGCCTAAGGCCTTTTATACTATAAACTATTCAGCAGTTTAAAAAACACTTACTGAGGATCTACTCTGTGCCAGACAGTATTCTTGGCACTGGGGCTAAAAGCATAAATAAGATAGAGTTTGATATCTCGTGGATGTCATCATATAATTCAGAAGACAGACTGTTACCTAAACGAGTTCACTATAAGGTGGTAATTGGAAATAATATGAGAAAGCAAAAAGAGCTGTAGATACACCAAGGAAAGGAAATCTAACTTTTTCTGACCTAAAATTCATTTCAGAAGGGTGAGTAATTCAAGTTCATTCGTTCAAGATCAATGGAGAGGAGAAAAACATATGCAAACAATTAGGCTTAAAAAGAGTACAAATTTAGGTAAACAGCATTGTAATTCAACCATGATCCATGATATATATGTATTTTAAAAAGACAAATTAAACTAGAATTACTTTTGCTACTATTTATTGTTTCCTAAATCCAGGCACTGTTATACAAATCTTACCTAACTTAATGATATTACTCATTCCATCAGGAAGGTGAGATCCATAAATAGATAGATATCTCAGAAGCTTGAAAGAGTTAAGTAATTTCTGAGGAACAGCACAAATATACCCATCAATCATATTTGCAACAGTAAAAATTTGAACAAAGCATTAAACCTTGCCTTGCTAGTTATCACCCATAATTTCAAAATATAATCATTTGGTCATCATTAATAATTATTTCCATCAATATTTTAAAAGAATATCCTGACATACCCAATGCTCTCATTTAGAGGAGTTACTTTAAAAATATTTTGTTCTTAACAGATTTCATAATTAGTAAATTATTGAAGAATTATAATTGCACTTTAGCATAAAACTATGTTATCAATACAAAATTAAAAGAATGGGATTAATGTTGAGATAAAAAGACACTAGGAATAAGCAATAGCTGAGTGATTCCCATAACTAAGGTAATGAAATAGACAAGGCAAAGAATAGAATATAACAGAATGCATTAAATACACACAAGTTACAAAGTCTTGTAAATCTACAATGATGTCATACAACAGTATGATTATAAAATGATTCTATTCCTTTCAAGAAATGTTTCTAAATATGGAAATGTTAGTATGTCCCTTTTCTGTAATATTGCAAAACAACATGCTATATGTAGTTAGAATGCCTCAAGACATTTGGTAAAGAGTGAAATGGTCTACTAGACTACGGTTAAATCAAGAAAGGAAAAACACTATCAATAAAAACAAAAATGAAAGCCACTCCTGCCATCAAAAAGCATTTAAAATTTTTAAAGTATACTCAAATTTTTATATTATCTATTGCCCGGTTTAGAAAAATGCTTGTGAAA
This sequence comes from Phocoena phocoena, assembly GCF_963924675.1. Taxonomy (NCBI): domain Eukaryota; kingdom Metazoa; phylum Chordata; class Mammalia; order Artiodactyla; family Phocoenidae; genus Phocoena; species Phocoena phocoena. Next base: position 27,785,353 of record NC_089235.1, on the reverse strand, counting down.
ATGACATCTTGTAATATCCCTTATCTGCTCTGTGAGTCATTGCTACATAATTTAGGGATTGGGGGAAACAGCTTTTACTGCTTTTTATTCATGAAAAGCAAATATCCAAACCCAATATTCCATTTATTCTTCAGAATGACAACTGGAAAGGAAACTAAGATTCTAGAAGTGTTAAAGTTGGGCTTGGCTATGAACAGGGAATAAAATAAAAATTTTTAGATAAGCATTTTCATTGTCAGTACAAAAATAAAATAGAGATTCTTAATTTTAGATTAGTCTTTTACTTTCTGATAGTTTCATAAACTCTATGCATTGCAGAGAAATGTATGGATACAAAAGCAATTCCTAAAATTGAGCATCTATGGAGAGCAATTATGATAATTCATTACAAAATGTACTTTAATATCTTTGTCAGAGTCAAATGTCTACATGATAGAGAACAAAATTTTTAAAACTTCTCTAATGTCACTGTTCTTACTCTAAACTGAAGTAATATAGACTGAAAGTTCCTATGACACGTTAACAAAATACAGAATGTTAATAATACATTTTGCCCTTATGAGTCTCGGTCACCCGTAGTCATTGTATATTTATTCATTTGTATATTCCCAGTGCCTGCCTCATAGTAAGGATGCAATAAATATTTATTGAATTAATGACTAAACAGAGGTTAATAAGTACTTTGAGCATGCATATAAGCAATAAATCATTCATTGTTCTCTTTGGAACAAGGTCAATCATCCAGTACTTTCAAGGATAGGTCAGGGAACGGAGCACAATCAGGAAGAGTGTGTGCTCTGCAGCAGATGTCTAGGGTCAGTATCGCGATTATCATATTATAGTAAGTACTGCGCCACTTACTAGTTGCTGGACCTGGGGAAAGTAAAGTAACCTCTCTAAACCTTAGTACACTCTGCCATCTTCTTTGGTATAAGAGGGATACCAAGTTCCGATGGATGTTGCATTAAATGAGTTAATACATGTAAAGTGTTTAGAATAGCTGTAAGATTGGAGCTCGAAAAGTCATCCATTAATGTACTGGAAAACATTTGAGAACTTGCCATGGTCCAACATCTGTGTTGGGCACTAGAGAGTAACCCTTGCACAGTTTCTGTCTCAAAAAGCCAAAGTAGGGCAGAGACAAGGGTATTTTAGAGTTGTGTACATTTTGCTCAAGGAACAAAATGAGTCAGCTGAAATACACTGAAAAGGTTGAGCTGAGTTTTAAAGGATCAATAAGGCCTAGAGAGTTATCAGATAAAACTGAGGTTGGAGTTAGGGTTCTAGGTAGAGAAAATAGCAAGGATGAAGACAGGCTGGAACTGCGATGCTATTAGAAAGATTTAGGAAATCAGACTAGAGAAAATGACCATGGGTAAGGTCTCATGTAAATTACTTGGGGATCAAATATATTTCTAAGATCTCAAGTACAATGATAAAACAGATGTGAAAATTTATATGGAAACTGACTTAACGATGATTTCAGTCCAGTTAACTTAGAGTTCTTAAAAGCAAGAGATTGAATAACTGAAATAATTCCCTAATGTATATGAAAATAAGTAAATATAAAGAAGCTCTTGATATTTGATTATCATAGTTTTTGTGATTGACTTTGTGTTCTATCAGGTTTAGGTTAAATCTGGTATTTTTGATATTTTAAGTCCTGAATGACATAATTCTTTGAAACAAAGAAAATGGTCCAGAGTCCTATAAAATACTATATTTTCTCTACAAATACAAACATCTGAGTAATTTGGGGTACTTATTTGAGCAAAAGCTAGTACTTTTGGAAGACGGCTAAATCACAGATTTATTCTATTTCATCTTGTTTTCCCTACTCTAATTAAAAAGCCTCTTCTTCTCTCATAATAAACTTTTTTTTTTTTTTCCTGTTGGAAGAAAATAATCCCACTTTTCTGTTTTGTATTCCACAGTGAATGCCTTATCTTTTATACCAGACTCAAGGTATCCCTTATCCAGGCCTGAAGCCTTGAGGAATTTCAATAAGAAAAATAGAGTTAACATGAAGAAAGCACAGGCTGTTTTGAAGTGACATTAGCTGAACAATCAGGAGAGACCGATTAACAGCCAGAGATTTGCTCATATAATAGGTCTCTACTTCAAAATTGTTCCCCAGTCATTGTTCCCAAATTCTCTGCTATGCTTGGCTCATTTTTTTCCCCTTTGCATGGCAGTGCATTTTATATTATACTGCGTATTTTTATCCCAATTCAATCCATATAAAATAACTTGTTGCAGATTACGTGAATCTTTTATGCATTGATTTAGTCTTTCTGAAGCTCTGAAGAGTATCCTAGTTTCTAGCACAGAGCAAAACCTGCTGTACACAATATAGCAGTTGGCTTTTATTCATTCATAAAATAAAGATTTCCTGAGTTCCTCCTACGTGCCTGGCACTGCGCTGGGAACAGAGATTCAGAAATGAATGACACTGTCCATTCTCCCGAAAAGCTGTGACTTTATTATGGCAGAGAATTATGAGATTAAAAAAAAGGTACTGAGCAATGAATGTTAAACAACAGCTTCCTGAGTATTAAATGTATGAATTAGTTCTTAAACTCAAGGAGAAAGAATACACCAAATGAGAGAGAGCACAAAGAGTTGACAACAAAGATTCCGCCAGTGCACATGGCCAGATCAGCCGAATGACCTCCAGCCCCCAGACCTCCAGCTCGTGGTTTTAATACAGTGTCCAGGATAAGGATGTAATCTTGAACACCAGTCAGGCTGATCTGAGATGTAAGGCTCTTTCTCAGCTGAAGGAAAATACCCTCCTTCCATTATCCCTGTCTCTATTTAACCTCTGGTCCTTAACTCGGTAAAGGTTTCAGTTAGTCTATGAAGTCCTTGAAATTATATAACAGCAGTTTGTATGTATGTGTGCAATTTTCCGGGAAGAGTTCAAAAGCTCACATCAGATTTTCAAAAAAGGTTTACCCCACTGCCCCAAACAAGCACTGAACTTGTAGATGTCTAATTGTTCATCTACGTGATGCTGGCTACCACTGCCCCCATCTTGCATCTCTAGAATGACTCTGGTCTGGATAGGTGTTCTGTCCATAATGTCTGCCTTACCTGGAAGAGACCCTACCTCCTTCTCACTGGTGCTCACCTGCAGGACCCTCACATTACAGTATACTCATTTTGTTCTTTGTGGAAGCATCCAGTCTGCCTTGAGATCAGAGTTGTGCTACTTCTGACACTGGAATTCTGGAAGTGCATGAAATCCTCTATTATATCCAATTTTAAGCATGCTTTTATACCAGAATCATAACTTCTGCTAGTCTTTTATGTTTGAGACTGAGTTAGCCTACACCTGGGTTTGGCAAACAACATACATACATACATACAAACATAAAATGGTACAAAATTTTGCAAACAGAAAGGCAGTCAAAGTTTCACTTCCACTTAAGGATCTAAAATGCTCTTTTTGTCTGCTTGTACCTATATGCTCCCAAAGTACACAATTTTTTTTAAAACCAATGAAACTTTTTTGAGATAATGTTAATGAAACTATGAGGCACATTTAATTCATTTCTTAACAAGAAATGCTCATGTCATTAATACTGTGACCCTGAACGAGGACAATATCAGCATCAGTCTGAGACAATTGTTCAAGACTAAATTAATTGTCCTTTCCTTTCTCTGGGTCAGATGAGCACTTTGAGTCTATTTCTCTGATTGCAGTCTCTTGTTTTGACTGCTTATAAATTATGTGTGTTCATTTATCTCTCTTGTTAGATTTTAAACTCTTTGTGGGCATGGAGTTTGGCTTGCTCCTATTTATATTCCTATTTATATTCTTGGCATATAGCTCAATAAACTTAACAAAACAAATAAATAACTAGTATGCCAAAATATTACTTCTTCACCAACCATGATGTCCATACTCACTCCTCCCTCATTCCCTTGTTTTTAGAGATATCATGTCTGAATACAAGAGTCTCTAGAGATTGTTAAGCACCTCTGGATGTTGAACTTGTAAACAGCCAAGAACTCCAATTGTATATTGTATGTATATGTACACACATACATCCACACATGTATATGTGAGGGTGTGAGTATAAAAAATTACATATTTATACAAAGTTATATGATGCAATATAATATCATATATCAAGGAATTATGACTAAAATTCTTAACACTTAGAACTATCAAATTCTATGTCAGTCTAATTAATTATTTAAAAGCACTGATGAGACACAGTAGGACATACTGCACTGCAAGTATTTAAGCAGTGTACTCAAATAAGATAAAGGTGATCACTGTAAATCAAATTTATAATATTAGGAAATGGGCTAACTTTTCCTGAGGAAAAATGTCCAAAAATATCTTAACTATAGGTAATATACATATACAGAAATGCAAAGAACATTTTCCCTTTCTTTTAAATATTTTTATCTAATAATCTATTACATTTTATATTTAGAAAATTAAAGGTCAAGGAGGAAGTGTAGAAAAAGGCATGAAAAGTTCAACACCAAATACAATAATGTTCTGTGAACCATGCAATTCTGAAAGCCATGACAACATTTCTTTAACTCTTGAAAAAATTTGAGCTGGCTGAGACTTACAAGATTTATAGTATTTTCCTTCTAAAGAGTTCTATAAACAATTAATTCATTTAAGAACATACCATATCAATTTTGATAAGCAATGTTTTCTTCATTGTTTTTACTAGTGCGAAGAGAACCAAAATAATTTCATAATACAGACTAAAAGGTAATATGTTATTGGGCTTTATAATATTGGCAAAAATCTATCTACATGTAAAATTTGTGTCTAACTTATTACTGATGTAATATTTTGTGTCTAACTTATTACTGATATATTTATACACTTTATAATAGCTGCATTCTATTTTAGGTTATCAACAATTAGAATTGAAATAAGTAATGCCAAATGAACTACACATCTGAAGATAGTTGACTGGACTCAGACTCTGGAAGCACACAATTCTGTTAGCTCTCTACTTAGCAACTTAGGAAAAAAAGAAGCATCAACAACCAGCCAACTGTCACCCTGAACAAAGTTGGAAAGGTCAATATGATGGTTAGACAGACTGCCTTATGCGTAAGAATTTTTTAAAAAAAAAAGCATCTAGAGAAAAAAGGAAGAGTTGAACACTGCCTTATCTGTGGGGAACCATTTATTAAATGGGTCAAGGAACACATATTTCAAGTAAGACTGTTGGCAATAAAGGGCATAGATTCAGTCTGTAATAAACACCAGCCTGATGTTCACTGAAATAACACAGTCAGGGTTGCCCTTTAGAACATTGATCCCTCACTGGTAAATATCAGGTACAAAAACAATATAGCAAGTACAAACCATGGGCATTTTGAATCGTATTATAGCAAAAAACAACAAAAAAAAGTACCAAGTAGAAAGCAAAGGGGAGCTGCAAGTAATGCCAAACATTCTTAATTTTGAGTTGCGAGATAAAAACTCTGAGCCATAAGGCAAATGTGTCTGTGGTATTGTCAACTAATATTCAAAGCACTCATTTTAATATATTAGGGATGGCAAAACCAAATGCTTAATGAGATTTAAAAAAAATTGTTATTCTAAGCATTATGTTGCTCCCTCTCATTGTGAAAATTATCTAGTCTTAATTACATTGATTTTAAGTCACAATTTTTCTAACAGCTACTCAGAATTCAAGCCCTCATAATCCAAAATCTAAATAAGGCATATTTTAAGTCAGATCCTAATTCATAATATTACTCAACAGTTTGGCAAATGTGTCCACTATTTACACAAATAAAAAAAATAAATATATAATTAACTTGAAATTGTCATGTGAATTTAATTGATCAATGTTGCCTTTGGGCTGAAAACCTGAAATTATATTGGAATCATCAGAATTTTTTAGCATACCATAATATCAACTTCTCACTCTCTCTTTCTCTCTCTCTCTCAGATTTAATTTTTTTTTTCTTTTTTGGCCACCTCGCGTGGCTTGCAGCATCTCCACCAATTCCTCACCACTAGACTACCAGGGAACTTCGTTAGATTTAGTTTCTTAACACTATCTGAATTTGGGAAACAACCTAAAAGTTGATGGGAATGTTGAACTAAAAATAAGTGTTTATGAACGGTGACAAAATATTTTAAGACAATGACCATTACCCCACTACAAAACCCATCAAGGTAGCTGCAGTATTGGCGGACTGCAGGTGGATTCAAGAAATAAACGATCCAAGACCAAAATGTACCCACGGTGACTCAATTCTACTTTCTTTGGCTAGAATTAATCACATTACTCAAATAGGAATAGAGGATAATATTAGAACCCTCCTACAATCTAGTTCTTTACCTGTTTGTGCACCACACCAAACTTGGGTAAGAGTGGGGAACAGCTGTCCTCCACTGGCTACTCCTAGGTGATATCCAGGAGAAACAGAACCCACACATGAAGTAGAAATTTATCTACTTAAATTATCAAAAGTTCAATGTCTTTCTGGAACATGAAATTTGGCATCTTGTTAAATTGAGTCACTTGATAGAATCTTCTAAAATATTTCAACCCTTTTGCTCACAAAATTGTAACAATTAAGCACAATGAAACAGGACTTAATAAGATGTTATTTTCTTGAAGTTTAAAGTTAAATAAAATTCCATAAAGTACCTAACTTTTGCATGAAATAATGTGGAAAAAATTCAAGGATTTTTGCTCTTTTATAGGCCTTCAAAAAAGCAATTTGGAATTGAATAAAAAAGAAAGATATTATATGAACTGTAGGTATTGTGAAAACTGTGCTTCAACAATTAAAATACTAGTTTGTGCTGCAGCCATAAATTACTAAACTAATTATGTAGTAGCAGGCATAACTGAATCATTCAAAGGGGTAATTAGCAATCAGACATAATGAGCACTGCTACTATTTCTTGTCATACTGTATTTAGCTTCCATGCAGTCTGGAGGAACTGAATTATTTCCTATCCTTCTCAGAGAGCATTACTGCTACATTGAGTGCATCAGCCCATATTATTACTCCCAGTACTTCAATTCTTCACTGGACTGCACATTTCTGATTTCCCCTGTCAAAAGTTTCCCTGTTCTCCCAGGCCCTTTAAAAGCAGTCATCTTCTTAGTAAGCATTCCTTAATGTGTTATGTAAACTGCATCAGAACCAAATTATATTTTTTCTTTGTTAGTTTTAATGAATTCTGACCCAGTCACTTAGGTGGTATCATTTTAAACCATATTTTTGGAGTAATAGCTAAAGCTTTAATGTATGCCTAAATTAAATACTTCTAGAACTTTTCACGCATCTTTTAAACAAAAATCTGAACAGTGCTATAACTAATCCATTCATTCATTTTTTTTTTACTGAACACCTTCTACAAATTCAGACATGAGCTTGTGTCCTGGGACATGAAAATGAGAAAGACATGGTCCCTCCATCAAGGATCACAAAATCTACTCTAGGGAGACAGGTACTGAAATTTTTGCACTAGAATGTGGTAAAAGCAATAATGAGGCAGTTATGTGAGCAAATGGATGTATCAACACACTACCATACACCCCTTCCCCTTACTGCCTCCTCATATTAGGAACAAATTAGAAAGATTGGATGGAAGAATAAAATTAATAATGCAAATCAATTAGGGGAGAGAGTATAGTTTTGAGAAAACAACATAAAAATTTAATTAAGTCCATTGTTTTATTCAGTTGAGATTTATTAAACACCCATGATATGAAAATGCCTTGCTTCTGAACCTTAGCTTCAAAAGACTAATGTTCTGAGTTATGACTCAGAAACTTTCTTGGGGAGCCAGGGTTAGGAAGCACTGCACAGAGGCACTGAACAGTTAAAAGAAGCAAATCCCTTACTCAGCCGCTAGGTTTAGCCAAAGAACATGTGGGGACATTTATGGTGGAAGAGAGAATACAGCTATAAAGGAAAGGGCTTTTAGTAATGGGAAAGAGCTTTGCAAGCAGCACTCAAACAAGATCATAAGACATTTTTTCTCTCCTAAATCCATCAAGGAACATAACATCCCTTCTCTCTTTGCTGTGAAGGTGCTAAGTGCTTCAAAGCCCGCCACTTTTGCATTTGGGATGAGGATGCACTTTCTGCAGTCCTGCTCTGTCCTGAATGAAAACAGCAATTTAAAAAGACAAAAAGAAAGATCAATATAAATATAGACATATTATAGGAGAGGCAAAATTCTGTTGTTTAAGGATTTATTTTTTTAATCTCCTGAGAGGGTGTCATTCTGCAATTAGCATAGAAACAGTGAAATCAGGAAGAAAATCAGATAGTTCACAAACCTTTAATATTTTTGTTCCATTATCTGGAAGGGACTGGATCTCATGTTTGCTGGATATTTGCATATTATCATTACATGTGAGGATAAACAGAGACTATTATAGCAGTTCATATTCTGAATTTCTTTTGGAAGAATGCAAAGCTGAGAGAAAGAGAAAGGAACTATCATGACCCCAGCATCCACTCTGCACCAAGCATGGCACTAAGAGTTTTAAACGTGGAGACTGAGTAGACATGCGTGAAGCTCGTATATCCTAAGACTTTCATCTGTGATGAGATTCCCAGTCCCTGTTTGGACAAGTCACCCAGGAGCTCTACTGCTCACCGATGGATTAGACAGAAGATTCTGGCTTTGAGAGGTGAGTTCCCAAGCATTAACTAAAAGTACAAAACCCCAGGATTCAGGAAAGGCAAGATAGATGCTCTCTTTATCTTCATTTTGGGCTCTTTACCCACCTAGGGTCAATGATTCCCCAATTCAGAGTCACAGAGGTGATACTCCAAAGTTACCGATATTTCCCTACTGCAGAAAAAAAGAAAGAGTCTCTACTAGTGCTTTGTTATGGTAGCACAAATTCTAGAGTGTGAATAATCCTGTACGAAAATTGTACATCATCTCTCTTCATAAATTGTTTGTGCACTATGTAGGGAGCCAGAAACTGAATTGAGACAAAAAAAAAAAAAAAAAACTTTTCAGAATTAACATTATTTATAACAAGTCATCAAATGGAAATTGTCCATCAATTTAAACATATCAACAACCAAACCAAAAAACCTCTAAACTCTCTTCCTACCCAGTTCCCCCCCACACCCCAAACACACACTCTTACACACACTCTCACACACATGCACAGGAACACAAGCCATATAAGGCTTAAGATAAAAAACTAGGTTTGTATGTATCATAGGGTGGTTGGGCTGGAGGGTAGTTGCTACTAAATGGAAGGTTCCTCCTCTCACCTATGGAGCCCCTTCCTAGTAATTTATCTATTTTAATAACTGCAACAAAAAATGACATTGACTCTGGTTATTTATATATAATCTCATTTATATATTAAGCCATACAAAAATCTTTCTCTCAGCATGAAAGCTACCATGCACAATAAGGGGTCCTGTGGTTGCTTATATACAAAATTTGTATGTTCTACCACCACCCACAATACGATGTGCATTACAATGTATTCCCTTCCTTCATGTCTCTCTTTCTCAGTGGAATCTTAAAACAGTATTAGAAGGTAAACAATAGATTTCCTTGAATAAACAAATACACACATGCATTTCTAGCTCTGGCTGTCCACACCAAGATACCCATGTCCATCTTATTTTTTCATATCTCTCTGAAGGATCAGAAGCAGTTCTCTGTCCTGAGCTTCCCACAAAGGGTTTCATCTGGTACCAAATTTCTTAATGCAAAAGGGATCTAATTACTACATTGCACTCATCCAATAAATGTTTTTAGCCTAAACTAGCAGTGGACAAATGACAGTGTTAAATATCTTGCTAGCCATTGCTGTGGCTCATTTTATCTTGACTGATCTCAGATGAATCAGCACTTGGACAAGGTACAGAGTAAAAGGAAGGATTGGTCAATGGGCCACAGACTGTGGACCAGCATATGATCTGGGAAATGGACACCAGGAATCAAAGGAAAATCAAAGACAAGGCAAGTAGTCCACACAGGTGCCACTCCAAAAGGAGAGAAGCCCAGGAATATGACACTAAGAAGAGTGTAGGAATCCAGACAAGATGATTCAGAAGTGGGGTGCATTCCTGAGCAGGTGAAGAACCTGGTGGCTGATCCCTAGAGAAGCTTGTCATTCAACCTGAGGAGATGCTGGTGACATAGAAGTTCTCTGGGCAAAATGCAACACTAGTGACATAGGTAATGGACCCCAGTTCCTGATATGTCATTTCAGGCCACAAACTCAATGGCCTCCTGGAGTCTCAGAAGTAATATAAATGACTGAAGTAGGCTGTGCAAAATCATAGCAGACTGACAGCACTTGGAGTGGAAAGAAAGCTCATGCCCTGCATTTAAGTTTTTGAAATTGGTGGGCAATATCTAACCTATAGTTTATGACTCCAGCAAAATGCTGGACCATTTATCAATTACAGAAATAGAAAAAGAATAACATGGGTAGGAGAGTAAAATCCCAGTCCTGGCTCTCATACTACCTACCAATATGGCAATGCCAAAATGGTTTAGCCTTATAGAACATAAAATATAAAACTGGGAATCTAGCTTGTTTACGATTATCCAATGGGGAATGGCCCTTACATGGCACCCCTGTCAGCTCCAGAACATATGTTTGTCTTGGGCTGTGTTTTACAGCCCTCACTCCTGATATCTTCATTCACAGGCTGCCAAAGTCCCTATTCTATCACCCCACAGACATTGCCTCAATATTTAATACTCAAGTGAGTCACAGAAATATGTTATTTCCCACAGATGTGTTTACACAGAAAATAAGTTGAAAATCACTGATGTGGGTTAATTACCTTATTACACAGGTGAGAAAATAGACATTCCAAGAAGGAAAATGACTTTCCCAAGGATATGTAGGTAGTCCATAATAGGGCCAAGATTAAATCCAGTTCTTTTATTTCATAGCCTGGTACTGAGATGACCTTAAAAGATCCTTTCAGAGCTGGGTCCCAGAATTTAACTATTAAGTGATTTTTCCCCCCACTACACTCTTTCATGCACACACATGCAAACATAGCATATAACCTTCCTTTAAAAAAATAGCTGAAAATTTAATTTGTTCTTGTTAGACTTTCTCATTGTGGACGTTCCTAATAGTTCAGTGTGCGTGCTGCTTCCTTGGGGAATGTAGAAACAATACACATGGATAGATTGCAGAGCAAAACAGAGAGAAATACCACACATTTTGAGAAATACAAGCACATCTATCAAGCATGGGGAACATTTAGAATATAAAATAAATTGTATGCGTAGCTTGGAGTGCCAGCCAGTTAAAATATTACAAGGACTAATTTCTCCAAAGAGTTTTCAGAAACATAAAGTAGTGCATATAAAATGCAAAAGAAGGGAAGACAAATCTGTTCTTTCCTCTTCTCCTTGGTATTTTCAACATAACTTTAAAATTCAATATTTTAAAATATATACACATTTTTAATACAAATTATAATCAAATATTGGTCTCTTTTTAAAAAAAACTGAAAGAATTAATTATCAAAGAAAGTACTATAAATGATTAAATAATTTTATATATAATATTATTTGAAAACAAAAAGGCATAGATGAGTGATTTAGTTTGGCACAGAAAAACATTTAAGATCATTGATTTTGTCACAAGAGGGAGCCCATGTTTTTTTCAACTAATTCAAACACATTGCAAATAAATAAAATGAAGGTAATTTGATCCTGTCCAAATATGAAGCTCTAAATTTTATAGCATAATTTATTATTGATAACAAAATATAAATTAATATTAAATATCAGCAGACCTCTCCCCCTCATTTTATGAAGAGATGAGAGAAAACATTTTTTTAATGTTTTATTTCCCAAACAAAACTAGAACATGATATGTTCTTCCTGATATGCAAGAAGCAAATGGAACATGTAATACAGTTTTAATATAAAAATTAAAACAAATATATTGCTCTGATAGTGTGCTATAAAGAAAAAAGTACAGACTCGTTTTCTCCTGGTTCATGATTATGTACTAACTATTCTTCTAAATCATCTTAAATCTTTCTAGAACAGCTATTGGGTGGATAACAAACAGAAGGATAAATATTGATTATAGAGTCACATAACTTCCTGAAAGATATGTAACTTCTATGAAACTAAATTTCCCACATCTATAAAAGAAGGGTGTTCAGCTAGCTTTTGGCAGAGTTATGAGAATTAATGAGATAACCTAAACACATTTGGAACTGGCATTTGGTAGTTGTTAATAAAAAGTAGTTTCTTTCCACCTTTTGGGTAAGCATTATAGAAATTTCCCTGATAATAAATATTTTTAAGTCTTTTTCATAAAAATAAACTTTTTCCCGATAGCTAATTCCCCTTCTACTGACTTTCAACACCTATTCTTTCCTTCCTAATCTAAACTTCTCAAAAGAGTAGCATATACTGGCCACTACCATTTTTTCATCTACCAAAACTCCTCCTATTAATTTCCCAGTAAATTCAAAGGACTTTGTCTTTATTTCACTGGATCCTTCTGAAGTATATGATGTGTCCTTCTTTTAAACTTTTTCTCCTCTCTGATTACTCCTTCTGTTTCTTCTATATGCCCATCTCTCATTATTGGTTATGCCTAGGGTTCAACCAGGACTCTCTGATTGTTCCACTTTTTCCATTTCTCTGGAAATTTTATCTTCTTTCATGGTTTCACTACAACCTCTAGGATAATGACACAGTAGACAAATGGGTCTGCTAGAGTGATCTATCTAGCATGCAGATCTAACCATTTCTGTCTTCTGCTGAGCAGTCTCCTGATATTCTCCTCACCCAGAAAGAGGCAGCTGACTGGGAGGTTACACAATGTGCCTGTTTTGGCTGGCTCTCATACTGTTGGCCCACACAGTGTATTGTTTTGTATGTTTTATTTTAATTACGTATCCACAAAAAGAAAAATAAGATAAAACATAAGATCCCGCTACTCTAGCTTCCACTGAAAAACTGAAAAAAATGAAAATACTGGGGCCTTATCCATCAGCAGTGAAGCAGAACTACAAGGTACGTTTGCTTAGGTGTGGCATGTTTTCCCCAATTCATCCACGCCATACTTTACCACTTCACTGGCATTGGAGGTCACTATTCATCGTTAAATTTGTGTTATTTTATTTATTAGGATAGAATTAAGAGGATAGTGAAGCACTTTTTCTATCCAAGTCAATATCAAAAAATGGGAAAATTAAAGCTAAACAAAGGGGCTTCCAGAAAAATTCAAAGAAAGATGTTCTGCATCCAAAGAATTAACTTAAGAAACTATTATGGAATTAATCCTGCTGCTTTCCTCAGTGTCTGCCTGGTTCCCAGAGGCACTGAGATTGTGATCACAGGGCATGTCCCAAGTACCCACTCTGTACCAGCGGGAACTAAGGGTTTCATAGGAAGAGACTGAGTGAACATGCATGAAACTCATATATTCCAAGCTCTTCCTGTGGGATAAGATTCCCAGTCCACATTCTCACCACAAGGCAACCAACCAGCTCTACTGCTCACGGGTGGATAAGACAGAAGCTTCAGGCTGTGAGAGGTGAGTTCCCAAACATTAACTGAAAATAAAAATATCCAGGACACACTAGTTATTCTCCTTGTCTTCATTTTGGGCTTTTTACCTAACTAGTGTCAATGATTCCCCAATTCATAGAGTCATAGAGGCAAAACTCCCTGAAGTTATTTTCTAATTGCAGAAAATATCTCCAATGGTGCTTTGTTAGGTGGTGTCATTCACTACCTATGTGATGTTAGGCTTGTCAGTTAACCTCCCTGAGCATGAGTTTCTCTTCAGTAAAGTAGGTCATTAACATCCAGCTCATGAAAATTGTGGGGAGAATTAACCAACCAATGTAGTAATGTAATAATGGTACTTGGCATACTAAGTACTTAACAATGTGGCTATGATCTTCTCATTTTTGCAGGCATTTATATAATTAGCCCTTGTAAGATATGTGTGTATGGCCACCTCTATTCACAGATGAGGAGGTACACAGCAGAGGAGTGTCAGAACCGGTGTTGGAAGCCAGGCGTTTTAACTCCACAAACCAGAGCATTATCCACTACTTGACCAATATAGTATGCTGACTCCCTCTCAGTAAGTGGCAGATAAACAGATATATCTGTAGCATGATATGCAAGTTCTTTCATGACCAAACCCTAGTTGTTTTCTGTTATTCCTTGTCTTGATACTTACAGTACTAAAACCTGCATAGAGCATCTGCTTCCCCAAGCCTGAATCCAAACATGCAGCTCAACACTTCCTCATCTCCTTAAATGCTGTCATCTGTGATAGGAAAGTCTTTCTATTCATCCTTGATTGCAGCCCAGACATTACTGAGTCAACGTCTGTCTTCTCTTTCCATAGGGGCTCCTATGGAAACTTTATCCCACATTTGAGTTAGCACCTTGGGGTTAGGAAGGAGATATTATTCAGTTTTGTGCCTCAAAGCTTTTTGTAGTTCTTGATGTGTAGAAGGTAAGCAAAAATGGTCATTGTCTGAGGACTAAGGGAATGAACAAATAATAAAAGCCGTGTACAGGTTTGGATCTTGAGGAAAATAGATTCTATATGCAGCTTTTAAATTTGAAGCATTTAATTAGAAACAAATTGCAAGTGCTAAAATAGACATCCTAATTTAAAAACGGAGCATCCATAATATATTTTGTTACCACTTAAATTTAGCTGTGTCATCACAGTGATGTATATTTATAGTTTTTTCTCATATTTATTCAAAAAATGTGTGTGCCAAGAAAATTTAAATTTCAGAAGAGTTTGTAAAGATGGTAACAAACATCTCAAATGCATTTCCATAGCTTTTCTTGCTTTTCTCTCTTTTTGCCTTTTTTGCTGTTGTCTAATATTCAAATCTTCAGTGATATTCCCTTTTGTTTAAAATAGCATTTTTTTACAAAGCGTTTTTTTTTTCCTCGTATTTATACTTAATGCTTATGTTCAGTTCATTCTTAAATGGTGGTTAGAGGAACATATACCTGTATCTGTGAGAAAAACATTTGAGTATACTTTGACCCAGAGAAGAATTTTCAAAGCCAATTGGAAGTTTCTATTTATGCTTTAATCAAGAACCCACACAAATGACTGCAGTGCAATTCTAAGCACAGAGTCAACAGTTGAAGGACTACAGCCACAAGTGAAAGCCCATTTGTCCCCAAAAAACCCTGATGCTTATAATGGGATATGAATTGTACTTAAGTAAATCATAATATGAAAGAATTTGCTGATTTAAGATGGCACAGACATAAGGTTTTACTCAGAACACCTCCCTTTTTCTACCTCCCTTTTTCTCTTTCCCTGGTTCTTCTATCTCCTGCAGCTCACCATTCTACTTGCTCCGTTATTTTGAATACACTACCATCCACATTTAAAGGTTCTAAAGAAAACTGAAAAAGATTAAGTATTATTATAGTTAGCTCAAAAATGAAGGTAATTTTAAATGTCCAAATCTGATCATTCAAAGCTCTCTTATGTCCTGTGGTCATAAACAGCACAACCATTTTTCAAATCCATACTGGCCGATCAACAAAATTCACACATTTAACTGCTGCGCTGTACTGTGGTCTCTCTCTTAAATAGTCCTAGGCCTCTATTCAGGGCTCCAAACTCCAATAAATTATGAGCGATCTGAAGACAGGGACCATTTCTTATAAAATTTTGAATTTTCGGAGTGCCTCACAGTGCCTTATAAAACTCATAGAAAAAAAGTGAAATTCAACAGAGCTTCTCCTCCTGAAAAGTCTGAAGTAAAGGAGGAAATTTGAAATTCTCTTGGAAGAAAATGTACAAATTTGTATTCACCAGTTAGTCTGTAGACTGTTTTATACTTTCATATGCTTGATGAAAATGTACTTTTCTTATTTAAATAAATACATCACCACTACATAACTATTAGACGAAATCCTGATAATACTAAATGTTGGCAACAATGTCAAGCAATTAAAATTCTCCTTTATTTCTGGTAAGAAGGCAAAAACCTCAATCGATGATGGATAAACAAGCTGTGACATATCCACACAATGGAATAATACTCAACATAAAAAGGAACTGGTTATTGATACGTGGAACAAAGTAGATGAATGTCAAATGTTAAGTGAAAAAAGAAGCAAGACTTTAAAAAGACTACATACAGTATATTTACGTTCATATGACATTCTTGCAAAGGTAAAACTAGAGGGACAGAAAACTGCTTTGTCTTCACCAGGGACAGGAGAATACAGCAGATTAATTTTAAGAGTAGCTGCATTCCTGCGTGCTTGTCATGTACCATTATCTTATTCAATCCCTCCAAAATAATCCTATGAGAAGTAGAAACTATTTTTATCCTTTCTTCTCAGAAGACACTGATTTAAAAAAAAAAACAACAGAATTTGAACTCATGCTCTTATTTTTTAAATCACTTTTCTATTCTTTTTCTCGCAGAGTTAGGGCCATGTCAAATTTTTAGATGTCAGGGACTTCCCTGGTGGCGCAGTTGTTCGGAATCCGCCGGCCAATGCAGGGGACACAGGTTTGAGCCCTGGTCCTGGAAGATTCCAAATGCCACGGAGCAACTAAGCCGGTGCACCACCACTCTAGAGCCTGTGAGCCACAACTACTGAAGCCCGCGCGCCTAAAGCTCGTGCTCCTCAACGACAAGAAGCCACCACTATGAGAAGCCCGTGCACCACAACGAAGAGTAGCCCCAGCTTGCCGCAACGAGAGAAAGCCCTCGCAGAGCAACGAAGACCCAACACAGCCAAAAATCATAAATAAATAAATTTATAAAAAACAAAAAATAGATGTCATAAAAGAGATCACTTTTACCATTAACAAATACATACCTTTTTTCAGTCCTTGAAGAATGTATGCGTTCCAAGTCCTGAAAATAAATATCACTAGTGTTGGTCAATAAATACTCCAAATGATTACCTACCTAAAACTCTAATATGTAAAGTCACTTGTATATGAAATGCTGTAAGATTTTTCTCTCTCATAAAATTTCATCGTAAATTCCTACCTTCTGCATTAATTATAAATTTAATTTATAAATTTTAAATTATATTTTAAAATATATTTTAAAAATGTAAAATAACATAACTTGGAGATATTATGAGTTAATATTCATTCTATCATATACTGTACTGATTTAAAATTTGTTTCTGAAAGTAATTATGACTGCATACACCATTATGCATTGCTACCTTAAAAAGTTTGAAATTGAGGCTAAACAAGTGAAGATTAGTATTCATGAGTGAAGGATTAGCAAGTATAAATCTGGCAGAGCCAATCAGCTGATTATTTAAATTAATTAATTAATTTATTTATTTATTGGCTGCATTGGGTCTTCATTGCTGCGTGCAGGCTTTCTCTACTTGCAGCGAGTGGGGGCTACTCTTCGTTGCGGTGCGCGGACTTATCGCAGTGGCTTCTCTTCGTTGCGGAGAATGGGTTTTAGGCGTGCGGGCTTTGGTAGTTGTGGCTTGCAGGCTCTAGAGCACAGGCTCAGTAGCTGTGGCACACGGGCTTAGTTGCTCCGTGGCATGTGGGATCTTCCCGGACCAGGGATCGAACCCGTGTCCACTGAATTGGCAGGGGGATTCTTTTTTTTTTGTGGTACCTGGGCCTCCTCCCACTGTTGTGGCCTCTCCCGTTGGAGTGCAGGCTCATCGGCCATGGCTCATGGGCCCAGCCGCTCCGCGGCATATGGGATCCTCCCAGACCGGGGCACGAACATGTGTCCCCTGCATCAGCAGGCGGACTCTCAACCACTGCACCACCAGGGAAGCCCGGCAGGGGGAATTCTTAACCACTGCACCACCAGGGAAGTCCCTGATAATTTTTTTTAAATTGCAATTAAGTATTAACACATTTTCAAAAACATTTTTCCTTACTGTAACCATAAGAATCTGACACGTTATTAATTTTGGCTGAAGAAAATACTTGTATAGTCATTTGTGTTTTAATTATTAAAATTAGGAACATAAATCAAATGAAAACTATGATTAGAATAAAATAACATATGTATAAAAAACAACAATATATCAATCACAATTAATCTAGTCTCCATGATGCAGAAAGAAAAATCCTGAAAACAGAACTACAGATGATGTAAGTAACTTATAGGAACAAGAGCCCCTCAAAATAATATGGTACAAAAAAACAAACTAAAACAACGCTTACATCAAAGTGCACATGAGAAACTCTGCCACTGCTTGTATTATGTATACCTAGGCTTGAAATTAACATTTAATTGAGTTGGCAACCTCTAGACAAGTACCATATGTCATATAAAACAGGGGTGTCTCAACAAGGACAGTGGGGAGAACACATTAGAGAAAAGGGAGAAAGCTGGAATAAAAATGACTCCTATGACTTCTGGAAGGAGATTATTAATCCAGCACAGTAATGCTTCCAGAGAAGGAAGCATCCTCTATCCAATCCTGCATCTCCATTAGAAGGACAGCTCTAAGGGAGTGAGTCTGGGGGATACCGTGCTAAGAAAGAGTAGGGGAGACTAGCTCCTAAACTTAAAACACAGTGTGATGCCTAGTTTGAGTGAAAGAAAAGGCCAATTCTAGAAGTAAGTAGGGGCTACCAGGCTTCATGGAAGACTGGCTGGCCTCAGTCTCTGTGGTGAGTATGGTAGTGGTTGCTCTGAATATCTGATTCCTAGAGAACAAGGAAATTATAGGGTCTATGACATGTTGAGATTAAAAATGACAAAATCTAAGGAAAGAACCTCACATGACCCAATCTTGTCATATTGCAGGTAGCATAAAGCAATTATAGCACATGCCTAATTTACTTATATTATGTATTTAGTATGTGTTAATGTATCTGAAGTCAATTTAAAAGTCCCCTCTGAGTAAGGGATTTTCTCTTTTTTTCTGTAAATATTCTGAAAACTACAAATTATTACTTAATATTCTTCTTTGCAGATGATGCCTGATGTTAATCAATATACTCAGCACCATAAATCTGCACTTTGAGAAGAAATTTTCATCCAAGATTTGCAACATCTCCACCAATAACAGAGTGATAATGTCATGTCTACACTAGATGTTTTTTAGGAAAGAGAATCACATCCCTTCTCACATACAGAAATAAATTTGAGTTATATAAAGCTATGAATTCTAATATCCGTGTAGGCTACTAAGCTCTGGTACAGAGAGAAATAATCACAGATTCCTAGAATCACATAATCCTACACATCAAAGAATGTAAAGACTTTCTTTTTTTCCACATTAGCTGTTTTTCTTACACTTCCAAGTTTCTCAAACTGAGACAGTGCATCCTTTAAGAGACTAATGCATTTTTCTTAATTTTATTTCATTTAATTACTTTTATTTTTGGCTGCATTGGGTCTTCGTTGCTGTGGACAGGCTTTAGTTGCAGTGAGCTAGGGCTACTCTTTGTTGCGGTGTGCAGGCTTCTCATTGCGGTGGTTTCTCTTTGTTGTGGAGCATGGGCACACAGCCTTCAGTAGTTGTGCCACACAGGTTCTGTAGTTGTGGCTTGCGGGCTCTAGAGTGCAGGCTCAGTAGTTGTGGTGCACAGGCTTAGTTGCTCTGCAGCATGTGGGATCCTCCCGGACCAGGGCTTGAACTCGTGTCCCCTGCATTGGCAGGCGGATTCTTAACTACTGGGTCACCAGGGAAGTCCCGAGACTAATGCATTTTTAGTCCATCTAAAATCCAATGAGGGCAACTGAAGAGGTCATGTCATATTTTTTAGAATAGTCATATTAGTATCTTCAGAATATTAGTTTATCCTTCCTATTCATTACTTTTTAGAGATATTATTACTTGAAATAATAGAAACGTATTGGGCTGGCCAAAAAGTTCATTCTGTTAGTGAATACATCATTCAGTAAAATACTTGGTGAATATGAAAGTGTGTCTTTTATTTTTACTTAAAACTGAATGAACTTCTTGGCCAACCCAATACTATACTAAAATCAAAACATATATTGCCAGTTTGATCAGGTATTTCAACAAAATAAATATCAACAAAAATGAAATCTCAAATCTCTCAACTTAAATATACATATTTTTCTTACTTAAAAAAAATGACCAGGTTGAGAAGCAATTCTATTACTAATATACATTGACTTTTGTTGAAATGGTACTAAATCTGCTTTTAAAGAAACATCTTAGCTACCCATATCAATTCTACTTTCAAATATTTCTTAGGGCTTTCGAAAGCTAGGTAGGTCCTCAGCTAAAAATCCATACAGACACAAGCTATTTCATGCCTTCTGTTTGGGGCTGATTGTGTCCCTCCAAAATTTATATGTTAAAGTCTTAACCCCCAGGACTTCAAAGTGTGACTGTATTTGGATATCAGGTCTTAAAAGAGGTAATTAAGTTAAAATGAAGTCATTAAGGTGGTGTCCCTAGTAGTAAGAAGATGAAATTAGGACACAGACATGTACAGAGGACGAGCATGTGGAAGCACAGAAGATGGCCAATCTATAAGCTAAGGAGAGAGGCCTCAGAAGAAACCAACCCTGCCAACATGTTGATCTCAGAGTACCCTCCTGAACTGTAAGGAAATAAATTTCAGCAGTTTTAAGCAACACAGTCTGTGGTACTTTGTTATGGCAGCCCTACCACACTAGTATACCTTCTTGCAATGTTCTCCTTGAGAACAAAAGACACCATTGAGCTGAACAATGGTGGTTCCCACTTACAAACATCCAATGTGAACATCACTGATTGAAAGAATTGTTCTTGTCGTGGTTCAAAATTTGAAAAAAAAATATACCCCATGTGTAAACATCATTCTGTTTTAGGTGTTATGTATTTTACAAAAGTACAAAATATAATCCCTCCTCTCTAAGAATTTACAATCTAAATACAGAAAAAAAAATAACATAGATGGAATAAAAATAAATACGGCACAGCCATATAGAGGCCCACCTGGGTGCCATAAATTATAAGTGCAAGTTCTGGGTACATTTGCTACTAGGCTGAAGGAAAAAGAAACACCTGTGTACACAGAAATATATATCTGTCTCCTGATGGAGTATACAAGAATTTCAAGGTTTTATAGATTTTTAACTTTAGAAAATGATATATAGGAAGAGTTTTTTCTTTTAAGGTCACCATAAGCACAGATTCCCATACCACTAACCTATAAAAAGATAGTAATAAACATTTATGGAGTGATTATACACTGACACATTGCTTACAATCACATATATAATATTATATAAATATTATGTAACTATTATATATGCGTTTCCTAGAAGTCCTATCAGGAAGACCACAAACTAAAAATTTAGGTGGCTTAACACAACAGAAACTTATTGTCTCATAGTTCTGGAGACTGGAGGTCCAAAATCAATATGTCAGCAGAGCTATCTTCCCTCTGACACTCTGGGTAGTCTTCTTTTGCCTCTTTCTGGCTTCTGGGGGTGGCCCACAATCCTTGCTGTTCCTTTGTTTGGCGCTGCATGCCTCTGTCTCTGCCTCCATCTTCACATGGCATTTTCCTTTGTGTGTTCACATCATCTTCTTGTAAGGACACAAGTCATGTTGCATTAGGGGTCCACTCTACTCCAGTAAGACCTCATCTTAACCAATTGCATCTCCAATGACCCATTTCCCAAACAAGGTCACATTCTGGGGTACCGGGGGTTAGGACTGTAACATATCATTTTGGGGGACATAATTCGACACATAACTAGGTAGATAGATAGATAGATAGATAGATAGGGTTTTTTTTGTTTGTTTGTTTTTTGTTTTGCGGTACACGGGGCTCTCACTGTTGTGGCCTCTCCCGTTGCGGAGCACAGGCTCCGGATGCACAGGCTCAGTGGCCACGTCTCACGGGCCCAACTGCTCCGTGGCATGTGGGATCCTCCCGGACAGGGGAAAGAACCCGTGTCTCCTGCATCGGCAGGCAGACTCTCAACCACTGTGCCACCAGGGAAGCCCGATAGGGATATTTTTAAGAGAAATTTGGTGTGTTGTAGGTGGTGGGAGTCAGCATACTAAATTGATCAAGTACATAGTACTTTGATTTATGGAGTCAAAGCATCTGGCTTCCAACGCTGGTTCTGACACTACTCTGCTGTGTAACCTCCCCCTCTGCCCGTCAGTGTCCTCATATGTAAAGGGAGGTGGACTGTACAGGCATACTTTACAAGGTTGTTCTGAGGGTAAATATACTAACTCCTGTAAAGATGAGGAGATTGTGGACACAGTGCTAAGTACTTAGTATGCCAGCTACCATCACTGTATTACTACATTGGTAAGTTAATTCCCCCTGCAATTATTATGAGACAGATATTAAAGCCCTACTTTAAACAAGAGAAGCTCATGCTCAGGGAGGTTAACTGATTAGCCTCATATCACACAGAAAGTAAATGTGACATCATGAAACCTAGTTACATGCTACTTCGATGCTGTGGCAGGCACTGTCCCATCTCAGGGCACAGTTAGAAACACATGAAACTAACCCCAGTTATAAAAGAAACATGCTAGGGCTTCCCTGGTGGCACAGTGGTTTGGAATCCGCTGGCCAATGCAGGGCACACGGGTTCAGGAAGTCCTGGTCCAGGAAGATCCCACATGCCACGGAGCAACTATGCCCATGCACCACAACTACTGAGGCTGCACTCTAGAGCTTGTGTTCCACAACAAGAGAAGCCACCACAATGAGAAGCCCGTGCACCACAATATAGAGTGGCCCCTGCTCACCACAACTAGAGAAAGGCTGCGTGCAGCAACGAAGACCCAACACAGCCAAAAATAAAAAATAAATAAATTAAAAGAAACATGCTAGAGGAACATTTCCTTGATCACTAATCTGCTTTGAAAGTAAGTAATTTATATATGTTTTATTTACATAGTCTGAATCTATCCAGTAAGGAAATTTTATAATAAATAATGTTTACAATATTAAAAAATTCAAAACAGTTATTCATAATTTTATTTTTAAAAGTACAGGACTTCCCTGGTGGCACAGTGGTTGAGAGTCCGCCTGCCGATGCAGGGGACACGGGTGTGTGCCCCGGTCCGAGAAGATCCCACATGCCGCGGAGTGGCTGGGGGCCCGTGAGCCATGGCCGCTGAGCCTGTGCGTCCGGAGCCTGTGCTCCGCAACGGGAGAGGCCACAACAGTGAGAGGCCTATGTACCGCAAAAAAAAAAAAAAAAAGAGTACATTTGTGTCTTATGCTGTATGATTTTATAAAATAGCTTTTTACATAATTAATTATTTTACATGATTTTTACAAAGTTATCTTGATTTTACACCCTGAGAATATTTTTTGATAAATAAAAAACCCAAACATACTACTTAAGAAAAAGAGAAAAGTGTATTTTGAATGTTTGGTTCAAATGGGTAACTCTCTAATGCTGGTTATTTATGCACTTAAACCCTGACCTGAACTGATCGTTCACAGATAAAACATGAAACTCCTAATTTCTAAAATTTCCTCCCTGAAAATCATTTCATGAAATAATTTCAAATTTTACACTAGAGGAAGCCACTGACGCTCACTGGTTTTCTCACAGTGGTTCTTACTGTCTCTATAAAGCTGGGTCTCAGGTGGAGAATAAGAATGTTCTTCTAGTCTCTGTGCATTACCACTTTGCCAGTGACTTTCCTTCCTCACTTTGAACAAAAAGAAAAGTACATCTGCACTTGAACTTCACAACAGAGTATAGAAATAAAAAGGATCTCCAAAAAGCAGTGAATATTCCCAAAAGAGAAAACTGTCTTCAAATATAACTAATGCTTAATATATATGACAGCATGATAGAGGGAAAGAAGGGCTTTTGAGGCAGGTAAAAGTGGAATGAAATCTAAGCTATGGCATCCCTGAGAAAGTTTCGTCACTATCTGGGTTTTCCATTCTCTCACTGTAAAAGAAGGAAAAGGCTGTTGGGAAAAGCACAGTAAATATAGAACTGAGGTAACTAGCAGACCATCTAGCACAGAGTGTGCACTAAACAAATGTCCCTACTGTGGCAAATCTAACAAGGAGAAGTGAAAATCTGCACTGTACAATCTCCGTGAAAAATGGCACAACAGACTCTCTGCAGAAATCTGTGCTTTGCCTTTTGTCATTTCCTCCTGCTTATTTTGCAGCGAAATGTTAAAATCTGGGGTGGGAGTCATACACTTAAGTTACCTGAAGGTAAGAGTTTTGCCCATGTCCATGCTATCCATACAAGGATAGTGAGTATTGTTGAAAAGGGGGCTAGGGGACATGTCTTAAACTCGATTTGCCTAGTAAATGTCATGTCTTACTTAAAATTGCTGATGGGAAATTTAATTGGAGATTTTAAGAGGCTGATATCTAGATTTTCCTCCACCTCCATCATCTAAGCCCCACCCCACCCCCGACACACATCAAAATAAATGGGAAATGCTTCCTCTGTGCCAGCCACTCTATTAACATGAAAGTTCGGGGACCTAAGAATCTCCTAACATTTTAAGAAAAGCAATTAAACTGCCTCAGCGGTAAACATGTGAAACAAACTAAAAATAGAGATGTATACTTGTCCACATCTATTTTTCATGCAGAAGTATAAGGTAGCCCCTGGAGGAAAAAATGTTGTTTTTTTCTTTAAAACATTTAAAAGTTCTCATTTATTTGACTTCTCATTTATATATTGGTCCAAAATACATTGGAACTATATTCAACAATGGAATAAAGATCAAAACTACAGCTAAAATATCAGGTTTTTAAAGATGTCAAATCTCAACAGCACTAAACCAGTTCTTCATTGTTCCTTATGTTATTCTCATTTTGTAAGTACTCAAACAGGCTGTGCAATTCTTCACTGCTTTTTTTCTGCAATGATTTCCTTTTCAATGATTTAAGCAGTCTATTCTCAAAAGCAATGCTCAGAAATCCAATTACCATTCCAACACCATGCTTTTGTAAGCCCGGAGCATTAAACCATAGAATATGATTCTTCTTGCCTCTTCCTCTCTCAGGCACTCTGCATTTCTTATCAAAAGGGGTTTTGTTTTTGTTTCACTTTTCTTGGATTTCTTTGGATAAGAAAAAGTGGCCATAAATTTTGTTACAACAAACAGAAAAGAAACCCCCATAAATCTTTCATGTGAAAATAAACACAAAAAAATATATGAGAAGAAAAATTGATCAATAGGCAATTTCTCCCTTAAAATAGTGTTTGTTCTACCTTAAAAGTGGTTTATGAATTATAAATTGTAACGTTTTAGTAGACATAACCAACACTTAATTTCCTTCGTATTTAACTTCTTGTTTTTTAGATAAGTTAGGAGATTTAAAGTAGAAGGTCCTATGGTAATGAAAGCAGGTAACTTCCCACTTATATATTTTATCTTTCTGAATTCATCTCATGAATACATTGTGTGTTTCTATGCATGTCTGTGCACATGTGAGCATGTATTGTGAGCAAATAAATAAAGGGTCGAAATTGATAGAGATATTACAGCAAAATTTCTAACTTAATTTCTGGAAGCAATAAGCAAAGACATTGACAAAGGGTCAAAGAAAGAAATCTTTAATTGGATTAAGGCTGACTAAATCCATTTAGAACAAGAGCTCTGTGTTTAAGATTTTGTTTAACCATGAGCCATTTCTGACTAGCTGTATTCTAAATAAGAAAAAAAGGAAGTAAATCATTTAAACTCTAAATCTGAACTGAAACCAATTTTTCACAGCCCATGTTAGAATGAAGCCAAAATACATGCGGGACTCCTTAGAAGTGATGGAAATTTTATGAATGTGGAAAAGCTCTTATGATCAATGACCATCTGGCCACCTGAATATCTTTTTAGTCTAATATTAGCTTTGAGAAATAATAATATGTTTTTTAAAGGAAAGTATAAATAATAATTTAAGAGTTTGCATGTTCTACAGAAATCTTCATTTTTAAAATAATTTCAATATGAGAGAAGTATCTTGAACGATTTTCTACGTCTGTTCATATATGTATATACACACATATGTATATGTACATACAGAGTGGAGAGAGAACATGAGAAAACAAGTAATATACATAAGCACAAAATATTTAAGGGCAGATAGCAGAAAATGATAATAAAGAATGGACTTCAAAAGGTCTTTTGTTTCATGTAAATGTGTTTGGACATCATTATGTAGGTCAATGTTTTCTCAAAATGTGATTTTTGGAGCAGTAGCAATAGAGAAACACAGAATGATTAATTAAAACGTAGACTACTGGGCCAGCTCAGAATCTAAATCTGTAGGATGCAGTCCAGAAATCATCATTTTACCCAGTTCCCCAGGTGCTTCTGTGGAAGTCTAAATTTGAGAGCCATTCCTAAATAAAGTACAACAAGAACACTACACTCTCAGCTTCTTTATACAAAAAAGACTCTGGAGAGAGTGAGGAGAAAGGACGGGGGCGCTGAGGCAAAGTCTGGACTTCTGGTTGACAACCTATTCTAACTGCTGAGGCAAACAGTGGTACATACCATCCTGTTAACGTGTTTTTAACACTCAGTCTTCTCCCACATACACAGTTGCTCTTTTCCATTTTGAATAACCAAGGTGAAATTCCTCTTTGTTTTTTTATCTTAGTAAATGGACCTTCAAAATTAGTAAAATGGCCCTGGATCTCAGTTCAGGAAGATATTTGGAGAGATTTTCAGCCAAAGATAAGTAAAAAAATATATACTGTTATCCTGAATTTCTTTATACTTTGAAAGATAGATAGATAGGCAGATAGATAGATAGATAGATAGAGAGAGAGAGAGAGAGAGAGAGAGAGATGCTTTATTTCCCAGTTTCACTGCCCCAAGTGAGACTGCACACGTGCTGCAATGGAAGCAACCAAACCCAGATTTACATCTCACCTCAAGTTGTCAATTGCTGATGTTACTCTCCAAGCACCGCACCCCCCCCCCCAACACACACACACAAATCTTGCTTCCTAACAACTGATCCTGCAATTGGATCCCACCGTTAGGCTGATCAAGTTTCCACTGGAGTCAGGATAGGACATCGAGTTTGATAATTAGCTGGAGGGAAAAGTTTTGAATTGCTGTTTTGCAAAATCAGACAAGAAGATGCTGAAGAACATGTAAAAGTTAAGATCATAATTTGAATTATCAATTTTGATAGGCATCTCTGTATAGAACTAGACAAGTAAGTCCATTAGATTAAGGAAGGTAGGAAGGATGGTGCTACAGGTGCAGAACTGGATAAAGGAGTTGAAAAGGCTGGAGAGACAGTGAGTTCCAGGCAGAGCAATGGAAGCAAAACCAGAAGTGATGACAAAGAGTGAGTTTGCTAAAGCAGAATGGAGTTCATGGAGAAAAGAGAGAATTGGAGAGTTGAGCAAGATATATATCAACATGAAGTGTGTCTCTGGGCTGGGCCTTTTGTCTTTCCTATTTCTTTTCCCCTGAGATATCATGATACATGTGTGGGGAATCTAGCATAGAGGGAACCCATTCCCCCTTCCCAACTAGGTATCTGAAGGTAGCAATCTCATACCATGCAGTGAGAGTAAGAAAGAAAGATGGCTATGGTCCCAGCAATGAGGAAAATGACAAACTCAATTCACCTAGGAAAGCATGTCGCAGAAGAAAAAGGACACAAAATACTTCTGATTTTGTGATACTATTTCTACCCCTTGAATTTTGTACAACCCAAAAGAAAAGTAGTGTCACTATCAAAAGAAAATAGTCCAGGCTTTACAGGAGGTTGTTCCCAGCATTCTTCTTCCTTCTACTGAATATTGTGTATTCTAATTTGGACTTTCTAATTTATACCCTACCTTGTCAAAATGGTTTTTGGAGCTTTGGGCATAAAGAATCTGGAAGAATAGAATTTTTCAGTTCATATTTTTGGAACACCAAGAAATGGAAACTACTCTCCAGGAATGTTTCTAAAAATATTCTTTTTCCTTTCCTAATTGGTGCACATATTACAGCTGTTCCTATGCTGTCTCAAAAGCCTCCTCAAATTCATTTTGTTTCCTCTTCCTCTTTCACTGCCATGTACTCATTGCCTAGCATTCGGCCAGGCACAGTGTAGACATTCTATAAATATTCAAATATTTCTTTGAAAGAAGAAAAGGAAGAAAGGGAAGGAAAAAGATTAAACACTGATTGGTTGGTTGTTGGCTTATTGCTCTATAGCAAGAAATTATATAAAACATCTAAGAAAGCAGTGTTTTCCTAGGGTATGCATTCACAAGAATTCATTTTTCTGTAACTTGGTCCAAGAATAAATAACATTGGGGGCTTCCCTGGTGGTGCAGTGGTTAAGAATCCACCTGCTAATGCAGGGGACACGGGTTCGATTCCATCTTTGCCTGTTTAATGCCTCCTTATCATCTGAAGATTACTTAAGTGCCACCATCCCAGGGAAGCCTTGCCTTCCTTTGATCCTTCATCCAGCCCGACTCCTACCACAGACTAGCTTAGCTCCTTGGGCTACTGCACTTATCACAGGTTGAATTCTACATTTATTTGTTATATTTCATGTCTGTCTTAACCAGTAGCTCTTATGTATAATGAGGACCAGAATGAGGTATAATTTTGCTCATCTTGTATTCCCAGTTCCTATGTTGTATTTGGTACATAATGAATGCTCAATAAATATTGAGTGAATAAAAAGTTAGCAGATATATGAAGAACAGAATATCTTTCATTGCCAAAGGATGATTACTATGTAAGAAATCTCAAAGTGCCAAATAAGCAGTACATTTGTATGATACAAAGATATCTATAACCTTTAATTCATCTTTAAATGACCCTTAATCATGTAGTTTTGTTGGCATTGAAAAAGTCTGATGACTGACGTTGGTATCCGAGAGTAACAGATGTGTTAAAGGTTTAATACTTTGTGAATGAATGAATAAATGAGAAAGAAGTGTGTTGATAACAGAGAATCAGTGCATTTCCTAAAAAAATTTCACATAAAAATTCTATATTCACACACAAAGATACACATAATTAAAATATTAAGTAATATTGCCATGGCAACTCAGTAATTTATTTTTGTTAACTATACAAGAATATCAGTTTTCATTTCTAGATATGGTCTGCACATAAGGACACAGTGCCTCTAGCACACAGAGGAGTTTAACAATTCAGTTAGAATTGCAGAGCGGTCTGGTGGATCCAGGCAAGGAAACTGTTTACCAAGTTTATGGTTAAACTGAAAATGTGTCTCCAAATAGAATACTTCCATTCTTTAAAAACAGAGACAATATTTTATAGTGAAGGTAGTATCAAGTAGCCTAATTCTAATTTCAATTCTGCTAGTAAGAAATCACTTGAGTCCTATATTCTTTCTGGAAAATTAAATGTATGAAATGTTTTCAGTCTTACAGTCCATCACAATCACCTATAGATTTAAAAATTAGGAATGCCTAGGACCCATTCTGAATCTTGGATTTCAGTGTTTCTAGGGTATAGGTCTAATCTTGTTTAAAGAGCTCCACATGATTACCATATACATCCAGAGATGAGAACCAGTATAGTACTGGGATGGAAACCAGAACACAGAAGCACTACAATCACCTCTATTATTCCAGATTTCCTAGGCCACATAATTGGGTTTCAGTATGGACCTCTAAGGTCTCTCCCAGGACAACATTTTTTATTATTTTGAGGGAAAATAAAGTATAAACACCAGCAAGACATAAAAATTCAAACAAACAAAGAAACAAAAGTTACTTCTTTTCAGATATTCAGGCACTTCACTTGCAGTGATAAAATGGCACCTGAACTTTATTACATTTTTAATGATAATGTAAATGTTGGTAGTTGAATCTTAAAAAGTCTGCACATCAACTATACTCAAAATCATTTACCTTGGATGCTATAAAATCATAGTGAAAAGTACAAAAACATAGGAATAATAGACTGATACAAGATCTAACTATGTTTTGCATCGGTCTGTTACATTTGGTCTACCTCTTCATTTGCTTCCCTTTTCCTGCCATTATAGAAACCAAGGACATTTAGCCATTTGAAACACAGACATAAGTAAACTTTCTAAGCCACAGTCATATACGATAAGAGAGGCTATTTTCAGCAAACTTTCTCCTGGGAAATTCACATTAATGTATTATAACTAAAATAGAAGGAGGACCATCAAGAATAGACCAAAAGTGAATGAAAACAGCAAAAACATTGTTAATGTTTCTTTACTACAAAGAATAACCATTGATGTAGAATTATGTCAACAGAGTTGAATATAATTTTCAAGAAAATATACAAAGTGGTAAAATGTTATTATGAGATTATGAGAAAATAAATCTCATAGGGGACACAAAGGGAGGAACATGGTGAAACCATTTTTTTTAACACACCAGAAGCTATGTTTAATTACATTCTTTTATAAATTCATATTAAGATTTCTTTACTTAAAAGGATTTGAGACTACATTAAATATAATAAAAAATCTAACATACAAAAATTAGATTTTCAATAGGTAGAAAACCCCACTGACATATAAGACATACAAAGAAAAATAAGATTAGAAATAATAATACATTCCAATCAGGAAACTCTAAGCTACATACTTGATGAAAGATTTGGATCATGACTTAAAACAGAGAACAAGAAATTGATCTTCTTGATTACATTAGTAACTCCTTATAATAACACTCATTCTATATGCAAATCATTTGTAAAATGAAGACTGTCTATTTAATTCAAATAAAACCTTATGCATTTCTCCTTCATTTTGAGTAGAGCATAAGATAGACATTACAACAATTTGCACTTTTATGCATGTTCTAATTGAAGATCAACTGTGTTTGACAACTTTAATATAAGGCTTTCTACAAGGAATACATTCCAGAGAATCATGAAAAAATGAGACAATGAGACAAATTCTCCTTTTTCATATGCAAAACTTACAGTGAAAGATCTTAGAATATCCAATAAATTAAGCTGCTTATCCAAAAACATTTCTAAACATATTATTTGGGTATCAGTATAGCTGTGTCTGATAAGAAGAGGGAATTTTTTTCCTTCTTCTGCAAACATATAGTGTCCAGTTAGAATAATACCTACTTTCCCCCCCAAAACTGTAATATTTCTAAATAAATAAACATAATATTCATTTATAATCTTTAAATTAATGAAAATGTTACACAAGGTATAACAATAACTGAGAAATGGATAACTTAAAAAATATTGGAAATATCTGAAAATATTTAAAATACCTAATTTTTTTTTAAATTCCCAGGACTTTCTCTTGGTCTTAACATGACAGTTTTGTTGGAGACTTCTAATTTTGATAATGGATTTTGAAGAACTAGAAAACTTTCAGTACATAATTACTTACTTAGTATTTATATAATTAGTAATACATATAATTAGTATTATAAAATAGCAGTGAGAAAGGAATTATAGTAAATATTTCTTTAGCAAGAACTTTGTTAACCCTTTTACTTCTTCTCGGTTTCATTCTTTCTTTTTGATTCTTCTTCCTGCCTTTCCTTTTAGTGAACTTGCCATCTAATCCTCCAAAGTCTGTACGGTTTTGCTTTCATAACCTCTCGGTAAGTTCACCAATTATGAATGCAACTTGGAATTTTGGATCAAAATGTTTTTACCTTATACTATATGCCACTACTTGAGCCCAATTCCTTGTACTATTAGAGGACTGCAGTTACCTGGGCCCTTAATGACAAAGTTTTTCCTGCATGTCTAATCTATTTTCTCTCTAAGGAGCCCAGAAGATATCTACTTAATTGCTTTTAGCCTAAAAGTTATTTTAGAGAGATTGCAGATTACTTTTATCATTAATATAAAGGCTGAAATTAAAGGAAAAGAAATCTATAATTAGAAGGTTATTAAAAGAGTAAAACTGGGACCTTAGTATCCCAACTACTAATATCATCTTACATTGTAAAAGACTTTGGGATCTGCAATTCACTTGTGATATAAACAAAACCCACAGTAAAATCTCTCTAGACCAAAAATGTCCTGCTTTCCTTAATAAAGGACAATCTAGGATTCATGTGAGAAGACTCTAAGTGAACATTCAGATAAACAACATAGATAATGCTTTAGATTTTATTATATTCAGAAAATAAAACATTACCTCTATCAAAACAAAATAAAATAAAACTCAAGTAAAGCACCTACTCATCCTTAGGATCGCACACTTTCTCCATTTTCCATAGTCAGATTCCATCAGTCCACTGGATGTTTTCTTTCCTAGCTCTTAATATAGTTTGTAGTTTTATTTGTATTTTTGTATTTATTTCGTTAATATTTGTTCCTCCTTAGAAGGAATATATTTTAAATGGCCTTGTGTTCTAAAATAAATCACAGTGATTAAAGATTCAATATATTTGCTGAAATAATGAATGTTGAATACCGTGAAACTAGTCATAGCTAACATTTTTGAGTGTTTAGCACATGCAGGTACTTATAAGCACTTTACATACATTAATGTTCTTCCTCCTCTTTATTACACTGGCCATAGACTCTCTTATAGCCCATCTTAACCAATGAGGAAACAGGCAAGTTTAAGTATCTGGATATTCATCCCATAGCTTGTGACAAAGAGGGGATTTGAGCCCAGGGAGTCTGGCTCTTGCCCCCTAACCACTATTTTATGCAGTTATTTTTGGATATTAGATGACATATGGCAATTTCCAACAGTTGTAAAAATACCTTGTTTTTAAAGGCAAGTATTTCAACTGAAGGAAAAGTTTTTAAACAAATAATCCGTAGCTGAATCTTTGCCCACTATTTAATAGGGTAAAAGAGAAATAATAGTTATCATTATTATGTGCCTGGCATTATGCTAAGTGCTTTACATGGATCATCTCATTTAATCCTCATAATGGTGAAGACTGTGCTTACCACAGTAACTTGCAGACAGACGGTGGAAACTGTTGAACTGAACTGCTTGTTCTAAAGAATAAAACCAGGAAAAAAGTGAAGAGAGTTCAACAATCCCCATTTAAGTTAAGGAGCTTGAGATCGCCTGGTTTAGAGGGAGAGGGAATAGAAAAAGTGTGGTGAAACTGATGGGAATAGTGAAATATTGGAAAAGCCACTGAAAGGACAACAAAATTAAGTTTTTGAAAATGAAAAGAGGAAAGAACGAAAGAAAGAAAAGAGACTGTGAAATACCAGCTGAGAGTTAACCTGAAGCTTCGTAGGTAGTGGACCCCATCAGCAAGCTCTTCTATTTTTTTCTAATAATGTTCTGCAGTTCAGGAATGGCAGTGGAAAGCACAGATGCTGGAGTAAGTATCCTCAATGACAGGAGCATGGGAAAAAGTCAAGCATAAAATATTTGACTTGCTCATTCTGATAACAAGATACATTTTTTGAAAAAAAAGTCTGTTCTGGTTATTGCCAAATTCCCATCCATATGTTTATTTCATTTTCAAGAAATTTTTGAAAAAAAATATTATCTTAGTTTCTAAACCTAGAATAAGAGCATTTATTGACCTTGGGTGTTGTTTTCGAAAAAAAAATCTCCCACTTTCAGTAAAAAAGCTATAACTTACTGAAATAAGATTCATCCTAGAGTTTATTTCCTTTCTCATTTTGTATGTATATCATAAGCTGTCAATCAGAAAATAACTGTATTCTCCTGCTCTGTTCTAATATACACTTTAAAATTCCAACTTAAATACTTGGGGAATATTTTCTTTAAGCATTAAGAAGAGGACAATGGTAAAATAAACACACTTTAATCAAACATAGGCAATGACTCTTATTAAATCTTTTTTTTTTTTTTTTGCTTAATCTATAAAGTGCTCAAAAAGTTAACATAATATCACTGTAGTAGGTTAACAGGGTCAGGATTGAAACCAGGTAGTGTTGTTCTAGGGTGCAGATTCTTAACATCACTTAATACTGTCTTTCCCTTTCCATTATTGTAGACAAAGGAGAAAGCTTAAATATATGTTAATCAGGGATTACATTTTCAGAGAGTATTTTTTTGTTTACCAATTAATAACCTGTGTCTGGCATATGGTAGACACCCAAAGAATAATATAATAATTTCAAGTGAAAATCATATTTAGCTATCTCTAGAAACACCAAAGATGTGTTCTGCCCTTATATTTACCAGAGACCGTATTAATGGAACTTCTGCGGCTTGGCCATTTCTTGGTTCAGCTCTATGGTCTGTCAAAGAGAGACATATCATTTGTTCTACAACATAGAGTCATTAGGATATAAAAAATATAGTCTGGACTATAAGATGAAAATATATTTATATAAAATAAACTTCACATAACCCATACTTAATAGGTTTAGAAGAAGTGAATTTGTGTTCTAAAGGAATTAATACAGATATCTGTTATTAATGTGAAAGATTTAATTCTGGCCTTTAGAGTCTTAGCTGATGTTAATATTGTTTTAGAATATAATGATCCTATGTCCCATGTAGTGCAGTGAATTGATGGCAAAATTGTCATATTAATCACTCATTTAAAAATGTCATCAACTTGAATAAGAATCATTAATCTATAGAAAATATTGTTTTTTTCTCTGGCCTTCAGATTTCTCACTTTAATATAATATTACAGTAAATGAAGTCTGTGATTGCTTTCCTCCTCTAAGAGTCTATGATCCCAAATCTTAAAAAAAGCTGGCCCAACAAAGTGATTATTTGTCCCAGTTTCTCAGGACTGTCCAATTTTCACCTGTTGTCCTGGAATAATTATTAAGGGCATCCTTTTATTTCTCAATAGTGTCCAGTTTAGATAATAAATTATTCACATTGTAAAGAATCAGAGACAATGTTAATTTTCACTTATATATCTTAGAGTACCTAGTGTAATATTCAAATAATTTTTAATATATAATGAATAAAATAATGCATATCACACATGAATAAAGGGAACTCAATAACAATATAAAAATATGCCCTGATATACATTTAATGTTAAATATTAAGATATTTCATATTAAAGTTAGTTTATGCAACATTATGGATGATCTAGTGATGAGTGCACCTGGCTTCTAACCTTAGTCATCTCCTTCGGGGAAGTTAAGCACACATTTTTCTCCCATAATATAATCAAGACAGATTTATCCCACTACTTTCTCCATGTGAGGATGTCTATAGTTAATTACACCACAGTGCTAAGTATTCAATGGTAATGTTATTCTAAACATTAATAGGAAAGTGTAACGCAAGATCAACAGTTTCTCTATTTCTCTTAAATTATAATCCTGTATGTAGAGTTGCTAGAATTAACAAATGAAAATATAAGACAGCCAGTTAGACTTAAATTTCAGGTAAACACTAAATATGTTTTTAGTACAAACATGTCCCCAGTACACCATGAGTGTCTGATATTTTATCTAGCAGCCCTACCTATATGACATTCTTATTCCTAGATGGCTACAAGTGCTTTGAAAAGCACCATGGTAGTCAGAAGCACATCCATATCTTGGTCCTGCCACATCCTATCTTTGTGCCCTCAGGTAAGATATATAACCTAAGACTCAAAATCCACCTCTATAAGGAGACAACATTGGTCATCTAACTCATAGAGCTATTGTGAAGATTAAATGAGATGATCAGCCTAGTACGCAGTAAGCAATTGATCAATATGAGCTATATCTTTATTATTATTCTGAATAAAAATGTACAAAATATTTTAGTCATTTTTTGGAATCGGTTTTTTTTTGTTTTTTTGGTTTTTTTTGCGGTACATGGGCCTCTCACTGTTGTGGTCTCTCCTGTTGCGGCACACAGGCTCTGGACGCGCAGGCTCAGTGGCCATGGCTCACGGGCCCAGCTGCTCCGCAGCATGTGGGATCTTAATATTTGGATCTATTAGTGCAGCAGCTGGCCTAGCCTATATATATATAGTTTTTAGATTTATATCATTGCAGGTATAATTAAAATGATAAATACATAAAAAAATTTATTTTTAAATAAAGTAATATTTCATAGCCTTCCTAGTCCTAGATTATTAGGCTAAAGATTGTAAAATGTTTTTAGATACATTATAGTGCTTAGAAGTAATCTCTAGAAACAGCCCTCTATTTATGTTCTAGTCTTGTCACTTGCCTTGGACAATTTATAACTAGGAATAAGCCTCAATTTATTCATCTATATAATTATAGTAGTCTTTAATAGGGTTGCTGTGAGAATTGAGATGATGTTGAGCCTGGTTCATAGTATGTGATCAATATTTATAGGTAATATTATTATTGTTATTATGATGATGAAAGATCAACATGTTTTATTAAGAGAATCAGCTTTTCAAAGTAAAACAATTTTAAAAACTTATAATTTAACATTTCATTTTCCAGTAAAAGTTGACGCTGCATTCAGAAAGTTTGTTTTCTCCCACCTTCTGTCCAAAGACAGAACAACATCAGCAAACACATTTCTTTGCGATAGAGATACAGGAAATTTTAATACAACAAGAGGTACATAAAAAATACATGGGAAACTAAACCTGTTCAGTCTTGAGTCAGGATATTTTCATTATGTCTGCACATTATTTATTCTAACACTGTTTGCCATTGTTGATCATTGTTGAATCTGGGTGATAGGTATATAGGGTTACTTCAATCATTATCTCTAATTTTGCATGCTTGAAATTTACTATAATAGAAATTATAAAAAACAAAAAAACAACTCTGTTCTTGTCTTTTGTATTCTGTTGAAACTCTGGAACTATTAGCCATGATGAGGAAGGCAGCAAGCTGTGCAGGGGTACATCTTCCCACCACCAGCTATGCACAACAACAAGAACAGAAACCACTAAAGGATTTACCACTCACTGAAAATGTACACAAAGATGTATAAATACACCACAGAGATCAAGTTGTCAAAACAATCTGATGCTCATGTCTGAAGGAATAACATTATTATAATTGTAATAACTAGCAAGTATTAGTACTTATCATTTGTCAGTCATTGTTTTGTGTGCCATTAAGTGCCTGATTTCACCCTCAAATCAAACCTATGATTATGTGCTATTATTATCCCCATTTCACAGAACAGGAAAAGGGGAGATAGAGAGGTGACATAGCTCATCCAAGGCCAGAGTTTGTACTCTGATTCTAGAACTAGAGCTTATACCCTTAGCTATAACAAATACTATATTAATCCATGTAGTGGATTTATTTAGGAATGTGTTGGAAATTTATTTTTAATATATCACAAGTTAATAATAAACAGATAAATAACCCAATTTAAAAGTGATCAAAGGGAATCCTTGTGCACTGCTTGTGGGATTTGAAATTGGTACAACTTCTTTAGAAAGCAGTATGGTGGTCCTCAAAAATTAAAAATAGAATTACCTTATGACCGGAATTCTGTGTATATATCCAAAAGGATTGAAAACAGGGTCTCAAATAGACATTTGCACACTCATATTCACAGCAGCATTATTCACAATAACCGAGAAATGGAAGTAACCCTGATGGTCATCAACAGATGAATGGATAAACAAAATGTGGTAAAGGCATACAGTGAACTGATATAGGCTACAACATGGATGAACTTTAAAAATATTATGCTAAGTGAAAGAAGCCAGTCACAAAGGACAACATATTGTACGATTCCATTTGCATGAAAAGTCCAGAAAAGGCAACTCTATAAAGACAGATTATAGATCTGTGGTTGCCTGGGATAAAAATGTATAGGAGGGTGGGGATGGTTTGGGGATGAAGACTAAGGAGTGCAGGATTTCTTTTGGGGGTAATGAAAATGTCCTAAATTTGACTGTAGTGATAAATGCACAACTCTGTGAAATACTCAGCAAAACACTGAACTGTACGTTTTAAATAAGTGAATTGAATGATACGTGATTATGTCCCAAGAAAGCTGTTAAAAAAAAAGAATGTGTTGGAGGAAGCCTACAGGATTTGAAATAGAGAATAAAATAAAGTTTGAAATGTATCTTAATATTATTTAAGAAAAAAATGTTACCAATATTTTTGTGTAAGAGAACAATTCTCTATTTTCTATTCAAACATTGAAGCATCATGTGTATATCTCCTAGAGAGAGACAGAGGAAAGCAAAAAATACTCACAAAATTCCTGTTACTATGTAAGTTTTCTTCCCTGCTTCCAGATGTTTCAAAGTCTGTTAAAATTATTCTATGTCTGCACCAGCATTCCTTTGAAGATTATATTTGAAAACCAGAAGCTTTGACCGTATAATCGCCCATAATCTCCTTTCAATGCCAAAAAGGACAAATTCCAGCAAATATTGAATGCAAGAGGTTCTTTAATGCTTTTAGAGAGCACTGGTATTTTATTTATTTCAACATGTCTTAGACTCTTAGGCCCATGGTAGTTGAAGTGTTTCCTGATTATATAAACTTAAGTATTCAGTTTTGATGTTCCTGGGTAAGAGGTAATATGCACATGTTTGTGCAAAAGATTTATTTAAAATGGCAATATTATATCAAAAAGAAATGGCCAGAAGTGCCACCTCTTACTTTCCACTTACCTAGCACTTTCTAATCCAGAATATATTTGAATATATTTACCTAATATTATATTCCCAAATGTTATTTAGTAAAATAAGCAAAAGGTAAGGGAAGTTTTCTCCCCATTTATTTTCACCACCGACCCACCTTCATCATTACCCCCACGTGACTTCATATTGCCAAACTGATTTTCAAAGTGAGTGTACAACCCAGGGTCTCAAGAAGAAATATAACTAGATTCCCTAAATCCTGGAAATGCACACTCTAACTGAAAAGAAGGAATAATAAGCACCTAGATGTACATAAATAAATAACACTTACTAATATACTCAGAATTCCAGAAGTGTTAATTCAGCTACTCAACTATTTGTGTAGCCACTTAAAAATGTGAAAAAATCAATGCCATGAAAATGCCTTAAGAAAGGTAAACATATATACAACAGTCTCTTACTTAAAACACTGTGATCCAAATTAGGAATAAAAGAGGTGGTGGTATAGTTACCCGAACTGTTTTCCTTTTCTTTTAGGTCCTAAATGGAACAGAATCATCTTGCTTCCTTCACATCGAGCAAAAGTCTACAATTCATTTGCACTGTTTTTCTATCTTATGGCCATTATTCATTAAGAATGAAAACATGTATGACTAATCATCAGAGAGATGCAAATCAAAACCACAATGAGATGTCACCTCAAACCTGTTAGAATGGCTATTATGAAAAAGACTAGAAATAATAAGTGTTGGTGATGATGTGAAGAAAAGAAACCCTCATTCACTGCTGGGAGGAGTGTAAATTGGTGCAGCCACTATGGAAAACAGTATGGAGGTTCCTCAAAAAATTAAAGACAGAACTACTATATGATCCAGGAATTCAACATCTGAGTATTTATTTGAAGGAAACAAAAACATTAATTCTAAAATATATATGCACTCCTATGTTCATTGCAGCACTATTTACAATAGCTGAGATATGGAAGCAACGTAAGTGTCCATCTATGGATAAATGGATAAATAAAATGCAGTACACACACACACACACACACACACACACACACACACATGCATATGTACACACACAAGGGTAATTTATATAGTTATAAAAAGGAAGGAAGTCTTGCCATTTGAGACAACATAGATGGACCTTAAGGGCATTATCCTAAGTGAAATAAGTCAGACAGAGAAAGACAAATACTGTATGATCTCACTTATATGTGGTATCTAAAAAAACAAAAACAAACAAAAACTAAAAACCAAGCTCATGGATACAGAGAACAGATTGGTGGTTGCCCGGGGTGAGCAAAATAGGTGAAAGGGGTTAAAAAGTACAAACTTCCTTGTATAAAATAAATAACTCATGAAGTATGTAATGTACAGTATTATGACTATAATTAATAATACCATATTTTATATTTGAAAGATGCTAAGAGAGCAGCTCTAAAAATTCTCATCACAAGAAAAGAATTTGGTAACTATGTATGGTGATGGATGTTAACTAGACTTACTATGCTGGTCACCTCCCAATATATGCAAATATCAAAACATTAGGATGTACACCTGAAACTAACATAATGTTATATGCCAATTATATCTCAATAAAAAAGTAATAAGAACACATGTAGATTATTAAACTAAAAAATTTAGAATGAAGAGTCTCATCATTATTTATGGTTTGAATAATATCCTTCCAAAATAGATTAGTATATTCAAAGAAACAATTCTATTCTCTTATTAAAACTTTAATGTCAAAGTCGTCTTTCAAACTACAAACTCAAAGGATATGTTCATCTTTTTGAAATGAGTTGAAAATCTGAAAGAGCACGTAGTTTCCAGACATAAGTCCTGGAAACGATGTTAGCAGTAGTTACTTTCACTACCAACATGTGGCAGGAAACAGCACGTCTTGCTTGTTAAAGTCAAGATCATCAGGCTGAAGGATAGTGTTGATTCCTTTATTGAGTTTATTGGGCCAATGCACTTGATCCTGTTTTAGTCAACTGGTAGTTAGTAGATTATATACTTTTTTAATTTTTTTAAGACAAGCCGTGAAAGCTACCTTTATTTCTGGAAAAAAAAGTCTTTATTACTATTATGTAGTCTATATATTAAAATTTAAGTCATGTATTCAAGACAAAGCCAACAGAAAAAGGTATTAAAAAACAGATTTAATTTAATTTAATTCCTGCAATAAATTAATACAAATGAACAACATAAGGTGAGCTCTCAAGCTCTTCATCTTAGGTAACATGTTTAACACAGTGTTGCTTTTGTTGATGAAAATGTCATTATCATTTCATTATTTATTGTCTAATTCTCTATAGGAGCATCAATATAAATAAAACAAAACAAAACAAAAGCCAGATCTCTTGACCATTTAAAAGGCTCCTTGCTAAACTGATGTGGAAAGCAGAAGTGGGTAAGGGAGTGACATTTTTCTCAAGTTGCCTATGCCTTTGGAGATTATTCAAACTTGCATTCAAGACAGAGATTACACAAGGGCCATCAAAAAGTAGAAAGATCTCTGAGCTTAAAGTGAGAGGTTTACAAGTGACTTCATAAAAGAGATGAGATCTGAGCTGAGCCTTAAAAAAACAATCAGGTTTTGGACAGGGTAACCAAGAGAAATGCTCAGAGGCAGAGAGAGCATGAGCAAACCAAGGAAGTCTTAATCAGAAAAGGAATTAGTTCCACTGCAGTGATCTTGAAACTTCAAGGACATGACCTATTACAATATTTCTCATAAAAGTGATAATGACCTTTTACATGAGAGTATTTTCCCACTTACTGTAGGATGTTTAACATCATCCCTGACCTCTGGCTACTAAATAGGTCCCCTCTATTCCTTTAATTATGGAGAAAACAGAAAATTCCCTCATATGTTTTCAAGTGCCCCCTAATGGTAAGTAAGCCATTCCCACAAG
Source organism: Phocoena phocoena (assembly GCF_963924675.1). NCBI lineage: Eukaryota > Metazoa > Chordata > Mammalia > Artiodactyla > Phocoenidae > Phocoena > Phocoena phocoena. Next base: position 27,744,066 of record NC_089235.1, on the reverse strand, counting down.
CAACCACTGAGTCAAGGATTAAATGAAATTTGTTTTTTAAAAGAATGAAATAGAATAGGGGAAAAAGTGCATTAAGTGCATTATAGTAGAAAGGGTTACCAAGTAATGAAGGGTCTTGTCATAACTGACTATTGACCTGTTGAATTTTAGAGCTGACAGGGATCTGATCAAGCACAGTCTCAGTGATTTTCAAGTTTCATATTTTATTGGCATATCCAGTGAAGAGAGTTTATAAGCCATATTCACAGTTTCATGGAAATTAAAGACCAGAGAACTAAAATAACTTACCAAATTAAGGATGTCTGCTATAACTAAAATGAGGAGTTATTAGAGATATTTGAGAGGGGATAATTTAATTAAATTTATCCAGAAAGACTGTGTTAAGTCAGAAAAATATATTTCCTTCTTAAATAATCAAACAAATAGCAAATGTTTTCCTACCTTTCTTTGTTAGTTGAAAACTGGGCAATGAAAATCCCTGAAGTGGATTTCCACACCTAAAGAAACTAATGGTACCTACAGTTTTTTCACAGCTTTCTCTTAGACAATTTAAAAACTTTGTCTATCTTTAAATCTTTATGTGCAAAATTTACATACAGTTCATCCTTCATCCCTCAAAAATGGCCCATGTCTGCCCTACACCATGGCTGGGTCAATCACCTACAGGACTGGTTTAGAAGTATTACCTCAGCTGCCTTTACTAGCTGCTATCAGTCTCATATCTGTGGCCATAAGACAATCAATGCTATAGGCTAGATCTTAATATGTTCTTCTAATCCCTTCAATATATGTGCCCTCCTCAGAACTCAACTTTTGCCTTGACTTTTGAATCTGAACATCCCTCTGATTTCAGTATCTGCCCCAGGCTCAGATAAGAAGCTCCCTCTTCCATCCTGAGACCAGATAGGCCACATGACTAGGCAAAAGCACAGGTCTTCATCATGAAAGGGTAATTGGACAACATAGTTCTGTTCATACTCTATTCACAGGAATTTTTATATTCCCTGATAAAACTGAAATTAATAAAGGAATAATTATGCATATAAGTAGATACTTTTGAAAGCAACATGTCTTTGTGCAGAGCTTAAAACAAAGGACAAAAGCTGAATACAATCCACAAATATGCATTGGTTGCCCAGTATGTAGTTTAAATGTAAATGTATTTAAATTGTAATCAATTTGCTAAAGTCTCCATCATCCTATATTACATTATACTGGGCAACTTCATAAATCTATGTTCTTATACATGTTTGAATTTGCAATTACTGGCAGAGTATTTAAGAGCATGGACTTTGATGTCAGAGAGGTTGATTCAAGACTATTTCTCTGCAAGCAACTTTCTAGCTATAAGTTGGGATACTAGCCAAAACTATATCATACAGTCAGTGTGAGCATTAACTTGGATAAGGCATGTAATGTACTTAGCACATGCTCTAGCATATAGTAATTAATAAATGTTAGTTCTCATTATTCTTTAGGAAATGAAACCCCTGCTGCTAATGACATCATGTGAGAGCAGAGAACATGAGTAAAATGCTTTGCCTAAAAGCAGTACCACCTGGGCATAATTTTACAAACATAATTTTATGTAGACTGCTTTAATGGAAACTGACATTAGGGAAGTGAATTTAGTAAATGACAGAACTATAATAAGATTTCCTTGGATTGGTTTAAATGTGCTACACTGCACTGAAACAATTCTGCCCATTAGTTCCAAAGCAAATGTAGTTTTCAGCCATGTGTTTCATACATCATTTTTTCAGGTATGTAACTCCATGAGCTAAGTGTTTAAAAAATTAAAGTTAAGACACAGAATCCAAGGAGGAGATGATTATTAGGAAAGGAAAACTCAGGCTTACCTTGAGTTTTATAAAAAATGAAATGTCTCCTAGGTCCTCTTAGCTTTCACCTTATTTGTTCAAAGAAAAAGTCAAAATTTATAACCTCATTTTATCCACAAGAAAACACGTAGGCTAAAAATGTTTTGTTGTTTGGTATAGAATACCTGAAAACTAATAGAGATTAATAATGCATTGGCAAGGTTAAATAAAAAGGGGAAACTTTACCTTGTAAAAATCAAAAAATGTTCTGTTAACTGAGAGGTGGATTAGAATGTTCAAAGTGCTTGGGGACCAAGCACTCTGTAAAGTCTGATTTATACTACAGGCATCATAATGCCTGCCTACTTCAGAATGACAAACAGTACCAAGCTGAAGTCGCAACAGCAGCCCCAGAGCGTTAACAGCAAATGTCTTCCATTGTAATAGCTGAGTCTGTGCCATTCTGTACACTTAAAATTCTGAACATTTAACACTTCTTACTGCATCTAAATCCAGATACAAAAACCGTCAAATCAAACTGTTTACCTCAACTGAAATCTGCCTTGAATAAGTCATAAGAAGGGAGAAAGATGGCAGTGAAGAAAGCCAGAGAGAGTTTTAATGAACTCTAGAGTTTCAAAAATAATGGCACAGAAGCTATTACAGTTTTTCCCCTCACCTTGTAAAAAAGAGTATTGGTCTCTCGGACACTGAATACTCCCAGAAAACAGGAGAAGCAGTACAGGGTTCAGCTCTCTGCTTGTCTGCGATTTATATACAAACAGCACCACTCAGATTATTTACCAGGAAAGGCTCTTTTTTGAACGTGTAACAGTTGAGGAGGCATCTAAAGTATTCACATTCAAATGTTTTATTCTTAATGCTGTTCCCTAGAATTCCAGTGGTATCTGGAGACTCAATTAAAAACAAACTATGACAATCAATAAATGCAATGGCTCTGGCCTAGATTCCACCAGCACCTGCTTTTGGGCTGCTTTGTTTCCTGTGAAGACTTAGTGTGATGGGTAGTTAGCAGCTACCTACCTATGTTTCCCTGGAAGTAATAAAAAGGTTTCATATTCTGCTCTACTAGATAAGCATCTCTGCCGTGATTCATCTGGTGAATGAATTTAGGATTCTAATTAAATTACCAAAATAGAAGCCTTTTGACAGTGTTATTACTGTGCAAATTTGTATTTGTTTCCCATTGCTGCTGTAACAAATTACCACAAGCTTAGTGACTTAAACAATGCAAATTTATTCTCTACAGTTCTGGAGGTTGGAAGTCCAAAATGAGACTTATGGGGGTAAAATTAAGATATATGCGGTGCTGCATTCCTTCCGGAAGCTCCCAAGAATTCATTTGCTTGCCTTTTCCTGCCCTGAAGGCTGCCCATATTCCTTGGCTGGAGCCCCTTCCTCTGTTTTCAGAGCATATCACTCAAACCTCTATTTCTTCCTCCCATCTTCTCCTGCCCTTGATCTTTTTGCTTCCCTCTTATAAAGACCCTATGATTACATCAAGCCCCAACTAGATAACCCAGGATTATCTTTCTATCTCAATATCCTTAATTTAATCTCATCAGTAAAGTCTCTTTGCCATGTAAGGTAAGCTATTCACAGGTGTTGGGGGTTAGGAAGTGGACATCTTTGGGGGGCCATTATTCTGTCTACAGCAAGGTTGTACTAAGTTAATTGTTTAATGGAAATGTATTTACACATTAGATATTAGGCCCCATGTGTATTGATTATAAACAAAACCAGAAGAAAATCTCAATAATTGTAATGTGACCATTTTTTTCAAAGTAATATTTTCTAAAACCATATTTCACAAAACTTTATAAAGATTACTGACATACTTTTTTTTTTTTTTCTGGTACGCGGGCCTCTCACTGTTGCGGCCTCTCCCGTTGTGGAGCACAGGCTCCGGACGTGCAGGCTCAGCGGCCATGACTCATGGGCCTAGTCGCTCTGCAGCATGTGGGATCCTCCCGGACCGGGGCACGAACCCGTGTCCCCTGCATTGGCAGGCGGACTCTCAACCACTACGCCACCAGGGAAACCCTCAAACTTTTAAATATATAAATTTCTGAGTTGCTACTCTCTGCTAATTAAGAATAACTGAACATTTCAAATATAAATACGATTTAAATATCTATGTCAAAGCAATTTTCATTAATTCTTTTTCTTTCTTTTCTTTCTTTCTTTTTTTTTTTTTTTTTTTTTAATGTGTCTGTCATTTCCCGTTCTGGTCTGCAAGTGCTTAGATACCTAGAACTTAAAACACAAGTAAATGGTTCTGTTAATGTATATTAAAATGAATGAGTGAGTGAATGAAGCTATATTTCAGATGGCTATATGTTAAAAGACAAAACTCTATTTTGTCTTTCCACATTTCAAAGCAAAGTAACATTGCTGTTTGATATATTAAATGAAAACCTGATGTTCAATCAACTTGTGAGAACTATATAAAAGCTTTTTTAGACAAGCCTCATTCCAAATACATGTTAGTACTTTTTAAAGAAGTCCTTAATAAGTCAATCTTACAATAGAAACATTTTCAAATAAAAATGATCCATAAATATTATTCTTATTTCAAGTTAATTTAAAAGCATCCTGATATAAGACTTACTCTAGATGCACATGACAAGTTCAAACACATTTCTAACAACTTTCTGAATTTGTAAACAGTTAGTATACTTTTTTCAATAATTACTATCAAGGCACAAGAGCAATATTTTAATTGATAAATAATTAACCTATGTGCAGCAAAACAAAAAGTTAAATACAATGAATATAGTTAAGACTTTTAAAAAATACATTTCCTTTAAAATTGTTTAATAAATCAACTTCCAAATTAATATATGACCATATCAAGAATTACACCCTTATCTAAAAGCAAGAACACTTTAACAAATGATCTATAAATTAAAATTAGTTTACTTAAACTTATATCCCTGGGAAAAGATATGAAGTAGCTTCCTCACAGTTATATTAAATGTCTAAACATTTCACCCTTAATATTTCTCATTCTAGAAAATTTTACCAAAGATATGGTTTTTATTTCACTATCAGTCTCAAAAAGGAAAGAGAACTCATTTAAATAAAATAATTAATCCTCATACAAATATTCTCATTACCTCAGGATCCCATGTGCACATTAAATTTTGTTGATGTTTTTAAAAAATATCAGTGATGATATGAATATTTGTAATGTGTTCAATGTTATTCAATAGAAAAATAATAAATGTTATTGATTTGAATTTCTATTCTAATTTGAAGGAAAATGCAAATGCTGATGGTAAATTACTTCATTTACAGATAACACTGAAGATTTTTGAAACTAATTATATTGGCACTTCTTCTTACAAAAGAAAATAAACATAAATTTCTGATCACAAGAAATCCTCAAATATTTTCAACCTAAAATTCTAAGTTACTGAAAATAACCTCACTACATAATTCATTAATAAATACATATAAAATTATATTTTAATATATTTTATTCTATTTTTATTGGAAATAGGGAAGTGGGAATTGGGTGTTGAGGCAGTAGGTGCAGTGGAAATAGAATGTCTTTGCAGTGGAAAAGAACATTCAATGGAAATAGAACATGACAACAAAGATAGAAACAAAGAACACATAAAGCTTAAATCTCTACTACGTGCATGAATATGTTTACATAAATCAAAGACATTTTAAAAACCATTAAATAAAATATGAATATCCCAATAAAAAGTGGGCTTATGATAAATGTCTAAAACAATATACACTAAATGTGGACAGTGGTTTCTATGGGTTATGATGATTTTTTATTTTCTTCTTTATATCTTGGGTGTCTCCAACTGTTTTGCCAGGAACATGTTTTACTTTAACAAGCAAAACTAAACAATATTGACCTTTCTGTTAAAAATAAATATCATGTTTAATCTATGAGCCAAAATAAAGATGATCTTAGTTTCATTATACTTTCTAAGGAGAAAAAATATAAAACACTATGCCTGACTATTTTAAAATAGCACTTTCTATTTCTATGTGAACTTGTAACAATTGTTCACTTAGGAAAAAAATATTTAAAGCTACTTTTATCTTTTTTTGGAAATCCTTTGCAAAAAATTGTGGATTATCAAGAAAGTATATTTTATTGAGTCATGAAAATCCATAGACAAAATTATTTATAACATAACATTTATATTCAGTTAAGATTTCATCATAGCATATTGATAAACATTGTATATTTATAACCCTAAGGAAAAAATCTGATCAAGCTGTTAAATGATTATTTTAATCAGTGACATATTTTATTTAAAAGATAAGAAATGCCACTTTCTATGTATAAGGGAATAAATTACAATTCAACCTCAAGAATTGCTTTTAGGCTTGGATTAATATTAAGCAATGACAGAAATAGGATTCTTTACTCTAAGTATCCTGATTATATTATTGCTAAATCATCTACTCATGTTAAATGAAATATATAAAAGAAGAACCATGAGGTATCAAATTATATAGCTGCACTTCATTTTCAGTTTGTTTCATACCTATTTTCATGAATCTCCATTTAAGTAAGGGGTTAAATAACATTATACCCACCATTAGATCATTTGTAAACTACTATCATTTTCAAGAATAATATTCATGGATATCATTGTACTAGTCAAAATCTAATTACTTGAGGGGAGCTTCAAGATGGCAGAAGAGTAAGACATGGAGATCACCTTCCTCCCCACAAATACATCAGAAATACACCTACATGTGGAACAACTCCTACAGAACACCTACTGAATGCTGGCAGAAGACCTCAGACTTCCCAAAAGGCAAGCAACTCCCCACGTACCTGGGTAAGGCAAAAGACAAAAGCAAAAACAGAGACAAAGGATAGGGATGGGACCCACACCAGTGGGAGGGAGCCGTGAAGGAGGAAAGGTTTCCACACACCAGAAGCCCCTTTGCGAGCGGAGACTGCGGGTGGCGGAGGGGGGAAGCTTCGGAGCCGCAGAGGAGAGTGCAGCAACTGGCGTGCAGAGGGCAAAGCGGAGAGATTCCCGCACAGAGGATTGGTGCCAACCGGCACTCACCAGCCCGAGAGGCTTGTCTGCTCACCCGCCGGGGCAGGTGGGGCTGGGAACTGAGGCTTGGGCTTCAGCTTCAGTCAGATCCCAGGGAGGGGACTGGTGTTGGCTGCATGAACACAGCCTGAAGGGTGCTAGTGCGCCACCGCTAGCCGGGAGGGAGTCTGGGAAAAGGTCTAGATTTGCCAAAGAGGCAAGAGATTTTTTCTTGCCTCTTTGTTTCCTGGTGCACGAGGAGAGGGGATTAAGAACGCTACTTAAAGGAGCTCCAGAGACGGGCGCGAGCCGCGACTATCAGCACTGTCCCCAGAGACGGGCATGAGATGCTAAGGCTGCTGCTGCCACCATCAAGAAGCCTGTGTGCGAGCACAGATCATGATCCACACCTCCCCTCCCGGGACCCTGTGCAGCCCACCACTGGCAGGGTCCCGTGATCCAGGGACAAATTCCCCGGGGGAACACACGGCGCGCCTCAGGCTGGTACAACGTCATGCCGGCCTCTGCTGCCGCAGGCTCACCCGGTACTCTGTACCCCTCCCTCCCCCAAGCCTGAGTGAGCCAGAGCCCCCGAAGCAGCTGCACCCTTAACCCAGTCCTGTCTGATAGCAAAACAGACGCCCTCAGGAGACCTACATGAAGAGATGGGGCCAAATCCAAAGCTGAATCCCAGGAGCTGTGCGAACGAAGAAGAGAAAGGGAAATCTCTCCCAGCAGCCTCAGGAGCAGCGGATTAAATCTCCACAGTCAACTTGATGTACCCTGCATCTGTGGAATACCTGAATAGAAAACGACTCATCCAAAATTCAGGAGGTGGACTTTGGGAGCAACGAGATATATATATATATATATATTTTTTTTTTTTTCTCTTTTTGTGAGTGTGTATGCATATGCTTCTGTGTGTGATTTTGTCTGTATAGCTTTGCTTTTACCATTTGTCCTAGGGTTCTGTCTGCCCGTTTTTTGTTTGTTTGTTTGATTTTTAGTATAGTTTTCAGCATTTTTTATCATTGGTGGATTTGTTTTATGGTTTTGTTGTTCTTTCTTTCTTTCTTTCTTTCTTTCTTTCTTTCTTTCTTTCTTTCCTCTCTTTCTTTCACCCTTTTACTCTGAGCCATGTGGATGACAGGCTCTTGGTGTTCCAGCCAGACATCAGGGCAGTGCCTCTGAGGTGGGAGAGCCAAGTTCAGGACATTGGTCCACCAGAGACCTCCCAGCTCCAAGTAATATCAAACAGCAGAAACCTCCCAGATATTTCCATCTCAACACCAACACCCAGCTCCACTCAACAATCAGCAAGCCCCAGTGCTGGACACCCTTTGAAAAACAACTAGCAAGACAGGAACACAACCCCATCCATTAGCAGAGAGGCCGCCTAAAATCATAAGGCCACAGGCACCTGAAACACACCACCAGATGTGGACCTGCCCACCAGAAAGGCAAGATCCAGCCTCATCCAACAAAACACAGACACTAGTCCCCTCCACCAAGAAGCCTACACAACCAACTGAACCAACCTTAACAACAGGGGGCAAACACGAAAATCAACGGGAACTACCAAGCTGCAGCCTGTGAAACAGAGACCTCGAACACAGTAAGTTAAGCAAAATGAGAAGACAAAGAAGCACACAGCAGATGAAGGAGCAAGATAAAAACTGACCAGATGTAACAAATGAAGAGGAAATAGGCAGTCTACCTGGAAAAGAATTCAGAATGATGTCAGTAAAAATGATTCAAAATCTTGGAAATAGAATGGAGAAAATACAAGAAACGTTTAACAAGAGCCTAGAAGAACTAAAGACCAAGCAAACAATCATAAACAACACAATAAATGAAATTAAAAATTCTCTATTAGGGATCAATAGCAGAATAACTGAGGCAGAAGAACGGATAAGTGACCTGGAAGATAAAATAGTGGAAATAACTACTGCAGAGCAGAATAAAGAAAAAAGAATGAAAAGCATTGAGAACAATCTCAGAAACCTCTGGGACAATATTAAATGCACCAATATTCGAATTCTAGGGGTCCCAGAAGAAGAATAGAAAAAGAAAGGGACTGAGAAAATATTTGAAGAGATTATAGTTGAAAACTTCCCTAATATGGGAAAGGAAATAGTTAATCAACTCCAGGAAGCACAGAGTCCCATACAGGATAAATCCAAGAAGAAACACACCAAGACACATATTAATCAAACTATCAAAAAGTAAATAGAAAGAACAAATATTAAAAGCAGCAAGGGAAAAAGCAACAAATATCATACAAGGGAATCCCCATAAGGCTAACAGCTGATTTTTCAGCAGAAACTCTGCAAGCCATAAGGGAGTGGCAGGACATATTTAAAGTGAAGGAAGGGAAAAGCCTACAACAAAGATTACTCTACCCAGCAAGGATCTCATTCAGATTTGATGGAGAAATTAAAAACTTTACAGACAAGCAAAAGCTAAGAAAATTCAGCACCACCAAACCAGCTTTACAACAAATGCTAAAGGAACTTCTGTAGGCAGGAAACACAAGAGAAAGAAAAGACCTACAGTAACAAACCCAAAACAATTAAGAAAATGGTAATAGGAACATACATATCGATAATGACCTTAAATGTAAATGTATTAAATGCTCCAACCAAAAGACATAGACTGGCTGAATGGATATAAAAACAAGACCTGTATATATGCTGTCTACAAGAGACCCACTTCAGACCTAGGGACACATACAGACTGAAAGTGAGGGGATGGAAAAAGATATTCCATGTAAATGGAAATCAAAAGAAAGCTGGAGTAGCAATTCTCATATCAGACAAAATAGACTTTAAAACAAAGACTATTACAAGAGACAAAGAAGGACACTTCATAATGATCAAGGGATCAATCCAAGAAGAAGATATAACAATTGTAAATATTTCTGCACCGAACAGAGGAGCTCTTCAGTACATAGGCAAATACTAACAGCCATAAAATGGAAAATCGACAGTAACACAATCATAGTAGGTGAATTCAGCACCCCACTTTCACCAATGGACAGATCTTCCAAAATGAAAATAAATAAGAAAACACAAGCTTTAAATGATACATTAAACAAGATGGACTTAACTGATATTTATAGGACATTCCATCCAAAAAACAACAGAATACACTTTCTTCTCAAGTGCTCAGGGAACATTCTGCAAGATAGATCATATCTTGGGTCACAAATCAAGCCATGGTAAATTTAAGAATATTGAAATCATATCAAGTATCTTTTCCAACCACACCACTATAAGACAAGATATCAAATACAGGAAAAAGTCTGTAAAAAATACAAACACGTGGAGGCTAAATAATACACTACTTAATAACCAAGAGATCACTGAATAAATCAAAGAGGAAATCAAAAAATACCTAGAAACAAATGACAATGAAAACACGACGACCCAAAACCTATGATATGCAGCAAAAGCAGTTATAACAGGGAAGTTTATAGCAATACAAACCTACCTTAAGAAACAAGAAACACCTCAAATAAACAACCTAACCTTAAACTAAAGCGATTAGAGAGAAAGAATAACAAAAATCCTCAAAGTTAGCAGAAGGAAAGAAATCATAAAGATCATATCAGAAATAAATGAAAAAGAAATGAAGGAAATAGCAAAGATCAATAAAACTAAAAGCTGGTTCTTTGAGAAGATAAACAAAATTGATAAACCATTAGCCAGACTCATCAAGAAAAAAAGGGAGAAGACTCAATTCAATAGAATTAGAAATGAAAAAGGAGAAGTAACAACTGACACTGCAGAAGTACAAAGGATCATGAAAGATTACTACAGGCAACTCTATGCCAATAAAATGGACAACCTGGAAGGAATGGACAAATTCTTAGATATGGACAACCTTCCGAGACTGAAGCAGGAAGAGGTAGAAAATTTGAACAGACCAATCACAAGCACTGAAATTGAAACTGTGATTAAAATTATTCCAACAAACAAAAGCCCAGGACCAGATGGCTTCACAGGTGAATTCTATCAAACATTTAGAGAAGAGCTAACACCTATCCTTCTCAAACTCTTCCTAAATATAGCAGAGGGAGGAACACTCCCAAACTCATTCTAAGAGGCCACCATCACCCTGATACAAAAACCAGACAAAGACATCACAAAGAAAGAAAACTACAGGCCAATATCACTGATGAACATAGATGCAAAAATCCTCAACAAAATACTAGCAAACAGAATCCAAAAGCACATTAAAAGGATCATACACCATGATCAAGTGGGGTTTATCCCAGGAATACAAGGATTCTTCTGTATACACAAATCAATCAATGTGATGCACCATATTAACAAATTGAAGGAGAAAAACCATGTCATCATCTCAATAAATGCAGAGAAAGCTTTCGACAAAATTCAACAACCATTTATGATAATAACTTTCCAGAAAGTAGGCATAGAGGGAACTTACCTCAACATAATAAAGGCCATATATGACAAACCCACAGCCAACATCATCCACAATGGTGAAAAACTGAAACCTTTTCCACTAAGATCAGGAACAAGACAAGATTGCCCACTCTCACCACTATTATTCAACATAGTTTTGGAAATTTTAGCCACAGCGATCAGAGAAGAAAAATAAATAAAAGGAATCCAAGGAGGAAAAGAAGAAATAATGCTTTCACTCTTTGCAGAGGACATGATACTATACATAGAGAATCCTAAAGATGCTACCAGAAAACTACTAGAGCTAATCAATGAATTTGGTAAAGTAGCAGGATACAAAATTAATGCACAGAAATCTCTGGCATTCCTATACACTAATAATGAAAAATATGAAAGTGAAATTAATAAAATACTCCAATTTACCATTGCAACAAAAAGAATAAGATGCCTAGGAATAAACCTACCTAAGGAGAAAAAAGACCTGTATGCAGAAAATTATAAGACACACATGAAAGAAATTAAAGATACAAATAGATGGAGAGACATAGCATGTTCTTGGATAGGAAGAATCAACATTGTGAAAATGACTATACTACCCAAAGCAATCTACAGATTCAATGCAATCCCTATCCAACTACCATGGGCATTTTTCACAGAACTAGAACAAAATATTTCACAATTTGTATGGAAACACAAAAGACCCCGAATAGTAAAAGCAGTCTTGAGAAAGAAAAACATTGCTGGAGGAATCAGGCTCCCTGGCTTCAGACGATACTACAAAGCTACAGTAATCAATACAGTATGGTATTGGCACAAAAACAGAAATATAGATCAATGGAACAGGATAGAAAGCCCAGAGATAAAACCACACACATATGGTCACCTTACCTCTGATAAAGGAGTCAAGAATATACAATGGATAAAAGACAGCCTCTTCAATAAGTGGTGCTGGGAAATGTAAAAGCATTAAATTAGAACACTCCCTAACACCATACACAAAAATAAACTCAAAATGGATTAAAGACCTAAACGTAAGGCCAGACACTATCAAACTCTTAGAGGAAAACATAGGCACAACACTCTATGACATAAATCACAGCAAGATCGTTTTTGACCCACCTCCTAGAGAAATAGAAATAAAAACAAAAATAAACAAATGGGACCTAATAAAACTTAAAAGTTTTTGCACAGCAAAGGAAACCATAAACAAGATGAAAAGATAACCCTTAGAATGGGAGAAAATATTTGCAAATGAAGCAACTGACAAAGGATTAATCTCCAAAATATAGAAGCAGCTCATGCAGCTCAATATCACAAAAACACACAACCCAATCCAAAAATGGGAAGAAGATATAAACAGACATTTCTCCAAAGAAGATATACAGATTGCCAACAAACACATGAAAGAATGCTCAACATCATTAATCATTAGAGAAATGCAAATCAAAGCTACAATGCGATATTGTCTCACACCTGTCGGATTAGCCATCATCAAAAAATCTAGAAACAATAAATGCTGGAGAGGGTGGGGAGAAAAGGGAACCCTCATACACTGTTGGTGGGAATGTAAATTGATACAGCCACTATGGAGAACAGTATAGAGGTTTCTTAAAAAACTAAAAATAGAACTACCATACAACCCAGCAATCCCACTACTCAGCATACACCCTGAGAAAACCATAATTCAAAATGAGTCATGCACCACAATGTTCATTGCAGCTCTATTTAGAATAGCCAGGACATGGAATCTACCTAAGTGTCCATCGACAGATAAATGGGTAGAGATGATGTGGCACATATATACAATAGAATATTACTCAGCCATAAAAAGAAACGAAATTGAGTTATTTGTAGTGAGGTGGATGGACCCAGAGTCCGTCACACAGAGTGAAGTAACTCAGAAAGAGAAAAACAAATACCATATGCTAACACATACATATGGAATCTAAAAAAAAAAAAAAAAAAAAGGTCATGAAGAACCTAGGTGCCAGTCGGGAATAAAGATGTAGACCTACTAGAGAATGGACTTGAGGACACGGGGAGGGGGAAGGGTAAGCTGGGACAAAGTGAAAGAGTGGTAGTGTATATATGGACATATATACACTACCAAATGTAAAATAGATAGCTAGTGGCAAGCAGTCACATAGCACAGGGAGATCAGCTCGGTGTTTTGTGACCAGTTAGAAGGGTAGGATAGGGAGGGTGGGAGGGAGGGAGACGCAAGAGGGGAGAGATGTGGGGATATATGTATATGTATAACTGATTCACTTTGTTATAAAGCACAAAACTAACACACCATTGTAAAGCAATTATACTCCAATAAAAATGTTAAAAAAACTAATTACTTAAAATTATTCTATAATTATAGGCTATCCATGTCATTAATAATAATCCTTCCTTCCTTTTTTCCTCCTGTTCTCTCTTTCTTTCTTTCATAAATAACTATTTGTTTTGCATGGATTAACATATACCTGAAGGGACTTCCCTGGTGGCGCAGTGGTTTAGAATCCACCTGCCAATGCAAGGGACACGGGTTCGAGCCCTGGTCCAGGAAGATCCCACATGCCACGGAGCAACTAAGCCTGTGCACCACAACTACTGAAGGCTGCGCGCCTAGAGCCTGTGCTCCGCAACAAAAGAAGCCACCACAATGAGAAGTCTGCGCACTGCAAGGAAGAGTAGCCCCCACTCGCCACAACTAGAGAAAGCCTGCATGCAACAACGAAGAACCAATGCAGCCCAAAATTAAATAAGTAAATAAATAAATAAATAATATACCTGAACATTTTTTTCAGTTTTGTGTAACAACTTACAGATCGACTAATAATCTAACAGGAATGTTAAGAAGAGAGTGACTTGCAGGCTTGAAATCATGCTATACCAGGAACATTTGTAGAAACAGAGAGGCCTGGAATGTGTAGGGGAGGGGGAAAAATGGAGGCAACAAATTAAAGGCAGGGCTAGCGTTTGGTAGTGAATCTGACTTGATTAGTAAGTCCCAAGTTTTTCAACTTAGTCCAACAGGAAGAAGTTTCAGAGAGCTAGATTTCAGGTCAGGAATAAGATTTGCACACAGATAAAAATAAAAAATAATTAATATTCATTGAACACTTACTATTTGCTGGGTACCATGCTCAAAGCTTTACATACATTATTGTGTTTAATTTTCAAGGCAATTTTGTCATGTATTACGGAACTGATGCTTAAAGAGTCTAATAAATTCCCAGACGTATGGTTAATAAGTGGTAGAACTAGAAGTTAAACAAAAAGAGTCTGATTATAAAGCCCCCACTCTTATGCACTATTATTAATATGAAAAGAATTAAAGCACTTGTCAGATGGCTTCTTCAGGGATTAAGCCTGGGTAGTTAGCTGAATCAAGTAGGTTTCCTGTGGTAAGCAGCTTTTAAGATGCCTTCCAAGGATCCCTGTTTCCTGGTATTGATATCTTTGTTAATGCCTTTCTCTTGAGTATTTGTTTCTAACCAAGATTATATAGCAGTGTTGAGGGGATGCCATTCTGTGATTGGGTTATAAAAATTGTGACTTCAGTTTCCTAGCTGATTCTCTCTATTGCCTTCTCTGTCTGTGCTCTTTAATGAAGGGGTCATATTGGACTAAGTCACTAGCCAAGTAACTGAGAGCAGCTTCCAGTCAGCAGCCAGCAAGGAACTGAGGCCCTAGGTGCAACGACACTCAAGATACTGAACTCTGCCAACATATACATTAGTGAGTTTAAAAGCAGATCCTTTACCAATTGAGCTTTCAGATGAGAGGTCCCAGGCCCGGCTGGCATCTTGACTGCAGCCTTGTAAGTCAGCCTGAAATAGAAATCTCTCTCAGTTAAGCAGGGCCTAGATTTCTGATTCACAGAAACTGTGAGATGATAAATGTGTGTTGTTTAAAGCCACTAAATGTTGGGGGGTTAATCTGTTACACAGCAGTAGATAACTAATACACGTTCCTGAGGCAGGGACTATACCTTATTAGATTTCATGTATCCAGCAACTAACACAGTTCTTACAACACAGAAAGCAGCCATGGATACCAACTAAGTGGAAAGCTAATGAAAGAAGAAAGGATTAAACTAATTGATCTTTAAGATAATTTGAAACTTGAGATTCTATTATTATTTCATGTAAAACATAATTAAAATAAACTCTTCACCATGGTCCTATCCACTTTATCAGAATAAAAGATATTACAAGTAAAATAGCCTAAACTCAATAACAAAGATTTTTTTTCTCCTCCACTCCCCCAAGTTTATTGAAATATAATGTAGATACAAAAGATTCACCCATTATAAGTATGCCATTTGATAAATTTTTGAGGCTAGAAATATTCATGTAACTACCACCACAAACAAGATGTAAAGCATTTCCAACTAATGTGCCCCTTTGCAATCAAGCCTCTTTCCTAACTCCTTCAGGCAACTGTTTACTGATCAACTTTCTCTCATTATAGTTTTACATTTTCTAGAATCTCATACACAGAGATGTTTTTAAATGCTCAATGTATATTTCAAATGCACTAGGTGTAAAGATACAAGACCATATAAGTCAGCTGTAGCTGAATTTAATATTTTTGTTTTCATTCATAATTTTATATGTAAATCTCTTCAATAGATTCTCTTTACAAATAATATTATCTATAAGAAAAAGACTAAATATTTCCAATGGAATTTTTACTAACTGATCTTTAATAAATTGATCTGACCAAGAGGACAGTTTCTAAAATTCCTCAAAGATCCCCAGAATTTATCCAGAATTTTTCCCTCTGAACATTGAGAGAAAAATGAGAATACCTATTGTACTGTATTAAGCTATTCTGCAGTGACCATTTATAAGCATTTTTTTAATTTAACAGCTAAAAGAAGGTTGAGGCTATAGGTAAGCAGGAAAGGATTTTACATTTAGAGTTAGAATTCTCTGGATTTTCTACAACTTGGCTCTGTGAAATTGGTTCTTGCTGATTAAAGTTTCAACAGACACAATCAGGCTGCTTTTGAATGCCTGGTCTTTCTCGAAGTTGCAAGTAAAGAGACATGCAGTCATCTAATAAAAATGCTAAAGACATTTCCTTGAATGTAAGGGTTGATGGATGGATAAACAACAGTGAGACCTGCATAATGAAAGCAGTCACAAAACTCTACAGTATTAGGAGGAGATGCATCGGGGACTTTGAATTCCTGCAGTCTTTCATTTTAACAAATATTTACTAAATTCTCACAATGAGCAGGGTGCCACATTTGTTATATCAAATGTTTCCTCACTTACTGGGGGAAAATGACTAATAGTTACCAGCACAAATGCAGGAGTCAATTAAGTTAGAAAAGCCTTGATATGCCTACAGCATCAAAGCTCCATTTTACGTGGTAAGTATCTAAATAAATCTCAAAGAGTGCCACTAATGTCTGTCTCAACTTGTAGATGCCCTTTGGTAACCACTTACAGTTGAACGATCGCATTCAGAGGTAAACAGTACAGTAAACAGAACCGTCTGTTTGGGATCACACTAACCTAGATGCAAATTGAGTTTTGACTTTCACTAAATAAGTTTAGTGGCCATAGGAAAAATAACGTAACTCCTAGAGACAGTTTCTTCAGATGTAAATGAGTGCTTTATATATTACAAGATGTGAAGCAGGGTTTTTCTGTTACTTCAAACATTTCAGCTAAAGCCTCAATTGAGAACGATAAGAGGAAGAGATATGGGAACATATGTATATGTATAACTGATTCACTTTGCTATAAAGCAGAAACTAACACACCATTGTAAAGCAATTATACTCCAATAAAGATGTTAAAAAAAAAAAAGAGAGAACGATAAGAGAAAGGACTCTAAAGAGTAGCTGCTAGGCACCTCTCCTAGGGTTTCCTAACAAGCAGCAAAACTGGCTACAAACCTAGCCCTTCATCTGGATCATCAAATGCAGAATTTGGAGTGCATCTTGAGAGAAAGTCGTCAAGGCAATGAGATGTTATCCAAAGGAGCGGTTTCAGCTTATCTTCTGCCCTGCACACACACTCCACACACTTATCCTAGGGCGCCAGCTCCAAGAGATCTAAAAGTAGTGGGTGGGGCCGATCAGACCAGTGCCTCGATTCTGACCACAGGCTTGCTGAGCAGAAGTGTGCAGACAAATTTCTGCATGACCACTGTGATGAGAAGATTTTGGAACAGCTGGCTTGTGGTCCCTGGATTTTGGGGAAGCATTTGAGCATCGAAATGACTGACCCTTTCCCTCCTAGAGAATTCAGAAAGCAGAATGCTGGCTAGACGACAGCAGACAAGCAGACCTACATTCCATTACTTGTCAGGACAAGAATGCCTGCATCTCCTATAGGCTCGGTGCATCCCACTGAAAGTATTTTGCTATCCTTATAGGATCCTACAGAAAAGTATTTCCTGCCAAAGTAAGAGAAGGAGGTTATTGGATTGGTTACTGTGTGCTGGAGCTGGGTGATAGGTAAAATGCAAATGTCCATTGTCAGAGAGCTGAGGTCCAAAATAGTGGTGGTATGGGGGAGATAGCAGGGTTCTAAAGAGCCTACCAGTATACCCCACAAAGCAGACAGCTCCTGCCAGTAACGGAGATATCTATTACTGAGAGAGACTAAAAAAATCCCAGTCAGTTCACAAATTATTCTAAAATGCAGGGCTAGAGCTAGTGGCAGGCCTGAACTGAGGGGATGGGAGACATTTTGAATTTTATTTGAATTTAGGACAGCTTGAAAATTTTAATAACTGAAAATAAATTTCAGTTGTTGAAATTAAATTGTGTTTATAACTGACGGTCTGAAAAATTATGGCCTCTGCCTTACATGTATCAAATCACAGGGTCAAAGATGTGATAACCCGGTTGAAGACAAAAAGTAAAAGTGCTTTCTGCTTATATTGGCTTTGAGTTCAGACCACTGAATAAAATCATTACATAAGGATTATAGATAATACACATTAAATGCCTTCCATAGTACCTGACACACAGAAAATGAGTTTAATAAATGTGAGTTACTGTTAGTTTTATTCCCATGTCTCTGGCACTGTTAGTTACTTTACTTATATACATTACCTCTAATCCTCCCAATAAATCTACAAGGTAGCTATTGTTATATTTATTTTATAGATGAAAAGAAAGCAGAAACAAAAGTGAAAGAGGCAGTCATTACTCTGAGAAGCTAAATCTAAGGGAAGAAGAGTAGTACATTAACGGTGCTAATGGCTCAAATAGAGATTGTACAAGGTGGCATCAGAGGCCAACTCAGACCACACATAGGCTTTCCCAAAGGATCTGGTCCCTAAAATAGGAGTCAGTTATCCAGGTTAAAAAGAGGGACAACATTTCCAAATGATGGGCTCTACAAGAGGTCCAGGATGACCAAGGTACAGGAAGGGACGTAGCAAGAGGAGAACAGAGCTGCAGGATGGAGTGATATAATGAAATACCTGTAACCCTCCTTGGTCATTTACCCTGAAGACAGTGTGGAACTAAGGGATGAATTTAAGTAAGGTAGTGGTCACTGCTATGTAGGGATCTCTACACAGAACCCAGAAGTATGGTATTGCAGTCTGAGAGCCCCTAGTTGCTGAATCAGGCCAATCTGTGAGTTCTCTGACCTCATAGTATCCCTCATCTGTAAAGCCCGTTAATGTCCTTGTCTTTAAATGGAGTAAAGATAACATCTACTTCATGGGACTATACTGAAATGCTGAATTACAAAATGCTACATAAGTCTTATGAGCACGAACACTGAAAATACCAGTCAACTCTCCCCAATTTTTCTTAAAATGAACAGTTAATTATATTACCAGTAATTAAATTTCTCCTCTGCATGTTGATACGTGTTATGGATCAAACAAATTTCTAAAAACTCATTACTTATACTAGTCTAAAAACATTCAGCTGGATTCTTTAAATTTCTGCTTGCACTATACATTCTAACAAAGGCAAACATAGAAAAATATGGCAGGAAAGTCAGGACAGCTAAGGGCAAAAGCTAACTATGGAGGCTTCACTTGAAGTTCCCAGAGTGGCAATAGTAATTACAGGTTTGGAGCTTGTGGCAATTATAGCAAATTCTCAAGTGCAGTGCTTCTCCTTCCTCCATAAATCTGCAGTGACTTGGTGACCTAATCCAAGTATCAAAGAAACCCCAACTCTGACAGGATGCCCTCTTCCCTAAGTGGATGTTTGCATTTCTCTGTATAAGTGCCACAAAAAGAGAGAGAGAGGGAGAGACAGTTAAAGTTATCAGGGTGAAATATAATGAGGGCATCTTATGAGGCAGCAGAATGATATAGTGGGAAGAATATGGCAGTTTTTCCTACAATCAGCTCCTCACTACAGCCTCCTAGAAGCGTGGTGTAACTGGCTAACAGACTTAGATCAGAAGGGTGAATGGTCAAGCTCAGGGCCAGCCACAGACCAGCTTACCAGGTGCAGTGTGTGGGATGTCTGAGATTGATCTAACACCAAAAGCTGGCCCTGACACCTCCGGCACCTTTCCTAGGTGCAGCTGGGAAAGCCACAATGCAGAGGCCAAGGGGCTTCATATACCTAGGACAGTTTCATCAGGTTCTGATACAAAGAGAGTCAGCCTTGAGAAGAGGGCCTGTAAAAGATTCTAGGGAAGAGGTGTCAAGGAATAAAAATACAGGTTATGCAATGATCCAGAACAATGGGGCTATTCCTCCCAAGACCTAGGAAGAAGCCCTTCAGAATTGAGGACTGAGAGTAGATGCAGGGGAATCACAGTCCCTGTCATTTTCATTCTAAAATGATCTTTAGATGAAGTAAGAATAATACCAAAGTTTCATTTTTATTGTAACTTTTCTCACATGATTAGATGGTTTTTAAGAATTTCTTTAAAAATAACAGTACATACCTGAAATTTGGCTTATCCAAAAATCCATTTATATGTCTCTTAGAAATTGATTAAATTTAACTTCTTGCATTTAGTATTCCAACCAGCAATGTTTTCTTTTTTTTTTTTTTATCTTTTAAGAGGTTTGGAACATAAAATTAGCCCAGTATTGTAACAACAAAATTGACTCAATTTTTTCCAAAAATGGCAATATTAACATATGTCAATGGAGCATTTGATTACTCATATGCATGTAAAATGCTCTAATATATACTGTACATCTAAAGAATTTGAACTATTTGTTTTACTTTTCTGGATTTGGGGGGCAGAAAGAGATGATAATCATAAAACCTGTGTTTACCAAAGGGATTATGCCACTCTTGTTGTCATCATTATGTCAATGGCCAAAACAAACACTATAAGCATTGTCTCAGTACAAATTTGATAGAGGGTTGGAGGAGAGTTAAGAAAAATTAGAACTTTCTTTGACACAACAGCTTTTGGGTCTGGTCGTTACCAAGCCCCAGTTCCAAGCTGCTCTAAATGATGAGGCTGACGGTGCCATGTTCTTACAAGACCTTCAATGTCTGGTTTGATTCCTAGGACAGACTGGTACAAGTAGGTAGAGCCCATGGGTAGTGCTTATCCTAGAATTAAAATGCACAGAATGGGAAAAGATGAAGTTATAGAATGAAAGAGATAGGAAAAAACTCTCACAAGTATAATGGTCCTTGAAATGCGTATTAGTCTTCATCCAGAGTTCAAAGAATATTTATTATGGAAACAATATTATGCTTTCATGAAAATGCATTTGTCGTTGATTAAAATAGGGTCCTATGATAAAAATCTGTGGGACATACTCTACAGGAATTAGAAGAGTGACATGATAGATGAAAATTGAAAATTGTTTCAGGTTCATATAGAGGGCACTGTATAATCATAATTATGAGAGCTTGCATTTGTAAAGGATTTTAGTTTTCAAAGTGCTTTCATGCCCATCATCTCTGATGATCTTTACAACAACTCTGTGAGCTAGGTAGGGCAAGAATTACCATCTCCATTTTAAAGGAAGGGAAATTTTATATCTTTCTCAAATAAGCAATTTTGTATTTAGAATGATTGTACAACATTTCACTCTTCTTGATAACTGCACTAGCCTACTGAAAGCACTTACCCATTTATAAAATAAATTTTAAAAATGATAGTGAAAACTAAATAAAATTTATAAGATGAAAATGTTCTAGAAGAAACAGACACAATTAAAGAGAATAAAATAGTGTGAATATGTATGCAGGTAGGTGGGCTTGGGAAATTATTTTGTATAATATAGTTTAAGTAGTTTCTTTTTTTTTTTTTGGCGGTACATGGGCCTCTCACTGTTGTGGCCTGTCCCATAGCAGAGCACAGGCTTCAGACATGCAGGCTCAGCGGCCATGGCTCACGGGCCCAGCCGCTCCGCGGCATGTGGGATCTTCCCAGACCAGGGCACGAACCTGTGTCCCCTGCATCGGCAGGCGGACTCTCAACCACTGTGCCACCAGGGAAGCCCATAAGTAGTTTCGTTATTTTTTGGGGACATTTCCATGTAACTATCTGGATACCGTCTCAAATTTCACGTGTCAAAACTTCACCTTCATCTCTCAATTTTCCTAACTACAGAAGCCCAGTGAATTTCTTTACCCAAATTGGACAGCTTGGTTCACCTCTTTTTCATTTACTTATCTGAAGTCAATCACCCCATCTTTTTCTTCTTTTACTTCCTGCTGTCTCTAACTAAATCCCAGGTCTTCACTCACTGAATTTCACACTGTACTTCAGTTTATCTGATTTATGATTTTACCTTAGTTACTGCAATATACCATCAGCTTATTCTTTCTCTACAAATATTCATTAGATCCCTATATTTTTTTCTCTCTAAGGTAAAAAGTACTTTACCTGCCTTTCAGAATCCTTTATTATCAAGTTACAAATACTACCGATTTCCACACACTCTTTTCTTTCTTTAATGAGACCTGGGTCTTCTTGCCCCTCCAATGCTTTATGATTTTTCCTTCCACAAGCCTTCAATGTCTTGCTCCATTCATGCCAAAACCAAAGTTCCTCTGTTTCTTGCACATATTTCTTCTCTTATGCTTCATTCTGCTATTACTTCCATGACCTAGTTCTCTGTAGAAGGCCCTCATTAATGAATACCTACATGATTTATACTTTATGAAATTCAAGTAGGATCTTAATTATATAATGTCTTATACTGATCCATATTCATTAATCTGTATCTCCAGTTATGCTGAAGGCCTTTGACAGGAGGCAACATGTTTTAATATTCTTCTGATGCCCTAGGGACCAAGCAGTGATAAAGACATAGGGGTGGCTCATTTTTAATTAATAACTATATTCAAAAGCATAGAAAAAAAAGTTTGAAAATAAATGCATTCATTCATGCTAACCATTCATTATGTTAAGTGCTGAGAATATAATGGCAAATGAGAAAGACCTGCTGCCACCCTCACTGAGCTTGTGGTCTCCCACCATGGAGAAACCAAATAAACACCCTCCATGGTGAGTGCTAACTGCCTAACATCATGTAAAGTCACAAAGAAAAATAAGAGAGGAGAGTTGATCAGTATTCATTACAAAAGAAGCTCACAAATGAAATAACACCTTTTGGCTTTATGAAGCTTAAATGGTTGACGAGTATTGCTATTTTCCATATGGCAGCACAGGGACCATAAATGGTTCTACATTACATGAAATATGAAGATCAGTGAAATGCTTGGCATTTCAAGTTGGAAGCTAGAAGGAAAATGATTTATAATTCAATAGTATATATTTTTATATTCATCAAACACTGTATGCTTAACGTCATTTAATTTTTAAATAAAAATGAATAATTAAAAGTACCCTAAGAAGCATATAAAATAGCTTGAAGAACTTTAAAATTTTGGTTATTCATTAACAGAGCAGATAAATTATGTTAATCTCCACCAATTCTTTAAATTTTTACAGTAATATTGAATTTAACTTGCAAATGTTTGATAATCTAAGCCATCAGAGAACAATCTGGTAAGCTGATGCATTTTCTTTATGCATCAGTATGCATTATGTACAGATTTTTGTAGGCTTAATTAGCAATGTTAAACCATGGGAAAAAATTAAAGACAACCTTAAGAATAACTATTTCAAAAGAGATATGTTAGTCATATTTCAGAAAAAAAAAAAAAACTTGACTGCAGTAATTTTTTATCCTTAAGCTGGTTTAATGTTGAAAAAGAACATATATTTAATTCCCATCCCAAATGTAAGTATTTTAACCAGCAGATGTTCACTTTTTGACATTCTCCTGTATGATATGCTCAATCATTACAGAGACAAAAGAGAGAAAATACCTCTAATGCAAAAAAATTAATTTTTGATGATATTAATTTGACCATATAATTTATTTATAATTTAGAGGCATTCAAAAACCACATTAGACAGAATTTCCAATCATCAGTGAAACTTATGCAATCAACAAACCTTTAATGTTTCAAAAGATGCTTTTAGTTTTTTTCCTCTGTACAAATTCATTAATATTTAGAGGGGAGACAGTAAGGAAAAAAGCTACAGCAATAATGATCAAGTATATAGAAAGAAAATCAAAGAAAAACAGTGTCACAGAAACTAATGAAGACAGCTATATCAAGACGACAGCAGGCCATGTTAGATGCATCAAGAAGATTCAACTGAATGAAGGGTGAAAACAGGTTAATTGACTTAGTAATTAGGTCACAGATAAACTTAGTGCAGTTTGAGAACAATGGGGGGTGGGGGAGCCGAGGTCCTGAGCACCAAGCCTTTTCTATCCCTCCAATATACCTGATTTCAGGGAATTCCCCGGCAGTCCAGCAGTTGGGACTCCATGCTTTCACTGCCAAGGGCCCAGGTTCAATCCCTGATGAGGGAACTAAGATCCCATAAGGCACACACTGGGGCAAAACAAAAGAACAAACAAACAAACAAAATCTGATGTCAAATAAAGAAAAGGGTAGACCATCTCGGGTATAAATGCAGATCGAAGGAATTGCAGGGAACAGGTGCATAAGCACCTTTGGAAGCAGAGAATATGGAAGTAGTAGAAAAGAAGAAGCTGTACATCAGAAATGAAATAGCATAAGTTACTGAAGAAGATGGAAAGATGGTGAAACAGAGAGAATGGGGAAGAGTGAGTGTTAAGGACACCTTTTACTTTAAAGGAGTGTTGAGAGAAGAGACGCACATGTAAATTTTCAAGTGCAGAAGGGGATGAGGACAAGGTCAAACACTGAGAAATGGGGGACCTGAAACAAGGTAAAAAAAAAAAAAATCATACCAACAAATACATTGGTAATTGTTGAAATGGGAATATAAAAAGAGGATAAAGTAATATTGTCACCAGAATACAATTCAACACAAGAATATCTACTAAAGTAACATTTAATTTAATAGGTTAAAAAAGGAAAACCATGTACCAATCTCAATAAAAGGAAAAAAAACACTGAAAAAAATTGTCTATTGAATAAAAGTATGCTTAGAAAAAAAGTTAAACCCCTTATATTGATAAAGAATAGCTATCAAAAATGAAAAGTAAACAGTACTTAATGGAAGCATTTTAAAATATTCACATAAAATTAGGAATATAATAAAGAACCATCTGTCTAAACTTCTATTAATATTAAAACTGGTAAGGAAAAGATAAAACTATATTTGTAAAGTTTGAGGACTAAGGAAACTGCTGCAAAGATGCTGGGTGTTATAGCAGTCTACAAAATTAATAGCATGCCTTTATACCAGAAATAACTGATTTGAAAAAATAAGTGGGTAGATAAAACACCCTTTTACAATAGCAACAAAATAATAATGTACCCAGAAATGTCCAACAAAATAGGTGTGAGCTGTTCTTTGGACATTCACAAAATATTGCTGAGAGACTTTAGCAGACCAGGAAAATAAACAGCATGAGATTGTTTGTTGTTGGATGGAGGACACTCATTGCAAATATGCCCTTTGTCTCTGAATTTAACTATAAATTTACATCAATTTCAATCAAAATCTTAGCAAAGTTTCCCACAGAATTAGAGAAACTGACCCTAAAGTTTATAAAAACCTGCCAAGAAGTGACATTTTTCAATTTTGAAGAAAAGAACAAAGTTAGGGCTCATTCCCTACCAGATACCAAGATTAATTTTAAAACTGTGGCAATAAATAAATAAACATGGTGTAATTTTAAAACTGTGGCAATAAATAAATAAACATGGTGTATTGAGTTATATAGGGATGGACAAATAGAACACTGGAATAGATTGGAATCCATAGATAGATAGATAGGTAGATAGATGATAAGATAGATAAATAAATATTTAGAGAGAGAAATACTGTTTGAAAGTGGTGGTATTACAATTCAATGTGGAGAGAAACACCTTTTTAATAAATGGTTCCTTAACAAGAAGTTATCTCCATGGAAAATAGTAAAGTTAGATCCTGACTACACCTCCTATGGGTACACACATATAACAAATCATTGTGGATTAAAGACTTAGGAATAAATAGTAAAGCTTTAAAATTATGTAAAATGTTATAGGAGAATGTGACTTTAGTGAAGAAGGATGCTTAAACACTCTCATTGAGAATAGAGGGGGCATGCTCACGGCTGTACATTGGGTTTTCGCTTTCTTTTTGGTGATTTCCCTTTACCACCTGATTGCTGGGAGTTTTCCTGGCTTCTCTGTTCCTGATATGACTGTTAGAATCGGGAGGGAGGGCATTTTTGTTTGGTTGTTTGTTTGTTTTTGTTGATTTGGCCTAACCTTCACTTGGTGGCATTGGTGGACTTTCTAAGGTCAACCACGTCCTCCAACAGCTCCTTCCAAAGCTGCCCAGCCCTCAGCTTCTGTAGGGGGACACCTCATGCTCAGTCATGGAGGACTTGATACAAGTACACTGCTGCTGAATGCATATATCATTCCATATACTGCAAAGCAGGTAGAAACTTCTGCATCCTGCCAGGCAAATCTGGGATGGCTACTTTTGACCCTCTCTTCTCTTAAGCATTTTGTGATACCACTTTCCTACTTTGCTTGGGTCGCCACCATTGACGCTGGTCTACCCCAGGCAGCTGCAGTCTTCTCCCAAGTTTATGATGGGAGACCCAAGCACCTGCTGCCTTTCCCTCTCCACTTCTAGGATTTTAAACAGGAAATACATGTAACTTGGCTGCTTGCTTCTCTTTACTTGCACTCTAAAGCAGCAAAAGGAACAAGCTTTCCTATTTTTCTTCCCATGTGATCTAAATTTATCTTACATCATCTGGTCCTCATTCTTAGTGGTAGGAAGCCTCACAGTCCTGTGAACTCAGATGTAAAGATTATCTTCTCCATAACATGAAAATAACTCTCCAGTGAAGGTCCACCAGGGGTGGTTCTTGATGTAAACCTATGGGCAACCAGGGACTACAGATTACCAAGGAAGAAAATACATCGGTTTATATCTCAGAAATATTATGCTTCGTAAGTATTTTACAGAAAGAAATTACAGGGCTCAAAACAGATTGGATGTGAGGAGGGAGGAAGTCTGAAATAGACATCATTCGTCCCACTTTGCAGATAAATAAACCAAAGCTTTAGAGGAATTAAGTAACCTGCACAACATCAAATGAAGCAAAGCCAGAATTCTAACCTAAGTGCATATTCTTTCTACAGTAATAAATTATCTGGGACTTCACTGGCAGTCCAGTGGTTAAGACTCGGCGCTCATAATGAAGGGGACTTAATTCCTGGTCAGGGAAGGTGTGCTGCAAGGTGTGGCCAAAAAAACCCCACAAAACAAAAATAAATAAACAAATAAATAAATATATACATACATACATAAACGTCTTCTTATTAAAAAAAAGAAAATTAAGCATCTAATCTTTCAAGAAACATGTAGACTACCAGCACTAAAATTTCATATCATATGATGGAGTAATGGATAAAACACAATTCACTAAACATGCTGTGAAATCAAGTCATTCATAAAAATTCTCAATGTAAACCTTCTAGCATTAATCAACCAGTTTTAAAGCAATTAAAGGCATATTTTCATATATCTTTAAGGAGAGTACACTGTAGATGAAAATCTTTTAATTAATAAGCTGGCACCTGTGGAAAGTTTTTAAATTGTCATTAAATTTATTTCAAGTTGTGTTCATTACTAAAGCTGATATCAGGAATATATATAAATACACTGTCAGAGTAGTATGAATGCTGGGAGGTATTACTCTTTTATTGACAAGCACTTGAATGTACGCACTAACAACTCTTGACCTTCCTGTATGTGAATGAAAGTTGTACAATCAGTCAAAGTGACATAAAGCACTGTTTTTAAACCAGTGAAAAACACTTTAGTCCTAATTTGATCACCCTTCTCACCACTGTTATTATCGATAATTATTACAATTAAATCATCATTAACTTATCCATCAGAGGATTACAAAAATTGTTAAGTATCTTCCCAATACCTCCGTCAGTGAGATTTCCCAGGGAGGCAGTTAGAATTTTGTTTCTTTTATAATGTACTGATCAAATGTCAATTTCCATATTCCAGACTGAAGCCTGATCTAAATGAGAAAGTGATTTGGGACATATCCACAGAACATGGAGCTAAGTCTGAGAAAACAGGCAGCAATCGATAGCAGAATAGGTACTGAGAGAACAGGCAGTTTCCAAGGGCAAAACTGAATTTGAAACGCAAGTTCACAGACCACCAGCAGTTCAATGTATAGGGGCAAACAATAGAGATCCAGAACTAGTACATCTGATCTCTCATGTGGTGAGCACTCAATAAATAGTTTCCTATTTTCATGCTATGAGTTTACCTGAAGCAATAAACTATGAGACCAAATTATCACAGGCCATATTACAGCAAACTCAAAGCAGGGTAAGGAGATTTATTTTCTTCTAGAGAGCAGTGAAAAGAGCCAAATGAAGTGCCTCAAGGACAGAAGTTACCATCTCAACATGGCATATCAGTTAGATCTTGTGGGAAACACACGATAATCATAATTCTAGACTCTGCTCTGTATTCTAAAAAGCTATCATTTATGATTAATGCATTTTGCCCATTTTATAAATAAATAACTCAGCCACAACCATAGTGAGATTTTATGAAGGCCAATTCTCCAGTCTCCCAAACTCATCTGTTGTTCTTAGAAGGATGCTGGTGTCTATGCAATTGAATTTTAAATATACATATATTATATCTTCTTAGATGTCTACAAAGACATGAAATATCATTCCCTTGGAGGTAAAACTATTATGTGAAAATCTATTTTTAACTATACTTGTTTCAGGATAATTAAAAACACACAGAATTTCTCCAAGCAAGAAATTCTCAAAGTAATGTGTTCTAAAAAGAGATTACTGTATTAAACATTATTTTAAAAGCACCACGTGGGTAGCGTCATTCAGTTAATAATCTTATTGCTTTATTAAATTCTTTAAATAAATCATGGAAAAATATTCATTCACCATTCTCACATTTTATTATTTTCTCTTCAAAGGGTGTACACTGAAGACTTGTTTTAGTCCACCAGGTTGCAAGATTAGAAAATGAAAATCACTAGTCTTTTTGAAGCCTTGATGGATGGCAGTCACATTGCTTAATCAGCCAGGATTCTGGTACATTGACCATTACAAAGTAGTGGATATGTTTTGGCCAAAGACTTCACATTTCACTCTTACACATTTCCAGTCCTTTGTTGAATGACATTATGTTTATAAATTATTTATATCTACTTCAGCAAATTAAGTTGAATGTTCTTACAAAGAGTGGCATTGACATATATACACTACCAAATGTAAAATAGATAGCTAGTGGGAAGCAGCCGCATAGCACAGGGAGATCAGCTCGGTGCTTCCTGACCACCTAGAGGGGTGGGATAGGGAGGGTGGGAGGGAGAGGCAAGAGGGAGGGGATATGGGGATATATGTATACATATAGCTGATTCACTTTGTTATACAGCAGCAACTAACACAACAAAGTAAAACAATTATACTCCAATTAAGATGTTAAAAAAATCATTAGAATTGAGTTTTTAGTAAAGCATGTGGCATATATTTGCATACCACCATTGCACAATTAACACCCCTGCCTGTGCTCAATTTTCACAAAAATGTGATCAAGTAATTCTCTGTATAGCTTCCTGTTACCAGCTTTAGTGTATTCTATAAAATAGCTTTAGGTCTTTGAATCTGTGAGGCTCAAAATTCCACTGAATTATGCATAAAATGCCTACTTCACTCTTTCATTCAAGAGGTATTTGTTAAATATCACTATGTGCTCTCTTCCAGACTGCAAATAGTAAATTTATGGTATAAACTTTAAGAATCTCACAATGGTAAAGAATCATATGGTTGAGATCTGGCTCACAGTGGAAGCTCGGACAAATTGTATCCACTGTGGTATCTGGCTATTGTATGTGGGCTGCAGTCAAGATTCTGGATGACAGGGCATGAGGGTGATTTGGGCTTGAAAATGTTCAGAAATCAAAGGAATCCTGGTGGTTAGAACCACACTCAAGATGACCTCACAAAGACTGTGTTTTTAAACTGCTCTTGGCTCCTTTGCTCCCATGCCCACTACCCTATTGGAACCAAGAGGGTGCTGTTGCTGCTGCCACTTGCAGATTAGGTTTTAAACTATCCCTGTTTTTTAATGATACATCCAGACTAAATACACACCAGGAGGATGCTTATGATTGGCTGAGTGTAGCCCAATGTCTGCCACTCACCTGCCAGAGTTCTCAGAAGGCAAATACCTGGTCTTCCTTTTTCCCTAGTGATAGATAACAGTCAGAAATGTTCACAAAAATGTGCCCAGGGACAGTTTTTGTTGTTGTGGATACTGGACATCCTCCATTAGCAGCCAGCAGGTACCATGTCTCCACTGTTATCTCTCTTCCTCTATATCTTGAAATCTCTAGCATGGTTTACATATAAATTACTTCAGTTGCTGCCAAGCACTTTAAATACTTCTTGGTTTTTATTTTCTTTTCAGATTTTTATGTTTTAAAAATTCATGCAGACGACTTAATGCTCTGGCCAGGCTATTCTACTGCTAATCAGAACTGTTAAGTGTCTTATAAGCTGGCTGCAGGCAGTGTCATTATCACCTTCCACAACACTGAATTCTCACTGTGCTTCCTGAATTCATCAGAATTAAAGTTTACCAACTTTACTTTTTTTTCAAGAACATTGTTCATTAAGGCAGACATCTTCAAAGGGTTTACCTTTATGAACAGTTCTCCAACTTGCTGAAGAATCTAAAGTTTTTCTCATCTTTAATGATGCTTTTGTATTCAAAACGTGTTTATGGTATGGTTTCCTATTCATCTTGATTCAGGGTATTTTTAATGCTGTTTCTGTCTGAAGAAGCATCCTCCTGTAAGCCTTGCTTTTCCTCTTGCAGGCTGGCTGAGGACAGTAGAGCAGCCAACACACAAAACTGCTGTTCGTGCACGGCTAAAGACAGTGGTGATTTTATAGCATCCTAGGCATTTCACATTCATGAAGTAGGAATTGGGGCTCTGCATCAGGCACTTCTTGTGTTTCCTCTTCTATCTTGCAGAGGGATGAAGGAGATCCTTTGCAAGAGGCATCTTCTCATGGGGAAGTCATCATCACAGAAAGTC
Organism: Phocoena phocoena; assembly: GCF_963924675.1. Classification (NCBI taxonomy): domain Eukaryota; kingdom Metazoa; phylum Chordata; class Mammalia; order Artiodactyla; family Phocoenidae; genus Phocoena; species Phocoena phocoena. The sequence goes on along the minus strand of NC_089235.1, from coordinate 27,713,223 downwards.
TAATAATTTTTTAATGAAATGTAGCCAGGCTACATTTCAGAATGTAGCCTCCTAAGGACTTTGGATTTTAGTGTCCAGTAAATTCACTTAAATAAGTTGTCAAAAGTTTCCCCTATATACATATGAATGATTACTATAAATTTGTTTTCCATTTTTCCAGAATTTGAGTTCCAGACGTCTTACATTGCTCTCCTTTATGATTATGACAGTTGCAGTTATAATCACAAAAAATGTAATATAGAAATATAATAAGGAAGTAGTAAGTTTTGAACAGTTTTGTTGTTTTTCGTTTGTTGGAAAGAAAGAGGGGTATTAAATGCCACTAAATATTTCCACTAAAAATCTCTAAACATCTCCCTCCTAGGATATTGCCCACAGATATGTTTCATGGTGAAGAGAAAAATAGTGTCAATGACTGTTATCACAAAATATTTTAACCAGATAATATTAAATACATTAATGTGTTTAGTCCAGCTCCTGGCATGTAATAAACTGAATAAATGGGAATTGAAGAGGTTTCCTTTAACAGGGGAATAGAAGACAGTAGAAATAGAGATTCTGGGAAATTTTAAGAAACTAAACATGGGCTTCCCTGGTGGCGCAGTGGTTGAGAGTCCGCCTGCCGATGCCGGGGACACGGGTTCATGCCCCGGTCCGGGAAGATCCCACATGCCGCGGAGCGGCTGGACCCGTGAGCCATGGCCGCTGAGCCTGCGCGTCTGGAGCCTGTGCTCCACAATGGGAGAGGCCACAGCAGTGAGAGGCCGGCGTACCACAAAAAAAAAAGAAACAAAGAAACTAAACATAATGCAAAATCAGTGGGTTTCCGTGAGGAGGCATGAGAGAAACGGATTATGAGGAAAAGGAGTAGCATTCTATTCTATTCAATCTCTATTCTCAACATCACAGACCAGGTTGTGTTTGCCTAATAATTTAATTTTTCAGTAGTAGCACTCTTTGAGGATATTTTACCCAGAAATAATAATCTTATTAGTAAGACTCTTTTTCTCTCCTTTCTCTGAAACAAGGCATTTCTGCAACCTCTGATAATCTGAGACTTTGTTTTATAACCTCTGATAATCTGATAACCTACTGACCCCAGAGCAACCCTAAGCTCCTAATTCCCACGAAGTGACTAAAAGGTACTGCCCTCATCCTGCTGCCAGGCTTCTGCCACTTTGCTCCTTCACAAATGTTGAAAATATTTCTGACCACTTACCCAACGGTAGCTTGTGTAATTTTTCAAGTCCTAATACATGGAGCTAGCCACCACCATCTAGCAGTACTGAAGAGTCTACACTGATAATCACTTGTAGCACACCTACTTTTTCGAAGCTGGGAACTTGCGTTGGTTTCCTTTGTTCCTACTTCTGTCCCTTACCACGCTAAAATACTAATTTTACTGAACAAATCATATGGCTTGCCATTTACACAATTCATGGGCAATATACACTGAAACACAAAACATCACTTTATGCATGTATGGATGTGTGTGGTGGGCCGGTGTGTGTGTGTATAACTTCCTGTGTTAGTTCTAACTACTCTGAAAACATCTTTAATTTACATGAAAATAATAACTTCTTATTCTTGAAAATCTAATTATTTCAGCAGATGATTCAGAAGGTTAGGTAATTCATCTTAGTCTTCTCAAAAGGTAATTAGGTAATTATCTTAGTCTTACCCCAATTTTTACACCTAACCAAGTTAAATCAGATTATTTCAGCTATACACAGTGAAACTGAATACTCATTGTCTTTTAAAACTTAATTCTTCAATGCCCACTGGGAGAAATACTGAGTCATTCCTTAGCAAAACAATATAAACACATACACTTGAAAATAAAATGATGACAAAGACCACTATTATTCAAAACTTTCAGGGTTTTGTAAAGCATCACTGTTGGAACTTTTTGTGCCCCATTGCTGTTAATGAAATTTGAAATTGATGGAATTAGAATGAAGAAAGGACAAATAAGACTCCCTGCTGAAATCATAGCTTGTGTTGAATGTTCAGTATCTGAATGTCTCTAATTCCTTCTGTTTTGAAATTGTGCCACCAAAATGATGTTCTATTTTAATCCATTATATTAACTGATTGAATGCTTAAATAGTTTTCTTTGGGAAGAAAAGGATTCATTGGAATTTTTTAATGGTTTGCTATAGGCTAATGTATTTTAATAGGAGAGCACTTTCTTATAACTATTTAAACTAAAGCATGTGAGAGATTAATATTTTCTATTCACTAGTGTCATTTGTTTACCTTGTTCTTTTAGAATATGAAACTCAGCTAGCTGATTTGCAGTGTTAAAAGGTTCTAAATAAATATACTCCTGACTTAAGAACATCTACATTAACATGCTTGAGTGAAAGTAAAACTAGTGATTAAAGGAGAAAGGAATTCTCCTGGAAATGTTTCTATAACCTACTATCCCGCTGACCTTCCCCAGTTCCCTTCATCTACCACTTAAATCTTGATCAGAAGATCTGTAGGAAATGACTGAACTGGACAGAAAGGTGTCTTCACAGTCAGAGAAGACAAACAACATGCAGAACCCAGAACTCCAATCAGGAGCCTTTACTGACAGAGAGTTGGGACACAGTCCCCTACAGAGGCTGCTCTCTTTTCCTTTGGCCTCCATCGATTAATTATTTTCCAAGAAAAAAGTTTTGTCCATCACAACTGTTAAGTCTGATACCCCTTAAACTTAAGTCTAGATTTTATTGGATTCCAAGATGACAGTGTGGCTGCAGTTCACGGAATAACCCGTGCGCTCCGCTCTCCATTTCTCAGCACCAGGAGCCCTCCTGTGCATCAGTAGAGTCACTGACTCTTTCTGTACAAAAGGCTGTGCACAGAAGTAGTGTGTGTCAATCCTGACACAAGCATTTCAGAGCATGCGCTTGATCCCTCAGTCCTCTCCTCCTCTTCACAGTGACCAGGAGGCCACCTTCCCCAGATGGTGCAAGTAAAAGATGGTGGAACCTCTGTCAGCCTGGCCCATGGGTGACCACATGAAGCAGAGCTCTCTGCAAACTGGCTTAGAGGTACAGTAAACATGAAACAAACTTCTGCTGTGTTAAGCAAAGGAGATTTCTGGGTTAAGTTGCTGCCACAGCATTACCTCTGATTAAACAGGCTTGCCCTTTAGAGATGAAGGTATTAATGGGCACCTGGGTTACTCTGCAGGACTCAAGACAAATGGAAAGGCTCAAATATCAAAATAAACATCTGCAGCTCAACAAAGATATTTCCATTCTTGGTTAGGGGTCTTTCAGATGAAAATAATTAAAACCCAGCTCAAACTACTAAAGGTAAATGAATGTACACTGGTTTGTTAAAGCCATGGGAACCACAAAACTGTTGGAAAGGAGAGGGTTGCAAATGGGATGCTTCAGGAACAAGAATCAGAGACTGCAACGTTGACAGGACACTCTCCACTTCTCACCCTTGTATCTCCATATAGGGTCCCTTAATTTTCTCTCTGTGCGGCCAAACTTTTCCCGCAAGCCAAGAAACAGGGTTCCTGACGGTTCTCAAACCTCTGCCACCAGAGAGAAAGTGACAGATGCACTCATGTCTTTTTGCTGTAATGTAAGAGTCCCAAGGAAAAATATGATTTTCATAGCTGGAGGTAAATGTCCCCAGGTGGGCTAAGCAACTGTGTTCAGCAAGGGATGTGGTCTGTAGATGCCATTAAGCTTCAATGCAGAACATCTAGTTGGAACAGAAGCAAATCCAAAAACTGTTTCTAAAAAGAGGGCCTTTCTGGTCAGACAAAGCATAGACATGTTCAAAATCCATTATGCACATAAATAAAATCCAAAAATCTCTTAAAACTAAAGGTTTTGTTTTCTGATTCATTTGATGGCAAAACTTGACCTGATCTGAACTAATTTGGCAAACTAGGCATGAACTTGACGTGAAGCTGTTGAAATTTGTTTTTTTTTTCTTTTTTTAAACATCAGGGTTTTATTTTCTGAACACAATATTCTGCTTTTCTTTTATTAATAGTATTTTGATTTTATTTAAGTATAATACATGCACATGGTAAAAATTCAACTGCAATGTTTATTTGTGAATAGTAAATACATTTCAACATAGAAATATTTGAATGTAGAAATATTTGTAGAATATTTGAGTATGGGTTGCTGTCCAAATCCTTCTGGGGGTGTTGTATGAAACATGGTATATGCATTATATTACTTTTCAGATTATAAATTCAAAAACATGCCTCTAAGGTTTTTAGATAAGAGACTTACATCAGGAATTATAATAGTACAAATATAAATATCCATAGAATAAATTATGTTATCATAATTTAAGAACACACATGTAATAGACACAGAGATCTATCTACCTATATCTATAATTCTCTTTGAGAGAGAGAGTGAGAGAGCACATATCCAAATAGATACATGGACATTTGTGTTTCTTACACATTTAACTTTCCATTGTCAGCTACACATTCTTAACAGGAGAGTTAAATATGTCAAGAAACATCAACTCAATACTACTTATGCACACAGTGCGAGTTTGTAACTTGCTGAAGTAAGGAGTGGTATGATGGAATCACATAGATTCAGAGATGAAAGTAATCTTAGAAATCATTTAGGACACTCCCTCATTGTCATATGAGAACATTGGAAAGGGGGAGAAAAAGTGACTTCCTAAGCACAGAGTTGGTGATAGTGAGGTTCTACAATCTTTTTTTTTAAAATTTTAATCAATGAAACACAGCTTTTTAAAAATTCTAGTCCACTGAGGTTTAAGCCCTTTCAATATTACATATTTGCTTAGATACCTTAACTAAATTATGAGCAAAAGGATAGGGAAAAATTATAGTGATACTGAAGTGGTCTTAGATAAAAGGTGCTATAAAAGTGTTATTTATTATCAAAAGAAGTATGGGAGAGCCTGTTATGTCTCAAGGCAAAATTTGCTAAAATAAAAATATTCTGAAAAATACTTGAGCTCTTCTATGATGATTCTAACCTTTGGATTTGTTAAGGCATCTGAAAAGTAGTAATTTTTTTCTTACAGATATAAACTATATTGAAAGATATGAAAAATTATGAAATATATAATGGTATATTATATGAGGTACATTTCTTTCCAATCACTATGTAGCTGGCTTTGTTTTCAAGAGAATTTCTGTAAAGTGTTTTTCCCCAAACTCCACAATATAGTTTACCCCACTTTCTGTTGTAAATAACCTGAAAGATTGCTATGTTTTGTCACAGACTCTATTTCCTGCTCCTCCCAAAAGCTCTCATCCTTTTCATCACTCTTGTGAAAATTTGCTTTAAAAGTAATAACATCTAGCTGTCATTATGGTGTTCATGGAAGTGGTGAGTTGTATACATCATGCAGGTAAAGGGCTGACTAGCCCCCAAGTTACTCATCTCTGATATCACTAGTTATCAAATAGTGTAAACATTTTCTTTACCAGTACTCTATCATTTCACCCCCAGTGGTCCAGATTCTCACTGATTGTTGTTGTTTGCACAGTGTGCTTGCATTATCTTTCTAAGTGAACTTAAAACCTATGCTGCTTTAAGGTAGACATTATGGATATCCCATCTTCATTTTGCAGGTTTGAAAATTATATCCAAGGGCTTTCCTGGTGGTCCAGTTGTTCAGAATCCACCTTCCAATGCAGGGGGTGCGGGTTCAATCCCTGGTCAGGGAATTAAGATCCCACGTGCCGCGGGGCAACTAAGCCCATGCACCGCAACTACTGAGCCTGTGCACTCTGGAGCCCATGCGCCACAACTAGATACAAGCAAGCACTCCGCAACTAGAGAAGCCCATACGCCACAATGAAAGATCCCGCAGGCCGCAACTAAGACCCAATGCAGCCAAATAAATTAATTGATTAATTTAAAAAAAAGAAAATTATATCCAGAGAAGTTGAATCATGTGCCCTCTTAGATCACACAGCTTTTTAATGGTTTTAGTGCTTATTAGTCATTTTGATACATACAAATTTCACTTTAACATACATACAATTCACGCTTCCAGTTTTGGAGACTCTGTCTTCCTATTATCTTTTGGTTAGAGGTAGGGTCTTCCCTCCCGCAGTAGAACCAGAACATTCCAGTTACTTGCTTGCTCTCTCTGGTTCCAGGCCTCAGAGCATCAACATGTGACTCAGGAAGACATCATCTGGGACTGTGAATCTAGAGCAAGTGACCCAAAGAATTAAGGGCAGTTAAAAACCAACTATAACCACAGCCACAGTGCAGCACCCACGTGTGAAGTCAGTGCCAATAGTGTCAGTATGGTCAGTGTGGGGTCCAGTATCAGCAACAGAATGATCCTAGCCACTATTCCAATTGCATGATTTTGCCAAGTAGCTGTCTTAAGTTCCTAACCATTTTGAAATCTGTGGTTTCCAGCATTCCATTTAATTCTATGAGCTAACAACTTCCTTCCAAAAAAATTCTTTTCATGGTTAAAACCCATATTTGCTCTCTGTTGTTTACACCCAAAATCTCTGAATATAATGTCAGTATTGAGTTAGCACACAGGCTCACCGACCCGTAAAGCTTTATTCTTTTTCCATCATATGTATCTCACTGCTTTCATAAAATAAATTTAATTTTCTAGGCCCTATCAGTGGTACCTTCCGCTGCCAATAATTTCTTTTTAACTGTTCAATTCTTTATCTCTTTATTTATGATATAAATTGGGTTATAATGACTAACATCAATTTTTTACATAACTAGCTTATAGAGTGTAGGCAAGGTATTGACTTTTGTGGCCAACATTAGTTTTGCAACACTGTAAATCTGTTTCATCCTACAGATGAAGAGTGATTTATAAGTAATTAATAAACTCTGGAAAAGAAAAACAAGTAGTGTCTATCTGTAAATGAGAAAAACATTGATGAATATATGAGAGACATATTTGTGCCTTCAATATGTAAGAAAGGACAGGTAGAACATTATGTAAAGTATAAAATGTATCAGAATGGTATATCTCAAAACTCCCAAACAGCTATGTATTTTAACAACTGACTGGAGGATAGTTTACCATTAAAAGGAAGACTAGTTAATAATCAAAGCGTAGAAATCGTTCATTTATTTACTTACTCATTCAGTTATTTGTTCATCAGCGAGCAGTTCCAAAAGCACCAAGCATGTTCCAGTTGTCAACTCTGGTTTATTACCTATGAAAGTTTAATAGTGCCTCTCACTGCCAGCGGACGTTTGTGCCCTGAAGTGCATGGGCGGGGGGGGGGGGGGGGGGTACATGCATTGCATAGAAAGTTAAAAAAAAATTGAAAATTGGAGCTGAAAATAAGATTTTCTCTAAATTTCTGTATCCAATATATGGTAGACTTTTCTAAATTATATGTTAATTTATCTTAAAATGTGGCAATTAATTTTCCGATGTAACATTTTAGCAACATTTTAAAAGCTTAAACTGAACAACTAGAAAAAATTATGAACTGAAGAACTGGTGTGAAATGTACTTTCTTAGTAAGTATTGTTTGTAAAATTTTTAAAATGCAAAGCCATGTTTTATAAGTTAGCATTTATGAAACTTAAGATTTATCACAACATACAGACTTTTTACTAACATAAATATTATTTATTTTTGTAAATTCAGGATCATTTACTCTTTTAGTAACTTAATTTAATTATAACAGTAAATGACATTTTATTTAATACCAGATCACATTCACAGTTTTAATGTTATTAAACTCCTAATATTTTACTAATTGGGGGAACAAGTAAGCCAATGTTATATATTAATACACTTCTTATTTTCCTCCAGCTATGTCAATAAGTTGCAATCAAGGACTTTTTAAGTAGGTCATATGCTACTTCATTGAAATATTAAAATATTTTAATTTTAGTTTCCATTAGAGGGTTATTGTCAAAGCTGTTAGAGATCTGTATTGTTTATGAACATCATTTGCTGGTCACAGTATAATCCATAATACTTGATTCCTTAATGTAAGCCGCATTGGATGAACCTTAGGCTCCTAGTAATAAAAGTAAACTTTATATATTAAAATGGCAACCTACACCATTTTCTCAGAAGTGATGGCAGGTGGTGTGTAGACGTCCCCAGGGGGTGGGGCAGGTGGTAATGGTATATGCATCTTATTTGGTCTCTTCCCCTATCAATCACTCTCACTCTCACTCTTCGCTCTCCCTCCTCTGCCTCCCACTTGCCCCGCCCCATGTGAATGGCTTTAGGTTAGGTACTGCTACTCTGGTTCTAGCACTCAGCCCCCACCATCCTCTTTGGTCGCTCATTTGTGTTGTGTATTTGGCCCTTGAGGGCACCAGAGTTTGAGAACTGAGAGTTACTACATAACAAGACTAAACATAAATTGGAACAGAGTGTGAAAGACAGAAGAAAGACTCTCCTCTTGCCTTTAAGGAGCCAAGAATTCAGTAGTAAAAACAAACAAATACTACTATAGAATACAAAACAGCGGTACTCATCTATATTCCACACAGACATATCCAATGGAAGGGGAACATTTCCACCAGTATCGGTAATTGCTGTGCTGTGATTTTTTTTTTTTTTTTTTTTTTTTGGCGGTACACGGGCCTCTCACTGTTGTGGTCTCTCCAGCTGCGGAGCACAGGCTCCGGACGCGCAGGCTCAGCGGCCATGGCACCCGTGTCCCCTGCATCGGCAGGTGGACTCTCAACCACTGCGCCACCACGGAAGCCTTGTGCTGTGATTTTTGCAGCAGTAGCAGAGTAAGTTCTCTTGCTGTAAATCAAAATACGTAATTAAAATCTCAGGGCGTTGGGAGGTGAAGAAACAGAAGCAGAGGTGAGCAGTTAGAAAATGCTCCTGAAGTGATTCTTGGATGTCTCCCCTTATTCACCTAGCTCTACCCTTCTCAACTCCTCCTCCGCCTCTTTTTGAGAATCACAGATGCAGACAGGGTTAAATGGAATCACACTGCAGGGAGTTTGTCTATAAGGATAACGATACCAAAAGGCTTCCCTGTCTCAGGGGTGGTTTTGCACGGTGCCAGCCTGGAAAGGCTGAAAACTGAATCTCCCGGAATTCCCTTTCCTTTGTGGTATTGGGTTAGGTTGGCCATACAGGAATATACACGATGTCTGGAAGGTGGCGATAAAGCATCACTCATTATCCTCAAGAGATCTGTGCACGGTCCCACGAGCTGCTGCATTTCACTCCCTTTGTGGCTAATTTGATGGCACCATATCGCACAGAAAAGCAGCCAAACTGGCAGTTCGTTCAAACTCACCCTTCTCCCCATCCTCTTCCAGTTCCTTGGTGTCCTGAGTGAGGTGTATGTGCAGGTCCCTGATGAAGGCCATCAGTTTCTTCAGCAAATAGCCAACAACACTGAGTTTAGGTGTAGTGACAGATGGACGTGGCTTCCGGTTTGTCCTTGTGGGTTCCAGAGTGTCCTCATGGCTCCCAGCTTGTCCTTGCTTTATCTCTGCTTTACGTCCAGCTGTCCAGTTGACTTACAAGGACAACATGCTTGCCATCACATGCGTAGGTAGCAGCTTTCCACAGAACTTCTTCACCATTAATTAGTGTTTTTTTTGGATCCCTCAATCACCCCTTTTCAGATCTTTATTTTCCCAGTGTTTCTTACAATTGTGAAATGTTTAATCCCAATAATAATAAAAAAAAATCCCTTAGTCTAAACCACTCATGGTGGTTCTGCTTTCTTAGTCAAGCTCTAATTTATATTATATATATGTATATACACACACATTTCATATATATATATATATGAAAGCCTTTAGTAGTAGCCTTTAGTAGCCTCAATTCCTGTGAGACTGGCTAAAGTGCTATTACCCAGAGAGGAAGAAATCCCCCTAGAGAGAATAATTAGGGACACATGAAATGTTGAGATGTCTGAAACCATATGATCCCGATAAGAACAAATACCCAACTCATGCAATTCCTCTCTGTACTTAAATCTTGGTGCCTTCCCCTCTGTAGCAAGTACTATGCTGATACTTTGCTACCAGTGATCTATATTCTAAGGAAATGTAACTATCTCCTGATTGTATCCTCTGCCTCCAGCACTCTCTGGCATTTTGTGTCTATTCAAGAATTACTTACTGAATGAATGAAGGAAGGAATGATGCAGTGAATGAATGAATGCTAAAGGCACTTTCCATCCACTGAAACTTCAACATAATAATGTTCACTGATTCTCTACTACATTATTATGCACAGTACTTGTTCAATTTTAAATAGAATAACCTGGAAGATAAGAATTATTATTGGAATTTTACAGATGAAGAAACAGAGATTAAGTAAGTATCTTGCTCAGAATCACACAGCCAGTGTATGAGAATAAACTTGTGTTTGTCTCACCCCAAAAGCAGCGGCTTGTTCTGCTACATCAGGCTGCCTAGCAAAAGAACCTCCTCTCTGGCAAAGCCTCACACAGGCAATTTTATCTTGACTTCCTCACCCACCCATCTCCCAGGAGCATGTTCTCCTTCCAGGGTCAGTTATTACTTTTCATTGTTTATTTGGTCGGCTATTCTCAAACACAGTTTTCTGCAGATTTAAAATGCCATCTGGTCCAGCCTTTGATTCCTGCTTCTCCCAAATTCTGCCTTGTGAGTATGACTCAGCCTGACCTGCTTCTGCTTTCCATTTTAAACCTGGCTAAGAATGACATCAATGGATAAAAAAAATTAGTCATTGGCTTTTCGGGTGAGCTGTGGCTTTGGATTTCTTCTTTGATGTACAGGATATGTGACGAGATTCACTGCAGCTCTGAAGCAGCCACGCCGTCAACTATGGCAGCAAACCTAGTCCTCCTGTCCCAGTTTCCTAACTGTCCAGTTTCTTCCAATGCCTCCCTAGTGGGTGTACTCAGGCCACTTCCCAACTTCCTGGTTCTCTGTGGCTCTGACCTGGGTGCCCACTGCCTCATTTCCATCACAGCTGCAGGCTTGAATATTGGAGTGCTAGAACACAATCCAGGTAACTGGAATATCAAACCTGTATAACTCCGATGGAATATTTTCACACAAAGTGAGGAGTGGGGCTTATCATGTCACTCAGATTAAAGGCACAAATAATTATTTCATATGTATTCTTAAATCACAGTAAATACATTAGCCCATTCACTGCAGAACAGCCACATCAGCAGTTCAGATTTGGTCTTTGTTGTGGTTGTTGAAATAAGTTCTTAATGTGCAATGCTCAGTATTATCTGAGTAATACATTACAGTAGACATGAACCAAGTTTCGATATTTCCTCTTTGGAACGAATTATGCTTATTTACAAGTTAAGAGTGGGTAGTTCTAATTACTTACCCTGTTGTGAGTTTTAATGACTGACTTTAAGCTACAGAGGGTTTTCCAGCTATTATTTCCTTTAGAGTTTCTAAAAGCAACAACTCTTATTAATGTTTGTAAAAGATAATGTTGGGAAAAAGGTAATGTTAAAATCAAGGCACTCTATAGATATATTTAAGGACAGGAAAAGGTATTACCATTGGAAAAACTGTACATATTTTCAAGCACAACACAAATATTGTAGCAGTATTTAACTGAACTATTTTAAAATAGTGGCAATTATACTTCCTTACATACTTTTCTAATTTTTAAACCATAAAATTACAATTTGAATATACAGTCTGACATAATTAGAACTATGCACAGCTTCTAAAGCATGCATAGGAAAGGAAATGCTAATCCACTTCAAGAAAAACTGCTTCTTAAAATGGCAAAACACTAGCATTTTGTATTTTTCAGGTTTTTTAATTTCCTGTTTTTGAGAAGTTGTTGAATGTAGGATAATATTTTGGCCCTGATTCACTGTAAGGACAAGCAGTCTGGAGACCTGACTCCCTGCAGAACACAGTGAGAATTATCCAATGTCATTGTCCTCTACAGATTCATAGAACTGTTGCTGTGAAAAAAACATGGCAATGAATCTAATTCATCCTCCAACTCAATGCCTGCCGGCATATCATATACCTCTCTAGAGAGATCGAAATGTATTCTATTTTTAAAGATTTCCAGAAATCCCATAACTTCACTCAGTAAATCCTTCCAGTGTGCAATTACTTTCCACACCAGGAAACATTTCCTTATATCTAACTAAAATCTTTTATTCTATAGTATCTTTGTGCCCTCTGCTTCCTCTTGTCCTATTTGCAGTCAAGATTAGGAATGGATGCTTTCTTAAATATATATATATATATATATATATATATATATGAATCACTTTGCTGTATACCTGAAACTAACACAATATTGTAAATCAACTGTACTTCAATTTAAAAAAATGGATGCTTTCTGTATTGTCTTATTTATTGGCGTTTAATCTTCACTGGAATGAATAACTCATTATAACTTTCTTGAACATTTCAGTGTCTCTTTCACTAGAAATTTACTGAATATTTCAATGTCTTTTACAAGTAAGTAGTTTTTATGTTAATACAATGTCTTACAAACTTCACAACAATTATTGGATTAATACAAAATGTTCATGTTTATCATTTAGCACAAGTGCTTACCTGGGAGGGTCTCAGAAAATATTTCTTAGTAGTTTACAGGAGTATGGGGTTTCCAAACTCTAGCATTAACTGAAACAAGTAAACCCTAAAAAGATCAAAGAATATTCAAATAACACCTCCGTGCTCCACAGCAAGAGATGAACACACTACTTTAAATTGTATTTCATTTTCATTAATTTAGTTTTAATAAGCCATACGTAGCTAATGACTACTGGATTGCACAAGGCATGTCTAGTAAATACAACTATAAAATTGTATATTAGAAATTTTATTTGGAAATTATTAAATTTTAGAAAGTGAGTTTATGTTTTTTATCTTAGAGCATATCCTGTTACTGCAAGAGTGAATTCAGATTCTAAAAGTATCCATTTTGTGTATACAAACTAGGAAAGTCTGTTCTTTCTTTTATTATATAGTTATTTTATGAAATTAGTATTTTCCAAGTGTCAGACAAAATATGAAAATGTACAGGTAGGAATACTAGCTATCATTAAAAATGCTTCTATTTTAAACTAAAATAAAAGAAATGATTCCTGAAGATAGTTAAGAACATTAAAGATTTAAATATTAAACTCATGTATAAAATAAGTATATTGTAAGCAGAATAAATGTTTTCTTACTTTACTACAGCACATTTATCTTTGAATTTACAAGTGATTCATTACTAATCCAGCAGCTAATTCAATCCTTCATTCTATTCACTTCACAAGGATATATGGTTAATTTAACAAATGTGGTTTATGCTGATTCAGTAGAAACCTACAAGATAATAGCATTAAATTTTGGAAATTTTTGTCTGGGTTTGTTTGCACTTTCAAACCCTGTCTCAAAATAATTTAAGGATTGGTACCTTATAATTCAATCTCTCACCCCCAGCTCCATACCCTAGGAAATAAAATTACAGTTATATACTGTGAAATAATAATGAAAAATAATATTTCCTTTAATTCATATTTAATAAAATTGATTAAATTGGTTAAATAGTATATATATATATATATATATATATATATATATATATATATATATATACCTGTAGATAGATAGATAGATACACACACAAACATATCTTTTCATTTTTTCATTACCAGGTTCTATTTCTAGCATCTGTATTCTTTTTATTTCCAGCAGTTTAATCACCTAGTCCTCGTTCACCTCATAACTGAACTACTTCAACAATTTTATAACCGTTCTGGATCCCTCTAACCTTGCCCTTATCCAATAAGATACCATAAATCTATTTCACATACAGTTTGTGTAACACCACCCTCTTACCTAAAGCATCTCTGGAAGATTTTGACATTTTGTCATCTGAATCAATGACATTAAATCAACCACCTCCTCATTCTCTCAACATTCATATTTCTAAGCATTTTTCAATTCCTCATTAACACAGTTTTATCAGTGCAGCCAAGCCATTCTTCCTCCATGACCAGTTCAAGATGGCTTTATTTTCTCCATATTTTCTTAGCACTCAATGTCATATCAATATTCTCACTGTCACATATTCATCATTCCCTTCAAGCCCCTCCTAAAAACTATGCCCATGATTTGCTAATCTATCATTCACTAATCTCTTCTCTAATCTTTTGCTAATCTGTCCTGCTTTATAGTTTTCTGATCTCAAACCTCATAGCAATAAGCTACAAAACTTCATATATTCATAGAGGTAACAGTCTTTATTATTTTACAGAACACACATGCACACTCACACACACACACAATTTTGTCTTCCTGCCTAAATGCTGTGATTCTGGGGTATTCTCCAAATTCCGCTGTAAAGTCCTATTCCCCAAATATTTCATTTTGGGTTGATAAATTAATAAAATGACCATTTCTTACCTAAACTAAATATTTTAAATGAGATTTAGAAATTTTAAGACCAATGACTTCACTAAAATATTCCAAATGAAAAACAATAAAATATTGATATTTAAATTCATTCCTTGACATCTCTTTCTATTTGCTACTTGAAATTGTTTGGTGAAATAATTCTAATTTAACTTAAATGCAAAATATAATTTTAATGTCTCTAAAATTACTAATGTGTTGTTCAAAATTATTTTTTTATTTCAAAATTATTTTCTTACTAGGCTGTCCATGCAGGTGGAGAATCAGATTTCAAAGAAAAATTCTTATTTCTTCATGTAGCAGAAGAAAAAAAACCAAGCATTTGAAACTTTATTACACTAATTGTTTCTTTTTGTTTCTCTGTTAATCATTTTCAAGATTAACTGCTTTTAACTTTTGATTTCTAATGGACAAATAGCCATCAGCAAAACAGTTTGGCAAGTTACACTATAGTAAATAATAAGAAAGAAAAAGTTGAAGTCTAGCTAGTTCAGTATAGGATGATGAACTACATGAGCCAATAATTTAAAAGAAAACATCCTAAAATGATGAAAACTTTTTCTAGAGATCCAACAATATAAGTTAGGTATTTCACTGAAAGTCCTGAGAACATGGATTAAAAGTTGTTTTCACTAGATACATTTCCCCAGTGCCTAAGGTATTGAGCAAGATTTCGCAAGGAAACCTTGACCTTCAATTAGTGTTATGCTGGACAGAATTAATCAGACTCCTTAGGGCTAGACACATAACAAGAATTAGTGCAGGGTAAGTTTTAATTTAACTTTATGGTGAATGTCTGTAATAGCTGTAGACAGTACGTGGGAATTTATGAGATGCCACTCAAAAACAGGGAAATCAATCTTTCTTCGCCTTCAGCTGCTCTTATATTTCTTCTCTGATCTACAGTGTGTCAATCACACTTTTTCTTTTCCTGGAAATTTGCTTCTCACAATGATCAGAGACAGTACTGGCATAGGTTGGTGGGGTCCCAGATGTGTCTCCCTGCAATATGACGGACAAAAGTACATATTGTAGAACTGTTCTGCATTCCACATGCTCTTCAATGTGCCTCCAGGATTGGAACTAACATGTTGTTATAGTTTGTTTTATTCACTGTGTTACCAAGACTTGTTCAACATTTTAGAAAAGGTTGATAGCAACACCACTCATGCTGTTTGTGACACCAATACAGCACATATGTGTCAGTCTGATCACCACTGCTATGTTGTGGTGATTCTACATATTGCTGCAAACATCATGTACCCCACTGCACTATATATAGAGTTGCAAACATCCAATTACCTCATTTTGAACCTTGCCTAAACATTTACATATCGCTTAACTTTTCTATTTTATGACAAATATATCATTAAATATATTTTTTGTATGAGGTATATAGGTAAATTATATTGTCTATGAATTTCACTTCAGATTACTAAAAGGGGTTTTGGTGTCTAACAGGGTTGAGAACAACTGTTCCAAGCCAACTGAGATGATCCCTTTCTCTTTTACCAAGCACTCATCATTCTTTGCAGCAAGGGGAGGCCAAGGACAGGGAAAACTATAAAGAAGTAAAGAAGTCCTCTGGTGGTCTTAGAGGAAAAAATTTACTTACTGCTTATTCTAAAAGGGGAAAGAATAGAGGAGATCCTGTCAAGTCTTTACTCTTCCATCCTCATGCCTTCAATGAGAACACAATTGCATTGTAACAATGAAGCAACAAACTTGGAACAAAAGGGCAAATGCCACTGAACCAATGGATCACCTTGGAACTACTCTCTCAGTCTTCTTGATATATCAGGGTAGAGGGGTTTACATGGTTTAAATGACTGTTATTTGGATTTTACACAGCCTAAATCAGTTGTACCTGGTACACAACTGAATTTATTGAATAATACCTTACCTTCAAACCTAGTTATTCCTCATTGTTCTATGCCACCATTTACCCAGCTGTTAATGCTAATAACCTTAGAGTCACTTTTATTACTATCCATCTCCCACATTTAATCAGTCTTAAATACTATGGATTTGACCTCATAAATATGTGGAAGGCATTTACATTTTCATTTTCCCCTTTCAGCATCTTAAGCCAAATGACCATCACATTCTAATTGCATTTTCTGCTATAGCCTTCTAATTGGCCTCACTGGGTCTCCCTCATCCCCAACCATATTCTCTACCCATAACAGACTTAACTTTTTAACATATAAATTTAATCGTGTTAGTCCTCTCAGGAAAAGAAGCCTCCTCTTGCTGCAGAACAAATTCCCAAAGCCTTAACTAGGTACATTACATCAGTCCCACAGTCCACACATTAACCAGGTTATTCCCCTTGCCTGAAAAACCCTTCTTCCCACTGTCTCCACCACCCCACCACTCCACACACAAACTCTCTTTTCATTGCTAACTCATAGCCATTTTCAAGTGAAGTCAGCTTAAAACATCACTTCCTTGGAAAAGCCTTTTCTAACCATATATTCAGTCAGCCAGGTGTTACTCTCATTAACACTAAGCAACATGAGGACAGTTGATATGACATACTTATCATTGTAGTCCTGCTTCCCTGCAGAGCCCTTGTCCTAGACTAAGTGATCAAATGATACTGGTAGAATGAATGGAAGAATGAACTATTTAATCTCCCCGATCTGATTCTAGATATAACAAACAATTTTCCTAGGATAAAATTTGGCTCTCTCCCTAGGTCGTTCTCAGGGAGGAAATGAACTAGGCATGTCAAACAGAAACCTGCCCTCTTAAAAGTTGCATTTGCCAACATAAATTAATCATTCTGATTTTACACATGGGTCTCATATGATTGTGATTAGTGTGAGACAGAAGTGCTCTTGGATGATCATAAAAATCAGATTCATTACAAAGCTGAGGGCTCTTCCCTGGAAGGTGGTAAATTAACCCAAGTAAAGTCAAGTTGTGAGGCCCTATTGGTGTGGCTTTCCCAAAGGACTATTACTCAGAAGTAAACTGAAATCTTAAATTCTCACTGTGATAGGGCAAAAATATCAAAGTATAAATAGACACAAGCTTTCTGCTATCTGCACCTTCTAAGAAGTACTCTTCCATTGTTCTGCTTGGCTCCAAAAACTCTTGTACTGATTTAGGAATTCAATGTAGAGAAAAATTAGAAGACCCTTTGAGAGGCTAAACTGATTTATACAAGAATGAATTACATGTCACAGAAAATGTAAAGTTAAGAGGGAGAAGAGAGTCAAACTGGAATGAGAAAGGTCTGGAGCTAGAGCTGGAATTCCAGCTAGAGCTGGAGAAGTGAGCTGTGGAGAGCTGTCTGGGTGAATCTGACCCTGTGAGAAAGAGAATGAAGAAAATGATTTCTTAGGAAGTTTGCTTCATGAAGTATGGTGTATGATCCCGACCCTACTGTGCACTAAAAACATTGAGTAAAACTTCTAAGTAGAACTGTCCAGAGTTGTTTTTATATTTTATTTTAAGGGAGATCATCGTTTAGGGCAGGAATGTAGGATTACAAGGCTTGTCAAATACATTGAGTAAACTGCCTTCTAAAAACTTGAAAACTCTAACAAACTGTCTTCAGTCAGCATGGTTTTCACCAAGCTGGGTCAAAAGAAAAGTCATTACTATATATATAAAATTATAATCCTTAACACAGCTTCTAATAATTTATTCACGTAACCACAAGGAAATGTCTTTTAAAGGGCCATGTGAAATAACAAAGATCAGAGCAGAAATAAATGAAATAGAGACCAAAATGGCAAGAGAAAAGATTAATGAAACTAAGAGTTATTTTTTTTTTTAAGGTAAACAACAGACCTTTAGCTAAACCTACCAAGATAAAAAACAGGGAGAATGCAAAGAAATAAAACTATATATAAAAGAGAAGTCATTACAACTGATACCACACAAATACAAAGAATCATAAGAGACTACTGTGAACAAGTATCTGCCAAAAACCTGAACAACCAAAAAGTATCTGCCAAAAAACTGAACAACCTAGAAGAAATGGATACATTCCTTGAAGTATACAACCTCACAAGGCTGAATCAACAAGAAATAGAAAATATAAACAGATCAATTACTAATAAAGACATTGAATCTGTAATCAAAAATCTCCCAACAACAACAAAAAATACATAATTAGATGGTTTCACTGGTGAATTCTCCCAAACATTTAAAGAAGAATTAATACCAATTCTTCTCAAACTCTTCCAAAAATCAGAAGAGAAAGGAGCACTTCCAAATTCATTTTATGAGACCAAAATTATCCTTATACCAAGACTAGTTAGGGACACTGCAAGGAAAATAAAAGTATAGGCCAGTATCCCTGATGAGCATAGACACAAATTCCTCAATGAAATATTGTCAAACCAAATGCAACAATATATTAGAAGGATCATACACCATGATTAAGTGGGATGTATTCCAGGGATGCAAAGAAAGTTCAACATCCACAAATCAATTAATGTGATACACCACATTAACAAAATGAAGGCCAAAAATCATACAGTCATCTCAATAGATGAAAAAAAAAGCATTTTACAAAATTCAATGCCAATTCATGATAAACACTTTCAACAAAGTGATTATAGAGGGAACATACTTCAACATAACAAAGGCAATGTATGACAAGGCCATAGCTAACATCATACTCAATGATGAGAAGCTGAAAACTTTTCTTCTAAAATCAGGAACAAGACAATGATACCTGCTCTTGCCACTTTTACTCTCCTTTACTTCAAATTGATGGCTTTTATTTCTTTTCCTTGTCCAACTAGGACTTCCAGTACTGGGTCACTGCTTGCACATGACATGATCTTAAATACAGAAAACACTAAAGACTCCATCAAAAAAACTGTTAGAACTAACAAATGATTTAAGTCAATTTGCAGGATACAAAATCAACAAAAATCAGTTGTGCTCCTATACACCAACAAGTAACTATTAGAAAGAGAAATTAAGAAAATAATCTCACTTACAATAGCTTCATAATAAATAAAACACTTAGGAATAAATTTAACCAAGGAGGAGAAGGACCTGTACACTGAAAACTATAAGACATTAATAAACTAAATAGAAGATGACACAAATAAATGAAAAGATATCCAATGTTCATGGATGGGAGCAATTAATACTGTTAAAATGTTCATATAACCCAAAGCAATCTACAGATTCAAGGCAATCCTCATCAAATTCCAATATCATTTTCACAGAAATAGGAAAAGCAATCCTAAAATTTGTATGGAACCACCACCACCAACAACAACAAATCCTGAAAGCCAAAGTAATCTTCAGAAAAAATAACAAAGTTGGAGGCATCAAACTTGCTGCATTCAAACTATATTACAATGCCATAGTAATCAAAACACTGTGGTACTGGCATAAAAACAAACATAGATCAATGGAACAGAATATAGAGCCCAGAAATAAACTCATACATATATGGTCAATTAATTTATGACAAAGGAGCCAAGAATACACAATGGGGAAGGACTGTCTCTTCAATAAATGATGATGGGAAAACTGGACAGTCAGATGAAAAAGAATGGAAATGGGCATCATTCTATACCATACACAAAAATCAACTTAAAGTGGTTCAAAGACTTGAATGTAAGACCTGAAATAGTAAAACTCCTAAAAGAAAACATAGAGGGTAAGCTCCTTGACATTGGTCTTGGCAATGATTTTTTGGATTTGATACCAGAAGCAAAAGCAACAAAAAACAAAAATAAACAAGTGGGACTACATCAAACTAAAAAGCTTCTACACAGCAAAAGAAACCTTTGACAAATGAAAGGACAACTATTGGGATGGGAGGCAATATTTGTAAGTCACATATCCATTAAGTGGTTAATATCCAAGATTTACAAGGAACTCATACATCTCAGTAATAAAACAAAAACGAATAACCCAATTTGGTTAGACCCAATAGGATCTAAATAGACATTTTTCTAAAGAAGACAAACAAGTGACAAACAGGCACATGACAAGGTTCTCAACATCACTAATCATAAAGGAATTACAAATCAAAACCACAATGAGATAGCACCTCACATCTGTTAGGACATCTATTATCAAAAAGATGAGATAAATGCTAGCAAGAACGTGGAGAAAGGGAAAACCTTGTATATTGCTGGTGGGAACATAAACGCATACAGTCACTATAGAAAATAGTATGGAGGTTCCTTAAGAAATGAAAAATAGCACTGTCATATGATCCAACAATCTCACTTCTTGGTATATATCTAAAGGAAATGAAATCATTACCTGGAAGAGATATACATACTCCCATGTTCACAGCAGAATTATTCACAATATCCAAGGCATGGAAACAACCTAAGTGTCACTTGACAGATGAATAGATAAAGAAAATATAAGATACAGGTAGGTAGGTAGGTAGGCAGGCAAGTAAATAGATATAGATATAGACACATAGATATTCAGCCTTAAAAAAGAAGGAAATCCTGTCATTTGCAACAATATGGATGAATCTAGAAGGCATTATGCTAAGTGAAAAAATAATCCAGAATGAAAAAGAAAAACACTGTGTGGTATCACTTACATTTGGAGTATTAAAGAAATGCTGAACTCATAGAAACATTAAGAAACTGTAGAAAAGTGGTTGCCAGGGGATGGAGGTGGAAGAAATAGGAGACAGTGGCAAAAAGGTACAAACTTTCACTTATAAGATAAATAAGATCTGAGGATCTACTGTATCAGTATAACATGGTGACTATAGTTGGTAACACTGTATTGTATAAATGAAATTTGCTAAGATAGTAGAACTTGAATATTCTCACCAAATAAAAGGAAAAAAACGTGAGGTGATGGCTATCTTAATTAACTCAATGGGGGAGGGGAAATCCTTTCACAATGTAGACGTATATCAAATCATCACATTGTACACTTTAAATATCCCACAATTTTGCCAATTATACCTCAATAAAGCTTGAACAAAATCCTGATAAAAAGGGGCCACATGAAAAAATGTTTTAATGGTAATTGCCTCAGGCATGCAAACAAAGACCTACACAAAAAGCACTTTTCCATGGTTAGTAATTGGCAATAGCTTCAGACTCTCAAAAACTATCCTAGGATATTTAATAACAATATATCTGTGTTTGAAAACTGAAAACCTCTTACATAAAGTAATTATTTTATAGTATAATAGGTTTCAAAGAGGAACAAAGATATTTTATGACACTATCAAATATGAATGAAAATATTTATATTTCATTTTAGAAGACTATTAAAAAATTTACTCAGCACTGTTAACACCATTCAGAGAACAACTTCCAGTCCTCTAACAAATTCTCACAAATCTCTTTTTAGGTGGTTAAAATGTTTTTCATAAGTTAGAAATTCAGTCAATGTTCAGTCTCATACCTTATAACAAACCTCTGTATGCCCTATGACCAAAGAGTGAATCTTACTTTCTGAGTGATTCATTGATTAACTGCAAATTTGCATTTCTAAAAGTAGAAATTTGATGAAAGTTCAAGATACAAGGAAATTATAAACATTGCCACAGCTGGAATCTATTTAAGTGAAGGGAAAAATTTCATGAAACTGTAAGTTTATATTGTTTATGATTGAAAAAAATATAAAAGAAGGGGTGCATTGGGAATACTGCTGCAGTAGGTATCTGTGTGAGATACAAAAATTATGAAAACACAAGTCCTGTCCCATAGGGGCATACAATCTAGATGGAACATGTACACATATAATCAAGACAGTATGTTAAATGACTCATTGGAGTAGTAATGACAGTAAAAACAACAGCTCTATGAAGGCCCAGAATTTGGTATTTATATTCAAGTAAAGTTATTTTCTGGCTTTAAACGAGTTTACAATTCTTTTGTAGAGTAGAAAAGTCATAGGTTTTGCAGTCAGGGCTCAATGGTCAAATTCTAGCTGCCCAAATGAGCAGTGAAGGAAAATGGCTTAAACACTCCAAGCTTGTGTTTCATTGTCTTCAGAATGGAGATGATAAAATCTAATCCATATCGTTGTAATGAGAAATAATTGAGCACCAAATGACAGCAGATTACTTGTCATATAGTTTACATTCAATGGGTATTAGTTCCCTTTCCATTTCACTAGCAGTTTTTAAACACAGCGTATTTCCATATTTAATCCAATTATCTAGTCTCAATCACCTGCTAGTTCTGTGGCTGTAGGGAAAGTATTTAAACTGTCTGATCCTCAGTTTCCTCTTTTATAAAATGGGAATCAAAGTGGTACCTTCCCACAGGTATCACAAAAACATATCAACTGGCCTTTCAAATATCCTAATTTTATTTGAACTCTGTCTATTGGGATTTTTAAAGATTTATTTAAAGATTATTTCGGTATTTATAATTTCTGTATCTCCTATTGATTAGCTTTCCTTTTTCATTTATTATTCCTCATTAATTCTGGTTCAATTTATATAAATGAGGGGGATATAATAAAATAAAATTTAAAAAAACCAGCAACTTGTTGAAGGGGTTTCAGTTTTTCAAAAGTTCTGAATTACTGAAGAGTATAACCAGAGAAAGAACCAGGTAAAAGCAAAAACAAGGGGGATCTTCTCTTCTGGACTTAGTACAGGGGGATTTGTATTACTAGCACGGGAATAGCAAATTAAAGGAAAAAGAAAACTTTCCAATATCTCCACTAACAAAGCAAGAATTAAATTAAAGAGATATTGGTGGATATAACTTTCTTAAATGAAGAGCATTCTTAATCAGCTTGCTTTAAAGTCTGCAGCTCCCTCTCCATGGAAGGGTAAAAGTCAGGCTTACAGATATATATCTCAATGGAAAAATTAACAATTATTGTATGCTGTGAAATTAACTTCTCTATGTCACTTTGCAAACTCTCACTCCCACCCCATTCAGTCTCTATAAACTTAAATTCTTTTTTTTCTTAAGTAAATTGAAAATATAACCAATGTGTTAAAATGCCAAAAGATTTATTATTACAAATATATAAGCACAATGTGTATTTCAAGATCTACTGCATAACAAGCACTTTATATACCCTCCAATAAAGTTGCGGAGCAACCATATTATGCCACAGATAAACAGCAAAAACAGGAACAAAAATTACTAATCTTAAGAGAACTAACTAGGACAAATGAGAAGACACCGCCAAGAGAAAAATTTCAGATTAATAACAGGACAGTTCATCAGAGAGCACAGTCCAAAGATGGGCTATATTCAAGAACAGCGAGGAGGCCACTTTCTAGGGATATTATAGATGCAAGTCAATTACCCACTGGCCAGCAAAGCAGTAGAAAGAAATTCAAGTCATCCCTGAGAGGTGGAAAAGTCCCTCGGTTCATGGGATTCTGTAATGTTAAGTACAAATAATAGAGTTAACCGCCTTTTGAAATGGATACCCAATTACAAAATACACATTCAAAAGAAACCACAGTAAGAAATAGCCTGAGGAATAAACCATGTGAATATAAGTACGCAATATCGTGATCACTTTCAGAAAAGGAATATGGGAAAATGAATTCAGAGTTTAAGTTTCCTCTTAGTTATTGATCAGTTTAGAACATTCTAAACAAAATATCTAGGTAATCAGATCCAAAGTGACAGTAAATTATTATTCAGTATTGAACTGGTTTTAATTGGGTATCACAAACAAGCATTTCACTTAAAGTAATATTGTATGATATCTAATGTTCAAAGGAAAAGTAACCCAGAACAAACAGAAGGGAATAAATTATTTATCACTATTGTTTTTGATAACTTTTTTTTTTACCATTAACAACATGATTGCAAAAATCCATGCTATAACATAACCTCCCAGCCCCATCAGGCCCCCTCCACATCCCAAGGCAGTCCCAGGTCCTTAAAAGCCCAGGGTCATTATCTACTCCAAGATAACTCCATTTTACCACGGAACAAAGATAGCTGAAAAAGCTCTTGCGAGCAGAGAAAATAACTCTTCTATCGATCCCCCTCCATCAAATAATGCTCCAATCTTCCCTTCTAATTATAGCATTTCAGTCACCACAAAACTCCTTGCCCCTAATTATTTGTAGCCATTTTCCTCTAGAGAGTTTTATTTGTGTTTTGTTATTTGGCAGTATTGTCACAGTGATAATGAGGAGGGGCCACTTGTCATTGTAAATGGTGCAGCACTCTGATTAATGTGCCTTTGTGAAGTGTACTGTAGCGCTCTGATCCTGGAGCAATGTACCCATGACTTGTTTTTACTTACTTATTTGCTTGCTTACTGAATTACTTATTTCATCTTGGGGACCTCAGGCAGACCAGTATAGTACTGGGTAAACCAGGGACAATATAGATTTCAGAAGAATATTATAAACCCAAGTAAATAAATATAAAACTTGAAATCATGGGTAAATATTAGGAAACAATTTCTTCATTTTAGAAAAAGCTTTGCAAATAACACTCAATTCCAACTGCTTTTTCATAGTTCTACTTCTGTATAGCAAATGTTATTAAATGTTATTACAGTTGGCATTTGGGGCCCGTGAATTGGTCGACTGAAGGAGGTGTTTGGCAGTGGAGAGTACACAGGGGTAATTAAGTTATAGGGCTAGCCAACTGTGGTGGGCATTGGCCATACACAGGGCTGCACACTGTCTTTTGAAAAGCCCTTTGGTGCTTGAACAAATTTTCAAAATATGAGTTTCTCCATTCTCATTCAAAGGTCAAACTGATATTCCCAAATTCCCTTAAATTGAGATGGAGGTATGTGATTGAGGCTCCAGAAATCAATTGCAGAAATTGAGACACTTGCATTTGGATGGGAATAATGTGAGGAAGAAGCTCTTAATTCTGTTGGAGGTTTGGGGGTTTTGCAGTGGCCTATGACTATTCCTGGTAACAGCATCAGGGACAATAATGACCCAAATGATGCAAGGTCAATTCTTGGCCCAGACTTCACCTCATTGGGATGGTAGGCATTCCTCCATCTTACTGCACAAGTAGCTACAGGGCTAATGCTCTTATGACATGCTTGTAAGCTTATCTCCTGAAGACTTAGCTTCAAGCCTGGTTCTCCAGGATGACCACCAATTCTCTGAGTTACCAAATGCCTTATAATTAATACCTTTGTTATTTAAAGTCTGTATCCATTGGTTGCAATTAAGAGCAATGACTAATACTGATTGGCTGCAAGATTGAGCAGCAGGGAGAAAAAAATATGAAGGTAGACTCAAGAATCTAAAGCTCAGATAACTACACATGATTGACCTGCTGAGGAAAGGTGTCCAATCTGCTCCAAAGGATGCAGCAACAGAAGTTCTAGGGAGCTTATGGTACCCCAGATTAAGTCAGAGACTGATGTGGGTTTGGATCTCAGCTCTTGTACTTTTTCAAGTTTTTAAACTGTAATATGTAATATTATTGTAAGAATTGGATATAATCTATGTAAAGTGCTTAGCACAGTTGTCAGTATAGGTTGTCTTTATACAGACAAGAAAGGGACAATAGCTGAGTATTCTGGGTGAATCACCTAATTTGTGGACATAGCCCCGGATAGAGGCAGGTGTAAATGCTAAATTGGGTACCTGGGATCTTAACCAAATAAAATGGGTTTTAGGCCCTGGTTCTAGATGTGGTCTGAAAATATGACAAACTTAGGTAAGAAGGCAAACCCAGGAGAAGTCAGCAAATATGGTGTCTGAATGGTTGCTTCCTGGACCTGGGGGTGCCAAGACACTAATCTCAGAGACAATGATCTCAAGGCGTAGAGCAGCAAATCTAAACCAGTGGTGTTAGACTTCTCTTCCCTGTCCAGTCTGTGTAAGAGTTGCCTGAAGAACAGGTTTGAACTCAGCCTGCAGGTGAGGGCTACTTTAACCATAGGTGAGTGGACCACAAATGTCAGAACTCTCCACTTCTCTCATGTTAATTTACATACACACACACATACACACACACCACAAACCTTCTATCATAGACCTGGAACCTATAAGAAAGTTGGTTCTCAATAAATATTTCTAGGATTGGATTAAACATATAAATTGAACGCTTTTGAGAAGCTGCTAGAACATGGTTTTCTTGTTATTCTGAACTCCAGAAAAATGTTCAAGGTCGATAAAGCAGTAACAATTCCTGGTGGTTTAATTGCCTGGCATTGTGCAATGATTTGCTCAGTTATATCCAGACACTTCTGTACATTAAATGGACAAATGACTGGGTAAAATAACCAGCTTTATAAAGTGATGTTCATGGCAATCTAGCTGCAAACAGCCTGAGAGGAATGGATGGCAGTGGGACATTCAATGAGTTCTTGCAAGGTGAACTGAAATGAAGCAATGGTAAACAGAGGATGCAGGAAAAAAAGCATGCAAGACAATTTCAAGCGCAGTCATACCTTCAAACAACAAACCTGGTCTCAGGAAAAGTCACAGCATTTCACAAGATGGCCTGGCACAAAGATACCAAATTGTAAGATCTTTACTCAAAGGGGATGGGATGAATTGGGAGATTGGGATCGACATATATACACACTGATACTATGTATAAAATAGATAACTAATTAAAAACTACTGTATAGCACAGGGAACTCTACTCAATGCTCTGTGGTGACCTAAATGGGAAGGAAATCCAAAAAAGAGGGGATATATGTACACGTATAGTTGATTCATTTTGTTGTACAGTAGAAACTAACACAACATTGTAAGCAACTATACTCCAACAATGTTTTTTTTTTTAAAAGTGATTTTGTCAACAGAGCCTAAGAGGCAAAGCTGCAGACACTAACACTCTGCAGAGAAGCTAGAGTTGCCAAATCCAATTAAAGCTAAGCAACACAAATGATTAGAAGACTAAAATATTCAGATGCAGTTTATGCATACTTTATATTTTCTGCTCAGAAAATAGACAATAGGAGCCTATGCCCTTGCTTGGATTAGAACCAAGATCAGCCTATAGGTAAAAAGTAGTTTTAGAGAAAATATGAAGGATGTGTTAGATTAAAACTAAATAGGACAGATGGATGAAGATGTGGCACATATATACAATGGAATATTACTCAGCCCTAAAAATAAACGAGGGCCTCCCTGGTGGCGCAGTGGTTGAGAGTCCATCTGCCGATGCAGGGGACACGGGTTCGTGCCCCTGTCCGGGAGGATCCCACATGCTGTGGAACGGCTGGGCCCGTGAGCCATGGCCGCTGAGCCTGCGCGTCCGGAGCCTGTGCTCCGCAACAGAAGAGGCCACAACAGTGAGAGGCCTGCATACCGAAAAAATAAAAAAAAATAAACGAAATTGAGTTATTTGTGGTGAGGTGGATGGACCTAGAGACTGTCATACAGAGTGAAGTAAGTCAGAAAGAGGAAAATAAATACCATATGGTAACACATATATGTGGAGTCTACAAAAAAATGGTTCTGAGGAACCTAGGGACAGGACAGGAATAAAGATGCACACATAGAGAATGGACTTGAGGACACAGGGAGCGGGAAGGGTAAGCTGGGATGAAGTGAAAGAGTGGCATGGACATATATACACTACCAAACGTAAGGTAGATAACTAGTGGGAAGCAGCCACATAGCACCGGGAGAGCAGCTCGGTGCTTTGTGACCACCTAGAGGGGTGGGAGAGGGAGGATGGGAGGGAGACGCAAGAGGGAGGAGATATGGGTATATATGTATACGTATAGCTGATTCACTTTGTTATAAAGCAGAAACTAACACACCATTGTAAAGCAATTACACTCTAATAAAGATGTTAAAAAAAAAAAAAACTAAATAGGAAGAGATTCTAACTAATCAACAGGGGACAGGGTTATTCACCTTAGAGAGGATAGATTGGGCAGGCTCCTCTGAAGCCTGGAATCACAGATGAAACAGTAACAGATAGAAAATAAGGTCATCAGTGGTTAAGGGATGGAGAGACCTTAACACAGTAAGGGTTAGAGATACCAGAGATTTCGTATGGATGGGGTGGCACCGAAGGGCCAAGAACAGAATCTGCACAAGAAAGATGCAAAAATGGAAAAGCAACAGGAAGGACAGCAAAGCAAAGAGGTCAAGAGTTTAGAGTTCTTAATAATAACAAGATGGAGGGGTTAAAAAATACTACAGTAGTAAACATGCTTATTATAAATATTTCATAAATATCAACTCTGTATTATCAGAATTTCTATTTGTATATACTCATGTACTCCGACATGTTTACTCTTGAGCTTTGGACTGTATTACTTTTCAAGTCTCCAATAAAATCAATATTTTGGCATAAAAATTCCAGGCCTGAAAGAAACATTAGAAACTTTCATTTATCAATTTCCCCTACAATTAAAATAATTATTCATTCATTCATGCAGTACATATTTATTAACTCTCTACTATAAATATAAATACACTCTCATGATAAACAGTAACCATTTATAATACAAAAATCAACATGAAGAAATAAAATTATATTTAAACAAAAGTTAGCTTGTCAGTCAGTCATTAACACCAGTAATAGAAGCACCTGAGGTTTACAGTCATCTGAATTTGGCAAATCTAGTCATATACTGGATGTCAACTTGCTTCAATACTAATTTATATAATTTAAAAAATTAAGCAATGCAGCATTCTTTCCTCATTATTACTGGTATTGCATTATTTTATTCCTTATTATTATTGCAATATTTTATTTATTATTATTACTCACCGAATAAGTACCACAGAGGAAGATAAAATCAAGCATTTGTCCTTAACAAATTTCAGTTCAGGGTGGAAACATCCAAGCAGGCAAACCACTGCATTCAGAGTAATTTTGGATACATGAAATAACAGAAATTCATAGAAGGTACAATGGTGGTCCCAAATAAGGAGAAATTAATGCAGGTTGGAGGGTTGAAGAAGGCTTCATAGAGGGGAAGAACAGGTAGAGGTATAAAGTAGTAACAGGCAATCTGGAAGACTGCCATCCAGTTCATGATACCTGAACTGTCCCATGGCAGGCCTTGGAGTTATAGTTACTAGGTAATGTCCCCATTAGCCTCTGTAAAGATCCCCAAGAGTAGGATGGAGTCTTTCTGGTTCACTGATATTTAACACCGGCATCTAGAACAGGGCCTGGCTTATTGTCAGTGCTCAATTTCCATTACTGGATAAGTGAAGGAATGTGCTTCCATATTCTAGAATATGGAAGCAGAAAGAAGAACAGGGCTGAAACAAGTGGGGTTGGAGAGGGACAGACTGGAGAGTGTTTTAAAAGACAGTATTGGTCATATTGAAAAAGAGTAGACTTTACTTCAAAGGTGATATTTCAACCAATTAAATTCATTAATTACTTAGAGAAGACATGAAAAGACCCATGGATCCAAAAGATACTATTGCGGTAAATATAAAGTGTTATGGATTGAACGGGAAGAGACCGTTTAGTAAATACAACAGAATTTTGTTTAACTTCTATGATGATGCTTTTCCAAACTGCCTTTTTGAGAAGAGGCTAATATTTCCTAATGCAAAGCACATGAGTACCATTGATCTAACAGGCTCTGGGAGCATCTTCCTAAGTAACATTAAACAGGAAGCTCTAGTTGGTAGCTGTACCTAGCCCGGTACACACCAAGACTATATACTCTTTGCCTCCCAAATAATTTTAATAGTAAATATAACAAGGCAAGTGTTATGCTGGTCAAACTACAATCTGGTTGCTGCCATAATCTTACACATTTCCCAGTTTAGTCATTTATTCACTTAGGTCACTGCCTGGCCCCTGAAAGTATTTAAGTGTGTTATCCTAATTTACTTACAATACTCTTTTTTAAAACAAGATAGAAAGAGAAAATTGTAGAATTTAAAAGTATGGTAACAGAGTATTTCTTTTGAAAAACAATATAGTTTTCTTTTATGTAATAAGACACATTTTTTTCTTGATTAACTGTCAGAATCACAAGCATTTCTTAATAGTTTAATTTGTATTACACTTAATCATATTCTCCTCTGTGAGATCATGGGTTGCAATTGTTATGAAATATAAACCAAAGAAGAAGTAAGTTCCTTTTCAAATTTCCCTCCCACTGTGGCAAATGCCTTTATTATAAAAATGAAATTCTTGTTACACAAGATCACATTATTAATGATAGATAAACATTTTAAGAAGTACTATTTGTTTTAATGTGAAATTAGACACACTGGGGATTTTTCTAAGCACGATCAGTAAACCAATTGCCGTACCTCAGGGCCTTATCTTAAAATTTTTATATAAGTTGTTTTTGTCTTATTTTTAATTGTGAAAACATATCCGATTGTGGTTAGTCATCTATTCGTATGCAGCTTTTTTAGAGAGGGAGAATTAAGAAAAGAAAAATAATTACTTTAAATCAGAGTAGAATTAGTTAACTCATTTCTTCCTTTCAATTATAAAATATAAGACTGCTTATTCTGTTTGGCCTTCCAGTTTTTCAATTTTGTATTATTTACATGATTCTTTGCTGAGCTAGGTAGAAGGGGATCAATGTTAGGATTAATAAATGTATGTACTTTACTTGCTTTTAAAAGTGCAAGGAGGATGTATCTGATATTCCGAGTAAGCAGAGCAATGCTTATCTGCATTGCTGAAGGTCTGCAAAAGTCCCATAAATTGTAAAAAACTGACAGAACTAATATTTCATACCACTGTGAATAAAACTTGCTAACAGTATAAAGCTATCAACAGTAAATATTCTTTGTACCTTTCTGCGAGAGGATTTTCCCATGAATTTTCATTAAGAGGTAACCTACAGAACTAAATCTTTAAAATACACCCCTTTGATAGATATTATTCTTTAATGCCAGTACACACAACTGTCAATTTCTGATCCACTTTGAATGTAGAATGATTTAATTCTTTACTTCTATGATGAATACCAAATGATCAATGGTTAAGCATTTTATATCACTTTTTAGATTTTCTTTGCATTTGAGAGATTTGCATACTTCCATTGTGACTCTTGTTTCAGATTCGGAACAGTAGAAAAAGCTGGAGGCCTTACTGGGATTCTGCTTATCTGATATACATTATATATAGTGATTACAGCTAGGACAAAACACCAGCTTCAACAGACTTTCCCATCCAGATCATTTCTTTTTTCTGTAATATATTGATATAACAAAGGAAGCCAAAGCAAAGCACAACTTGACTAAACAAAATACTACTCAGGCATGCAGAAGTGACATGAGATGAATCTGCATTACCTTGGCTGGCTGGGTCCCACTGTAGCACATCAAGGATTAATGGGCATATGAAGCTTAGGTCAAATGTCTATTTATTCAGTAAGCAATTATGGAAACCCTTGACTTATCCATCACCATTTGGAAATAAACATCTACTTCACTGATTTCTTTAGATAATGGAAACTCACGCCTTAAACACCAAAGCTTTTGGGTTAATTTTCATCTTCTGTGAAATGTATTAGATATTTCTCTGTTATGTCTGTGCTGATGCCTTCACAGTGATTAATATGTGTAGGCCTGGTTGCTCTCATTCTAAATGACTTGGGATGACTATGCTTTTTGAGTTTTATAGATATGTATTTTTAAACTGTTCTGTACCTTCACTTACTGTCAAGGTATTGTTAACAATTTTTGCTACTGTGAATTTAACTGACTTTATAATGGGTTTTTTTTTCTTTTAAAAATTTTCTAAGCAATGGTTTCCTGAGTAACAGTTTAGTTCTCCTCTAAAGTAAAGTAGATCAATTTTAGTGTAAGTGTGTGTATATGTGTGTGTGTGTGTGTGTGTCTGTGTGTACACATTTGTATTGCATTTAACTTGTCAGTGCAGTTTGATTAAAATATTTTTTTCTTATCTCTATAATGACAATGATAATAATAGCATTTACTCTTTACCATGTGCCATGCTCTGTGTTAATCAATTTACATATGTAACCTAATTAAATCCCCATTACAATTCTGTAAGTTATGACCTCTTATTGCCTACTAAAGTCTACACATGGCAAAACTGAGGAAAAAGATGTTAAGTGAATTTTCCAGTTTCCCACTGAAGGTAGTGTTAAGAGATGGAGCTCAATAACCCAAGGCTGTCTGATTCCAAACACTCTCCCTTCTACAACTTCCAAATGATTGATATTTATTATTACTGAATAGTGAATTGAATAGTGACTTCATGATGAGTGAAGCATATCTAAACAATGGTTTTCCTTACTACAGGTCCACACTGACATAACATGATTATAGGTATATCAATGCAAAACTGATTTTTATTATAGACAAGCAGCGTTTTTTTAACTTTTTATTTTAGATTGGAGTATAGTTGATTAACAACGTTGTATTAGTTTCAGGTGTACAACAAAGTGATGCAGTTTACAAAACAAGCAGCAGTTTAAAAAAGGAAATATTAAGCACTAACTATGTGCCAGGTGTTAAGGAACTGCGTATCTACTAACCTCATTTATATCTCAAGCAACAATTATCTCAAATTTAGAGCCAAGGAAACTGCATTCAAAGAGCTAGAATTGGAACTCAGAATTTCTACATGCTAACCTCCATGTTTAACCAAGTTCAGAGGAAGGTTAACATGATTATGTAATAATAAAGATCATGCCACATAAATATACTTGAAAAAATGGTAATGTTTAGTCCAGAAAAGGCAAGGCTTAACAGAGACATGATACCTGTCTCATAAAGTGAAGGCACGATTTCACGGAGAAGCATCAGATTTGCATTAGGTCTTCCTGCTAGCAGGACTACAAAGAGCCAAAAGTAAATTTCCGCTGAGTGTTTCGTTGTCATTTCCCTGTGCTGACGGAGGAGCTGTTTTCTAGTCCATCTAGGTTACCGTCTTTCAGTGGTTCCAATGTACGGAGTAGACCAAGTTACAATTTTGTTCACATGGGCAAATGGTAAATCACAAGCCTTGGTACCAAGACTGACCCCAGGTCCCCCCTCAGCGCTGGGTTAAGCCCACCTTCAGTTCATGTCTGACCCAGTCTGAGTTTTGGCGCTCTTTTGGTATGTGGCAGTCTTTGGCTCTTATGATCTTTGAGGATATCTCTTAATTATTTGTGAGCTCATCTATGCCTGCAAAAAATTTATTTTATTTAGAATGCCTAGGCTCTTATTTTGTGATTTCAGGTTACTAATTTTGACATATTTCCAGAAGCATCAAAATGACATTCCTTGGAAAACCATGATGTTCTATAAGAGCACTAAGTATCATCATTATTTCTATTAGTGAGATTCTAAATTATTATCACTGGAAGTTTACCTGAAGATATAGATAACTAGCAGGGAGACAATATGTTAGTTAGTATTGGACTTCTGTTTTCAGGGTGATATTATACAGAATCCCAGAGTATAAAACAGATCAGAGAGGGCTGGCTGATTTGAAAGTCTGGCAGCAGCTGCACACTGTGTCATCTCCACTCAAAGTTTACATTAGCGTGCTTGTTTTAGTAGAAATCTTATATGTTTCCCCAGAGAATTAGCTGGGTTAATATTGCTAATAACACTCAATCAGTTCCAAGATGTTTTATTCATTTCAGCACCACAGCTAATTTCAGCCTTTTAGATTTATTAAAATATACCTCCTGATTAATTGATCTTAACATCTTTAGTTCTTTTTGGATAATTCCTATTCTACATGCTTCCAAGTTCCTAGTACAGTTAGATTCATTTCTTTCTATCACTTAGGAAATCAGTACTATATTTTAAAGCACAAGTGTCAGCACTGTGGTCCCACTCTGTGACTAACACTCATCTCTATTTAACTTCCCTCACCTCTAGAATGGGATAGTGCATAAACTTCCCATTTTACAGAATTATTAAGAATATGAGTGTTGTAAAAATATTCTATAAAGTTTTATAAAAGTTGGAGCAATGTAAGGTATCTTTTATTCTCTAAAAAGAATTTATATTAAAAACAACAACAAAGACAAATATTTCATATCAAAACACTTTAAGCTATCCCTAATTTCTTGGTGCACTCATTTACCACTTTGGCTAATGCATAGTTTCACTTTTTCCTTTGAGTTGATTTGAGCTGTAAAAATTGTCCAATGGATAGAATATGCTATGGCACACAGCATGATGCTGGAAATTATCAAGCACCTAGTGAATGTGAGCCCCTCTTTATATTATCTTCCCTTAGAGAAAAAGTTGATGGTTAAACAGAGAGAGAGAGAGAAAGAGAGAGAAAAGAAAAAAACTCTACACACTTAAAAGGTGAGTTGAGTATCTTTTACCAGCTTTTACAAGGTGTATTGCATGCCTATTTACAAAAGTAAGGAAACTGTCAATTTGATGAAGTACAACTCACAACTCATTAGTGTGGAACACAGAAGTATTCCACATCAAAAATGACTGCTGAAATATTCACAATTACCAGCTGCTCAGAAACCATTTTATATGGATAAAAAACATGTCACATTTAATTTATCAGATGCTTTCTACTGTCATACTTTTCTTTCGTTTAATGTACTGAAAAGTTATAAAAACAACTTTAGTCTCGCTGTAGCCATGTATAAACATTAAGAATAACACAAATCCATTATCTACCATGATATAATTGTATCTACATGAGTGAATAATCTTCTACAGCTTCTTTGCACTCAATTCTGAATTAAGTATTCCTTTAAAGATATCTGAATACACAACACTCAGTATCTCTGTTAGAAAACTACCATTTCAATAAAAAGAAAAAAAAAAACACATTCATTCCTGAAGCTGTATTCCTTGAATGAGCTGACATGATTAGCTCCATTTCTATAGTTACTAAAATGGGAAACATCATCAGAAAAACAACGCTGTAGTAATTTTCTAACAATATTGAAATGAATCAAATGTGAAAATAGAACAGTAATAATCTAGCTTTCCACTGTGTGTAATTCTGTGATGTAGGCTTCACGTAAAAATGTAATAATCAAATTAACCCTTTGCAAATTTCATCAGACACAGCCAACTGCTATGACCTACTAACTCTACCTTGAAAAGCCCAAGAATAAGCAGACTAAAACAACCGTATATACACTCACTCACACACACACACACACACATACACACACACACACACAGTATAATTATCCCCAAATAAATACAAATGAACAAGCTAACAATAATCCATGTGTAGGTTTCAGTCTTGCATTTAATCCAATGTAAATAGTGTAGTGTTCAGACTAGTGTCTGCGGAGGGCCTTGTTCTCTTAGGCTCTCAGTGAGCACCATTTCTGCTCCACAGCACTGCATGCCATCGGCTCAGTCATGTTATGGACTCCGAATGGGTGGCCCTCACTTTCTGCATTCAGTATCAGCTGCAGCTATGGTTATGGCTCTATTTAAACTGTCATCAGAAGCTGTTTAAAACCATGAAAAAGAAATAAGGCCTGCTTCTTTAGAGTTTGTCATCTAAAGAAATTTGAAAATTCCCTAATAATTAAAGATTTGTCTTATTTTTAAATAATTCCCTAACCACTCTAAAAGTATCTATTAGAACACTTAGCTCTTT
Organism: Phocoena phocoena; assembly: GCF_963924675.1. Lineage (NCBI taxonomy): Eukaryota > Metazoa > Chordata > Mammalia > Artiodactyla > Phocoenidae > Phocoena > Phocoena phocoena. The sequence goes on along the minus strand of NC_089235.1, from coordinate 27,677,465 downwards.
ATATACTTTAAAAATATCCTAACCTGTCCCTAAAGTATATAGAAAGCTATAATGAAGCTCTTCCCTGATATGAAATAAAATATTGCTATCTATCCTTCCTATAAATTTATTCATACTTGTTGCAAAAAGGATTTTTCTAATGCCAGGCTATAATTGAAGGAAAATGTGAGGAAATTCACTGAAAGAAAAAAAGAAGGGAAGGAAAATAAAGCCTGGGTTTTATCTATAGACAAAATATATGGACCTTGGAGTTTTGCACGTTTTCTAGACGTGAACAACCATACTAGCTCCAGTGGATATAGCGGTCATCACAAATGAAAAACATTCAACTGTAGTGTCCAAAACATTAAAAAAAAAATTAGCTACTGAGAAGAAGTACAGCTGTTCCTAGAACTGAAAACTGAGGGAAAATTCTCCTGTAATCTATGTAGAGAAGTTGCTAATAATAGAGTAGTATAACCAAACAACCTCTAAAAAATACAGATTTCCCAGGATGGTCTTACACTGTCACTTAGATGAATACAGTATAGTTTTTTCATGTTTAAATCAGTTCCATAGTGAGGAACATCCTTCAAATGTTGACCACTATTCTGGAATAGCACACCTGAATGCCACTCATTGTAGTCTTTAATATTCATTAATTTATTTATTGAGCAAATGTTCCAGGAGAATCCACTACTTGACCAATTGCTCCTGGCTTGGAGAAACACCAGTAAAGAAGATAAACAAGATCTCAGTTTTCCAGTGGCTTATATTCTAGTTGAGAGGGGCAAAAAGAGAGGTGGCAGCAGTGTACATAGAGAGGAAATAGATAATAAAAGAGTAAAGAAATAATTGAACCTAATAGTTCTAGATCTGTGCTACAGAATAAGATAGCCACTAACTACAGCTGGCCCTTGAACACTTGAAATATGGCTAGTATGACTGAGAAACGGAACTTTTAATTTCCTTTGGTTTTAACAAATTTAAATTTAAAAAGTTTTATGTGGCTAGCGGTTACCACACTACCAGCACAGTTCTAGACAGCGTCAAGTGCTATGAAAAAAGAAAACATGGGGAAGGGGGATATATGGCAAGGAGATTATATTTGAGCCTAATTCTGAATAACATGAAGAAGCAGCTATTCAAATACCTGGGACATGATGATCCAGAAAAAGGGAAGAATAAACACAAAGGCCATGAAGCAGAGTGCATGATTAAAGAGACAAATGAGTATGAGAGTTTGAAACAAGGCCCATGTGACCAAAAGCTTAACATCAAAGGCAAAGGTGGGAGGATGAAGCTAAAAAAGGACAAGTCACCTTTACATATTTGTAATATTGGATTTTGCAGTAAATCTAAGAGGTTGACTCTAAGAAAACATGAATAAGCTGAGTTCTATACTGATTTTGTACTCCTTAGCCAATAACATATTCCTGGTCCAAAGAAACAGAGCCAAGTAAAATTTGGAATGCATCATAAATAATGTTGTTCTTTTTGGCTTTCTCAACTAGTGAAATAAATTTGATTAGAGATAGAAAAAGCATGTTTTGAGCCTATCTTCTTATAAGAAATAATATCTTTTCTATGTTCTTAAGCTCAGTCTACAATTTTGAGGGCAAGAACTGTTGACTCCTTTTTAAAAGTGAAAAAAAATCAATCTGAATCTAACCAAAGAGGACCACACTAGTAAAGTTAATAAAGTTAAACACTGGGAAGGACAGGAATTTACATGATTGAGTGGCACTTGGAGTGCTCTAGAGACAGGACATTTTCATAGGATGCTTTATTATCAACTGTGCTATATGGAGGGGCAATCAGATGCCAGCTTGTACTCTACAGACTTCAAGGCAGTTGACTTTGGAATGTAAACTAGAGGAAAACATCATTTTTCCTTAGTCAACCAGAATCTGAGAATCCATAGCCCCACTCACTAAATACATACCTCAGGTGATTATGGCAGCACCTCATGACCAAAACTATGGGTTCACCTCTATCTTCCCAAAATGATGTATTATGTCTCAATGTATCAAGACAATGTCATGTTTATGGTAAACTTTTCTTTTAACATGACCCACTTCTGAATGTAACCACTTCTGATTTTTATTTTAGACATCGTTTTTCTAACCTGGTCAAGACTTATTTTATGTAATTTGTTCCTGACTCAATATATTTAACAAATCAGAAACTAGAGGGCTTAAGTCTACATTTTCTGGACATAGATAAAACATTTTGCTTTTGTTTTGTTTTTAACAATTCATTGAAAAGAGGCAAGAGGGGAACTTCTTCAAGACAAGTGAGTTTGATTTGTTTGTTTTTTACTAAGTTCCTTGGATAGACAAAGTTGAACTCTCTCATTCCACAAATCACACCAGTCACACCAAGTTAAAATGATAGTGAAAGGACAGTTCCACAAAGTTAAAATGATAGTGAAAAATACATCTTTTACCTGGACAACGGTATCACTGGAAGGACTACAGAAAGTACAGAAGAGATCATTAAAATGTATTCTATGATGCTGGCATCCAGGTTGAGAACACCGTAAAAGTTTCTTCTACATTTATCCCACATGTTACCATTAATCCATGTCAGATTACTTAAATATAAATCTAAAAAGAATTTCTGTGATTAATGCCTTTTACTCTAGAAGAATGACCTAAAAAATAATTCTCTCCCCTCAAAATCCCAATGTCCCCATTGTATTCAAAGTCATTGCAGAGATAATTAATTCTGCAAGACTGTGTATAGAATAAGTCAAATATTGCCCATATACACCCAAATGTCCATGCAAATAGTATGGAATTTAAAAAGCAGAATATAAGTGTCAAAATGAAAGCACATTCAGCTTGACAGGTACCAAATGCAATCAGGAAATAAGGTTTCCCCCATATGAATACCAGGGAGCTCATTAGTAGCTCCGTTGAAGTAGACAAAAATAAAGCCAAAGAATTAAACTTTCTACCTGCCAATATTGTTTTTGATGATCAAATATGTAAATGACTTTAAATATTGACTACGGTAAGCTAAATGTGCTAAAATCTATTTTTTTTTTTAAAAAGTATAAAACATGGTCTCCTTAGAGCTAGCCTCTCTGGTCAAATTCTAAAAAAAAAAATATATTTACTGTTGAGGTGAATACTCTAAGGGATTATCTGCATTAGAAAGTATGCAACCACTGACTTTTCCAAAGATAGTTATCACAACTCCAATTCCCACATAAGCCATTTGACTCAATTCTAGAAAGCCAAGCTCATCTGACCCAAACTGGAACATGGCAGAACTTTTTCTGAAAATGAAGGAGTCTGCAATCTTTCTAGACCAGTCCACCTGTATTAAGGAGGAGATCATTGCTGACTCAGCCAGATAAGGAAGATAAGGTAAATGTCCATGGATTACTATTAGGGAAATGGGGGTAGACAATGAGTGGTCATCTCAAAGTCAAAAGTTAGAAGACTTCATGGTTCTTCTAATGGTTCTTAACATTTTTCTATTTTAGCTACTATTAAGATGTAAGTATGATTTTCCCTATTAGACTGAGAACTTTCTAAGGATAGACTCTGCTTTCAATTCATGTTAATCGTTTCTATTGTGACTCACACAGGTTATTTCATTTATATAAGAAGACCACTAACATTAAAGGGCACCTCTGGCTCTTTACTGGGCACTTTTATATGTCATCTCACTGATATTCATGAAAGACTGATCAAACAACTAAAACATTGCATTTAGATGTCCAATGTTAACATACAAATGTGAGGCCATGAATTGGTTATTTAAAAGTGTAAATTCAGAGGGAAGGGAAAATGGGGAGTTATTAACTGCTGGGCATAAAGTTTCAGTAAGGTAAGGTAAATAAGCTCAGAGATGTGCTGTAAAACATTATACCTATAGTCAACAATAATGTATTGTTCACTTAAACTCTGTTGAAAGGATAGATCTATATTAAGTGTTCTTACCACAATTTTTTTTAAAGGTGTTAAGTTAGAGTTAGCCTTCAGATCATTCTCCTGGTAGGGGAAAGAAATCAAAAATAAAAAAATAATACATAATTAACCATAGGTAAATGGAGTCCAAAGAAGCTATGATTACTCTTCTGTAAAATATTTACGAGTATTTCTGTCTTCCTCTCCCTTTCTGGAAATTTTGTCCCTTAGTTCAGGAAGGTAATAGAGTACAGTCTGCTCTTATGCCTAAGTGGTGTGAAATAAAAGGACCACTGATATATTTTTAGGGAAAGCACCCAGGGACCTTCAATAAGATTTAACTGTCTGGGTTCACATCTGAATCTTAGATTAGTTTCCAGGTCACCCCTCCTCCCCTCTGGCTCTTCTCTGAATCCAAAGAATGGCCTCTGGGGATGCATCCTCGCTGCCATTATACAGCATAAATTCATTAGAGTCCTTCTCAGGTTCTGAGAGTCACTAGGAAGACAGACACTAGCGGCCAGCAATAATAGGTTGGAGTTTAAAGTAATAAACTCGGAGACATTCAAAAGGGGAAAATCCTTAAAAACCTGAATATTATTATCAAGGTTCTTCATGAAATGTGAATAGTTAAGATAGCTCTTTATTAACCTGTTCCTTCATTGATCATTTGGTTACTTGTTTTTTTGTTTCTTTGATTTTTTTTTAATGGGATCAAATCTTGTATAATCCTTTTATTTGCATTTCTCATGCTCCTGAGTGACTTCTCCTTTCCCTTTGCCTTCTGTTTTTTTCCTTTGAATCAGACTATCAACAAATAATGGGCATTGGATCAAACCTTGTGTAATGCTTTCATTTCCCTTCCTCAAGCTGTGGACCCTTCCGCTTCCCAGGTGCCTTCTGTATTTTCTTGATAATCTGACCCTGAAAGTACTAAAAGAAAAGTATGTGATAGGTAACTAGACCCATAAGGCTCAAAAAAATAAATAAATAAATAAGTGAGATGACACTTCAAACTGACATTTTAACAAAATGCCCTTCTGTTTTACACACAAAAGTCATTGTCTTTTCCTTATAAGGAAAGATATCATTTGAGAAAGCCACATTGCCTATGGAACCAAGAGAAAGTTACAATCCAGTAAGACATGGAAGTAAGAGAACCTATAAAAAGTAGATTCAAGAACTCCCAAATGCTGGAGGAAGGGTTATTAAATGTACAGTTAAATAGCGTTGATTATTTTAAGAACTTCATAACGCAAACGTAATTTCACATGATTAAAATAATATAGCCTATACCTGTTTACTATATGTATTGTACAAATTTAAGGAACCGTTAGGATTTGCAAGACTATAATTGTAGGGACTTGTCTGGTGGTGCACTAGTTAAGACTCCACACTCCCAATGCAGGGGGCCAGGGTTTGATCCCTGGTCCAAGAACTAGATCCCACATGCATGCCGCAACTAAGAGTTCACATGGCACAACCAAGGAGCCAGCGAGCCGCAACTAAGGAGCCAGTGAGCCACAATTAAGGAGCTGGCGAGCCACAACTAAGGAGCCCGCCTGCTGCAATTAAGACCCGACACAACCAAATAAATATACAAATAAATAAATATTTTAAAAAGACTATAATTATGACTGAATCATTCAGAAAAGATGGAAGCTATGTGTTTGATTGCAGAATACTATGGTTAACAAGTCAAGGCATGTGTAATATTATTTGAACTTTGTCACTGATATGAGAAAATATGACAATGATAAACTGACTTTCTTTTTTTAATTAATTAATTTATTTATTAATTATTTTTGACTTCATTAGGTCTTCATTGCTGTGTGCGGGTTTTCTCTAGTTGCAGTGAGAAGGGGTTACTCTTCGTTATGGTGTGCATGTTTCTTACTGCGGTGGCTTCTCTTGTTGTGGAGCACAGGCTCTAGGCATACAGACTTCAGTAGCTGTGTCTCGTGGGCTCTAGAGCACAGGCTCCATAGTTGTGGCACACTGGGCTTAGTTGCTCCACGGCATGTGGGATCTTCCTGGACCAGGGCTCGAATCTGTGTCTCCTTCAGTGGCAGGCAGATTCTTATCCACTGCACCACCAGGGAAGTCCCTGCTTGACTTTATTTCTGCATAACTTAGTAATAGCTAAATTTACTTCGGTGACAAACATTTCGGGAAAAAATTAATTTGCGTAGGCTTTTCAGGTAAGTTTTTCTTATTCAGAAAGCCTTTCTCATAGACTCTGACTGTGAGCATAGTTACTGACTTCAGGATGCATAATGAAGAACGAGCTTTCAGGATTTCCCTGGTGGCGCAGTGGTTAAGAATCCACCCGCCAATACAGGGGATACAGGATCGACCCCTGGTCCGGGAAGAGTCCTACATGCCGCGGAGCAACTAAGACTGTGTAACACAACTACTGAGCCCGCTGCCACAACTACTGAAGCCCACGTGCTTAGAGCCCATGCTCCACAACAAGAGAAGCCACTGCAATGAGAAGCCCGTGCACCACAACGAACAGTATACCCCGCTTGCCGCAACTAGAGAAAGCCCCTACGCAGCAACAAAGACCCAACACAGCCAAAAAAATTAAATTAATTCATTCATTCATTAAAAAAAAAAAAAAAAAAGAACGAGCTTCCTGGGGATTTCTGAGGATGGCTTGAAGAAACCTGTGGAGTCCAAGTTCACAGAGTCTATAACCTATCCAAAATAGCAGCTCTTTTAAAAGGTAAATTTGGGTTTTACTACATCCAAATGATATGAGATTGATTATAAGAATTTGATGCTGTGGCTCCAGAGTTACACATACTGTAACTGTAAAGGATAAGATGAACACTCTTCTTTCTGTGATTCAGCCACTTATGCTTTGGGATACTGCTTTAATAGTAAAGATCACAGACAGTTTTTATAAATGAAACAACCGTGAAATTACAATGATGAATATTATGGTGACTAGCTGCTTGAATAGTTCTTAAAATATTATTGATACAAGCTCAGTCTCTGCAGAGATGTTCTGATGAGGGGGATAGCATCCTAAGCATTAGGATGATACAATGTACATTTTCAGTAAATTGAATAAATATTCACTATTCTTCCTGTTTATAGAGAAAGTATATTAAATTCCTCAATAAAATCCAGCTTAAAATATCAGTGTCTCTTTATCATTTTCAAGATGAAATACTGTCCATTTTGTGTAGCATACAATGCCCTCCATGGCCTTTCTCACCACGCTCAACTTTTAAATCTTATCCAAATGAACATAATGGTTTAGTTTTATAGAAATTCTTGAAATTCCTCAAACATACCACCATATCTGTACCTTTGCACATGCTATTTTCCTTGCAATAAGTGTTTAAAATGTTGGTTATTACCCAACTGTAACCAATAATACCCACTGTATTGATTTCATGACTCATGACTTTTTCACCAATGACACTTTGAAAAAATATGACTGAGGGAGACAGTATGAGAAAGGAAATGAGTCTTAGGTAGAACTTTGTGAAATCCAAAATTTTACTGCTAGTTTAGGGAGGATGAGCCTTCAAAGAGAGGTGAAACCCAGATACTTAGGGGCAAATACAGGTATGCTGTGAAGGAGGGAAAGGGAAGAGTATTTGGAAAAGAAAGAAACTATTATTTTTACTCATCACTTACAACATAGTAGCTGAATGACACCCATCTGATGAATGCACCATATGGTATTCCGCCAGCTCGCAGTGGAAAATAACTTTGGTTATTTCTATCAATAGTTCTCAGGACCAACAATGCTATCACATGAGCCGTCTTATGAATGCATCTTTATGCCCTTGTTCTACTATTTCCTTAGCATAAATTCCTATAAAATTATCAGAATGATGCTGTAAATAGCATAACACTTAAAATGTAGTATATATAGCCAAAATGTCTTCCAGAAAGACTGACAACCATACTCTTGTCAACAGAAGATTAGAGTGTTTATGTTTTTATGGATCCAAGCTACTGGAGCTAATACTTTTATTCACCTTTATAATCAGATAAGTAGAAATATTATTATTTATTTATGTTTTTAATTGGCATTTCTTTTATTTCAATGAGGTTATGCATCTCTTCACATATTTATTAGCCATTTCTATTGACATTGTGAACTTAACGTCCACGTTTTTCTAATTTCTGTTGAGATATGAGCTTAATTGTTCTGCAGCACATGGGATCTTCCCAGACCAGGGATCGAACCCGTGTCCCTTGCATTGACAGGCAGATTCTTAACCACTGTGCCATCACGGAAGTCCCTATTTATGATTTTTAAGTTCTTTACATATTCATGATAATACAGTTTTTTCTGATTTACCAGTTTCTTTTTCTTGTTTTAACTATGAAATAGTGCTTTTAAAATGTCTTGAAGGGATTTATCTGTTTTCCAGTAAGGCAGAGACTCTCTGAAAAAACAAAGACTCATGGCTGCATCTAAAGGCATCAGATTGCTCTACATCCTCACTATGCAAAACAAAAGGTAGCTCGATAGCACAGTTGTCATTTAAAATGCAAGAACTTGATGGTAAATTAAATTATGAGGAATAAAGGAGTTCTAACAGAATCTGCTTATTTAATAACAAGTCACAGTGATTTATATTGCATTAGTAAAAGAAATACTTTTATTTATAACAATAGAACAGAAAAAATTACACAAGGAAACACTAAACCTTCAAACCTTATAAAAATATGGTAATATATGAAGTGAACAAAAGTGCAAAAGTTCGTGGCTTAAGGCATTACCTTTCAAGTACACATTTGTCAAGGCAAGACTTTTTTGTGTGTATATACAAATATCACACTCCAAAGCGATTGCTGTTGACAGGTGAAATTTAAGCTCACAAAGGACAAAGGTAATGCAGTAGGCAGGAATTATTTGAAGTATAATGTCTATCAGATTAATGTAGACTTAATGAATGATGCTCATTGTGCATTAATACCATATGACAACTTCATGAAGAGCTCTTTAAAAGCTTCGAGTTTAAGAAAACTTGGGGTAACTTGGTTTTGAAGAAGTCACTCGGAAAACTGACAGATTTCTAGGTCTGGAGATTTCTACTGCTTTAAAACTTCCAAAGAGGGGCTTCCCTGGTGGCGCAGTGGTTGAGAGTCTGCCTGCCGAGGCAGGGGACACGGGTTCGTGCCCCAGTCCGGGAAGATCTTATGTGCCGCGAAGCGGCTGGTCCCGTGAGCAGTGGCCGCTGAGCCTGCGCGTCTAGAGCCTGTGCTCCTTCCAAAGAGCAATCCTTGTCTACATCTGGAAGGTTGACAGTCTTTTTCTGTGAAGGGACAGATGGAAATATTTTAGGCTGTGTGGACCTTACTGCATCTGTCACAACTATTCAACTCTCCTATTGTAGCAGCAAAGTAGCCATAGATACTTGAGGTAAACAAGTGGGTGTGACTGTGTTCCAATAAAACTTTATTTACAAAAACTGGCAAACTGGATTTGGCCCATGGGCCCTAGTTTGTGGATCCTTGGTCTACATGATAAAATTCAAACACACAGAGCCCTTCACATCACATCACAAGATACCTCCATGGGCTCATCTCCTACTACTTTCCCTCTACAAACTCTCTACATACTGCCATATTGAACTTATTCCTGTTCTCTACATTGTGCCATTTCATGACACAGCTTGTTTTCACAGCCTATCTCACTACTGTGCAGGAAGAAAAGTAAATTTCCTCTGTACTTCTGAGTTCTTGGTTCAGACTCCTGTAATAAAAGACATTAACAGAGGAAAAACAAACAGAAGTTTATTAACATGTATACCTCATGTATGCATGGTGGGTACTCAGGAAAAAATGAGTTTCCCTGAAGTGGCTTAGAATTCAGGATTAAATACCATCTTAACAGGGGGAGTGGGGATGCAGGCCTCTTAGAAGTCAATTGATTTTTAGGAAAAATGAACGAGCCCTTAGAATAATAGATGGGAGGTATCATTGCTTGTTACAGTGTGTCTGGGTGTGGTGTGGACTTCCAGTCTCCTCTCCTGTGATAAAAGTCAATATTGGTTGATGAAAATCCCAGGGACGGGACCAGACTGTTGACAGCTGAGTTCCTTTTGAAGGATAAGTCTTTAGGCAGATAAGCAGAGTTCAGAGAAAGCCTCTATCTGCATTTGCTGTTTTTCAAGTGTCATCAGCTCAAAATAATCAATATACCAAAGTGGCATATTTTGAAGTGCCATGTTCTGATACATTTCACTACCTAGAATGTCTTAGCCTATTCTTCCTCTGGAAAATACATTGCATCATACTCCTATCCTCCACCCCTGCTTATCACAAGGACTAATTTATAATATCCAGGGTAAAGATTATATTCCATTCATTTTAAATCAACTGGATCTGGCTTATGGTGAGAGCTCAAAAAATGTTGTTTCTGAAATAAGACCGGAGAAGTCATTAATATAGGAGGTAGAGACTGAGAGTTGCCTCCCAATGGCCATTAACATCCTTAGTAGTAGTAGAGTTGGTATTTTAAGCCAAACTCATGGCTGCCTAAAAAAATGACTTTTTTTTTTTTCATGGAAAGGCATTTTACTTTAAATATAGCAGTGTGTACATTCAATCCAAACTCCCAATCTATCCCTCTCTCCCACCCTTCCCCCCCGGAACCATAAATTTGTCCTCTGAGTCTGTTTCTGTTTCGTAAATAAGTTCATTTGTATCATTGTTTGTTTTTTTAGATTTCCCATATAAGTGGTATCATATGATATTTGAAAATGAGTATATTTAAAGCCTCCCTGGCAAAAAAAGTTCTGTCCAATGGGATCAGCATAGAAGTAATGTATGCAAATTCTGGGCCATGCCCTTAAAGGGAGAGGACATAGATTTTTTTTTTTTTTTTTTTTTTTTTGCGGTACGTGGGCCTCTCACTGTTGTGGCCTCTCCCGTTGTGGAGCACAGGCTCCGGACGCGCAGGCTCAGCGGCCATGGCTCATAGGCCCAGCAGCTCCGCAGCATGTGGGATCTTTCCGGATCAGGGCACGAACCCGTGTCCCCTGCATCGGCAGGCAGACTCTCAACCACTGCGCCACCAGGGAAGCCCTCCAACATAGATTTTTATGTGAGAAAGAAATTATGTTTTTAAATTACTCTCATTGCAGTGTCTGTCATACATGATTACATTGTCACGTTAATTATACTAAAAACAATATAATTATAATTAATATACTTAATGTTAGTATTCTGATCTTAAAATGTATTGCTACAGAATATGAAAATATTTATTTATTAGGTGGGTATATAATTTTTTTAAATACTCCTTGCTATTATAACTGTATTTTAAAATAAAAATAGCTTAATGTTTAAGGCATAAACTAAATAATTAAAATTTTCAACTGTCTACCTGTTGTAGCAATTATTTCAATTGGGAAAAGTTAAGCAATTAGCTAAGTGCAAAGAGAAAACACTCTAATTTTATCTCCTAGAAAAGGAATGAACAGTCCAATTAGGACAGTAAGTGGCCATTAGCAGAGAAGTAATCAGAAAGGTTAGAATCTGATACAGTTTAAAATGGACCATGAGAGTATCTTAAACAACATATTAAGGATTAGAGTCATAAACAGAGTTTTCCTTGAAATCCAGGTGCTGTAATTTATACAATCATATATGGCACTATAATGTAAGCAATCATATATGTATATTAAACTGTTAATATGAAATTAATGTAGTAGTTTGTAATGTGTTAACTATTTATTATTTTTAAATAAACAAATGAGACACAAATGTTTTTATTCTTTGGATTTTTCCCCAAGAGACACATGAAGAAGAATATACAAGAGGTTTAAATTCAGGTTCAGATTTGTCAATTGTCAGTTCAGAGTTTGTTAGTTTTCAACTTGAAGGTGAAGTACTTCTGAATGATGACACTTTTCAAGCCTTGGCTTTACCACTGGTGGCTGAAATGAAGGCATGCCAAATGCAAGAAAAGCTGAGGCAATCAGGGAACTATGAGTTTAATATATTTCATCAGTTATGAAGAGTGACTTTGTAGTCACGGCAGAGGCTGTCAGAGAACAGTATAATTACAGGAATTTATCCAGGAAAGGGGAAATCTAAAATTCCATGAATGAAATTAACTAGGACATCAAAAATGTAATGTAAGAGAATCACTTGGTCATTAAAAATATATGTAGTTTGATGATAATGAAATAATGAATGTAGTATTCAAGAGTGAGTGGTGAGGTGCTCTGTCCCCATAACAGTGAATCTATAAAAGTGGACTTGGTGACCTCCACTGAACATTCCACAGAAATGTGGGTGTTTTATATATTATATAATATATAAATATAAAGGGAAATCACACTCCTTTCCCACCAGCACAACCATCCTAGGCTACAATGGGAAATGTTATTGGAAATCTGGGCATGGATAAACCATGTATACAGTTTGATCCAGGCTTCCTAGAATTACGAGTACCAGAGGAAGTAACAGTGCAGGAGGTAAAGAGCAGAAAGAGCCTGCATGATATATTTAGGACCATTTCCTAACGAAAGCATGGTGTTATGGGTTATGTGGGAGGCACACGTCAGTGACAGAATTATGAATTTAACACCTTCAGAATCCCAGATAGGAGGTAGAGGGCTACAACCAGTTTCCCCAAGTGAGAAATTGTTCGGAAATTGACATTCATGCATTTGTGAAGTAGGAAGAAAGCAGGCTGCAGAGAAGCATGAATAGTTCTATAATAGTAATACTAAATAGTGTAAAAACAAGAGCATCACACCAGTCACCAAAACTTAAATTTAAGTAAAGTGTTAACTGAAAAACGTAATACTGAAGAAACATAAACAGGGACTTGAAAAATTCCAAAAGGAATACAATCCTTGCAATGAAATTCCACTGAATGGGTTCTTAATATATTGAGAATTTTAATATGTTTCAGGCACTCTTCAAAAGAACTTGACGAGGTTAACTTTAAATGAGGAAACTGAGTCACACAATGGTTAAGAAAGGTCACTAGTAAATGGCTCTAGACTATACTACCAGTAAAAGTTCATCTTGTTTGAAGTACAAACTATGAATAATGTTACCCGCAGTCATAGGAAGGAAGGAAGGCAGAAGGGAGGGAGGAAGGGGGGAACAAAGGGAGGAAGGGAAGGAAAGAGGAAAATTAGCCATGTATCAATTAAAAACTTGATTGATTCAACAGTAAAAGAACCAAGATATTCAATAGTCAAATAACCAGTAGACTTAGTTGAATAGTGCAAATCACCAATATACTAATCTTAAACCAATTAGTGAAATAGAGACCCTTTAATTCATCAAAATACATGTTTAGTAGATAGATTATCATCATTCACAACCCACACACTATCACAAACACACACACAAAATTCACTGGAGCACAGTTCTATGGTTTTAAATATGCTATTAACTATATTACATGATTCAACTATATAACACAAGAGACTCACAAAATATTTAAAAAGATGATTACATAACTGCTGTAGTGACATTCCAATCTCTTTTAACACATTCTAGTATTCCAACCCTGTGATTACCAGAATAATTGCTGCACTGAGTCATGCTGTAGCACTCTCATCTGTTGTAAGATGGCATGTTAAAAATTTTAACAGACAGGACACTTGTTTGGTGATGAATGATGGAAATCAGAATACAAGAGAAATTTCCTTTCATGGTAAATCCCTGGAATTTACAATGTGTGGTCATGTAGGCAGTCCATGATTTTCCTCATTCTGTTTATTTGAAGATATTTAATTTAGAACTACATTTCAAGTGCCTTTACCTACTATTGTACTGGTCTACCAATTGAACATTGTGCATTGAATTGCAAAAAGGAAAAGAGACTTCCTTTTTAAAGAGCTCAGCCCTAGGCCAAGAATTGGAATGACTGTTTGTTAAGGGACATATATGGAGATAAAAGGAAAGCATTATTCAAAGTTCCAAGGACAGCCTTTTTCAGAAACCTAGGTCATCTAAAACCTTCTATCAAATGATTTTAAATTTAAAAGAACAAGAAAATGAAACTGCTTTTTATAGCTAGCTTGTTAGATTTAGGCAAAATTTATGACACAATCGAGTTATATTATTTATGTGTTATATGAATGCCACACTGCATATCTTTGTATAAAATAGATTTAATTTTGTATGCAATATATTTATCATATATTTATGAGCTTTTCCTAAAACTTGAGGCATGTTTTACTATTTTAAATGATTATGAGGGATTGTAACTCATCTAACATTTATTAAAACAACTTCTATTTACAAATCCCAAGTTGGAGGAAACAGAGATGAGTAAGTTATGGTCCTTGCCCTTAAGAATCATGCAAAGTACTGCAGTCCATCTTTGCTTGGAGGAATATTATATCACAATTTAGAAGGACAAAATGATGGCTTCCTTATTCTAAGCATCTCCTCTATTTAGCTTCTACCCCAATCCTGGTCCCATAACCCCAAAATAGTTGATACTCTCAAATTCTACTTGCAATGTCACTAACTTTATTATAATAATAGCCTTTTCACTAATTTAAATCATATGAAGTGATGGATGTGGGGTACTTGATGAAAGCATCCCTGCATTCTAAATTGATCTGCAGAGGAAAACAAGGTTTACAGCAAAGGGGGAGGAAGGTCTGTGATCCAAGAGGGTTGGCTGGTGTCAGAGAGACTGGAGACTGATTTGGGAAAGGACATGGGAAAAACAGGAGCTGGTCACCCCACAAATGGTCACTGATGAATGAAGCCATTCTAGATTTGAGGTATCCAGCTCAGCTTCATAAAAGGTAGCCTTAACCCCATATTAATAGAATAAACAAAATCAAGCTTGGTTGAGGTAGGGTCTCTGGTTTTGAATCTTGACTGTCACTGACAAGCTACTGAAATTCTTTGTACTCTCTTTTCCCTTGATGATCTTCCTTGTTCTGATATCTGCTTTCTCTGAAATTAAAATAGGCATGTCAGCTTTCTTTTGAGCATGATATATTTTTCTCCATCCCTTTAGATCTAAGTCTGTATCTTGAAACCCTTTCAGTTATAATCTCCCTATTCCTATACTGGAACCCTGTTAGCATGATGGTAGCGTACAGAGAAAAGGGAGAGTTCCATAATCTTATGACTAAGTCTTGGTCTTTTAGTGGCCCCATGTTCCAAGGTTGTGACCTACACAAATAAGGGTTTCTTTGCTCCCCCCGCAACTGCCAGGTGACAAAGGAAGACAAGAGGTACTGTAGTGGCAGAAATCCCCCCTACCCCCTTAAGATCTTTTTCCCTGAAGAGCAGGTCTTTGTGATGGAGAACACCCTGAACATATTTCACAATGATTACTCTTCTTTTCTCTTTTCCAGAACCAAGAGAGGATCTTAGTTCCTCAGGAGGTAAAACCCATGAAAGTATGGGTGTATTCCCTGACTGTACTACTCGGAATTTTTCACAATCACACTAGTCCACAGCCTCTAGCCATTCATGAAAATTATAATTTAAAGATTCCTTAACCAGTGTACTATTCCAGGGCTTCTGCTCCAGGTAAACAGATCTTGGATGTGCCTCTGCATTAGCCTCTCTCCAAATTTCAGCATGGCAGTTTGCCACGAGACCTCTTTTATCTGATGCTTCCAAGAAAAGCCATTGACCTTCAGTTTGTTCAACTTTTTCTTGTTGTAAGGACATGACTGATGACTTCCAAGATCATTACGTGTTGAAGTTAAAATCACAAGTCCTGCCTTTAAATCTCTTCCTTTCCTCTTTATTTTCCTGACAATCGACTTTCTTTCCCTCTTCTTTATAGTATTAGACCAAGAAAAAGCTTTTTACCACCATACAAATGATAGTCTTCCTTAACCAATGACTTTTCATTAGGAAATTTAGATATTTTGAGGCATCTCAAAAAATGAAAACAAGTTGAAGAATGGTGCCATGATAGGTCATCAAGTCTAAGTAAGAATTACTTTCATGGAAAATTCCAAGGCATGGAATTCTATTACTCCTAGAAATTCAAAAGTTAGGCAATAAACAGAGGCATTGCCGAAAGAGATAAAAACTTCCTAACAATCTTCGCTGGAACCATGAAGAATCAAAAATCATATTTTAATTTTCTACTCTAGTTCATTTGAGTCAAACAAACAAACAAAAATGGAGTACACAGAAAGGCACTGGGAGAAAAGAAGTCTTTATACCTACACATAGGAATAAGGTTATTGTGTTCCCGTACATAGCAGGTATTAAGTAACCATTTGCTGAATGAATGAATAAATGACTCCATTTCATTTTAACTTTAAAGCCAACTGCAAATATAAATTAAGTTCTTTATTCCTTTTATTTGTATTTAATTGTGTTATGCAGCCAACACACAGGACATATACGTATATAAAGTTGACCCTTGAACAACAACTGTTTGAACTGCATGGGTCCACTTACACCTGAATTGTTTTCAATAAATATGTATTACAGTACAACACAATCCACAGTTGGTTGAATCCAACCAATTCAGAGGGATGACTGTAAAATTATAGGAGGATTTTCTACTGCAGGAGGCAAGGTTGATGCCCCTAAGCCCCACATTGTTCAAGTGTCAACTGTAATTACGTGTGAAATGCAACTTTATTACAGTGAAATAAACTGGGAGTGGGACACAGGTTTGTTTGTTTGTTTTGCCTGTGTGTATGTGTGTATATATCCATATATACACACACATATATATACATATACATATAGGCCATATGGCCATATATGGCTATACATATATATTCATGTGTAGGTATATATGATACACATACAGAGAGAGAGAGAGAGAGAGAGAGAGAGGAGTGGAAAGGGGATTGGCAACCTGAATAGATAAGGAAAATTTCAAGCTTAGAATGCCCACCATGTACCTACCTATAGTTCATATCACTCTAGATTAGATAACACACATTATTAGTTGGTATTATGCCCTTCATGAAAAACCTAAGCAAATATAGTGAATCTGAATCTGATATCATTATTCTGACTTTGACAGATGTGTTTTCTTTCCTATAAAACCAATTCTACTACAGAAATTCAGAATTTCAACTATAAATGTTGGAATTTGAATATGGAGAAAGTATTTACCCAGCTTACTTTTTTTTTTTTTTTTTTGCGGGACGCGAGCCTCTCACTGTTGTGGTCTCTCCCGTTGCGGAGCACAGGCTCCGGACGCGCAGGCCCAGCGCAGGCTCAGCGGCCATGGCTCACGGGCCTAGCCACTCTACGTACGGCATATGGGATCCTCCTGGACGGGGGCACAAACCCGTGTTCCCTGCATCGACAGGCGGACTCTCAATCACTGTGCCACCAAGGAAGCCCCCAGCTTACATTTTTAAATGAAAACATTTTACTTAAAGATTTATGTACAACTGACACCATTCATGTATTTTATGTATATTGCAGGAATCTTACATATACATTTTTAAATAATTTGGAGAACAAGAAACAGAATAAAACTGGTTACATGTTTGTATTCCACTTTCACAAAATTCCTTAGAGAATGTGTACCTTTTGAAAAACAATTCTTTTATGACTAACACCATTCAAAAGATACATTTCCTTTGGAAGTTTAACAGGAACACATTCTAATATATTTAAGTGATGAAAGGATGAAAAAAATGTGTTTCTTCACCTCAAATATAGCTTCATCTTTCCTAAGTTTTTTCTATGCACAAATGACTCAGAAACTGTTGGTAATAAAAGCTTTACTTACCTTTGGAAAATATCGAAACTTCCTGAGACCTGTCTCCTAGCTGTGACTAAAGGAATAGGAAGTTAAAAAGATGACCAGCAAAGCACTCTTAGCATGTCACTTGGTATCTGCAGCAACCTTTAGAAGAACTTAAGGAAACCCTCTCTCTGTCTTGCTATCACAGACAATGAGAAGGAATTTTGGTCTCGCTCCTCAGAAGGAGAGAAAGTTATGCATTTGGTCAGCTATTCACAACATAAATGCAGTTCTTTCTATTACAAGTATTAAAGCTACCTTCAGACCAAGGGCAAAATCTGACCCCTTGCAGAGGTCAAACCTTTCCTAGAAAAACTTTACCATCTATATTCACCATGAAGACAGAGTACTGTGAAGAAATATTGAGAAATTATTTCCAGCTGACTTAAAACAGTCTTAGCATCATGAATAAATACAACAATTTCTCTATTTTAAATGTAAGTAGAACAAATCTATTCATTCTATGAATGTACAGTAGAAGGGAGACAAACCTTCTTCAAGATGTCCACTTGAACACTGTGTTCCAGCTCCTGATGCAATTGTATAATTGGCTGAAATTCAGCCACATAGGGAAGCATGTATATATCTCAGATTCACTTAAGAAAATGCTCTTGGTTGAGAATCAATGCAGAGAGTGTGTTAAGCACTTCAATTCACTTAATGGTCATTCCTAAGCAAACCAGTCTTACCCATATCAAAACCAACCCATATTCTGCACAAATAAAACCTGTAAGAATTATATAAGGAGGAAAAATATAAATCATTTTTCATTGATTTAATTTAAAATATAAATATTTAATATTATTTTAAAATATTTAATATTTTAAATAATGGAACGAATGCATTAGCTTCATAGACTCTCACTACCAGTTTGTCTAGATTATAACCATTATTGTAACAGAAACTATATCTGTCCTATTCTCCACTCTATCCTCATCACTCCCATTCTGCCACTGAATTGCTGAGTATTTATTGAGACACTTCTTTCTGTATGCCTGACACTGTGCTAGGCAGTAAGATTTTAAACAACAGGTAAAGACATTTGATCTTCCTGACCAAATGGCCAGGAAGACAGTTTAAAAAAAAAGTATGCAAAACAAGAATACATTTATTTATAAATGTAACATTTATAAATGTAACATCTATAAATGTTACAATTGTTACAAAAAAGCAGCGCCACATGATGAAAATTTGCCACAATTACAAAGTCAGTGGATGTTTTAAGAGGATGTGATGAATGATATGATTTGAAAGATAAACAGGACAGGAGGGGCAGGCAGAAAATATAACATATGCAAGTGTCCAGTGGCTTGATATAAGAGGGGGAGTGAAAGAAAACTACTATTGCTGGAGACCAGAGAGTTAAGAGCAGGGACTAGTGTGTTGTAGATGCAGATGGAGAATTAGGATGGTAACATTTAGCTCATATTAAGGATGTAGGTCCTCATTCTAAGAACAATAGAAAAGATCTCTTTGGGGACAGGATGGAGGACAAGCTGTTAATCAGGGCCCAGGTTCACAGGAATGTAGCCTGTGCTGATGCCACAGGGTCACGTGCTTAGTTTAATACTCTGCTGTTGCCATATTAAAGTTTTAATAAATTTTGAAAAAAAAGCCTTGCATCTTCATTTTGCACTAGGCCTCACAAATGATGTAGCCAATCTAATTGTAGGGGGTCAACAATGGATTAAGATAGGTTCTATGGATATTTTAGTTGTCTATAAAAGAAATAATTGTAAGACTAAGGTGAAGGTGAAAGGAAATTATATTTAACAGGACAAAAAGTAAGGGTGATAGATATAAATATTTAGTAAGTGAAATAATTAATTAAAATAATAAAGAAGAGGAAGAAAGAAAGAGAAGGAAGGAAAGAAGAAAAAGAGAAGCATAAAATAGCCAGTTTCCGTGAAACCTAGGATGTGCTTTTAAAACTGTGCCAAATTACACTTGCCAAGATAAAAAGCACAGCTTTGATCATGACACTTCGCTCCTCAAAAAAGTTTAATAATACAGAGGGTATTAACAGTTACCTAAATAAAATCTATCCCTTTTCCCTTTCCTCCTTGCTACCAGAGGCCTGACTGTGTTCAGTTGAAACCCCTCTTTCCAAGGCCGTGTGCTTCAGCAAGCCAGTCAGGGCAAACCCATTCCCTTTGGTGGTTATTAGTTTAGAAACAGGGTGTGGCACAGTTCTGTCCAATGTGATGTGATGGGAAATCTGCTTGAGAGTTTCTGAATGTACTTTCTCATTGCTAAAGAAACACATCTATTTCCTCCTCCCCTCTCCCACTTGACCTTGCCACATAACCCAGAATCAGTGCAGCCATCTTGACATGATGAGGAAAGAGACTACAAGCTCAGAATAACACGGCAGCAAGACGCTAAAAACTTGTGCTCAGCTGCTGAATTACAGAGCCTCTAAGCATCTACTTCAGGAATTCTAATGTGCAATCATAAAATTCCTTTTGTTTAATCCTCTACTAGATTTAATATCCTTGAGGTCAGAGGCTGTTTTATTCATCTTCGCTTTGCCCCAAGCATCAAACACAGTGTTTTCAATCTCATAACTATATCTTACGTTATGAAAGGTGAGTTAATTTAGGAGCCAAGGATTACATGTAGCTAAAGTATCACAAAATAATATTTGATACTGATTTACATGTACTTCATCCCTGCTGTTCTCATTATATTCCATTTAACTTGGAATCATTATATTGCATAAGAAGTGGGTATTTTTGCTTCTATGAATCGTAAAATCGAGTTGTGGAGTGCTTTTGAGAATACGTAACCTAGTTAAATGAAGTGTTATTAAATTTTAATTAACATCTGCTATTCAAAATTAATCAGATTCATAACTAAAATCGTGCTCAGCAAATGATTACACACACACACACACACACACACACACAAAATGAAGCTCTTTAGTAATTTCAAATTATGTTGTATTTCAAAAAGGGTTTAGTATGTTATTTCCTCTGCTGAAATACAGAACCTCCTATCTGGGCTTTTTTTTTTTTTTAATTGTATCACTTTATTGCACTTCACAGATACTGTATTTTTTTTACAAATTGAAGGTTTGTGGCAACCCTGCAAAGAGCTAGTCTACTGGCACCATTTTTCCAACAGCATTTGCTTACTTATTGTCTGTGTCACATTTTTTTTTTAATTTTTTAATTTTATTTTATTTATTTTTTTATACAGCAGGTTCTTATTAGTCATCAGTTTTATACACATCAGTGTATACATGTCAACCCCAATCACCCAAATAATCACACCACCACCACCACCCCCGGCCACTTTCCCCCCTTGGTGTCCATACATGTGTTCTCTCCATCTGTGTCTCAACTTCTGCCCTGCAAACTGGTTCATCTGTACCATTTTTCTAGGTTCCACACATATGAGTTAATATACAATATTTGTTTTTCTCTTTCTGACTTACTTCACTCTGAATGACAGTCTCTAGATCCATCCACGTCTCAACAAATGACCCAGTTTCGTTCCTTTTCATGGCTGAGTAATATTCCATTGTATATATGTACCACAACTTCTTTATCCATTCGTCTGTCGATGGGCATGTAGGTTGCTTCCATGAACTGGCTATTGTAAATAGTGCTGCAATGAACATAGGGGTGTATGTGTCTTTTTGAATTATGGTTTTCTCTGGGTATATGCCCAGTAGTGGGGTTGCTGGGTAATATGGTAATTCTATTTTTAGTATTTTAAGGGACCTCCGTACTGTTCTCCATAGTGGCTGTATCAAGTTACATTCCCATATATGACAAACCCACAGCAAACATCATTCTCAATGGTGAAAAACTGAAAGCATTTCCTCTAAGATCAGTAACAAGACAAGGATGTCTACTCTTGCTACTATTATTCAACATAGTTTTGGAAGTCCTAGCCACAGCAATCAGAGAAGAAAAAGAAATAAAAAGAATACAAATGGGAAAAGAAGAAGTAAAACTGTCACTGTTTGCAGATGATATGATGCTATACATAGAGAATCCTCAAGATACCATCAGAAAACTACTAGAGCTAATCAATGAATTTGGTAAAGTTGCAGGATACAAAATTAATGCACAGAAATCTTTTGCATTCCTATATACTAATGATGAAAAATCTGAAAGAGAATTAAGGAAACACTCCCATTTACCATTGCAACAAAACGAATAAAATACCTAGGAATAAACCTACCTAGGGAGACAAAAGGCCTGTATGCAGAAAACTATAAGATACTGATGAAAGAAATTAAAGATGGTACCAACAGATGGAGAGATATACCATGTTCTTGGATTGGAAGAATCAATATTGTGAAAATGACTCTACTACTCAAAGCAATCTACAGATTCAATGCAATCCCTACCAAATTACCAATGGCATTTTTTACGTAACTAGAACAAAAAATCTTAAAATTTGTATGGAGACACAAAAGACTCAGAATAGCCAAAGCAGTCTTGAGGGAAAAAAACGGAGCTGGAGGAATCAGACTCCCTGACTTCAGACTATACTATAAAGCCACAGTAATCATGACAATATGATACTGGCACAAAAATAGAAGCATAGATCAAAGGAATAAGATAGAAAGCCCAGAGATAAATCCACGCACATATGGTCAACTAATCTATGGCAAAGTAGGCAAGGATATACAATGGAGAAAAGATAGCCTCTTCAATAAGTGGTGCTGGGAAAACTGGACAGCTACATGTAAAAGAATGAAATTAGAACACTCCCTAACACCATATACAAACATAAACTCAAAATGGATTAGAGACTTAAATGTAAGACCAGACACTGTAAAAGTCTTAGAGGAAGAACACTCTTTGACATAAATCACAGCAAGATCTTTTTTGATCCACCACCTAGAGTAATGGAAATAAAAATAACAATAAACAAATGGGACCTAATGAAACTTCAAAGCTTTTGCACAGCAAAGGAAACCATAAACAAGATGAAAAGACAACCCTCAGAATGGGAGAAAATATTTGCAAATGAATCAACAGACAAAGGATTAATCTCCAAAATATATAAACAGCTCATGCAGCTCAATATTAAAAAAACAAACAACCCAATCCAAAAATGGGCAGAAGACCTAAATAGACATTTCTCCAAAGAAGACATACAGATGGGCAAGAAGCACATGAAAAGCTGCTCAACAACACTAATTATTAGAGAAATGCAATTCAAAACTACAATGAGGTATCACCTCACACCTGTTAGAATGGGCATCATCAGAAAATCTGCAAACAACTAATGGGCTTATTTTTAATGTGGTCAGAATAGAGACTGATAAAGATTCCAAATGTAAAGAAGGGTAGCCTCTTAAATTTCAAATTCTTGAGAGATGCTGAGTTTAAATCATTGAATTTATGGGTACAGAATGAGAATAAACATTTGAACAATGTAACATATTTTATGCTGAAATAAAAAATAAAGAGATCCACCAGGGAAACAACTACAATTAAATTTAATAATGTTTAAGCAAATGGTAGACAGGATATTAGACAAAATAATAAATAACTTAAGATTTAGCTTTTACTCAAACCATACTTACCAGAATGAGCATGTAATGGATAAAATCCACCTTTCCTAATTTTCTACCTAATTTTCTATATCAACTAATAAAACATGTTAACATAAGTATTAATAATAACTTGAAAAAACTTATGGAAGTTAATTTATCTTTCTCATCTTTCTCAATTTTGAGCATGATATTACCCAAATACTTTCTGAGAAAAGAATAATGAATGATTTAGAGTACCTGAAATATGGTCATAGAATGGAACACCACCAGTAATTTTCCATACCTTTCTTAGCCAGAATTTCTGTAAATTGCAAACCAGGCATTTAGACAGACTTAGGACAGAGATGCTGAAGAGTAAATTGATTAACAAGAGAAGTTCTAGTAATTCCTAGGAAATCAAAGTAAAGATTGACTTTGATAAAATTGTGATAAAAACATGAATTTAAAGAACTTTCTAAATGTCTGATTATCTGGGTCTTAAAAGTTAGCGAAGTGGAAGACACAGATTTTACATACATCAGTAATCATATGCATGTGCAATTCCCTAAATTGAAAATAATAATTTTTACAAAGTATTAGGTTCTTTGCTTTCTAGTCAAGTAATTTTACTAAACATGATCAGTTATGCTAAAAGCTAAATCTTACTCCAATTTTTAATGAACTATTATCAAAGCAACCTATAATTTTCATTGTTTAAAAATTCAAGGAAATATTATATACAATTTTAATACTTGTGTATCTGATTCAGAAAATAAAAAAAAAATTGGCCAGGCAGTGGAATAGCAGAATTTGGAAATTTCTCATTCAGATTAAATATTCAGAATTGGTTATAAACTATGCAGCTAGTGACTATCTTAGACTCAGGTTATATTCCGTAAAAAGTCTACAAGAATCCTCATTGTATGCAAAGTCTATTTAACTAGGCATAGATTAACAACAAATTGGGCAGCTAATTCAATCAACTTTGATCAATGTGTAGATTCCTCTGAAATTAATAATGTTCATTATTTTGCCTAAGGTGAGGCAAAATTATATGGTTCAAAATTCAGGAGGTGCAAAATAGGCAGTCACTGAAAGTCTCCTAACGTGTAATTCTCCCTCAGACCTGCAAGTCTTCCTCCCACAAGTTGCAAATTGTATCAGTGTCTTCTATATGAATTTAGGTATATATTTTTGCATATTCAACAAATGAGTATAAATATTCTTTGCCTCTCTTTTATACAAATAGCTTTATAAAGATGATATAAAATTAGTAAGTACACTGTTGGCATACCATTTAATATGACTGGGAGATGATCACACATCAGTTCATACAGGCTTCCTCAATACTTTTTAAAGGTGGCTATTATTCTATAGTGTAGACTATAAATCACTTAATCACTATTTTCTTATACATATGGAAATATAGGTATAGAAAAATTCCTAGATGGATTGTGTGGATAAAATGTAATTTATTTTCTTACTGAAGGACATTAATTTTGTTTCCAGTGTTTTGTTATCATTAACATTAATAACATTAAGTGAATAAATTTTAGTCTATATCCTCTTATACACATGGGAATGTACCTACAGGGAAATTCTTAGATATGCATGGTAATTTCAATAGCAACTGCCAATTTGCTTTTCAGCTATGCATGAGAGCAACTGCCTCTCTAAAGCCACACACCAGAGAGTGATTTTGAAGGAATTCAATATGTTTAAGAGCTATTTATTTTTGTGAACTGTTAGCTCATATCTTTAGCCTATTTTTCTATTGAAATTTTCAACTTTTTCTTACGAACTAATATTAGCTATTTATATGTATCTTGGAAAATATATATCACAGTCTGTCACTTTTGTCATTGTATATTGCTTATGGTAATGCATTGGCAGAATTTTTTTTTAAGTGCTTATGTATTTTTTTTAATTGGGTTTGAGTTTTGTTTCATATTTACAAAAGTTTTGTACACATGTATGTATACACACACATATGTTATATACACATGTATATGTATTTGTAATTATTTTTCTTCCAATATTTTCCTGTTTTTTTCTTTTAATTATACATGTATTTTTTGCTCAATTTGGAATGTTGTGGGTTTAAGGTAGTACACATGGTCCCAAATTTACTTTTTTCCAGGTAGATACAAGATTGTCCAACATCATTTATTGTATAATCCACCCAATTTGAATGTCACTTTTATTTCACATTAAATTCCTGTATGTATGTTTTCTATTTCTGTTTTTATTTTGTTTCTGCTTTATTGTTCTAGCAGTCTTTCTAAGTTTATACACAGAATCACATCTGTCAATTGATCGCAGCTTTATAATAAATCTTAGTATCTAGTAAGGCTAGTTTCCTATCATTACTCTTCACTTTCTGATTTTTTTCTTTTAACTATTATTCTGGTTTTATTACTTAGATATAATGCCATCAGTTACTAAAACAAAATCCCCATGGTATTTTACTGGGATTTGGGGAATTTCAGAGATTTTTATATATCAGTCCTCTTTTGTAGATTCAGTCTTCCGAGCACATAGAATAATCTTCATATAAGTCTTGCACATTTCTGCAAGGCTATTTGTAGTATTTTTGCTTTGCTAGTAGAGTAAAAAGGAATTTAAAAAAATCATTCTATGTTTAAACTATGTTGTTTATGAATAGAAAAAGTTATTTATTTTCCTTGCTGAATTCTTTTATTGTTTATAATAGCTTTTCTGTTTATTTTCTTGATGTATTTTTCAGTTAACTGATCATTATTTGCAAAGATAATGACTGTATACCTGGAAAACATTATTGTATACATATTTAAATAAATATATATACTATGTAATAATATTTGTATGTATTAACATTTTCATCTTTGTGTAAGATCATTTCCCTCTTGTTATTTATTTATTTTTGGTCATAGTGCATTCTTCCATTTTTCTTAATTACGTTAGCCAATTTTTTCTCTTTCAAAAAGTAGCCCTGAGATTTCTCTTTTTAAGAAGTTTTATTGTTCTTTTTATTTTTTCAATCCATTATTTTCCCATTTTACCTCTATTAACGTTTCCTACTTTTCTTAAGTCCACTGTTTTCATAACTTAGATGCTTAAGATATTTAATTTCTTTTTTGTTTTTTCCCAATATAAATGTTTAGGTGTGTGAATATATCTCTGAGCTTCCTGCCTCCATTCTAACTACTTAGATATTAACCATTTCTATTTTATAATTTTTCTAGAATTTGTACAAGGTTTTATTTTAGGATTACTTTTTCAAATAGCAGGTTTTTATCAACTATTTTTTCTTATTTTTAATACCACAGTGGTCAGACTCTAACTTTTTAATGTTATTATTAATTTCTTGTTTTCTTTTTTTAAATTTTTATTGGAGTATAGTTGCTTTACAATGTTTTGTTAGTTTCTACTGTACAGAAAAGTGAATCAGCTATACATATACATATGTCCCCTCTTTTTTGGATTTCCTTCCCATTTAGGTCACCATAGGGCACTGAGTAGAGTTTCCCTGTGCTATACAGTAGTTTCTCATTAGTTATCTATTTTATACATAGTGTCAATAGTGTATATATGTCAATCCCAATCTCCCAATTCATCCCATCCCCCCTCTCCCTTGGTATCCATACGTTTGTTCTCTATGTCTGTGTCTCTATTTCTCCTTTGTAAATAAGATTGTCTATACCAATTTTTTTCAGATTCCACATATATGCATTAATATATGACATTTGTTTTTTCTCTTTCTGACTTACTTCACTCTGTATGGGATGTGTTTTATTACAGAATGCTTTCTGCACTACTTCTACTTTGACTAATTGATTGAAACTGTCTTTACAATCTAAGATGCTATCAATTCCTATTAATTTTCCACTGATGTTAAGAATGTATATTTGATCTTTTTAGGTTATAGTAGTGTAGAAAGATTAATTTAATGTACTTAATTATATTATTTAAATCTCCCTTATTTTTGTTTAATTTATCACTGACTGAGACAGGTAAATTAATGTTTGCTGATAATGTGACTCTGTTCTATTTAATTCTATCTCATATGTTTTTTGCTTTTCTGGATGTTTTTGCTTTTCTGGATGTTTTTGATTTTCTGGATGATTTTGCTTTTCTGGACTGCTTTTATAGGTTTAAGCTATATTGTTTGTATACAAAATAATTGTAATTGCTATACTTTCATTGTATTATGTATACTTTAACATTATAATTGTGTATAAATTAGCAGTTGGCCTTAATTCAACGTTCTGCAAATTAACAGTCACAGTCTTTGATAGCTGTTTATTGGCATTTTTTTATCATTGCCCATGTTTTTATTATCATGTTTATATTATCAATCATTAAGAATCACCTTATTATAGAAGTATCTGTTGTTTAAAGGACAAAATTGAGCTTTGATTTGTGATCAAATGTAACAGTCTTTTTGCTTTAATAGTTATACTTAACCCATATTTATTTATTTATATCACAAATATTTGCCTTGCTTCTGACAGTTCAGTTTAATATATTCCGTCAATTTTAATATGCACATTTTTTCATTTTAACATCTCTAAAATTGAGATGGATTATTAAAATCCATGAAGTAATACACTCTTCAGCCTCTTACAGTTGCTTTTGGGTAGGGGTTGTTACAGCTTCACTGACATGTACAAACTATCTGAAAAGCACACTGCTTTCTTTCTCATTCTAGGTGGCATGATTGGACACCTGTAGTCAACAAACCATTTAAGGACCATTTGACCATTGTCTGAAACCTTCTGTTGACCACTTTAGAAAGAGACCTTGAAAGCACCAGGATGCACCAAATCAAAGGCATGAAAAAACCTGGGACGGAGGGAAGACTATTTTAGATTTTTCAAAGACTTAACACATAATAATGTTTCTTATCTTTCCATGCATTCCATGAGCTCTTATTTCTCTATGTTTGGTACTTGGTCATAGATGCATAAGGTTTTTAAATTTGGGGCAAGATGGTTAAAATTTTTCTCTGTTATGTGGCCACATATTTTTGTAAGTAGTTTTTGTTTTCTGCCTTTTATGTTCATTTCCTTTTTCCTTTTTTTTTTTTTTTTGTCAGAATCTTTGTACAGACATTTTGTTGTTTCCTTTTTGATTACTCATCCTTTAAGTCTCTGAATTTTTCCCTGATGATCTATTTAAATATGATTTGTGTTTAGGAGGGATTATAGCTATTTCTTAAGATGAGTGGGATTTTCTTTTTCTTAAATAGAGTTTTGGGTTGAGGTTCAATAAGCCTTTATTTATTAACAGCTAGTGGAAATACACAACTAATATTTCTTTTCACAAGTCAAGGACTTCCTTATTTACCCTGCTGTGGAGACAGATGTCTTCCTAAAAGTACAGCTTAGGTGAATATTCTTCATTTATCACCACCCTCTGTTTGTGGGAAACCAACTATATTCTGGGAAGTTCCTGACTCGAGCCAATGAACCCCATTCAAACTACTTCAAATAGAGAACATGGTCTTGTGTCTCAGAGTGTGTCCTGCACCTTTGAAAAGTGAACTTGACTAGCTTTCTGAGATGTACACTGTAAGCGTCTCCACTCCCCTTTCTTCTTTATTCTCTTCTCTCTCTCCACGGGTTTGGCAGCTCTTCTAATTTACTGTCTCCACAAATATAATTAGAAGTTTGTTTTCTATTCTCCTTCTGGCCTTGAGTAATTTTCAGAAGAAGAAAGAGGAAATGTTTGTTCTGAATGTAATTTTTAATTAGTGTTACTTTAATCAATGAAAAAATTTACTTTAAAATATATATGGCTATGCATTTTTTAAAATTTGTCTGTGAAAACATATAAACTGGAATTTAGAAGGAAAGATGATATACTTTCTACTTTCTTTTTACTTTTCTGGTCAAAGACCCATTGTTTGTATTTTCCTAGGTTTTAAGGCAAAGACACCTGTCCAGGTGGATTTAGAGACTAATTTATCACATTATAGGCCAGGGTGAAGTATACCTATAATCGGCTGAATCTAAATGGAAGGAAGAAAGGCAAGTCTACTCTGCATACATATGCACAGAGAAATTCCAGAAAAGTGGTTTCTATGTTCTTCTTAATTAACAGAAAGGTTACTGCTCCTCCCTCTGTAATGAATGCAAATCATCATGGCAGGTGCCAACATGAGTCCCCCATTCACTGCTGGCCTCAAGCTTCAGTTGGTTGCTTCAGGAGTTAGGTAAGTTGGCTATACTCACATAGATACTGTAATAGAACTTGTCACTCTTCCCCCATCCACTCAAGATAGAAGGACCTCGAAGGCTTTCAAATTGTCTAACTCTTTCCATGCCCTATGATGTACATGCTAAGACTGGGAAAACTTCCCTCAGGGTAACTTCTGATGTCTCTCCCCAGTTTTCTTGATCCTGATCTGAAGCACGAGAATACAGAGCTCTTGTAATTTGACTTACTCCCATGAGGATAAGAATTCTGCTTTTGTAGAACAAGTCTCCTAGAGTTACAGGAAGGCTTTGTGCTTCATCTTGGTCCAAGACCGTTAATCCTCAAATCCTCTGTCCACTTCCAATGCTCTTCACTTTCAAGCTGTGGTAGTTCCTTCAGCTGAACTGAGGCAAGGGGGCCCAGCCTTGCACCAGCTGGTCAGTGGCCTTGGGCTGTCCCCTGAGAGGAGGTTTAACCTTGGCCCAGACAGTTTCCTAAAGTTGGAGAGAGGTACCACTGGTACTTGAGGCAACTGAGGATAGGTGTATTGGCCCTGATGAGAGATCAAGGAGGAGCACCACTGAACCCACTGCAACACCGAAGCTTGACCAAAGCTTGTTAGGATGATAGTCTGAAAACAACCTAGTAGACAGCGTTCCAGCATCAACTTACCTCGCAGACCCACCCAAAATCTAGCTTTGGAAACAATATTTTTCTTTTTATTTATCATTTATAAAATGTCCTAAAAACTCATCACAGCCAAAATATTTGCTTAAGAAATCTTACTTGGGCATAGTCATAGACATCTAAGTTTTATTTTGAATGCTGTTGGAATAATTTTTGCCATTGATAAAGGTTACTAGTTTCCAAAAATCTCTTTGCCTTAAGACACTGGAGCTACATGTTCTTCTCTTGCTTTCTTCCCCTACAGATTGTAGAATGCCTTCCTTCATTTCACATTAATATTCTACTTTACCTTCGGTTTTCCAATCCAAATCTTCCTACTGGTGTTGAACTATTCAGTAACGGCGGCTATGTCACCTCCTGAGATGAATGATCCCTATTACACTCAATTACCAACCAGTGTGGTTTCCTTACCATAAATGGAGGAAGAGTAAGAATGGGACTAGAAGGTGGAATATAAGCTTTTTAATAAACTAATATGACAAATGACACATTATGAATCCAATTTATACTCCTAAATTATCTATAAATAACAGAAAATAAACAAATACAATTCAAGGAAGTTGAAAAACATGTACATTCTTTTCATTTACTTCTTTGTCATGCAATTTCTGTTCCCTTTCCTCACATTTCACACAATTAAAACTATACAGATTTTTTTTCTAATTGCCCCATATATATTCCACTAAATTAAAGCTTATTCATATTTTCTAAATAACTATGTGCTTTTAATCTCCCCCACTTCCTGAACATATTGTTTTTTATTTTATGTGAATGAGCATATGTTGCTGAATAAACATCAGCTGAATGACTAGATGCATTATTAAAGGAAGGATCAGTGACAGCTAGAGTTATACCCAAGTCTTTTATTACTCCATATGAAGAATTTTTAAATGAAAACAATTTACCCTGAAACAAAAAACTCTCTTGATTCAGTTTTCACATGAGCAAATATTATATGCTTAATAAATGTTAGTTATATGCTTGGATGAAAGAATGAATAAATGAGTGGGGTTTTTTACTCAATAGTTCATATATGTCTTAGGTTTTAAGCTTAAAACAGAAAAACTAAAGCTATCTTCTAGTTTTATCACCTCAATTTCTCACTCTGTTAGGTTCAAGCACTTTTCACAAATCAGCTCTGTATCATTTGTTCCCCAAAAGTCATATGAAAAATAGTTTTAATTTAAAAAATGTAACTCGACAATAAAAGCCTTCATCACTAGTACACAAAAATTTCAAGAACAGAAACTGTTTAATGAGTTTACCACAAGTCAAGTCAGCATCTAGAATTCTCTAGAATCAATGTCCTTATCTCAAGGTACATAGTTCAGATCTCAAGCTAATCACACACCATTAACATTCTGCTTTCACTGTTGCATGATCCCATCTATTCTGATTCATTGTGATAAACTTTAATATTATGAAAAATAAGGCACCAAAACAACTAACAAAATGTACAGTTATGTTGAAGAAGCAAAATAATCCTATAACTTTTCTTTAAAAACTTGTGTGATTGTGAGAAAATCAGAAGTCACTCCTTTTTTAAAAGATAATGTAAATATTTGTAGGAATTCATTTCTCATAGAACATTGAAGAATGATTTTAAAGTGCTAGTGGTTTTGAACTGATTAGAAAGAGAACTCATTTTCAAAAGAAGTAACTGAAGTTAAATAATTGCTAGTAAAAGATTTCACTAATATCACATTATATTAGTTAACAGGTGATCAGAAATACAAAATTGATACAGATTTAAAAATACAACTTTAAAACATGAAAAAGATATGATGAATTTTATATTTTATCATATATTTATTATAAAAAGAGAAAGTGTCACAACAGAAGTGTGTTTCATATATAGGCCATAGAAATGTGCATTTACTTCTGCTAACCTTTGATTCAGATGGAAATTGTAATATCCATATAACCACAGAAGTGTACATGTGATATCTTTTTCCATCCAGTGGACCAAAAAGAAAATATTATTCTGAAGAAGAAAATAGAAATATGTAACTATTTTACTTATGATTGAGTGTTACATTATACCCGTGGTCCTCAGGAGTTTTGCAATTACTAAGCTTTAGTTTCAGGTCACACATTTCTGTTTTAAATTTCTTAGCACGGTTTAATGAAAGACTTCTAAATACCTACATCTTGCCCTGATTAGCTATCTTGGAAAACTAATTAAGTAATCAATAAACAGAACAAGTATAAGTCAATAGGACCTTTGATAAGCATGTGTGATCTTCAACCTACAACAACAGAGTTGTTAGCAATTATAGGTGAAGCTATACCTTAAAGTTCATTAAAACACACTTGCAAAGCTATTAAATGTTATCTAAAAGTGGTTTCTGTAATGTTTATAATGCAGCTCTTCATTACTAAATTTTATCTCAGTCTATTTTTAAACACAGTAAATAATAGACAACACATTTTACCCAACTTAAACAAGGTAATTTGAATAACAACTACATACCATTTCTATAATTCATTCATTTATACATTCATTGAGCTAACATTTATTCATTATGTTCTTAATATGTTCCAGGTGCTGTTATTACAAAGACAGAAACACCAATATGTCACTCTATTGACCATCAGTCAGATTGCAGTTTAGTGGAAGAGACAGACACATATAGAGAATAATTTAATTTATTATTATAAGTGAAAATGTACCCTGAATGTTCTCTAACCTCAACAGAATATTGGTAAAAATGAAATGATATTAGTAGTAATATTCAATTTCTCTGGTTATAGACTCCCACCTACATAGCTGTAGGACTTAAGATGCTCCATCTCAAAGTCTCCCAAATTATTTCTGGGAGTGCCTCAGGTGTCCAATATAAATTCCTGACCAATCATTTCCCATTACTCTTCTACAGCATCCTTATGAGTGCTCATTGCCTCAAAGGAATATGGAGGACTCCCTTCAGCAGTGTGTCTCCCACCAGTGCTCTTTATAGAACAGTGTCTCTTCCCTCTGGTGCTGTCCCTTGTTTTCCAAAAGCTGTTCACCCTTAAGCAGCCAAACAGGCTGACTTCACTTCTCATTGTGCCAGAGCCAGATTTTATTTTGTACAGGGATGGTGAGAATGCTGCTAACCCACACTCTGGCCACACATTGCCATCTGTGTACTGAAGCATTGATACTTGTGTTATCCAGTTCCTCATGTAAAAACACATTTTACCTTTATTTACAGCCCTCCTTTTTTTCCTAAGCCTCTGAACTGGTCACTAGAGTGGAGTCAAGGAACTGATACCATGGCTCTCCATCATCCCTGACACTCCCTAGGAGAATCTGGACAAAAAATATTCTACTTCTGGAATTCCCAAACCCACTCCATTCATGTAAAACTCAGTTCATGCATATTAATTCCCTGGGGGCCCTCCAGGCCCTATAATCATTTTGCTATACAAACCTGCTGACTTTCATGCCTCAATGCACAGCATATCCACATACTCCACTGGTTAAGTCTTACGTGTTGCATTAATTAATTCTTCTTCCTTTTCTCCTATCTCCATCATTTGATTCATATTTAAACCCCCTCTAAACCCACTCCCCAACATCATTTCATTTTCTAAAATTCTGCACAGATATCTTTATAACAATGTGAAGCTGCCTATCACATTTCTCTGCTACATATAACTCTTAAATGGCTTTCCACTGACCTTATGTAACCAAGCAGGACCCTCTAGGGCCTTCCTAGGACAGACTCTCCCCTCCACCCACCATGTCCTCTGCCTGCCTCCAGCTGGAGTCTCCCAGGCCTCCCCTGAGTCACAAAAGCCTGGTTCAAAAATTAATGATAGAAAGGATGTCAACATGTAGTGACAAAAATTGCAGTTGGGCCAGGAGAACTAATAACAATTTAAACTGTAAATCAGCCATATGACTGTCACAGAATCTTTAGTCCCTCCCTGAAGAATCTAGATAACAGTATCTAAAGCACACTTCCTGAATTGTTTTACAGATGCTAAAACCCCCACCAAATAGAAAAAGTTAACTACGTGATGACCATGAGCACATGGCCCCAAGCCTACTGGACCTGAGGATAGATAGTGTTAACCCCTGTGATACCACCCTGTTACTTCACCATCAACCAAGCAGAGAATTGCTCACGAGCTGATCACATACCCTGCAATTCCCCTCTCTCAATTTGCCTTTAAAAATGCTTCCCTGAAACCCACCTGGTAGTTTGAGGTTTTTGAGCATCAGCTGCCCACATTCCTTCTTTGGCACCTACAATAAACACTGCACTTTCCTTCACCACAACCTAGTATCAATAGATTAACTTTACTTTGTGTGGGCCAGGGGACCCAGGTTTGGTTCAGTAACACAAGATAGTTCAGGCTCCTTACAGGATACTCCAGCTTTTATTAAAGAAACTTTCAGATATATTTTATGGTATGACAAGTGCAATGGATAAAATATTGGATGCTGATCCAATCTTAGAAAGGAATATGACAATTTGCCAGGGCAAAGGAAAGATGTTCACTCAGTATCATAAGCTATATGATGAGATGATGCAGATAAGTACTATTCAAACTGTAATCAATAAGTTATTTAAAAGAAATAAAACATTTTAATTCTCATTGTTTCTAATTTTAATGGTATAATCTTTACTATAACTAACATTATAATTTAAATTACAGTATACTAAATAAATATTAGTTTTACAATTTTTTATTTACACTTTCAAGTAAGAGAGCTTTTGATGTGCTGACAAAAATGGAAAGGTCCCAGAGCAGTCATAACTTCCCATATGGATTATCAAAATTACTTTGCATAGTTTCAGCTTGCACAGTCATTTATATGGTCTCACACTCCCACACAAAGTAAGAAATACCTGTACTCTATTAATTCTAATCTTACAACACATCAATCCACTGTCATCCAATTTCTTCCATGACCAATTCAACTGTTGCCTATTTAGCCCTCTCATTACATGTATATCTACTCCATAAAAGCAACAATGCCGACATTTCTAAGTCTCTTTAAGCAACAGATTAAAGGATAACAAACAGCTGATCAACATTATGTATCTGTTTAGTTATGCAGTAGTGTGTGGGTGTCCCTCCCAGACCCTCATTATCCTCCTCTGATTGATTTTTTTAAGCAAGAGAAACTACTAATTACTTTAGATTTACGAAGAACCAAGTAAGCTTGGAGCAGATTTAATTTTTCCTACCTTTTTTTGAGTGGTATACCTCTCGCTCAAATAAATGCAAGAGCTGAATGTCTCCTTCCCTAAGGAAAGGGTAAAACAGGACATTTTCTTGACTCAGTGTGCCACATTTTTGCATGCAGAGCTCTGGAAACTGGATGGAATAATTAACATAAGGAGCCTGGGGCCTTTTCAAGGGAAGGGGAAGATGAATACAGTGAACAGGATAAAACGAATGCAGCAGCCCCAGGAAAGATGTATCCTGGGACATCATATGTGTGGGATTAAAAGCATTGTTCACTAAGATAATACTCTGGTTGATTGGGAATCTTTTGACTTTGAACTCTGATCTGAGTTTAGTATTAGGAAAATTTCCATGCCTTGAATAATTAATACCTCTGTAGGAAACCTCCATTCAGCCAGTAGTAGATGCTACATTATTGTTTTGAGAATAATATACCTTCAAGTTACTTGAAAGACACATACAGTAAGAAAAAGAAGAAAGGGGGAGCATGCTTGTCATGCAAACACAACTGCACAAAAAAATCTACTTCATAGACATTCTGGAGTCACACACTTCCCCCTCCTGAGGACAATACCTACATTGCAACTACTCACCAAGAGCTAACACTGCTTCCCCACCTCAGTAGCTTTTCTCAATCAGCTCTGAGCCTCCTGGTACCAGCAGAAGAAAGTATAGTTTATGTTACCATGTTTCAGACACACAAACTTCATTAACTGATTTTGTTCAGAGAAAGTCTCCCTTCCATCATCAGCAGGACCAAACAAGATCAAACACTAAATGACACAAGGATTCTTAGACCCATAAGGGAGACCTCTGGGTGGAACAGAGAGCATTTGCAGAGAATACCACTCTACAGTGGAATGTAAGGTACAATTCTGAAGAAAACTGCTTTGTGTAAACAGGACATGAAATTAACATAACTATTTCATCTATTATGCAACCTTCAACACAGGACAATGGCATCTAAGGGAGGCAAAGAGAAGATGGTCCAATTGAAAAGAGAGAACAAGGGTTATCTACTCCCACACTCATTCTGTACATTGAGAACCAGAACCACACTTTGGTGTATTTTTTAACAAAATTCTCAACAGATTCTGCCTTTAACTCCCCCATGCCAAAGCACTGTCAAAGCTTTGTGAGGTAGCAGTCTCCGTGACCTAGACAAGCAATAAACTCAGCCTT
Organism: Phocoena phocoena; assembly: GCF_963924675.1. Classification (NCBI taxonomy): domain Eukaryota; kingdom Metazoa; phylum Chordata; class Mammalia; order Artiodactyla; family Phocoenidae; genus Phocoena; species Phocoena phocoena. The sequence goes on along the minus strand of NC_089235.1, from coordinate 27,641,116 downwards.
GTCTTATTAGCAGGTTCTGGTTAGTAATGTCTGGGGAGTGACAGACCATATGTGACAAAAGAACTCCAACCCACAACCTCTTCAGCAAGCAGTTCGGAAAGGGCAGGACTTGGGTCAATGACTGCCAGATTTCCCTGATTTTTGGCCCCACTTCAAACTCAGGACTAACCAGAAAGGGTCAAATATTCTCTCCAACCAATCACAAAAGATGTCCCACATTCCAGACAGCCCACCTCCAGCTTCCGGTGTCAACAACCTCCAATCAGAGAAAAATGAACACCTTCCCAGGTTTTTTGTTACTCTGAGCTTTCCTACTCCCATCTGCCTTTGAGTCTCTGCCAAATACAGGTGATGGTGGCTGACTTCACTGTTACAACAAGCTCCAACTTAATGTCCTCTATTTTTCCCATTTCAGTGGTTCTCCTTGCTTTCCACAGGAGCTGGTTTTTGACAACAGAATTTCAAAACTATAAGAGAAGCTTTTAGAAGAATGAATTGGCAGCATATTCTTCAGAACTACTAATTTTTCAGTCAAGCTTTTAAGAAAAATTAGCAAATTCCCTGCCCATCCAAGAGTTTAAAAGTTACTTTAGCTCTGGATACTACTGATTTTCTCATATGAAATTCAGGATAACAAAAGCAAGCATTCCTGAATAACATAATCTAGTTCACATACAAAATTCACCACCAAATCCTGCCACTTAAAAAACTATCTTCTACATTTCTCATTTTTCATTCTTTAGCTCCATACCTGGTTAACTAAGCACAATTCACTTTTATTTCCTTCAGCATCACTTATGATAATGTTAAATTGTCAATTTATTATCTTTAAATCCTTCTTAAATGCCAATGGCATTTTCTAAGTATCTATTTTCTGAAAAGGAACTAAAATAAATTAAAAAGAAGACTATAGAGGACTTTACTATTTTTTCTTATAGAGAGTGGAGAAGGAAAATATATCCTGCAATTTCATATGCAGGAGGAAAGAAAACATACAATGTGCCTTCAGAGAGAGACACGTAATTTTTCTCCAGCGCAGATAACTACTCAGAAAAATAGCATTACAGGTTGTTTTTCGGATAGTCAGAGCTTTCTGCAACAGAAAAAATAGAGAACTAAATTTCATACATAATAAAATGTGGAGAAACAAAGAAGAAGAAGGAAAATAGTGAGGAAAGTTTCAGTTCTCCAAGAGTGGGGATCATGAATCTCAGCAAGATCACAAACAGTGAGGAGATGGGGACATCAATGTCAGATGACATATGACAGCCTGTGAGAAGTTACAAGAGTGGGAATAACTATGAGACTATTAATAATATTCTAAGGATCAATTTGTTACTGTTTTCTACACTGTACAACCGAAACTCGTTTTAAAAAATTGTGCTAAATTCAAGAGTTCTATGATCATGATTGATTTGAAAAACCAAAGAAAAACGATGCCTAACCCGGAATGTACAAAGATGTCAGAAGACTGAGAATTCAGGGGAAATGTGAAATCAGGCCAAGAGGTGACTGGGAGAAATATAGATCCCAAGTATTCTTACAGATAGTGTGGGGGAGTTGCTGACTTTTCTGTAATAATTGAGATGGAAACTTAGCTAAATTTCACTTACGTGTTAAAAGAAGAATAAAGGCCAGAGGATTTGGGAACCCCCAGGCAACTGACATTTAGGTGACATACAATTCTGTAACGATAGCCATATAAGTGTTAATTAATAGAGACACAATTAGGGATGGTTCTTTCTTTGTTTCTCTCTCTTTCTCCTTATTTCTTTAAAAATTTCCCTTATTGGTGAGTTTGTTGGTATTTACAATGAATTATCTGGTTTGCATTTCAAATCTAGAAGTAGTTCTTTATCCTCTTTCCAATTTTCCCATTATCATATTAAGCAAAAATGTAACATAGAAGTACTTTTAAAAAAGAATTTATTAGCATTACAAATATTCAAAGCATACAAATGTGATGTGGAAGGGGAGGACTGAATGAGGAGCTATTTCCCTGGGGTTCGAGGCCAGGTTTTTAAACTGAGTTTTTTCAGTTAACAGTCCCATGTTAGCAAGAAAAATCAGTGAACTCAAATTTCAAATCAATACTATGTGGAGAATAGAATAGTATCCGTTTGTAACTTTGTAACTTGGGGTTCTAGGGTAGATAGAATTGTAAATTATGTGTGTATATATACATGCATTTAACATAAATATGTTCACATATACATTTCACATATATACATATTCCATATGTATATTTTCCACATATATATTCCATATATACAGCTAATATATATTCTTAATATATGCATTATAGAATATACATAATCCCTATATATGTAGATTTTATATATAATTATACCTTTATTTTAATTACTTTATTGGAATTGAACCATAAGGTGTTTGAGATAGCATCCTCCCTCATCTAACCAACAGCTCTTTAAAGAAAGTATAATTGATTATTATGCAGCTTCACTGAGATTCTACAAAAATATAATGTCATTTTATTGATTATCATTTGAGATAAAATTTGTCATTTTTATAAAGGCAAGCCCTCCCCATTCAAATGATAAGCCCTCCTGAAACTGGATGTCAATTATATTTACAGTAAGTACATTTTTGTAGTTAATATACATTGCATAATATTTTACTAGTTTTAACTAATATTCTCAATCAGCAATAAGGTCATGTTATTAACAGGTCAATAAAATGTCAGCTTTAATTCTTAGGCAATGATTTAAAATCAATTTTTATAATTCATATTTATTAGAGAGAAATAACTGATATTTTTGATATTCATAATATTTATGAAAATGTATATACTATATTAAATTTTTTAATGCTTGCTCATTTATTCCACATAACCTTTAAGATGAGTTTAAATGTCCCTTATTTCCCAAATTTATTTAATGTCTACTATGTGTCAGATCCATGGTAAACTCTGAGGAAACTAAGTATAAACAGTGTTCCTCACAGATCATTCAGTCAATCATGTCCCTTATTTAAGTAAATGGACCTCTCTCAGTGCTTGGCAGTTAGAAGACATTTAGTGAACTTAAGTTACCCTCCCTCTCCTTCCCTCATTTCACACTTTCTACCTTTGTTGAAGTCTACAGCTAAACACACAGCATTGAAATTATATGCTTGTATGACTGTTTTCTCTAGAATGAGCTTGTAGGGTTTCATTTCACTATTTCAAGCCTAAAGAATACACAGTGCCTATGTCCGAAAGGCAATCAATTCATTAATTATTTGAAAGGTGACAGGAGGATAAAATTAATAGACAAAGAAAAGAAAGAGATCTGGAAGATAACAAAAGCAGAATTACATTTCAATGTGTTACTTTTCTCCAATGATTTATGGCTCCTTCTGAGAAAAATTGAAGCTTTCAGAATTTAATGACATTTAAAGATGGGGACTCTTAAAAAGGCCAAAGTATGTAAACAAGAGGTGACAGTGGATGTGTTACAACCAAGAATATTTACTACAACAAGCTGAAACATTCAAGATACACATCCGGGTTTGCTGAGGTGAGAGGGTGGGTGGTGTTTCTGGGGAAGAGGGTGGGCAGCCAGAGAGGAAAGATTGATTGTCATTTAATGTTTCTTGTAAAATATTTATCCTCTCTTCTTCTCCCTCCAACAAGCAGTGATTGTCTTCTATGAAACAGAAATGTCAGTGTCTAATATTTCGCTAAAGCTAAGACATAGCAATTCCTTCTGCCTGAAGCCAAAATGAAGAAAATACCCCCAAGCTAGACATATTCTCTTACTACAGCTGTTCTTACAAAAAACTAAGCAATTCAGTCAAAACTGAGGTTTGAAATTTACAGGGAAAAAACAAATACCTAGATTTGTAGTTAACTCTTGGTTCATTTTACTGATTTTTCTCCCAATTATGAACTGTTAATCAGGGTTAACACTGCAGTTTTCTCTTGAAAGCAACATAAACACTATAAAAGAAAAAAAAAAAACTTCATGAAACAGCAATTGCCAACAGGGGAATTGCAAATGGACAATACATATATTTTTAAAATTCAATCTCAGTGATAATTAAAAGTATGATATTCCATTCTTCACTTACAAATTGGTTAAAATACAAATACCGTATGACATCACCTATATGTGGAATCTAAAACATGACCCGAGTGAACTTATCTACGAAACAGAAACAGACTCACTGACAGAGACACCAGACTTGTGGTTGCCAAGGGAGAAGAGGGGTGGGAGAGGGATGGACTGGGAGTTTGGGATTAAAAAATGCAAACTATTATATATATGTATAGCTGAATAAGTTTGCTGTACACCAGAAACTAACATAACATTGTAAATCAACTATACTTCAATAAAGTGAATTTTAAGAAAACATATTGGTCAAAATAAAAATAAAAACTGAGAATAGTCTCTTTTACCAAATCCATGTTGGCACACATATAGGAAAATTGATTCCCTTATACCCTACTAGTGACAATACAAATAAAAAAAAAGTCTGACAGCGATTTTCCACTACGAATCAAATATTTTAAAAGTATTCTTGCACTCACCTAGCAATTCACAACTCTTCCTTAAGAATTAATATGAGGTGTGCATTGATGAAAATGCCTTGACTAAATTTTAGACAGACATTGTTCTGACTCTAGGTCCTAATTTCCCTTATCTTGGAGTGTTTACTTTAGAAAAGTTGAAATTATAAGTTCTCTCTCTGCCCTTTGAAGCTTTAAAAGCCTCTTGCTAGCTTTACAACCCAGTAAGGTCTTTCTCAAGGACCTGGGAGCCATCCTTTAGAAATGTAACTATCAAAGGAGACAGCTCCCCTATCTCCCAGTTTCTGTGAGAGGTGAGAGCCTACCTTCTGCCTGTGCCTTGCTCCGAATAATAAAACTATCTCCTGACACAAAGGTAAGAGAAATTTCACTTTTGCTTTGAGTAAAACCAATTAGCAAACACAGATGGCCTCTGGTCTTCCTCTCACCCCAGCATTTAAAAGTTCTCTTGCCCTTCATTTCTTAGAATTGAATTCAGTTCTTGTCTCTCTCCACTACTGTGATAGCTTTAAATAAAGCCTACCTTTCCTGCTTAACCTTGTCCAGTGCAATTTTTGGTTTGGAAGCATAAAAGGGTATGCATTACTATAGTGATGAGTGATTTATGATAGCAAAAAGAAAAAATATTAAATGTTCAATTATACCAATTGCTTAAATTATAAGTATTGTGAAGCAAATAAAATACATCAGAGAAAAAATTTTCCTTTTATAAATCTTCACACACAGATTTTTAAGTAAGGAAGTAAGTTGTAAAATGAAGCTATCATGCATCTATTCCCATTCTTTGGGTCAGTATCTTTGTTGGCTAATTATGGTTTCAAACAGGGCATTAAAATGCAATAGAACAATAATGCACAACTAAAATGCAAAAGGAACCTATGGTGACATTAGAAATCTTCCATATACGCAGAATTCCATGTAATTGATGAATGCAACATTCTGCAACTATTTATGTAGCAAACTAAGCCATTGAAAAATGAGGTCCTGTCAGAGTTTGCACAGATGACAACGGAAGAAGAGAAAATCAGCAATGATGACATGACAGATGCCTCCAATGATTTGAATATTGTAGGATTAAGAGATACTGCAGCACCGTGGTCCTCAAACGTGGCTGCACATTGGAGTCAGCTTGGGGAATATTAGAAAATACTGATGCTGGGGGGCTGGCCTGGGTGTTGCGATATTTTTTTTAATTTCCAGATGTTTCTAATGTGCAGAAATATTACAGAATCATCACTGTAACCAGTAGGCTTGGTGCCCTGCATATATCCCTCAATATCACTTCACTGCATCCACATGTACACTGGCCTGACTTCCAACCTGAGACTCAGCCTGTGGGTTTTCTCTGTCCAATGGAGCTGGATTAATTTCTTTATTCTTTTTATTTCAGAATACCAGCAGTCCTTCCTTTGCACAATTCTATGGTAACTGAGATTTGATGGTAACTTGATTTGATCTCAGTAATCAAAGAACTGGGCCAAGTGAGGATTGCCTGCATGTCTGTCATCACAAGAAGCCCAGGATCCAAGGTCATGTTTCAAACCCAACAAAAATCTTTTACAGCTTTCTACATCCCCCTGATTGATACCATCACCCACCACTCTCCAATCCTGAAATCATCAGATCTTCCAGAAGTCATGTTCAATTATCAGCAAAATTCTTTACCCACACACATCCTTCTCTGACTATTCTGATCATCCTCTTACTCTAATTAAATCTTGTCTGTCTCTCCAGGATAATGCTTCTCCTACAGCCCTTCAAATTAAGGTGGCTGTTTTTCTCTCCCACAGCCCTTGAAACAATAGCTTTTCCTCTTTGCCACTACTAGTTCGTATCCCTCCATTTTTCCTAAAATCTCCTAACTGTCACAAAATCAGATACCACCCATGACCTTTCATCATTTTATTAATCTACCAACCACCTTGTTAATTTCCCTCCTTTCAGGAGGATATCAGATCCTGGTTTCTGTCACTCTCTCCAGCTCTAACTCAAATTTGTTGGTGATTTCAATGATCTTCCCAATAAACTGGCCTCAAAATTTCTTGATCTCTCCTTTTCCATGATGTAATCTCTACTCTGTCTCATCCACACCTACCCCCATCACATCTTCACCTTTTTATTTATCCAGATTATATTGTTTGGCCCATCATAAAGTGGTAACTTTCTGCATATACATCCAGCTCCTTAACATCTCTCTTGCCTCACTGTACTCACACAGCAGAAGGTCAAACTTGGATACATCTAACTCTCACCATACTTTGTTTCTGCTGGCACATAATCAACCATGGACAGAGAAAAAGACAAAATTGTGTCATCTAATGGCGCATCCACATTTTCAGTTATGCAAATCAAAAATACTTAACTCATCCTTGACTTCACTCTTTCTTTCATACCATAAATTCGATTATCAGCAAATCCTGCCAGTTAAACCTTCAAAGTATATCTGATATCCAATAGTTTGCCACCACCTCATTTCTACCTCTGTGGTCTAAACCACCATCATTTCTCACTTTTATTATTGTGATAGCCTCCTCAGTGGTTCCCCTGCTTCCATCAACTCAGCATGCATAGGTATCCTTTTAAAATTGTGTTACTCTTCTACTTAAATCTCTCCAATAACTTCTACTCTCACTCAGTAAAAAGAAGGTCCTCAACATTGCAGGTAATTACCTCTATTATTCTGTCTGACCCCATTTCCTATGACTGTTCTCTCTCACGTACACCTCATCAGTCACATGGACCTCCCTGCCATTCCTCTAACATGTTAGACGTGCTCTCACCCCAGGGCCTTTGCACTTGCTGTTCCCTGTTCTTCTTCCCTAGATATCCATATAACTCTTTCTCTCACCTCCTTCAAGCCTTTATCAAATGTCATCTTCTCAGTTACTACCTTATTTCAAATGGTAACCTCACCATCTCAGCACTCCTGATCTCCCTTCCAGGCTCCACAGCATTTGTAACTGTCTATCACATTATATGATTTATTTTTGTTTATTCATTTACCTGTCTCCCACTAGTAGGCTTGTCCTTAGGTTTAGTCTCCACATCTTAAAAACATGGGGTGAAGTGTAGATATTAGTAACAATTTTTGTCATCTAACAATTAGCCCTCTATGCATTATTAATGATAACTCTTAAATCACAAGACATATTATCTATTCCCTGGAATAGATATACTTAAATGACTTTTTAAATCTTGGGATTCATGTAAGAATATTTTTTAACTGTAGCTTTGAAGTGTATTACTGTAGTTTCATAGGCATGATAGGTTTGATCAAAGTTCCCAGCTCCTCAGAGGTATAAGACAGAGCAATATCTGGAATTCAAATAATATCCAAAATCTCATTAAGGCTAAATTTATGTGCTGAAATGGAAAAACAAATGAATTTATTAAGTTTTTGCTTTTCAACATCATATACAATTATATTTTTCTCCCCTCATTTCTCCTTCCCTGTCCCCTCTTCAACTCTCCACTCCTTTGTACTTCACTTTTTTTTTTCCAGGAAGAGAATTCACTTGAATATTTCAGCTTAAATACAGACACCCAATCAGGCCTTGTGTTGAATATACTCGTAGCATTAGAAGTGACACTAATTTTAGGTCTCCAAATTATTATATCTTTCACTGAAATCAATATAATTCAAAGTGGATATTTTAAAACAATGGGAAAAAATCTCTAGTTAGAAAGAAAGAACTTGGCCCTAATCATCTTTTGCCATTACTGGGTATGAAGAGTCTCTCCCAAATGAGTTTTAACCCATGTCTCTTTCATCTAATGACTTCATAGGCTCCTTTAATGCAAAAATCTCTAGGAAATGCCCAGCCTGACTGTGGTAAGGTTAAATACTGTTAATCATCTATGAAACCTTTGCATTGAAAATCTCTTTATACTTCTACAGAGCTCTCCTTGAACAATCCTGTTATAAAATAGCAAAAATACCTAAACAAGAACAAATTGAAAGCTACATAACTGGTCCTTAAATATTACTGAGTCATATATACTTAAGAATCTAAACATTACATTATTTTACTGGAAATGCCCTGGCTTGTTTAACAAAACACCAATGTCACTGTTATAAGAGAATAAAAATGAATTTTATATAGCCAAACATTATACATCTCTCTAACGCTGAATCACAGATGACTTTAGAAGTTAAAAAACAATCATCCGAACAGCAATTTTCTGCATTACTGCCTGACTTCTGAGAATAACTAACCTTTTACATAATGGAAAATTGGAAGAAAATAGTATTACTAAATAAGATATTTTCACACCTAGTAATCTGGGGAAGGAAAGACTTTATGCCTATCATTGAATAAGATTGCTTCTCATTGCAATATTTTGTTTAGCCACATTTTATTATAATACAGGAACAATTCTCTAAAGCCTACTTCGGCAACTATTTCCATCTATTTGTTGTTCTATCTTTTCTTTGCCTTTGAAACAAAATTACAGTGGGTTTTACAAATGATATCCTATTTTAATTGATTTCTTTAATTTGCTGTGCTGAAGTTTCTTTTTAATTTTTTACCTGGTCTAGAAAAAATTAAATTTCTTTTTAATTTTATTTATTAAATGCTCCATTTAATAAATACAACCAGTACCTTTTATTACTCCACTAGAATATGTATTCACTTCTGAGTTTCAGTCATTTCATTAACCATGAGAATTATGTGACATCATATATGCTCCAAGTTTCCACCACTGAGGAAATTTCTAATCCTTTAGATATGCTACCCTCCTCCCCCTTGTCTTAGGTAAGTCCAGAGAGCCTTGGTGATAATAAGAGCAACAAGTCTAAAAGGGATGCTTTTGGCTACAAATAATAGCAAATCCAACTAACTGAGGCCCAAATCATAAGAATATTATCAGTAATTGTTCACTAAAATGATCCAAGTTTCACTCAGTGATTATACAAGGACCTAGGTTCTTTTAATCAGTTGTAACATCATGTTGGAATTTCTTCCTCCATTTAATTACATGATGGTCATCACAAGATAAATGCTACCTTTCCAGGAACATGTCCCCATACTGTAATCCCACAAACAAAGAGGGAGTGGGAAAAATGGAATGATGTTTTTCTAGGCAGTGCTGCTGACAAGCAGAGTAGGAGCATAACGTGGATGTCAAAACATGATTTTTGCCTACAACAACTTGACTAAAGTCAAAAGAAAAAACAACAGGTGAGCAATGTCTAAGGAAAATACCCAAGAGCAGGCTCAGGTTAGCTCTTCATTCTTAACTCAAAATTTACACATCATCCTAATTTGGTTACACAAATTCTTTCCAAATCCCTCTCCAAACTTTCTTAAGAAGCTAGCTATATTTGGATACACTTCTAATAACTAGAAATTTACCACATTTCTATGTAGATTATTTTATTAAATACCACTAAAAAACAGGGAGGAGAGGTATCTAACTTCTACGCCAACCAGGAGTGAAGCACATAATTCACTTAGTTGAATGCTTTGCTTCATTTTGTCAAGTTCAAATGGTTTTCTTGGCTCTCCTCACTTTTCAAAACTTAAAAAAGTAAAAGCATTCTGTAATTTCCCATTCTGTGTTTGGTCTAGCCCATAAAGTCTTGGTGACATATACACAGTCACTTGATTTTGGTGACCTCACACATTTTATTTATATCTCTTGCTTAGATGTCTGCTCCTCAGCCATTAAAACAGCATTGTCCTTTGATCAATACCAATTCAATAAAAATGGCAAAACAAATATATAAACAGGACCTTGCAAACCGTGCTTGAGTTTTTGTGCAGTTGAAGGATGAACCTTTGAGTTAGGAGCCATTCCCACCTCCCACCCACTGCTACCTTTCTGTTTCCAGCAGGCCAAAAAGTTCACAGTTTGAAAAGGATGATAATATAGGGTAACAAGAGAGAAAAAAAATCAATATTGTTTCATTTACTCACTAATTCATCCAAATATGCTTTTGAAATTACTATGTGCCAGGTAAGCACTGGGTATATACTACAGAACAAAGTGATAGGGTCCCTGACTTTGTGGAACTTTCAATCGACTGAGAAAGAGGGTCTATAATCAACTTAACAAATACAAAGACCCATAATTAACATTTTTTCAGTGCTATATAGTGTGTATGTGCTACATAGTACATGTAGTAATAAAGGATAACAGAGGGGAGCAACTTAGATAAAATTCCTAGGAGAGGAAGGTCTCTCCAAGAAGGTACTTCCTAAGACAAGGACTGAAGGACAAGAGGAGGACAGACACATAAAGCATGGGGGGAAGAAATTTCCAAGGAGAAGAAACATTGTAAGACAGCAAAGAACTTGGCATGTTCAGAGAAGTGAAAGGATACCTCCAAGGCTGAAGCACAGGGTACAGAGAAAAGAGTGGAAGTAAGACAAAATGGAAAATGTTGGCAGGGGATATATCATGATAGAATTCAGAATTTGGGTTTTGTTCATGTAAAATGGGAAGTCACTGGAGGCTTTCAAATGAGGGTGGGAGGACAGGGTAAAATTATTATATAAAAATATATTTTTATATATTTTATTAAAAATGTATATTATTATTATATATAATTGCATAATATATAATACATAATATTGCCATATGTATTTTATATATATATATATGAAATTTCTCATTACTTTCTATTACTTTCAGGTGGATAGATTAAAGAAAGAAAGTTTAGGGTAGAGCTTTAGGACAAACTAGTTCCTGCCGAGCTTTCTAAAAACTCTTTGATAATTCATATCCTAGACTTTGAAGATGGTAATACTGGACAAAAGAATATAGCATACTCCTGGGGGTCGAAGTTAAATAGTGGTACATACTCAAGAAAGAACACTCTGGGTAGAGTTATATTTGGCTTACAGTATTTAATTTTTTTCATTCATCTGTAAAAGCCTACATTTTTTAGCCATTTTTGAGAAAAAAACATATACTCAAGTGTGGAGATATGAAATACCTCACCCCACTTTTCTCTCCAGCAGAAAATGAAATTTAAGAGAGACCGAGCAGGGCTGCCCTGGTGGCGCAGTGGTTGAGAGCCCACCTGCCGATGCAGGGGAAACGGGTTCACGCCCCGGTCCGGGAAGATCCCACATGCCGCGGAGCAGCTGGGCCCGTGAGCCATGGCCACTGAGCCTGTGCGTCTGGAGCCTGTGCTCCGCAACGGGAGAGGCCACAACAGTGAGAGGCCTACGTACCACAAAAAAAAAAAAAAAAAAAAAAAAAAAAAAAAAAAAGAGAGAGACAGCAAAATTGATATGATTAATCCATACTGGAAAAAAATTTAAATAACCTTGTGTTGTTCATATATCTAGAAATTCTCAAGTGGCATTTGGGACATTCCCTTGTCCTGATTGACTTTAAGAAACTGCTCCACTTAGACCTCCCACCATAAATTGGGTCTTCAATCCAGAATAACACTTAGAAAGCAAGCCATAATTTGATACATGCACCCCAATGTTCACTGCAGCACTATATACAATAGCCAGGACATAGAAGCAACCTAAATGTCCATTAGCAGAGAAATGGATAAAGAAGATGTGGTACATATATGTAATGGAATATTACTCAGCCTAAAAAAGAATGAAATAATGTCATTTGCAGCAACATGGATGGACCTAGAAATTATCATACAGAGTGAAGTAAGTCAGGCACAGAAAGACATATATCATGATATTGCTTATATATGAAACCTAAAAAAAGAAAAAGGTACAATTAACTTATATACAAAAGAGAAATAGAGTTACAGATGTAGAAAATAAACTTATGGCTACAATGGGGTAAAAGGCGTGGTAGGGATAAACTGGAAGATTGGGATTGACATAGACACACTACTATATACAAAATAGATAACTAATAAGGACCTACTGTATAGCACAGGGAACTCTACTCAGTACTTTGTAATGGCCTATATGGGAAAAGAATCTAAAAAAAAGTTGATATATGTATATGTATAACTGATTCACTTTGCTGTGCACCTGAAACTAACACAACACTGTAAATCAACTATACCCCAATAAAAATTTTTTAAAAAAGTAAAAAAATAAAAAAAACAAATAAAATAAATAAATAAAAAGAAAGCAAGCCAGGACTCAGGCCTAAGAAACATCTCCATAGGAGCATGTTAACACCCTTTTTGGTGTTAATGAAAGAGCTGCATAGCTATCGGTGCAGATTCTCATTCACTCCAGGCAGGGAAGTGTGAAAACACAGTCTCACAGCAGCCCAGAGCTTTAAAGCTGGAAAATAAACTCCAGTGAAGAAAGCAGTCTGACTACTCTCCATGTTTGTACATCACGGGATCACAACAAATATGTTATTTCCTCCCAAAAGAGATTTGTTTTCATGTAGATTAACCACTTATGAAAGGCAACACACCATTCCTTTCTTACTTAAAAAAAAAAAATTATGTATATATAAAATCTCAATTCAAATTGTCCCTCAAGAAATTGTATGAATCACCTAGTATGACCTAGTATGCACCAGTACAATTCTGGGTACTATGAATTCAAAGTTGAGATATGACATACTCAAGGAAACATGATCAATGCAAAGCTGAAGTCAGGATCTTTGAAATCTCATGGACCTTTATTTAATGCATATGGTGTTAAATCCAGAAATGAAAGATAATACTGAGTTTCTTATGATACTTCCCTTTGAAAATTTCCAAATCCTTAGATTAGGACGTATTGTATTAGGTAAACTTGGGAAATGACAAACAAAATTGGTATGGCATTGTATATTTTGGTGTTTCAGGAAAGAAAGTGAATATATTACAACCCGTCTTTCAGTGATTTTTAAAAAAATCTCTAAATTAATATTTTGTGTATAGAAAGTTGGCCATACTGTTCTTTGCCTATGAGCAATTCTTATCTAGTGACTTCAGAGATAGTCATTGAAATTTAATGCAAATACTTTGCTGTTGAAAGCTTTGAAAGGCAAATGCAAGTGTATTACTGTATACTCATGATTGAGACACAAATTTAATGTTGGAGTTATGAAGAATCAGTAGACTCTATCCTCTCCTATGTGCTAATAATTCTTTTCAGAGAAAACCACCAAAGTTCAAGTTCCTAAACTTACATAATTGACGACTTCACCAGTACAGCTATTAGGACTCAAGATTTGTCTCTATCTCCCACTCTTCAGGACTCTCAACACTGGTTCCTGGTGATGAGGTAACTGTTTTTATATATATATATATATATATATATATATATATATATATATATGTGTGTGTGTGTGTACATATATATATATATATATATATATATATTAATCTACCTTTATTCTACTGAGAAAATGGTGGCCAAGTGGAAGGAACATATTTTTTCACATTAAGAGTACTTTACCACACAGAAGCTTTATATGCATATTCTTTCAGCATTTTTATCTCAGCTCAACTGTTACCCCTCAGACAAATCACCTGTGATTATACTATATGAAGGTGCCCAGTCCATTCTAGATCATTCTCTTATTTAACTTCACCCAATAGGCTGAAAAAAGACCCCTACCCAAGAGGTCCATGATCCAATCCCATGAACTTGGAATATGTTGTTTTATATGGCAAAGAGGATTCTGCAAATTAGATTAAGTTAGGATTGAGAAATAGGAGATTATCCTGGATTATCCAGGTGAGCCCCAAATATAATAATCACGAGGGTCTCTTAAGAGGGAAGCAAGAGGACTTTTCTGGTGGCACAGTGGTTAGGAATCCACCTGCCAATGCAGGGGACACGGGTTCGAGCCCTGATCCGGGAAGATCCCACATACCACGGAGCAACTAAGCATGTGTGCCACAACTACTGAGCCTGCGCTCTAGAGCCTGCAAGCACTGCAACTACTGAAGCCCACGCACCCTAGAGCCCGTGCTCTGCAATAAGAGAAGACACGGCAATGAGAAGCCCACGCACCACAATGAAGGGTAGCCCCTGCTTGCTGCAACTAGAGGAAGTCCGCACGCGGCAACAGACCCAACACAACCAAAAATTAAAAAAAAAAAAAAAAAAAAAAAAATTAAAAAGAGGGAAGCAAGAGGTTCAAAATCAGTGGTAGAAGATATCAGAATGGAAACAAGACAGAGGAGTGATGTCAGAAGGTGCTATGAGCCAGGGAATGCAGGGAACCTCTAGAAGAAGAAAAAAGCAAGAAACAGATACGCCCCCAAGGACTACAGAAATGACACAGTCCTGCCAACACTGTGGCTTCAGACTTCTGACCTCCAGAACTATGAGAATAAATGTGTCTTGCTTTAAGTCACTAATATCAAAAGGAAATTAATACACTTAATTTTCATTTTCTTCATAGCACTTGCCTCCACCTAAAATTGCCTTGTTTCTAAATTGGTTTTTTTTTTTTTACTAAATTTCTTTCCATATTTGAAAATAAACTTTCTACTGTAGGCACAGAACTTGTCTATCTTGTTGGCTGCAGAAACCCCAGCACTAAAAAGAACATCCCAAACATAGTAAGTGCTACATAAGTACTAAAGAAGTAAGTAGAATAGGTAATAGAAATACAAAAGATATGGACATGAACATTACACTTTGTTCTGATGACAACTGTGTGCTTTCTTCACTGTTATGTCAGGAATGCCTTTATCTCTTAGGGGAAAAAAAATGGTGAGGACAGATTGGTGAGGGTAAATGTGTTTTAGTATAAAATTCTAATGTAGTAAGTGTAACTGCTTTACTGAAATGTCCAAACTTCACTGGGTTACAAGTATTAAATCGTTTTATTTTATTCTCTAATCCCTATACTACTCTTCCCTGTCCCTGAAGGATATGTACAGCACGTTTAAATTTAGCACAATTTAAACTTTAAATTTCATACCTAACTTAACACTCACGTCTTCCTCATCCTCTGTGATTTATCCTTAAATTCCTTTCCATCCCACTGTTGTCTGCTTATTAGGACACAGGACCAGGTTTACCACTATTTTAAAAGGAATTATTATACAAATCTTGTTTTGAAATGCTAACTATCCATCCTAAGGGAGACCTGTTCCCTACTTTAGGACTTGTTTATTTCCTCTGGGACTGTATTTTTGTTTCTAAAACTTATTAGCAAAACTTATTTTTCAGAAATCCTCACTGTGAATGTCAAAGTATATTCTTAAGTATTTTATACTGAATTGTAAACTTTTTGTCAGAGTCTTGTTTTATACTTGTTAAACTGAACATAATTTTTGGATAATGTTTCAACATTACTTTTCATACTTGGAATAAACATTTACTATTAAAAAAAGTAAAAAAAAAAAAAAAAAAAAAGGATAGCTTACAGCAGGCCTGGATCAGATGCCTTTTAATAACTTTCAAAAAGTATGCTTAATGTCTACTGCTTTCAACTTTGTTTCTCAGGTTGCTTAACTGAAAAATGGAGATAATAGCTTTCTTCCCATAAAAAGAAGTTGTCAAGATTCAAAAAGCACAAATTACAAGAAAGAGCTTTGTAAACTGAAGAGTGATAAAGAGTTGGGGAAGCAAGTACCTATTAAGAGAGGGAAAGGAAATTACATTGCTGAGCCATGTTATGGTCCACAAAGACACCTGACACACTCGATAGCATTTAACCTTCCCAAGTGCAACTGAGTATAGGACAATTTGTGACACAAAGACAGTGAGAATCATGTCCATATTCACATTGGCTAATAAGTGGCAGAGCTGGGATTCAAAGTTAGTCTCCAGAACTCATCTTCTTTCCAAAACGTTACACATTATTAACAAAGAAACAAAAAAACAAAGCAGCTTATTACCAATGGGCTCTTTTTACTTCAAAGATTATGCTCCATATATAACTCATATATATAAATGTCACAGTTAAGTTGCTATGGTTTAAGAGCAAATGCAACATGATTTCTTACATGTGTAGTGTAGGCTAGTGAGCTTGGAGTTGAATGATACCATATTTTTTTTAATTTTTTTTTTTTTTTTGATGGGGACCATTTTTAAAGTCTTTATTGAATTGTTTACAATATTGCTTCTGTGTTATGTTTTGGTTTTCTGGCCATAAGGCATGTGGGATCTTAGCTCCCCGACCAGATATTGGACCCACACCTCCTGCATTAGAAGGCGAAGTCTTAACCAACAACTGGACTTCCAGGGAAGTCCCCAGATACCATACTTTTAAAAATGAGTTTGCAGAAGTAAACTTAATTTTTTCCTTAAAGAACCAAAATACAAAGATTGTCTCAAAGCTACTGACTCCTAGTTAACTCATGTCAGGCGTGACATCCATAAAGAACTCCCTAAGAAATTTAAAAAATGGATCAGATGGCCTATTTTATCTTTCCAAAGGATGTCTTTAAGAAAGAAATGAATGTTCGGTTGAAAAAAAGTAGCACTGATTTTGTAAATTTAAGTTGCTTGTATAAGAACTCCAAATTTAATACTGGTATCCAACTCATGTATATCTGCCCCTTCCCAATAGAGTTCTAAGATAGCATATTAGCAAGGTGAAGGGGATTGAATATATTTGCACAACGTACTCAACAAATAGGCTAAATAAAAACATGAGAGGTTGAGAGATGGCAAAGCCATTTTTTAAAACTTTCCTAGCTTTCTTCTCTTCCTGTGAAAACTGTTCCTTCTTCTACTCTATCTTGTTTTCCAGTATAAGCATGGAGCACAGAGACAGTGTTTCTTAATACTTTTACTAGAACTCTATAAAAATTTCTGAAAATATACAAAATATATTAGGCCTAAAGGCCAAAAGGAGTGGATTTATGACTTACATAATGTTTGTGTATCACGCCACCTGCTGGGTTGCAGCTGATCAGTACAAGAGAAACACCAGACCCAAGTAGTGTTAATTACAGGATCTTGATCCCCTGGACACAGGTGACTGACCCCAGAGTGACCTAAGCCTGGGCTATCAGAGAATATCTCTGGGATTTTTCACTCTGGTGGTCAAGATCTCAGCTACGGATCTTTGAAGACTGTCTCTCTTATATGCCACATGGTGAAAACCTACCATGAGAAGAGATGGGACAGAGTCTGGGCAGAGTTCTGGACTTTCACGCAGCTTTGTTTTTTAAACCCTCTCTTCAGTAATATAGGAATCTTTCAATAAAATCTAAGTTTTTCCTGGGCTCATATGAATTGGATTTCCATGACCTATAGACATAAAATTTCTGAATTATACAAAAACATCAGGACCAAAGGAATAGTGTCTCATGGGTGTCAGCAAGTTTTACAAATGTCAGTGGTGAGATTAAAAGCAAAAATTTTCATTTTGCTTTAATGTTCAAAAAAGAAATCTTAGATACAAAAAGCTGTGCTTTTAGTTTTACTTTGGAAAATGAAAATCATATTCTTTCTTCTGAGCTACTTAGCTAAATATTGCCTAAGAGTGAGTAAACTTGGTTTCACGATACTGTGTACAGATTATGCAGAATACTAAATACAGAATATACAGGTAGGACTCCAAATTTAACTGAGAAAACATTAGTGTATCTTCTCTCTCAATTATTAGATTTCAGTAATACTCAGACAGCACAGCAAAATAATAATAGTTAATAAAATATAATTAAAAACAAACTATTATGGAGAAAAAAGGAAAGGGCTTTTACTCAGATTTGTAACGTTTATTAACAGTTTACTAAACTAAAGCACACAGGTGCACCATCACCACTACCACCACTATCATCACATTTAAGTATTAAGATTTTTTTAAATGTCATATTTATATTTAAGTAAAATGTCATTCTTGGAATT
Organism: Phocoena phocoena; assembly: GCF_963924675.1. NCBI lineage: Eukaryota > Metazoa > Chordata > Mammalia > Artiodactyla > Phocoenidae > Phocoena > Phocoena phocoena. Next base: position 27,622,885 of record NC_089235.1, on the reverse strand, counting down.
TGATTATGACCCTGGATTTTGGAGACCTCAGAGCAGCTTGATAGGGGAAAAATGTGTTTCTTGCCAATTAACTAATCAAAAAGCAAGTATAGGTTTTAGAATGAAAAAGGAGACAGGGACACAGAGGCAGTGGACAAGGGAGACACAAAAGATGTCTCTTCCATGCTTACATGTTTCTATTTTTTCTAAATAAAAAAATAAATAATAGCAATTTACATGGAAGCATGATGCTTACTGTATTTAAGTAATCCTGTATCTCTCATTTCCCACCAGATAAAATATATCTCCTCTCTCCTTTCTTATTATTATATTGTCTGATTTTTTTGATCTCCAGTTCAGTCTTTCTTTGCAAGAAATATATTTTCATCCTTGATGACATCTCAAACAATGCTGGCAGCTAAAGTGAGATTTATCCTAAATTCTATAAACAAAAATGTAATTGGCACCCTCTATAATGACCCCCAACATCCCCATCTCCTAGTTTTTAGTCTCTTGTGTAATCTTATCCCCTTGAGTAGATATATAATGATTTGTTTCTATTGGATACAATGTGGCAGAGGTGATAGGGTTTACTTGAGATTTGTAACAAAACAACTGTGGCTTCTACTTGGATGCTCTCTCCTGCTTACTTGCTCTGAGGGAAACCAGTTGCCATACCATGAGCTGCCTTTAAGAGAGGCCCACATACCAGGTACGTGGCCAACAGCCAGAGAGGACCTGAGGCCTGCCAAGGGCCACACATAACTGAGCCTGGAAGCGGATGCTTCCTCAGAAGGGCCTTGAGATGATTTGACTGCAGCCTTGAATGTGGCCCTAAGTCAGAGGCACCCAGATCCTGGATTCCTGATCTACAGAGACTGAGATAATAAATGTGTGATGTTTTAAGGTGCTAACTTTGACTAGGTAGTAATAGATAACTAATACAAAAAGCAATAAATTTGCCCTCAAACTATAAAGCATTATGATCAACAAATTCATTTTCAGTGCTGAAAAATACAGATCCACCTAGGCAAGCTGAATAATTGCTGGACTGAAAGGCATCAACCTAGCAAATGTATATAACTATTTCTCTATCTCTATATCCATATCTGTATCTATATTTATATCTATGCCATCTATCTGAGGGGGCTGATTGGCCAAAGAAAAGGCTGCAAAACAGAATGAACATACTATTTTATCCTGATACCAGTGAATATCAACTTGATCTAATTAACTGCACTAATTCTGACTCTGTGTTTGTCAAGCAATTTTCTGATTATGATGTAGCTTATAAGCCACTCATACAGGCTGAAATCCTTGCCTCTGCTATTCTCCAAAATATTCCAATGTGTTTTCATAATGATTTATAAATGAAATTTCATTTCACTGCCATAAAGTTCTGTCTACAGTAGTAAATAAACTAGTCATATGGACACATATTCTGGCCCATGTGACAATGGAATTTCTCATTTTGCTGATAAAATCAGGTTTCTCAGCCAGATGTTCCACCACAGTAAATTTACGGAGTTAATGAAAGACACTCTGAAATCTCACAGGTAGTGGCCTCCTAGTCTTCTCCCCAGATGGATGCTTTTACCTTCAATGTCTTTCTTTTAATTAAATATATATATATATACTTTTTCTACTAACAATAGAAAATAATCTTAAAATCCTATTTTGAGGGTAGCCTAATAATTTTTTAACAGCACCACTGAGTTAATTTAGCACCATAAAATTTACTGATTTTAATTCTCCAATTCAGTTTTAGCACATTTATACAGTTGTGCAATGATCATCACAATACATTTTAAATGCTTTAAATCACCCCCCAGTTGCTTTGTGCTCATTTACAGTCAATCCCCACTCCCACTCAGCCTCAGGCAGCCACAGATCTGCTTTCTGTCTCTACAGCTTTGCCTTTCCTAGAACTTCAATATAAGTGAAGTAATACAACAAGTAATCTCTTGTGGCTGGCTTCTTTTGCTTAGCAAAATATTTTTGAGATTCATTTGTGTTTTCACATGTATTGGTAGTCCATTCTATTTATTGCTGGATAGTATGACATTTACCCAAAAACGTTGGAAAAAAAATTTTTTTTGAATAGAGGACGTTTAATATTTCTGTGCTGGTCAAACAGAACACAGGTGGGGAGTACATAGGGGAGGGGGTGGAGGGCCCCCTGCCTCTTGGGAGGGGTGGCTTGTGAAGGGGTGTATATGGGGGTTTCTTGGGAAATAATCCAAGGGGTCATCTCAGCAAAGGGGCCTGGCCTGGGGTGTCAGAAGAATCAAATACACCCAGTCCTTGGTCTTAAGTTGGGGTCCCCCATAGGGGACCTCACAAAAACCTGCACAGGAATGTCTACAGTAGCTTTATTTATAATTGACAAAACTCAGAGGCAACTTATATGTCCTTCAGGAGGTGAATATACTGTGGTTCATCCAGACAATGGAATATTATTCAGCCCTAAAAAGAAATGAGCTCTCAAGCCATGAAAAGACATGGAGGAAGCTTAAATGCATATCACTAAGTGAAAGAAGCCAATCTGAACAGGTTACATACTGTATGATTCTGACTATATGACATTCTGGAAAAAGCAATACTATGGAGACAATTAAAATATCAATTTCTGACAAGGGACAGGGAGATGAACAGGCAGAGCACAGAAGTTTTGTAGGGCAGTGACATAATCTATGTGATATTATAATGGTGGATATATGTCATTATACACTTGTCCAAACCCATTGGATGTACAACTCTAAGAGTGAACCCTACATTAAACTATGGACTTTGGGTGATTACGATGTGTTAATATAAGTTCATCCTTAATAAAAATATACCATTTTGGTGAGTGGTGCTGATAATGGAAGAGGCTATGCAAGTGTGGGCCAGGAAGTATATGGGAAATCTCTGTACCTTCGTCTCAACTTTACTGTAAACCTAAAAGTGTTCTAAAAAATAAGTCTTTTTAAAAAAAGTTATTTTCATGTATTTTGGAATACAAGTCCTTTATCAGATAACTGTTTTGCAAATATTTTCTTCCACTCACTAGATTGTCTTATTTTCTCATGTTGCCTTTTGAACAGCAAACATTATTAATTTTGATACAAGTTCAATTTATCATTTTTTGGATTTATACTTGTCACACTAAAAAATCTTTGCCTAATCCCTAGATTACAAGGATTCACTTCTATTTTTTTCTTTTAGAAGTTTTTACATTTATATCTTTTAGATGCTATCATGAATGGAAACTTACCAATTTTTTATGTTATTTCTGGATTGTTTCTAGTTTCATTTGTGTGCGTGTGTGTGTGTACTCCGTGACCTAGTTGATATAAAAATTTTGAATAGAAAGATACAACAGTTTCAACACATATACAAGCATACCAAAAAAAATTAAAGGCATTTAACTTTAATCATGTGCAGTCGAGAGCAAAAATGGATTTCTTATAACGTTACAAAAAATATGTAATGTTTTAAAAATTGAGTATGGAAAGCTGTAATGAAGAAAGAAGATCTAATATCCCCAATCACATTGTGAATTTATAGCAGAATTTGAAAATTCAACTCCATATGATTGTGCTCACAATGGCATCCCATGAGATCTACCTCTAAGTTAATTTATTCACTGTGATTTGTTGTTAGACTCAGCCAATAGAAATTACTTTTAACTTTTAAACATGTTTAATTTACTATTTTCAAAACTTTAAGAAATGTGGAAGGAATTTCTTCTACTTCTCCATTTTAAATAATAATTAAGAATAAAAGATATGGAATGTGACATTCTATATAAACATTGTAGTGTTAGAGTGTCATCCTTAGGCCAGTACACTGCATAATAATTTTTATAGAAAGATATGTGAAAATGATACACACACACAGGGATATATAAACTTTATCAAGTGGTCAGTTGAAAACTCAAGCCAAAAGGCTCCTGGTGTTGCACTCCCTCGAGCAACCAAAATCCTTTTACATTTCTTCAATGTCAGCATCCTCCCTTTCCTTCTCTAAACAATTATTTTGAAGACCTATGTTTTCAAATGTCAATCTCTACTTTCAAATTTTCAAATCATAACCTCTATTCAAATCTATATTTGCTTTTGTCTTTCATGAATCATCAAACTTTCCATATAGCATCTTTCAAATCTGTTATTTTATAATGAGTTCCAACATCACCTTTCCTACTGACCATTATTGTGCCACTTCTTTCTTCTCAGAGAGTACCCAGTTCTCTATCCTCCTGTACTTGGTTACAAGTCAAATCTTAGAAGAGTTCTTGGTATCTGCAGATATAAAAGACCCTTTGCTCTTTTGACTTGTTAAGAACTCTGCTGTCATGGTTCAGTCCTTTACTGGTGAGCGCTCAACTCTGCCTTCAAGTAATGCGACTCATATGCATGGCAATGTCTGAGTCTGTGGTCTTCTTTCCACAACAGCATTATTATGACTAATAATGAGCTGTGTTTGCTATGATTGAGGCGTTCTCACATTAAAATTATATAGTTAAAAACTAGTTTATTTGCATTCTTACCATTAAAAACTTCAGGAAATGATCAAGATAAACATTTCTACTATAATTTTAAAATACCAGTGATCAAAAAAGTACTTCAATTAATGTTTATATTATAATTTTCTTTAATTTTCCAATGATATATTTGGATAGTTATTTCTACGATTTGACAAGTGTTAACGTCAATTTGTCCCAATAAGTATTTATAAAAATAGGAAAAGATATTGACCATAAATATAGCGTTGAATCACAAACACTCAGAGTTGATCTTTCTTAAAATAATAATTAGGATTGTTGGCACACATTAAATACTCTATTATTGAAATCATTTTGATATTACTCAGCCACTGTTAATTAGTCTTAGCTATTAATTAAATTTAATGGACTACATTTTCCTGTCATGGACAACATGTGGTTTCTAATTCCTAATGAACTTAAATTAGATATTGGAATTGAAACTAAAAGAACAGAAAGCCAAACAAGTAGTCAATTCAGGGAACAATTAAATAATATATTTTACAGATAAAATCATTAAATAAGGACTACAGAAAAAAGCTACCTCTGGCTCCATCTGTATTCATGACAGGAGACCTACATCCCCACGTTTGTCAATCACTCCCACTAAGGATTCTGTTGAATAATGCAGTTGCTTACTAAAGCATTCAATGTGTCATGGCATAAGTGGCCACCAGTCCATAAATTTCAAATTAATTAGATTTTAATTTATCTATATTCACCAATACACTTCTACTCTGACTATGCAGTAGAGTCATTTTTTCCCATATTAATTATGTAATCCCTACAGTGTAAAATAAGAGATCTTGCTCTTGAAAGCACTAAAACCTTTAGAGAAAGAATGAATTATAAACTCATAGTGATCACCTGAAAAGCAGCAACACCAGCAGTTTATTACATGTGTAAATGCTTTGCGATTCCACCGTTTACACTCAGTGCTAATTACTTAGTACTCTTTCATCTTCTGGATGTATTATATGCAGTAGGGAGGGTGTTAGAATGACTTTTTTAAATGTCTTTAATTTGACTGTATATACTAACAGATTACTGTATAACATGCAAGTCTTTCCCCATCCACCACCACCCCCCCCCCGCCACCTCCCTGTTAAACAGTATGCTTGCCTTGCCTTAGAAGAACTTAGATGCCAAAGAAAGCAGGGAACCATTCATTAGGATATGAGATGGCAAAGGGCCCATCCAGTCTTCCTTCTTACTGGAGAATGCTACAGCCCATGACAGTCAGCAATACTTTGTTATAGAAATTGCTTGGATGGAATGGACTGAACAAAACAACCATCTTGGAAAAAAGCAACAGTGCTATGGTAGCCTCTGTTCTACATTTTCACTCCCAATTAACACTGAAAATTGTGGCTATACTATAATAATTATAGTTTTTTCTTAATTTGTAAAGTGGATATACCTATGGTTTACTGAAACAAACATAGAAAGGAAACAAACTACAAAGTAATATAATAAACTACAGAAAATGCATTTATTATTACTGTTTCCATTATTCATAGTTTTATTTTACTGGATTTTATTTTACTTTAGGCCAAGTTTACCCCCAATAATTCCTTGATAAACACTAGCTTTTGAACCTATACATTATACACTGGGTTGCGATTGCTTTTTTTTTCCAACTCAACATAACAGAGTGGTGTCTAAATTTAAGATATTTTCATCATCCACCTGCAAAACGAAACCGTATATATTAGCAGTCAGTCTCCCTTCCCCTTTACAACCAGCCCCCAGAGACCACTTATCTACTTTCTCTATGGATTTGCCTATTCTGGACATTTCACATAAGTGGGATCATACCATGTGTGGTTTTGTAACTGGCTTCTTTCACTTAGCATAATGATTTCAAGGTTCATCCATTTTGCAGCATGTATCAGTACTTTACTCCTTTTTTATCTTAAATGCCATTCCATTGTATAGCTTTACCACATTTTATTTATCCATTCATCAGCTGATAGATATTTGAGTTGAGTTGTGCCACCTTTAGCTATTATGAATAATGCTGCTATGAACATTCATGTACAAGTTTTTGTGTGAACATATGTTTTCAATTCCTATATGTACATACCTAGGGGTGGAATTCAGGTCATATGGTTAACTCAGCATGTTTAATATTTTGAGGAACTGCCAAACAGTCTTCCAAAATGGTTGCATCATTTTACATTCCCACCTGCATAGAGGGATATGAGGGATCTATTTTCTCCACATCTTCATCAACACTTACTGTTTTCAGTCTTTGATTATAGCCATCCTAGTGGGTATGAAGTGGTATTTCACTGTGATTTTGGCTTGCATTTCTCTAATGGCTAATGATGTTGAACAACTTTTCACATGACTATTGTCCATTTGTCTGTCTTCTTTGGAGAAATATCTATTCTGATTCTTTACTCATTTTTAAATTGGGTTCTTTGTCTTTTTACTTGAAGTTGTAAGAAATTCTTTCTGGGTTCAACTTCCTTTGCACCAGAGTACAATCTAGTGGCTCCTTCAGCCAAAACCTTTTGGATGGTAGACTCTTCCTATGTTTGAAAATGTCACTTTTTTCACGTTTATCTTTTCTTTATCTTCTGGTGACAATCTGCTACCCCTGGGCTGTGGAAACATCCCTGTAGGGAGGTTTCGTGTTTGCTTCTGGTGGTCCCAGGAGGTTTCAGGTGTTTCACTTTGGAATCTCCGCATCCTACACAGTGTTAAATCACACTCCACATTCACGCACGGCCCAGCTGGGGATTGAACTCTCCCAAAGAATCCTGTTTTTCTACTCACAGCCTAAAGAAGTGACCTTCAGAACTTCCTTGTTCAGAGTTTTTTAATCCTCCTTTCACTGGGTGAGGAGGGGGTCCCAGCTTTTTGAAAGAGTCTAAGTTTTAGGTCCCTACCTCATGCGAGCCCAGGCTGCGTCTCCTATCCTCCTCCAGGCATTGGACTGACACCCTCTGGGAAAAAGTATCACCCTTGCTTACTGTTCCACCTGTGGGTTTCCACATCATTTCTTCCACCTTGAGATTTCCTATTATTTCTTTGGAGCTTAGTTTTGTATTATGTATTTCTACTGTATGTGTTGGATTTCAGATTTCTCTTAAGAGTGATGCCTCTCAGGGAGGTGATTATGGTTTGTAAGTGAATGGGTATGGCTGAAAAATGCAGAAGACTAACGGCCGTCTAAATAGCCTCTATGAAATAAATGAAATGTTGTCATCAGTTCATGACTGCAGCTACTTGAAGAGCCCCTCACTATATCAGAGTGTCTCTTAGAGTCCTGATCTCCTGAAGCATTTGCTAAATAAAGATGTACCCTACTTCTGATAGCTTCATGTCATCTAGGATTAGCCCTACCATTCACAGCTACCACACATTGTTTAAGTTATTCTCAGGGATTTTCACAGAAGTTTGCCCTCCAGTCCTCACTTGAAACCATTCTGCTTATTATCCAATTTTTTAATGACCTGAAAAATGGAGCAAGTTTGACACTGGTAAACATTGATAGTCCTGGCAACAAGCCTTTGGGAAAATAAAATCAGCAACAGAGTAGCCTACCACCTGATGCTGAATCTTGTATAGTCAAAAGTTCCCGGAATTCTTTCTACTCTGATTTCAATTGCAGTGATGGAGTTTATGCAAACCCTGGTGAAAAATAGCTCTCAGTTATTGAGCCTAAACTCTGAATTATTTTGGTCCAATCAGATATATTATAAGGTATTCTGTATCCAGTGCAAAAACATAAGTGAACATTCAAGGAACAAGCAAGTTGTGTTTTTGGATGCAGATATCTGAGTCTGCTTTCCTGCTAACAGATATTTTTAAGTGGCATTCTAGAGATGAGAAGAAGAATGTCACATAGTCAAGATGTGGGTATCCATAACAGTGTTGACTCATAGTAAACACTCAGTAAATAACATTTGAATGAAAGCTCTGGGGGCACCTTTGGAGTTACAATAAATATGGAGCAGTGGCTTCCTTCCAGGACCTGATAATTTGGCGATGGAGGTATGACAAAAACAGAGTGAAAGGCAGTGCATAAGAGGCATCAGGCACTCTGGGATTAATCATCAATGTCTGCTTTAGGTACTGTAAGGGTGCAGAATTTAGGACATTTTAGGCAATATAGCTAAAAGGGCTTAGAATTAGAACTGGGTATTTTGAGGGATCCTCAGGAAAATAATCAAATGAGTCCTAAAACTCATAGATTACCACAAAACAATCTTTCTTTCTTATGTAAAAGATGCAAAGAATAGATTATGATCATTTTCCTTTATCAAGGCTGCCAAGCAAGATCACTCTGCCCTTTCCTGTAAGATTCCTGCAGTTCTGCTCTCAGAGTGAATAATGAGCACATCTGCTGCTTAAGTCCCCATGTTTATACTCTTTCTCAGTATAAGTCCCTGAATACTGATGAGGGAGAGAGATATCCCTTTGTTTCTCACACCAATTGAAAGGATTGGCATTTACCTACTGAGGTAGTAATTTGATTTCACCAGGGGCTCTCAATATCTGTCCCAGGGAAAGTAATGAAAAACAAAGGGTCAAAACACCCCTTGCCAGAAGGCTAGCCTGATTTGCCAGACCCAACTTTGAAGTCTAGGACAGTTTCATATTTGCAGATTCCCACCTTCAGAACTAAAGATAAAAGTGATATTGAAAAAACCCTACTATCATCTGAAACTGCATTTGATAGGAAAGAAAGGAAATATAATGTCATTGGTCTAGTTTTCGTGGAGCTCTGAAGTTTCCTTCTTGGAGCTCTGAAGTTTCCTTGTTATTAAAAGAATAGGACCACAGTCTATTCCAGAGCAAAACATTTCCTAGTTGGAAAGACACAAAACAAAAGAGGACTAGGGTTTGAAGAGGCAAAGTGTGCCAGGGAGTACACTGAAGGTGAGAGGAATGAAATGGGCAAAAATTGTAATGGCAAAAAACCAAGAGGTATATTTAGGGGATTTAGAGTGAGCCAACTTGTCTGGTGAAGATGATTTCTATAGAAATATAATGGGATATGAGGTATGATAAATGGGAGTTGAAACTAGGCTGCTGAGTGTTTTGAAAGCTATACTACAGATGAGCCTATAAATGTCAGGGAACCATTTAAAGGTTTTGACTCGGGCAGCAACATGATCAAAAGGAGTTTTAAAAGATTATTGTGGGGCTATATTTAGGTGAGCCTAGATGGAAAGGGTGAGAGAAAGGAGGCTCATGGAGTTGGCAACTCAAGATATGATCAGGCCAGGATAAGGAACGTGGGAAAAAGAAAGGGGAAAAGGGGATGAACATGAGAACTAAAACTACTCAAAGACTGTAATATCTGATCTTGATAAAAAAAAAATACATTAGTGGGGAGAAGGCTGTAAGTGGCACATTTCAAGACTGGTTAACTAGGAAAAAGGTGGCACCTATTAAAACCAATCACAGAGTTATTAGCAGCTCCCTGAACCATGCTGCCTGAACTGACCAATATACCACTGAGGTCCTCAAACCTAAGACACTGTGAAACAGAAAGAAGAGAGAACCACTCCTCCTCATGCATTCCTTCTCTCTGGATAGCCCAGAATTACTTCCCAATCCCAAGGGCTGTACCCTTAATCATATCTACAAAGTCCTTTTATCTACAGGGTAACAACATTCATAGGTTCAGAAGATAAGCATGTAGACAACTTTTAGGTGTCATCATTCTGCATACCACAACCACCTAGACATGGAAGCCTAAGGAGAAAGCTGTTTTCCTTTGGAAAGAGAAAAGAGGTAGGAAAGAGCAGGCTTTACAAACACTTCTAGTTCATGATAGTAGTTTTGTTCATACAATCTCCCCCATCTAGAACCCATCCCTTTCTATCCTTTAAAGTTCAGCTGTAGTCCAATCTCCTTTAAAACCCTTTTCAAAGCAACTTGAGCTCATATTATTTCATGCTTTTCCATGAGCATGTTAAACTTGTAAACTCATGAGCAATACCTCAGTTTTTCCTACATTATTTAAATTAATTCTTTCAATCATCCATTCATTCAACAATACTTACTAAGTTTTGTTAAAGGAAATCCTGAAGGTGTAGCCACCATAAGTATAACTATGCATCATTACTGACTTCAAGGAGCTCACATGTTTTAAGATCCTATTTTGTCTCTTCAACTAAAACACTAGCCTCATGAAGGAAGATTCACACATTTGGTGCTTTAGCAGAATGCTAAGCCAAGGCACAAACATTAAATATATGAATGACGAAGTACTAAAATTAAAAAATATCAGTCTTCAATACCAAAGTAATATACTAATCTGTGATCAACAACTACAGAAATTTAAGCATAAACTAGTGATTTAAATTGTATTTAGAATGGAAGAAATTGGCATTATTTACTATCCAACATCTCATTTTTAAAAATTAATTAATTAATTTATATTTTATTTTTGGCTGTGTTGGGTCTTCTTTGCTGTGCATGGGCTTGCTCTAGTTGCAGTGAGTGGGGGCTACTCTTTGCTGTGGTGTGCAGGCTTCTCATTGTGATGGCTTCTCTTGTTGCGGAGCATGGGCTCTAGGCATGTGGGCTTCAGTAGTTGCAGTGCATGGGCTCAGTAGTTGTGGCTTGCAGGCTCCAGAGCACAGACTCAGTAGTTGTGGTGCACGGGCTTAGTTGTTCCGTGGCATGTGGGATCTTCCCGGACTAGGGCTTGAACCCATGTCCCCTGAATTGGCAGGTGGATTCTTAACCACTGTGCTACCAGGGAAGCCCCATCATCTCATTTTGAAAGTATCTTGTCAGGTCATATTTACATAAGATTAATAGAACCATATATTCCTTAATATTACAGCTCTTTCTGTCCTGTAAATAAATAGATTTAATCCTATCAATAGAAAGTTTCCTGTCAAAATACTTCAAGAATGACTGACAACTATACTACAGTTATGAAGAATAAACTGAAAACTTTGAGATAAATCAATAGATTTGAGTCACACACATTTTATTATTAAAAATAAGCATTTAATACAGGAGGCCAATGTTTAATTAAAATGTGGAAGACCAAAATTTCACACTTTTTTTGACTAATAACATCTTATCTTTAAAGTAATCTGTGTTTCATCAAAATACAGTTGGAGACACCAAACTTAGTTCAATAGTGAGGTGTAAATTTGTTACTGAAGAATTATATAAAGTTGCATATAGCTTCAAAATTGATTTGACCATGACTCTCAGCTAGAGGTATATTTTACACTGTGACCAACTACATACAAATGTATAAAACTCAAACAAAGCTTACATAAAACATCTACTCTTTACTACATGCCTATGTACTATGCTATTTTCTATTCTAATCTAGTTTACTCAATTCTATTCCACTCTTTTAAAAATGCTAAATTTAACCTGAAATTGATTTCATCAGCCACTAATAGATCACCAATAGGTTGGAAAACTATTGTTCCAGGACATTCTACACAATTCATCTAAAAACTTAGAAACTTTTTTTTTCTTTATCAATTCAAAAATCTGTAGAAAATAACTCATGGTAGTTATTTTACAGAATGGGATAAGACAGACAATTTGCAAAATTACACTAAATGCTGTATCTTTCACTATACAAAGAGTTATAAAAGCCAATAAATCATAGTTTGTTTACTTTTTGTTTACAGAAATGCTCAAGAAACAGACTCAGACTTTGTTCCATATTTATTATTTGATATCACCAGAAAAAGAAATTATAAACATTTTGATAAACACATTGAAAGATGGTCTGTTTTCGACTTAGATCTGTAAATACTCTTAGCTCATAAGTAAACTGGAAATGTTATTTTGAGTCTCCAGTTTGAATCAAAACAAACATTCTTATGCATATACAAGCTGCAATAGAAAAAGTACACTATATTTTTCCACTAGTGAAAGAACACAGTTGCCAGAATGAAATGTTAAATCAGAAGACTAGGCTTGAAACGCTGAAATTAATAACATCTACAGACAGAAAACCTTATCCAGAACTTCTGATCTGGAACCATGACTCCTACAGTCACTGGTATCACACAAATTTCTATCAACAGAAAAGAGCTGACTTTATTGTTATGATAATATTCTATGTATGTTACTGATGAAAAAACTATTTTTAAAAATATAACTTTGAGTTGAGTAAATGATGAGACAAAATTTCCTCTGTCAAGTGTTGTATTATGTTATCTATTCCCAGGCAATTCATTTATAAACATATACGGATTTTATTTTTAAACTTACAAAAATCTGAATTGATGCAATGAACTTATAAAAAAGCAATCTAGGGCTTCCCTGGTGGCTCAGTGGTTGAGAGTCCGCCTGCCAATGCAGGGGACACGGGTTCGTGCCCCGGTCCGGGAAGATCCCACATGCCGCAGAGCGGCTGGGCCCGTGAGCCATGGCCGCTGAGCCTGTGCGTCTGGAGCCTGTGCTCCGCAACGGGGGAGAGGTCACAACAGTGAGAGGCCTGCGTACCGCAAAAAAAAAAAAAAAGAAAAGAAAAAATGAAAAATAATCTATATATCTTAAAATCACTAAGATGGCTAATTTAATGTTGTGTCATAAAGCAATAAACATATATTGAAAATGAAATTTTCAAACACCAATGCCTAGAAAATGAATAAATTTAGATAGAATTAATGAAGACATGCCCAAACATTTTGGACTAATATTGTAGAGCCATATTTTCTGATCTCAAAATAGTATATAGAGTGAACTTTTATTATATATTGATCAATAAGTGGTAAATAAATGCAAATGTGACTCAGGATTTTGCTGAGATAACATAAGTCTGATATGTATTAAAGAATTTGATTTTAAAATTATTTAAAAATTAATTCAATTCTACCTGAGTAACATTCAAAAACTAAGTAATACATAATAATAATACTAACAACAATAGTAATAAATGAATCTTTGGAAACAATTTACTATAGTTACACAAAAGTTGGTGGTAATGATCATATTTAACCATAATTAATGCAGCACAAACAGTTAAATAATCAATATATGGATGACAGAAATTTGCAAGCCCAAAATTTTCATCTGCTATATTTCAGAAAGTGTTTATCTCACCTCAAAATTACAAAAAACATAACTAAACAGACAGGAAAAGCATAATCATAACAACAGAATTAACGGCAAATTGATTTACTCTAAGAAAGGATTGTTAGGGCTTCTAATCAATATGGAGAGAAACATCATTCATATAATTTTTAGGTGATTACTTCTATGATCTTGACAAAGGAGCAATGTGATTCCAGAGCTCAGATCTTCCTTCTCTGCATGTTACTATTTTCCTGTTTGGCCAATGTAATAAGGTACATACACCTATGGCCACCAACAATGGCCACTAAGAACCTGCCTTACCCCTTTTACTCATTAAGAGGTGTTCCTACCATTAAGAGGTGCAGTCAGTTTCTCCTCCCCTTTTATCTGAGCTGGGCTTGTGAGTTGCTCTAATCAACACAATGTGGCTGATAATAAATGTGAGGTGACATCCCTGGACTTTAGAGTCAGGCCTGAATAGGATTGGCAGCTTCCACTTCTCTCTTAGAACCCTCAGACCACCATGCCATGAGATACCAAGCTAGCCATCTGGGCAGGCCACGTGGAGGAGAACTAAGCTGGAGCTCTGGCTGAAATCCCAGTCCTACCACCAGCTGAATGTAGCTTTGTGACTGATGACATCTAAGACCAGCAGAGGAATAGTCAATACACAGAATCATGAGGAAAAATAGAATTATTGTATTAAGCCACTAAGTTCCTTTTTTTATATAAATTTATTTTTATTTGTTTGTTTATTTATTTATTTTGGGCTGCTTTGGGTCTTCATTGCTGTGTGTGGGCTTTCTCTAGTTGCAGCGAGTGGGGCTATTCTTCACTGCAGTGTGCGGGCTTCTCATTGCGGTGGCTTCTCTCTTTGCAGAGCACAGGCTCTAGGCACCCAGGCTTCAGCAGCTGTGGCACGTGGGCTCAGTAGCTGTGGCTTACGGGATCTAGAGCACAGGCTCAGTAGTTGTGGCTCACAGGCTTAGTTGCTCTGAGGCATGTGGGATCTTCCTGCACTAGGGCTCGAACCTGTGTCCCCTGCATTGGCAGGTGGATGCTTAACCACTGCGCCACCAGGGAAGCCCCAAGCCACTAAATTCTAGTGTGGTTTATTACACAGGTATAGGTAACTGAAATGATTGGTTTACTTCCTCATATGATCTTAACCTTACTGCAGGAAATATCTAATTTTAAGTGCAATCCTTCCTGTACAGCTGTCAGAGCAGGAACACAGATAGAACATAATAAAATAAAATCCGTAATAGGTGTTTAATGCAATCCAGAATGACTCTTCTCTATTTCTAGTCTTTCTAGGGAATGTGCTGAAGCCAGATATCACTGTCAAATCTGGCCACTGACCTACAATAGCCCGGGCTCCACTCTTGGGGGTCCTGACATGGAATGCAGGGGGTATGCCTACATAGTGAGACCTTCACGCAGCCAGACTTTTGAAATATGTGGTGTGTTATCACTGTTTCTTCTTAGGCACTGTTTTATATATATGCTTTTCTGTTGTCCTTGCTATTCAGAACAATCAAAAAAATACAATAATTAAAAGTAGCATGAAAAAGGCAGTGGTTTGATCATTTAAAAAATTAAACATGCATAAAAGCATAAACAGGAAAAAAACATATTTCTTAATGAATATCTAAATGAGCATGTACCCCGAATGTCCAAATCAGACCATTTCAGATATTTTTATCTATAAAAGAATGCTAAACTACCATGAGGAAGAGGATATTCTGGTCTCAAATTTCATGCTGATGGAGTATCCCTGTTCAAGTCGCTTAATTTCTTTATGCCTCATTTTACTGAACAATTAGAATGATAATCCCTATCCCTACATACATCACAGGACATTGGTTCAAATAAATGAGATAATAAATATGAAAGTACTTTTGAAGGCTACCCAAGAAGGTAGTTACTGGCACATGATAAAAATGTAAGGCATGGGATATAGGAGTTGGAAGGGAATTTAGAAGTCAGGCTAAGCAACATCTCTTCTGCATTATCATTCACCTTGTGCTTAACCTACATTGTAAAGGCAGGTCATTTCATTTTCAGACAGCTCTAATTATTAGTAATGAATTTAACTAATCTGCGTCCTTGTCACTTCTGCACTTTGACCCTATTTTATTCCTCCAGAGCAAAGAAGAACATTTCTATTCTACCCCCAGTTCAATTCAGTACAAAAGCATACTATCAAAAATTGAACTAGGACTTGGGCTACAGATATGGATAACACACAATACTAAGATGATGTCTGTGCTCTCATGTCCATTGCAGGCTAGTGGAGAGAGGCACATGTGTCAATAAATTAATGTGCTTCAATGTGGTAAGTGCTGAAACAAAAAGGATGGGGCAGGGACACAGAGAACACAAAAGAGGGAATGATCCATCCACCTGGGACCATCAGGCAGGTAATCAGGTAATCCAGGTAATCCACCTTTAGAGAAGGTGTCTCTAAAATTGTGTCTTGAAAGGTAATTACAAGAATAAGTTAGTGGGGAAATATAAAAAAATGAGTTTGTGAAAAAGCATAAATAGTAACAACCATTTAGTCATTTGCAGGTAGTTAACATGCTCCCAATATCACCTGGCTAAAAATTTCTTAAACAGTATTTACATTAACTTCTTGGTACATAATTTACAGATCTATTCATCACCCAGTCAAACTGGCATCATCTGAATGTGTTACAGATCTGAAGAAGAATAAGGAAGAGGAGGAAAAGCAACAATATACCAAGTTCTAGACACAGATTTTGAAGTAGAGAATGTCTTTTGTTGATACAATCCAAGACAGCAATTAGTTTGTTTGGGTAGGAAAAGGAAGGGAGGGGAGGGACTTCTCTGGTGGCACAGTGGTTAAGAATCTGCTTGCCAATGCAGGGGACACGGGTTTGAGGCCTGGTCTGGGAAGATCCCACATGCCGCGGAGCAACTAAGCCCGTGCGCCACAACTACTGAGCCCACATGCCACAACTACTGAAGCCTGGGTGCCTAGAGCCCATGCTCCGCAACAAAGAGAAGCCACCACAATGAGAAGCCCACATACCACAATAAAGAGTAGCCCCCGCTAGCCGCTCTCTGCAACTAGGGAAAGCCGGCACACAGCAACAAAGATCAAACTCAGCCAAAAATAAATTAAATAAATTAATTAAAATTTTAAAAAAAAGGAAGGGAGGGGAGGAGAGGTGCAAAGAAACTATCACTTGTGTACAAAAAATATCTAGTCCATCTTCAAACTAAGCCTTTTAAAGCCTGGCTTTGCTATCCTGTCTGTAGAGCTGTATTTAACATTTCAACCTAAATGTAACATTTCATATTTATTCCTCTAAATTATCATTTTGTTTTCAGACACTGATTCCAGTTAAATGAAAATAGCTGAATCTGACTCAATGCATCAGGCACTCATGCCATTCAGTTCATATCTGAAATCCTGAAAAGCCCACTCACTTTCTATGTGCTAATCTAAATCACTGATTAAAAAAAATAAATAGCAGAAGAGAGTAATAAGCAAATCTCACTGCCACGATACTCCACTTTACTGAAAATCTGATAAACCACACTCTGTGTGTGTAGCTACCTCAGCTCCCATTCTTCCAGCACCAAATAAGCTAATGATTCTCAAATTGATGTCTAAAGTCACTAGTTCTCCTCTAAGTTCCAGTACTGTATGTCTAGTTATCTTCCAGAATTTTCACACAGATACCCCACAAGGACTCTAAACCCAGTGTTGCAAAGCATCTAGTTATTCCCATGTGTCCTCTAAACTTGCTTTTCCCCTGTTGCTATCCAACTTGCTTAAAGACAGCTTTATCCTAATGGTCTCACTTGAAACCATAACTCATTAATTTTTTTTTCATGAAAAGAGCTTGGTCCTTAAAATATAAATTAGTTTAAAATACTCACAAACTCATATGATTAACCAACATTTCATCCCACTTAAAATCTTTACTGAGAAAATGAAGCCAATGCAATTTCAGAAAATGTACTTATCCAGTTAGGAAAGCTTATAGAATCAAACAGAGAAAACATGCTTTTGGTATGATGTGAGTCTATTGCCTACTGCCCTGGAGTCACTCCCAGTTAACCAACAATTTACCACAAACCAAGTATGATATAATTTCTGACCTGGTATTAGAAGGCATATGTTAGTATCACCATGATGATGCTGATGAAAATGTATAATACCAAAAGATTTGTCTGCTATGAATTTTAGCATTTTATGGCTGTACTTGGCATTTCGCAGTCCCATTAAATAATTAAGTGGGTCTTCATTTCTTCCAAGTGTCATTGTTCTAAGTATGACCCTTCAACTCCAGGCATAGCCTTTGGTAATTGGAATTTAGGTAGGCAAAAACAATGAAATCCTGCATAAATTTTCCACTATAATTCGAAGATTCAATAATCTGTGACCTAATGCTCCATAAAGTAATTCAGGCTGAAAATGGGGCTCTACCAACCACCTGAATGTGTTCCAGTTACCTTTACTGACAATATTGTTCACAAATATTTTTCCCAGCAAGTTTTCTTTATTTTAGCAAGAATAAAAATTTTTGTCAAAAATTTAAACTTTTTAGGGGACTTCCCTGGTGGTCCAGTGGGTAAGATTCCAAGCTCCTAATGCTGGGGCCGGGGTTTAATCCCTGGTTGGGGAAATAGATTCCACATGCATGCCACAACTAAGAGTCCACATGCCGCAACTAAAGATCCCGCCTGCTGCAACTAAGACCCGGCACACCCTTAATTAATTAATTTAATTAAACTTTTTAAAATCTCTACTTCTCAAAAGTTTATATTCAGAATCAAAAACCATTTAATAAACCCCTGCTGTGTTCAGACATTTACACCTCATAAGATTCTTATAAAGTAAATAGTGTTTGATAGGTACAGAAGAAAATGGGTAAGGTTATGACTCAGGGGACAGAAGCCTGGTTCATTTCCTAGGCTTACATGTTACCTGCTTCGATAAATTACTTGTAGTTGAATTTCCTGTTATGGTATCTACTCCCTAGAGTTGTGTGAGAATTAAGACATTCATGTAAAGCCCTTAGAATAAGAAAAGTAAACTGGGACACACAAAGAGAGGTTAAATCACTTGTTGAAAGTTATATAGTCAAGAAGTAGCACTTCCCTGATTCTGATAACTTTCTGTTACCTGATTCCAATTCACTTTCTCTACCACAACTGCATGAAGATTTCTATTTTTTTTTAAGATGTAGACAAGATGGGGACACCAATTAGAGCCAAGATTACTCTAAAGGTTCTCAGAACAGCAAGCACAGCCTTTAGAAGTCGTTTTATGTCAGAGACTATCTTTTAATGTAAGTCACTCCCACTTATTCCACAGGAAACCTTTTGCCTGCTGTTTGATTTAAGAAAACGCCTTGACTTAGTGAAAAATGATGTGTAAAAATACAAGTTTCTGCTGGCAAATAAAAAATGCTTTTCATAAATGGGAAATGTTCTTTGTGGAAGAACATATGTTCAGAGAAAAATACCCAGCATATACTTTTGTATGTAACGCCACTCAGCTTACACATTTGAGGATATCATATTAAGGCTAAAAACTAGAACAGAGATGTGGCAACCTGCAACAGCTGACAGATGTCGGCAAACAAGCCAATGCATAGAAACCTTCTCCACCTCAGAGATAATTACACCCTTCACCAGTATTCAGACATACCCTCTGCAACTCTGGCCTTTGGTGGACCTGTTAATTGTGGAAAATTGCTTCTTTTGCCATGACGCTGGGTATTTCATGATATTCAATCCATGTTTTTCAACATATTTTTAATTGAAACCTTACTCATAATTATAATAATTTTGTTAAGTGGTATCCTTACTTATGTTCCTGTTTACTAAAGGGGAAAAAATCTTCTAATTTAGTCTACAGTGATATTATATGCAAATCTCATTCATTCATCTATTTCCATAAAATTGGTTTTGAAAAACTTTAAAAACAATTCCTGAAAGAAAAAAAAAAACCTCTACATGAGTGAATTTAAGCACATACAGAGTCATTTTGGATGTGCAGTTACAATTTTTATGACTTCATTTTACACAAATATTTTATTGAGCATCTACTGTTAGGCAACATTTTATGGATAGAAACACAAATAAGGAAAATTTTCTCTATAAAAAAGTTAAACTCGTAAGTCTGGACCTCAAGGCCTTCCACACAACAGTCCTAACAGAACTCTCCCAAATAACTGGTACTAACCTCCATCAATGACCTGGAGCATCAGTTAAACCCAGCTTCTTTTGAATTTTCAAATACACTCTGAACTTACATACTCCACATATTTTTTTCTAAAATGTGTTTTTTTCATATGCTTCTCCCAATGCTGTCTAAGTTTAACATACTTTTAACGTTATCTCAAATAATCCTTCCATAATCTCCACCAACCAGAAAGAGTCCTTTTCCAGCAGTTGCAAATCCCTTTTACATGACGTCTCAGGCTTTACAGTCTAGTCATCTAGGTTTGGCAACTCTTTAGTACTATAAGGAAAATTCTGGAAGGCAGAGTCTGCATCTAAAGTTGTATGTCCTATACAGTCTGGTACATTACCTAACACATAAAAGTTATTCATTAAGTACTCTTTGAATTAAGTTTTTAAAATAATTACGATTTTCGGCGTAAGCATGCATCATTTTGTGATACAAAACTGACATACCTTTACTTTTTCATTTCATTTAACATATACACACTTTAGAATTCCCATAGTACTGATATTCTGGAACTCAGAATACGTTTTCAAAAGCCAAAGGCAATTGGAGTCCTCAGGAAGAATACTTAGGCTAGGCACATTTAAAGGAGAAATTACCCATCCCTCCCACCAAGGCAATTGACTTCCCTGTTCACAGGGCCTGAAGACCCTACAGACTTTTCTAGACCAGCCAGTTGTGGGGACTGTGTTAGTCAGGGTTCTCCAAAGCAATATATATAATGTTACTATAGGAATTGGCTATAGTAACATTATATATATTGCTTTGGAGAACCCTGACTAACATATGGAAGGAAGTGAAAAATGAGACACAGATATTTTTGAAGAAAAGACCAGAACACATGGCAAAGAAATAACATTCAAAAATAAATATTTTAATTCAAAACCTGAGTTTGAAAACTGAAAGGGATTACTGATTATATTTCAACTTAATTTTTAAAAATTGCTTTATTATTGCATTTTTTTCTCTTTATTTCAAGGGATAAGGGGGGGAAAGTCCAGATTAAAACAAAACAAAAAACAGGTCATGTACATAAGGAATCATGTTTGCCTCAGACTTCTCCTCTTCACCACTAAATTGTAAAAATCACTCAAGCAGTGTCTACAGAAACAGTAGCTATCCATGAGCCAGATGGGGTTTACAGTCATTTTTTCCTTCCCCGCTTAAAAATAAATTGAATATGAATGCCTTCAAAATAGGTCTGCACCACTCCCTTTTGCCATAGACTTTATCTAAATATCTTATAACTGATACACTTAATGATTTAACTTCCAGTTTGGACCCTGCATACATTTGTGAGTTCCCTTTAATCTGTAGTCTACAGAGAATTTTTAAACTAATTAATATTGGAATTCATGTCTGAGGCAAAAGAACTTGTCTTCTGATATTCATGGCACTCTTAAAACTTATATCCCAAACTAAGCACCAGTTGTCTAGAAATAAAATAGATAAGAAGAATAGGCAAGACATGGTTTACTAACAGTGTCAACAGAGTATTAAAGGTTTCTCTCCGTGTTTGTCTTACACTAAAAAATATAATTGTGAATATCTGTGTCTTAAAGATAAAAACATGACAGTTAACTTTAATATTATATCAACAAAACCTGTGAAATAGGTGAGTGGGGGCATAGGAGCAATAAAGAGTGCTAATTCTTTCATTCTGCCCTCTAATAGTTGATATAATTTCCCCATTAACATTAACTTAGGTTTAAGTAAAGTAAAAGTTTTTAAAGTAAAATGGAACTAATAGGTGAATCTGTAACAAAAGGTAAATCTTCTCTCCAAATCATTAGAGAGAAAAAATAAAAGGAGTGAAAATAAATTTCACACATCAAAAGAAGGAGGCAAATCATAAACAAACAAAGCAGAAAACAGTAAATTTTAGAGTCTAACAGCTCTAGCTCTTATTAGCAATAGTAAATGAATTAATGCTCTTATTAAAAGACAAAGATTTGAAGACTGAAAATAAAAATCAATCATATGTGCTTTCATAAAAAACTATTTAAAAGAAAATATCGTATACGGTAAGATTAAATATACACATGATTATTAATTTCAGTCAAAGTGGAATTTTTTTTAAAGAATGTATTTTTTAGTATCAGTCCCCTTAACTAAATTATAGTCTCCAAAAATGGAGAGAAGTTTATTTATTTTTTAAATCACAATTTAATACTCTGACCTAAATCACAGTGGGAACTCATTAAATATTGAACAGATGGGGGAATGGATGAATGAAGGGCAGGGTGAGCAAATGAATGAAACATGGCCCAAACACCCTGCCTGGCTCCAGTTGTAAGGAATTCTTCCTTCATCTGTTACACTTCCTACACTCTGCTTCCATAGGACCTTTTGTAGACCTTTCCCATAACATTTTCTCCAACTGCAGTTATCAGCTTGTTTTTTCTCTTTCCCACTAGTCTGTAAGCTCCTTGAAAGCAGTGACTACATATTATATACCAGTATTTCTAGCCCTCATGTTTATTAAATGAACTTCCTTGTATCTAGCTGCAGCTTCCTACAACAGGGAAATTAAAATACCAATAAATGTAATGTAAAATATGATGAATGTTATCAGAAATGAATGACTAAGTCACATAACACAATATGCCAAGTGCTGTGCAGAGTGCTTATGCACGTATTAACTCATTTGTTATTCCAATATCTCCAGGTTGAAGGTCCCATTTATCATTCCCATTTTACAGAAGAGGCAGTTAAGACATAAAGGGATAAAATAACGTGGTCCGTGTCACACAACTAATAAATGGCAGGGCTTCCCTGGTGGCACAGTGGTTGAGAATCCGCCTGCCGATGCAGGGGACACGGGTTCTTGCCCCGGTCCGGGAAGATCCCACATGCCGCGGAGCGGCTGGGCCCGTGAGCCAGGGCTGCTGAGCCTGTGCTCCGCAATGGGAGAGGCCGCAACAGTGAGAGGCCCGCCTACCGCAAAAAAAAAAAAAAAAAAAAAAAAAAAAAGACTTGTAAACATCACTTAGAGCTTCTTTATCTGTCATATTGCATACAAAGAACACTCTTTCAACATTACTTTTTAGAATTTTAAGCAAATATTTAATATCAGCGAATTAGCTTTGCAAAGAAGGTATAAAAATCATCTGACATGCCTGAGTAGAAGTAGACAAGGGAGATACTGTTCCAAAGTATGACTTTAGAATGGTTGCTTTCTAATATACTAAGGTTGGAAACAGAAATTGGGCTACTTGGCACTCTATTTTCTATTCATTACACCCTATTTTGCCTTTAACTTACTAAGAAATCTGTAGTAAAAGTCTCTAAGAAAGTACCTGGCAGACTCTGTTTTTAAAAAAATCACCTTTCATACTAAGGAAAATCAGTATAGACTATAGTATTAAATTTTGTGTGTGATTTTTTCAAGCAATTAAGCAGTATGTTTATACTATTTGTTTCCATTTTTTAAACAAAATCCACATAGTTCCATATTTCTATCTTGCAATTTCTTATAAATTAATGTACTAAGCAAAGTTTTGTATATAACAATATCAAAAATGGCCATTATTTCATGGGCTAATAAAAAAAAAAAGACATTTAAACTGGAACACAGCATCACCACACTAAATTTGAATATAAATTAAGTAGATTATGTATGAAACATGAAGCTAGGACACACCTGAAGTTCTGCTTTCTACCAACCAATTTTTTAAAAATCCAGAACAAGATGTTAACTGCTATTTGACTGTCATGGTATCAGTTGTTGATTGTTAGAAAGCCTGTTTCCCTAAAATTAAAAAGTATATGTATGTAAGTAGATTTTCAGTTTCCTTTCTGTATTATCTTAGTTATTTAATGAACTAAGACATTGGACTTTGTGATAAACTAATTTAAAATAAAACTAAAACCAGAAATTCTGTACCAATATTTTTATAAATTTTGGACTTGTTTCCCAAACATTTTCCTTAATGTAAGAAATTTAGTTTTTTATATTTTTCCTGTTATTGTGTTATTAGTAGCTCATTTATGTGTGCATAAAGAAGAAAACATTGCACTGAAAAAAATAACAAATTAATCAGGTATTATTTCTCATATTTTCTCTCAGAGAATTTTTTTCAAGACTTAGGATCTTCTCTAACTGTAGTATAGTATAGTGAAGAAGACATTCTCTAAGACATCAAGAAACTGAGTTTGGTCCTGGACTTGAAAATTCTCATAGCATTCTTTGATTTTCTAGAACTCAGCTTAGTTTACTATAAAATGCAAAGTGAATCCTCCATTCTTTTTCAATTTTAAGACTATAGGATTCCACATTCATCTTTTATCCCTTCCTCAAGTCTTTGTATTAAAAAAAAAAGTAGAATTGTAAAAATCAAGTTAAAAGTTTCAGTTACTATCTCAGAAATGTGTTGGTAAAGTTATAAATGTTAATAGCTTATTGATAAAATTTAAGTTGCTGGAGAATCTTAAAGAGGAAGTTTTAAATGACAGTTGTACTGTGGTTAGTCTTCATTGATGTGGATCTCAGATAGATGAGAAATAACCATTTATGTGATCTCTTCCACTACATCTGTTTAATTGAAAAATTTAGAGAAGTCCGAATAAGTGTCAAATAACTGTATCTGGCCAACTATAGTAAATTCTACTGGGGCAAAGGAAGAACATAGTAACTTTATAATTTAGTTAGTCAAATTCCAGGTACTCTTCTTTTAATTTCTTACCTCAATTTGGTAAGGCCAGATTTTTAAAAAGTATCTCCTTTCTTCTATTTTTATATTCATCTGTTTCAATATTGTCTGCATAGATCATTGTTGTTCATGGTGTTGTCCTTTTTATCACAATGAATAACTACTTTTGTTCAAGAAATAGTTCCTCCATGACTATGAAATAAATAAATATATAAGAAGAGTGGCATGAATAAAAAGTGATGTTTCTTTCTCTCTCTTTTTCCCGTCCCCTCTCTTTATTGATTCTCAACTCAAAATCTCCAATAACATCATAAGAGATAACGAGAGAGGGTTAAGAGGAAGAATTTTTTCCCCATCTGCAGCTTCACAATGTAAATCTACAACCAGGAGAAAAAATTTTGGAGGTGAACCCAGGATGACTAAGGACTATGCAGAGGCAGACTGTATTCACAGCAAGAGAAGAGGGGATCAAATTACTGCTGCTATTTTAGGGAAACAATATTAGAATAATCATTAATGATGTCTGAATTCTGACAACCAAGATCTCCTAAGTGTATTAAGAGGGACGGATCAGGTGTTATCCCCTGGGAAAGGCATGGCATTGTTTGCCTATCAGCAGATTATTTGGCCCAGGTTTGACACAGTTGCTGAGTAGGACCATTACTGACTTAATCTTTACTTTTAATTACTCCCATGAGCCCCTGAATCATCCTCAAGCTGTAAGACTAGACCTGGTAAATTTCTTTATGAATATTCTGAAGAGATGTCTTGGGACAGCCTGATGTATCCAACCAAACTTGATCCAGTCAGATATTTTACTACCTAGCATATTAATTAGTGATTCTATTTTTTTCCTCTTAGGTACATAAAGGAATCCCTTAAGCAAATTAAGGAAGGAATAAAGGCACATGAACCTTATTGCTGATTATTATTATTATTATTAATATGGCTGTAATTTATTAGTTCAGTAATATTAAGCGTAAAAATTGTTAATATTTTGAAAGTTTTCACTTAACAAAGAGCTTTTATAAAACATATTCACCTGACATAATAATACATAGAGGGATTTTTCTCCATGTGGGTGTTTTTTTAAGAGTTATAAATTAATGCAAAGCAAGGTTAGTCTGGGTCCCACGGTTTACTAAATTTGCATAACTGAAACTCTGGCAGACTCTTTTTACTGTTATCCCTGCCTAAATAGCAGAACTGTGAGCTGGTTCACTTAGTTTAGACATGTCTGGATTATTACGCTTGAAGGGATACTTTATTCCAGGTTCTTGGAAAATAATAAAAGAAAGTATTTTTAGAAAAGAACTTTATAATAGAATTTAGAATAACTAAAACTAAACTACAGATTTACTTAACAATTCACTAATAACTAACACCTGCGTTCTATCATGTACTATAATCTTCTAGGTTTGGGCTAAGTTTTTTACACAATTACATCATTAAATCATTGCACAAAGTTGCAGGAATAAACTTCAAACAGACCTAAATCTTTGACTTGCTAAAAGACACAGGTGTTCTAACCTTGAGGAAAATGCAGTATGACATTGGGAATGTTAGTTACATGCACCTCATGAGCAATTCATAAATATTGCTACAAGCCAAAAGGGGCTAAGGCATCACATAAGAATGGCAAGGTAAACACCAAGAAAGACCAGCCACATGGGCGGCCTTCCAGTCAAGGGAATGCTGGGACACCTCTGACGTACCTGAAGGTCTGGGACATTTGCTCCTCTAATGGGGATAAGGAGGAAAGCCTCCTGCTTTGCACAACCCCTGCCATCCAGTTAGGTTCTTGTAAACTTCCTTAAGTTAAACAAATTTGTATATTTGGCCTGTGCTGTCTTTCCACAAATTATCATTGCCATTTTGACAATCACACAGATGCTATAAAAAGATATTTCTAAGCAACTTATTTTACAGTTGAGGGATCTGAAGGCCACATTGCCTAAGTTCATGTAGTTAGGAAGTGGTAGAAGTAAGATTTGGACACAGCTAGTCTCACTCCAGAGCCTGTGTTGTCAACCTTCATGCTTTCAAAGGACAATATACGACTTATGACACTTAGAAAATAATACTAGTGGATGATAAAGTCTTTTTTTCTAGAATTGGTGAATTCTTCTACTCAGTGATGTTGAAAAGCATCCATCCATGTCTTTCCTTCAAAGCCAGCTCTTTAGTCCATGCCACCAAAACATCTCACCCAGACTATGGCCACAGCCTCCTGCAGGTCTATCCTCATGTATACCTCCTCACCACCAAACATGTCTCCAAGCAGAAGCCAAGTTCAGCTTTTGGACCCTGCCCAGTTCTCCAGACTTACCTCAGACCACTTCCCCACATAAACATTGCTCTAGCCACCTTGGCAGCCATCTGTCTGTTTCTAAATGTGCTACGGTCTTTCCCATCATGTCTTCTATGACAGTTCCCTCTTTCTTTACCTCACAATCTCTATTTCATGCATACCCCTGAGTCTGCCCTTCTCCATGCTAAATATTTACTTTAATTGTAATAAATGTTCTTATGAAAATACGTCATCCAAAACTACTGAAGCATATTAGACGTGGTAAGTCATATGCATATGCTCAAAGAGCTAATGACAATAATAACAATAAGACAACAATAGAAGATTTCCTCAGTATCTAATTTACTTCCTTTGAGCATTTTGTATCTGAAGCCTTCTCTGAATCAGAGTCCGCAAGCAGAATTTGCCAGATTGCTTTTAGAACACCAAATAAGAAGTCTAAATTCCCTTATACTTATTACACTTTGGTAACATTATTTGTTGATAACTCAGTTTGTTCTAATAAACAGTGTGTCAGAAGTTGCTAATTATTTTCCAATATCCATTCTCTTCCTTTCACTGAGACAGTCTTCTCAATGGATCTTTTTTTTTTTTTTTTTTTTTTTTGTGGTATGCGGGCCTCTCACTGTTGTGGCCTCTCCTGTTGCAGAGTACAGGCTCCGGACGCACAGGCCCAGCAGCCATGGCTCACGGGCCCAGCCACTCCGCGGCATGTGGGATCTTCCTGGACCAGGGCACGAACCCGTGTCCCCTGCATTGGCAGGCGGACTCTCAACCACTGCGCCACCAGGGAAGCTCTCAATGGGTCTTTTGTGCTTCTGCACATCTTACTAGCAGAGAAACTTACTGTCCTTTGTTCCAGATTCTCTTTCCAAAAGTGTTTGTATACCAAACAACCTGATGAGTTAGACAGTGTCTCCCTCTGGAACAAGGGTGAATTCTTTGATGGCAAGTATGAGAATAAAGATCATGCTGCCTTCCAGTACAAAGTTGGAGCAAGTTTGTTTGCAACCCCTTGAAAAGACTGAGGTTTCCTAAGCCTCCTCAGCTGTCATGTACATCTACTACATGTGCAGCACCCAACTAAGTTACTCCACCCCTCCCCCATGCCCTCTATGGGTCTTAAGGAGAAGAGTAACAATGTGAACTTGAAAATCATGCTGCCTACTATGCCCTGAATAACAGTCTTTTGCCTCTAACCTGGGAGTCTTGTATCTTCTGCCAGCATCTGAGATGCTGAGAACACGTTAAGAGCAACCTCAGATGCTTTACAGATCTTCACGGATTCCAAGTAACGGCCAGCATCCATCTTTAGATGTGAGTGTAGGAGACTTCTGATGATTCTGGCTCCCAACTTCTGATTCTTCCAGCCAATCCCCAGATACTAGCAGAGACTAGCCACAGCTACTGTGCTGTCTGCATTCATGACCCACAAAAGTGAGAGATTATGAATGATCATTTGTGTTTTAAGCCAATATGTTGTGTGGGAACTGGGTTAGCAGAAAAGACAACTAAGACCTGGGAGTGAGGTGCTGCCCTAACAAAAACCTAAAAATGTTTCAGCGGACTTGGGCCTATATGGTGGGGAGAAGATGGGAGGGTTTTGAAAAAAATCTGTTAGAGGAAGCCTGATGGCCTTCAGGATGACTTAAAGGAAAGTAAAACTATGATACTGAAAACTGGAAGAAAGAAGACCTTTGCCCTGTGGGACAACTCTGGCTACTTAATGCTGTTCAGAAAAATCTGCCTGTGTACTTGGATAAACATAAAAAGGGAAAATAATGCAATGGTGCACAACTTCATATATACTTCATATATTGGCCAAGTTTGCTTGGCCAATAAAATTATTTGAAGCATAGAATATAAAGAGAATATTAAACAGTTGTCCTTAACATTAAAAAGTTTGCAATCCTCTCTTGTCATGATCCTTTATTTTTCCTGAGAACCAGTGGGAAAAGTATAAGCTTTTGAAACAAGCCTCATTTAACCTTAGTTGAATCTCGATGTCTTTATATGTTAAATGGGATAACTTCACAGGCTTACTGGGAAGTTTATTTTAAAAACAGCAGTAATAATATAGTTGCTTCTATTTCATTGTGGCAGATTGAACATGTATGGCCATCTCCTGTCCTTCCTCCTAAATTAGTAAGTTGGTAACAGAGAACAAAATTGTACTAAACTACATGGACAAAGTGATAAGAAGAAAGAAAAGAACAAGAAAGAGAGGCATACCCATTTAAGTTTAGGGAAAGCACTTAGAATAACAACTGGAGTTAGCAGAGCCAAGCCAGTCTGACTTTAAAGAGAACTAGCAAAGAGAGGGGCACTGATTCATGTCCTCCAGAACCCCTAACTCAGAATGCAGGTCCCCAACTCATGAACCCCGATAGGGACACCCTCAGGCTGCTACACCATGACTACACAATCCTGCAAAGGGGGTATCTCCTAAGAAACAAAATCTGAGAGACCCTGGGGGGGAGGACCTTCGGCATAGCAAAGGGAAGAATAAGGCAAATTAAGTCATGAAGCAAATTTGTGGGGGGGGAGCTGTAATTGAGTCTATATATTTAACTATGAGACCCTTAGCTCTTTTCTCCCCCTGAGCTTCCAGAACTTGGATAGAGAGGTACACACCTCCCAGATAGAAAACTAAAGTATTCCACTCTGGAAAATCTGATGAACTTCAAAGAAAAATTCTGTGGATACTGATGCTTGGAAGAGCTCATCGATAGAGAGTTCAGCCCAGATCACTGGTCCCTCTCTAGGAAACCCAGCAGCTGTCCCGCCCACCATCTTAATTGTCCAACCCCACCCAAAGCACACAGAGCTTTAGTGCCTTACTGTTACATATCAACATAACTAGGGACCATGAGACATTTGAGGATGCTCCCAACACACACAAAAATGGGAGACCAATGAAAACAAGAAGAAAAATAAAACCAGGAGGAAACAGAGACCATGAAAGGAAAGAAAAAATTACAAATAAGAGCAATCATACTGACAATGCACCTTCACTTACTAAAAGTTGTGGGGAAATATGAGGAGGGGAAGTATCTTGGTGTGTGTGCTCATGCACATGTGCATGATTGTGTGTGTATGTGCATATTTGTTTAAGAGAAAAGGTATGTGTAATAGAAAATCAATGCCTGTATTATTTTAATATATGCAGGCAAATATTAAAAGAAATATTTAAGAGAACTAAAAGTGCTTTTCCCTTTTAATACAGGGAGGTAGAGGGTGGTTTTTTTTCTTTACAATTTTATTACTACTATTATATTTTTAAGCTATGTGCATCTATTGTTTTAACTTAAAAATACATATTTTTAAAACGCACAGTGCTGCTCCTAGGATATAATTGGTTCTCAAATTTGATCCTCTTTAGTTTACCCTTTCCATTGTTTCGGGTGAAGCTGAAAAGTCTATTGCTTAGCTGGAAAGAGTTTAAAAGTTACTGACTCAAGGTTCCCACAAATGGTTAATGCACACCAATCTTGCCTTGAGAACATAGTTAACCATGAGGGTGAAACAGAGTTCGAAGCACTCTCTCTCCTCTCAGAAACACAATAGCACTTTCTGTCTATTTTATTCATGTGGCAATGAGTCATGCTATCATTTGTGACATTTCTTCTATCATCTTGAAGCATTAAATTTTCCTACAACAATGTATGTTCTTTGAAGATATTAATTTCTTTGTAACAGTGTTACACTTAGCAGGCACTCAATAAATATCTGTTGATTGGAATTGATTATAGGAAAGAGGCCAAGACTTTCAATATTCTAGATCTCAGGAAGTCAGGAGGTCAAAATCAACAATACCTCAATTGACACTAATTAGAATTTTAGAAGACAGTCTAACACACCAGATCAGGACTGAAGAGAATTCTAGGTAGAATGATTTTCTGGAAAACTCCAAATTTTCACATTATTTAACTTCTAAATAAAGATAACGAATCAAGAATATAATTGTTACTTAATTTTATACTTTTATAAATCAGCTAAATTCACAGGCTAGGGGAAATTTTTTTGTTATTCATTTGTCTCAATTCTGGTTTAGGAAATATATATAATTTTTACAGCCTACAACAATACTGACAAACACTGGTAAATAATTTTAGAAAATAGTCATTTCTGCTAGTGATTCTTCAACAATGAATTAAA
Organism: Phocoena phocoena; assembly: GCF_963924675.1. NCBI lineage: Eukaryota > Metazoa > Chordata > Mammalia > Artiodactyla > Phocoenidae > Phocoena > Phocoena phocoena. Next base: position 27,591,998 of record NC_089235.1, on the reverse strand, counting down.
ATACTGACTTCTATTTTTCATCTATCACTTTTTCACTATAAAATCCATTTTGAAGAAAAAGCACCAGATATGATTCAGTATTTTGGCACATACACCAGAGACAGAGTGCCTTAGTGTGACTCTTGGCAGCTACTAGCTGAGTGATCTTGAGTAAGTTATTATCCTCACTGTACCTCACTTTCCTATTAACCTCACTGCACCTCACTTTCCTAATCTGTAAAATGGGCATAATAATTACTATGTCACACTGCCATGAGGACTCAATGAGCTGACACACGTCAAGGCTTTGAGCAGTGCCAGGAACATTATAAACTCAATATAGCTATTTTTAAAAAGTTTTCTGCAGATAAGCATATTCTAATTTACGACGTATTTATTGTTCTGATGCAATTAGAAAATGCCCCAATGGTTTAATGCGTGACAGGGATCAATTACATTTATCAAAATATCAGAATATTTTTATTTGAGTTGATCATGAATGAATGATCAGCTATATAAACGTTCAGTTGGTGAGAATTTGTTCAGCCCCCTATCATGAAAACATCTTAATTTTTAAAAAGACATTTCCTATTAACTCTGGAAGTGTCAAACCAAAAACAGGGGGGAAAACCAACAATGTGATTGGGTAGCTTCATTCTGTTTTTATATGTTGATCCCTAGTATGTATAAGAGAGGAAGCTGCTACATATTATAGGGCCGTCTGGTGTCTGATATAAGATGCCTTTATCGGGCTTCCCTGGTGGCGCAGTGGTTGAGAGTTCGCCTGCCGATGCAGGGGACACGGGTTTGTGCCCCGGTCCGGGAAGATCCCGCATGCCACAGAGCGGCTGGGCCCGTGAGCCATGGACGCTGAGCCTGCGCGTCCGGAGCCTGTGCTCCGCAACGGGAGAGGCCACAACAGTGAGAGGCCCGTGTACCGCAAAAAAAAAAATGCCTTCATCTCTTCGACAGCTGAGGTCAAGTCCATGGTTCACAGTATAGCTTCTAATTCTGACACGGAAACAGGATGCATGGTATAGATTGTCATAAATCTAGACCATGTGGAATTCATTGTATTTTTTATTAGAAAGCCAGAATTAACACACTGAGAGGCAGCAGCTGCCACTGTGCCTTCTGCTTTCATGTTGCTGTTACCCTGTGTCCACTCTGAACGCGTTATCCCCCACTAAGCCCCAAGGGAGAAGCTCTCAGGTTCCCCTTTCTCCTCCTCACACCCTGTCACTGCTGCCTCCAAGGCTTTACCACTCTCCCATCTTCTCCACTGCCTCCCAGCTAAGCTCAGTCAACAAACCTCTCTGATCTGATTCACTGGATTCATATGAATTTCAAGACAATATAAAAAGGAAAGTTATCCTCTACTAAAAATGTGAGTCTTTCTGCTATAAGGTAAGGAAGAGCTGGCTGACGTGCTCTAGTTCACAGAGCAAACATTAACTGTGCACCTAGGATGCATAAAGCATCGTGAAAAGTTCTGGAAAAAAATATGTACCCCCACTTTTGATAATAGATAATTATAGTCTTTTGAAGGAGAAAGGGTAGATCATACTTCAAAATATTTTAATTTTGCTAAATGCTATATAAGCAATTTTAGATTAATTTTATGACTGAAATTAATGTCTTCTTACAAGTTCATATTTTAACAGCTATTTTCCAAATACTTTTATTTTTAGAAGGAACATTAATTTTTTTTGGAGATGATGTTTCTTTTTCTTATATTTCCCGGTTTTATCAACTCTTGTTTCATATCCTCCAGTTTTTTTGTCCATTCATATTCTGAGTCTTAGAATTTCCAATTTTGCAATGCTCTTTCACATATGCAAATATTGGTTTAATGATATTTATTTCATGTTACATTTTCTTCTACTCTGTGGATGGTACTTGGGAAGTATAATCATCTGATAAAAATATTAATTCTTACTTTTTATTTTCTTCTTACAGTAATGTACTTTGGATATTGCTTGATATTTTCTATTCATTTTAAATGATCTTGGGATTTTGTGTCTCAACAAGAAAATGGTTCTATCCAGGAATGAAGGCTTTGAAATTTTTTGGTGCTATTGTTCAAGAGTACCTTCTTCTTTGGTATAATAAATGTATTTCATTATACTAAAATACAATACATTTTATTATATTGTGCTTTAATTAACTATTTAATTTAAAAGTGTTTTTTTAAATTAACTATTAAGCAGAAAGAGGATGATGCATTGTATGATTGCATGATACTCTTTCCCCTCTTTAATACCCGTGATTTCTACCAACTGCTTCTCTCCTTTCCTTCATCTCTCAGCCCTTAAGGGTTCCTCCTCTTTTCATCTTGCCCTTAGGCAATGCCTTCCTAGGCTGCTGCCACCTTCCTTATATTCCCCAGTAGCCAGGGTTGTGATCCACCAGGTGCCTGACCTGTTCTCAGTACTTCTCCCTCCTTCTTGGGAATCATCTTATCTGTGTTTACACCAGCAAGATCCTCATGAACTCACCTGTCTACTGCTCAGTCTCCATCTGATTCTCCATTCCAGCATGGGCTTTGGAACTGGATGTGCGGATGTCATATAATTTATTTCCCATTTAGAAGTACATTGAAGTCTGCTGTATTCTGCGTTTCCTAGTTACTCTGTAGGCATGGATTATAAGCAGTCTTACTTGCTCTCTTCATTGATTTCTTTCTTTCTTTTTTTTTTTTTTTGGCAGGATGTTTGGAGAGACTAAATTTAGAGAGCCATCATTATCCTGTAGGAATCTAGATGATTTACCATTTAAGAACCACACAGGTTTATTTACTAATTAGGAACTAGTTCAAAAAATTACATTATATCATACTCTTTCCTTCAGTTTATAAACTTTTGGTAAAGTACATGTCATCTCCCATTATTTTGTTATTTTCTACACTTGTCTTAAGCCTGGAACCATATTCCTTTTGTTTCCAACTTTTTCTCTTGCATTTTTATTATGTCTGTCTTTTTTTTTTTGCGGTACGCGGGCCTCTCACTGTTGTGGCCTCGGCTCCAGACGCGCAGGCCCAGCGGCCATGGCTCACGGGCCCAGCCGCTCCGTGGCATGTGGGATCCTCCTGGACTGGGGCACGAACCCATGTCCCCTGCATCGGCAGACGGACTCTCAACGACTGTGCCACCAGGGAAGCCCGGTCTTAGTTTTTTGATATGGTAAAAATGTCATCACTGTGGTTACTGTATGAAGATATTGTTTGGAAAAGTATACTGAGTGATCAGAAGGCAGGGTCCTTGCAACATCTGTACCTGGCATACACAGGGCAGTCTTTTGTGAAAAAGTTCTCCAGTGGGCCCTCCCTAGAACTCTCTTCCTTTCAGCACAGACCTGTGTCTTACATTGAAGTGGCAAGTTGATCACCTGAATTAGTCCAGATTCACTGTACAGTAGAACAGGTATCCATTATGAGCAGGCCCCAACTCTACCCAAACACTCACCCCTGAATGGCATCAAACCAACCAGAAATGACCTACAGGGAGAGTAATTCAGCAAAGACAAATCAGAAACTCTTGGTAACTTCATCTGACAGGAAAAAAAAATTCATTCTCACTCAATTCCTTGCATAATCTTAGCATAAACTTTTATTACTATCAACTTTGAGTACTATAAGTAATTTGTTTGCATTGTTTCTTTTTCATCCTGAGTAACTTTATATTATTGGACAGATGCAACATCAAAAACTTGTTCATAAATATGTGACTAAAAATGCATTGCAGTTCACATCCTCCCAAATACGCCGTATATACATTGTGTATGTGTGTGTATACACATTGCAGAATGTATTACTCAGGTTGATTATATTGGATGCATGTGGTACAATTAAACTATCTGGATAAACAGTGAAACACAGCCATATAAACAGGTTTAAAAAACTGGAATCATGTTGGTTATATATGAGAAATTCATCAGATAATATTTAGCATTTCATATCAATCTAGCTTCAACTGATTTGAACTGCTAATACTGTACTTACTAAAAGCACTATGAATTATCAGCTGCTGTGTTGAGATGCCAGCACCATTGCTGAGGTAAGCTGTTAATTTGGAGATTCCATTCCTGGAGTTCTCCTATGATTTATATATCTTTTATATCAACATTTTGCTGGACATTCTGAGCTTACTTTCTGGTCATTCCAACTTCCAGTTGTCTTCAAATTATGCCAACAAAAATTAGTTTAATACAAATTTAGGACAGACTAAAATTCAGAACTGAAGTTGCCTGACTACCTTTCCAGGAGACACAACTGGCAACTGTTGATCAGCTACAATGAAGGCAGGTAAAGTGTTTCAGAGATCTTCCCCACCAGATGGCTTCCAAACAACTAAATGTATTCATTGACCACAGGCGAAGAGGATAAGTAAATGCATTATTGAGGGAACCTGATATCTATACAAAGTTTCTAGGCTCTATTTCTGGCATAGAAAATCCACAAGAAACTAAGGAATGGTAAACAAGTCAGAAGATTAAACTGTTTTGCTTAAATTGTTTAGCCTTCATAAATGAATTTAATGGACCCTTTGTTAAATAAAGAAATTACTATGATATTTGTCATTCTCTGACTTACTTCACTCAGTATGACAGTCTCTAGGTCCATCCATGTTGCTGCAAATGGCATTATTTCGTTCTATGTTATGGCTAAGTAATATTCCATTGCATATATGTACCACATCTTCTTTATCCATTCATCTATAGATAGACATTTAGGTTACTTCCATGTCCTGGCTGTTGTAAATAGTGCTGCAATGAACAATGGGGTGCATGTATATTTTTGAATTATGGCTTTCTCCAGATATATGCCCAGAAGTGGGATTGCTGGATCATATGGTAGCTCTTTATTTAGTTTCTTAAGGAACCTCCATACTATTCTCCATAGTGTCTGTACCATTTTACATTCCCATCAACAGTGTTGGAGGGTTTCCTTTTCTCTATGCCCTCTCTAGCATTTACTGTTTGTATATCATATGATATGGAACAAATGAACTTATTTACAAAACAGAAATAGAGTCACAGATGTAGAAAACAAACTTATGGTTATCAAGGGGGAAGGGGGGAGGGATAAATTGGGAGATTGGGATTGACATATACACACTACCATATATAAAATAGATAACTAATAAAAACCTACTGTAGAGCACAGGGAACTCTACTCAATACTCTATAATGACCTATATGGGAATAGAATCTAAAAAAGAGTGGATATATGTATATGTATAACTGATTTACTTTGTTGTACAGCAGAAACTAAAACAACATTGTAACTCAACTATACTCCAAGAAAAATTAATTTAAATTTTTTTAAATAAATAAAAATTAAAAAAATAAATTTCTGACATCTGAAACGTAACTTCTGGGGAAAGGGATAAATTGGAAGATTGGGATTGACATATACACACTACTATATATAAAATAGATAACTAATAAGACCTACTGTATAGCACAGAGAGCTATACTCAATACTCTATAATGGCCTATATGGGAAAAGAAGCTAAAAAAGAGTGGATATATGTATATGTATAACTGATTCACTTTGCTGTACACCTGAAACTAACACATGGTAAATCAACTATATTCCAATAATTTTTTTTTTTAAAAAGAACTAGTGATCTAATGTAAAGCATGATGACTATAATTAACAATGTGGTGTGATATATATAAAAGTCATTAAAAGATTAAATTCTGAGTTTTCCCCACAAAAATAAAATAAAATGTAACTTCCCATAATTAACATTTTTGTAGTTTCTTTTAAATCAAATGTTTAATTTCAAAGCATTAGCCTTGTTATTCATAATCATATAAATAAGTGGATTTAGAATTATACAATGATCTCCAATGCAAGATCTCTAACCCCCCCATGCAGAAATACTCCTTTATCAGTTTTCATGAAATTTATTTTTTAACATGAGAACAGTAAATACTACTTATTGTTAAGTCTGCCTTTTTTGCACAGGGTCAGAGGGTAAATAAGCGCCTCAAAAACAAGGACACATTTTATTCATTTCCATGACCTCAAGCTAAAGCAGGTGTATGGCAAGGTAGATAATTAACTTGAAAAATTATAAGAATTTTCAAAAACCTATTTTCTCACATTTCATATATTTTACATAAATATATTACTTTTTCTCTCACATATCTTTTGTCTTTCATTCCCAGAATTCTGTTTCAGTAGTCGTGCAGCTCACTTCCTTATGGAGATGGAAAGGTTACTCAGTAATTATCAGGCTGCCAGGGCCAGGAGACACCTCTGCAGTTAAATCAGCCTAGAAAGGTAATGGTAGTTTTGGAGTTTTCACTCTATGATTTACAGGCCTAATGTATCAAAATCTTGCAAAACATTCTGAATATCTTCTGACCATCACAATTTCAAGTGGTCCTTAAATTATGGTAACACAAATAGTTTAATACAAACCCAAGAGGACAGTCCAAAATTCAGAACTATAGTTGTCTATGACTGTTGTTCAGGAGACATAACTGTCAATCTGAGGTATACCTGTAAACTAGCTAAGGTCATGAAAACTTTGTTTAGCCAATCCCTTAGAAGGTGCATAAGGATCATGAAAAGAGAATCAAAAGGACAAAATGATACCCCTTATGTGAATTAAGTCCATAGATAGATCCGTGAACTAGGTAACTAAGAAGCTCTTCCAGACTTTCGAGGGAACTTCAGTAAATAATAGTGAAATATATTGTAAGTATGCTTGGGAAAATAGAACATTCTAGAAGGAATAAAGATTGAATAAGTTTATAACACTAAAAGTATGGTAACATTAAAGTATAAACACCAAGACTATAAACATAAAAGTTATTATTTTGTGATATTCTAATTATATCTGTTAGCTTTAGAGAAGAGTAAAACAGTTCAACGAATCAGATTTAAAAGGCAGAGGAGGGGGCTTGAAGATGGCGGAAGAGTAAGACGCGGAGATCGCCTTCCTCCCCACGGATACACCAGAAATACATCTACACGTGGAACAACTCCTACAGAACACCTACTGAAGGCTGGCAGAAGATCTCAGACCTCCCAAAAGGCAAGAAACTCCCCACGTACCTGGGTAGGGCAAAAGAAAAAAAGAAAAATACAGAGACAAAAGAATAAGGACGGCACCTGCACAAGTGGGAGGGAGCTGTGAAGGAGGAAAAGTTTCCACACACTAGGAAGCCCCTTCGCGGGCGGAGACTGCGGGAGGTGGAGGGGGGAGCTTCGGGACCGCGGAGGAGTGCACAGCGACGGGTGCGGAGGGCAAAGCGGGGAGATTCCCGCACAGAGGATCAGTGCCGACCGGCACTCACCAGCCCGAGAGGCTTCTCTGCTCACCCGCCGGGGCGGGTGGGGCTGCGAGCTGAGGCTTGGGTTTCGGTCTGAGCGCAGGGAGAGGACTGGGGTTGGCGGCTTGAACATAGCCTGAAGGGATTAGTGCACCACGGCTAGCCGGGAGGGAGTCCGGGGAAAAGTCTGCACCTGCCGAAGAGGCAAGAGACTTTTTCTTCCCTCTTTGTTTCCTGGTGCGCGAGGAGAGAGGTTTAAGAGCGCTGCTTAAAGGAACTCCAGAGACGGGCGCGAGCCGCGGCTAAAAGCGCGAACCCCAAAGACGGGCGGGAGACACTAAGGCTGCTGCTGCCGCCACCAAGGGGCCTGTGTGCGAGCACAGGTCACTCTCCACACCGCTCTTCCGCGGAGCCTGTGCAGCCCGCCACTGCCAGGTTCCCGGGATCCAGGGACAACTTCCCCGGGAGAATGCACGGCGGGCCCCAGGCTGGAGCAACGTCACGCCGGCCTCTGCCGCCGCAGGCCTGCCCCGCACGCAGTGCCCCTCCCTCCCCCCCCACCCCCGGCCTGAGTGAGCCGGAGCCCCCGAATCAGCGGCTCCTTTAACCCCGTCCTGTATGAGCAAAAACAGGCGCCCTCCAGCAACCTACACGCAGAGGCAGGGCCAAATCCAAATCTGAGCTCCTGTGAGCTGTGAGAACAAAGAAGAGAAAGGGAAATCTCTCCCAGCAGCCTCAGAAGCAGCGGATTAAAGCTCCACAATCAATTTGATATACCCTGCATCTGTGGAATACCTGAATAGACAAGGAATGATCCCAAATTGAAGAGGTGGACTTTAGGAACGAGATCTATGATATTTTTCCATTTTCCTCTTTTTGTGAATGTGTACGTGTATGCTTCTGTGTGAGATCTTGTCTGTATAATCTTGCTTCCACCATTTGTCCTAGGGCTCTATCCATCCATGTTTTTTTTTTTTTTAACTTTTTTTCTTAATAATTAATTTTAATTGTAATAACTTTATTATACTTTACCTTCGTTCTTCCTTTCTTTCTTTCCTTTCTTCCTTCCCTCCTTTAGACAACGAATCACCCCAAATTGAGGAGGTGGTCTCTGAGAGCAAGATTTATGATTTTTCCCCCTTTACCACTTTTTGTGAGGCTGTTTGTGTATGCTTCTGTGTAAAATTTTCTCTGTATAGCTTTGCTTCCAACATTTGTCCTAAGGTTCTACCCGTCCCTTTTTTTTTCTAAATATTTTTTAATTCAATAACTATATTATACTTTATTTTATTTTTACTGTATCTTCTTTCTTTCTGTCTTTTTCCCTTCTTTCCCTCCTTCCTTCCTTCCTTCCTTCCTCCTTCCCTCCCTCCCTCCTTTCTTTCCTTCTTTGCTTCTTTCTTCCTTCCTTCCTTTCCTTCTTTCTTTCCTCATACTTCTACTAATTCTCTCTACTTATTCTCCCTTTTATTCTGAGCCGTGTGGATGAAAGGCTCTTGCTGCTCCAGCCAGGAGTCAGGGCTCTGCCTCTGAGGTAGGAGAGCCAACTTCAGGTCACTGGACAACAAGAGACCTCCCAGCTCCACATAATATTAAACGGCGGAAACCTCCCAGAGACCTCCATCTTAACACCAGCACCCAGCTTCACTCAACGACCAGCAAGCCACAGTGCTGGACAAACTATGCCAAACAACTAGTAAAACAGGAACACAACCCCACCCATTAGCAGAGAGGCAGCCTAAAATCATAATGAGGTCACAGACACCCCAAAACACACCACCAGACGTGAACCTGCCCACTAGAGAGACAAGATCCAGCTTCATCCAGCACAACACAGGCACTAGTCCCCTCCACCAGGAAGCCTACACAACCCACTGAAACAGCCTTAGCCACTGGAGACAGACATCAAAAACAACGGGAACTACGAACCTCTAGCCTTCAAATAGGAGACCCCAAACACAGTAAGATAAGCAAAATGAGAAGACAGAAAAACACACAGCAGATGAAGGAGCAAGATAAAAATGCACCAGACCTAACAAATGAAGAGGAAATAGGCAGTCTACCTGAAAAAGAATTCAGAATAATGATAGTAAGGATGATCCGAAATCTTGGAAATAGAATGAACAAAATGCAAGAAACAGTTAACAAGGACCTAGAAGAAATAAAGATGAAACAAGCAATGATGAGCAATGCAATAAATGAAATTAAAAATACTCTAGAAGGGATCAACAGCAGAATAACTGAGGCAGAAGAATGGGTAAGTGACCTGGAAGATAAAGTAGTGGAAATAACTACTGCAGAGCAGAATAAAGAAAAAAGAATGAAAAGAACTGAGGACAGTCTCAGAGACCTCTGGGACAACATTAAACGCACCAACATTTGAATTATAGGGGTTCCAGAAGAAGAAGAGAAAAAGAAAGGGACTGAGAAAATATATGAATAGATTATAGTTGAAAACGTCCCTAATATGGGAAAGGAAATAGTTAATCAAGTTCAGGAAGCACAGAGATTCCCATACAGGATAAATACAAGGAGAAATACGCCAGGACACATATTAATCAAACTGTCAAAAATTAAATACAAAGAAAGCATATTAAAAGCAGCAAGGGAAAAACAACAAATAACACACAAGGGAATCCCCATAAGGTTAACAGCTGATCTCTCAGCAGAAACCCTACAAGCCAGAAGGGAGTGGCAGGACATACTGAAAGTGATGAAGGAGAAAAACCTGCAACCAAGACTACTCTACCCAGCAAGGATCTCATTCAGATTTGATGGAGAAATTAAAACCTTTACAGACAAGCAAAAGCTGAGAGAGTTCAGCACCACCAAACCAGCTTTACAACAAATGCTAAAGGAACTTCTCTAGACAAGAGAAGGATAAAACCTAAAATAACGAACCAAAAACAATTAAGAAATTGGGAAGAGGAACACACATATCGATAATTACCTTAAATGTAAATGGACTAAATGCTCCCACCAAAAGACACAGATTGGCTGAATGGATACAAAAACAAGACCTTTATATATGCTGTCTACAAGAAACCCACTTCAGACCTAGAGACACATACAGACTGAAAGTAAGGGGATGGAAAAAGATATTCCATGCAAATGGAAACCAAAGAAAGCTGGAGTAGCAATTCTCATATCAGACAAAATAGACTTTAAAATAAGGACTATTAAAAGAGACAAAGAAGGGCACTACATAATGATCAAGGGATCGATCCAAGAAGAAGATATAACAATTGTAAATATTTATGCACCCAACATAGGAGCCCTCAATACATAAGGCAAATACTAACAGCCATAAAAGGGGAGATCGACAGTAACACATTCATAGTAGGGGACTTTAACACCCCACTTTCATCCATGGACAGATCATCCAAAAGGAAAAAAATAAGGAAACACAAGCTTTAAATGATACATTACACAAGATGGACTTAATTGATATTTATAGGACACTCCATCCAAAAACAACAGAATACACATTTTTCTCAAGTGCTCATGGAACATTCTCCAGGATAGATCATATCTTGGGTCACAAATCAAGCCTTGGTAAATTTAAGAAAATTGAAATTGTATCAAGTATCTTTTCTGACCACAACACCATGAGACTAGATATCAATTACAGGAAAAGATCTGTAAAAATACAAACACATGGAGGCTAAACAATACACTACTTAATATTGAAGTGATCACTGAAGAAATCAAAGAGGAAATAAAAAAATACCTAGAAACAAATGACAGTGGAGACACAACGACCCAAAACCTATGGGATGCAGCAAAAGCAGTTCTAAGGGGGAAGTTTATAGCAATACAAGCCCACCTTAAGAAGCAGGAAACATCTCGAATAAACAACCTAATCTTGCACCTCAAGCAATTAGAGAACGAAGAACAAAAAAACCCCAAATCTAGCAGAAGGAAAGAAATCATAAAAATCAGATCAGAAATAAATGAAAAAGAAATGAAGGAAATGATAGCAAAGATCAATAAAACTAAATGTTGGTTCTTTGAGAAGATAAACAAAATAGATAAACCACTAGCCAGACTCATCAAGAAAAAAAGGGAGAAGACTCAAATCAATAGAATTAGAAATGAAAAAGGAGAAGTAACAACTGACACTGCAGAAATAAAAAAAAAATCATGAGAGATTACTACAAGCAACTCTATGCCAATAAAATGGACAATCTGGAAGAAATGGACAAATTCTTAGAAATGCACAACCTGCCAAGACTGAATCAGGAAGAAATAGAAAATATGAACAGACCAATCACAAGCACTGAAATTGAAACTGTGATTAAAATCTTCCAATAAACAAAAGCCCAGGACCAGATGGCTTCAGAGGTGAATTCTATCAAACGTTTAGAGAAGAGCTAACACCTGTCCTTCTCAAACTCTTCCAAAATATAGCAGAGGGAGGAACACTCCCAAATTCATTCTACGAGGCCACCATCACCTTGATACCAAAACCAGACAAGGATGTCACAAAGAAAGAAAACTACAGGCCAATATCACTGATGAACATAGATGCAAAAATCCTCAACAAAATACTAGCAAACAGAATCCAACAGCACATTAAAAGGATCATACACCATGATCAAGTGGGGTTTATTCCAGGAATGCAAGGATTCTTCAATCTACACAAATCTATCAATGTGATAAACCATATTAACAAATTGAAGGAGAAAAAACATATAATTATCTCAATAGATACAGAGAAAGCTTTCGACAAAATTCAACACCCATTTATGATAAAAACCCTCCAGAAAGTAGGCATAGAGGGGACTTTCCTCAACATAATAAAGGCCATATATGACAAGCCCACAGCAAACATCATCCTCAATGGTGAAAAACTGAAAGCATTTTCACTAAGATCAGGAACAAGACAAGGTTGCCCACTCTCACCACTCTTATTCAACATAGTTTTGGAAGTTTTACCCACAGCAATCAGAGAAGAAAAGGAAATAAAAGGAATCCAAATCGGAAAAGAAGAAGTAAAGCTGTCATTGTTTGCAGATGACATGATACTATACATAGAGAATCCTAAAGATGCTACCAGAAAACTACTAGAGCTAATCAATGAATTTGGTAAAGTAGCAGGATACAAAATTAATGCACAGAAATCTCTGGCATTCCTATATACTAATGATGAAAAATCTGAAAGTGAAATCAAGAAAACACTCCCATTTACCATTGCAACAAAAAGAATAAAATATCTAGGAATAAACCTACCTAAGGAGAAAAAAGACCTGTATGCAGAAAATTATAAGACACTGATGAAAGAAATTAAAGATGATACAAATAGATGGAGTGATATACTATGTTCTTGGATGGGAAGAATCAACATTGTGAAAATGACTCTACTACCCAAAGCAATCTACAGATTCAATGCAACCCCTATCAAACTGCCATTAGCATTTTTCACAGAACTAGAACAAAAAATTTCACAATTTGTATGGAAACACAAAAGACCCCGAATAGCCAAAGCAATCTTGAGAACGAAAAAAGGAGCTGGAGGAATCAGGCTCCCTTACTTCAGAATATACTACAAAGCTACAGTAACCAAGACAGTATGGTACTGGCACAAAAACAGAAAGATCAATGGAACAGGATAGAAAGCCCAGAGACAAACCCACGCACATATGGACACCTTGTCTTTGATAAAGGTGGCAGGAATGTACAGTGGAGAAAGGACAGCCTCTTCAATAAATGGTGCTGGGAAAACTGGACAGGTACATGTAAAAGTATGAGATTAGATCACTCCCTAACACCATACACAAAAATAAGCTCAAAATGGATTAAAGACCTAAATGTACGGCCAGAAACTATCAAACTCTTAGAGGAAAACATAGGCAGAACACTCTATGACATAAATCACAGCAAGATCCTTTCTGACCCACCTCCTAGAGTAATGGAAATAAAAACAAAAATAAACAAATGGGACCTAATGAAACTTCAAATCTTTTGCACAGCAAAGGAAGCCATAAACAAGACCAAAAGACAACCCTCAGAATGGGAGAATATATTTGCAAATGAAGCAACTGACAAAGGATTAATCTCCAAAATTTACAAGCAGCTCATGCAGCTCACTAACAAAAAAACAACCCAATCCAAAAATGGGCAGAAGACCTAAATAGACATTTTTCCAAAGAAGATATACAGACTGCCAACAAACACATGAAAGAATGCTCACCATCATTAATCATTAGAGAAATGCAAATCAAAACTACAATGAGATATCATCTCACACCAGTCAGAATGGCCATCATCAAAAAATTTAGAAACTATAAATGCTGGAGAGGGTGTAGAAAAGGGAACACTCTTGCACTGCTGGTGGGAATGTGAATTGGTTCAGCCACTATGGAGAACAGTATGGAGGTTCCTTAAAAAACTACAAATAGAATTACCATATGACCCAGCAATCCCACTACTGGGCATATACCCTGAGAAAACCAAAATTCAAAAAGAGTCATGTACCAAAATGTTCATTGCAGCTCTATTTACAATAGCCCAGAAATGGAAACAACCTAAGTGTCCATCATCGGATGAATGGATAAAGAAGATGTGGCACATATATTCAATGGAATATTACTCAGCCTTAAAAAGAAACGAAATTGAGCTATTTGTAATGAGATGGATAGACCTAGAGTCTGTCATACAGAGTGAAGTAAGTCAGAAAGAAAAAGACAAATACCGTATGCTAACACATATATATGGAATTTAAGAAAAAAAATGTCATGAAGAACCTAGGGGTAAGACAGGAATAAAGACTCAGACCTGCTGGAGAACGGACTAGAGGATATGGGGAGGGGGAAGGGTGAGCTTTGACAGGGCGAGAGAAAATCATGGACATATACACACTATCAAACGTAGTAAGGTAGATAGCTAGTGGGAAGCAGCCGCATGGCACAGGGATATTAGCTCGGTGCTTTGTGACAGCCTGGAGGGGTGGGATAGGGAGTGTGGGAGGGAGGGAGACACAAGTGGGAAGACATATGGGAACATATGTATATGTATAACTAATTCATTTTGTTATAAAGCAGAAACTAACACACCATTGTAAAGCAATTCTACCCCAATAAAGATGTTAAAAAAAAAAAAAAAAAAAAAAAACAGAAGTAATCTTTCTAATATCCATAGTGGATGAAAATTAATTTGACTATAATTAAAGAATGTATTTTATCAAAAAATAAATAAATAAATAAAATAGAAGGCAGAGGAAGGATGAAGACAGGGAGTAGGGAGGGAGGATGGAAGAAAAAGGATAATTTTTCAACCTTAGTCCTGGCATACAAAGTAAAAAGGACGGATTCCAAAGTTATATAGTGTAGAAGCAGGGTGACAGATAATAGAATATTCCCCTAAACCAGTTTGCCTAACTGACTTCTTCACCTGTATTTCAAACTCTTCTGCATATTTTGTATTAAAAAATGTCTTAGAGTGGGAGGAATTGGGAGATTGGGATTGACACATATACACTACTGATATTATGTATAAAATAGACAACAGACGGGAACATACTGTATTGCACAGGGAACTCTACTTAATGCACTGTGGTACCCTAAATGAGAGGGAAATCCAAAAGGGAGGGGATACAAGTGTATGCATGGCTGATTCATTTTGCTGTGCAGTAGCAGCTAAGACAACATTGTAAAGCAACTATATTCCAATAAAAATTAATTACTAAAATAAAAGTCTTAAACTGAAATTGCACTAAAGTTAAACAAAAGTAAAATTTCTGTTATAATTAAATGAAAATAAATATTGAAGAAGAATGCAAACAATGAATGAAATTTTCCTAAAATGTTCAAAAGAGACCAATGGAAAGGGCCACTTAAAACTAAACAAAACATTTCTAATGTTTCTAAAATGTTTCAAATTCAGTAAATACTTTAACAAAGTTAGGTCAAATATCCTCCCAGAAAATTGATTTTAAGATGTGGCAAGTTTTATTAAACCACCAACAGAATGAAAACGCAACCTACAGAATGGGAGAAAATATCTGCAAATCGTGTATCTGATAAGGAATTAATATCCAAAATATATAAATAACTCACACAACAGCAAAAAAAATCTAATTAAAAACATGAGCAGGGCTTCCCTGGTGGCACAGTGGTTGAGGGTCCGCCTGCCGATTCAGGAGAAACGGGTTCGTGCCCCGGTCCGGGAAGATCCCACATGCCGCGGAGTGGCTGGGCCCGTGAGCCATGGCCGCTGAGCCTGCGTGTCCGGAGCCTGTGCTCCGCAACGGGAGAGGCCACGACAGTGAGAGGCCCGCGTAACGCAACAAAACAACAACAACAAAAAAAACATGAGCAGAAAACTAAATAGATGTTTTTCCAAAGATAACATAGAAACAACCAACAAGTACATAAAAAAAAGTGCTCTCCCTCACTACTCATCAGGGAAATGCAAATCAAGGAGATAACACCACACACCTGTCAGAATGGCTATCATCAAAAAGACAAGAGCTAAGTATTGGAGATGATTTGAACAAAAGGGAACCCTTCTGCACTGTTGGTGAGAATGTACATTGGGGCAGCCATTATGGAAAACAGTATGAAGGTTCCTCAAAAAAATTAAAAATACGATCCAGGAATCCCATTTCTGGGTACATATCCAAAGGAAATAGAAACAGAATCTCAAAGAGATATTTGTATTCCCATGTTCATTGCAACATTATTCACAACAGCCAAAATGGATGAATGGATAAATAAGATGTGGTGTGTATATATATATATATATATATATATATATATATATATATATAAAATGGAATAGTATAGCCACCAAAAAGAAGAACATCCTGGCATTTATGACAACATGGATAACCCTTGAGGGCATTATGCCAAATGAAATAAGTCAGACAGAGAAAGACAAATATGGTATGATGTCACTTATATGTGGAATCTAAAAGAGCCAAACTCATAGAAACAGGCTGGAATGGTAGTTACCAGGAACTGTTGGGGGTTAGGGGGTGAGTATAAAGGGAGATATGTTGGTCAAAGTATACAAACTTCCAGTTATAAGATGAATAAGTTCTTATATGTATGGCAGAGTGATTATAATTAATAATACTGTATTATATAATTGAAAGTTGCTTAAAGAGATTGTAAACATTCTCACCACAAAAAAAGATAATTGTGATGTGATACAGGTGTTAGCCAATGCTATGGTTGTAAACATTTTGCAATATGTCAGTGTATCAAAGCAACATAAACTTACCCAATGTTATATTTCAATTATATCTCAATAAAGCTAGAAAAAATAAATAAAAAGACATCTTACAAGGAGGATGAATGCTTTAATGGGGATGAATGGGCAAGGACACAAAGAAAAATATTTACAAACTGAAAAAAAAATATGTTACAAATTTTTAAAAAGTTGACAGAAAGGAAAAGACATTCCAATGAAGGCAAATCACTCAAAAGTGGTAGCTCTTTCCAGATAAGAAAAGGAAAGTTTAAGGAGGTTAAATAACTTGCCCAAAGTCATGCATGTGGATCAGTTATGAAGGAAAGCTTAACGAGGTTAAATAACTTGCCCAAAGTCATCCATCTGGATCAGTTATAAGAGATATTTATATGTGTTAAATATATTAAACCAATCTCTCCCTCTTATCATTACAGATCAAATATTTACTCTCCATGCCATATTGTACCTTGGTCATCAGGTATAAAAGCCTAGGAATCAGGTGATTTCTGTTGGAGAAATGAGACAGAAACATGTCACTTTATCACATTGAATAAAAAAAAAGGATAAAAGTTATATGTGATAGTGCTCTTAAAAGCAAGAATCTTTTTTTTCAGATGAATCAAAAGACAAATGGACAAATCTAAGAAATGCCAAAGCTAAGAAATGGCCAAGCAAAAAGGACTAATTAGCAATGTCTAGACTCTTTAGAGCATATGATCACTTTAACCGTGGAATTTTTTCAAAAATCCCTAATGCACTGAAAATTAGGGGAGTTACCTAGCTTTCCTCTGTATTTCTGTTTGTAATTTGTACCAGAGAGAGGTACAAAATAATAAATAGGTAAAAGAGCTGCCAAAAAAAATTGGAAAGAAAGGCAAGGTAGTCAAAATTGCAGCAGGATATTCTAGACAAATGAGACAGGAAAGCCAAGTGTACATCAGTGGCACAATGGCTACCTAACTGAAAGTTTCACAGTCAACATCAAAAGCACACAAAGAAAGGAAGCCACTCTCAAGTAGGTGATGAGAAGTGACTTAAAAAGAGTCTGAGCTGTATAATGACATTTCCAACATTCCATTTTAGCAGTGGTGTTAGAATAGACTAAAGACAAGGAGAGAGAGAAACAAGACCAATTAGAAAGCTAGTACATCATCAACACACCGAAGAGCCCAGAATATGATGACGGTCCAAGTGGAATAAAAAAGAATGGATGGAGAATTAATGGGACTTGGTACGCAGTGAGGGTGACCACAACAAAGAGAGGGAAGTAGCAAAGAAAATTTCAGTGTTTGAAATGGAGGGACTGGAAGAATGGAGGTGGCATAATGGCAACATGGAAGCAGTGCCAGTCCTTCCTTTCTGCCTCAAAATTGCAAAACTAAAATATTAATTCTAACTCTACTCAGTTCCTAAACTATAGAAGACAAAAGCTGGAGTGAGTTAGGAGCTTTGAGCCCCTTAGCTGCTAGGTTTGGAATTAGTCTGTGACAGCATCGTAGACATACCCAGACCCAGGACCTGCCACAGTAATAAACATGTCTCCACCAAATCCATCAGTTTTTTTCCTATAAAATGGAAGCCTTTATTTTTCTCTATTAAAATATGTCATAAATAAAAATCCAAATACGACAAAGAAAGAAATTACCCATAACATAATTGCCAAAAGATATCTACAATATGTCAAGGGATTTTCCATATCCACAAATATTAATCTACTTTACCACTTTTGATGGCAATATTTTTATAATACATAGCTTTTAACTAGTTCCTTCCAGATAGGAATTAAAGTTGTTTCAAGTGTTCTAATCTTACACATAAATTGATGACTGTATAAAATGCCTTTGCTGAACATCATTTTTATTAACTTGTATGACTATCTCTTTAGGGTACATTCCTTGATGTGTATATATTATATGACTAAATATATACATTTTTTAAACATTTTCATACATATTAACAAAATACAATCCAGAAGGAGTACACCATTTTATATGCCCTCAAAGTGTATATTCAAATGCCCACTTCCAAACACTCAGAAAAATACTGAATATTGTTAACTTAAAAAAATAGTTTTCAAATGGATAGGCTAAAATGACATCTCATTATCATTTTTTTATTTACTAGATTATTAGAAAATCTGAATATATCTGCCTATTTTATTGGCCACTCATATCTCACATGTTGAAAATAATTTTCACATTTTTCTTTCAAGTTGTACATGTTATTTATTTTCTTTTTTTTTCTTTTTTTTTTTTTTGTGGTATGCGGGCCTCTCACTGTTGTGGCCTCTCCCGTTGTGGAGCACAGGCTCTGGACGCGCAGGCTCAGCAGCCATGGCTCACAGGCCTAGCCGCTCCACGGCATGTGGGACCTTCCCAGACCGGGGAATGAACCCGTGTCCCCTGCATCGGCAGGTGGACTCTCAACCACTGCGCCACCAGGGAAGCCCCTACATGTTATTTTTTATTTTTTATTTTTTTCAATTTTTTTTTTCTTTTTTTTTTTTGCGGCACATGGGCCTCTCACTGTTGTGGCCTCTCCCATTGCGGAGCACAGGCTCTGGACGTGCAGGCTCAGCGGCCATGGCTCACAGGCCCAGCCGCTCCGCGGCACGTGGGATCTTCCCGGACCGGGGCACGAACCTGTGTCCCCTGCATCGGCAGGCGGACTCTCAACCCCTGCACCACCAGGGAAGCCCCATGTTATTTTATAGTAGAAAAATTTTGTCTTATGTAGCCAAATGTTATCGTTTCTCTTAGAATCTTTGCCCTTGGTATCACTTACTAAAAACCCCTTTACATTCCAAATCACCCAAATTTTGCGTACTTTTATTGTTTCAATGTTTATAATTAAATCTCTCATGCATTTGGAATTCATATTGGAATAAGGAGTGAAGAACTGACCAGACTATTTTTCCCAAATGACTACGTTTTATCAAGGCCTCTTTTGGAGTATCTGCCTCTTCTATGACTCTCTGAAATGTCAACCTTTCAGATGCTAGGGAGGCCAAGATACATGAGAAGCTCTTCCAGGCTTCTCCAGGAAGAGAGGATATTTTAAAAAAACAATTGCAATGGAATCTTACAGATACTGTGGGAGAAAAGCATAAAGACATCAGAATGTAGTGAGGACATCAAATAAGGCATATTATTTCCTTGAAGATCAAAAAGGGAAGGGTGTCACCTCATAGTAAGTGCTTTTCTCCCACAGCATCTGTAAGATTCCATTGCTTCTGAAAGAGTGCTACTATATGAGGCTTGCTAAATATATGTGGACTGAATAAAGGCAGTTTAACATGGAAGTTAAGCACAAGGCTTTGGAATCAGAGAGGCTTGGACTTAACGTATCACCTCTGCTATTTAAAGGTTGTTTGACTCTGAGTAATTTCCTTTTCCTCGTAAGATTCTGTGTAAAGGACTTAGTACAGTGTTAGGCATAAAATATTGATATGTGCTCAATAATGGTAGCTATTTGTAGTGAACAGTAATAAGTAATATTAAGTTGTGTCCATAGTAATGACCATACTAGTATGAAAATTGAAAAAAAAAAAGCTCCATTTCTACAGGATTTGTAAAAATCTTTCTTAAGGAGAATAACTGGAGAATAATTTACTATACAACTAATTTATATTTAAACTTATGTAAATACATAAGTTTTTAAATACTACAATTTGCTTTTGTCACATTATTCATAAGAAAATTTATGAAATTCACAAATATAATTAAATTTAAAGAAACACAAGTTCTGTTTATGCATGTTATTGTTTATTATTTTCCTCATCCAAATTAAATAAACGGATTTGTGTCATTTTCACAAGCTGTTCTGTAATATTTAATAATGTTATGGGGTTGGTAATAACTCTCAATGTATAAATTATCTCATAAATTTTATGAATTTAATTATCTTATTGAACAAAATGCAAATTTCCTTAATTAAATCAGCTACCATAGAAAATTTTAGGAATTGTTACAAATATTTTTTAAATAGAAATTTGAAGAAATTTCTATGTCATTATGTAGTCTGTTAGCTCTAATAGAGATTAACAATGAACCCTGTATGTGTGGACTCTATTAGGTTAAATTTTATTTAGTCAAATATACATTATTTCTTTGATTTGTCATTTATGTCCTATCTACTTCTCAAACTAATTAAGGATGGCATACAATAAAAGGAATATGTAAATTATTTTAGTAGTTGTCCATTTTTTAATATCACACTCAAGTTCTCCTATTTTAATTCTGCAAACAGTTTTATTACCCTGTATTATATAATCAGATTTTCTTAACATGGGAAGAAAGTCATTGCAGGTCAGGAGCCATGGGTTCTAGTTCGGTTCTGCCACTGCAAGAGTACTTGACCTCAGATGTCACATAACTTACATTTTCATCTATAACATGAGAAAGTTGGACAGGAACTACCTCAGGGTTTATTCTATCTATAATTTCTCTTTCTTCTAAAAGATCCATTCTCTTTTCTGACTCTGAAGTCCCTACTTATTCTCCAGTTACTCAGATTTTAAACCTGAGTCAACTTAACATGAAGTGAGAGATACGCGCATCTACATAAATGATTATGATAGGAGTGAAAAAAGGTGTTTGGGTTAGCGTGGCCTGTTCTTGGAGTGACTGAGTTTCAGTAATGAGGCAGGAGATAGATGGGCCCCAGACTGAAGAGCCAGAGTTTGCCCCCTGTGGACAGATGCTCCACAATAGCAGGAGCAAGAGAAGAGCTGAGCCCTGCCCAGATCAGAGATAAAAGACCACATATTCCCCATTCTCTAAGTCAAGGAGACCTTCCTGACTGACTATGCACGTGCAGAAAGGCTCCTTGAAGGTCAAAAAGGGAGGGGGCGTCACATCATAGTGAATCCAACTTGGCTAAGAGATGCGCAAGCACACATGGGAGGACCCTGAGATATACCAAACATGGACTCAGAACCAGGCAAAGCATGATGATTGGTCAAGCACACATGGGAGGACCCTGAGATATACCAAACATGGACTCAGAACCAGGCAAAGCATGATGATTGGTCAAAGGAAACCTGGAAGAAATGCCCCATTGTATTGCCAAAAGCCCATTTTCAGCTTTAAGGTTCGTTGGATTCGCTGGCAAAATAACCACTTGTTTCACACAAATAAACAGCTTTAATCAATTCTTTAATGAAAGGTGATTTAACTTAATTTTAATATACAATTGTTAGAATGAAAGGAATAAGAATATCACAGAAGCACAACAGGGTATACATCACCGAATTGGGCCGACACCTACTTCCAGATCCAAACAGCATCTGGGAAGTCCCGAGGGACAGCAATCTGGAGCCCCAGTTGGGAAGGGTCCCAGGTGGTGCGTCCACCCCACGGATGAAACTTCAGGTTGGAGTTCTGGGGGCTTCCGTTTATAATTCCAGGCTGCAAACTGACATCATCAGTTTACGTGCAAAAATGCAGCTCTGGATGCAGTTTAACCACGCTGTTGGTTTCACCATGTGAGTCACAAGATTTTCCAGACCCCGGGGGACTGGCCAGGTGCCCAGGGCTCAAGAAATTCCAAGACCCACTCCCTTTCTTATCGTAAGTGCCACTTGACTTGCTAGCAGCAATTGTTAGGTTGACTTGCTAGCAGCAGTTGTTAGGTGTGCAAGCAGGCGTGCAGTCCAGGCAGGGTCATAGGTCGGGCAGAGGCCTGCTTCTGCCTCTGAAGCCTGAACAAGACTCCTTTACTAGTTTTCCCAACACCCATAAAAGTGATTCAAACTACCACTACCACAAGGGCGTGACTCTCTCTGAGTCTGCCCGTGTGTCTATCCACACGTACTCTTTTCCTCCCAATAAACACTTTGTTTCAGTACTTTCCATCTCTATGTGGAAATTCATTTCTACACAGCTGACAGGCCAGGGTCTTGTCACTGGCCACTGGTCTCTTGTGGTCTAGTGGCTAGGATTCAGCACTCTCACTGCCTCAGCCTGACTTCAGTCTCTGGCCAGGAACAGAAATCTCGCTTCAAGCTGCTGCAGGCCGAGGCCACCTGAGATCAGTAAGACCCCAAATGAGATGTTAATTTTATGGAATAAATAGCTCCATATTCCCTCCGAGTTGAATCAATACAAGGCGAACTGGGTTATTACCCATTTAACGTGCTTTTCCCCTCTGTGCATTGAGGACTGCTGGTCCTCTACTGTGCATTCAACAGGCCCATTCTTCAAGGATCAATTCCAATCCCACTACCTCTATGAGACCATCCTTGTTTTCCTGATGAAGACACAGAGCAATTCATACACACTTCCATTATGACTCTGAACACATCCTATATCCTCTTCAAGGACAGAAAATTACATTTCAGATTATTTTGTGTACCAAAGAAACTGGAAGTATGCGTTGTTTTATAAATTCTGTCCAAAATATGGCTGAATGATTGCATGATTGTCTGAATGTACACATGTATGTATGTATACAAATTGAATAAATGAATAAATAGAATGAGATGAAACTGAAGATCTGGGACCTGAGTATTAAGCACCATTTAAAGAAGAGACTGGGAGGATGTTTAAATCACAGCATGGAAATGAATGGCATATAAGTTCTTACATATATTGTGTGTGTATGTGTGTGTGTGTGTGTTTGCACATGAGCACCTACAAAATAAAACTTTGATGAGTCATTCACATTTAATATAGTGAATGATACGCAAATACAGGTGCTTCCTATTTCAAAATTTTGAAGATTCTTTTCGAAATACTGATGTTCTTACCATTTCCAACTCTACACAAAAGTTGCAGGATTTTGTCAGTTCGTACTCTTTGTGTCCAGTGTTAGTCTTATTCTCAAGAGTCTACTGTTAGGATTTCCCTGGTAGCGCAGTGGTTAAGAATCCACCTGCCAGTGCAAGGGACACGGATTCAAGCCCTGGTCAGGGAAGATCCCACATGTCACAGAGCAGCTAAGCCTGTGTGCCACAACTACTGAAGCCCGTGTGCCTAGGGCCCATGCTCTGCAACAAGATAACCCACCGCGATGAGAAGCCTGCACACCTCAACAAAGAGTAGCCCCTGCTCACTGCAACTAGAGAAAGCCCACACACAACAATGAAGACCCAATGCAGCCAAAAATAAATAAATTTATAAAAAAAAGAAAAAAGAGTCTAGTGTTAACCCAGCCATCTAATGGTCAAGTGTACTTGGATCAGCAGTGCTATCAAAATCCTTCTTTGCTGGTAATTTTGTACGTGCTTCCTCATACACTTGAAAACTTCCCCTACACCCAGGATGGAGTTTAAGTTCTTTAACGTGTCTTACCCTTGTCACTCCATTTCATGGCCCTCCTCTGCCTTCATTCCCCCATACTACGCTATTTTCTCTGACTAGAACATTAACTACCGCAATCACATTCTGGGGGCTAACATATTCATTCTTCATGTCTCGGATTAACTAACACTCACAAGACAAAAAAATTTCACTGAACACTCAAGAATGAGGGAGCATCTCTTCAATTCACTCCCTTACAGTTCTATACTGTGCCTACTGAAGCATTTCTCTCACTGTATAATGTTATCTGCTTACAAGTCTGTATTCTCTGCTTAAATACATGTTCCCTGTGGATCAGGAGGCTGTCTTTTAACTTGCAGTGACAGGCACAAAGTAGTTCCTTGATTAATATTTGATAAACAGATACACAATTGTGACACATGGTGGTAATAATTTAAAAAGTCAAAGAAGAAAAATTGTTTTCTAAATCATGATCACAATACTGAAAATAATTTCTAAGACTTGATGCATGGTGCCTAATGACCCATAACTACTGTAATCATAATTAATCCTTACCAATTTTACATCATTCCTTAACAGTAATAGGGGAGCCAGGAGGAATAGCTGACTGGGGAAAATATTATCACAGAGTGTGACTCTGATACTACAAGAGTACACTCAGATGAAAATACCAAAAAATAAAATTATAAATTGTAACCGTGGAGAAGAAGATGACATAAATTTTGTTTTGTAAGTACTGATCGAATTGTCATTTTCTGGTTATACCTACAAATAAGTATTGAATTCCCTCTAAATGCAACTTTGCATAAGACTGAGCTAGCAAGAATTATACACAAAGTTTTTAAGAATGATAGCACCTAGGACAGCAACTTTCAAACGTTTTTTTATCACAGTATTTTCAAGAAATACATTTTTTCTTGAGTTCCAATAAAGACAGGTAACATAAATATGTACAAACACGTAACTGAATCAAGTTTCATGAAATACCTAACCTACTACAGGCAATGTAATCTATTTTCCAAAAAATCCCTGTAAACATGCATAGATTATCATACTTTCTTAACAGACTTCTGAACAATAATTTCTCCCAAATTTAAAACTTTAAGGAGAGGGATTTTATGTTTCTTAGTTATATTCTTTATAGTTTGACTGATGGGTTGAGTAATAGTTGCTTTATTTTTAATGACTAATAAGAATACATTGAGGGCTTCCCTGGTGGCGCAGTGGTTGAGAGTCCACCTGCCGATGCAGGGGACACGGGTTCGTGCCCCGGTCCAGGAAGATTCCACATGCCGTGGAGCGGCTGGGCCCGTGAGCCATGGCCGCTGAGCCTGCACATCCAGAACCTGTGCTCCGCAGAGGGAGAGGCCCACGTACCGCAAAACAAAAAAAAGAATACATTGAAATAATACAGATAAATGAAGGTGTGAATGATAAGTATAGGTACTCAACAAACATCTAAATAAAATATTAAGTTTTAATCTGAATAAGCGTATGAAATTTGTGAAGATATATGAGATCTTACCTGAAGAAATGCAGCACCTCTTTGATCTAAATAAACAGGTAGTCATGCTTACCCCTCGATACATTATTATGTTTTTGATATGCTGCTACCTATAGTGATTGGCTCCTCTACGCCTGTTAAACTCACTAAAAAACCTACTTCTCATTAATTCTCAGTCATTCAATCCTTCCAAAGCATATTGGATCTGCACATGTGTCAGGCACAGGGCTGGGTGATAAAGATACAATGGGGAAAAAGAGAGACGTGGTGTCTGTCTTCATGGAGTATTCATTCTAAAGAAGCCAACTGGTAGCAGCCAAGTAAACAGCACACACAGTCTGGATTGTGCTACAAAGGACATATACTGGGTGCTGTGAGAGAGGAAAACCTGAGTGGGAGAAGGCATACAAGGTTGAGGCTAAAGAGCCCCTCTTTCAGTAGGTGCAATAAAACCTGAGACCTCAAAAACGAGAAGACATCAGTCCTGCAAAAAGCTAAGGCCAGAATTCCCATGCAGAGAAATGGCCAAGAATCTGGGCAGAACTAATGCTTCCTTGAGGAACTGAGAAAGACTCTATGGCTGAAACATAATCAGCAAGAAGGAATAAGACAAGATTGAAGAGATAAGCAGGAACCAAATCAGGCAGGGCCTTGTAAGTCATTGCAAGGAAGCTGGACTTTGTTCTAAGTGTAATGAAAAGCTGCTGAAAGGGTAAGTCAACTCATGCCAGGATCTGATTTACATTTTTGAAAAATCACCTCTAACTGTTATGTAAAGAATGGATTAGAAAGTATAAACATGAAAGTCCGGTTAAGAGACTACTTCAGTAAATCTAGGCCAGAAATGATGTAACTTGGCCTAGGGCAATGGGAGATAGGATAAAAAGGTGGAAAAATTCAAGATCCATTTTGTAAGAGAACCTGTAAGATTTGCCCAGGATTAGAAAAGAGGGGCAAGGCAAAGAGAAGAATCAAGGCCAATCACATACCCTCAGCTCACAACCGAAGACTTGGTCTTTTTATAGCATTCTTTCCCCCATCCCTTTAGCCCTGTTGGTTACATCAGAAGCTACTTGGTTATCAGTGGCATATGAACCCTGAAGGACATTTTGTGCATCAGGGACCAGATTACTATTGGCCAAAGTGATTTACTGTATCCTTCCAGTGAGGTTTTACAAGCCCATAAAGTAATTTTATACATAAACTTCCATGGTACAGATGAACTTGTGCTCTCCTTTCATCATTTCCCAAAGTGAGATAGAGGAAATTTTACACATTCTCCACACAGATTTAAGCATCACCATCTTAAGGAAACCCTCACAGGATCTTCTGATCAATAAAACAGACCTATGACTGTGCCTTAGTGTGTTTACTTCTATGATGGCACTCAACACACTGCACTTTGATTCAGGATCCAGGTTATATATCTGTTTCTGTAACTAGCTAATACACAGGCATTGTTAAATATGCACTGTTGGAATAAATAAAGTTAACTAGTGTGTTAATACAGCACAGATTAACATGCAGGACAGAACATGGTAGGCGTTCAATAAATAATCTGGACTTTTATTGATTTACATGGATGAATTTCAACTTATACTTGAAAGATATTTTTTACTTATTACATGCATAATAATTACTTACTTCTGCATATCATTTATATTTTACAATGTACTATTTCAGAAAATAAGTAATCTCAATTGTCCCTCAAAAAACTCCTGAGGGGACTGATATTAATGTACCCATTACATAGATGATCAAGCAATGCTTATTTTACTTGCCTAATACACAGGCACGGTATCCATTTACTTCAAAATATTTAAAATAGTTATACTATATCTAAACACAAAAATGGATAGTTAAATCATAGCTATATAAAAAAATACTTAAGGTCATGAATAAAACACAGCAATTTTCTGCTTTGTGTTAAAAAAAAAAGAAGATTGGCAGGCTCTAGGAAGATGGGCTGCACCAGAAGTTCAAGAGTTTAGACATTTCCCCTCCAGATGCACTACAGTTAACCTACATCCAAGTATATCAAGTATATGGATACTGAAACATAAGAAATATTATGTTTTTCTCGCTTTAATTTTAGATTTCCTTTTGTGTCATGATAGGATTGGGAAAAACACATTTATATTACTTGGACTTGTGATATCTAATAAAAACAGGTAAGTTTTATTTAGCATTACTTTGAACATTTTATAACACTTTGTTTAATACAAGGTACTTGTTTACGGTACTTTGTTTAATTCTTTAAATACTCTCTTTTGAGCAATATCATTATTCCATTATATGTGGATGAAGCCCAGGTTTAGAGAAAAAAAAGTAACTTGCATAAGATCTCACTGCTAGGAATCAATACAGCAAATATCTAAACCCAAGCTTTCTCTGGTTCACACACTTACCCACAATGCTATACTGACTTCTCTCCATCAAATGCTATTTCTTGTTATTACCTCCATTCCTGTAAAGAATTCCTGAGTTATAACTACTTGTCCCTCTACAAATGTGAAAATAATTACTTGCAGTTCTGTTTCTCTTTGTGCATATTATGTATATATTCTACTCTCTATTTTCCTATAAAATTAATTTATTTTTAAATGTTGTTTATGTTGGTACCAAAACCTCCCAATAGAATTAATTAATGAATATTCTCTATTCATTGTAATATGCAAAGTAATAAATGCCTTCTCAGATTAATGGCTGAGGCAAAACTAAGATGGTTAATGAATCTCAAAGCCTATTTACCCCTAGGCAATAGTGATTATTGTTCTTTTACAGTCAACCATATCATTAGGAGGAAATACAAGAGAAATATATTTTATCTCACCTGAAAGTGTTGAAGATGATGGCTGTGTAAAGGGTTCAGCACAATACAAGCTAATATCATGATATAAATTTTTTTTTTTTTTTTTTTTTTTTTTTTTGCGGTACGCGGGCCTCTCACTGTCGTGGCTTCTCCCGTTGCGGAGCACAGGCTCCAGAATCGCAGGCTCACCGGCCATGGCTCACGGGCCCAGCCGCTCCGCGGCATGTGGGATCTTCCCGAACCGGGGCAGGAACCCCTGTCCCCTGCATCGGCAGGCGGACTCTCAACCACTGCGCCACCAGGGAAGCCCCCATGATATAAATATTTAATAGAATATTTTAAATGATTTAGAGTTTATTGGGGTTTACTACGACAGTACAGCTTAGATTAATAAATGCATTAGAGATAAATTTTATGAAGTATAGGAAAATATATATATATTAATAATGTACTTCTAATCACTTATGTACAAATTCTATTTAATTTTTCCAGACTGTGGTTTACAGAAATTGTTCTTCTTGTTTGGTTTAATTGCATGAAACTCACTGCAAAATAAACTCAAAATGAGTGGCTAGTTTCATCACCTGTGGGAAATAAAATATTGGCTAATATGGAAATTGTTTCAAATAGCTATTATGTGTGCATAAAAATTATGCTCTTATGTAAAAATCAGGGAGACATTTGGAAGTGGGGTGTTTTTCTTTATATTATCATTTACCATAATCTTCTAGAAACATATTATGAAACAGTGAGCTCTCTATCAATCATTTCTGGGATAAACATTTCCCAAAGATAATGTTACAAGAATATCTGCTTTGCAGTTGTCGATTTATCAGGGACAAAAATATACCATATTTCTCCATATACAGAAATGCCGTCTTTTGACTCACAGTAAAACCATACATATTATATCAAGCCAAATCATTCCAAAATGTATTATACTTATATAAACGACAAATTGAATGACTGAATATATAAACATGGAACAAACAGGTTTCTGCAATCTTAAAATACTTATGATGATATAACTGTTTTTTGTTTGTTTGTTTTTTGTTTGTTTGTTTTCGGTACGCGGGCCTCTCACTGCTGTGGCCTCTCCCGTTGCGGAGCACAGGCTCCGGACGCGCAGGCTCACCGGCCATGGCTCACGGGCCTAGCCGCTCCGCTGCATGTGGGATCCTCCCGGACCGGGGCACGAACCCGTGTCCCCTGCATTAGCAGGCGGACTCTCAACCACTGCGGCACCAGGGAAGCCCCAGAATAACTGCTTATAATAGTAGCAGCATTAATCTCAAAGTAGTAATACAATATTTTAAAGAGATGAGTAATAGATTATCTAGTCACACTTATCTACCTTGTTAGGAAAACCTGGATGACCATATCAAAATATGCACCTGAGAGTATCCAAACTTTCCAGAGTACCCTAGTCAAACATTCATTTAGATGACTAGGTTAGGAATATCAATATAACTAAAAAGTCGAATCGTGAGCTTCCCTGGTGGTGCAGTGGTTGAGAGTCCGCCTGCCGATGCAGGAGACATGGGTTCGTGCCCCGGTCCGGGAAGATCCCACATGTCGCAGAGTGGCTAGAGCCGTGAGCCATGGCTGGTGAGCCTGCGCGTCCAGAGCCTGTGCTCTGCAACGGGAGAGGCCACAACAGTGAGAGGCCCGCTTACAGAAAAAAAAAAAAAAAAAAAAAATCGAATCGTTATTGTTGTCATAGCCAGAAAAATAAAGGACCCCATTTTCTTTAGTTTCATATCATCCAGTCACAGGAAGAATGTTTGACCAATCTCAAGATTCCTCTTTGCCCGTCTACATATCTTCTATTGTCATTACTTTTTAGGAGGATGGAGATAGCAGTAATCTTCTGGTGCCAGTGTCCTTATTTCCTTGCCTTGTAGAGCCTACTATCTATCTGTGTTATACCCAGTAAAAGTTACTATTACTTAACAATTTTCAATATTAGAATTCCTTTTTATTTCCTTTTGTTCACATACTCTATGCTTCATCATGCACCCTCATCCACTTCCCTTGGGGAAAATATGCTTACTTTCCCTACTTTGTTAAGAAAAAAACACAGCGGTGTCCTATTCATTTTAACTTACATTTAATACAAAGTGTGAGTGAAAAATAGCAAGCTGATCATTACATTAAAAAAAAACAACACATAAAATCTACAAAGTACACAGTTAGCTTTTCTTGCTTATAGTTTTTAATTTATGTTCACTGTAACTAACTCCAGGCCTCAGTTTGACATCACATGATTTAAGCGTATGCACTAAATTTTCCAGGTTCCAGGATAACTTGAAAATGTCACTGAATTGTGATTCAGATATGGGAAAATCATACTGTTAGCCTGTTGGAAGAGTTTAAAAAGAAGACTTCCATTTGGCATTGTGGCTACTACATCATCAACACCCCTTGTGTTTATTGTTCATCCATTTATTCATTCGTGAAAGAGTCATTTAACAAGAACCATACACTGGGCCCAACGCAACAAATTTGCATTACGTTTATCATATGCCCTGGATGATCAGAAATCATGTGGTAGGCACAGAAGAGCAATAAATTGATTGCTGGGATAAGCTTCCACAGAGCTGTGCACAGGTGCTGTGGGAGCCAAGAGGAGCGGCACATTCTCCGCAGGGAGTGAAATGTCTTTGGAATTCTAACCTGTGGGGCATGAAGGTCTACCCTGATGCCAATCCATCAATTCACAGTATTTCAAAAAACTATTGCACCAGAAATAGTCATTTGAGGATTCTTTGTTATAAAATTATTGCACTATTTTATAACATTTTAGGCACATATTCTTCACTTTTTAACATCTCTGAAAGAACGCCATATTATACAATTGAGAGCATGGCATAGTTTAATTGACAGCACTTTTTCCCTTATCAGTGCATAAAATAATGATGCTTCTGACCGTCACAGGCATCTTAGAGTTGATGATATATAGGAAGCTATCATTCTGCAAAACACTGCTTGGGCAATATTTCTATTGGGATAGCATAACTAACCCGATTAGCTTCTCTCCAGTTATAAAGTGTTATATGTCCCACTGACTTCACAAGACTTAAACACTATTATCATCACTGCTATCAACTTGGAAAGAGGCTTGAATAAATTGTCGATGACCAGGTTATCCACTTATGAGAAATGGTTTCAGCTCGCCCATACTTTTCATAAATGGTGAAATAAAATGTTCCAAAATCTCCCTTCTAAAGAGTCTAATTTTTTCCAGAAAACATGTTAATACAATGCTTAACCTACGGGATCAGTAAAGAGAAGCAGCTTATAAAATATCCCAGTAGTTTTATCCTCAACCATTATTTTACAGCCTGATTATGCAGGGAATATCAAAACAGGCATGTTTATGAAACATCAAATAATAAAAGAACTATTTCCAAGAATGATCTACTATAAAATCTTTCCAAGCATTCTGCTTATCAAGTGGATCTGAGAATTTCTATTATACATGGAACAAGTTGTACAAGCCTGAAGAAACATCTATATGATCAAGATATATGAGGGGTTTAAAACACTTATATTCTCACCTTTAACTCATAATTATTTCCTTCTCAGTGTATTGCTGATCTAGGCTTAAGTGTCGGCCTTCAGTTCTTTAATATTGCATAATTTGTCATCCTCTTTTGATAATTATTTTTATTTAATATTTTACACGTACAACTTAAAAATAATTTATTTCAAATGTATTTAATATTTAGTGTATTTTAATACCTTAAGATGTTTTAAAAATTGGTTTTAACATGCATTTCCTAAACCACTTTTATTTTGGAAATTATAATAGTCTTTTTTGTAATAGAAAACACTGACCTTAAATAGCATGGTAGATTTTAAAAACTAAACTCATGCAGGAAATTAAAATGCAAAATGTGCTTGTCTGGAACAATTATTCACGGAGAAACAAGGACACACTAAGTGGATCACAGTTCTGAAAGAGCTTACCTACTGAAGGTAAGATTTACATATTAATGACAGAAAGTTTGGGCAAGCTCAGAGGCTAAGCTGTGTTCAGTGACCAGCATGTGGCTTCTATTTATAAAGGACTCTAACCCATCACAACCTTTTGTGTTATTATTACAGACATAAATCTACTAGCAGCATAAATATGTAAGCTAGGTCCAATTTTATTTCAGGACAAGAACATAGAATACTGATTATGAGACCCATCTGATCTGATGCACCATCTCTATCTGGAGAGTGAATTAGCTCATATGGATTAATGAATAGAAGAATGATACTAGTACAATGTGAAAATCAGTTGGTTTTACATGCAATGTCCTATTTGGTAGCCACCGGTTACTTGTAGTAGTTGAATGTACATAAGTTAAAATTAAATTAAAAATTCAGTTTCTCAATCCCAGTAATGACATCTTATGTGGTCGTTAGCCATATATAGCCTACTGAACAGTGCAGATATACAACACTTCCTTCATCACAGAAAGTTCTACTGGATAGTGTGGAATTAATTAAAGAAACCTCAGCTAAAATTAGAGTTGGGATAGGCCTAAAGGGGGAGCTCTCACGACCCATCAGACATCCTCCCATTACTCCAAACAGGGAAAGACAGTAGGCCTACATCTCCCACAGGAAGGTGTTGCCTACTTCACTAACCAGCAGAAAGAACAAATTTTTATCTGCCAATGACAGCCCAGTGAATCAGGGACTGTAGTAACCCAACCAATGAGAAGCCTCCATACTTCCTCCAATGGACTCTTTCAGTATTAGAGCTTCTCCCGAACACCCCCTTTTCCCTTATAGCAAGTTCCCCTTCCTGTTCTCTGGATTTGCCTATGGTCCACCACAGTTCGAATATCCTCAATTGCAATTCCTCTGGCTATTCCTGAATAAACTCACTCTGCTGGGTGAGATAAACTGGCTGTCTTATTATTCAAGTTGACAGTAGCACTGGTTTATACTATTGCCCAAAAAGTTAAGGATCTATGCCACCAAGTAGAAGAAAGTGAACACAAAGTCCATTAGCAGAGCTGCAAGCAACAAGAATTCCTTAATGTAGTATGCCTCCTTTATCCTCTTGACTCAGATACTCAGTCTTAAAAGTACTTATTGCATGCTTCTTCCTGATCTTTGTGCATTTCACTCATCTCAATAATATCACAGTGTTATTCATTCCTTACGCCTCCTTCCACCTGCCACCTTCACCATTTTTTTTTTTTTTTTTGCGGTATGCGGGCTTCTCACTGTTGTGGCCTCTCCCGTTGCGGAGCACAGGCTCCGGACGCACAGGCTCAGTGGCCATGGTTCACAGGCCTAGCCGCTCCGCAGCATGTGGGATCTTCCCGGACCGGGACACGAACCTGCGTCCCCTACATCGGCAGGCGGACTCTCAACCACTGCGCCACCAGGGAAGCCCGCACCTTCACCATTTTCTAAGGTTAATTCTTACATCTGTTTTGTTACTTCTTTTTTTATAAGGAATTTTACATTTCTTTTAAACACTGCTGAGATTTCTATTAAAATAGTGTTATTTTTCTTCATGATCTGGTTACACAGACTTACAGTGATAAAAGCCTAGGTCCATTTTCCCCATAAGCCTTATAAATTTTACTGCATAATTTAGCAAATTGTTTGATTTTTCAGAAATGAATACACTGTATCATAGCCAAAATGTCTGTACAGTCTCTAAGAACAAACTAGGATCAGATTCAGGATCTGGCATCCCTGCAAACTACTCAACATGTAAGGCCCACTTTCATGTGTACCACAGGGATAATTACACTTGGGGTCATAGCATAATGAGGAGGATGTTTGTTATGTGCCTTATGAACAGTAAGAGCAAATGTGTGGCGTTATTTACAGAAGCAATCATTTACTTTCAAATGTTTCACTGAGACTGTAAATTATGACTTCATAAAGAATTTCTTGTGAGTATATCTTTATATGGGAGAATATTTGCATTTTCTCATACAAGTAGCTGGTACAGTTTATTCCAGGAAGTGTGTACAGTGATGAGAAGGGAGACCTAAATTTCGGTTTATAACTTTCTGTACCATTTATTTTTATGTGTGTGCCACATGCATACATTAGTTACTCAAATGAGTCATTTTTAAAATGTTCTTTAAAGATCCTTTGTCCATGTTCTTCTCTTCGACCTTGGGGCTGGGTGAGGTAGTGTGGGTTGGATGACCAGAAATCACAAAAGTCACCCAAACATCCTCAGAACTAAAGTATTGGTTGGCTTATGGATTAAAGATAAACAGGCCACTGTCTAAAAGACAGAGAAAACCTACCTAAGTAGCAGGGAAAAGTTACAGAGAAAAATGAAGATGCAAGTGGCAGAATAGATAAGTTAAGAAATATGATCCAGAACTTTTTATAAAATAATTAAAATTTTAATGTATCTGTACTTAATATAGTATCCCCCTTATATGAGTAGTATTT
The DNA here is from genome assembly GCF_963924675.1 of Phocoena phocoena. NCBI lineage: Eukaryota > Metazoa > Chordata > Mammalia > Artiodactyla > Phocoenidae > Phocoena > Phocoena phocoena. The sequence goes on along the minus strand of NC_089235.1, from coordinate 27,557,527 downwards.
TTAACGTAAGATCACTTACATTATACAGAATCAATAAATAATAAGGTATAAATATTCTCTTTATAAACAGAAAAGATACATTTTAGTACTGCTGACCATTTTGATGAAAAGTTGTTTATTAGTCAAATGGTAATGCCAGCTTTTGCATTTTATGTCAAAAAAAACATTAAGGACATGACATTTATTCAAGTAGTACAGATTTTACTGTAATGCCAATAATATTAAACTTTAAATCTTATTTTGGTTGTACTTTGAACTGCTGGAATCATGAATCAGTTAAATCAGTGCTTTTTAAACCCTGTAATGAGGAACCAGTCTTCCCTTCTCCCCACCCTTAATCTGTTGTGGACTGATAAAAATTAATTACTAGGAAAATGAAATAAAACCTACATACAAAAAGACAAGCCAAAATGTTTATCAGACTCAATAGGTAAAAATTACTCTGTCATTTTGCTATAAAGCTTCTTGAATATTAACTCTCAGTTTCTGTCTCCTGGCAGACCCAAAACAAACACTGGTGAAGTAACTGTGGTCCCACAGATCACCTTCTGAGTAGCCCTAAGTTAATCACACCACATATTTGTTTTTTCCTGGAAAGAAGGCTAACATACAATTCAATAAAAATGTCTCAAACGATTCTTGCCTCAAATAATTCTTCTCTCAAATATATATATATACACACACCACTTATATGTTATTGTAGCTATTATAGTAAAAATGTTAAATTACTTCTTTCACAATATTTGAAAATATTAACAGACTGCTGAAAAGACAAAATAAATTTTATTGCATATTTTAGAAATATTCAGTTCAATAGCCTTTATTTGGTAAATATGTGGTCGTGTTCATGCATATGAAGATGTATACAAATACAGTATCTTCTCTACTTAGTTTATATAAATTTGATAAAGCACAAATATACATTCCATCTCAATCTACATAAATGCCCCAAACAAAAATAAAGTTTGGGGACTTCCCTGTGGCACAGTGGTTGGGAGTCCACCTGCCAGTGCAGGGGACACAGGTTCAATACCTGGCCCGGGAGGATCCCACATGCAGCAGAGCAACTAAGCCCACGTGCCACACCTACTGAGCCTGTGCTCTAGAGCCCGCAAACTACAACTACCAAGCCTACGTGCTGCAAGTACTGAAACCCACACACCTAGAGCCCATGCTCCACAACAAGAGAAGACACCGCAATGAGAAGCCCACAGTGAAGAGTAGCCCCAGCTTGCCACAACTAGAGAGAAAAGCCCATGCAGAGCAACAAAGACCCAATGCAGCCAAAAAAAGAGAAAGTTTGAACAAAAACATACCAACATTCTACTTCCATTTTATGTATCTGAAATAATACAAATTTCTTATGTGCAATTTATCAATTTTCATTATTCAAAGTTGATTTACATGCTGCCTGATTACCTTGCCTTATATTTTCCACCCAAGGGTAACAACTGTAATATGGCCTAATTTAGGGCTTCCCTGGTGGTTCAGTGGTTAAGAATCTGCCTGCCAATGCAGGAGACACGGGTTCGAGACCTGGTCCGGGAAGATCTCACATGCCGCGGAGCAACCAAGCCCGTGCACCACAACTACTGAGTCTGTGCTCTAGAGCCCGCAAGCCACAACTACTGAGTCTGCGTGCCACAACTACTGAAGCCTGCATGCCCAGAGCCCGTGCTCCACAACAAGAGAAGCCACTGCAATGAGAAGCCCGTGCACTGCAAAGAAAAGTAGCCCCTGCTCACCACAACTAGAGAAAGCCTGCACGCAGCAACAAAGACCCAGCACAGCCAAAAATAAATTACTTAATTACTTTTTTAAAAATAGCCTAATTTAGCATATTCTATACATAATAGGCCTAAAGTATTAGGTACAGATTGCGACAATTGATAATAATAATGGACCACAGCCATAGAAAATTAAATTAGCTAAAGACAAAGAAAATTGAGGTAATGTTAATAATTTACGGAAAAAAAGGGAATTTTAACAATAACAAATTTTTTACTAAACTCGAACATTTTTTTCATTCAACTTCCAATAATATCAGTGAAAGAGCCATACTTTTATTTATAAAGAAATCCTTCTTACACTAACAATATATACTGAAGACATTCATGGTACATACATCGACAGTTGTTGTACACAACTCCATAGTGTATGTATGTTAATTGTGAACATTCAGGTACATATTCTGAGAATAGAATCTAAATACAAATATGCAATTATTATATTCCTTAAAGTATAATAATGGGAAACATGAAAATCATGTCGGATTTATTTTGAAAATTACAAGTATGGATTTATGAAAGCTGATTTTTAATTTGCATTTTGTGCCAGTGTTATAAGTGATTACTTTTATCTTGAACCAGAAATACACACACACACACACACACACACACACATATAAATTCCTTTTGAGGAAAACATAACCTACTTATTCCAAATAAAATAAATTTAAGAAACATGGGAATCGCTTAAATAAAATTTGATGCATTGTTTCAAAATCATAGTCATTTTAAATATAAAATAACTTTTCATTATATGCAGAAATCTATTTTCACACAATAAGACAGTTACCAATTATATCTGTATTTTGAGAATAACCCAGAAAGTAAGGAAAAGGAAACACAGATGATTCTTGAAGCATGTTATAGAGAACAATGTCTACAGGTTAAAAGAAATCTACTTTGGTAGACTGAAGTAAATGGGGAACTTTTTATTACTTAATTACTACTGAAATGTCATTTCTGTTACATACCTAAATCTTCTTATGAAACTCTTCATGATAAAAATTGCCAATAAAATTGTTTATTTCAAAAGATGAAAAGACAATTGAAAAAAAAGCATGTTTAAGAGAATAATGATCTTTTTAAAGTACATATTCATATATTCAGAGTATATTTTTAGTGAGATACTGAAATCATGTCTTGTTTTTCAAAGGGAACATTTCTAGTTGTATAGTTCTCACACCTCCTTTACCTCAATTATGCTACCTGTACTCCACCTATAGCTCCACATATAACTACTAAAACCTTGTTTCTTGAAGTCTTAAGCTATTTCATCAAAATTTGGATGATGCAATAGCCTTTGCTTCTTCTGAGATCAAATGTGTGCTCTCATTCTAAGCCTCAGATTCATTTTGCTGGTGATTTTGTGCTACTATTACACAGCTCTGTGATTAATTTCTTTATTAATAGATTTAGAAAACACCACCTGCCCCCAAACACAAAGGAGTTATGAGGATCACATCAATTTACTCATTGGAAATGGGTTTCAAAAAATAAAACATAAAGAAACAAAAGATGGTATTGTCATTACGGCAAGACAGAAGGCTATGATAGCATTTTTCATGTTAAAAAAATAAATTGTGAAATATATGAAACTTCCATTTTATTGTCAGGAAACAACACTATGTAATTCACAAAAAAATGTTTTTACTCAAAATTTATATTCAGAATTATTCATCTCTGTGCTAGAAATCCTCATGTAAATCTGCATTTTTTTACTCAGAACTACATTTACATCCACATGAGGTTTTCTGAAAGACAGAATTCACAATGGTTAAGAACACAGAATCTTAGGGTGATGGATATGTTAATTAGCTTGAGTGTGGTGATCATTTCACAGTGTGTATGTATATCAAAACATCAAGTTATATATCTTAAATATACACGATTTTTATATGTCAATGATATCTCCATAAAACTGTTAAAAACAAAGAGAATCTGTCTTTAAAAAAACTGCCTGAGCTGCAATCCTGGCTTTGCCACTCTGTGACCTGGGCTTACCTTCCCTATACTTCGATTTCCTCAATGCTTTTGTGATAACTAAAGATATTAATGCATGCAATGTGCTTAGAATATTTCTTGGCAAATAGACAAGTAGTGAATACGTTTTTGAGAATGTTAATATTATTATTATTATCATACTGTCTCCATAGATTTCCCTACGGATGGCTCTCCAGCTCCATGAATTCATTCTTCTATATTCTAAACATATTTTCCTGGGTTCTGATTGAGTGTAAACATTTATACACAGCCACATCAAATCATAACACATCTTGATGTCAGCCAACAGAACAGTTTCCTGAATTTCATGGAACTCATCACTATTCATCAGTATATCATTGTGGATCAAGGTACAGGCAGTTAGTGGATTAACCCAGCAGCCAGCTTGAAACATAGAATACAGAGTTTCTTATTGCTTAGAGTGGGGAAACTATGCATGCTAATCACTGACATTGTAATCTAATCACCAAATGATAAAAACATCATGGGAGGAAGCAAAATCTAAGTGCTGGATCTAATTACATTACTATTCAGTGGCTTGATGGAGAAGCTGGGCAAGTTGCTGCAGTCATTTATACAACTAAACATTCAATAGACCATTTTAGGCCCCAGTCCAAGCTGTGACTAGAAAGCTAGTAGCTGTACATTTCAAATCAAGATGAGTTGTTAGAGAATAACTAAGGGGCTCTGCGAACTCTAATTCTTATGATCTTTGGGTAACAGAACCGGAAGGTTATGATAATGATCTTTGGGTAACATAACCGGAGGTTATGATAATAAAACAGTATCGTTTACAAGAAAGAGGTCAGGTATGGAGTCACACAGACATACTTTCAAATCGATACCGAGCAGGACCCCGTGGGGCTCCTGTGCACAAAAACCTTCCTGTGTCCCCCATCTCTTTAATTAAAGGAAATAGGTTTCATTCAGCCTCCAAGACCTTCCCTGAGTTCCAACCAGCAGGTTCAAACAATTGTTAAGTAGGGAAGGGAGGGGATGCAAGACAAGGGAGGAGGGCTCCCCTGGTGGCGCAGTGGTTGAGAATCTGCCTGCTAATTCACGGGACACGGGTTCGAGCCCTGTTCTGGGAAGATCCACATGCTGTGGAGCAACTAGGCCCGTAAGCCACAGTTACTGAGCCTGCGCGTCTGGAGCCTGTGCTCCGCAACGAGAGGCCGCAATAGTGAGAGGCCTGAGCGCCACAATGAGGAGTGGTCCCTACTTGCCACAACTAGAGAAAGCCCTAGCACAGAAACGAAGACCCAACACAGCCAAAAATAAATAAAATAAAAATTAAAAAAAAAAATAAGAAGACCCCAAGATCACTATTTAAAAAAAAAAAAGAAAAAAAAAGACAAGGGAGGAAACAAACAGTAAAGAGAAACAATAGTGCAGCCTTGGAGCAAGATCCTGGCTCCCCATCAAAGGATAAATACAACAAAATCTTTGAGCTATTTTGCAGATACTGAAACCCTCACCAGGTGGGAGAAGTTAATAGTTAAAGAGGACGTAGACCCCAAACCCGTTGGAACCAGAAGGTTGATGATGCCGACTCCCACTTACCTCACCACCAACCAATCAGAAGAATGATCATGAGCTGATCACACCCTCTTTGAACCATTACTATAAAACTCCTCACTAGCCCCTCCAGGTTGGGACACACAGTTCTGAGGGCATTAGCCCGCTGTGGTCCCCTTTGCCTGGCAAAGCTATAAAGCTATTCTTCTATACTTCACCCAAAACTCTGTCTCCGAGATTTACCTCGGTGTCGGGGTACAGAAGCTGGATTCAGCTTTGATCTCTGCTCTGCTACTTGCTGACTGACATGGGGCAAGTGACCTAAATTTTCAGTTCCATCATCTATAAAATGGGGATAATAAAACACCTACCTTTCAGGGATCGTGTCAATACTAGAGACAACGACTACAGAATACCTGGCACATGGCTGTATTCAGGTATTAGTGCTGATTTTTACTTCTCATCATGAAATTATAAAATACATTGAGGAAGAAACCAACATTTAACATCATACACAACTCTATTATCACTCACTAGAATTACATGAACAACATGGAGATTACACTAGTCGTTGTATATCACTGCCAAGCACACCTTAGGCAGGCAAAGTTGGTTATGATGCTGCTGCTGCTGATGCAATTTATGGAAACAAACTGGATAATCTATGTACATGTGTCTCTCATATAAGCATGATCAGTACAGAGTCTCATTTTAAAGAACTAAGATTGTGAAAATAAAATGTAATAAAAAATGTTGAGCCAACTACAAAATAAACTTTCAGTGGCCCATGACCTTACAACTTGGATTCTGCAAATGAGTAAAACAAAACACAGTACTATATTATGAGCATTTCTCCATTTTCTGCTCTGGTAGAGGGAATGACTCAGAAGAGCAGATGATGTACACTCCATTTCTATTTGCATTCTTCAATCAGTACTTGTATATATTTTGTTTACATCATAGTAGCCTTGTCTTTCTTGGAGGCTAATGGAATCATGTTTCTTATGGACGATGCATTAATTGAGAAAGAGAAGCTGTTCGTGCTGCCACTAGCTCTATCGAGGCTTATAGTATGGTATAGTAATATAAGAAGCTTGCTAAAAAATATCCATTGTGAGAAATCTATAATGTATTGAATACCAGTTATCAAAATGTTATCAAGACTTAAAGGCTTATCAGCTGTCAATATAGACTCTGCAAAAGTAATTTTAAATTATAAAAAATAAGAAGACATATATATACACATATGCATATTTACGGCTAAGCTTGTACAGTTCTGAGGCTATAAAACTAGAGAGCATATAAAGAAGTGAGATTCATTTTTAAAACATATCAGAATATCTACCCTGATGTCTGTATTGTCAATCCAAAGTTATCAGCTTCACAGATATACACTTATTCCAATGTTGTTGTCATACTCCTCTTTAATAACTGCCTTTGTGTAGGTTTTGCCATAGGAGAAAAGTAGCTGCATTAATTCATAATCACACTACCTAAGTTGTCAACCAAAAGCAAATAAGATGAGAGTACAGAGAAGCAGCATACTGTACAAATAATGATAGTTGCCTATTCAGAAATAGTCATTGTATTGGAACATATACACATGCATATACACACACACAAGCACGCACGCGTGTGCACACACACACACACACACACAGGTGGGGGTGGCAAGGTAAAGGAACACTACACCAGAATGCTAAATCTACTTTGTAATGTTTTTTATTTACCTGATGGGATTATAACACTGGTTGCCATCCCAATAGCACCTTAAAATAAAACCAGGGTAATTTTAAAATGCAGACTTCCAGGCTCCACCCTAAATCCCCAGAAATCTGAGTCTGAAAGCTGTAGTCAGAGCACAGAGGATTTTTTTCTGCTCTCAGATGCTTCTAAACTTGATATAAGGCCACTGAGTTAAAAGACTGAAGCCATCAGTTATAAAAAACATTGCCATGTGGTGGTTCAGTTTATGAAAGGTGATGCTCACAGCAGCCATTAGAGTTAGATATTATCATCCCCATTTTCCAGATGACAAAAGAAAGCTTTCAGAGATTAGGATGCAAAGCCAATCGGTATCTGAGTCCAGATCTGTCTGATTCGAAAGGTGTGCTTTTCACAATATACCAGACTTAAACCAAAAAGCTTCCATGGTGTATAACTGGGGCCACAAAGTGTCCAGTGAAAGGATACCCACAAAGAGCCAGCAGTGTATTTTGTTCAGTAAGCAGTGGTGTTTTGAAAACTGCATGTGAATCTGTTGGATGTCAGCAAATTTCCAAAAGACAATACCTCCTGAAAAAATAGTCTCCTTGTAATATCTGACATGAAGAGTTTTTTGAGGGGAGGGACTATATTTGCAATATTTGTTAGTTAACTCGTTTTTAATGTTTTTATTTATTACTATTATTGTGTGTGTGTGTGTTTACGCAACAAGCTTCTCTAATTCAAAATTAAAGCAGAGCATGGGACTCCCCTGGTGGTCCAGCGGGAACTAAGATCCCAAATACCGTGGGGCAACTAAGCCTGCACGCCACAACTAGAGAGCCCACGGACTCTGGGACCCGCGCTCCACAACTAGAGAGAAGCCTGCACGCCCCAACGAAGAGCCTTCACAGAGCAACGAAAGACCCTGCACCCGATGCAGCCATAAATATATAAATAAATAAATATTAAAGCAGAGCTTTGCATAACTCCCAAAGGGATGGTAACTTCATGTAGCCGATACGCTCTTCCATCTCCTTCTTTCTTATTTATCTCTTTCCGCCCAGATTGCTAGATACAAAATGTTAGAAACAAAAGACTTCATATTTAGACAGGGCTGCTACTCTCAGGTAGCCATGTTTGAGAATGCTTTTATGTCAAAAAAGAGCAATTTCAGCCTTGTTTGTGAGCCCTGATTTAAAACTTCCTTATTTTTTTTTTGAAATTACACATTTAAATAAATAATAGATTTGAATAACACTATTTAAGTGCTCATTTTTGTCCATCATCCCAATAATCAGACAGGGTAAAGGAATTTTTTTTTTTTTTTTTTTTTTTTGGCGGTACACGGGCCTCTCACTGCTGTGGCCTCTCCCGTTGCGGAGCACAGGCTCCGGACGCGCAGGCTCAGTGGTCATGGCTCACGGGCCCAGCCTTTCCGCAGCACGTGGGATCTTCCTGGACCGGGGCACGAACCCGTGTCCCCTGCATCGGCAGCGGACTCTCAACCACTGCGCCACCAGGGAAGCCCAGGGTAAAGGAATTTAATGCCACTTTCTACAGATGAGGAAACTGAGGCTCAAAGAAAGTGCAATTGAGCACAACGGCCAGGGCAGGAATTACACACAGGTCCTTGTGCCTGCACTTGTAAGGCCCTTCCAAGGTTCTCCCTTCCTGAGGAGCTGAGAACCCTCCTTCTGGAAAGCCCATGCTCCTCCTGAAGGTATTAAGAACCATCACAAGTACAACAGTGCAAAGAACTGAGTAGTTAAAAAATTTACCAGGCACAGTTAAGCTCTTTCAGCTCAGAGAGTAAGTCTGAAAAGGTTGACTGATGTACTAATTACATTTTGAGGAGAAAATAATAACTCATGATAACTTTTCTAAATTTGTTAGTATATTCTGATTTACTTAGATATAAAGATAGAAAATTCTGACTTTTTTTAAACTACTATTTTGTAAAAATAATAATACTAACTTTAAAAGATTTTGGTTCCTGTAGTAATGACAACTTTCTAATACAAATACTCTCATTACTGATTTCACAATTTAATACTTTACAGAAAAGAACTTTGTGTAGCCAATCAACTTCAGTGTTCCTTAGACAGAGTCATGGGATATGTTTGCCACCATACATAAGGGAAACTCAAATTGTTGACTGAAAAATGGTGAATTTGATCTATACTTGACAGTTGCTAACAGGATTTTGCAGCTAAAATCTTGGCTCCTAATAATACTTTAACACATTAAATGTATTAATAACCTTTTTAAACAGCAAATTGTTAACTCTACTTTGATAGACTCTATTTTTGATAGACCTATTTTCCTTAATAATTTCTCCCTCAGCTTCCACAGAATTACACAATCTTTCCAACTTCCTCACTGGTTTGCCTTGCTTCCACCCACTAACATTGGACATAAATACTGTACAAGAAGCTCTTCCCTGCCTACTATTCCTTATTCTCAGATTCATGCATTTGCATTTCAACTATTACATATCACCTCCACAGAGACAATTCCAAACTTGTGCTCCCTATTCCTAATGCATCAGTCAGTTATTCTATCAAATGATAACTTCAACTACTCACTTAAAAACCTAAATTCATATTGTCCTCTAATTTGAATGTTTATAACATTGATTCAACCCTTAATCATATGCTCCCACTGAACTGTTTTTCCAGTGTCGCATGTAGATAGTCTTGATGAAATAATTAAATTTTCTAATAAGAAAAGTGCCCCTTAAAATGAGTAGCTTTTTTTTGTTTGTTTGTTTTTGTCTTTTTTTTTTGCGGTACGCGGGCCTCTCACTGTTGTGGCCTCTCCTGTTCCGGATCACAGGCTCTGGACGCACAGGCCCAGCAACCATGTGTCATGGGCCCAGCCGCTCCGCAGCATGTGGGATCTTCCCGGACCAGGGCATGAACCCGTGTCCCTTGCATCGGCAGGCGGACTCTCAACCACTGCGCCACCAGGGAAGCACAAAAATGAGTAGTTTTTGAGTGACTGAGTAAAAAACACTTCCCCAGCTACTCAAATGAGGTCTCCTAATTTTAGGTACCATGAGAAAGGCTGGAATTACCTCCAGATCATCCACACACTAATGTCATGGATGCAAACTCCTTGAAATCCAGAACTGTGATCTAGTTTCCTAGTATTTCCCACAGTGCTTAGAATACTTGAAACTTGTTAAGCACTGAATCACATGTCCCTAAAATCTGCATGTTAAGGTTCTAACCCCCAGTACCTGGGCATGTGACCGTATATAAAGATGGGGCCTTTGAGAGGTAATTAAGGTAGTATGAGATCATATGGGTCAGATCTAACCAAGTATTACTGGAGATCGAGACACCAAGGATGTGAGCATATAGAGAAAAAGTCATGTGAGGACACAGCGAGAAGGCTGCATGTCAAGGACAGAGGTCCCAAAACAACCAAACCTGCTGACGCCTTGATCTTGGACTTCTAGCTTCTGGAATTGTGAGAAAATAAATTTCTGTTGTTTAAGCCCCCAGTCTGCAGTATCTTGTTATGGCAGCCCTAGCAAACTAACATAATACTCATCATTTATTTGCTGGATTGATTAAAACTTGTAATTTGCTATTTTTCTCCTTCTCAGACCACACTTTTTAAGGCATATGCACAAAGAAAAATGCCTTGAAATTATGGATTTCTCTTTGTTCTTTTTATTGCTAACTTAGTGTTTTAGAAAAGCTCTGCTATTTCTAGTCCCCACATCCCCTACCAAAGACACATTAAATTTAGGTTACTTGTTCCTTCAAATAATGTGCTGTAGTGGAATCAAGGCCTATTGAAAAGATAAAACATCCAGGTAAAAGAGCGGCAGGGGTTTCTCTTCCAAACACCCTGCATATGTGTTGGAGGGGGATTGTGCAATATTTTCAGGTTATAATATTTTTGGAATCCTCTTCAATTCAAACTTAAACAGATCAGTCCTTAAGTCCTGAACAGGAAAGGGCTTCATACAGTTGGTTTCCAGCCATATGGCCTTCCTCATCCTGAACTGTTTATATTACCCTGAGACACTAGACACAAGAGCTATAAGGGAGAGATGAGATTAAAACTTATAACCTGCTGTTACTTTAGCTGGCTTGAACCAAGGTAGCAACTGTTCAATAACTGTATATTGAGAACATTATCTGAGGTCAATGGCTTTGAAGACATGCTAAGGGGTCAACACACGTTTTGCCAGCCAAAAAAAAAAATCAACATCAGATGAAAGACTGTTATGGGCTGAATGTTTATATCCCCTCAAAATTCGTATGTTGAAACCCTAACCCCCAATATGAGAGTATTAGGATGTGAGGCCTTTGGGAAGTGATTATGTCACAGGGTGGAGACTTTATAAATGATATCAGTGCCAATATAAAAGGGACCCCAGAGAGCTCCTCCCTCACCTCTTCTGTCAAGTGAGGATGAAACATGAAAACAGCTGTCTATGAACCAGAAAGACTCATTAGACACTGAATCTGCCAGTATCTTGATCTTGGACTTCCCAGCCTGTAGCACTGTGAGAAAAAGTTTCTGTTCTTTGTAAGTCACCTGGTCTATGGTATAATTATAGCAACCCTAACAGACTAAGACAAAGGGTCATATTTGTAAATAATAAAATCCTAGGTAACACAGCATATATTATGAGATGACAGTAACCTAGTGGGTTAGAATTCAGAGCCTCTCATCAGACTGACCTGGGCTGAAGTTTTGGCTCTGCTACTTACTAGCTCTGTCACCTTGGGCAAGTAACTTAATCTCATTGATTTTCCATTCCCCAGTCTATTATCTATAAAATAGGAACAGAAATAAGGAACCTCAGAGACCTAGGCATGTTTTTTTTTTGCCTAGTCCATAGTAAGAATTTAAATAGCAATTATATATTATTTTTTAAACCTAATAATAGTGAATACTCTTTTTGCTTACTAAAATTATGTTTTAAGAGTAAATTATTTTTGGAAATGATTTTGGAAATACTCACATAATCTTTCTTTGTGAAGAAATTTGTGACAGTAGTTGAACATATGGTATACACAAAAAAGATACATTTAAGAATTCACCAAATATTATAAAAAAGCAAAATGTCACAGTGGTACTTTGGGGAGCACAGTATGGTGAGATGACATTTTTGTAAAGTAAATAATAGATGAAGACAAAGCAGAGTAACTTGATTTAAGTAAAAATTGATATTGATCAGGGATACGTAAAAATATAGAGGTACAACCTGTAGGCAGTAATAACACACAGAGTTATAATGAAAGTTTATATGCATTCTTTCTCTATCTCCCCTCCTCCCTCTCCTACCCTTTTTTTTTTCTTCTTCATTTTTTCCTTTCTAGAACTGCAACAATGTCAGGAGAGAGGTCTGGAACAGGAAAGGAAGATCTAGTAATTCTGAAATAAAAAGACTGCAAACATGATGGTATGGGTTCAGAAATTAAATACAACAAAATGTTCTCATATTTTATTGGTTCAGTAATCTAAATTATTACTAAAACTATATTGTCTATCTGGAAGAGCAAAAAGCATAGATATTTCTGAACTCATTTTATAGTTTTTATAATATTTGTTTCCAATAAGATATTTTTATTTGAAATATTAAATAATCTCAACATATTCCAAAATAAAATTCATTTTGCCAAACACTAGACTCTATTTTAGGGCATAAAATGTGCATGAATACAAAGTCACACATATTAATTTTTTGCTGGCCTCTTTTTTGCCTCACAAATCTATCATTCCTGTCACCTCCCAATTTTCTTTCCAGATAGCCCTCTCTAAATCTTGTGTTGCTTTTGTCCTCTTCCTTGGCCCTTTTATAACACTTTTCCTGCTACACATTTCCCCTGTATGCTCCCATATGTTCCTGACTTTGGATAACAATGTCAAGAGAGTACTGTCAAATCTCCCAACCTTAGGACCTTGCCAAGTCATTGGAGAAGAGGGAGAAGCATTGCATTCCAAAATTTTCAAGGGTCTTAATGACCTAAATAACCATAAGTAATCACTGTTACTTTGTTTAATTCTGATAACTTCATGCATTGCCACTTTTCACATGTACCATTTCCTTCCCCAAGTAGATGGTCAGTTCATGAGGGTAGGCCCAGTGCCTGGTCTTGTTTCTAAACTTTAAATCTCCTAAAACACAGTGACTTAGATTTGGTAGATTCCCAACAAATATTGGCTGAATGAACGAACAAGTGTTCAAAATCTCACCAATTATGCCCAGAGCAGAAACACTACGGAAGACTCTGAGAAAACAGAACTGGAACATATATAGCAGCACAGTTCCAACTGAAAGCATTGTGTGTTTTTAAATCTTCTGTACGTAGGGAGCTGTTGTGAGTATGTCTATTTTGTTACACAAATGTCACTGACCTATTGATGTACACATCAAAGTATCCCTTTTTCTCCACCTTTTAAATAAGGCACAGTGGTGTAACTCAAGTTGTGAAGCCAAAAAGTCTTGGGTTCAAGTCTTTACTCAGCCATTTGACAGCAGTGGGACATTTGACAAGTCACTTGTTTGATCCTCAATTTCCTCCTGATATTACCATCTAGGGTAATAATAAATTCCTTCAGGGTGTTACAAAGATGAGGCACAACATGACTAAGCACTTAGCAATCAGTCTGATCCAGGAGGGATGATCTATAAATGGAATGAAGCAGTAGCAGTGCAGCAACAGAACTGGCAGTAGCAAGTGCTACTGTCTATCTACCTGCCAACTGGACGTCTGATTTAAAAAAGGAGTTTGAACTGAACTCCAAAATATATAACAGATACTCTATAATGTTCTTTTAAATATGAGTCATTTATTGCTCTATTTAGAAAGTACTGAACTGCAGTATTCTATATTTTTGGTTTTGATCAGTTATGTTCTTATAACACTCAACTTTGGGTTGCAGTATCATTGCAGAATTTATTTCTGTATTACCTAATAATTCTAATCAAACACAAACAAGATAGACATACACATACTATATATACATATATATGTATATATATACATATATATACTATATATGCATACTATATATGCATACTATATATGTGTGTGTATATATATATATATATATATATATATATATATATATATCTACAGCTCTTATAATGTTCCAAAAGAAAGGACTAAAATCCCATCAGTCACAAAAGAAAAAAAGTTCCTTTATGGCATCAGTTGATCATAAACTTCCAAGAATGTCATTGACATTTTTAGCACGTTTCAAAGTTTTCCTTTTCACTTTTTTCCCTGTCATCCTCTTATGAATTTTTAAAAGGTGTTAAAAGTGACCCCTTCAGCACTCGGCTTCTCCTCACAACACTCTCAACTTCTCAACATCAGCAGCAACTGCCTCAGTTAGCTGCATGCCTTCCCAAACTCTGAACTGTGTCATCATTTGACTGTGCTCCACTTTCAAAATCTCAAAATACAATATTCTCCTCTGATCAAAACCATCCATCCTTACACCTCTCTTATCCTATTAAAAACAGTGAACCTACTATTACTTTTCATTTTGACCTTCAGGCTCCCAAATCTGCTCTGTTCTTAGTCGATTCATCTTCTGTAGCTGCCCTTGCCTCCTTCCCCAGCCCAGATTTATGGTCAGTCTGCAATAAAATACCTACTACACCTAGAAAGCCCAGCTCTTTGCTTTACGTTATGCGTGCCTTGCTAATCTCCTAATCAAGGAAAAATCAATTGTTTGTTGACTCATTCAAATTACATGTTGCGTTGCTAGAGAGAGTGATGCAATTGTGTCAGCTAGTGAAAACAAATGGTTAATTTTGCCAACTTCCTCCTTATGGCTGTAGACTCTTTGTATAGACCTCTTGCATATTCTCTGCTAAATTTCTATCCCTATGCTAGTTAATCTCAACCTACCACCTTGAGTTTACCTGAGAAAACTAATCATTAGATGGCAAACTCCCTGCAGGCAGGGTCCTTAACTAATCTTATTGACCACTGAGTCCCCATCCTCCAGTACAGGGCTGAATAAATAATGAATTTAGTTAACTAACAAACTGATACAATTCCCTTCCTCTTCTAAGATGTGACCAGCCTCTTCTTGTGCTACTACTGATCATACCAACCTTCTTAGAACATTCTGAAACTTGCTCCTGAAAATTACTTTCCTCCCCCAATACCTCTATCTCTTCTTGCTAAGGGGGTTCCATCCTGAAAAAAATAAATACACATCCATAGATCCTTTATTATGGCTTAAAAATACATCTCTCCTCCAATAATATTACTCCCTTGAATAATGTTTCATTTCTACAATTAACACTTAACTGAACTTACTTCTTGTCTTCATATCTTCAAAGAGCCCATGTGACCTTAAACATGGACAACTGGATTTCTGCTTGTATTTAACTCTAATATGCACATTTTTTCTCAATGACAACTAACAGACTTTTCAACACTTTTACTGAAAATATTCAAACAAACAGATAATTTGAAAGAATAATACAATAAAATCTGAATAATCACTCCCTGGATTCAAAAATTATTAACAAATGATTTGATTTACAGACACACACTTTACCATGACTTATATGAAATTAGGTTGCAAACATCATGGCATTTATCCCTAACTAATTCAGCATGCATCTCCTAATATCACTTATAACCTAGCCCATGTGCAAATTTTCCCAATTCTACCAAAATTTGATCTTTTTTATAGCCTTTTTAAAAAAACTAAGATCAAATAAAGCTCCAAACTCTGCATTTGGTTGTCTTTAGTCTCTTTTAATCTAGAAAAGTCTCCCCACAGTGATAATGCCTTTTGAAGAGACTAGGCCACATGTCTGGTATCTTCATGAAAAATACTAAACCCTGTGAATTTGTATGATTATTTCCTCATGGTTCAGTTTAACAGCTTCCACTTTCCCTGTATTTTTCTGTAAATTGGAAGTTAAGCCTAAATAGGTTTTAGATTCAGCTTAAAACGTTCTGGCAACAATATTTCACAAATGGCACTGAAGACTTCATACTGCATCCATCAAGAGGCTCATGACCTCAGGCTATTAGTGACACCAGGTTTGATCACTCAGCTCTTTAAGGTAAATGGCAGATGCAATTAAGAAGTAATCCTTGGGCTTCCCTGGTGGTGCAGTGGTTGAGAGTCCGCCTGCCGATTCAGGGGACACGGGTTCATGTCCCGGTCCGGGAAGATCCCACATGCCACGGAGCAGCTGGGTCCGTGAGCCATGGCCGCTCAGCATGCGCGTCTGGAGCCTGTGCTCCACAACGGGAGAGGCCACAGAAGTGAAAAAAAAAAAAAAAAAGTAATCCTTGAGCACAAGGAGAACACGTTATTCCCCAAAATATTTGTAACTAATGGTTTTAGCACCTGTGGATGATTCTTGCTTGAATCATTTATTTCAATGTGAATTACAAACAGCTAATTCTAGCATTTCTTACACTTACATATTTTGTAAAGAAGAGCTGTCCTTCATCAACTAAACAAGAGTTCCTCCTAATAAGCAAGCCAACCATTTATTTCAATTTATATTATTTTCAGAATCGATTTATTAATATTTTTTTAAATTTAGAGTATCAGGATGGACTCATGGGCTTTATTCAGTGTTTTACAGTCTGTTACAGTCACTCTTGTTGGAGGAGGTCACTGAGAGGATGTGACCACTGGTTGACCCTAGAGTAGGATCCGAACAATCAGAGGCTTCCTACCCCCTCCCCTGTCCTTGTGTTAGGCAGGAAGCTAGCCCTGAGCAACAAGAAGTGGTGCGCCCCATAGCCGCCTAATCCTGCCAAACAATCTGCCAACCCGGCCCCAAACATGCCCCCATCAGTACTCCAAAACAGTCAGGGGACCAGAAAGATCCCCCACTGGCCGACTGGAGGGACCTTCCGCACTCTGGCCCATGTACACACCTCACGCTATCATGTCCATAGATAAACTTTGGCGGCCATTAGGTTCATTAAATGTTCATAAATATTCTACGAATACATACATCTGATTATAACAGACTGAATTATGGGAAGGACATGCGCAGCAGAGCCTCTTGTTATATAACCTGCAGCTGTCAATCAAAACTGTCAATCAACAACCTTGCCTTAAAAACTCTATACCCCAGCCCTCCCGGGCCACTGCCTTCCTTGGCCTGGCCCGCCTCTCTCTTGAAGTGTTCTCTCTGTTCTCTCTGTATTTTCAATAAACTCTCTTGCAACAGTTAAGACCTCAAATTCTTCTTTGCGTCCTTACCAACAACCGAGGCCCACGGGAGGAGGGGTCTCCAGACCCTCTTCCACTAACACTTGGAATGTATATTTAGGCACTTCCAGGACTCAGTCTTGAGAAAGCAATGTGTGGTTAAGAACATCTGGACTGGTTACGTAACTGAACCCCATCAAGGCTTCTATACAGGGATTCCCCCACTTCACAATTACTAAAGACCTGCATTAGTACCCATTTTCACTAACTGAAAGAAATCCAAAGAGGATTTTCGTTTTATGAATAAAATCAAGAAGCGAAAATAGCATTCATTATTTTGCATCGAGCCTCATAGAGACAGCACACACCAGAGCATTGAGAGTGGCACCGCCAAGTTCCCATTGCAGGAATTACACTCAGCATCTCAGCAGCAAGCCCCTGTACCTTTAATTGTGTTTGTGAGCATCTGTGCTTTATCCTGATTTATTTTGTGCATCTATTAGCAAGATGTGTCCTAGGGTAATTGCTTCTTCTCTTTACACCATTTCGGCTTACAAAAGGTTTCACGGCAACGCTCCACTTTCAGAGAGTGGGGGAAATCTGAATAAACTTTTAAGATCCTGGTGCGTGGATGCAGAAATCGATTTGCCTTGCAGCCACCTAAGAAAAGCCTTGTACATAAGTTGTCCTGATTATTAAAACTGCCACTTACCAAGTTGGAGTAGTCTGCCTCTTTCTACAGTCTCTCTTTGCCCTCCCTGTACAGGGGCCAGTTTCTAATTTCACCTGACATTGGGAACCAACAACGACTGATATTCAAATTTATCTGAATTTGGCAACTGGGAGGCTCTTCAAGCTAGTTCCTATTTACAGTTACAGTTTACAAATAAGGTTTATACAACCTTATTTGTCTGGGGTCATTTCCTTACTTCCTGGCACAATGAGAGATCCCAGGCTCATCTTATACTTTTTCTGCCCGGACTTAAAATCAGCAAATTCTCCAGAAAGTTTGGTCCCCTTGAGTGGGAAATGGTATTTAGAAACCATAATTTGTGCACTAGATGTGCTCATTGCTGCTGAAGAAACATTGCTTGGAAGTAAGGAGACAGAGTTAGTAAATCTATTTTTAAAATATGTACAGTATATTTTAATATCTGATAGCCCCCTTTGCCCTTCTTTTTCTGAGTTACCCTAGCTATTCTTGCTTTTTCTATTTCTTCTATATTTAATTTAAAATCAATTTACCTAGTTCCAGAAAATCTTCTTACTGGCCTTCCTATTTAGTCATGTTACATGCTCAAATGCATGTACACACACACACACACACACACACACACACACACACACACAAGAATGTGACACATACAATCTTGAGAACTGATCTCTTTATGATGCTGTCACACCATATCCAGAATCATGGAATGTTTTTTCACTTATTTAAGTCTAATATGTCTCATTCATTTAGTTTCTTCTTAAAATTAAAAGATTTTAATCACAGATTCAAGGACCTTTTTCTCAGGTCTCACCTTCCTTCAAGCCTATACAACATCAGCCTTGCTGAACAACACTCGTCTCTCTATACACACACACACACACACACACACACACACACACACACACACACACTCCTCCTAAGCTTCAGTGGCTATCCTCCTTTTTCTCTTTCTCTGCCTTTAACCAGATCCCTTTACATCCACTCAGAAAAATGCAGGTGTTTCCCAAATGTCTGCCTCCTAAAGTTTTAATGTAGGTAATTTTGTAACATCTTTCTCTAGTTTTCAGTGTGTTTCCAGCTCTAGATCTGAATTTCAATTGCATATTGGACATTTTATCCAGGTTAATATTAGAACTTCATGTTAGTGATATGTCCAAAACTGAACCATTCTCCCACCCCCAACCAAACCAGGCCCTCTTCTAGATATTTTTATTTTCTCCTGTTTTGTTTTATACTCCTGGTTTTCAAGATATCCAGATTCCCAAACTCAAAAGCAGCATTTGATAGTCCCTCCACCTTGGCCTCCAAATTCACTGATTTTATGGACTTGCAGATTGACCATCATCTTTGAAATCCATTGCATCACGTTCATTCACACTGCCTCTACTATAGTTTATATTTCCCATTCTTTACTGAAAAATATTATTTTCAAGTTCCAAGGAAACTCTTTAATAATAAAATCCTTTTTCACACATCTGAAGAGGCAATTAAGAACAGCATCCTAAAATAACATCTTGCAGTTATATGTGTTTTATGTTTTTAACAAACAGATAAAATGAGCTTGAAAAATGTCACATACAAATATGTGTAACAGTGAAATTCTGAGGTGGAGATGATATTGATAGTGAGATGTTGGTAGACAGAAGAGACACCCATATTTATAGATTTACTGTGTTATGAAAGAATTGGCTGTTCAGTTTTCCTTTACAAAAGAATAACTTTCCACGTCACACTGCAAAAACTTCAAGAGTAGAGACTGCATTTTGTACTAAATATTTGTGCAGTGCTTTTCCCACAACCTCATCAAAGCCACCATAGACACAGAACCATCTATTCTGTCCTGACCACAGAGCATGAGTGGCTTCTTACAAATGTCCACGTATTGGGTCTGTTCAGAAAATCCTATGGTCCTGGAGAGCTGTGTGATGGCATGGTCACTTGAAGGCCCTTTCAGCACCAGTAAAGAGTCTCTGTGTAAATGGTGCCATTTTCTGTTATTTCTGGCCGCAGCACTCAGTAGTAAAACTTACCAAAATACAGTCATTTTAAATAATGTACCAAGAATACATATATAGCAGTTGTTTTATGCTAGGTAAAAGGAAACAAACAACATTTCATCTCTACAAATGGAGCATCCCTGTACAGAGGGAGAGACACATGGTGTCAATTCAGACATTCCTATCATTTGTCCCTCTACTACCTATGGAGCCTTGAGCAAATTACATATCTCTCCAAGTTTCAGTTTCCCCAAAAATATAAAAATGATGGTATCAGTCATGGAGGGGAAGGACACATCGAAGTGCATGTATCTGACACATCAATAAATGTAGTCTTATTTTTCTTTCCCTTTCTTCTTGATTTAATGAAAAAGTAGCCTTTCCCTACTCCAGCCTGTTAACAATTTCCAAACTGACTCAAAAATATGTTGCTCCAGTTATAATTTAGCATATGGCTACCAAAATGTGTATAAATATTTTCTCTAAATACATGGATTAGGTACAAATGCAATTAATTTCCACCGCTGATGTTTAAACAAAATATTCAACTACATTATTCTAAGCAAGAAAAATATATATAGATAGATGGATGAGTCATATGTAATTTTATGAAACATATTGATGCAAGTAAAATCTCTAGTTTTTCTTTAATATGAAGGTGTATATTGAGACATTCCATTGCATCTTTCAGAAAAGCAGGATAACGTTCCTATGATCTCCGCTAAAATTCTCCTCTCCATTTAGATTTATACACAGCCCAAGAAATAAATCTTGCAGTCCTGACCCCAGCTGCGGAGTCTCCAAGGACAGTCCAGAAGACATTTATCCTAAACACTAACTGAAGTTCTCCCACTGCCCTCTTTATGCCTAGGAATGGAAAGAAAAAGGAAATCAACACCTCTATATTTTCCAGAATGCAGTCCCATAATAACTGCATCATACATAAATTAAAAACCTTTAATTTTATGGGAGAATTAGAAAAGCACAAAATCAATTTTCCACAATGTAAGTTTGTTATTTAACAAGAGTCTAACAAAACAACAAAAAAAATCCCCAATATTTTCTTGAAAATCTAAAAAGCTACAGGAAAAAGCAGAACTACTAAAAGTTGGCAATAGCTGGGTTATATATATGTATTCTACATGTCAAAACTTAATAATAAAAAGAAGAGTGATGACAGACATTTATGTAAGACTTCCTAAATATGTAATTAGTTTCTGGTACATTCAGAAATCAAACTATTACTTAAATTTTATTTAATAATTATTGTTCTCAAAGTCATGATGTAGTAAAAGTAATTGCCCTCATTGTCACTAATGTGAAAGTTTGTTGCCACTGTCAATTACCGAAGTTTATTAAAACGTCACACCGAATTATGAAAATAGGATTTTAAAGGTATTTATGCATGTCACTAGAAGTAGCAAATGATAATAATAATGAAACAATTAGAAAATAATAACAGCAACTTCAGACCAGTAAGGAATTTTTTAAATTAATTTTTAATTTCTTTCGGAGCTCCATAAACAACTTGAAGAATACATTTTCAACATTACCTCAGTTTTTCATACACAAAATAGAATTTTCTTAATGGCAATGTGATAAAAGAAGTGAAGAAAATAGCTGTATTTTTTAAAGTCACAGCTAATCATCATTTAAAAATAAAATTTTGAAAAGTCAGAGAGGAGAATAAATTAATTAAATTGTAAGTAAAATATTTTCAATTTCCTTTTTAGCATGTAAACAATTCTAAATACCCACTTCACTTCTCTTCTACTTCCAGTGTAGAGTTTTATTTGATTTGATGCACTGTATAATTAGTGCTTACAATATCTGTAAACAGTAAGCAAAGCATTTGCTTTAGTCAAATGCTTTCAAGAATGTAACAGATAGAGGAGCTTTTCCACACACTTCTTGCTAGCTGCTTTAAAAAAATGACTGTTTTAGTTAAGAAACAATTATTCATATAGCATGCGATTTTTCTAAATAGGAAAATATAATTTTTTTGTATATCAAATGTATGTGCATTCTTTTTCTATTCCATTATTTTCACATTCTGATAGCATCATTGTTTTGCACAAATTTGGTAGCTCTTTTAACCACTAGCCTTTCATAAAAATTAGAGAAAATAAACTATCTTTTTTTTAAAAAGGCAACATATCTTTTGTAATTGAGTGCCTTTATAAAATATGTGTTTGAAACTTTTCCCCCTTATATCTAACACCGCCACAGTGTGGCTGCTTGATGCACACTAAGAAAAAAATCAGTGTGCTACTTGCTTGCTTATAATCATGTAAGGATAAAAATAAGAAATAATTAAATGTTTACTTTTAATGATTAAAATTTCTCCATTTAAAAATTCTTGGACAGACCACACATTCAAGACAGAACCCCAGGTAGGGTTTTTTTTTCTCTACAATGTTCAAGACTGGGACAAAAAATGTAAAGTTAATTCAGTAATACAGGATTTTTCAAAATGTCCAAATTTTGGCATCCCCTAGAAAAGTTCTAGCAAATTCAGCAGGTTGTTTAAAATTTGTGACTATTTCTTTGTTGCATTCAGATAATAAAATACTTAAGGTCAGTTAGTGGTCCAGAAGCCAATTTAATCTTATGTGTCTTCTTTCCCTCATCCTCTACCTTCACCCCAAACCCTCTCTCCCAGCGAAACATTTTTTATTTCCTCTCAGTAAGCAGTAAAAAGTAGTTTGCATGATTAAGTTCATCAGAATCAGGGTGGGTTGCTTACTGAATTTAAGAACAATATTATTTTTCCATGAGAAAACAGTAGGCGGTGCTAATTCTAGGATACCACATTCAAAGATTTAAACCAAAACACTCACAGACCAGGTGACCAGTTTTTTAAAGAGTTGTGGAATTTCCAATATAATTCATGGAGGAGGAAATTTCAAATTTTCAATGTAATAGAAATTTAACATAAGTATGTAATATAATGGACAATCAATATTCCATGAAAACCTACTATGACTAAAGGTTCTTAACATGATCTTTATTTACAGAATACTTGCACAACTAAATATCTATTCCCACTTGAAATCCTATGAACATCTTCTTCCACCCCATTATGGTTTTAATCTCATTTGGAAACATCACACAGTACCATCTACATTCTTAAGACACCAATCTTAAGACACAATTACCTCCATCTTAGGGAAGCAAGTGCTCCTCTTAATGAAAATTCTGGTATTATTACTCAAGATTTTCTTTCTCACTCACTGTCTTCTCTCTTCTAAAAGAACTAAATGACTTACAGTGCATACACCCTACAAAGAAATATTATTCACATGCATTGTCTTGCATTTTTAAATAAATGAGCATATCTACTTACAAAATTATTATGATAAAAATGATTTAAAAAACACAGAACATCACAAGGGGCTTTTTAAATGTTTTTGCTGGCCGTTTAAATCATACGAAAGACTGCATTTTAGTAGAGTGCTCACCACAGCAATAAAATCAAAATTTACAGCTGCGTTACATAATATTTGTGTCAAATCTTTGAACTATGCCCTTCAGGATACCAAGTCTGGTGTATACATGTAACAGGACTTTCTAAACAGAGAAAAGCTACCCTGGGTACAAAAGTAACTCACACTGCTACTTCCGAAGACCTCTGAAATGAGAGAGTACATTGTGAATTTAGAAATATATAGTTTTCTAAATATTGCAATAAATTTTAATCTTCTGCAGATAAATGATCACTTGCACTCCTCTTTCACCACAAAGAGTAAAGAAATACAGGCATAAAACTTCATTCCACCAACTGAGCTTGCAGACTTAAATATTTGCTTGAAAATCCATAGTGTATGTTATTAACATGTTTGTTATGGGCCCTTTTGTATATTGGATTTAGTTTTTATGCCTAGTTTTATAACCTACAAGAAAACTTAATCTGAGAAGTAAAAGTTATTTCACTTGCCTTATATTTATTTTAACAGAATCCAAATTATACAAAGCTTCAGAATCAAATCATTTAAATAATGGCCTCTAGACAACACAAAATTTATTTGGCCAACAAGTTTTCCAGCAGATTCTGTCACTGTGTTAAATACAGAAAAGGCTTTTTATTACCAACTGTGGTACATCTCCAAAAAGTAGTACCAGATTACACTGGAAATGTCACAGGACAATCATAAAATACCATAAACTCTATAGAACACATTCAGCACTGAGTACTGTGCAATGCTATCAACACACCGAAATCTATTACCACCATCACCAACCCCTAGTCCTGTCCTGTGGCCGGTTCTCCGGGAAAAAAAACCTTTGTCACCACCATGAAGTGGTTAAAAAGAGGGAAAACACATTGTCCCTTTAACACTCAACCTTATGGGTGTAGTCTCATTCATGCAAACTAACAGTTTCGTCCTCAACATTAAACGCAACTGACCATCACAGAAAGTAACTATCTCCCCCCACCCTGGAAGGCGCCAGGCACTTAAAACTAAATCAACACAACAGGGAAAGAAAAAATCCAAAGACGGCACCGCTAAAAAGCCAAACCCTTTGGAACCGGCAAAACAGGCTGGGAAAGACCTACTGCGTTGTTTACTCGATGCAAACAGGAGGCGCGGGAGTTGAGCTTGCGGGGGCCGCTGCCATCCTCAGGGATCTGGAAAGGTCTCGAGCTCCCGGGCCCCGTGGCTAGAAGCCAGCCCCTTCGGAAGATGCCGCCCCTGCCGCTTCTCTCCCCCAGTCTCCCGCGCGCACGTAGGGGCCGCCCCGGCCGGCCCGAAGCGCATCCTCGACCCTCGACCCTCCTGCTCTGCAAGTGGCCCTCGGTGAACTTACAGGGCCCGCCGGCTGCCGCGTCCCCGGCCGGCGACGCCCGGGGTGCACGACGCCGCCCGCTGCGGAGACGACCTGGGCGCAGCCGAGGGAGGGACGGTATTTTGCGCACATCCAAAAACCAGCCCGAGGCCGGGGACTGACTTTGGCTTCCCCTAGCTCCCTGCACGGCTTTCCCCACCCCGGGCTGCCCGGAGCCGCGAGCGCGCACACACGCGCACAAACACACAAAACACACACACACACATACACACACACAGATTTCTTTGCCAGGACCAGTGTTGCCATTGCAAACCCGGGAAACGCCTCCAAGGGGACCAAGTACCTGCTCTCTGCGAGCTGCTCAGCTGTTCACTTCATCCTCCGTTGACAAGGAAACCAAACCGCACTTCATTTTTTTTTTTTTTTTTTTTCCAGAAAAACCTTCCACTGCCATCATTTGAAAATTGATTTACGGGGAGGGGAGAGGGAGGAAGAAAGGATAATATAGATATAGATATCAGGATATCTTTCATAAGATTATCTCGGTTTTTAAAAAAAGTCAGATGTGCAAAAGTCATAGTTAATTTAAAGGAGGAAAAAAGTATTCGCTTAAAAATAATCCCAGTAACCAGCTGCAAGAAAAGTTTCATGTTATCAATGGGTATCAAAAACAGTAGGGAAAAAAACGAATTTGTTCTCCCCGGCTTCCAAAAAGGGCACAAAAATAGAAAATTCATGTCTTTGCTCAGTGGTTTGTACCAGTATTGCAAAACCACAAACTTATAAACACTGTCGTAAAATCCCACCTATACAAAAATCTTATCAGCAAAAGAGTATGCCAAAAAAAGAGTTAGAAACATGCTTTTTATTTTTACAAAGAAAAAAAAATAGGCACCATACTTCACATCGCTTTTTCCTTCAAACCAGTTGCATATCTTGCTGGACTTGGGAGTCGCTCCCAGCGGGCATAGTCGCCGCGGACTCCCAGACACAGCGCCTTGTCTACAGAACCATTGCATGCTAGAAAAACTTGGATTCAGGAAAAGGCTCAAAACCATGCTCCTCCAGCTTTCCCAAATATGAACAGTAATCAAAGAAGTGGGAAAAAAAAAAAGAAGAAGAAAAAAAAAAGGGGGGGACCAAAAAAAAAGAATAGGACAAGAATGCCACTGAGAAGGTACTCACCGAGAGGGAGTAAAATGTTGGAATAAAAATGAGATTTAGGATAAAATACAGTATGGCGGTGGAAGAAGGAATGAAGCGCGTTTTTTTCTCTCAGTCTCTGCCTCAGGCACTGACACGTGACTCGCAGCCAGGCTGACTTGCAGGCAGCCGGGAAGGACCGAGGCTGCGAGAGGAGAAGCCCCACGGAGCCCAACTCCAGCAGACCAGGCGGCGGCGGCGGCGGCGGCGGGGAGCCCGGCGCCTGCGAGAGGCAGCACCAGGGGCGGCAGCAGCTGCAGCTCCCGGCGAGGCTTCCTCCGCTGTGAGCCCAGACGAGCAGGTGCCCCTCACGCTGTGGCTGAGCACACGCACACGCACACGCAAGACAGGCAGGGCGCCGGCGAGAGGGGGAGCCGAGCGGGGCTGGGCTGGAGGCGCGCAGCTGCCGCTGGTACTGCTGCTGTTGCTGCTGCTGCTGCTGAGGCTGCTGCCGCGGTCGCCGCCTCCGATGGGGAGCGCGTGTTCTGGGGCAGCTCGGGGGATGCTGATCAAACGCCTGGGGGGAAGTGAACAACTTGCTGCTCACCTCAAACTTGTTGTTGCTTGCCACTTCCTTGTGTATTCATCTATTTTTCATCTCAGCGTAGTTACCTGGGGAGAGATCCCATCCCTTTCTCTCCCGAAGTTTCACTATTAAAGCCCTACTGCACTCAGTCATTCCCCCCCTCCCCCCCGATTTCCAGTTTCTCATCCCTCCTAAACTGCCTTGGCCTCTGCCATTTCCTCCCCCTAGATCTGCGCTTCCCCCTCGCGGTTCTCAGGGAACCTGGCTCAGCGCGCTACGGGGGCCGTTGTCACGGGCAAAGCCACCGGCAATCTTTATTGCCAACAGAACCCACAGCATCTCTTTTGCCGTCGTCAGACAGGAATGTTTGCAGTTTGAAAGACAAAACAAAATCTCTCATTTAGGCAACCTGGTCCAGGGTTTCTTTCTTCAGGTTTCAAAGCGATGCGCGGGGGTGGGGGGGTCGTTAATTTATTCATTCTTGGACCAGGCATTGTTTGTTTTGTCTGCGTGTGCGCGCGTGCTTCCAAGCTCCTCTGGAAGGTCCCTGATCCATGGCAAGAGGCTCCTGCCAGACTGTTCCCCAAGTTGTGGGCTGAGCTGGAAGTCAAAGGAGAGGTGCCAGGGAAACAAGTGAGTCCATTGTGTAAATGCTCCCTGGGAGAGAGTGAGCACTTGGCGGTCGAGAGGGGGAGACGTGCACCGGGAGTGAGGCGGCGGCGCAGCCCGCGAGAGCCCAGGTGGCTGAGCTGTGGATTGTGAAGGTGAGGGTGAGAGAAGGATTACTCCACCTAGCATCTGGTTAGGATGCCTATCGCTTGAACAAAGATTCCATCAGCCAATCGCTGGATGCAGTGGGATTCTTCTATTGCTTCCTGTTAAAGAATCAGTTTTCTGGGAGCTTGAACACATCTATTTTTCTTCATTTTTGTGCAATACTAATATCAGGACGGTTTCCCTGTGCTGCTTTGAATCTGGGTTGTGTGGAATTAATTAGCATCGCTATGTTTGAGAATGAGCAATTGACACAGTTCTGCAGTTCACAGATTTCTGCCCCTGATCTTTATCTCAATGTTTCCAATGTTGACATTTAAGATAAAATGCCTCTACCAGACATGATCTAGCCTGGACAATTCTGAAAATTAAGTACACATCCACTATAGAGAGCTTCAACAGCAAAGATATTTCTCAAGCATTCTGGTTCAGCATTCATTGACCAAATAAAGTATTAATCCCAATTTAAATAAAAGAATAGGACAATAAGAGTTTTTAAATAACCATTAAAATATCATTAAATATTTATTTTGGTGAATTGCCAACTCTATACCCACTTATTATACATACTTTAAGGTGAGATTTGCTGATTAGAAATACTGACTGAGAAAGATGAATGCATCAAAGTGGATCTGGTAATTTTGGAAGGCTTATTGAGTTCCATTCAGAAATGACAGGATTTTAAGCTGGATAGTATAGATCAAATATTGTGTTTTTCATTTGTAAAATACATTGGGCTTCTTTAAAAAAAAAAAAAAGATATCTCCAAATGTGGTCTTTTTCTTCTCTGAGTCATGAATTAATTCTTCCCTACCATAAAACCCTTTGTTTGCTAAATTTTCCAAAATTTTCCTCCCATGTCAAAAAATATCTGATTCTAATCACTTAATAAGAAAATACTGTTTAATGCATTATTTTACAGCAGTACTGAGAAACTCCACTTTAAAAATGAATTTTGAACCCTTCAACTAGCTTGGGCAGTGCCTGGGTCTTAAAGAGTTATTCAAGAACTTTGAAAAACAAGCTGTTTAGAATTACACTGCAGTAATGGCTGTCAGCCAATCACAGTGATTGTCAGGCTTTTATTATTCAATAAAATGACTCCCCTTTATGTTAAATGCAATTCTGCTGAAGAAAAAGGGAGACATCAATATCCTCCCTGCCTTTTCCCATTACTTATGTAATGACAGTAAGGTGCTCAAAATATTCCATTTATTTTATTTCCAGTGTGCCATTTTTATCTTTTAAGTTGCATCACCATATTAAAACCAAGAGTAAACAAAGTTAGAACAAGGAAACTAGTATATACTGAGCATAGCCTCCCATTTAGTTCTTGTTACTGCTGTATGACATTGATTCTATTATACTCATTTTACAGATTAGGAAAATAAAGTCAGAGGATTTAAGTAATTTGTCAAGCATTCCATTGTTAGTATTAGAGGTAGAATTGAACTACATTTTTATCTGGTTTTAGAGCTAGAATAAAGTATTTCCAAAAAATACATGAAAGATACTAAATATTCTCAAATACTGCTACTGATGCCAATTAATAAATGCATGATATTCTAATTAATTAAGTAGATCTAAAATAAATTTGTGGGAATTGATTTGGCTATATTATTCCCAAGTTAGCAGCACACATATTTTCATACACTTTTTTGATTCCATAAAACACATGGAGAAGGAAATGAAATTTCCTCAATAGCAGAGATGAAGGGGTTAACTTTTTCTTTAGCAAAGATCTGTACAAAAAATATGGTCATGAACTTCCTGGTCACATCCTCAGGAGTTAATGATAGAGACTTTAAAGCAAAGTTGCAATTGTGAACTGGCCCTTTTATATCCATTCTGAAGTAAGCTATGGAAGATTCATAATTGAAAAGTATACTAAAAAGTATACTAAATTTACAATAAGACAGACAAATAATGATGATTAAGGAAAAATCTACTTTGAAATCTATGCTACATAATCTCAATGTTTTTCCATTAGAAAATATTGAAATACACGAATCATATATGCATACATATATTTTGCATATGAATATACACTTAGAAATTATGTGCTACAATATCATGGATTCAATGCACACTTTTACATCCAATGCCCTCAAATCATTTTCTTCTGTTTTGCTTGATAATTTTTTCATAATTAACTGATTTTAATTTTTGATTAATTTTACTATTTTTTCCATTGTATTTCCAATCCCTGCCTATGAACATACTTCACTTATGTGTCTCTTTCAAGTTTGAATGGTTTCCTTTACTTTTTCCAGTACTTCTATTGGAGGAACTGCAAATACCAAAACTCATCAAATAATTTGTACATATTATCAAAGAAAGTGATTAGAAGATATGAAAATAAACAGTAGCAGTGTATATGGCATGAGTAAAATAAAGAAGAAAGAACTATCAAAATTTCTGTCTAATTTAATTTTTAATATATATTTTATTCTTCACATATTTTGTGGAATCCAAAAAAATCAGATATGTAGAAAAATACATATCAAAATTTCTTATGATTTATGTACACTCATAACTATTTCCATATAAAATTAATAAAATATGCTAAGAAAATTAATTTAAAACAAATTAATGTGTCAATTAATATTCTTACTTTGAATGTGTTTATTTTGCATTAAACAGATTGAGTGTAGTTCTGTGATAAAGTGACCTCCAGCAAAAGTGACAGTGTATACACAAGAAAGCCCTGATGAGCTTCCTGATAAATACACTTTAGGCACAGAGAGGAAAAAGAGCAGCACATGACATGTTCAGTGTTCTGCACCATTTGTTGTTATTCATTGATTACTGATGTGACAATCATGCATTCTAAAGAGGATATAAAATATATCAGTTTTTAAGTTTAGAAGCTATGAATTTATCCATGATATCTCTTTAGATTTGAAGAGTTAAAGATGAAAATGTGGTAATCCTACAGCCAGGAATGTGCCTCTGAAAAGGTACTAAAGGTTTAAAATATTAAGTTAATTTTAAAACACTCTATTATGTATTAATATAATATAAGCATACAGGGAGCCTGAAGGGAACAAAAAAGAAGGGGAATTTATGCAAAACAAAACAAAATACAAGTGAGAAACATCATAAAGGGAAAATATGTGCCATTTAATAACTGTTTACTATATTTTAGTTGCTTGTCATATGTACTGTCTTAAAATCTACATAATTGAAACTGAGATTCTAAATGACTCTGCTCAGGGACACTGGACTAAAAAAATGGATCAGAGGAGCTTTCATTACTTTTCTAGCAATGGGAAAAGTAACTTTAATGACAAAGTGCTATCACTACAGGTAAGAAATTGAGAAAGTGTTAGTGCGTGGAGGGCAGGAGGGGAGGAGAATACAGAGGAGAAAGAGGGATGGGGAGGGGAATGAATAGAAAGAAAGGATGAGAGGAAGCAAGGACAGAGGAGAGAAGGAGGGAGGAAGGGAAATTGTGAGACCAAGAGCATTGGTTGGGGGACCTGGAAAATCTCTCCCCAAAATACATGAGAAATGTAAGACAAGTGCAAACACTGGACAGATTTGGATCACACAGAAGAGTCCTAAAAGACATGTGACAAAAAGTACACTAGAAAAATATTGCAGACTTTACAATATGTTTCTTTGGTGAAATTAAATGTTGCCTGAAAATTCTAGAAAACAGTCTTGCTGAGGTTAACAAAACTGTATACTGAAGGAAGTAACATGTTTAAAAAGAGAGAGAAAACCAGAAAGAGCTATCTTCATCTGTGTTTAAAAATCAAGAGATTGATTTATCCTATGACCCAGACTGGCAACAGAAGACAATATGGTTTCATTGGAAAAATAGTTTTGCCTAAAGAGAAAAATCTTGAAGATGTATGAGTAAAAAATGGACATTTTATTGTCTGTCCACAAGATCTTAAATTCAGAGTTATGAAGTTGCTCCTTTATGTACAGTGATATAGTTGTATAGCTATAGGTATGATTCTCCTGTTGACTTTTTAATCTTTGTTTACTTGTAATTTTTAAAACATGTGGCTTAGAGATGATCTGGATTTTAAGTATCAATATTAATTTAATTAAACTGTACTTGTTTTTCTTTGAGGTAAGGGTTATTCATTTGTTCTTTGTTTAAGGATTATAGCATTCAAGAGATGGAAGCATGAGATTTGTTGGTTATTATTAACCAGCTCCTGTCAATAAGAGGGACTTTTAATTTCTATGAAATTTATTGTTATTTATTTCTATTAACATAAAGTTTACATTTGAAAACAAAATTTTCTAGAAATGAGATGAAGAGTTTTCACAAGCCAGATAAGTATAATAAAATAATTTTATGCTGACAAATGATGTGACAACATACACTGTAAGCCTCTTACTCCAGATTTGGACACTTAAATAATCAGTATTTGCTCATGAACATTTTTTGTACTAACAAATGTGTGAATAGACGTTTGGTTAAAATATGATTATAGGAAATAATAGGAAATAATTAACTCTAATTTGTGGCATGTATAGATCTGTATTATCTGTATTTTTGGTCTCATTGAAACAATATGTTGTTTTTATATAATTATTCTGTTTTATATTCTTAATTTCCTCTGATATTCTCTACTCCCTTTTTTCTATCATCTCAGAACTTGGACCTCTTTTATCTTCCTATACATATTCAGAGTGTGTATGTGGGGAGGGGATAGGACATAGTAATACATTAATTCCTCGATTTTTACTTTATTTAATTAATAGAAATCTTTGGTACTAGCTAATGTGCTAGTAGACATTTGGTAAAAAAAAAATGATTTTAGGGAATAGTCAATTATGAATGTGATATCTGTATATCTGTATTCCCCAGATTTCTTTTTTCCCTTATGGATATCTCCCTCCTCAGTGTAGAGAGAGGTCAAACATGGTAAGATCTGAAAAGATCACAGCCCTTGTCTGTTTGGCTTCTGGTAGTAAATTATTTGTTATTTTATTCATCTAAAACTCCAGAGAAAAGAATAACAAGGATCAAACACAGGCTTTCCAAATAAAAGTATAATGAACAACTAGTAGGCCACTGGGCAGAATATGAATATTTCAAACTACAAACTTATAAATAGACAAACATTCCAGTTAAGCTTCACATCACAGGAAAGTAGCTCACCGTTCATTATAAGTAGTCACATGTTCTTGCATGAGTGCCAATTTCAGATGCATTTGTCTATACAAATTACAGAAAATCAAACATAGGGCTTTTCTCTATTGTCACATAACTATAAAAAGATTTCATTAAAATTTGACACACATCATTTTTTGCTTGTTTTCAAGAAGAATTGGTAACTAATTAAAAAAAAAAAAACTTAAACAGAATGTTCTATTAGTAGTCTCTAAATCAACTGTATTCAAAGCCCAGGAGATTAAAAAAAAAATGTATAAATTCCAAACAAAATGTAATATTTAAACTTGATACTTATTTTTTTTACAAACAGTCTGTAATTTTTTGTTATTTGTACAACCAAAGATATAACATGTTTTAAAACTTATAAGAATAAATCAAAAAACATTCTTCATTTACTGGAGGCACAATTAATTGAAAAGGCCATTATCAAAATATTATAGTACACTAAATGAAAGTTTACAAAGAGAAAACAAAGATAGGAAATTTAAATCTAAATTCCCCATTTAGATTACATTCCGTTTTGCAGAGGAGGAGAGATTTGATAGATATAATTTTGTCAAAAAGAAATGCATCTCCTAATTTTGTTCCAGCAACCTGCTCTGTTGTTTGATGAGGTGTTCCTAGAATTGAGTATAGTTACCAATAAAGCTAGAATCTCTTCTATTCAGGAAAAAGACATTAATTAGAGTCCTGAAATATAATACCTCATAATTATATGCTAATTTAAATGTTATATATAATGTATTTTTATCATCATCAACCACAAAATCCAGTGGCTATGACAATGAATTGACAAGTATAACATTTAAGTAGATAAACAGATTAGGGAGGTAGATAGACTATTAAAACTTACACAATTTCCTTACTCATATACTACAAGCCATGTACAATTTAAATAATAATTATAAAAACATTCATTTGTTATTATGAAATAAATTTATTCTGTGTTAGAGAAATGCTCCTTTGGTACACTAAAGTATGTGACTATTTGCAGTTATCCAGCAATATGTAGAATTATTTTTCAACCTATTCAAGCAAGGTTGGGGATGCATAATGGGGAAAATCTGACGGAATAATCTCAGAGCTGAAACTTTGTTAACATGACTGTGAAAATGTACAAAGAAACACATGCTTCAGTTATCTTCTCCCGGAAACACTTACAATATGGATCATAAAAGATATTCAAAAATTCAGACTTGGATTTCTTTATTCAAGAGTCAAATTTAACTAAGATGGAATCAAAGCATGTCGTACGTAAAGATTCTCAAATCAGACTAAAATTCAATAAATTCAATAAATTCAATAAAATTCAATTTAAATTCAATAAAATATTTGTTTATTGATCCTATTTCATTCTTTTTCAATTTTTTAACAAGCATGATCTTGTTTGATAAAACAAAATATCTACAAAAGTTGCAGAGAAACCAATGTACCAGGTACCTGGCATCAGTTTCTTTAATAAGGGATTACATTTCTCTCTGTACCTTTGTTCTCATTGACTGATCAAGGAAATACACAAATTCACCAGGAAGGATTAACTTTACCCTAATGCTGAGATCTCAAAGGATTTTATTCCGTATATCTTTGCAATGATTCTCTTGTAATAAATACAGAATCATTTTCAAATAAATATTTTATATTGTCCTATAAAAATTAAGGACCTAACATTAATTTTTACCTTGATGAAAGCATTTCTGCAGGATTCTGTGTTCTTTTGAGAATGTAGAGTCATGGACAGTTAATGTGCTCCCTACACATTCTTAATATCAGATTTTCAAGCAAGCATTTCCCAAGTACTAGATTATAGTCAAATCATGGTTGAATTCTTTGACAAGTGCCTAAAGTGCTGATACAGGCTGTTGCTGAATGGATATCTATATGCTTTAGATACCAGGTGTTCAGGCAGCAGAAATGATATTCTCTGTTAGAATCCAGGGCCTGATATGTATATTTCACTGAGGTGGAGAAGCAAGCCACTTCTCCAAAGTGGTGTGATGAAGGGCAGATTCCCATATATAGGTTCAACTTTTTTGCTTTCAAAAAGGCGCTGAATAGTTTGGCTCTGCATTGTATGAAGATCCAGAATCCTGCCAAGGGGAAAAACCAAAAAAGATCAACAAGGGCCTGAACCTTTTTAGGGACAATTATTTCAATCTGCAGCCCAAACAAAAAACAGCTCTCATGTTGAACAGACCTGCGTTCTTAGGGATCTGCCAGGATATTGAGCTTAAAAGCATTCCCAGAAGTATCCAAGTCCATGTGCTTATTGAATGAGACTACTTATCATTATCCTTTTGACAGTGCAAGATGCTTGTTCCAAATAGCCATTCAATAACATTATGAAACTTTTATTTCTAGTAGTAATTACCCAAGACTAGATTGCTTTTGTAGATGCTGCTGATTTGCGATCAGAAGGTAATAAAATGCCAGGGAGCAAAATTTTTCAGAGGCATGGGTACCACCATTTATTTATTTGCTCATCCATGAGCTTCTTTCATTCATGGAAGTGAACATTATTTGAGACATGCAACGCTCTCTACACTGTGCTCGATGCTGGGAAGACAAAGATAGAAGAAGCAAGTTACCATGCCTAGTGCATTACTCTAGATGAAGGATCTCCAATTGCTGCTGTATGACCGTTTACAAATTCTGCCTGTGCTTGATCTCTTTCTATCTCTTTCTGTCTTTGGTTCATTTTTCTTTACATCTTCTCTGTTCTCTTCTCTCTCAGCACTTAATCTTATCTCCTACATATGGTTACAGACAAGCTAGAGCTTATAGGATAATCTGGCGTTTTAAAAGGTAGGAGGAAGTACAGAGAAGGCAGGTGAGGACAGGTGAGGGAGGAGAGAATAAAGAGTGGAGGGAGGAAGATGTCTGTGAAAAATCCAAGTGAAAATCTCCATTGCATAATTGGAAATATTTATCTGGAGCTCAGGAGAGTGATCTAACCAGAGCTAATAAATACGGATAAAATCAGTTGAAGTTATAATGACCATATGGCATAGATACACTGAGAGGTGATATGATTTACCCATGGTTACACACCATTCTGCAGAGCCAGAATTCACACTCAGACAGTGTTACTTCCAGCTCTGAACAAGCTCCCAACATTTAAGAATGAAAAGGAGGACTTCCTTGGTGGTGCAGTGGTTGAGAGTCCGCCTGCCGATTCAGGGGACACGGGTTCATGCTCTGGTCCGTGAAGATCCCACATGCTGCGGAGCGGCTAGGCCCATGAGCCATGGTCACTGGGCCTGCACGTCCGGAGCCTGTGCTCTGCAACAGAAGAGGCCACAACAGTGAGAGGCCCGCATACCACAAAGGAACTGTCAGAATGCAATGGAAGCTAAGAGAGTTTCAAGAAAGCAGGAGTGGTCAAGAGAGGAAAATGTTGCTAAGTGTTCAAGGGAGAGAAGTGATTTTGTACTGAAGCAAATGATATGAAGAAAAGCACTGGAAAGATTCTAAAAATATCTCATTGGTGAGAACTGTGTAATCTGAACATCACAGCTGCAGAAGGGTTTGTTACTGCTCTCCATGCTTGAGAGAAAAACCTCACCAGAGTTGTTGGAGGAGGTCTTCAAGGGTACGTGACCACGAGGTGACCCACAAGCTGGAGGCTTCTCACCCCCGTCCCCCCTTTGTAATGTACTTTCCACCCACTGTTCACACATCAAAAGCCTTTTCAAGGAGGAAGCCTTGAGAGAACAATCTGTACTGTATACATGAGTGAACTCCATTAAAGCCTCTATATAAACATTTAAGGTTCTGGTGTGCAGGTGCAGATGTCTACTAGTCTTGCAGACACCCCAAAACAAGCCTCGCATGTAAATTCCTGGTTTTCTTTGGACTCTACTGGCCCTTTGTGTTCTGAGGGTGGGAGTGCAGGAGTTTTGAATTTCATCCAGGAAGCTCCTGAGTTTGGGAACCAACAAGTGTGGAAAGAATGTCACTAGAGAGGTGTTTAGAAGTGAGTTGAGATTACTTTGCTACTATTACAGAGCAAAGGCTCACTGCCAGACTCACATAGAAGCCACTACTATGGCTCCAGCTTTTGAGAAAAGAGTGAGCTTTTTTTTTTTTTTTTTTGGCTGCGTTGGGTCTTCGTTGCTGTGTGCAGGCTTTTCTCTAGTTGCGGCGAGCGGGTGCTGCTCTTCCTTGCGGTGCGCGGGCTTCTCATTATGGCGGCTTCTCTTGTTGCGGAGCACGGGCTCTAGGCAAGCGGGCTTCAGTAGCTGTGGCACGCAGGCCCTAGAGCACAGGCTCAGTGGTTGTGGCGCACAGGCTTAGTTGGTCTGCGGCATGTGGGATCTTCCCGGACCAGGTGTCGAACCCGTGTCCCTTGCATTGATAGGTGGATTCTCAACCACTGAGCCACCAGGGAAGCCCAAAGAGTGAGCTTTATTTCGAAGAGACATGCGGCAAGGCTCTCAAATCTGTCTCCTGGATCCAGGGTTCAGGGCAAAATTTAAGGGGCTAGGGCAGAAGCTGATTGGTGACCTCAAATCAGTAATCAAGCTACTTGGGCTGCTGGAAGCCAGATTTTCCATATTGAAAGACCACTTTGTAGGGGGGGCTCTGGTGGCAACATTTCTAACTGAGTTCTATAGATTGAAGTTTCTTGGTTACGGGACCAATCCAGGTTTGGAAAATGCGCAGTGTGGTCTCCATAAAATAACTCAAGGTTTGATTAATCAACAACTTATTTAAGGAGGCAAAGCCAGTTTAAGTTGGTCAATGTTTTAAGTACTGTTTCACTACCAGATTTTGGACAATTGAGAAGAAAAGAGAAAAGATAATCTGATGCCACCTATTTACTGGAAGAACAGAGGTATCATGGTTAAAAAAAAAAAGGCAGGGGGGTAAGCTGGTGTTGGGACTAGTGAAGGAAAAATTTATTAATTTCGGGACATACTATGCTAGAAGTGACAGCAAGCTACACAAATGGAACTACTCACTGGGTAATAAGAAAAATGTGCTTTTTATAGCCTAAATTTTCCAGTTGTTTCTTCAGTCTTGAGGGTAATTGCCATGGATTTTGAGATCAGAAGCTCTTTGAATGGATGAGCCTCCAAAGGAAATACCTGGAGACATCAGAGGGACTAAATTTTCAGAAGTCTAAGTTAAAAAGCAAAGTAAAACAAGGGAGCAAAGGGGCTGGCATTGAGTGAACAGATAAGAAGAGTTACTGACTGGAGGAGGGAGAGGAGATGGGAGATGGTAGACCTGAAAGATCGTCAGCAATAGGAGAGGGAGGGTAAGCTGCAATTTCACTCACACCTTACTTTATTGGACATGCGAACACAAGTTCACAGTTTTGAAAGTTCACAACTTGCAGGTTCATATGTAGGGGAACTTACTGTGTTGTAAATGAGAGAGACTATTTGTTATCGTTCATGTTAAATCAGTTTATGTAAAGCGTGGGAGGACATAATATATTTAGGAATTTAAGATGCATTAATGATCTATTCAGGGCTCTAGTGGTGGTGTATGAGTATAGATGCTAAGTGTCAGAGGAATAGGCTTGTTTTTTTAATGCCCCAATTTCCTTCTATACAAATATCTAGGAGCATTAAAAAGATGACATGCAGATATCTGCTACATATATTGTTAATACCGCCTATGTTTAGAGTGTGGACAAGTGATGAGGAATAATAATTAGAGTGAAGCAGTTTTAAACAGGTTCAGGAAGAATTAGCCATAAGGAAGATACTTCTGAGATGCTTATGAAAGCCATGGAGTTGTCCCTTGTGATGTGCTTTGTCAGGCAGAACTAATTATCTGTGGATGATAAGAGAAAATATGGTGAAAAACAGCAGCCATTTCCCATAGCGGGAGTATCCATTTAAAACCCAACAACTCCCTGAACCATGAGATAATTGAAACAGTACCAAAGCTGGCATGAATAACAAGGCCTGTACTATCTTTCTCGGAAAGTGGTGGAGGCAGGCAGTGAAAATATCTTCAAACACATTTTAGAGAAATTAAATTTCATTTAAATTTACCAACATTACCCAATTAGAATAAGAAGAGAGTTATTAAATACACCCAAACTAAGGCTTTCTTACCAGAAAATTAACTTAACTTGCAGAACTTTGCAGGTGGCATAATCTGATATATCATACGTTTTGGTTTTAACATGAAGACAAACTTTAAAGATTTCTTTGACTTTGACTATATATTCAGCAACCAAAATTAACACTTAAGTGTCTTAATGAATGTTTGTGCCAAATTAAAAGAGATAACACCTAAGAAAACTTAATATTCTACCCAACTTTCAGAATCTCCATCAATAAGGAAGTTATTTTTGTACCTGGATTCAGTTAATGGCAGCAAGAATGATTTACAGGTGTGAATGCTGCCAATTCTCCCTCACACTGTACTTTAACACCCCAGTTTTCCAGGGCTGGGGCATTGTCTCAAGAAGTCCTGAAGCACCCAATGTCTTCTATGGCTCGTTTATGCTATGCTGAGCCTGTGGCTTTTTTTATCCTGGTACCAAAATGACTGCTTCTACTACAGGCATCATATCTGCCTTCTAGTCAGAAGGAAGGAGAGAAGGTCTAAAGGCAAAAAGGTAAGGAAAGCCAGGAAAGTGACTATGTTTAATTAGCACTTTAAGAAAATCAGGGTTTGTTAACAAAGAAGAGACTAGGTATTATTAAGGCAACCATAGTGTTTGCAGATATACAAATCTGTTACCAGATACTGAGAGAAATAAAAGAACAGGGATGCTGTGTCTTTTAGAATTTTAAACTATATTTATTGGTGTGTAGCACAGGAACTGCAATAGTAGCACTAATGTTTGTTTATTCAATAACCAAATGGTCTGAAAGTTGCAGAAAATTTGAGTAATTTTTTTGTAAATTCAATAAAATTGCTAAAAGCATTTTTTGAGTCAAATATGAAATAAGAAAGGTGAATAAAAATGGATATTTGAAGTTTACCAATATATTTTCTCTCTGTTTTATATAATTTCCCATTACCAAGGATAATCACAAGTTAATTAAAAATGAAAACTCTGGTAAGGTAGATTATTTATCAAAAGAAAAAAAATGATAGGAAATTTCTAATGTGACTAATTGTTAGAAAAAATTAAGAATTTTTTTCCTGTAAATGTAAAATAATGATGAGATACGTGTAAGTTTTTGTGTCTTGTTATA
Source organism: Phocoena phocoena (assembly GCF_963924675.1). Taxonomy (NCBI): domain Eukaryota; kingdom Metazoa; phylum Chordata; class Mammalia; order Artiodactyla; family Phocoenidae; genus Phocoena; species Phocoena phocoena. Next base: position 27,518,023 of record NC_089235.1, on the reverse strand, counting down.
AATGCTCATTACTTTGTTCCTGCTGAATTCCCAAAGTGGGATATAAGTTATAGTGAACTACATTGCTATTCATGTATTCCTTTCTTTACCACTGCCTATCTCTGCATCTCTTCAAATAGGCAGCATATTCTTTGAGTTTATAATGATACCAATAGTCAGTTTAAATGTAAGCTGCAAGGCTTCCCTGGTGGCGCAGTGGTTGAGAGTCCGCCTGCCGATGCAGGGGACGCGGGTTCGTGCCCTGGTCCGGGAAGATCCCACATGCCGCGGAGCGGCTGGGCCCATGAGCCGTGGTCGCGGAGCCTGCGCATCCAGAGCCTGTGCTCCGCAACGGGAGAGGCCACAACAGTGAGAGGCCTGCGTACCGCAAAAATAAGTAAATAAAATAAGCTGCAAGTAGTAGTATAAAACCAACTTAAAACCAGTAGGTTTCATAAATCGCTCTTAAATGAAATTTCTCTAAAAAAGAAGAATGTACATGCTAAGGAAAGACTGAACTTAGAATATTTGCAAACAGTAATAATATTGGCATGTTAAAGAAGCATATTCGTTAGAGTATATAATTATTGATGGTGACTAACATTGTAATTAGAATATAGCGGTTCACATAATTCTATAAAACAAGTAGATATATATACCGTTTTCAAATATGATGCTCATTTATCAAAAGAGAAAAATATTTCCACCCCATCAGCAGAAACAAATTGTCAACATATATAAGGTAAAATATATGGATATAAAAGGATAATTATAAACATTCCTGCTTTATGAAGAAATAATAAAAGTGTCTTATAAAAAAAATCTTTTTAGTCAGAAAAGTCACATTTTTAATCCAATCATTGAAAAATAACACAGATTTTGTAATTCAACTGTTACACGTTATAATGTCTATGTAGAAACTTTAAACAAAATTTCTATATTTTAGTAGGCTAATATTTATAATCTATCATACTTTCTATAGTATTTGCATTATGATGCTAAAAATTAGTCAGATATAAAAAGTTGGTAAAATCAAGGACATAAATTATGCGGACACCATTTTTTACATACCTTATTCTCGATTCAGAGCCATAAGGACATTACAAAACAATGAACACAAGTAAGCATTTTTTGTGCTCTTCTAAATGAGAACTACTGTAAAGCTGTAATTCGGTTTTGGCTTTTAGATATTTGTAATACATAGCAGCCAAAACTAATTTCATACACACACATGTAATTTTCATACACACACTTAAGAGGAACACCTTGGCAGAAGAATGTAAAATATTCTCCTTATATGCAAAGGAAGACTCCCTAACTGATGTGAACTGAAAAATAAAACTGATTGAATGGTTGCCCAGAAAGGAAACGTAGCAAAAAGAGGTTAGTTTCTGTGTAGTTAGGAAAGCCTCTAAAGTACGGAAAGAAAATTCCTGCCTGAGGGGAAGAAGAGTGACTAAAATAAGTTTTTAATTTTGTTTTGTTTGATTTGAAAAAACAAAGAGTGTTGGAGATATGGATCCAGTGTGATTTTGAAAAGGAATGGGTAACATGATCTTTCAGTGAAACTGAAGTTTGCTGAATTGTATATTTAGAAGTTATACTATGAAAAGGAACATATCCCCCTTTTTAAACAGCAAAATTCACTGATAAGTAAATTTTAAGGAACTGCTTGATTGACATTTGGGAATTTGGGAGGTGAAATGAACTGACGTCTGGGCTAAGCCATCACAAATGCATCAGCATAATAACCGAACAGAATAGTCTAGGTTGGAAGTCAACCCTTAAAACAGGTTATTTCCCAGTATCTCTTTCCTTGTCTTAAGAAGCTTTATTCCTTGTCTGTTTAATCCAAAATATAGATATTTTTAAAAGGTTCAAATTCAATTAAAATCACATTCTAATGCTGCCCTCTTATCATATAAGCAAAAAGCAATTTTTTTTTTTTTTTTGCTGAATCCATTACACTTACTGAATGGCTGACTTCCACAGTATTGTTTGGAAATTCATAACCCACAGTTATAAGTAAATCTGTTGATCTTTACTTTGGAGTATGCTTCATAGAGTTCCCTATGTACGATGCAGCTCAATTACAAGCCAATGCCTATGAAGTGAAACACCTGCCCTCATGACTTCTAATTCCTGTCTCACGTTTAAAAACAGTGTGTTCTCAGTCCGAATTGTCTCAACAGTACAGCAGGTCTGCTGCAGATAGCATCCATCCACATGGGCCTCTTGGACTACATTTCAGGTACTCTAGGCATTATTGCAATTTCTTTCAGTTGCCCCCAAATCACTCCTAAGTGAATTCTATCAATGCCACATAGCCTGCACTTAAAATCCCAAACATACTCTTGAAATTTGTTGAAAATCCACTCAGACATTTTCACACTCTGCAAAAATAGTAAAAAAAAAATTATTTTCTGTGTACCACTCATTTTGGATATATACTGCATTGTTTTATTTACCTCCTTGCTTAACAATATGTGTCCTTGTGTGTGATGGTATGTGTGTGTATATGAAAGAGAGGGAGAGAGAGAGAAACAGAGAGTCTTATCTTTCTAATCAGATTCTAAAGTCATTGAGAGCAGATGAGTACTATATATCCTAACTGTGTCACACACAATATTGATGGATAGAATAAAAAATAAACCTATATACTAGTTGGCAGTAAGCTGAGTGATGATGTCTGCGGTATACTGGAATTAATCTATGGCATTATTTCTGTATTCTTTAAACCTCTGGTGTGCGTGCTCACAGACTTCATTAGTTATTTAAATACTTGCTAAGGCATAAATCATACTCACTAATGGAAAATACACTTGGGTTGTACATGAATGTCCACCTTTAAACAGAATGATATTGGAAGTGGCTGCCAGAATTGGAATTCTGTTAGTCACGTGCTTTGCACAGAACTGGAATAAATGCTTGTTGAATGAATATTTGGGGTGAGTGAGTGATCCTTCAGGGACAGATGTAAGGGATCCATCATGTGGAATTGGCCTGATGTTGTTGGTGAAAGCAGTTCAGCGTCTTAAAGACCTCAGCGGCAGCTCTGTTTTGCTGGTACATAGAGTAGCAGTTCTTACCTCTTTGATTTTCTGTCAGAGCAGGGAGAGGGCTGTTCAAATGCTTGCAGCACTCCCCAGAGTTGCCAGGTTGCTAACTGCAGGCACAACTTTAATCCTCCTCTCAAGAAAGTGCACTGCCGTAGACATGAGTCAAACAGACCCTGTTTTATGGATATGTTAGAAAATTTAATTTATCAAACTTGCAAATCATTCACATATTTCAGTTCCTTATTAGTAGTAGCAAATTGTCTGTAGCCTCAAAAAATGAGTGTATTACATCAAAACCTTGCTACCCAGAAATTAAGGAAATCTGCATAAAGAAACAGCATTACATTTTGATCATTAGTTTTTCCTTAAAGTGCTATTATATTGATTCTTAGATCACTCTTCTGTCATGATAAGCATGACACTTTCCTTCTTGATGTGTATTTTTGGAATTCATTTTTCAGTCATTTCACTAGACCATGAGAGACCTCTTCTCAAGTCTTTTGTTGCTCTGGCACCTACCACCGTGCTGATAAAAACTTAGAGTATAGGTGTGGTCAAGATGTTTTATTTGTATGTGCTTTTATTGTGTGTCAGACTTGTGCCAAGTGCTCCGACAGTAATAATGACATAAACACAAGACCCCCTCTTTTTAACTGCCTGATTGTATAAGTAATACATGATAAACAGAGGAATGATAGAGTCTGATTAGTATTTGTAGCAAGTCCTTGTGACCTCAGGTTGGAGGGTGGTTTTGAGGAGGCAGGACGGAAGACAGTGAGATGTCAGTAGTGCATGTGACAGTTGGTAAAGACTAGAGCTAGGCTGGAGCTAAGGAAGCTGAAGCAATCAAAAAGAGGGAGAGGATCTGACAGTCTTTCATGAGGTAAAATGAACAGGGCTTGATTGTTGAGTAGGAGGCAGAATGAGAGAAGAGACTAGGATAATTCTAGTGACCGGAGGCTGTCTGGGTAGCCAGTGATGGTATTAATGGAGATTATGAGAAGGATAACCCATTTGGTGAGGTAACGATGGTGCATTCAGTTTTGGAACGTCTGGCTTGAGGCGTCTGTGGAATTATTTTATTTATGCTCATCAGGCAGTTGGAGTATTTAGTTGAGGGAAAAGGTCGGAGTTTGGGAGCCAACAATGTACAGGGTATAGTGTAAGACATGAAAATAGATGAAATCACTCAAATAGCATGTATAATGGGAATTGAAGGAATTGTGGATAAAAAATACCAGCATTTGAGGGGCAGGTGCAGAATAATCTGAGACAATAGATAGGAACAGAAGTTCTCAGTCCCTGGTGAATGAAGGGAGTCTAGATTTTTCGAAAGTGACTAGTCCACACAGCACGCAAATCTTGGTTCCTAATACCTTTCTCTAATAAAAGGAACCAAGACTCCTTGGAGAAATAGCTGAATTTAGGGTTAGGGCAGGGACTACACAAGTGATCCTGGGGCATCTTGCAGTGCCAGAAACTAAGGAAGTGCTAACACACACACACACACACACACACACACACAATCCACAACACATTGATGAGGTAAAGTCAGAGGGACAGAGAAGTCAACTGAAAAACTCCCAAAGATGGCCAAAGATGGAATAGTTTGAGCAACAAGTAGTATCAGTATCGAATTATAATCCTGAGTATAAAATATCTACAAATCCATACAGAATTGAATCACTGAGTATATCAATAAATGAAGGCAGATGGATAAATCTCTCATATTAATTCCAAATAATTTATGTAGATACACTGTGCTCAAGGAAGGGGAATATAAATCCCCACTCTTTAAATGTAGGTTATATGTGGCATCTTCCTTCTAAAAAGTATATAGTATGGAAAGGGGCCAAAGGGTAGTTTTGCAGTGGAGAAAACTTACAACCACTAACCTAGACCAATGATCAAGGTGAACATTAACAGTGATGTCATATTGAAAGAATGTACCATTTTTTTCACGTGATGAGAATGACACCTTGCCTGTGCTCTTCTTCCCCATAATTCTTAACTACAGTCTAACCACGAGAAAAACTCCAATTGCGGTACATCCTGTGACATATCTGACCAGTACTGCCCCAAACTGTTAAGGTCATCAAAAATAAGGAAAATCCCAGGGGCTCCCCTGGTGGCGCAGTGGTTGAGGGTCCGCCTGCCGATTCAGGGGACACGGGGTCGTGCCCTGGTCCGGGAAGATCCCACGTGCTGCGGAGTGGCTGGGTCTGTGAGCCGTGGCCGCTAGGCTTGCGCGTCCGGAGCCTGTGCTCCGCAACGGGAGGGGCCACAGCGGTGAGAGAAACGCGTACCGCAAAAAAAAAAAAAAAAAAAAAAAGGAAAATCCTTAACAAGGAAAGGATGAACAGTGGTAATACATTTAATGCAATGTGAAGAGTACATAGCAACAAGCAAGTGCTCAAAATTCCAAACTTTTCTTCCCCTCTTCTCTTTTCCTCCCTTTTCTTCTTGCGGAACTTTAACAAATAGAAACCTTTTGTGTCCATAGTATGTATACATTTGCTTATTTGAAGATTCAAGACTGAAGCCTTCCTAAACATTTCTCTTGACTTCATATCTGTGTAACCCTCTCCTAGCATATCCTTATTTATTCTTGGTACATTTTACCTATAGATTAAATCAGGAAAACTGGAAAATGAAATCGCATCTGTAGTAACAAATCTGAGATAGTCTCAAATAGAAAAATTTCTTATAACTTCCAAGGAGTACAGATAAATCAAAGCAATTGAGAATGGTTACAGCCTTAGAACTGTCCCACCCATGAGATGTGGTGCGTGGCAGAGATTAACTCCTAACCTTATAAAGAGTGATCCTTCCTGGATTTCCTGGGCAAAATATTTTTAGCTATAATCTCTCCCTTAAGATCACCCTTCCTTTTTAAGAAGTGATTATTCCAGGAGAATAAATACAGGGAGCTGAGGTCAGCTATATATCTTGTAAAATACTTGTCTGGAGCAAAGGTCTTGGTGTCTTGTGGTATGGAAACCCTGGGAAGCAGGCAAAATGTGATTTGAGCATCCCTTTACCTTCTTTATTTCCACTCTTAGTGATTTTGTATATCATTTGCTTTTTATGCTTGCCTATTTAGGCAACGAAAGCCTGTCATTGAATCTTAGCACTTGAATCTGCTTTTCCTCAGCTGGTTCCATATACTCTACCCACTTTCACTATCAACAGCAAATTTATCTTTCTTTGATCTCATTCCTTCATACTTTCTATTTTGTTATTATGTAACTAGTCCTTCTGCCAGGCAACGGATTTAGTAGGAGAAGTCTACAAAGAGTGTTATAACTAAAAGGGAATTTGTAACCATTAGTCAGTAGATAAAAGTACAGGGCTTCCCTGGTGGTGCAGTGGTTGAGAGTCCGCCTGACAATGCAGGGGACGCGGGTTCGTGCCCCGGTCCGGGAAGATCCCACATGCCGCGGAGCGGCTGGGCCCGTGAGCCATGGTCGCTGATCCTGCGTGTCCGGAGCCTGTGCTCCGCAACGGGAGAGGCCACAACAGTGAGAGGCCTGAGCACCGCAAAAAATAAATAAATAAATAAAGTGGTAATTTCATGTATGTGTTGAAAATTTTCACCTCCAGGTCAGAGCACAAAAGTCACTTCTAGGTAGGTTTCTGGAAATGCTTATAATGGAAATGAGATATCCATTATGAAAAATTGTATATATACAGTCATCCCTCAATATCTTTGTGGGATTGGTTCCAGGAACCTACAAAATCCATTTTGATCAAATTCCATGGTCGGTGTTCCACATCTTCAAGTTCAACCAACCACAGATATTGTAGCACAGTACTGTAATGTTTACATTGAAAAAAAAAATCGCTTATAAGTGGACCCACAGAGTTCCAACCTGTGTTGTTCAAGGGTCAACTGTATATTCATATATATATATATATATATACACACACACACATATGCTCCTCTTTTTTGTATGTGGTATGTGTATTTTTGCTTATTTGAAGATTTAAGACTGAAGTCTTCTAAAACATTTCTCATAACTTCATATCTATGTAATTATGTAGATTTGTAAAATATGTAAAATACATATAAAATTTCTTCTTGCTAAGCAGATTTCTTGAACGAATTCAGGATGATTATTTTTATTTTTGTTAATGTGGACCGTTTTCAAAGTCTTTACTGAATTTGTTACAATATTGCTTCTGTTTTATATTTTGGTTTTTTGGCCACAGGGCATGTGGGATCCTAGCTCCCCGACCAAGGATTGAACCCACACTCCTTGCATTGGAAGGTGAAGTCTTAACCACTGGACTGCCAGGGAAGTCCCTAGGATGATTCTTAAAAACCAAAAGCAATGCGATTCAAAACTTAACATTTGTAGAATCACACAGAGAAATACAGAATTTTTTTTGTGAGATTTTCTATAAACAATATAGAACATTTGAACAATTTGTGGTGATAATTCTCTTCATTTGCAAGGTTTGCTTACATTTCCCATATTCTAATTATAAATCAACAAAAATAGATGCAGCAGCATGTTGTGGACATAACATTGAAATTGCAAGTAATTTAGTCAATGGAGAAAGATTGCTAAGCAGAAAGTACCCACCATATCCCACTAGAATTCCACAAGTTCAAAGTCAATGCTAGGTATCTAAGCCATCCAGGGACAAGGTCACTTGTATTAATTAGAACAGTAAAGGGCAAGTGGCTATACCAAAATGACTGAAAATAATACAGTGGTTTAATTGAGATGGAAGTTTATTTCCCTTTCACTTAAGTATGTTTAGGTTGGTGGGTATGTCATCTTCACAAGATCATTGTTTTTTTCTCAGTTTGGTTTGCCCGTTCATCACCACTGTCCTAGTCTTCTGAGTCTATTGTGTATCTCTGACACTTCTGTGTTCCAGCTCAGAGGAAAGGAAAAAGACAGGAAGATACAAGCAATTTCCTTTAAACAAGTGAGGCATGCTTTGTGCTCATGTCCCACTGGTGAGAACCTGACAACGTGGCCACAGTGTAAATGCTGAACATTGTTTCATAAGATTAATAGCTGATTTATGGCTTTCAGCAGAAGGAATTGAATACAGTGAAAATAACGATGTCTATCCCATATGTTTTTTGAGAAATAAACAAAATAAAATCATCTCTCCTTATCAAGGCATATAATAATCATTCACTAAATATCAGGCATCTTCCTTTCTCTGGATGATTCGGTTAGACCTAGTGATCTAGGATTTCTTTGGCGAATTCATGATCTGCAGTATCCGCTGAAGATACAAAAACTCAAAGTCCCTATGGGCCTCAAGAGAGCAATATGTATAAGTAAATCAGGATGGATAAGCAAGGGCTTCACTGAACAATAAAATCATTTTCTGCTTTTTGGAAAATCATTCCATCCTACGTGGGATTTAGATTTAATCTCTAATTGAAGAGGAATATATTATTTCAGCTAATTATTTTGGATTAATCAATGTGGTCCCAGATTCCCATAGCTCAGGATCCTTATATGGTAAAAAGTCCTAGAAAATGCTGCACATCACCTGACACCTGCCTGGTATTTCCCTCTAATGTTACTTAAGTGCTCAAATTTATCACTCACAGTATTTAAAAGAAATGCTCTGTGATTGGGATTTTAGCCTTACCTCCTACATATTTCACGGCATTTCATTTGTCCCAATGTGACATACTGCAATAAGCTTGCCATGATAAAATAGACAAGTTTTCCACTGTGATTCTGAAAAAGGTGAAAAAGCCCTCCTTTTCAAAATTTGTTTCATTGTTGAGTGCTTTGGAAGATGCCATCGTCATAACTATTACATAAATCCCTTGGGAGATCATGGTCAACACTGAAAGAGTTCAAATTCTAGAAATGTGATTATTTACTGTCTAAAGATTTCAAAAGAACACATGGCTGGAAGACGTGTTCTATGTTTAGTCTATAAAATTATAATAGTAAATTTAACATGATCAGAAAATGAAATGTTCTTCACATTTCTGCATTCTCTGGCTGAGATTTGCATTTGGAGGACCTGAAGCATGGGAATAACCTATGAGGCAGTCACTGGAAGCCAATACACTCAGACATCATGATGGATAATCTAGAATCATGAGTAAAGATATAACCAGCATTAAGTGAATGGTATTAGGAAATTGTAGAGGCAAGAAGGCCTAAATTGTTTCAGTATTAACAGGTTCCAAAAGCAATGACATTACAAGTAATAATAGTGTTGCTACCTTTTTCTCATGGTGGGAGGTATGAAATTAGCTAGTAATGAAACATTTGACAATAAATAACAGGAATAAATGCTTTCTAGACATAAACAAATGCCTGAATACAAGGAAGGATCCTCACATGCAGTGATTGAAGGATCAAAAAATATGTAGTCCTAATTTCTCTACCCACTAGTCTAAATATTTATTTGTGCATAGTTATATCTCATATAGGCCCATGAGTTTTGTATTACACATATTAATTAAATTATCTATACTGCCAGGAACCCACAAAAGTATTTCCCCAGGGTCCTGCACATACCTTGGGAGACACTGCCCTCTAAAATATTGACAGATAGAGAAAAGGGGTCTTAAGATATTTGTTTCTTGGGGTTTTTTTGGTGAGTTTTTTAACATTATGAAAGAATATTAATTTTGGTATCCCTTGGAGACACTTCAGGCATGATTTAAATTGTTTTTCCGCATGTTAGACCAGTATTTTTTTTACAAGCAACACCTATTTCACAAATGAGAACATTCAGACAGAAAAAGTGATAATATAGGGCTTCCCTGGTGGCGCAGTGGTTGAGAGTTCGCCTGCCGATGCAGGGAACACAGGTTCGTCCTCCGGTCCGGGAGGATCCCACATGCTGCGGAGCGGCTGGGTCCGTGAGCCATGGCCGGTGAGCCTGCGCGTCCGGAGCCTGTGCTCCGCAACGGGAGAGGCCACAACAGTGAGAGGCCCGCGTACCGAAAAAAAAAAAAAAAAAAAAAAAGTGATAATATAAGGATTACTAGTAACAAAGAGTGGAACTGAGGTTTGTGTCAAGGTGTGTCTGACTCCACCACACAGCACATCTTGTTGTTCCTATGATGAGGGACTATTTCAGGCTCTGCAGTTCTGGAGATAGTAGCACTTAGAATCATCACACTCCTTTCACTTTCCTGTGGTATCAAAGCAATCTCACATTCATTATATTCCTCAAATATTCTTCACTAATAGAGAATAAAATCACTAGGATCATTAAGTCAAATCTTCTCAGCAGTTGTCTTACAATCAATACACATTTGCTTGCTGTAGGTTTGATTGAGTGCACATGTTCTGTAGAGTCAGACCACTGCCACAAAATGACATAACTAAGTTCCTCTGTAAATATTGAGGACTAGAGGTTAGATACATTTCTCTCACCTCAAGTTTCTGATTCCATAGGGAAGCCTGACTATATAGGTATCTATTGACCTTTCTTTTTATCACCTTAACTTCAACATAGGCAGTACCTACCAGAGTTTCTTGCCCATATATGATTCAATAAATACATATTGAATAAGTGAATGAACAAATGAAATAACTATCTGAATACTTTTAATATTCTGAATTGAGATGACATGACACTTTATTGAGTAGTTTTCATATCCTATACTTATGTGCCAGATATTATCAAACAATTAAATATATATTTTAAAGTTAATATTCTGACAGAACTGTCAAGACTCAGTAGAAAATAATTAGTAAAAGTATGTTATTATGGCATATAAAATTGCTATTCACAAGAAAACATGTAGCTTAGATAGATGGATCAAAATGTTTGAAGCATAAATAATAAAATTCCTCTGATATGACTATATCACTGCTCAAAGATCAGATAAAAACTATGCTGAGGAGAAAATCAAGCACAAGAAAATCTTTTATATACATACAATATTGTTTATGTATAAAAATAATTGAATTAGTAATATATTCTTTTTTGTGGTAAGTGCTTAACAATTGATAAAGCAAAATTTAAAAACCATGCAATCTAATGTTAATTCTGCTAGAAAAGGAATAGATTTTTTTATCAAACTGGATTTATTCCAGAGAAACCAGCTTCTGGGGGTGTTGGGATCTGGCTTTCATATGTTAATGGATAGTTTTACTTTTCAAAGTTGTTGGTGGGTAGTCAGGGAGCAAGGAGAAAACCCTCGTTGATCCCTAGCATAAACTGATCAATGGGAAAGAACAATGAGCTTGAAGCAGTGAGCACATTGTTTCTATCAGTACTGATGATCTAATTTATAATAAAAAGAGAATGTCTTTGGTGTTATCAAAGGTTGTATTCCTCCTAGAATAAGTAGGGAGGAGGGAATAGAGGAAATCAGCTCTGTACAAGAGGTTTGTGCTTAGAAGTTGGTCAAATAAAACACATGCTCGATTCAGTCTGTATCTATTTAGACCAGAGTTATTCCAAGCCACACTGGTAAAACTGAGAGGCATTGGCCACACTCAACAGTTAACATCCACAGGTCCTTTAGAAACATTCTATTTTATTTCAACGCCTCGTATACAGAGACCAGAGTAATGTTTATCACCCATTAGTCATTCAAATAAAATATTCAATGAATGAATTGATTAACTGATGGATAAAGCATTTGACAACTGGCACCATAAGGATAAGTTTATTGATTTATTTATACTTTTCAACCTTTAGAATATTAATTATCTAGAATGCTTAGGTAGATGCCTAATTGAAATGATAAAAATGTTCATTTAGCTTTTTAATTACTTGAAATTATTTTGATATATTTCCTCTTTCTCTTTGTATATTTCTTCAGATTTTATAAAAATCAAATATATAATCAAGAAATTGAAAATAATTCCTGGCTAATAACTAAAGAGTCTTCCTGCTGTACCAAACATGGGTAGTAAATGAATTATTTATATCACCTGATTTAAATGCCATCCTGATAACAGATACTTTTCTCAGTTAAATAGTTCTGGAGAAATAAAATTAAAAAACAAATTTTCTCCCAACCCAGGAGAGTTCTTCATAAAAGTAGTAGAAAAAGAAAACAGCTTTATTATTAAACAAGCATTAAATCCAAAAATAATGCACATTTAAAAATAATCTACTAAGAGATTGCAAAGACAGAAAGAAATCTCACTCTTTTATATAGCGAAGCAGATACAACCTATTCCATACAAATTCTTCAAGATAAACAATACTAGTCCTCAGGTAAGAGGATTTGGCCACACCATTTGTCAAGCATAGTTCTTCCTAGATTCACCTGGTAATTGGAGTGACTATTCCTATTAGCAACTGGCTTTATCCAAAGGAAGTACAAACTTCTCACATCTTTACTACAGGAATTTTGCTAGTTGGAGCAAGGTGCCTGCCAAAGTTAGCCTCCTACCCTCCCACAGAAAGTGGGAGATAGGGTGCTGTCTTCTTTGACATTTACATTTTAAAGAGATGGCTAGCAAGGCCTTAAGAAAGACATTCTTGGTTCATAAAGTTGACAAAAGGCCTATATAATTTCAAAAGGAATTATACACACTTCGAAGACAAGAAAAAGTACTTAGAAGTTTTTAAAGCAAATATTCTAAGAAAAAGACGGGGAGGAAAATTTCTTCCTTTATTTTCAAAAGGGAGGATCAAGCTTCTTATTTTCAGTTTGTATTTGTCCTTCCATGGTCATATGTTTTCTTCCAGAATTACCTTGCTGATGGCAATAAGTTCACACCCTAATGGTTGCCACCATTTCTCTCTCAGAATTTCCTCATTTCTCTTTGTATTCCCTACTTAATATTACTCTGGTATTACCAAATTGGAACGCTTGGTAGCTTAGCTTTTAATAAGCTGTTGATTTCTGGGCAACGTGATTACTTTGTCTGAACCATAATTTTAAAATTTAGAATATATTATAGGTATATTTCTAATTCTCTGTGCATAATGAAGAAAGCTAATGCTAGGGGACGTCGATATCTGAGGGTCTCTGATTTGAGTTGTACTAATCTCCATGGTAAGCGTTTTCTTTATACCCAATCTCATATTTTTTAATTTATTTTTTGAAGTGTTAATTACTGCTGTACAGCAAAGTGATTCAGTTGCACACACACACACACACACACACACACACATATATATATATATATATATATATATATATTATATTCTTTTCCATTATGGTTTTTTATAGGATACTGTATATAGTTCCCTGTGTTATACAGTAGGACCTTGTTTATCCATCCTATATATAAAAGTTTACATCTGCTAACCCCAGCCTCCCACTCCATCCCTCCCCCAACCCCCTCTCTCTTGGCAACCACCAGTCTGTTCTCTATGTCCCTGATTTTGTTTCTGTTTCATAGATAGGCTCATTTGTGTCATATTTTAGATTCCACATATAAGTGATATCATGTTATTTGTTCCACTCTCATTTTTGATAAATGGAATTATTTTAAAATTGGGCTTGGTAGTCCTGTAACCAAACCCAGATTTGACCACTCACTGCTCATAAGCCAATAATTCAAGAGGCAGGTGTCAGTAGAAATGAAAGGTGCTTTAATCAGAAAAGCTGACAATCTGGAGAGAAGGTGGACTCGTGTCCAGAGAGCACCTCCGAAGATTCTGCTCAGCTGTGACAGTTTTTAAAGGGGAAGAATGGGGAAGAATCTCAGTGAATCATCGAGGCAGGAGGTTGGGTTCTACATCATTCTCCATTGCGTGCAGATTGGCTGACTCTTTCTTCAGATGTTATCTTGCCTGTGTGATCTGCCTGCAGGATTGCTAAGGGAGCTGTTGTGGATAGAGAGCTGGTCATTTTTTAATTGCTTAATTCTTCACTCTTACTTCTTTTTATCTAGGAAAAGAGTCAACAGGTTAGGCAAGGCATGGTGTGCATTCAGGAGAGCATAAGTCAGGAGTTAGGTTAAATTGCCTAGTGGTCTCACTCCTATAATTATGTTCTTTTAAGGTTAGAGGACAGAAACAGAACAGAAATGGACAAACAGGAGAGGGGCAAAAGAGCTGTTTTCACTAGGTCTCAATTTATTTACTCTTACAAAGAGAAATACAAATGGCTAATATGAATAGAGCAATTGCTTAGTTCTAAGCACTTTACATCTAGTAACACATTTAATCTTTAAAACAGCTACATGGTAGATACTATTATTATTGTTATTTTTTTTACAGAACGAAAATAGAAATACAGAGGGTTTTAGCCATTTTCCAAAGCTTGCATAGTTAACTAGCATCAACAATGGAAATTTGACCCAGTGCCCCCAAAGTGTTATAAGGACTATATTACATGATGTTATGAAGAGGCAAATTAGATAATCCACTTAGTGCAATGTTCAGCACATAGAAAGCACTCAATGAATACTACCCACTATTGCTGTTTTATGATTGTTGCTGTTGTTGCCATTCTACAGCTGCATTCTTCAGTCTTCCAGGGTAATCGTTATTCTTTTCTCCATTAACTTCAAAAAGCTTTTATTCTACCTGTTCTATAGGTAATATTAACACATAAAGGCAGAATTTTAAGGTTGGGCAATTCTGAGTTTTTTGATATTGCAATTTATTTTTCTTTTAAAAAGTTAACAAAGATCAAATGTTAAACTTCGACATGTGGAGACTGAGTATAGTTTGGGATTTTCTGATCCTAATCATTCATTTGGTCATTCATTCATTGATTCAGTCAACAGCTATCTACTGGGTGCCTACTAAATGCTACGCTCTATGCTAGGTGAAGTCCATCTTTTAAAGATTTGAGAAGAGTTAAGGATTATTAGAGGTTCAAAGCCCAAAGAGATCGAAACCTATTATTAGAGCTTAATCTTCAAACAAATTTGGCATGAACTACACAAAAGGCTCAGAACCTTTTGAATATGACCCTGTCATCTTTCACTAAGTGATTTATTCAGAAATCTGTTACTATTTCCTTAAGGCAAAATAGACTTGAATGACCCAAGGTTTTCATTAGTGGTTTTCGATTTTTTTTTTTTTTTTTGTCTCAGCTAATTGCTTTAGAATACCTCTCCATCTGCAATATCCTTATGGTTAATATTTTAAAACTCTCTGATAGAAACTTAGCTTCCCCTTAGGAAGCCTGAAACTTGCAAAGGCAAAATATTTAACTTATGAATGGTGGATGCAAGAAGTCAGAAATAGTAAAAAATGTTTAAATTTTGAAGAATTAGTCATAAAAATAATTATACTTTGGTGAAAACATACCTTGAAAGTGTCTCTTTGTGCTATTCCCCTCAAGGTCAATTTTTGCCACAATCATCGGTGGTGAGTAGAGGTGTGGGAAGGCTATTGTGTAAATGTCACAGGATAGGGTAGTTTGGTTTCAAATTCCCTCTCTGCTTCCTAGTCACCAAATGATTTGGGGGCATTTACTCAACAGCTTTACATCTCAGTTTCCATATCTGGAAAGTGGGTTGATATTGTAGGGGAGGAAAAATGATTTTCCCCTCTACCCTCTAAGTTCTTAGCTGAGATCCCTCTGTAATAAAAGACAGATGAACAGTAGAAAAACAAAAGCTTAATAACATGTAGGCCTCTTGTATACGTGAGAAGTACTCAGAAAAACTGAATAACTCCCAAAATGGCCCAAGTGATCACCTTGAGTACCATCTCCAGCTAAAGACAAAAGATGGAGTGGAGGAACCAGTTATGGCAGGTTTTCAGGCAAAACAAAATAAACAAGGGTATGGTTGATATGCAGATTTAGGTAACTGCCTTCTCTAGTCCTTACAGGGTCCGCATTATTTTTGCTCTCTGACTTCATTTCTTTCTAGGCCACAAGAGCTCAGAACCTTTTTGTTCTTCTTGGAACAGGACAGATACAATCCTGCCCCAAAGTTTAGGTAATTGATGTTGCCTCTCTTGGAACACTTTTTGATCTATGCACTGCACAGCTAGCTTCTCACTTCCTCTCTTTACTCATATGTGACTTTCTCTTTTAGACCTTCAGTAACCATCCTACTAAAAATGGCAGTTCCCCTCTGAACACTTCCTAGTCTTCTTTTAGGGTTTGTTTTCCTCCATAGCACTTATCACCATTTATTATATGCTATAATCTACTTACTTATGCTGTTTATTGTTTGTCTCTCCCATTAGAATACAAACACCTTGAGGGCAGGAATTTGTGTCCCTTTTGCTTAAAGCTGTGAACCTACTTCCAAGAAAAGTCTAAGATTCAGATGACATTCAATAAGCGTATGACAGTATAAATTGTCCAAGTAAAAAAAGTAAAATATCATGATTATTAGAGTGTGAATAAAACAAATACTGTGGGTCAGAATATGTAGGATGGCATTGTGATGAGGGAGACTTGAATTGTACACTGGGATGATCTGTATAAGTTGAGACAATGGGAGAGAACTTGAAAGAGCTTAGGAAGAATACAGTTACCTTATATCATCATTGATTGTTTTAGTTGTTTACCATTTATATTAGGTAATCAATTCCTAGGTATTTAACCAGGAAACCAGATATTATAATTGGTCTTAACCAGGTTGCTATGTCATACTTATGATTGAGTACTTCACACTTTCTATCAACTGGAAATTCCATGATATGTAAATATAATAATCTAATAGTGCTCTCCATATACCAAGGGATGGTTCAGCCTCAGTCACCCTTCAGGAAAGACCCTATAGATTTAGCATAAAAGGTAAATTCTAATTTTTAATTAAGCAGAAGCCACATGAATCAAGAATCCTATGAACTGTCTCTACCATGTCTATTAACATTAAATTAAATTAAATTTTTAATAAACTAAAGGGTTTTCTTTGTATTTCTTAAATGAAATATGAGTCTTTTGGGTTTTTTTTCTGCTTTACAGTTGTGTGCTAGCTTGTGCATTACAACAAAATGAATAAATTATACATATACATATGTTCCCATATATCTTCCCTCTTGCGTCTCCCTCCTTCCCACCCTCCCTATCCCACCGCTCCAGGCGGTCACAAAGCACCGAGCTGATCGCCCTGTGCTATGCGGCAGTTTCCCACTAGCTATCTACCTTACGTTTGGTAGTGTATATATGTCCATGCCTCTCTCTCACTTTGTCACAGCTTACCCTTCACCCTCCCCATATCCTCAAGTCCATTCTCTAGTAGGTCTGTGTCTTTATTCCTGTTGTACCCCTAAGTTCTTCATGACATTTTTTTTTCTTAAATTCCATATATATGTATTAGCATATGGTATTTGTCTCTCTCTTTCTCACTTACTTCACTCTGTATGACAGACTCTAGGTCTATCCATCTCATTACAAATAGCTCAATTTCATTTCCTTTTATGGCTGAGTAATATTCCATTGTATATATGTGCCACATCTTTATCCATTCATCCGATGATGGGCACTTAGGTTGTTTCCATCTCCAGGCTATTGTAAATAGAGCTGCAATGAACATTTTGATACATGAATATTTTTGAATTATGGTTTTCTCAGGGTATACGCCCAGTAGTGGGATTGCTGGGTCATATGGGAGTTCTATTTGTAGTTTTTTAAGGAAACTCCATACTGTTCTCCACAGTGGCTGTATCAATTCACATTCCCACCAACAGTGCAAGAGGGTTCCCTTTTCTCCACACCCTCTCCAGTATTTATTGTTTCTAGATTTTTTGATGATAGCCATTCTGACTGGTGTGAGATGATATCTCATTGTAGTTTTAATTTGCATTTCTCTAATGATTAGTGATGTTGAGCATTCTTTCATGTGTTTGTTGCCAGTCCGTATATCTTCTTTGGAGAAATGTCTATTTAGGTGTTCTGTCCATTTTTGGATTGGGTTGTTTGTTTTTTTGTTATTAAGCTGCATGAGCTGCTTATAAGTTTTGGAAATTAATCCTTTGTAAGTTGCTTCATTTGCAAATATTTTCTCCCATTCTAAGGGTTGTCTTTTGGTCTTGTTTATGGTTTCCTTTGCTGTGCAAAAGCTTTGAAGTTTCATTAGGTCCCATTTGTTTATTTTTGTTTTTAATTCCATTTCTCTAGGAGGTGTGTCAAAAAGGATTGTGCTGTGCTTTATGTCATAGAGTGTCCTGCCTATCTTTTCCTCTAAGAGTTTGATAGTTTCTGGCCTTACATTTAGGTCTTTAATCCATTTTGAGCTTATTTTTGTGTATGGTGTTAGGGAGTGATCTAATCTTACACTTTTACATGTACCTGTTCAGTTTTCCCAGCACCACTTATTGAAGACGCTGTCCTTTCTCCACTGTACATATCTGCCTCCTTTATCAAAGATAAGGTGACCATATGTCCATGGGTTTATCACTGGGCTTTCTATCCTGTTCCATTGATCTGTCTTTCTGTTTTGGTGCCAGTACCATACTGTCTTGATTGTTGTAGCTTTGTAGTATAGTCTGAAGTCAGGGAGCCTGATTCCTCCAGCTCCATTTTTTGTTCTCAAGATTGCTTTAGCTATTCGGGATCTTTCGTGTTTCCATACAAATTGTGAAATTTTTTGTTCTAGCTCTGTGAAAAATGCCAGTGGTAGTTTGATAGGCTTTGCATTGAATCTGTAGATGGCTTTGGGTAGTATAGTTATTTTCACAATGTTGATTCTTCCAATCCAAGAACATGGTATATCTCTCCATCTATTTGTATCATTTTTAATTTCTTTCATCAGTGTCTTATAATTTTCTGCATACAGGTCTTTTGTCTCCTTTGGTAGGTTTACTCCTAGATATTTTATTCTTTTTGTTGCAGTGGTAAAAGGGAGTGTTTTCTTGATTTCACTTTCAGATATTTCATCATTACTGTATAGGAATGCCAGAGATTTCTGTGCATTAATTTTGTATCCTGCTACTTTACCAAATTCATTGATTAGCTCTAGTAGTTTTCTGGTAGCATTTTCAGGATTCTCTATGTATAGTATCATGTCATCTGCAAATACTGACAGCATACTTCTTCTTTTCTAATTTGGATTCATTTTATTTCCTTTTCTTCTCTGATTGTTGGGGCTAAGACTTCCAAAAGTATGTTGGATAGGAGTGGTGAGAGTGGGCAATCTTGTCTTGTTCCTGATCTTAGTGGAAATACCTTCAGTTTTTCACCATTGAGGATGATGTTAGCTGTGGGTTTGTCATATATGGCTTTTATTATGTTGAGGAAAGTTCCCTCTATGCCTACTTTCTGCAGGTTTTTATCATAAATCGTTGTTGAATTTTGTCAAAAGCTTTGTCTGCATCTATTGAGATGACCATTTGGTTGTCTCCTTCAATTTTTTATATTGTGTATCACATTGATTGATTTGCGTATATTGAAGAATCCTTGCATTCCTGGAATAAACACCACTTGATCATGGTGCATGATCTGTTTAATGTTTTGTTGGATTCTGTTTGCTAGCATTTTGTTGAGGATTTTTGCATCTATGTTCATCAGTGATATTGGCCTGTAGTTGTCTTTCTTTGGGACATCCTGGTTTTGGTATCAGGGTGATGGTGGCCTTGTAGAATGAGTTTGGGAGTGTTCCTCCCTCTGCTATATTTTGGAGGAGTTTGAGAAGGATAGTTGTTAGCTCTTCTCTAAATGTTTGATAGAATTCGCCTGTGAAGCCATCTGATCCTGGGCTTTTGTTTGTTGGAAGATTTTTAATCACAGTTTCAATTTCAATGCTTGAGATTGGTCTGTTCATATTTTCTATTTCTTCCTGATTCAGTCTTGGCAGGTTGTGCATTTCTAAGAATGTGCCCATTTCTTCTAGGTTGTCCATTTTATTGGCATAGAGTTGCTTGTAGTAATCTCTCATGATCTTTTGTATTTCTGCAGTGTCAGTTGTTCCTTCTCCTTTTTCATTTCTAATTTTATTGATTTGAGTCCTCTCCCTTTTTTTCTTGATGAGTCTGGTTAATGGTTTATCTATTTTGTTTATCATCTCAAAGAACCAGCTTTTAGTTTTATTGATCTTTGCTATTGTTTCCTTCATTTCTTTTTCACTTATTTCCGATCTGATCTTTATGATTTCTTCCCTTCTGCTAAATTTGGGGTTGTTTTTGTTCTTCTTTCTCTAATTGCTTTAGGTACAAGGTTAGGTTGTTTGTTCGAGATATTTCCTGTTTTTTAAGGTAGGATTTTATTGCTATAAACTTCCCTCTTAGCACTGCTTTTGTTACATCCCATAGATTTTGGGTCGTGGTGTCTCCATTGTCATTTGTCTCTAGGTATTTTTTGATTTCCTCTTTGATCTCTTCAGTGATCACTTTGTTATTAAGTTGTGTATTGTTTAGCCTCCATGTGTTTGTATTTTTTACAGATCTTTTCTTGTAATTGATATCTAGTCTCATAGCATTGTGGTTGGAAAAGATACTTGATACAATTTCAATTTTCTTAAGTTTACCAAGGCTTGATTTGTGACCCAGAGCATGATCTATCCTGGAGAATTTTCTATGAGCACTAGAAAAAAATGTGTATTCTGTTGTTTTTGGATGGAATGTTCCATAAATATCAATTAAGTCCATATTGTTTAATATATCATTTAAAGCTTGTTTTTCCTTATTTATTTTCATTTTGGATGATCTGTCCATTGGTGAAAGTGCGGTATTAACATCCCCTACTATGAATGTTTTACTGTTGATTTCCCGTTTTATGTCTGTTAGTATGTGCCTTATGTATTGAGGTGCTCCTATGTTGGGTACATAAATATTTACAATTGTTATATCTTCTTCTTGGATCAATCCCTTGATCATTATGTAGTGTCCTTCTTTGTCTCTTCTAATAGTCTTTATTTTAAAGTCTATTTTGTCTGACATGAGAATTGCTACTCCAGCTTTCTTTTGGTTTCCATTTGCATGGAATATCTTTTTCCATACCCTTACTTTCAGTCTGTATGTGTCTCTAGGTTTGAAGTGGGTCTCTTGTAGACAGCAAATATATGGGTCTTGTTTTTGTATCCATTCAGCCAATCTGTGTCTTTTGGTGGGAGCATTTAGTCCATTTACATTTAAGGTAATTATTGATATGTATGTTCCTATTTCCATTTTCTTAATTGTTTTGGGTTCATTATTGTACGTCTTTTCCTTCTCTTGTGTTACTTGCCTAGAGAAGTTCCTTTAGCAGTTGTTGTAAAGCTGGTTTGGTGGTGCTGATCTCTCTCAGCTTTTGCTTGTCTGTAAAGGTTTTAATTTCTCCATCAAATCTGAATGAGATCCTTGCTGGGTAGTGAAATCTTGGTTGCTGGTTTTTCTCCTTCATCACTTTAAATATGTCCTACCAGTCCCTTGTGGTTTGCACAGTTTCTGCTGAAAGATCAGCTGTTAACCTTACGGGGATTCCCTTGTGTGTTATTTGTTGTTTTTACCTTGCTGCTTTTAATATGTCTTCTTTGTATTTTATTTTTGACAGTTTGATTAATATGTGTCTTGGCGTGTTTCTCCTTGTATTTATCCTGTATGGGACTCTCTGTGCTTCCTGGACTTGATTAACTATTTCCTTTCCCATATTAGGGAAGTTTTCAACTATAATCTCTTCAAATATTTTCTCAGTCCCTTTCTTTTTCTCTTCTTCTTCTGGAACCCCTATAACTTGAATGTTGGTGCGTTTAATGTTGTCCCAGAGGTCTCTGAGACTGTCCTCAGTTCTTCTCATTCTTTTTTCTTTATTCTGCTCTGCAGTAGTGATTTCCACTATTTTACCTTCCAGGTCACTTATCCGTTCTTCTGCCTCAGTTATTATGCTATTGATGCCTCCTAGAGTATTTTTAATTTCATTTATTGTGTTGTTCATCCTTGTTTGTTTCATCTTTAGTTCTTCTAGTTCCTGGTTAAATGTTTCTTGCATTTTGTCCATTCTATTTCCAAGATTTTGGATGATCTTTACTATCATTATTCTGAATTCTTTTTCAGGTAGACTGCCTATTTCCTCTGCATTGTTAGGTCTGGTGTGTTTCTATCTTGCTCCTTCATCTGCTGTGTGCTTCTCTGTCTTCTCATTTTGCTTATCTTACTGTGTTTGGGGTCTCCTATTTGCAGGCTGCAGGTTCGTAGTTCCTGTTGTTTTTGGCGTCTGTCCCCAGTGGCTAAGGTTGGTTCAGTGGGTTATGTAGGCTTCCTGGTGGAGGGGACTAGTGTCTGTGTTCTGGTGGATGAGGGTGGATCTTGTCTTTCTGGTGGGCAGGTCCATGTCTGGTGGTGTGTTTTGGGGTGTCTGTGGACTTATTATGATTTGAGGCCACCTTTCTGCTAATGGGTGGGGTTGTGTTCCTGTCTTGCTAGTTGTTTGCCATAGGATGTTCAGCACTGTAGCTTGCTCATCGTTGAGTGAAGCTGGGTGCTGGTGTTGAGATGGAGATCTCCTGGAGATTTTCACCATTTGATATTATGTGGAGCTGGGAGGTCTCTTGTGGACCACTGTCCTGAAGTTGGCTCTCCCACCTCAGAGACACAGCACTAACTCCTGGCTGTAGCACCAAGAGCCTTTCATCCACATGGCTCAGAAGAAAAGGGAGAAAATGTAGAAGGAAAGAATTAGTAGAACTAGAAAGAAAGAAAGAAAGGAGAGAGGGAGGAAGGAAGGAAGGAAGGAGGGAAGGAAGGAAGAAAGAAAGGAGATAAAGTAAAATAAAATAAAGTAAGGTAAAATATAATAAAGTTATTAAAATAAAAGGAAATTATTAAGAGAGAAAATAAAAAATTAAAAAATCAGACAGCTAGAACGCTGGGACAAATGGTGGAATCAAAGCTATACAGACAAAAATCTCACACAGAAGTATACACATACACACTCACAAAAAGAGGAAAAGGGGAAAAAATCATAAATCTTGCTTTCAAAGCCCACCTCCTCAATTTGGGATGATGCGTTGTCTAAAGGAGGGAAGGAATGAAAGAAAGAACAAAGATAAAGTAAAATAAAATAAAGTTATTAAAATAAAAAGTAATTATTAAGAAAAAATAAAAACAACCAAAAAAATACGGACGGATAGAACCCTAGGACAAATGTTGGAAGCAAAACTATACAGACAAAATCTCGAGCTGCAGCATATACATACACACTCACAAAAAGAGGAAACGGGGAAAAAATCAATCTTGCTCTCAATGTCCACCTCCTTAATTTGGGATGATTCATTGTCTATTCATGTATTCCACAGATGCAGGGTACATCAAGTTGATTGTGGAACTTTAATCTGCTGCTTCTGAGGCTGCTGGGAGAGATTTCCCTTTCTCTTCTTTGTTCTCACAGCTCACAAGGTCTCAGCTTTAGATTTGGCCCCACCTCTTCGTGTAGGTCGCTGGAGGGCGCCTGTTCTTTGCTCAGACAGGACGGGGTTAAAGGAGCTGCTGATTCGAGGGCTCTGGCTCACTCAGGCTGGGGGTAGAGAGGGGCACAGAGTGTGGGGCTAGCCTGCGGCGGCAGAGGCCAGCGTGACGTTCCACCAGCCTGAGGTGCGCCATGCATTCTCCTGAGGGAGTTTTCCCTGGATCCCGGGATGCTGGCAGTGGCGGGCTGCACAGGCTCCCCGGAAAGGGGGTGTGGATAGTGACCTGTGCTAGCACACAGGCTTCTTGGTGGCAGCAGCAGCAGCCTTAGCATCTCATGCCTGTCTCTGGGGTCCGATCTTTTAGCCATGACTCGCGCCCGTCTCTAGAGCTCCTTTAAGCAGTGTTCTTAATCCCCTTTCCTCACGCACCAGGAAACAAAGAGGGAAGAAAAAGTCTCTTGCCTCTTCAGCAGCGGCAGGTCCAGACTTTTCCCCGGACTCCCTCCTGGCCAGCCGTGGCACACTAATCCCCTGCAGGCTGTGTTCACACTGCCAACGCCAGACCTTATCCCTGTGCTCTGACTGAAGCCCGAGCCTAAGCTCCCAGCCCCACCTGCCCCAGCGGGAGAGCAGACAAGCCTCTTGGGCTGGTGAGTGCCAGTCTGCACCGATCCTCTGTGCGGGAATCTCTCTGCTTTGCCCCCCGCACCCTCGTTGCTGTGCTCTCCTCAGCAGCTCTGAAGCTTTCCCCCTCCACCACCCGTAGCCTCTGCCCGCGAAGGGACTTCCTAGTGTGTGGAAACCTTTCCTCCTTCACAGCTCCCTCGCACTGGTGCAGGTCCCATTCCTATCCTTTTGTCTCTATTTATTCTTTTTTCTTTTTCCCTACCCAGGTATATGGGGGATTTCTTGCCTTTTGGGAGGTCTGAGGTCTTCTGCCAGTGTTCAGTAGGTGTTCTGTAGGAGTTGTTCCACGTGTAGATGTATTTCTGGTGTATCTGTGGGGAGGAAGGTGATCTCTGCATCTTACTCTTCTGCCATCTTCCCAGAAGTCTCCTATGAGTCTGTTTTTAGTAATGGAAGGGTAGCTTTATTTTTGTGATGCTCTGATTTATACAAAAATTGCTTGGATATTGTTCAGTACTATATTCTATGAAATAAACTTACCAATATGTGACATCCTTATCCTGCTTTCAGATGTCTTTTTGTCAAAAGAAAATTATGACCCATAAAAATGATCTCTCCTAAATAAATACATGGTATAGAATAGAAAAAAATAACACTGTGGTTTTACTTGACTTACTTGTATGTGCTTGCTTACTTCTTAGGCATTGGATGCCTCAAATCAAATACTGTTATTGGTCTTAGTTTCATTTTTATTAACTATACTCTGCATATTATTCAGTGACTTACATTTTCTGTGACATTGCCAAATGGTCCTTACATTTGATAAAATGTATTAAATATTATGTTCTTATTGAATTTAAACTAATTGCATTTGTTTCAGTTACTGAGACCACATTCTGTAGCATTCTGTGCATTTGTATCTGTTTTTATTGTGGTATACTGAAGATTTTCTCTAAGTAAATTAGCCAAGATTTTTTTTTTCTTCTTCTTTTTCTGTATGTGGGCCTCTCACTGTTGTGGCCTCTTCCACTGTGGAGCACAGGCTCCGGACGTGCAGGCTCAGTTGCCATGGCTCACAGGCCCAGCCGCTCCTCGGCATGTGGGATCTTCCTGGACCGGGGCAAGAACCCGTGTCCCCTGCATCAGCAGGTGGACTCAACCACTGCGCCACCAGGGAAGCCCAAGCCAAGAAATATTTATGAAGAGTTTATGTCATTAAGTAGTTGAGGGAGGTTAACAAATTATTTTCAATGTTAATTCTTATCATTCTTTCATATTAATATGCAACCTGAATATTTTATCATTTAGTGAATTAATCAGATTTATCGAGTGCTTATAAAATTGTTAATCTTAATGTAAAATGCATTAAATTCTTCTTCTCTTATAGAACAAATCACACACTTTTGCCCGAGCCTGTAGAGGCAGGCATTATATCCAACTTATTCTCCTATCACAGAGTGTTTGACTGCACCAAATCCATAGGAGCTGCTTAGCAAATATTTGTTAATTAAACAGTTAATAATCACAGAACAAAAATTTTCTCTAATTTTTGCTATTTTGAAAGGAATTGCAGTATTAAAACATAAAATCAAGCGTACTATTATCCTCAAGTAACTTACAGTCTGAAAATAGTTTCAATTTTTTTTAACTTTTGATTTTCCCTGAAATATCCTAAAATATTTTTCTCTTTTAATCTCCATGTGTTCTGATACTAAGTTCAACTCAGCACAGGCAAATCAATATGTGGAGTAGATTGGTTGTAGAGAAGGCAAAGGTAGATTGAGAGGCACCTGGGTCCCTTTTGTGACTCATGCTACTTAGAGCTAGTTTGGATTCTGCATTGGTTTCCCTTGGCAAGTCCTAATAAGACCTGTTGTGCTGGTGTCCATACATTTTAACATTTTTGCTCTAAAATGTGTTCCAACTGAGTTAATACATTGTATGGTTACTCTACCTATGACTTCCTCTTTCCATCATCACCAGTTTGTCATCTAGATTTTTCAAAGTTCCCACCCCGTGAGTACCTAAGAATGTGTAGGGACTTTTAGATAGCACACCCTAGTTTGAGAAAGTCTAAAATTAATTATAAATAAACACAAAAGTCCTGCAAATTACCACTCCTTAGTTGGTTCAATAAGTATGCCACACAGCAATGCCTGAGATCCAATTCATGTATTGTTAGAAAAAATTTAGAAGCTTCAGTCCAAATGTACCAGATGCTTCATGTCAAGCACCAGCAGCAGCATTGCTATTAGCATCATAATAAAGGACAAGATGACACATTAGATATCAAAAGAATGGCTTATATTTTTTCTCTTACTAAATTATAGGAGTTGCCAAACATCTAAATTTGTATTGAAAACTTTGCTTTTTCTAACTGAAGCTGGATATTGACCCCGCTCTATTTTTCCTTAATTTGCAAAATGTTCCCAGTACATAAATATCTGGGTACGTGTACAAGTTTTAAATATTATAATCACATTCTTAAAATAATTTATATTTTTGTCTGTTACAATTTTGATTTATGCATGATATAAATGACTTTGTTTATGGCCTTTTGATACTTGAAACGTTATCTTGCCCAAGCAATCAGAGTAACAAATACAATTATTCAAACCAACCGATCTCATTTTGGCAGAAAAGAAACCATAGCTGTGAAATCTAACTGCGTAGTTTTCAATTTTCTATATGTTCAATCATCTTGAGGACATAAGGATCATTCAAGATTTGATGCATTTTTTCAAATGTGTACCTTAATGGATGAAGGGCAAGTTTTAGATTCAAACTGATCTGGGCTTGAATCCCAAGTAAGTCAATTACTAGCTTTGTGAGTTGGGCAAGTTATTTGATCTTTTTCAGCTTCACTATCTTTGTTTGTAAAATTAAAATAACAATGCTCCCCTTGAGAAGATTACAGGATTATGTGAGATAATGCACTTAATATGTCCAGCACAGTGCCTGGCACATAATACGGGTTTATTGTTGTTTTTTTTTTTTCCCCAACAAAATTACCAGTGTGTTGAAGGAAGGAGCTGTACTTATTATTCTTTGTCATATCTCTTTCTTACTTGTCTATCTTATTTTCTCAAAAGTGCCACCTACATGGTACTCAATAAAAATATACTGCCTTCATTTAATAATTTCTAGAACTTGACTATAAATTTGACATTTCTTAAGCTCTGTCTGATAATACTGATCACTTTACCTGTGCTCTAAATCCTGTCCTCTCTAGTCTAATCTGATAATCTCAACTCACAAATATTGCCTCCTCTCAACTTTATTTTCAACCCATTCATATACACTAGCACTGTTCTTTCAGCTTGTAAATATTATATTCTCAAGCTAATCTTTCCAAGAAGAAGGAGGTGTAGGAGAAGGAGAAGAAAAAGAGAAAGACCCAAAAATAAAAATAAAATAAAATAAAAATAAAATAAAATAAAAGAGAAAGACCCCCTTTGTCCTATATTCTAATCTAGCATTCCAATATTCTTCTCCCTAGAACCATGCTCTTTGCAATAACAGTAGGCATTCTTATCTTGGTTTTGTCACCCATCATTTTTTTCCTTAACCCTTAGCAACCTGATTTCTGACTCACTTTTCAGTGTTTTTGCTCTCTCCAAAATCACTAGTAGCCTACTATTTGCCAAATCCAGAGATATTTGTCAGTCCTTATCCTGCCTTGCCTCTTTACTTGACCTCTCTACTGATCTTAGCTCTCTGTCTAATGCTTAAAATAACTAGAGTCAGAAGGAAAACCCAACTTTCCATTCATTAGTTAAGCCAACCACTCATAGAGGAAAAGAAAATCTGAATTTGTTTGATTATTGCACTTTCATCTGTTATAATTGCATATTTACTTAAATTAGCATTGTCAATTAAACTATTTGCAGCTCAAGCAGGGAGTTTTAGATGTTTTTCTATTGATATTGGTTATTCACCATTAATAATCTCCCTTGATAAATATACAAAATTAGCATTTTAAAATATTTTTTGGAAAATAGGCATAAATTCTTTGATGTTATCAGAAATTTACCATCCAGTTTTAGTATTATGGATTTCCTGATATTTGTCTTGCTTCTGAAGTGATAATTTTTGTTCATTCAGCCAAATCTATCTAGCCAAAGAAAAAGATAAGGATTTTCCATAAATGTATATCAAAGAAACTTCTTAAGCATATCATTGACACTATGATAGATATTTATTTTAAAAAATACCAAGCTTTATTCTGTTAGGAGAATAGGAATTGACTGGAAAGAGAGGGCTGAAGGGGAACGATGGGTCAGGGAGGCTGTGGCAGACACTCAGATTTAGAGGCAAGTGGGAGCATGGGGCTTTCTAGGAACTGAAAGAAAGCTAACGGACCCAGAGAAGTAGATAGGGGAAAGATCTTGACAGCCTTTGGAGCATTTAGAGATTTTAGTCTTTATCTTAAAAATAATGTAAATATTTAGTAATACTTTAAGCTTGATGAGGGAGAGATGAAGGAATAGATGAACTTTATAAAAATATCAGTTTGGCTACAGATTGGACAGGAACCACAGTAAGTGCAAAAAGGCTGTTAGCATGCTACTGTAGTAGCCCAGGAAAGAGATTATGAGAATTTGGAGGACTAGAATTAGTGACAGATGCAATACATGTTTAGAAAGTAAAACTGAAAGTGAAAGGAGTTGGTGAAAGTTTATATAAAGTGTTATGAAGGTAAGAGCAGTATAAAGTAATTCTTCAAAATATTTAATTGAGCAACTACAATGTGAACAATTGAATAAGTAATGTAGAGGAGACCAGGTTGTGATCAGAGAGAATACTAAAATCAGGACTTTTGGTGAGAGTAGAGATGGCAAAGATTGAGACAATAAAGAGAGTAGGAAGAGGAGCAGGAAACTGTAATCAACTAAGAGCAAGACATTGGAGGATCAGATGTTGGACTGGCCATGCATATCAACACTGGAGTCACCTTATATACTAGAGATGAAGGCTGAAAGTAAGATAAAAACATCTTCAAAAAATAAAACAAATGAGCTATTGAGAGAAACAATATTTAATAGATGGATAGAGAAGCTTGCAAATGAAGCTGATAAGAAGCACATAATTTGGTTTGCATGAGTAGGGGATAGTGCATGTATAATTTAATTATCCCATCAGAGATAACATTGGCCTTCTTGGAGAAGCAGACTAAGTGCACATTGCTGAGTGCCATAAAGTTCAGTCTCATTTTCTTCAAGAGGAACCTTTTGTAGTATATGTGGAAAGGGAGGATAACTAACATCTGTCACAAATCTTCCAGTTGCATCTACTTCTTCACGTCATATGTTCCTCAGTGTTTCCCTCAAATCTTTCTGAGCTTTGTTCTTTCATACTAGAATCATTATACATTTGCTGTGATACTGCTATTTCCTGCCTAACTGTGTTGCAGGAGGTATTATATTCTTTAATTCCTTTAGCAGTACTCTAAAATACTGAATGTGCGCAACAGACTTCAGTGAAGCATTAGAGTGTGTGTGTGTGTGTGTGTGTGTGTGTGTGTGTATACACATACATATACAGCTATCCAGAGCCACTGTATTAAGGTTCATCCTTAAAATTTCTCCATAAGAGATCATTCGTTGAACCACTCTTTCAGGAAATCTCCACACAGGAAGTGGTGCAATGAATTCAACATTATTTTAGTGAACAATCTTTATTCATCAGTGTGCTTTTCTTGTATGTTTAATATTAACATTTGAAACATGTTTTTTTTTTTTAAATTATGGAAAATTCTTAAATATTGACTTACAATTAATCACTCAAATAGTCAATCAATCAATCACAGATAGTATTTAGTTACCTTATTCAAGGTATTACATTAGAAAGCACTGAATTGACACACAGAAACAAAAATCAGATTCATGGCTCTCAAGAAGATTTTAATCAAGTGCATGAAACAAAATACATATGCACCCAAGAGAGTCCATTTATTTAGCTATTATTTTTAAAAACATCTACTATTGGCAGGGAACTGTGATAGGTACTTCATATATGTCACTTTTAATCCTCTCAAGGTAGATATTTTTATTCTCATTTAATATATGAGAAAACTAAAGCTCAGAATTTTGGTGATAGAAAGTTCACTTTCAAATTTAAGAAATTAATTCCTTCCTAGAATAGCATGTTCATAACAGTAAATGGCATTTTGAACCAAAGTTACTATAATTAAGTGCAGAAAGTTTCAAAAAATTAAAAACATACAGAACTTACTTTCTGACAAAAATAAAGTTAGGAATTTTAAAAAACATGAAAAATTTATATGAAATATAATTCTAAATAATCAATAGTCAGGTTAGAACCATACTAAATTTTAGAAAATACTTGGCATCAGTGATAATAAAAATTATTCAGAGCAAAACATGTGATATACAGTTAAAGTGAAAAGTAAGTGTTTTCATTAGATAAGAAGAAAGCCTAATAAATTATGACCTAAGTATCCAATTTATGAACCTACAAAAAGAATAATAAACAAATACATTTAGGTCAAGGAGAAAAAATATATAAGAGCAGAACTTAATTAAAAACATAAAACTGTGATGCAATAGAGAGAATTTAAAAAGTTACATGTGTTTGTTTTAAATATCAATAGAGTTAACATCTGGCAGGATGATAAGATTAAAATAATATACATTAAAGCCATACTAGAAGTAAAGCTCAGATAAATAGATGCAGCAGAGATCATCAAATTATGAGACAATATTATGAGCTTGATGGCAATAATTTTTAAAACATAAATTATGTGAGCAAGGGAGATTAGTTCAAGATGGCAGAGTAGAAGGACATGTGCTCACTCCCTCTTGTGAGAGGACCAGAATCACAACAACGTGCTGAACAATCATTGACAGGAAGACACTGGAACTCACCAGAAAGATACCCCACATCCAAAGACAAAGGAGAAACTTCAATGAGATGGGAGGAGAGGTGCAATCACAATAAAATCAAATGCCATAACCACCGGGTGGATGACTCACAAACTGTAAAACAATTATACCACAGAAGTCTACCCACTGGAGTGAGGGTTCTGAGCCCCATGTCAGGCTTTCCAACCTGGGGTTCTGGCAATGAGAGGAGGAATTCCCAGACAATCAGACTTTGAAGCCTACCAGGATTTGATTACAGGACTTCAACAGGGCGAGGGGAAACAGAGACTCCACTCCTGGAGGGCAAATACAAAGTACTGTGTGCACCAGGACCCACAGGGAAGGAGCAGTGACCCCATAGGAGACTGAAACAGACCTACCTGCTAGCGTTGGAGGGTCTTCTGCAGAGGCAGGGGTTGGCTATGGCTCACCATGGGGACAAGGACACTGGCAGCAGAAGTTCTGGGAAGTACTCCTTGGTGTGACCTCTCCAGGAGGTGCCATTAGCCCCACCAAAGGGCCTGTGGGCTCAAGTGCTGGGTTGCCTCAGGGCAAACAACCAACACAGAGGGAACTCAGTTCCACCCATCCACAGACAAGCAGAATAAAGTTTTACTGAGCTGTGCCCACCACCAGTCCCTCCCATCAGGAAGTTTGCACAATCCTCTTAGATAGCCTCATGCACCAGAGGGCAGACAGTAGAAGCAAGAAGAACTACAATCCTGCAGCCTGTGGAATGAAAACCACATTCACAGAAGGATAGACAAAATGAAACAGCAGAGGACTATGTACCAGATGAAGGGACAAGATAAAACCTCAGAAAAACAACTAAATGAAGTGGACGTAGGCAACATTCCAGAAGAGGAATTCAGAATAACGATAGTGAAGATGATCCAGGACCTCGGAAAAAGAATAGAGGCAAAGATCGAGAAGATGTAAGAAATGTTTAACAAAAACCTAGAATAATTAAAGAACAAACACCTAGAAGAATTAAAGAACAAGCAAACAAGGATGAACAATACAATAACTGAAATGAAAAATACACTAAAAGGAATCAGTAGCAGAATAACTGAGGCAGAAGAACAGATCAGTGACCTGGAATTCATTGCCACAGAACAGAATAAAGGAAGAGGAATGAAAAGAAATGAAGACAGCCTAAGAGACCTCTGGTACAACATTAAACGCACAAACATTTGCCTTAAAGGGGTCCCCAAAGGAGAAGAGAGAGAGAAAGGACCCGAGAAAATTTTAGAAGAGATTACAGATGAAAAGTTCCCTAACATGGGAAAGGAATTACCCAACCAAGTTGAAGAAGTGCAAAGAGTCCCAGGCAGGATAAATGCAAGAAGAAACATGCCGAGACACTTGGTAATTAAATTGGCAAAAATTAAAGACAAAGAAAATTTATTAAAAGCAACAAGGGAAAAACGACAATTAACATACAAGAGAACGCCTATAAGGTTATCAGCTGATTTCTCAGCAGAAACTCTACAGTCCAGAAGGGAGTGGCATGATATATTTAAAGTGATGAAAGGGAACAACCTGCAACCAAGATTACTCTGCCTGGCAAGGATCACATTCAGATTTGACAGGAAATCAAAAGCTTTACAGACCAGCAAAAGCTAAGAGAATTCAGAACCACCAAACCAGCTCTACAGTAAATGCTAAAGGAACTTCTCTAAGTGGCAAACACAAGAGAAGAAAAGGACCTAAAAAAAACAAATCCAAAACAATTAAGAAAATGGTAATAGGAACATACATATTGGTAACTACCTTAAATGTGAATGGATTAAATGCTTAAACCAAAAGACACAGGCTTGCTGAATGGGTACAAAAACAAGACCCATATATATGCTGTTTATAAGAGACTCACTTCAGACCTAGGGGCACATAGAGACTGAAAGTGAGGGGATGGAAAAAGATATTCCATGCAAATGGAAATCAAAAGAAAGTGAGAGTAGCAATACTCATATCAGATAAAATAGGCTTTAAAATAAAGAATGTTACAAGAGACAAGGAAGGATACTACATAATGATCAAAAGATCAATCCAAGAAGAAGATATAACAATTATAGACATATATGCACCCAACTTAGGAACACCTCAACATATAAAGGAAATGCTAACAGCTATAACTGAGGAAATCAACAGTCACACAATAATAGTGGGAGACTTTATAACACCCCACTTATACAAATGGACAGATCATCCAGACAGAAAATTAATAATGAAACAAAAGCTTTAAATGACACAATAGGCCAGATAGATTTAATTGATATTTATAGGACATTCCATCCAAAACAGCAGATTACACATTCTTCTGAAGTGAACATGGAACATTCTTCAGGATAGATCACATCTTGGGTCACAAACCAAGCCTCGATAAATTTAAGAAAATTGAAATCATATCAACCATCTTTTCTGACCACAATTCTATGAGATTAGAAATCAATTACAGGGAATAAAACATAGAAAACACAAACACATGGAGGCTAAACAATATGTTCATAAATAACAAAGAGATCACTGAAAAAACCAAAGGGGAAATCAAAAAATACCTAGAGACAAATGACCAAAAATACACGACCATCCAAAACACATAGGATGCAGCAAAAGCAGTTCTGAGAGGAAAGTTTATAGCAATACAATCCTACCTCAAGAGACAAGAAAAGTCTCAAATAAACAATCTAACCTTACACCTAAAGGAACTAGAGAAAGAAGAACAAACAAAACCCAAAGTTAGTAAAAGGAAGGAAATCATAGAGATCAGAGTAGAAATAAATGAAACAGAAACAAAGAAAACAAGAGGAAAGATCAATAAAACTAAAAGTTTGTTGTTTGAGAAGATAAACCAGACTGATAAACCTTTAGCCAGACCCATAAAGAAAAAGAGGGAGAGGACTCAAATCAATAAAATTAGAAATGAAAAAGAGGAAGTTACATTGGACATTGCATAAATATAAAGCATCACAAGAGACTACGACAAGCAGCTCTATGCCAATAAAATGGACAACCTGGAAAAAATGGACAAATTCTTACAAAGGTATAACCTTCCAAGACTGAACCAGGAAGGAATAGAAAATATGAACAGACCAATCACCAGTAATGAAATTGAAACTGTGATTAAAAATCTTCCAACAAACAAAAGTCCAGGACCAGATGGCTTCACAAGTGAATTCTATCAAACATTTAGAGAAGAGCTAACACCCATCCTCCTCAAACTCTTCCAAGAAAACTTCAGAGGAAGGAACACGCCCAAACTCATTCTATGAGGCCACTATCACCCTGATAACAAAACCAGACAAAGATATTACAAAAACAGAAAATTACAGACCAATATTTCTGATGAATATAGATGCAAAATCCTCAACAAAATACTAGCAAACAGAATCCAACCACATATTAAAGGGATCATACAGCAGGATCAAGTTGGATTTACCTCAGGGATGCAAAGATTCTTCAACATACACAAATCAATCAATGTGATACACCATATTAACAAACTGAGGAATAAAAACCATATGATTATCTCAATAGATGCAGAAAAAGCTTTTGACAAAATTCAACAGCCATTTATGATAAGAACTCTCCAGAAAATGGGCATAGAGGGAAGCTACCTCAATATAATAAAGACCATATATAAGAAACCCACAGCAAACATCATTCTCAACAGTGAAAAACTGAAAGCATTTCCTCTAAGATCAGGAACAGACAAGGATGTCCACCCTCGCCGTTATAATTCAACATAGATTTGCAGTCCTAGCCACGGCAATCAGGGAAGAAAAAGAAATAAAAGGAATACAACTTGGAAAAGAAGAAGTAGAACTGTCACTCTTTGGAGATGACATGATACTATATATAGATAACCCTAAAGATGTCACCAAAAAACTACTAGTGCTAATCAATGAATTTGGTATAGTTGCAGGATGCAAAATTAATGCACATTATTCTCTTGCATTACTATACACTAACAATGGAAGATCAGAAAGAGAAATTAAAGAAACAATCCCATTCACCATTGCAACAAAATGAATAAAATGCCTAGGAATAAACCTACCTGAGGAGGTTAAAGACCTGTACTCAGAAAACTATAATACACTGATGAAAGAAATGAAAGATGACACAAAAAATGGAGAGATGGGCTTCCCTGGTGGCGCAGTGGTTGAGAGACTGTCTGTCAATGCAGGGGACACAGGTTCGTGCCCTGGTCTGGGAGGATCCCACATGCTACAGAGCGGCTGGGTCCGTGAGCCATGGCCGTTAAGCCTGCACATCCAGAACCTGTGCTCCGCAACAGGAGAGGCCACACAGTGAGAGGCCCACATACCGCAAAAAAAAAAAAAAAAAAAAAAAAAGACAATACTACCCAAAGCAATCTACAGATTCAATGCAATCCCTATAAAATTACCAATGACATATTGTAAAGAACTAGAACAAAATATCTTAAAATCTGTATGGAGACACAGAAGACCCCTAATAGCCAAAGCAGTCTTGAGGGATAAAAACAGAGCAGGAATATCAAAATCCCTTACTTCAGACTATACTACAAAAATATAATAATCAAGACAATATGGTACTGGAACAAAAACATAAATAAAATCAATGCAACAGGATAGAAAGGTCAGAGATAAACCCATGCACCTATGGTCAACTAATCTATGACAAAGGAGACAAGGATATACAATGGAAAAAAGACAGTCTCTTCAATAAGTGGTGCTGGAAAAACTGGACAGATACATGCAAAAGAATGAAGTTAGAACACTCCTTAACACCATACACAAAAATAAACTCAAAATGGATTAAAGACCTAAATGTAAGAATGCACACTCTAAAACTCTTAGAGGAAAACATAGAAAGAACACTCTTTGACATAAAGCATAACAAGACCTTATTTGACCCACCTCCTAGAGTAATGGAAATAAAAACAAAAATAAACAAATGGAACCTAATGAAACTTAAAGGTTTTGCACAGCAAAGGAAACTATAAACAAGACGAAAGACAACTCTCCAAATGGGAGAAAATATTTGCAAACAAATCAATGGACAAAGGATTAATCTTCAAAGTATTAAACAGCTCATGAAGCTCAATATTTTAAAAAAAACTGAAAAAAATGGGCAGAACACCTAAATAGACATTTCTCCAAAGAAGAGATACAGATGGCCAAGAGGCACATGAAAAGCTGCTCAATATCACTAATTATTAGAGAAATGCGAATCAAAACTACAATGAGGTATCACCTCACACCAGTTAGAATGGGCATCATCAGAAAATCTACAAACAACAAATGCTGGAGAGGGTGTGGAGAAAAGGGAACCCTCTTGCACTGTTGGTGTGAATGTAAATTGATATAGCCACTATGGAGAACAGTATGGAAGTTCCTTAAAAAACTAAAAATAGAATTACCATATGACCCAGCAATCCCACTACTGGGATATACCCAGAGAAATCCATAATTCAAAAAGACATGTGTACTCCAATATTCATTGCAGCACTATTTACAATAGGCAGGTCATGGAAGCAACCTAAATTTCCATCAACATATGAATGGATAAAGAAGATATGGTACATATATACAATGGAACATTACTCAGCCACATAAAGGAACAAAATTGGGTCATTTGTAGAGACATGGAGGACGTAGAGACTGTCATAGAGAGTGAAGTAAGTCAGAAAGTGAAAAACAAATATTGTATACTAACGCATATATGTGGAATCTAGAAAAGTGGTCCAGTTGTACCAGTTTGCAAGACAGAAATAGAGACACGGATGTAGAGAACACATGTATGGACACCAAGTGAGGGAAGTTGTGGGGGTGGTGGTGGGATGAATTGTGAGATTGGGATTGACATGTATACACTAATATGTATAAAATAGATAAGTAATAAGAACCTGCTGTATAAAAAAATAATTAATTAAAATTAAAAAAAAGAATTAATCAATGAGAGACCATAGATAAAATGAAGTACAGCTGTACTAACCAAGACATTCTCAAAATTGAGTAGGAATCCAATAATTTGGAGATTTGCAGAGTAGAAAATCCAACATTTTCCAAACTCCAAACATCAAAAATATGCATGTCACCCCAAGTCCTTTTCATGATCTTCTCGTTAAATACACTTTTTCTGGGAAAAAAAAAAAAAAATTGTGTGGCAAACCTTTTGGAAAACTTGTACCTTACCAAAATTAATTCAAGATAAAACAGAAATTGAGGGCTTCCCTGGTGGCGCAGTGGTTGAGAGTATGCTTGCTGATGCAGGGGACACGGGTTCGTGCCCCGGTCCGGGAAGATCCCACATGCCACGGAGTGGCTGGGTCCATGAGCCATGGCCGCTGAGCCTGCACATCTGGAGCCTGTGCTCCACAACGGGAGAGGCTACAACAGTGAGAGGCCTGTGTACAGCAACAAAAAAATAACCAAAAATAACAAACAGAAATTGAGCTAGAACACCAAAGTTTCTTACTTAAAATTCTCGGAAAACTTTTTTGTTTGTTTTGAAATCAAAGTTTTTCAGATTTTAGAACATGATATGTCACATATATTTTATTTTATATGACATTGCCAGCAGGTAAATACATAATAATTGGATTGCAGGACTTTAACTGTAGAGGGTTGGGCTATACAATCATTAAAAAATTTGAATGAGTATTTAAAAAATTACCTACCCAGAAACTACAAGGGCCAGTTTAAACACATACTTAAAGTGAATATTTGGAAGTTGGCGGAAAAGTAAGACACAGAGATCACCTTCCTCGCCACAGATACACCAGAAATACATCTACACGTGGAACAACTCCTACAGAACACCTACTGAATGCTGGCAGAAGACCTCAGACCTCCCAAAAGGCAGGAAACCCCCCACGTACCTGGGTAGGGAAAAAGAAAAAAGAATAAACAGAGAAAAAATAATAGGAATGGGACATGCACCAGTGGGAGGGAGCCGTGAAGGAGGAAAGGTTTCCACACACTAGAAGCCCCTTCATGGGCAGAGACTGCAGGTGGCGGAGGGGGGAAGTTTCAGAGACGTGGAGGAGAGCTCAGCCACAGGGGTGCAGAGGGCAAAGTGGAGAGATTCCCGCACAGAGGATGGGGGCCGACTGGCACTCACCAGCCGGAGAGGCTTGTCTGCCCACCCGCCGGGGTGGGCGGGGCTGGGAGTTGAGGGTCGGGATTCGGTCGGAGTGCAGGGAGAGGACTGGTGTTGGCTGCGTGAACACAGTCTGCAGGGGATTAGTGCACCACGGCTAGACGGGAGGGAGTATGGGGAAAACTCTGGACCTGCCGAAGAGGCAAGAGACTTTTTATTCCCTCTTTGTTTCCTGGTGCGTGAGGAGAGAGGATTAAGAGCACTGCTTAAAGGAGTTCCAGAGACAGGTGCGAGCCACAGCTACAAGCACGGACCCCAGAGATGGGCATGATACGTTACGGCTATTGTTTCCACCAGCAACAAGCCTCTGTGCGAGCACGAGCATAGGTCATTATCCACACCCCCCTTCCAGGGAGCCTGTGCAGCCCGCCACTGCCAGGGTCCTGGGATCCAGGGACAACTTCCCTGGGAGAACACACGGTGCCCTTCAGGCTGGTGCAATGTCGCACTGGCTTCTGACGCCTCAGGCTCGCCCTGCACTCCATACCCTTCCCTCCCCACCCCGGCCTGAGTGAGCCAGAGCCCGCAAATCAGTGGCTCCTTTAACCCCGTCCTGTCTGAGCGAAGAACAGACGCCCTCCAGTGACCTACACGCAGAGGCAGGCCAAAATCCAAAGCTGAGCCCCTGGGAGCTGTGAGAACAAAGAAGAGAAAGGGAAATCTCTCCCAGCAGCCTCAGAAACAGCGGATTAAAGCTCCACAATCAACTTGATGTCTGTGGAATACATGATTAGACAACGAATCATCCCAACTTGAGGAGGTGGACTTTGAGAGCAAGATTTATGCTGTATAGCTTTGCTTCCACCATTTGTCCTAGGGTTCTATCCATCAGTTTTTGGTTTCTGTTTTAATGTTTTTTTCTTAATAATTATTGTTTTATTTTAATAACTTTATTATACTTTATCTTATTTATTTTATTTTACTTGATCTTCTTTCTTTCTTTCATTTTTTCCTTCCTTCCCTCCTTCCTCCCTCCCTGCCTCCGTCCCTCCCTCCCTCCCTCCTTCTTTCTTTCTTTCTTTCTTTCTTTCTTTCTTTCTTTCTTTCTACTTCTACTAATTCTTTATTTCTACCTTTTCTCCCTTTCATTCTGAGCCGTGTGCATAAAATACTCTTGATGCTGCAGCCAAGAGTCAGAGCTGTGACTCTGAGGTAAGAGAGCCAACTTCAGGACAGTGGTCCACAAGAGACCTCCCAGCTCCACATAATATCAAACGGCAAAAATCTCCCAGAGATCTCCATCTCAACACCAGCACCCAGCTTCACTCAATGACGAGCAAGCTACAGTGCTGGACACACTATGGCAAACAACTAGCAAGACAGGAACACAGCCCCACCCATTAGCAGAGAGGCTGCCTAAAATCGTAATAAGTCCACAAACACCTAAAAACACACCACCAGACGTGGACCTGCCCCCCAGAAAGACAAGATCCAGCCTCAACCACCAGAACACAGGCACTAGTCCCCTCTACCAGGAAGCCTACACAACCCACTGAACCAACCTTACCCACTGGGGACAGACACCAAAAACAACGGGAACTACGAACCTGCAGCCTGCAAAAAGGAGACCGCAAACACAGTAAGATAAGCAAAATGAGAAGACAGAAAAGCACACAGCAGATGAAGGAGCAAGATAGAAACCTACCAGGACTAAAAAATGAAGAGGAAATATGCAGTCTATCTGAAAAAGAATTCAGAATAATGATAGTAAAGATCATCCAAAATCTTGGAAATAGAATGGACAAAATGCAAGAAACATTTAACAAGGAACTAGAAGAACTAAAGATAAAACAAACAAGGATGAACAACACAATAAATGAAATTAAAAATACTCTAGATGGGATCAATAGCAGAATAACTGAGGCAGAAGAACAGATAAGTGATCTGGAAGATAAAATAGTGGAAATAACTACTGCAGAGCAGAATAAAGAAAAGAGAATGAAAAGAATTGAGGACAGTCTCAGAGACAACATTAAATGCACCAATATTCGAGTTATAGGAGTTCCAGAAGAAGAAGAAAAAAATAAAGGGACTGAGAAGATATTTGAAGAGATTATAGTTGAAAACGTCCCTAATATGGGAAAGGAAATAGTTAATCAAGTCCAGGAAGCACAGAGAGTCCCATACAGGATAAATGCAAGGAAAAACATGCCAAGACACATATTAATCAAACTGTCAAAAATAAAATACAAAGAAAACATATTAAAAGCAGCAAGGGAAAAACAACAAATAACACACAAGGGAATTCCCATAAGGTTAACAGCTGATCTTTCAGCAGAGACTCTGCAAGCCAGAAGGGACTGGCAGGACATATTTAAAGTGATGAAGGAGAAGAACCTGCAACCAAGATTACACTACCCAGCAAGGATCTCATTCAGATTTGATGGAGAAATTGAAAACTTTACAGACAAGCAAAAGCTGAGAGAGTTCAGCACCACCAAACCAGCTTTACAACAACTGCTAAAGGAACTTCTCTAGGCAAGTAACACAAGAGAAGGAAAAGACCTACAATAAAGAACACAAAACAATTAAGAAAATGGGAATAGGAACATATATATTGATAATTACCTTAAATGTAAATGGACTAAGTGCTCCCACCAAAAGACACAGATTGGCTGAATGGATACAAAAACAAGACCCATATATTTGCTGTCTACAAGAGACCCTCTTCAGGCCTAGAGACACATACATACAGACTGAAAGTAAGGTATGGAAAACGATATTACATGCAAATGGAAACCAAAAGAATGCTGGAGTAGCAATTCTCATATCAGACAAAATAGACTTTAAAATAAAGACTGTTAGATGAGACAAAGAAAGACACTACATAGTGATCAAGGGATCGATCAAAGAAGAAGATATAACAATTGTAAATATTTATGTACCCAACATAGGAGCACCTGAATACATAAGGCAAATACTAACAACCATTAAAGGGGGAAATTGACAGTAAAACATTCATAGTAGGGGATGTTAACACCCCACTTTCACCAATGGACAGATCATCCAAAATGAAAATAAATAAGGAAACACAAGCTTTAAATGATACATTAAACAAGATGTACTTAATTGATATTTATAGGACATTCCATCCAAAAACAACAGAATACACATTTTTCTCAAGTGCTCATGGAACATTCTCCAGGATAGATCATATCTTGGGTCACAAGTCAATCCTTGGTAAATTGAAGAAAATTGAAATTGTTTCAAGTATCTTTTCTGATCACAATGCTATGAGATTAAATATCAATTACAGGAAAAGATCTGTAAAAAATACAAACACATGGAGGCTAAACAATACACTACTTAATAACGAAGTGATCACTGAAGAGATCAAAGAGGAAATCAAAAAATACCTAGAAACAAATGACAATGGAGACACCACGACCCAAAATCTATGGGATGCAGCAAAAGCAGTTCTAAGAGGGAAGTTTATAGCAATAAAATCGTCCTTAAGAAACAGGAAACATCTCGAATAAACAACCTAGTCTTGCACCGAAAGCAATTAGAGAAAGAAGAAAAACAACAACAAAAAAAAACCCAAAGTTAGCAGAAGGAAATAAATCATTTAACTCAGATCAGAAATAAATGATAAAGAAATGAAGGAAATGATAGCAAACATCAATGAAACTAAAAGCTGGTTCTTTGAGAAGATAAACAAAATTGATAAACCATTAACCAGACTCATCAAGAAAAAAAGGGAGAAGACTCAAATCAATAGAATTAGAAATGAAAAAAGAGAAGTATCAACTGACACTGCAGAAATACAAAAGATCATGAAAGATTACTACAAGCAACAATATGCCAATAAAATGGACAATTTGGAAGAAATGGAGAAATTCTTAGAAATGCACAAACTGCCAAGACTGAATCAGGATGAAATAGAAAGTATGAACAGACCAATCACAAGCACTGAAATTGAAATGGTGATTAAATATCTTCCAACAAACAAAAGCCCGGGACCAGATGGCTTCACAGGAGAATTCTATCAAACAATTAGAGAAGAGCTAAAACTTATCCTTTTCAAACTCTTCCAAAATATAGCAGAGGGAGGAACACTCCCAAACTCATTCTACGAGACAACCATCACCCTGATACCAAAACCAGAGAAGGATGTCACAAAGAAAGAAAACTACAGACCAGTATCACTGATGAACATAGATGCAAAAATCCTCAGCAAAATACTAGCAAACAGAATCCAACAAAACATTAAAAGGATCATACACCATGATCAAGTGGGGTTTATTCCAGAAATGCAAGGATTCTTCAATATACACAAAACAATCAATGTGATAAACCATATTAACAAATTGAAGGAGAAAACCATATGATCATCTCAGTAGATGCAGAGAAAGATTTCGACAAAATTCAACACCCATTTATGATAAAAACCCTGCAGAGAGTAGGCATAGAGGGAACTTTCCTCAACATAATAAAGGCCATATATGACAAAGCCACAGCCAACATTGTCCTCAATGATGAAAAACTGAAAGCATTTCCAGTAAGATCAGGAACAAGACAAGGTTGCCCACTCTCACCACTCTTATTCTACATAGTTGTGGAAGTTTTACCCACAGCAATCAGAGAAGAAAAGGAAATAAAAGGAATCCAAATCAGAAAAGAAGAAGTAAAGTTGTCACTGTTTGCAGATGACATGATACTATCCATAGAGTATCCTAAAGATGCTACTTGAAAACTACTAGAGCTAATCAATGAATTTGGTAAAGTAGCAGGATACAAAATTAATGCACAGAAATCTCTGGCATTCCTATATACTAATGATGAAAAATCTGAAAGTGAAATCAAGAAAACACTCCCATTTACCATTGCAACAAAAAAATAAAATATCTAGGAATAAACCTACCAAAGGAGACAAAAGTCCTGTATGCAGAAAATTATAAGACACTGATGAAAGAAATTAAAGATGATACAAATAGATGGAGAGATATACCATGTTCTTGGATTGGAAGAAACAACCTTGTGAAAATGACACTACTACCCAAAGCAATCTACAGATTAAATGCAATCCCTAACAAACTACCACTGGTATTTTTCACAGACCTAGAACAAAAAATTTGACAATTTGTATGGAAACACAAAAGACCCTGAATAGCCAAAGCAATCTTGAGAACAAAAAGAAGAGCTGGAGGAATCAGGCTCCCTGACTTCAGACTATACTACAAGGCTACAGTAATCAAGACAGTATGGTACTGGCACAAAAACAGAAAGATAGATCAATGGAACAGGATTGAAAGCCCAGAGACAAACTCCCGCACATATGGTCACCTTATCTTTGATAAAGGGAACAGGAATGTACAGTGGAGAAAGGACAGCCTCTTCAATAAGTGGTGCTGGGAAAACTGGACAGGTACATGAAAAATTATGAGATTAGATCACTCCCTAACACCATACACAAAAATAAGCTCAAAATGGATTAAAGACCTAAATGTAAGGCCAGAAACTATCAAACTCTTAGAGGAAAAGATAGGCAGAACACTCTATGACATAAATCACAGCAAGATCCTTTTTGACTCACCT
This sequence comes from Phocoena phocoena, assembly GCF_963924675.1. Taxonomy (NCBI): domain Eukaryota; kingdom Metazoa; phylum Chordata; class Mammalia; order Artiodactyla; family Phocoenidae; genus Phocoena; species Phocoena phocoena. Next base: position 27,474,634 of record NC_089235.1, on the reverse strand, counting down.
CCTAGAGAAATAGAAATAAAAGCAAAAGTAAACAACTGGGACCTAATGAAACTTCAAAGAATTTGCCCAGCAAATGAAACCATAAACAAGACCAAAAGACAGCCCTCAGAATGGGAGAAAAATTTACAAATGAAGCCACTGACAAAGGATTAATCTCCAAAATTTATAAGCAGCTCAATAAAACACAAACAAACAAAAAACCCAAACCAAAAATGGGCAGAAGGCCTAAATAGATATTTCTCCAAAGAAGATATACAGACTGCCAACAAACACATGAAAGAATGCTCAACTTCATTAATCATTAGAGAAATGCAAATCAAAAATACAATGAGATATCATCTCACACCAGTCAGAAGGACCATCATCAAAAAATCTAGAAACAATAAATTCTGGTGAGGGTGTGGAGAAAAGGCAACCCTCTTGCACTGTTGGTGGGAATGTAAATTGATACAGCCACTCTGGAGAACAGTATGGAGGTTCCTTAAAAAACTACAAGTAGAACTACCATATGACCCAGCAATCCCACTACTGGGCATATACTCTGAGAGAACCATAATTCAAAAAGAGTCATGTACCAAAATGTTCATTGCAGCTCTGTATACAATAGCCTGGAGATGGAAACAACCTAAGTGTCCATCATTGGATGAATGGATAAAGAAGATGTGGCACATATATACAATGGAATGTTACTCAGCCATAAAAAGAAACAAAATTGAGCTATTTGTAATTAGGTGGATAGACCTAGAGTCTGTCATACAGAGTGAAGTAAGTCAGAAAGAGAAAGACAAATACCATATGCTAACACATATATATATGGAATTTAAGGGAAAAAAAATGTCATGAAGAACCTAGGGGTAAGACAGGAATAAAGGCACAGACCTACTAGAGAATGGACTTGAGGATATGGGGATTGGGAAGGGTAAGCTGTGACAAAGCGAGAGAGAGGCATGGACATATATACATTACCAAATGTAAGGTAGATAGCTAGTGGGAAACTGCCGCATAGCACAGGGAGACCAGCTCGGTGCTTTGTGACCACCTGGAGGGGTGCGATAGGGAGGGTGGGAGAGAGGGAGACGGAAGAGGTAAGAGATATGGTAACATATGTATATGTATAACTGATTCACTTTGTTCTAAAGCAGAAACTAACACACCATTGTAAAGCAATTATACTCAAATAAAGATGTAAAAAAAAAAAAAAGTGAAAATTAGTTGCTATCTTGCACATGTCTATGAGAGAATTTTTTCAAAACAAGGGACTTATCTTTGCAGTTTTTTAATGGCATGCATTTAACCTTGCTGGCAAAACAGAAAATAACCATATGAAAATGAAACATTACAGGTTACCCTCTTTTGTATGTATAATGGGAATATCTTAAAGATAATATTAGCTAACCAAATCTAGTGACATAACAGCACAACCAAGTTGGTTTATAAAAGAAATGCAAGGCTAATTCAACCTTAGAAAATTTATTAATGTGATGTAATTTATTGCATTTACAATTTAAAGACAAAAGTATGATCATCCCAATAGATGCATAAAATAATCATGAAAATCTTTCAGGAATTACAACAAAAAATACTTTAGTGACACAGGAACAGAAGAGAACCTTAATGTGATATAATCTAGAGAAGAAAATAACATTTAATGGTAAAATATTAAAAGCAATTCTCTTTTAAATAAAGAATAAGACAAGGATACCCACTGTCTTGATTTCTATTCAATATTGTTCTAAAGGGATTAGCCAGAATAAGAGGAAAGGAAAAGACATACTGTTTTGAAAAAGAAACAAAGATATCAGCATTAATAGATGTATGATCTCAATACAGAAGCCCCAAAAAACTCTACAGACAGAATTAATTAGAGATTAGAAAATAGTAGCCAAATATAAGGTAAATTCTATGGCATTTCCCTACACCAGAAAATCAGATAAACTTTTGTTTTAAAATATATGTTATTTATGAGTATTACCAAAAGTTCAAGGTACTAAAAATAAATCTCACAGGATATGTAAAAGATCTTTCTCAGAAAATCAGAATACTTTATTGAAAAACATTAATAACCTAAATAAATTGCATTATATGCAAGGATAGGAAGAACCAGTAATGTAGAGGTGTAAATTCTCCAACAAAATAATGTAAAAATTCAACACAATTCCAGTTAAAATTTATGCAAATTATTGTCATGGAACTTGACCAGCTGATTCTTAGATAGATGTGAAGGATTAAAGAGCAAGAATAGACAAGACAATTTTTGAAAGATAAGTTGCTGCATTTTATATAACAAATATCAAGATTTGATAGGAATCTCCAGAAATGAAAGCAGTGTGATATTGTCACAGGGAAGAAAATAGTGATAAATGATGAAAATCCTAACATATAAGGCAACTCATTTATGAGAGACATTGGAAATGAAAAAATAATTTTAATAATTGAGGTAGAAAAACTAATTAAGGCACATGAATGATCAAAAGAGAGAGGAAAATAATACAAAAATAAATGTTATACATTAAGTGGTGCTCAGGGGTATGAAGAATATTAAATCAGAGTAAAAGATGTTAAAAGGTGACAGCAAGAAGGTACTAGTTAGATAGTGTAGTCAGGGAATATTTCTCTGAGTAGTGAAATGAAATGAGAGAATGTTATATAAATATATCTGGAAACATCAATAGTGAAGGACCTGAGGGAAAAGTGTTTTTGACAAGTTCAAGCAACAACAGGAAAACAGTGACAGAATGAGTCAGAGAGTAGGTAGTAGAAGATGAGGTCAGAGGAGAATGTTGAGTCAGGGAGAGGTGCAGATTATATAAGACATTGAAGGTCTGGGCAAAATTTTGGACTTATTCTAAGAGAGGAGGAAATTTATTGGTGGGTTTGAAGGAAATATACCTTAGGATCTGATATTTATTTTGTTTTTTTAATTTTGGTAAAATAAATATAACATTTACCCTCTTTTTTTTTTTGTGGGGTAAAAGGAAAAATATCTTTATTGAGGAAGCTGGCAATCCTTGGGAGAAGGTAGACTCAAGTCCCAAAGAACCAACTCCTCATTGCCAGTCAGGGGGAAAGAGCTTTTAAAGGAGAATTTCATGAATTCACAGGTGGGTGGAGGGGGGATACAGGCAGAATAGCACAGTTAGCTCTGACAATCATCCTGAAATTAATTGGTCATGTGGTGGTCTGATCAGTGTCACCTTGATCGTATTTTTGTTTTTATTTATTTATTTGCTTTGAATTTTATTTTATTTATTTTTTTATACAGCAAGTTCTTATTAGTTATCCATTTTATACATATTAGTGTATATATGTCCATCCCAATCTCCCAATTCATCACACCACCACCACCCGCCAACACCTACCCTCTTAACCATTTTTTTAAAGTCTGCACTTCAGTAGTTCTAAGTATATTCATATTGTTGTACAACAAATCTCCAGAACTTTTTCGTCTTACAAAACTGAAACTCTCTTCCTATTAAACAACGATTCTCCATTTCCCCCTCTCCCTAACTCCTGGCAGCCACAATGTACTTTCTGTTTCTATGAGTCTGACTACTCTAGATGCCTCATAGAAGTGTAATCACATAGTATTTGTGCTTTTGTGACTGGCTTATTTCATTTAGAATAATGTGCTCAAGGTTCATCTGTGTTGTAGCATATGTCAGAATCCCCTTCCTTTTTAAGGCTGAATTATATTTTTTGTCAGTATATATCATATTTTGTAAATCCATTCATCCATCAATGGATATTTGGATAACAAACTTCTACCTAGTGTCTACTGTGAATGATGCCGCTATGAACATGGGTATACGCATATCTCTTTGAGATCCTACTTCCAACACTTCTAGATATATAACTGGAAATGGAATTACTAGAGCTGATCTGACTTATTTTAAAAGGATCATTTTGCTTGCTGTATGTAGAAAGACAAGGTGAAAGCAGGGGACCAGTATGACGGCTATCCCAAAATCCAAGACAGTGATGATGTTGTTTTGGGCTAGAACTCTAATGGTGTAGGTGATGGTAAAAATGGTCAGATTCTGGTAGAGTCATTTGAAATGTGTTTCTGGATTACAAGAGGGGTCTTAGAGAAAGAGAGGAGTCCTGATGACTCTAAGTGGTTGGCTTGAGCAATTACAGGAAAGAGGCAGAAAAGGGGAATATTAGGGGATGTTCACTCTAGAGTGTGGGGATGATCAATAACATGGTTGGATATTAAAGTGGACATATCAAATACTTAATTGTATATTTTTCTTTAATTGACAGTAAACTTAAGGCCTAAAGCTATAAATTTGGGTATTGTCCTCGGTGTGTAGTTGTATTTTAAAGTGAAATCCCCTAGTGAGCCAGTACAATTCTCCTTAGGTATTTGTGGGGGTGTTGGCTCCAGGTCCCACATGGATACAAAAATGCACAGATGCTCAAGACCCTTATATAAAATGGTATAGTATTTGCATATAACTTATGCACATCTTCCCATATACTTTAAATCATCTCTTAATTACTTATAATATGTAATACAATGTAAATACTATGTAAATAGTTGCCAGTATGTGGCAAATTCAAGTTTTGCCTATTGGAACTTTTTTTTTGTTCAATATTTTCCATCACAGTTGGTTGAATCTGCAGATAAAGAATCTGAGAATTTGGAAAGCCTACTGTATAGATGGAGAAAAGAAGATGTTCAAAGACTGAGCCCTGGAGCTAGCTGACATTTAGAGGTTGAGAAGAGGAGAATAATCTGGCATAAGAGTGAGAGAAGAAAGAGCAGTGAAGAATAAGAGAAGCAAGGTGAGTGATGTGCCTTGGAAATCAAAAGAAGAAAACTATTAGATCAAAGAGGTAATGATAAAACATTTTGAAAGCTGATGACATCAAAGTAGTTAGAAGAAATTAAAAATGGCCTTTACACACATGAAATAAGTTAATTATACTTAATTAAAAGAAATGAAATTTCACAATACATTGAGATATCACCTATTATCTATCAGGTTGGTAAGCATCGAAAATTTTGACAACATTCCCTGGTGCAGAGGCTGTGAAGAAACAAACACTCATATATTGGTGGTGGGAATGAAACTATTCTAGCCCCTATAGAAAGAAATTGAGCAATAATTAGCAAAATAATATATGCATTTATACTTGACCCAGTCATATCTAGGAAATCATTCAAAAAATGCTCTGGGAAGAAATTATAAAATGTATGACCAGAGACTAATTTTCAATGCTATTTAAGAAAAAAAACAACCTACCACCCAGGAGAGAGCTGCTCTATTTAAAAGAGAAAAATATAAAAAAATAAAAGCCCTATCTGGATTCTACTTAGAAAAAAGTAACAATATGAACACAGTTTTTAGGTAATTGGGGAAATTTGGTTGTAGACTGGATATTATTTTATTTTGTTCTTAATTTTGTTACTGTTTCTTCTGTTAGATGTGATCATGTATTTTGGGGTTTTGGCTGGAAAATGTTTATTTTTTTAGAGCTGCATATTGAAGTAGTGATAAATTTGGGAATTTGCTTTAACATATTTTGGCTTCACAAGCTATACATATTTTAGCAAATGAAAAAAGAGAAATGTGACAAAATCTTGACAGTGGTTAAATTTGAGTGACAGGTGAGGGACATTGTTTGAATATCTAAGGGCTTAGCATTATGTGTTCCAGGTTCATCCATGTTTGTGGCATATGGCAGGATTTCCTTCTTTTTAAAGGCTGACTAATATTCCACTGTATATATAAATCACATTTTCTTTATTCATCCATCCATCAGTGAACATTTACAGTTTCCAGATCTTGGCTGTTGTGAATGAACATGGAAGTGTAGATACCTCTTTGGATGTATACCCAGAATGAGATTGCTGGATCATATTGTAGTTCTATCTTTAGTTTTTTTTTTGAAACTTCATACTATTTTCCATAGCAGCTGCACCATTTTACATTCCCTCCAAAAGTGTACAAGTAACAGAATTACATACACTTCATGATTACACTTATAAGAGGTATCTGAAAAAGTCAAACTCATAGAAACAGGGAGTAGAATGGTGGTCTTCACCATTTCCAGATGGTGGTCTCCAGAGGCTGAAGGGAGGGGGAAATGAAGAGCTTCTGTTTAACAGTAAAAAGATTCAGTTATACAAGATGAATAAGTTCTAGAGATCTGATAACCAACATTTTCCTGTAGTGAACAATATTGTATCATGCACTTAAAAATTTATTAAGAGAAAAATCTCATGTTAAGTGTTCTTACTACAAAACAAATTAAAAAAGAATGTGTTTTAAAAATATATGTAAAGGCTACATGGGGTTTCATTGTATTATTCTTTCTAATTTTGTGTATGTGTGAAAAATTAATAATAATTTTTAAATCTGCTGATACTAAGTAATAGTACAAAATGACTGTTGGCATTGCCATTGCAGTGGTGACTCTCACAGATGCTCACAGTGGTTTATGTACAACCAAAAGAAATTAATCCAAGAGGAATTATCAAGAGAGACAACAGGTGAGTCTTTGGAAGAATGATGTAGAGGGGAGTAAAGAAATGGAGAATGGGGGCTTCCCTGGTGGCACAGTGGTTGAGAGTCCGCCTGCCGACGCAGGGGACATGGGTTCATGCCCCGGTCCAGGGGGATCCCACATGCCGCGGAGCGGCTGGGCCTGTGAACCATGGCCGCTGAGCCCGTGTGTCTGGAGCCTGTGCTCTGCAACGGGAGAGGCCACAGCAGTGAGAGGCCCGTGTACCACAAAAAAAAAAAAAAAAAAAAAAAGAAAAAGAAAAAGAAAACCAGATATCTCAAGATAAGAAATTAGCACTTTTCTAGGTATGGGAAGACATAAAAGTCTGGTCTTATTGAAATCATTCCTTTGGTATGTACCTCAGCTATCTGTGGCCAGTATCCTGTGTTTTCCCATCCTGAGCCTCTTCAGGGTGCACCATTTGGGGGTGGCTGCAATGGCTTATGGCTCAATGGCAGGTATCCTGTTTCTATCCTGAGTTCCCTCAAGGCTCACCTTTGGGACAGCTGTAATGTGATGGCTTGATGGCTGCAACATCCTTTGTTTACTGATATGGCAGGCAACATTTTTCACTCACAAAAGTAAAGCGAAGAGATAGATAGCATAGTTGGAGGACTTGGAACTCACTTCCCCCCATGAACACATCAAAAATACACATACACATGGAGCATTCTCACTGAAAACTAACTGGAAACTGACAGAAAGACTCCTGTACAACCAAAACTGTAAGAAAGATCCACATGGAATTAGGTAGGAAGGGAAGAGAAGAAATCAGGTAAGGATATGTGTGTCTGTGAGGGGTCTTAGAGGGAAAGGGAGATCACAGGGGTGCGTAACTGCCCTGGGGAGGGAGCAGGCTGAGCCATATGTGGGGTGTCCACAGCCATGGAGTCTGATGCAGGGAATATGAGCCCCCTTGTTTGATTGGTGGGCCAGTGGGACTAACAGGACAGCTATGGGAAGCTTGCACTCACTTGTGAGGAGCACATGCACACTGACTTTTTCCAGAGGTGGGGCAGAGATGGTGGCTTGAAAATGTTCTAGTGGCTGCCCAGTTTCTTGCAACCACCGAACATACACCCCAGCCTAAGCTGAGCAAATGCTCCAGCCCTGTTTACTTCATGTCACAGGTCCACACTGCAGCAAGGGCTGCCAAGACTGAGGATAGAGTTTGGCCATGGGACACACTTTGATCCAAAGCAGTGTCTGAGTGGGGAAGGAAAAGCCATTACTGGTATTTGCATGGGCAGTGTATCAGAGGCAGCCCGAACCTCTGTCTGTGGCTAGACCACAAGAGCCTTCACCCCATCACAAGCCAAGAGCTCACATAGACCCCTCTTATTCCAGCACTGCTCCCCTCTGGAGCAGTGGTGCTGGAGTTGGGAGAGGGGAAAGCATACATTTGAAGGGAAGAGAGTCAGCTTGGACCTGACCCTAAGGGCTTCTGCTCCAGCAACTTGGGATCTGCCCCTGCTCCTGATAAGGAGGTGATGGCCACTGAGCATAGGGAAACCCCACCTCACACATGGCTCTGGGCCCTAGTCCCTCCTCCAGCCCCACCTCCTACTAATGTGATAACTGCCAGCACTCCCTGAGGAAAAACATTACTTGTGTTCACATCAAATCCAGTTTTCCCACCAAAGCCTGAGAAAAGGTAGACTATATAGGGATGCTCCCACATAAGGACACTGCTTCAAGAATGCAATGGGTAACTCTTTCACCTAAAAAAGTTAAGCAAAATGAGAAAACAGAGGAACTGGTCTCAATTGAAAGAGCAAGAGAAAACCCCTGTAAAAGTAAATTACTAAACAATGTTAAATAATTTACCAGATAAAGAATTCAAAGCACTAGTAATAAAGATGTTAACTGAGTTAGAGAAAAGAATATATGAATACAGTGAGAATTTTAATAAGGGACTAGAAAATATAAAAAAGAACCAGTCAAACTGAAGAATACAATAAATGAAATGATTAAAAACACTAGAAGGACAGTCGACTAAGTGATACAGAAGAACACATGAATGATCTGGAAGAGGGAAGAATGGAAATCATCCATTCAGGAGAGCAAAAAGAAAACAAACCAAAAAAATGAGAACAGTTTAAGAGATCTCTGGGATAACATCAAGTGTATCAACATTCACATTACAGCAGTCCCAGAAGGTTAAGATGGAGAGAAGAGGTTGGAAAATGGAAATTATGGCTGAAAAAATCCCCAACCTAAAAAGGAAACAGATATCCAGGTATAGGAAGAACAGAGGTCCCAAATAAGATGAACCCAAATGGACCAACACCATAATTATATCATAATTAAAATGGCAAGAGTTAAAGAGAGAATTTTAAAGGCAGTAAGAGAAAAACAAAGAGTCATATACAAGGTAACCCCCAAAAGGTTATCAGTTGATTTTTCTACAGAAACTTTGCAGACCAGAAGGGAGTGGCATGATATATTCAAAATGCTGAAAGAGAAAACCTGCAACCTAGGATACTCTGCTCAGCAAGATTATCATTTAAAATTAAAGGGGATAAACATGAAGATGCAAAGTAGGACATCAAAAATACAAAGTGAGGGGAAGCAGAGCAAAAAATGTAGGTCTTTTAGAATGTGTTTGAATTTAAATGACTACCACTTTAAAATAAGTAGATATAGTTATAGGTCAACATATATGAACCCCATGGTAACCACAAATCAAAAACATACAACAGATACACAAAAACCAAAAAGAAAGGAACACAAGCATAACACTACAGAAAATCATCAAACAAATGAAAAGGGAAGAAACAAAAGAAAAACTGAGTAGAGAGCTACAAAACAACTGGAAAACAAGTAATAATATGGCAATAAGTATATACCTATCAATAATTAATTTACATGTCAATGGACTAAATGCTCCAATCAAATGGCATAAGGTGACTGATTGGATTAAAAGCAAGACCCATGTATACACTGCTATCATGACACTCACTTCAGAGCTAAAGACACACACAGATTGAAAATGAGGATGGAAAAAAGATATTTCATGCAAACAGAAACAGTAAGAAAGCAGCAATAGCAATACTCATATCAGACAAAATAGACTTTAAAACAAAGTCTTTAACAAAAGACAAATCAGGCATTATATAATGATAAAAGGATCAGTACGAGAAGAGGATATTACACTTGTTCACATATATGCACCAAATATAAGAGCACCTAAATATATAAAGCAAATACAAGAAGATATAAAGGGAGAAATGGAAATTTCTAGAAACGTATAGCCTGCCAAAACTGAGTAAAGAAGAAACAAACAATTTGAAGAGACTGTTCACTAGAAGTGAAATAGAATCTGTAAAACAAAACGAAACAACACACACACACACACACACACACACACCCCAAAAAATATCTCCCAGCGATCTACATTTCAGACCTAGATGGCTTCACTGGGGAATTTTACCAAACATATGAGGAACTTAGACCTATCCTTCTCAAACTTTTCACAAAAATTGAAAAGGAGAAAACACTCCAAAATTCATCGCACAAAGCAACCATTATCCTGATACCAAAATCAGACAAAGACAACAGAAAATAGAAAAAAAATAATTAAGGGACAATATCTTTGATGAATATAGATGCAAAAATCCTCAACAAAATATTAGCAAACTGAATTCAGCTATATATTAAAAGAATCATATAATATGATCAAGTGGGATTTATTCCAGGGATGCAAGGATGGTTCAATATTTGCAAATCAATCAATATGATAAACCACATTTACAAAAGAAAGGATAAAAATCACACGCTCATCTCAATAGTCTCAAAAAAAGCATTTGACAAAATTCAACATCCATTCATAGTAAAAAACTCTCACGAAAGTTGATGTAGAGGGAACATATTTCAACATAATAAAGGCCATTTATGTCAAAAGCATAGCTAACATCATATTCAACAGTGAAAGACTGAATGCCTTTCCTCTAAAATCAGGAACAAGACAAGTATGCCTAATCTCACCACTTATATTTAACAAAGTATTGAAAGTACTAGCCTTAGCAATCAGACACAAAAAAGGAATAAAAAGCATCCAAATTGGAAAGGATGAAGTAAATTTGTCATTATTTGCAGATGACATGACACTATATGTAGAAAATCCTAAAGTCTCAACCAAAAAATACTAGAACTAATAAATGAACTCAGTAAAATTCCAGGATACAAGATTAACATACAGAAATCTGTTGTTTTTCTATATGCTAATAATGAACTTGGAGAAAAAGAAAGTTTAAAAAAGTCCAGCTTAAAATTGAATCATAAAATATAAAATACCTAGGAATAAACTTAACCGAGGAGGTGAAGGAATTATACTCCGAAAATTATAAAACATTGAGTAAGGAAATTGAAGATGATACAACGAAATGGAAAGATATCTTGTGTTCTTGGATTGGAAGAATTAATATTGTTGAAATATCCATAGTACCCAAAGCAATCTACAGATTTAACACAATCCATATCAAAATACCAGGGACATTTTTTGCAGAACTAGAACAAATGAACTTAAAATTCATAATGAACTATGAAAAACCCTGAATTGCCAAAGCAATTCTTGAGAAAAAAGAACAAAGCTGTAGGTGTCAACTCTCTGACTTCAGACTATACTACTAACCTACAGTAATCAAAACAGCATGGCACTGGTGCAAAAACAGAATTATAGACCAATGGAACAGAATAGAGAGACTGGAAATAAACCCATGCACTTGTGTTCATTTAATCTAAATAAAGGAGGCAAGGATAAACAATGGATAAAAAGACTCTTCTGTAAGTGGTGCCGGGGAAACTGGATAGCTACAAGTTAAAGAATGAGATTAGAACATTTCCTCATACCATATACAAAAATAAACTCAAAATGGATTAAAGATTTAAATGTAAGACCATAAAATCATAAAACTAGAAGATAACATAGACAGAACACTCTTTGACAGAACTCATAGCAATATTCTCTTGGATCTGTCTGCTAAGGCAAAAGAAATAAAAGCAGAAATTAAAAAAAAATGAGACAGTTATACTTAAAAGCTTTTACACAGCAAAGGAAATTATTGACAAAATTTAAGGATAATCTACCAAATGGGAGAAAATATTTGCAAATGATATGACCAAAAAGAGTTAAGATCCAAAATATATAAATAACTCATACAACTTAATATAAAAAAAAAATCAAAAATGGGCAAAAGACCTGAATAGACATTTTTCCAAGGAGGACATGCAGTTGGCCAACAGGCACATGAAAAGATGTTCAACATCGCTAATCATCAGGGAAATGCAAATCAAAACCACAAAGAGATATCACCTCACACCTGTCATATTGACTGTCATGAAAATGTCTCCAAATAACAAATGCTGGTGAGGATGTGGAGAAAAGGAAACCCTTGTTCAGTGTTGGTGGGAATGTAAGTTGGTGCAGCAGCTGTGGAAAACAGTATGGAGCTTCCTAAAGAATCTAAAAATAAAACTACCATATGATCCAGCAATTCCATTCCTGGGTATACATCTGAAAAAACAAAGAAAACACTAATTCAAAAAGATATTTGCACCCCAATGCTCATAACAGTATTATTATTATACAGTAGCCATGATATGGAAGCAATCCATGTGTCCATCAACAGATGAAGAGATAAAGAAAATGTGTGTACACACACACACACACACACATATACAGGAAAATTAGTCATTAAAAAGAATGAAATTCTGCCATTTGCAACAAAGTGGATGGATCTAGGGAATATTATGCTTGGTGAAAAAGTCAGAGAGAGACAAATACTGTATGTTGTCACTTATATGTGGAATCTGAACAATACAACACACAAATGTATACAATAAAACAGAAACAGACATAAAAAACAAACTAGTGGATACCAGTGGGGATAGGGAAATGGGAGGGGCAAGACAGTGGTATGGGATTAAGAGATACAAACTACTATGTATAAAATAGATAAGCAATTGGAATATATTTTAAATACAGGGAAATATATCCATTATTTTGTAATAACTTCAAATGGAGTATAATCTACAAAAATATTGAGTCCATATGTTGTACACCTGAAACTAGTACAATATTGTAAAGCAACTATACTCATCAAGAAAAAAGGTATCCTTAAGTTTATATAGCACAACAGAAAATCTAGATTATATTCATCATATTAATCAACATGAAAGTAAAAGTTAAATGAAAAGATTGAAATAAATAGAATAACAGTTGTTATTATCTAGGATTGTTGATATTATAAAGTTACAAAGAACACATTACTTTAGGAAAAGAAAGGAAGGTAATGTTCTTAAGTAGAGAGTACTCATGTTTCCTAACCAAGTCTATAACATGATTTCAGTAATTTAGGTTGATTTCCTTAAAGATTTACTTTTCAAAATTACCTAATTTCTGTGCAAATTCTCCTCCAACAGCTTAGTGCTACTGAGAGAAACACAATTCGTGATGATTTTTAATATTTTAAGACATTTAAAACCATGCTGGATGAAAATTCTTCATGAAATCTGATGTGAAAACATGGATTGTTTCCTTATTTTAACAACAGCCAAAATTTGCCAGTATCATTATGGTATTGAGCTTTGATATCTTATCATCTTTTATTCGAGTTTAGTAATTTGGATTATTCGACTTATTATAATATACTCCCTTATGAGTAACTCATTATCTCTTCCTCTTACTTCCCTCCATCAAACCTGTGTATCCTGCTGGATGTCTGTACTGATTGCTATGATGACGTACAACCAGCCAAGCATTGCAGAAACTTAGCGTCATTCTTAAGTCCTTTTCCTTTCATACTGTTTTCAATTGACCAAGCAGTTTTGTGGATATTTATTATTAAACATTTTTCCCCACTATTTTCTATCCCTATAGTCAATATATACAATTATGACATTATATTTTATCTAGATTGTTGAAAGGAATGACCATTATTCTCATAGTTTTGTCTACCTCCCATTTTCAGCCCAATCTATCCTCCTCCCTTACTGTTGACATAATCATCTTTCTAAAACACAAATGATCATGTGAAACCTCTGATATAAAGCACTAGCAGATCCTCTTCACTAATAACATGAAGTTACATTTATTAGCATGGCAAAAAATACTCTTCAAAAACCAGTATTTATCTACAATTCCAGTCCCTTTTCTCTCTCTCATATCCCATATTCAGATGTGGATAACAATTTTTAGTTCCCTGAAAATAAACTTATGCCTTTGTACATGTTATATATGACTAGAGTTATTTTTGTCTCCAGATTGACCTCAATTCTGTTCATCCTTTAATAACTATATTATTTTTTTCTCTTCTTTGAAGACTTATCCTGTCATCCTAGCCAATGTCAAATAGTTTATAGCATTTGACATATCCACTCACTTAATTTTTAAAATTCCATTTCTCCTGAGTTCTACCAGCTCATGGTTTAATTATTCCTATTGACTTGCCATATTAACCCTGAATTTTTATATCTGTGCTTTGGTCTTTTACACATGCAATTTTTTGTTATTTCATATACATATGACTGTATGTATGAGCATTTCATTCCATTCATGAGCATTTCATTTCATTTACAGTGTGAAGAGATTTTTCTGGCCAATGTTTTTTACTTGCCATTGGCCTTTCCTGTTCCCTTTCTCCTTTTGTCATGCAGCATCTTACACTTCCTTTGGTTTCTTTGTGATTATTACTTACCTTTCTATGAGGTATATTCTTCTTAAACCAAGATGTTTATGTTGAGAAGGGAGTAAGCTTAGTTTCTGGCTAGTACAAATCCTCTGTGACACATATTTATGTGTGTGTGTGTGTGTGTGTGTGTGTGTGTGTGTAAGTCAAGGGTGGATCTTTTAGGTGTTATACCTTTCCATGCAACAACAAACAGAGCTTGGAAGCCATAGATGTAATGACAGCATTCTCTTCTTCACCACACCTCCTCTACAAACCTCTTTCTGCAAATTTGACTTGTCTGTTGGTTCAGGGAAGTTCTTACAGCAGGTGCCTGTAATGATGTTCATTGTTCTAAACAAGGAGTTATTTGTTTTTAGGTGTGTGCCACCTTCCTCAGAGTAGGATTCTCTACCAGCAATGTCTGATGGACATCCTCTCTCAAATATATATCTTTTTGACCTTGATTGCCATTGTAGTCCAGGAATATAGATAAATCTTACTTTCACAGAAGATGATATTTTGTCCTTGCTCTTCTAATCAATTGTAAGTTATTTCTGAGAAGGGAAGTAGGGGATGCCATCTTTCCTCTGCTATACCAGAATAAAAATGAATTATCTGAGCTCAAATTATTAACTACAAATGGATTTGATATTATAGACTGAAGGCATCTTGAGGATAGGAAAATTTATATCATATATATGTATGTTTGAATCCACATTGCATGGTCTCTAGATCTATTTGAAATGCTAATGCAGACTAACTGAGGAACGAGCTTAGATAAGTAGAGAGGATGGTGGTGGCACTACAAGTTGAAGATATTACAGCCAGAGGAAAAACAAATTAAGATGTACATGACAACTGGGAATCAGTTTTTTTTACAGGAATGAGTTTATATTACACTCAAGTGCAATTTTGTAGTTTTTCAATTTCTCAACTTTAAGAATAACTACTTTTTTAAGTTTGAAGTTTTTTAAGCTTTTAAACCATTTGATTCTAGAACCAATTCTTCACAGTACACAGAAGATATGATCAAAGGTGAATCTCTCTCTCTCTCTCTCTCTCTCTCTCTCTCTCTCTATATATATATATATATATATACACACACACACATATAGTCATTGTTGAACATAACTTAAATATAATATAAAATATATGATATATAAAATATATATAGTATGTATTTTATATTGTATACTATATAAATGCATATTGTCTAAAAACGTGTAATATTTTACATATTTCTGGAGATTACATATATTATAAGATAATAATATATATAATAAAATAATAATATATATAATCTCCAGATATCCAGGTAGATAAAGAAGCATCTGGCAACTTTTAATTGGCATCTTTACAAAAGTTCTTCCTAACCAGGCACCCAGATATAGACAGAAATATCTGGTCTGTTGGACTCTTTCCAGCCTATGTTTATGCTTGCCTCATTCAGCAAATATCTATGAATAGTACTCAAGGTATCCATAGAATGTGCCACCTTGATATAATTCATTAACTTCAAAAATTCAGAAGAATAATATGACCAAAACCTTAAAAAATATTAAAAAAAAATTTTTTTTTTAATTTTTATTTATTTTGCGGTACACGGGCCTCTCACTGTTGTGGCCTCTCCTGTTGCAGAGCACAGGCTCCGGGCACGCAGGCTCAGCGGCCATGGATCACGGGCCCAGCCGCTCCGCAGCATGTGGGATCTTCCCGGACCGGGGCACGAACCCGCGTCCCCTGCATCGGCAGGCGGACTCTCAACCACTGCGCCACCAGGGAAGCCCCTATTTAAAATTTTTGATGCACAAATTGTGTTCCAAAAGTTTGCCAGGAACAAATTACTGTTATTTTACGCCAATAGAAGTTGGAGTTGTTTACGGTTTGGGGCCATGGCAAAGAATACCTCTATGAGCATTCGTTTTCATGTTTTTTGTACATATATTAACACATTTATGTTGGGTACATGCCAAGGAGTGGATTTGTTAGTCATAGGAATTGATTTTTATGTATGGTGTGGGGTAGGGATCAAGATTAATTGTTTTCCTTGTGGATATACAATTGATTCAAGGGTTAGTGAATAGAACATGTTTTACCCAATATACTTCAGGGTTACCTAGTCATAAATCAAGTGGCTGTAGGTGTGTGAGTCTGTTTACTGTTTTGTTTTTGTTATTTCTCATGCAAACATATTACTTCTCAGTTGCTCACTCCTTAAGTTAGATATACTGATAGATTATTTTTTGTTGTTGTTTTCTTTGTTTTTTTGCTTTTATTTTTTTTAAATTAGAGTGTAATTGCTTTACAATGTTGTGTTAATTTCTGCTGTATGATGAAATGAATCAGCTATATGTATATGTATATATATATATATATATATATATATATATATATATATATATATACTCCCTCTTTGACCTCCCTCCCACCCCGCATCCCACCCATCCAGGATATTACAGAGCACTGAGCTGAGTTTCCTGTGCTTTATAGCACATTCCCACTAGCTATCTATTTTACACATAGTAGTGTATATATAGCAATCCTAATCTCCCAATTCATCCCACACTCCCTTTCCCTCCCTGTGTCCACATGTCTGTTATCTACATCTGTGTCTCTATTCCTGCCCTGCAAATAGGTTCATCTGTACCATTTTTCTAGATTCCACATACATGCATTAATATATGATATTTGTTTTTCTCTTTCTGACTTATTTCACTCTGTATGACAGACTCTGGGTCCATCCACATCTCTAAAAATGACCCAATTTCATTCCTTTTTATAGTTGAGTAATATTCCATTGTATATATGTGCCACATCTTCTTTATCCTTTCATCTGTTGTTGGACATTTAGGTTGTTTCCATGTTAGGGAACATGTGTCCTGAATTATGGTTTTCTCAGGGTATATGCCCAGTAGTGGGATTGCTGGGTCATACTGTAGTTCTATTTTTAGTTTCTTAAGGAACATCCATACTGCTCTCCAGAGTGGCTGTATCAATTTACATTCCCACCAACAGTACAGGAGGGTCCACTTTTCTTCACACCCTCTCCAGCATTTAGTATTTGTAGATTTTTTGATCATGGCCATTCTGACCAGTATGCGGTGATATCTAATTATAGTTTTGATTTGCATTTCTCTAATGATTAGTGATGTTGAGCATCCTTTCATATGTGCCTTGGCCATCTGAATGTACTCATGGAGAAATGTCTATTTAGGTCTTCTGCCCATTTTTATATTGGATTGTTGGTTTTTTTAATATTGAGCTGCGTGTGTTGTTTGTATATTTTGGAGGTTAATCCTTTGTACATTGCTTCATTTGCAAATATATTATCCCATTCAGAGGGTTATCCTTTTGTCTTGTCTATGGTTTCCTTTGCTGTGCAAAAGCTTTTAAGTTTAGTTAAGTTCCATTTGTTTATTTTTGTTTCCATTAATCTAGGAGGAGGGTCAAAAAAGATCTTGCTGTGATTTACGTCAGAGTGTTCTTCCTATGTTTTGAACTAAGAGTTTTATAGTGTCCAGTATTATATTTAGGCCTTAATCCATTTGGAGTTTATTTTTGTGTATGGTGTTAGGTAGTGTTCTAACTTCATTTTTTTACATGTAGCTGTCCAGTTTTCCCAGCACCACTTATTGAAAAGGCTGTCTTCTTCATTGTATATTCTTGTTTATTTTGTTATAAATTAGGTGACCATAGGTGTGTGGGTTTAACTCTGGGCTTTCTATCTTATACCACTGATCTGTATTTCTGTTTTTGTGCCAGTACCATAATGTATTGATTACTGTAGCTTTGCAGTATAGTTTGAAGTCAGAAAGCCTGATTCCTCCAGCTCCATTTTTCCTTCTCAAGAGTGCTTTGGCTATTCGTGGTCTTTTGTGTTTCCATACAAATTGTAAAATTTTTGTTCTAATTCTGTGAAGAATGCTGCTGGTAATTTGATAGAGATTGCATTGAATCTATAGATTGCTTTGAGAAGTATAGTCATTTTCACAGTACTGATTCTTCCAATCCAAGAACATGGTATATTTATCCATCTCTTTGTGTCATCTTTGATCTCTTTCATCAGTGTTTAATAGTTTTCTGAGTACAGGTCTTTTGCCTCCTTAGGTAGGTTTATTCCTATGTATTTTATTATTTTTGTTGCAAAATTGTTTCTTAATTTCTCTTTCTGATCTTTCGTTGTTAGTGTATAGTAATGCAAGAGATTTCTGTGCATTAATTGTGTATCCTGCAACTTTGCCATATTCACTGATGGGCTCTGGTAGTTTTCTGGTGGCATCTTTAGGATCCTCTATGTATAATATCATGTCATCTGCAAAGAGTGACAGTTTTACTTTTTCTTTTCCAATTTGTATTATTTTTATTTCTTTTTCTTCTCTGATTGCTGTGGTTAGGACTTCCATAACTATGTTGAATAAGAGTGGTGAGAGTGGACATCCTTGTCTTCTTCCTGATCTTGATGGAAATGCTTTCAGTTTTTCACCATTGAGAATGATGTTTCTGTGGGTTTGTCATATATATCCTTTATTACGTTGAGGTAGCTTCTCTCTATGCCCATTTTCTGGAGAGTTTTTATCATAAGTGGGTGTTGAATTTTGTCAAAAGCTTTCTCTGCATCTATTGAGATGATCATATGGTTTTTATTCCTTAATTTGTTAATATGGTGTATCACATTGTTTGATTTAAATATATTGAAGAATCCTTGCTTTTCTGGGACAAATCCCACTTGATCATGATGTATAATCCTTTTAATGTGTTGTTGGATTCTGTTTGCTAGTATTTTGTTGAGGACTTTTGCATCTATGTTCAACAGTGATATTGGTCTGTAATTTTCTTTTTTTGTGATTTCTTTATCTGGTTTTGGTATCAGGGTGATGGCAGCATTGTAGAATGACTTTGAGGGTGTTCCTTTCTTTGCAATATTTTGGAAGTGTTTGAGAAGGATAGGTGTTAGCTCTTCTCTAAATGTTTGTTTGAATCTGCCTGTGAAGCCATCTGGTCCTGGATATTTGTTGGAAGATTTTTAATCACAGTTTCAATTTCATTATTTGTGATAGTTCTGCTTACATTTTCTAATTCTTTCTGGTTCAGTCTTGGAAAATTTTACCTTCCCAAGAATTTTTTCAAATGGCACAAGAAAAAAAAAAAAAGCCGAATAATAACAAAGAGCAAAAAATAAAATAAGATTTGAAAACTAACAGGTATGTTAGAAAAAATATCTATAAATGAAACAACAACCAGAAGGTAAAAGAGAAACACAATAGCAAAATAGAAAAAAAGAAAAAATCCCCAGAAAAGACCTTGGTTGTCACGGTGGGGTGGGGGTGGGGGTTGCGCTTAGGTGGAGGAGGTGCTTAGGTGGGGCAGATCTTAGGTGGGGGCGGGGTCTAGGTCTAGAACTCACGTGGCCAGAAAAGTCCCAGGGGTGGTGGTGGTGTGGGGCAGGGCTTAGGTTAAATGCTGTCAGAAGGGCCCTGTAGTGCCTCTGGCTTTAGAGTGCAGATGATCAGGCCCTGGACCTCAGCAGGCTTCCCAGAACCCGAGTGGTCAGGGGAAACACTAACCACCTCTCCCTCATCCTCCAAACCCCCCATGGTCCCTCCAGGCATGGAAACTCCTCCTCTCCCCCAGCCACCCCTCAGGGGCACTGGTCCCATCTGGTCTCCATTTCTTCTGCCCCCTCACTCACCTGCATGTCTTACCTGGTTGCTCAGGGGGTTCCTCCCATCGCCTTGTGTGTTGAGGTCTCCCATCAGCATCTCCTGGTACGTGTTAACACATTTTCTCAGACAAACTATTAGGAATGCTGATAAATTGTATTTCAAACCTGCCAAATCATAAGCTAAAGACATTTTATAGGGAAAATGGAATAGCTAGATGATCATTATTAAACTGTATTCTCCTTAAAAATCACAATCTCTTTGTAAGTCTGGTTAGGCTCCTTTCCAAGAATGACATACAAATGGACATGTTTTTCAGAGTGACTCTGAAATAATTGGTGTCTCTACTAAGACATTTTAATAGGAATTCTAATTACTTCCCAGAGGGATAATAGATTCTACCCATTCACAAATTCTGTCAAAGGCCAGTTTTAGAGCAAGTTTCATTCTTAAAGATATTTTTTTCAGCAAACAGCTGTAAATGTTCAATTACAGACTCCTGGATAGAAATGTTCTTATAGATTTTGAAATTGAGTACAGAATATCCTCTTTTTTTTTGTTTTTTTTAGCTTATTCTAATTTTAGACCTCAAACCAGTCATTTAAAAGAGTATTAAACTTTAAAAAAATTTTTCTTTTCTTCCTCTTTTTAATAAAGAGTGGTGGCAAAGCTCATGATTCAAACCAGTTAGAATGACACTGAAGGATTTTGGATTATCCATATGTTGAAAATGTTCTACTATTTCAGCAAAACTTGAATTTAACAACCTGTATCTGAATTTTCCAAAAACAAAAATAACTCATAGGAGGAAAATAAAGTAATTATCAATAGATAATATTTTATTTAATTCACTTTTATTTCAGATCTTGTCATTAAAAATATTATAATGTGGAATTAAGTCAAAGGAGTGGGAGAAAATGAGTCAGTGGTTACACTTTTATCACTCCTACAACTTATTATTAAGAATACTACCATGAATAATGAGAATTTTTTAATTTGTGAAAGGATTGTTTTGAGGTGTTATTAGAAAACATCTGTTCATATGTTAATTTATTTTAAAAACCCATTTCATGGGGTAGTGATTAGACCTAGGTAGGTATTCTCTTTCTGTCTCCTTCAAAAATAAAAGAACACGATATTAAACAAAGACATTAATTTTGCTTCAAAACTTCTTTAAATTTTCTGATGATAAGGTAAAGTCAAATTTAAATGTCTTTCAAAGTAACCAATATAGCACTGAATTTATTTCCATAATGCAGAATTCTTGATATGCGTACTGTTAGCATGATTTTTACAATTGAACTGGTGCAAACAGAAAGTAAATCAGTCCTGTAATCTCCAAACATGCTCCCTGGGCCTTGCATCTAAAACCATCTGGACACTATGACTGCATTCTATTTATTGCATACAAAAGCCTGGATCCTGCCGATGCATAAACAGTAATTAAACGCACAAGCCAACCATGCATGCCAGATTGGCGAGAACTATCCTTTGAGTATCTTACAGTTTCTATGCCAATGAGCTTACTGAAAAATTGGCTGGTGATTAAAGGTTAATGATTTATGGTTGCAAGTGTGGTTCATTTGCTGCTTACTGAAATATGTTTGACAGCATCTTTATGATTTTTCTAGAGTCCATAGTCTTAGAGGTAATTATTCTTAAGAAAATATCTCAATTAATTTCCACGATGAGTTTAAGGTATCATCATATAAAATCTTAAGATCTTAACATATAATTATATGCAGCATGCCTCTTTTCCAATACCTTCTTTGATAAGCAAGTTTACCTTTTATGCTTTTACATATAGTTCTTACACTTTACACAGTGGAGAGAAGAGGTATTTAGGTTGTTTTTTCTAACTTTGTTTCTGTAATCCATATCTTCTTTGGTTGGTCACAGCCTGTGCTTAAAGCAAGAGGGCATGATGGATGATAAAGAAAAATAATGGAGGCACTTACAAAGAAGACTAGTTTTACCTTTGGTTAATCAGCACTTTACCTTTTAAAGATGTTTAGATTTTTCGAGAATTTGTTGGTTCCCATGAGAAAGCAAGTGTTGGGGAGAATTATTCACTATTCAAGTTTGAGAATAAACTTGTAGATGCTGCAGAGGGTAGAGGAACTCATAACTTATGTTTCAGAACAGAGTATATTCTTGAGTCCTACACCCTTAGAGCTATTGAAATCTGTTAATTCACCCATACCAACATAACACATAATTTTCTGTATAAATGCAGTAAAAATGACTGATCCCTTCAAAATTTTAATGGTTCTATAAATACAGAACTAAACTATAAAGGTGTTAAAATTAATTCTGCCTTTAAAATAAACTCCACATTACATTACATTATTACTGTAGTAACCTAACTCTGAACTTCTCTGAGTCAGCAAAGTGAATCAATGGTGATGAATGATGATTACAGCTGAGCAGTGCATGGATTAAATGCTTGCCTAGTCAGGAAGGCATTTTCTTCAGTACAAAGAGGCTTGTCCTCACTGACTCTTTCTGGCCTCTGGACCTTCCCTTCTGTGAAGTTTTTTAGCTTGGGAGGCTAAGCCTTAGCAGGTACATATTTGTCAAAAGCTGCTTCTCCAATTAAATTCTTCTTAAAATTCTCAATAGCAACTTTTATTTACAGTACTATTTTGTTCAGAACCTTTGTGGAAATGTTTACACAGGTTCCTGGGTTTAACCTGGATTGCATTTTCTTCAAGAGGTACGTGTTTGCTGTGAATACCCTCAACACACAAGTTAGTAGTATTTAAAGTCTCTCAGGTATTACCTCTAAGTTGATGCAACATACTGTCAAGGCCCTTGCTGAGAAGTGGCAAGTACTGCCCTGTTTTCTCTACTCAACATGAGATGAAAGCACAAATAGCTTAGATAAGATCCACAGCTTGGTTGTGGATGTTAATAAAGTCACTGCTTTATTTAACCAAGACTCTCTATTTTCTCACTGATATCCAAAGCCTTTTAAAAACCCGTTGTTTTGTCTAATATTTCTGCTCCAACTTTATAAGATGAATTTTTTTCAGGCCTTATTTCTCACAGTAAATAAGAATTAGTGCTTTCCCTAGAGATAACAGAGATGAATCTGCCAGTAAATAAGATGTGCAGAGAGATGCAGATGCATTAACTAAATGACTCACATTGCCACCATTCAAATTTCTGTTTGGCAAAATTTCAATAATTATGTGACCTAGACTTCAGTGGTTACTGTCCAATTGTTGAAAGCAGAAATGCTGAATCTTTGAATCACAGAGCCTACTGTGCAGCCTGAAAGAGTAGTTTAAAGCTATTCTAGGAAAAAAGGAGAAAAACATATAAAGAAGGCAGTGAGAAATAGTAAAAAGCATGGGTGTTTTCCATAATGAAAGCATGTAAGCTGCCAGATCTAACTGATTCAGACACTTTTTTTTTTTTTTTTTTTTTTTTTTTTTTTTTTTTGTGGTACGCGGGCCTCTCACTGTTGTGGCTTCTCCCGTTGCGGAGCACAGACTCCGGATGCGCAGGCTCAGCAGCCATGGCTCACGAGCCCAGCCGCTTCGTGGCATGTGGGATCTTCCCGGACTGGGGCACGAACCCGTGTCCCCTGCATCGGCAGGCGGACTCTCAACCACTGCACCACCAGGGAAGCCCCTGATTCAGACACTTTTATATTAAGAATCAATAAAATAAGAAGTGAGCAATTATTACCTATAATGTAGGTGGAGAACTATCTAAATAAACCCTGCTATAAACTGTAAAATGAACTATGCCAGTCCAGGATCCAACTAATGATTTGGTTAAATAAGATCCAAGAAATGAAAGAGGTGAAAACATTTCAGTAAGCAATAAAATCAAAATCAATAGTCTACTCAGAGGGAATGTTGGTAAAATATATTAAAAATCTTAAAAAAATTAATGTGCTTTGACCCCAACATTTATTTTCTAGGAATTTTTCCTAAGAAATCATGGAAGTTATCAAATATTTGATTAAAAGGATGAATACATACAGAATTTTTGACTATAAAGGAAAATTGGGGAAACATAAGTGGCAAATGACAGATGCCATTCACATAATGTTGAAAATATTTAATAAATAATATGGAGGAAATAACATAATTATAACTAGAAGAGGGGTTTACAAGAAATACTGCATGAGTTTCTTTTTGTTGACTATAGGTGACAGGGACAAAACATTAAATCTTAAATATTAGTAATAACCCCAACTTCCTATTAAAGGTGAGTCCCCAGAAAGGTCTTAAAATTTTTTTAAATTTTATTTTGCAAAATGTTTTACAGGGATGCACATAGGACATGCTGAGTGAATGAAAAGATGAGGCTCCTTAAGAAAGTGCATATATCAACAAGGACATGTTTGCTTGATGATTAAATAATCTTGGGCATACCTGTTAATATGTTCCAATATGACCTTGAAAGGGCAGGCAATTTTTCTTAAAACTCAAATACCTAGAAGAGTGACTGTCATGTAGTTAGTATTTGATAGATCAATAAATATTTGTTGATTGCATAAGTGAATGTTATTCTACACAATTAAATAAAAAATTTTTTTATTCTGCTCTGAAAGTCAACCTGTGTCTTTAAGGTATTCTAATATGTTAGATTATTGTTTCTTTTTTGGCTACCAATCTTTCTTCCATGTTCCTTTGACTGTATTGCTCTCATTTTCTCAGACAATCTAGTGGATGGATCATGAGTAATGAGAAAAATTATCTTGGTGAGAGGAAATTCTATGCAATATATATGCATCATGGTTTATACAATTGTAAGTTTGAGAAAATCTCTCCAATTATTTATGACAAGTTGACCTAAGGTTTGGGCAATAAACTGATATTTACACCTATAAAGGAAAAGTGTACTCACTCTGAAAGGCATTTTGAATAGAAAGATTTATAAGTACATATAGTTGATGCAAGGCATTTATAATTTTATGCATTTACATCTTGGGCAATTTAAATTTTCTTTATATTTGCTTTATTTTCCATTGTTTTATTCTACAAAGAATGGATATTAATGAATGGCACTCAAAACAATAAAAAAATAAATGTTTATTATAAATATTGGGATAAATTATTTATGAGTATACTCAGGTCTTAATATAATTGGTATACTGCCAAATTACTGTCAGATATTCGGTACTGTGCATTTATAAATGCACTGTTTCCTTTAAATACAAAAAAATTATATTTGAAATATCTACATTAATTTCTTGCGCATGTAGATACACAAACACATGCATACTGCATTAACCCGTGAGAAGGCAAAAATATTTGAATCAAAAGTCTACATGGAACAATATGAAAATCTACATAGAATTGCTGTTTTCCTCTCAAAATATGATGCAGCTAAACTTATAGATTTTGTGTCCAATGGAAGAATCAGTCTCAAAATTACTTTGTAACTAAAGACAATTATGCATTTTAAAATGTGTTTTGACTAGCTTCCTCATCATTGAGTGTTGACTGTACCAAATGACTACTTTTAAAGAAATGAGTATGAAAAGAGGAAATTAAATTTACAGTGGGGAAACCTGGCAAACATTATCTTGGCCGCGTGGTCAAGGTGACCATTGTCAGGGAAAGTCATGTTGATAACCTGTACTCTTACTATGCTGTGAGAAGAACACTTCACCTCTATGATATTCTTCCTAAAAACCTCTAAACCTAGGCTTACCAGGAGAAAAACATCACACACATCAGAAACTGAGAACTTTTATATATAATAACTTCCTTCTATTCAAAAACCTCTCAAGGTCATGAAAAACAAGGAAAACTTGAAAAACTGTCATAGACTATAGGCAAGTAGAGAGATGTGACTGCTAAATGTAATGTGGTGCCCTAGACCCTGGGACAGAAAAAGATTAGTGAAATCTAAGTTGAATTAATAGTAATGAGCCAGTGTTCATTGTTTCAAATGTACCCTGGTAGCATAAGATGTTATAATAGAGAAAGCTGGGTGAGGAGGTAAGGGAAATAGTTTTCC
This sequence comes from Phocoena phocoena, assembly GCF_963924675.1. NCBI lineage: Eukaryota > Metazoa > Chordata > Mammalia > Artiodactyla > Phocoenidae > Phocoena > Phocoena phocoena. The sequence continues at coordinate 27,448,806 of NC_089235.1, read as the reverse complement.
AACTTGTCTGAGAATCTAAAACTAATCTAAACTTTTTTAAGTTTATTTAAAAATGTGTTCTGACATCCCTGCATACTTACCAACTCACTAGAATACAAAGCAAAGGAGGTAGAGAAGGAGAAATAAACAATAGAAGAATTAATACCTGGAAGGAACATTTTCAGCAAATTTTAAATGCTTTTTCCTATTAACAAGTGGTAAAGCCTGGTAAGATTGCCCTGCATCTTCAGATCCTGCCACCAGATTTGAGCTTTTATAGCATATGCTCATTAGTGATTTTTCCTGGAGGAAGAGACCTGCCTTCTGTAACCATATGTTAAACAGAAAATTTAAAAAGCCTTGTTTCCTCAAAAAACAACATTTCATTGCCAGATAGTGGGGTATTGGTTTGAGATGACTCCTCTCTCCAGAAGCTTTTATACTCACAGCCTGTAATTGTTATTATCTGGATATTTCAGGGATTATTTCAGCAAATTAGGCATGAAATCTCAAGATAATTGTTTCAGTTATCCACTTTACTTTTGTTTCTCTACATATATTGTGCTTGGATTTGTTTTACTGTGGTATCCTAAGTATCAGAGTCATTATGCAAACCTTAAGAAACACTGAGAATCTTTATATGTTCATAACCATTTCCAAATCACAGAAAACAGCCATCAGTCTAATCAGCACAACATGTGTTTGAGTTTGTTTGTGTGTGCATGTGAGGTGTGTTGGTGAATAATAAAATTTGACTTCAGGGAGACAATTGCTTAATTAATTTAATTTTTGTCCTTCAAACTTTATTAGCTTATTAATTAAAATTAAGAGTACTGATAAGAGATGATTTATTGTTTTACCAGGATCATATATATAAATATAGCTATTCCTATATATTGTGAAGAGACTAGTTTAACTTATAGGTTTCTCTATCATTATAATCATGTTTTCATTTCAGATATGATTTTCTGGCACTACTGTGGCAGTTGTATTTCATGTGCACAGGATGAAAATCATCTTTGCTCCATTAGTTAATATTACAGGATGTTAAAATGGCACTCTTTTTGTCCTAGTTTTGGTTCAAGCTCCAAGGGCAAATACAAATCCATAGGTCGTAAGTACTCCCACTTTCCAAATAACATGGTGGGACTGCAAAGGAGCCATTGAAGACTGGCTTTGTAGACACGCAAACAACTGACTTCCCTTCCCTTCCCCTCTGACACACCTTCCTGCCCACACCCCCCTCATATCCCAACTTTTTAGCTCATTGAATGATGAGCCTGAACATTGCTAAGAGCATTGCTGTTCAAAAAGGTGGACCTTAGGCCACTGGAAACGAATCTGCACCTGAGGGGCCTCTGACCCTTTTTCTTCCTCTACTGTTCCCACCCAGACTCTTTTGCAGACACTTTTTAATTCTGTTCCTTATTGCTGCCACAATCAGCATGATTGTATAGAATTCAGTTAAATCATTTACATACCAAGAGTTATATTAAAGCAGAATGCACAAATTAACATGTCATTTTTGTTATAATAAATATAAAATTTACAAAATAAAAATACTTGAGGTATTAAAGGATTGAAGTTGAAGTGGCCTGAGGATTAGGGAGGGGATTTCTTTAGATAAGCTGTTGCATCTACCTCAAACTCCTGTGGGGATGAGCAGAATTTGCTTGCTAATCACCCCACGCCCTTAGGGAGAGGAGCCCCAAGAAGGACAGTTAACCTGAGAGTTAACCTCCGGTGAGAGTTAACTCCCTGTCCCTTGGATTTTGGGAAACACAGTAGACAAATGTCTGAATTATGTCCATAACAAAATGGAACTAAAGGTAAGAGTGGCAGGAGGAGCCAGGGCAGCAGGGAACAGGTTCTATGGGGATTAATTTGCTAGCACTGATGGTGGGTTCAAGGTCTGAAACCGCTAGGTGGCCTTTCAGGGGACTCCTAGGACCTCTGGTTCTTTATGTCTCAGTGCAGAAAGAATTCTGTGTGAAGCAAAATGATAGATAAGAAGTGATTTATTACTTTAATTATTGTGGTAGGCAGTCTCTAGAATGATCCCTAATGATATCTGTGTCCTGGATTCGTATCCCTGTGTGTGGACTAGACTTATTTGACTTCTACAAAGTAGAATATCACAGAAATGATGGAATGCATTTTCTGAAATCAAATTTAAAAAAAAAAAAAGACTGTGGCTTTCATCTTGGACACTCTCTCATTTATATGGAAAGCGAGAACAGAGAATGAGCAAGAGGTAATATTTAAAGACATAAATGGTGGATAATTTCCCAGACTTTAATACAGAGATGAGTCTTGGATAGCATTGAAAATATAGTCACATCTAGACACATTTTAATGAAATTGCAATTGTTGGGAAGAGAAACATAATTTTAAATTTGAAACAAAAAGAAAAATTGAAACAAGGAAATTGTATCAACTTAAAAAAATCAAGGGGAAAGAGAACAAACAAATTTTGGTGAATGCAAATTTTAAATAAACAAAGATAATTGTAAGTTAAAAAAAAGTGATTAGAATAGAATGCTTGTGAGGCTTACAAATGGACAGGTAAGAGGGTGATGTGCCCTGAGAACTTAGTGGGCTACAGTTTTATAATCAAAGGAAAAGTGGGGAAGGGGAAAAGACCACCCTCTTCCAAATTCTTGAGTAGATGTCAAGTTTTCATCAACAGCTCCTCCTCCAGGTTGGGCAGGGAATATTTCTTGTCCCTACATGGCCGAGCCAGGACTGTCATGGCACTATGGAAAAATTATTTTGGGTCTCAGTACAATGAGGGTCTTTCATTTTGAAATGTCACCTTTCCATAAATTATTGTTTTTTATGTGTGCAAAGAGTATATCCTAGGGGTCATTAAATTACTGAGATCACTGGGCAGGAAGTAGGTCTCATGTCACCATTATTTTATTGTTTTGGGGTATGCTTCTGTTGCATGGTTTTGTTGCTAAGCAAAGCCTGCTTGGTTTTGTGGTTAAGCAAACCTGCTTTCTTGAATGATCATTAACTTACTTAACTTACTTAACTGCCGTACTTTTTCCTTTACTTACAATCCCCTAGCGGGGTTAACTATTTAATTACCTACTTTGCCCCTTTACTCTGTCCCTATCAGTCAGATGTAGAAATAGTGTCCTGGTCAGATGAGGTGACAGATGCAGACCCTGATGGGTGATTTTAAGCAGCAAGCCAAAGACAGGCTAGCCCCTTCCCATGGCAGCTGCAGTTAGTATGACCCAGAAAGGACAGATGATAAGAGAAAAAAGTCTGCTTTAAACATAAGATCAGGTCATAGGAAATGGAGATCAGATTAGATTAGATTGATACTGGTTAAGTGTGACTTTTTCTTTCCCTTACCTCTATCCATCCCTTCCCTCTTCCTCTTCAGCCTTGGGAAGTCAGAGGCAGCCTGAAGAGCAGGGGTGAGGAACTGGCTACCAGGAAAGAGAAATGTTACTAAGAACCCTCAACTTTCAGCCTGCCAGCCTGAAGCAGGTCCAAGGCAGTAGGGAGCTTTACCTTTTCAATGAAGGTGGGAGACATTCCTTCACTTCCCTTCTCTGTCTTCCTCTCCCTTCCTTTTCCTTAACTAACTTTCCTTTCCTTTTCTAAAACAAAGAGTGGAGATACAGGGTATCGAACCTAAACTGGAGATTTACCTTTAAATGAAAGTTGGAGTTTATTTATTTTTGTCATACAGGACTGAATATACCAATCATTGAATCTGTAAGTCTTTTAATTATCTGAGATAATAAACTTTCACTAGATCTCATCCAGATTCAGGGGAATAACCTAACCCACAGGAAGCGTTTGAATGGTCAAAGGGAGAATAATTACGTTTTCTAAACCCTCCTCTCAATCCTATTCATTCAAGATACAATTACAACTGTATGCAGCACATTCTACTTGGTTTATATTAGTTGGAATTGGTTTTGTTCCTCTTCAATACAGCATTCTATAGAAATGTCATGCTTAATTTTGATCTTGTGGTACAATTGCCTGTGCATATTTTTATATTGTGTATTATGTACATAATGCTGTTTCCCGTGAATAAGTGGATCTTTAAAGACATAAACCTTATGTGGCTCTCCTTCTGCCTTGTGAACACCACATTTGTATTATACAATTGTGTATTCAAAATAGAAGATTTTTTTTTCCCCTGTGAGGTAGTGATTATGAAAATTTGTTCTTTATTTTCTTTCTTGCAACACAGCATTGTTTGTCTTTTCATTAATTGCTGCCAGCATAAATCTCTACTCTTTAGCCAGGGTAAGCTTCTGGGCTCAGGATACTTTCTTTTGATTTTTTTTCTTTCTTTTCTGTCATTGTTCACAGACTCATCTCAAGGATTTGAGATATTTTAATACCCATGGAATTAAATAATACTTGTATATACTAGGACCTGCTTGTTATTAATATTCTCAGTTCTAATTTTATTGCTCTTTTCTATACTCCAGAAAAGTGATTTTTAGACTGTGCCCCAGGGTCTCACAGAAGGAGCTGCTGCTGAAGGTCTCCCCATCTTTATTTCAACAATGGCAGCTCTCTTTCTTGCCTGTTTTGTATCTTAGATCTCCAGGTATGATTTCTTTGAAGGAAGAGGTCTATGACTAAATAGATTTTGAAAATCATTACTTTAGAAGAGCAGCCTGAATACTTCATTGAGTAACTTTTGTCTTTCCATATTTGCTAATTGTAAAATCTTTTTATAGTTCCCCACAACTTCAAGATGTTTTAATCAAAACTTTTGCTATTCTCTGATATTTCTTCATACAGTTTTTAATGGCTAAATAAGCCCTTTCATTTAATGGAATAAATATTTTTTCTTCCTGTTAGTGTACCAATGATTCCTTCAGCTCATTGAGTAATATTTAAAAGGAATAACTAAACTGAGTCCATTATATCCCTTTAAAAAAGTAATTTTTGGACATATCATTTAAATTTTTTCTCATTATAAGAGTGATACATACTCACTATGGAAAAAGTGGAAAATGCAAGAAAAAAAAAGCCATTCACAACCTTGTAACTTTGAGAAAAAAAAAACTATTAACATTTTAGTGTATATCTAGTGTTTTATTTGAATAGTATATAACTCAAAAATTTTTATTATATTGCCTTTAATATGTTGAATTTTGTTTTTCTTTTTTAAACTAGCAATGAAAACTTCATTGAGCTTGTTGAGAAAAGTTGTTTGCATTTTTTACATTTTTGTATAATGACCTGTGTGTTGAAAAGTATTAGTTATTTGTAAGCATTATTATTTTTTAAATGCAAGAATTCTCACAGTATTGGTAAAAAGTACTATCTTTGTGATATGTTTTTATTACATTAATTAATAATTTTAGCAAATATAGTTACAATCTCTGTAGTATTTTATTGTTTGAAGAGTCTGTCATACAGTCAAATAGGGGAGATATGTCTATACTCTCAGTAACTACATATTCTATCATATATGATATTTATACATACACTAAGCATTTTTATATATGCTTATATTTATATCTCTCTTTTTGCCTTCATAGCAAAATGGTCAGTTTCCAGTCACAGTTTAAATACATTGCTATTGGTACAGACAGAATGACATGCTCAGAGAAGAAATAGTAGGTAAAAAAACGTGTGGATAATTGGAGGCATAAATTGTGGTCTGAAGGTTGATACTGACAAAAATAGAGATAAAATGCAAGAGGTTTGATTATATATCAATTATATCTTAATAAAAAATACAAGGGGTTTGCATGGCAATATAAGCTCAGGTATAGTTTAAGAGGCAAGAACCAAGAAGAATCTGATCGGGGGGAAAACAATACTGGCAGATTTTAAATTAGTGGGTAGTGGAAGAGCCATTAACAAGAGCTTGATCACTATAGGGATTCTATCTGAAATAAGGAGAGTGAGAACAAAAATGAAAATAAAGCTCTATGAAATGTCATGAGTGAGAATGTTGAAAAAAAATCAGGACCTGATGGCTGTTTTGGGCATTGAATTTAGATTCAACATATCACCAGTGACCTGGTTGGATTGGAGAAGACATACACTATGTACCCAAGAGAACCAAGCACTCTGGGAACTTTATGGGACATAGCCTACTGCCTCAAGTTCATAATATTGAAAAAGATCAAGTGCAAGTTGTGGGCACCTTTGCACTCAAGCAAGTGGAAAGAGACAAGAAATTTTTAAATAAAATATTTTGCTGGGTGTTGACTCAGCAGCTTGCTGGAACCAGTATTTATAAGACTAGAAAGTCCAGTCTCACCCGGTGTTCCATATGTCCAACTCTACATCTAACTCCATATTCAGTGGTATGGTGGTAGCTCGAAATTTTCCCCATGGTGGGAGTATTTACACCACAGAAATTAGCCAACACTACAATGAGGTTATTGTTTCTTTCTTTCCTTCCCAGAGATCTGGTTTGTTACCACACCACTGTGCTGGCCTCTCATTTTTTATATATTTATTAATTTTTGGCCTTTTTCATTAGCTAGAACTACCAGTATGATGGTGAGAAGTAGTTATGAGAAGGAATGTCTTATCCTTGTTCCTGATCTTAGAGGGAAAGCTTTGAGTTTCTCACCATGAACTGTGGTGTTTAGCTGTAGAATTTTTGTACAGTCTTTGTCTAATTGAGAAAGTTCCCTTCTATTCCTAGTTTACTGAGAGTTTTTATCATGAATGGGTGTTGGATTTTGTTAAATGCTTTTCTGCATTTATTGATATGATCAAGTGATTTCTGTTTTAAACTGTCGATGTGATGGATTACATTATTTGATTTTCACATGCTGATCAAGCCTTGCATAACTGAGATAAAGCTCACTTGGTTGTGGTGTGGTTCTCTTCAGACATTGTTAGATTCAATTTACTAATTTTTTTGTTGAGGATTTTTGCATCTATGTTCATGAGAGATATCGGTCTGCAATTTTCTTTGCTTATAATGTCTTTGTCTGGTTTTGGTATTAGAATAATGCTGGCCTCAGAATGAGTTAGGAAGTATTCCTTCTGCTTTTATCTTCTGGCAGAGATTGTAGAGAATTAGTATCATTTCTTTCTTAAATGTTTGGTAGAATTCAGTAGTGAATGCACCTGGGCCTGTTGCCTTCCATTTTCAAAAGTTATTAATTATTGATTCAATTTTGTCAATAGATATAGGCCTATTTAGATGGTCTATATCTTCTTTTATGAGTTTAGGCAGTTGTGTCTTTCAAGAAATTGGTTCATTTTATCTAGTTCATCAAATTTATGGGTATAGAGTTGTACACAGTGTTCCTTAATATCATTTTAATGTCTATAAGATGTCTAGGAATGCCTCCTTTTTAATTTCTGAGTTTAGTAATTTGTGTCTTCTCTCCTTTTTTCTTAGTTATCCTGGCTTGAGACTTACAGATTTTATTGATCTTTTCAAAGAATCATATGATTTCATTGATTTTCTCTATTGCTTTCCTATTTCCATTTCATTGATTTCTCCTCTACTTCTTATTAATTCTTCTCTTTTGCTTATTTTGGATTTAATTTTCTCTTCTTTTCTAATTTCTTAAGGTGTAAACTTTATATTATTGGTTTTAGACCTTTCTTCTTTTCTAATATATGCATTAATGCTATAAATTTTCTCCTAAGCACTGCTTTCGCTGTTTGCTACCAATTTTTATAAGTTGTGTTTTCATTTTCATATTAGCTCAAAATACTTTTAAATTTTCCTTGAGATACTTATTCTTTAAACCATGTCTTGTTTAATCTCCATGAATTTGGGGATTTCCAGTTTGTCTTTTGGTTATTTACTTCTAGTAATATCATCATCATCATTAAATATCATCATCATCTGAGAGCAAACATTGTATGATTTCTATTTTGTTAAATTTGTTGTGGTATGCATTATGGCCCAGAATGTGGTCTATCATAATTAATGTTCTATACGAGCTTGAAAAGAATGAATTCTTGGATGTGTTTTGCTGTTTTCGAATGAAACAGTCCATAAATGTCCACTATATCCAGTTAAATAATGGTGTGGTTGGCTTTATCTTTGTCCTTATTGATTTTCTGCCTGCTGGATCTGTCCATCTCTGATACAGGATTGTTGAAGCATCCAACTATGATAGTGAATTCATATATTTCTCTTTGCCATTCTATTAGTTTTTGGCTAACATAGTTTGATGCTCTGTTGTTAAGTGCATACACATTAAGAATTTTTATGTAATGCCCTTCTTTATCCCTGATAACTTTCTTTGCTTTGAATTCTGCTCTGTCTGAAATTAATATAACTACTCCTGCTTTCTTTTGATTAACATGGTATATTTTCCTCTATCCATTTACTTTTAATCTATATGTGTTTTCATATTTAAGGTAAGTTTCTTGGAGAAAACATATAGTTGAGTCTTATGTTTTGATCAACCCTGACAATCTCCATTATCTATTTTAATGGATACATTTGGGTTGATGACATTCAAAGTGACTATTGATATAGGTAAACTAGTTATCTACTATATTTGTTACTGTTTTATATTTGTTGCTCTTGTTCTTTGCTACTAATTTTGTCTTCCAACTTTCCCTACCAATTGTGGTTTTATTTGAGCATTTTATATACAATTGACCCTTGAACAAATGATTGAAACACACAGGTTCACTTATATGTGGAATTTTTTCCATAAATATGTACTACAGTGCTACTGGATCTGTGATTGGTTGAATTCACAGATGTGGAATCTCGGGCGTGGAGGGCTGACGGTAATGTTATATCCAGATTTTTTGACTTACTGGGGTGTCAGCACCCCTAACTTCCACATTGTTCAAGATTCAACTGTAATTCCATTTTGTCTTCTTTCTCAGCATATTGTTTATATTTTTTTACACTTTTCGATGTGGTCATATTTTAGTTTGCCTTATAATTTACAGCTAATCCAAGTTCGTGCACAAGTAACATTATACTACTTCACAGATAGTGTGATTAGTTTATGATAACAAAATAATTGTAATTGCGTCATTGCTGTCATTCATTTCACTTATCTATAAGGATACGTAAGCATACATATGGACATAAGATATATACATAAGCTTATATAATTGAATATGATATTCAGTATTATAATTCTGAAGAAACACTTATCTCTTAGGACAATCAAGAATAAGAAAAATAAAAGTTTATTTTACCATTACTTACTCTTTTTTTGATGTTCATGTTCTTTCTTTCTGTATGTAGATTTGAGTTTCTGACCTATATTATTTGGCTTTTCGCTAAATAACTTCTTTTAACATTTCTTGCAAAATAGGTCTACTGGAAATAAATTCCCTCAATTTTTGTTTGTCTGAAAAGTCTTTATTTCTCCTTCACTTTTGAAAGATAATTTTTTTAGGTACTGAATTCAACACTTTAAAAGTCATTCCACTCTCTTCTTGCTTGCATGGCTTCTGAGAAGCTGGGTGTAATTCTTATCTTTGCTCCTCTATAAGTTTTTCCTTCACCACTCCTGCCCTGGCTCCTTTCAGGAATTTTTTCTTTATCTTTGATTTTCTGTAGTTTGAAAATGATATGCCTAGATGTAGTTTTCTTGACATTTATCTTGCTTGGTGCTCTCTAAACTTCCTGAATCTGTAGTGTGTTGTCTTACATTAATTTGTAGAAATTCTTAGTCATTATTGTTTCAGGTATTTCTTCTGTTCCTATCTCCTTTCTTCTCCTTCCAGTATTCTCATGCACATGTGTTAACCTTTTATAGTTGTCCCACAGTTCTTGAATACTCAGTTCCGTTTTTTTTTCAGCATTTGTTCTCATTACCTTTTACTTTTTGAAGATTCTATTGATGTATTTTCTAGCTCAAAGAGTCTTTCCTCAGCCATGTCTAGTCTATTATAATCCTAACAAAGGCATTCTTTTCTGTTAGAGTGTTTTCGATTTATAGTACTTATTTTAATTTCTTTCTTAAAATCTCCATCTTTCTGTTTACATTGCCCATTTATTCAACATCTGTGCCTGTTTGGTTCTGATGCTTGTTGTTTCTCTACAAATTGTGTTTTTTTGCCTTTTGGTATGCCTAGTAATTTTTTCTTGATAGCCAAATATGATGTACTAATTAAAAGAAACAGCTTGGTAATGTCGTAGTGAGGTGGTGGGGTGGTGGGGGAGGAAAGTGTTCTGTAGTCCTATGATTAGGTCTCAGTCTTATAGTGAGCCTGTGCCTCTGAACTGAGAACTTTGCCAGTGTTTCTTAGATTTTTTTTTTCTTCCCCCATAGGTGGGACAGGATGGCTAGAGTGGGCTGGATTTGGGTATTTCCCTTCCTCTAGGCCAGTTAAGCTCTGATAACACTCTAAAGGTTAGGCTCTTGTTAATTAGTTCCCCTGAGAGCAGGCCTTCTTAAGAAGAACAAAATGCTCTGGTGTATTTCAAAATGATTCTATTTCCCCTTCTCCTGATGGAAGCATGAGAGGATTTTTCTATTGCACTACTGTGGGAACTTGATCAAGGTCCTGGATGTAAATGTCAATATTGTGTGAGCTTCTATATGACTGGGTCCCCCCTCTTAGACTTTTCCATACTGAGCATCCAGCTATTCATCAATTACAATTCAGGTTTTCCTACCCTGACTCTGATTCCTAGGTGGTTCTACTCCTAAATCACTGCTCCCATAAGCTGTGACACCCAGGAATTGCTGGTATATCTCTAATCTTGGGGAACAATGATTTACACCATGTCTTCCTTTCTTTTAAGGATCCATGAAGAGTTGTTGGTTTTTCAGTCTGGTCAACTTTTTATTTGTTGTTAGGACAGTGGTGATTTCCATGCTCCTAACATTCAGAACAGGAAACTGGAAGTGAATTACATAATAATTTTTATCATCATGTTGTCAATTTTTGCAGAAAAAAAAAAAGCTTCCTGGGATTTGATTGGGATTACAATGAATCTGTAAATAAATTTAAGGAGCATTGCTATCTTATCCTGTGTTCTGAAATATGAACACAGTATAGATCTCTATGTATTTTACTCTTCTTCAATGTCTCTCAGCAATATTTTGTAATTTTCAGTTTACTGGTCTTGCACGTATTTTGTCAAAATTACCTAATTATGTCTATTTTATGCTATTCTAAATGGTACTGTTTTCATATTTAAATTTCCACATACTCCTGGCTAAATATAAAAATGTACTATATTTTTGCATATTCACCTACTGTCCTGTGATATTGATAAAGTTGCTTATTAGCTCTAGTACTGTTTTTTTGTATTTTCCTTAGAATTTTTTACATAGATGACCACGTCATCTATGAAACAAGATAGTTTCATTATTTGGGTTCTAAATTTATTTTTCTTGCTACATTGCAAGAAAACTAAAGGTTCTGTAAATGATTATGACTTCCATTATTAATGTTAAGTAGAAGTGGTAAGTCTGGACACCTTTGTTTTACTACATATTCAGTAAAAAGACTCAAGGTTTCACCATTAAATGTGATGTTAGCTGTATATTTTTCTTAGATGCTGTTTATCAGATTTTGGAAGTTCTGATCTATTGCTAGCTTGCTTAGCACTCAACATAAATTGACATTAAATTTTATCAAGGTTTTTTCTGCATCTTTTGAGATTTTATAACATTTTCAATTTGTAGTGTCTTGATATGGTGACATGCATTGGAAGACTTTCAAATTTGAATCAACTTTGTATCAGTGGAATAAATAAATAAAATTTTACTTGGTCAAGATGTACTGTCATTTTTATACATTTTAGATTTTATTTATAATTTTTAATAATTTAATGATTGTTTATTTTCTAATATAATGTTTGTAATATATTTAAGGATTTTTGTATCTATATTCATGAGAAAACATAGTCTATAGTTTTTTTTTGTTTGTTTTTTGGTGTTTTTTGGTAAGGTCTGTGTTTTGGAAACAAATGTATGGATGTTCTCATGAAATGAGTTGGATACTTGTCCTTATTTTTCCATTCTTAGAAGGGATTATGTAAAATTGGATTATTTCTTACTTAGATGTTCAGTAGAATTTCCCAGTGAAAACTTTTGGGTCTGAAACTTTGTCTGAGTAAATTTTTTACTATAATTTCAATTTATTCAATAAATATAGGGCTATGCAGGTTATTTATGTTTCCTTGAATAAGCTTAGATAGTTTGTGTCTTCCAAGAAATCTGATTATTTTCCTAAATTGTTGAATTGATTGTCATTAAGTTGTTCATAATTATCCCTATTATCTATTTAATTTCTGTAGAGTCTGTAATGATATTCCCTCAATCATTCCTAATATTGGTGATTTGCATATTCTCTAATTTTTCCTGATCCATCTAATTTAGAATGTTTTCTCACTAAGTAAATTCTTCATTAACCATCGAGTTTTTTAGAAGTGTGTTGCTTAATTTGTGAACACTGTAGATTTTTCTAGGTATTTTATGGGAAATTATTGTGTTTTTTAAAATGTATAGCTTAATGCCCTTATGTTCAGAGAACATATTTTAAATGATTTTAACATTTAATTTATTGAGATTTATTTCATGACCCAAAATGTGGTCTATTTTGTGAATGTTGCAGATAATTTGGAAATAATTATTCTCCTTGTAATTTTTTTTTTTTTTAGATTTCTATGTCAATTAGGGTAAATTGATTGGTTGTGGTGTTTTCTATATTCTATAATATATTCATTACCTGTATGCCTGTTTATATTGTCCATCAGCTCTTGAATACGCTATTGGGTTGTTTTACTTTTTTTTCCTCTTTTTTTCAGTTTGGATAATTTCCATTGAACTAACCTTCAGTTCTCTCTTTCCTCAGCTCTATCAAGTGTCATGAAAATTCCATCAAAGGGACTCTTAATTTCTGATATGGTGTTTTTGTTTTCTAGAATTTCCTTTTGACTCTTTTCTAGACTAGGAAGTGTTTTAATTTAATTTCTTATGTTTATTTGTCTGTCTATCTTTATTGAAGTATAGTTGATTTAAATACTGTGTTAGGTTGCTTTCATAACTTGACAATTGTAAATAATGCTGCTATGCACATTGGATTGCATGCATCTTTTCAAATTAGTATTTTTGTTTTTTTCTAGATAAATAGGGATGGAATTGCTGGATCATATGGTAGTTCTATTTTTTGTGTTTAAATTAACATCCATACTGTTTTCCAAAGAGGTTATACCAACTTACATTCTCAAAAAAAGTGTAAAAGTGTTCCCTTTTCTCTACATCCTTTCCAGAATGTATTATTGTAGAATTCTTGATAATAGCCATTGTGACAGGTGTGGGTGATAACTCACTGTGGTTTTGATTTTCATTTCTTTAATAATTACTGATATTGAGCCTCTTTCATTTGCCTGTTGTCCATTTGTATGTCTTCTTTGGAAAAATATCTATTTAAGTCTTCTGCCTATTTTTTCTCTTTTGAATTTTTAAATTTTATTTTATTTATTTCTTCATACAGCTGGTTCTTATTAGTTATCCATTATATACCTGTTAGTGTATATATGTCAATCCCAAACTCCCAATTCATCACAACCCCCCCAAATCCCCCGCCTTAGTGTCCATACGTTTGTTCACTACATCTGTGTCTCTATTTCTGCCCTGCAAACCAGTTCATTTGTATGATTTTTCTAGGTTCCACATATATGCGTTAATATACAATATTGTTTTTCTCTTTCTGACATACTTCAGTCTCTATGACAGTCTCTAGATCCATCCACATCTCTAAAATTGACCCAATTTCATCCCTTTATATGGCTGAGTAATATTCCATTGAATATATGTACCACAGTTTCTGTATCCATTCATCTGTCAATGGACATTTAGGTTGCTTCCATGACCTGTCTATTGTAAATAGTGCTGCAATGAATATTGGGGTGCATGTGTCTTTTTCAATTATAGTTTTCTCAGGGTATATGCCCAGTAGTGGGATTGCTGGGTCATATGGTAATTCTATTTTTAGTTTTTTAAGGAAACTCCGTACTGTTCTCCATAGTGACTGTATCAATTTACATTCCCACCAACAGTGCAAGAGGGTTCCCTTTTCTCCACACCCTTTCCAGCATTTGTTGTTTGTAGATTTTCTGATGATGCCCATACTAACTGGTGTGAGGTGATATCTCATTGTAGATTTGATTTGCATTTCTCTAATAATTAGTGATGTTGAGCAGCTTGTCATGTGCTTCATGGTCATCTGTATGTCTTCTTCAGAGAAATGCCTATTTAGGCCTTCTACCCATTTTTTGATTGGATTATTTGTTTCTTTAATATTGAGCTGCATAAGCTATTTATATACTTTGGAGATTAGTCCTTTATACGTTGATTTGTTTGCAAATATTTTCTCCCATTCTGAGGGTTGCCTTTTCGTCTTGTTTGTAGTTTCCTTCGCTGTGCAAAAGCTTTTAAGTTTCATTAGGTCCTCTTTGTTTATTTTTGTTTTTATTTCCATTACTCTAGGAGGTGGATCTAAAAAGATCTTGCTGTGATTTATGTCAAAGAGTGTTCTTCCTATGCTTTCCTCTGAGTTTTATAGTGTCCAGTCTTATATTTATGTCTCTAATCCATTTTGAGTTTAGTTTTGTATATGGTGTTAGGGAGTGTTCTAATTTCATTCTTTTACATGTAGCTGTCCAGCTTTCCCAGCACCACTTATTGAAGAAACTGTCTTTCTCCATTGTATATCTCTGCCTCCTTTGTCATAGATTAGTTGACCATAGGTGCATGGGTTTACCTCTGGGCTTTCTATCCTGCTCCAATGATCTATATTTCTGTTTTTGTGCCAGTACCATATTGTCTTGATTACTATAGCTTTGTAGTTTAGTCTGAAATCAGAGAGTCTGATTCCTCCAGCTCCGTTTTTATCCCTCAAGACTTCTTTGGGTATTCAGGGTCTTATTTGTCTACATACAAATTTTAAGATTTTTTGTTCTAGTTCTGTAAAAAATGCCATTGGTAGTTTGATGAGGATTGCATTGAATCTGTAGATCGCTTTAGGTTGTATAGTCATTTTCACAGTATTGATTCTTCCAATCCAAGAACATGGTATATCTCTCCATCTGTTGGTATCATCTTTAATTTCTTTCATCAGTGTCTTATAGTTTTCTGCATACAGGTCTTTTGTCTCCCTAGGTAGGTTTATTCCTAGGTATTTTATTTTTTTGTTGCAATGGTAAATGGCAGTGTTTCCTTAATTTCTCTTCAGATTTGCCATCATTAGTGTATAGGAATGCAAGAGATTTCTGTGCATTAATTTTGTATCCTGCAACTTTACCAAATTCATTGTTTAGCTCTAGTAGTTCTCTGGTGGCATCTTTAGAATTCTTTATGTATAGTATCATGTCATCTGCAAACAGTGACAGTTTTACTTCTTCTTTTCCAATCAGTATTCCTTTTATTTATTTTACTTCTCTGACTGCCATGGCTAGGACTTCCAAAACTATGTTGAATAATAGTGGCAAGAGTGGACATCCTTGTGCTGTTCTTGATCTTAGAGAAAATGCTTTCAGTTTTTCATCACTGAGAATGTTTGCTGTGGGTTTGTTGTATATGGCTGTTATTATGTTGAGGTAGATTCCCTCTATGCCCACTTTCTGGAGAGTTTTATTCATAAATGGGTGTTGAATTTTGTCAAAAGGATTTTCTGCATCTATTGAGATGGTCATATGGTTTTTGTTCTTCAGTTTGTTAAAATGTTGTAACACATTGAATGATTTGCTTATATTGAAGAATCCTTGCATCCCTGGGATAAATCCCACTTGATCATGGTGTATGACCCTTTTAATGTGTTGTTCTGTTTGCTAGTATTTTGTTAAGGATTTTGCATCTATTTTCAACAGCAATATTGGTCTGTAATTTTCTTTTTCTGTAGTATCTTTGTCTGGTTTTGGTATCAGGGTAATGGTGGCCTCATAGAATGAGTTTGGGCATGTTCCTTCCTCTGCAAATTTTTGGAAGAGTTTGAGAAGGATGGGTGTTAGGTCTTCTCTAAATGTTTGATGGAATTCACTTGTGAAGCCATCTGGTCCTGGACTTTTTTTTATTGGAAGATTTCTAATCACAGTTTCAATTTCATTACTTGTGATTGGTCTGTTCATATTTTCTATTCCTTCCTGGTTCAGTCTTGGAAGATTATACCTTTGTAAGAATTTGCCCTTTTTTTCCAGGTTGTCCATTTTATTGACATAGAGTTGCTTGTAGTAGTCTCTTGTTATGCTTTGTATTTCTGCAGTGTTCATTTTAAGTTCTCCTTTTTCATTTCTAATTTTATTCATTTGAGTCCTCTCCCTCTTTTTCTTGATGAATCTGGCCAAAGGTTTATCAATCTCAAACAACCAACTTTTATTTTTATTGATCTTTGCTATTGTTTTCTTTGTTTCTATTTCATTTATTTCTGCTCTGATCTTTATGATTTCTTTCCTTTTACTAACTTTGGGTTTTGTTTGTTCTTCTTTCTCTAGTTCCTTTAGGTATAAGGTTAGATTTTCTATGTGAGATATTTCTTGTTTCTTGAGGTAGGCTTGTATTTCTATAAACTTCCCTCTTAGAACGGTTTTTGCTGCAACCTATTGGTTTCTGATCACCGTGTTTTTGCTGTAATTTGTTTCTAGGTATTTTTTGATCTCCTCGTTGATTTCGTCAGTGATCTCCTGGTTATTTAGTAATGTGTTGTTTAGCTTCTATGTGTTTGTGTTTTTTACATTTTTCCCTGTTATTGATTTGTAATCTCATAGCATCGTGGTCAGAAAAGATGCTTGATATAATTTCAATTTTCTTGAGTTTACTGAGGCTTGATTTGTGACCCAAGATGTGATCTATCCTGGAGAACATTCCATGCGCACTTGAGAAGAAAGTGTACTCTGCTGTTTTTGGATGGAATGTCCTATAAATATTGATTTAATCTATCTAGTCTATTTTTTCATTTAAAGCTTCTGTTTCCTTATTAATTTTCTCTTTAGTTGATCTGTCCATTGGTTTAAATGAGGTGTTATTTAAAATCACCCACTATTATTTTGTTACTGTCCATTTCCCCCTTTATGGCTTTTAGTATTTGCCTTATGTATTGAGATGCTTCTATGTTGGGTGCATATATATTTATAATTTTTATATTTTCCTCTTGGATTGATCCTTTGATCATTATGTAGTGTCCTTCCTTATCAATTCTTTAGTTTAAAGTCTACATTATCAGATATGAGTATTGCTACTCCAGCTTTCTTTTGATTTCCATTTGCATGGAATATCATTTTCCATCCCCTCACTTTCAGTCAGTATGTGTCCCTAGGTCTGAATTGGGTCTCTTGTAGACAGCATATATATCGGTCCTATTTTTGTATTCATTTATTGAGCTTTTGTCTTTTGGTTAGAGCATTTAATCCATTTACATTTAAGGTAATTATCGATATGTATGTTCCTATTACCATTTTCTTAATTGCTATGGGTTTTTTCTTGTAAGTCCTTTTCTTCTCTATTCTTTCCCATTTAGAGAAGGTTCTTTAGTGTTTGTTGTAGAGCTGGTTTAGCAATGCTGAATTCTCTTAGCTTTTGCTTGTCTGTAATGCTTTTGATTCCTCTGTCGATTCTGAATGAGATGTTTGCTGGGTAGAGTAGTATTGGTTGTAGGTTCTTCCCTTTCTTCACTTTGAATATATCATGCCACTCCCTTCTGGCCTGTAGAGTTTCTGCTGAGAAATCAGCTGATAACCTTATGGGAGTTCTCTTGTATGTTATTTGTCATTTTTCCCTTGTTGCTTTCAATAATATTTCTTTGTCTTTAATCTTTGTCAGTTTAATTACTATGTGTGTCAATGTGTTTCTCCTTGTGTTTATCCTGCCTGGGACTTTCTGCACTTCCTGGACTTGGATGGCTATTTCCTTTCCCATGTTAGGGAAATTTCCGACTATAGTCTCTTCAAATATTTTCTCAAGTCTTTTCTCTCTCTTCTCCTTCTGCGGCCCCTATAATGGAAATGTTGGTGTGTTTAATGTTGTCCCAGAAGTCTCTTAGGCTGTCTTCATTTCTTTCCATTCTTATTTCTTTATTCTGTTCTGCAGCAGTGAATTCCACCATTCTGTCTTCCAGGTCACTCCTCCGTTCTTCTGCGTCAGTTATTCAGCTATTGATTCCTCTAGTGTATTTTTAATTTCAGTTATTGTATTGTTCATCTCTGTTTGTTTATTCTTTAATTCTTCTAGGTGTTTGTTCTTTAATTCTTCTAGGTCTTTTTTAAACATTTCTTGCATCTTCTGAATCTTTCCCTCCATTCTTTTTCTGAGGTCCTGTATCATTTTCACTATCATTATTCTGAATTGTTTCTCTGGAAGATTCTCTATCTCCACCTATTTAGTTGTTTTTCTGGGGTCTTATTTTTTTCCTTCATCTGGTACATAGCCCTCTGCCTTTTCATCTTGTCTCTTTCTGTGAATGTGGTTTTTGTTCCACAGGCTGCAGGATTGTAAGTCTTCTTGCTTCTGCTGTCTGTCCTCTGGTGGATAAGGCTATCTAAGAGGCTTTTGCAACTTTCCTGATGGGAGGGAGTGGTCTCTTCTGCCTAATTTTTGATTGAATTCTTTGTTGTTTTGATATTGAGTTGTATGAGCTGTCTGTATATTTTGGATATTAAATCCTATTGGTTACATAATTTGCAAATATTTTCTCCCATTCTGTAGATTGTCTTTTCATTTTGTTTATGGTTTCCTTTGCTGTGCAAAAGCTTTTAAATTTGATTAGGTGTCATTTTTATTTTTGCTTTTATTTCTTTTGCCTTGGGAGACTGATCTAAGAACATCTGGCTATGATTTATGTCAAAGAATGTTTCATCTATGTTCTCTTCTAGGAGTTTCATGGCATTATGTCTTACATTTAGATATTTAAACCATTTTGAGTTTATCTTTGTATATGATGTGAGGGGATGTTCTAATTCCATTGTTTTACATGTAGCTGTCCAGCTTTTCCAACACTAGTAGTTGAAGAGACTCTCTTTTCTCCATTGTGTATTTTTGCTTCCGTTGTCATAGATTAATTGACCATAGGTGTGTGGGTGTATTTCTGGGCTCTTTATTCTGTTCCATTGATCTATGTGTCTGTTTTTGTGCAATTTCCACACTGCTTTGATTACTTTAGCTTTGTAGTATAGTTTCAAGTCAGGGATCATGATACCTCCAGCTTTGTTCTTTTTCCTCAGGATTGCTTTGGAAATTCTGTGTCTTTTGTGGTTCTGTATAAATTTTAGGATGGCTTGTTCTAGTTCTGCAAAAAATGTTTTGGGTATTTTGATAGGGATTGCATTAAAATCTGTAGATTGCTTTGGCTACCCATTTTGGACAATTTAGCCATACTAACTTTTCCAATCCAAAGACATAGAATTAAAGTTTCTTACTATTATTGTATTATTGTTAATTTCTCCTGTTATATTTGTTAGCATTTCCTTTATATATTTAGGTACTCTTATATTGGGTGCATATATGTTAATAAGCATAATAATATCCTCTTCTTGTATTAACCCCTTTATCATATATATCATTATATAATGCCTTTATTTGTCTTTCTTTATGGGCTTTGTTTTGAAGTCTATATTGTCCAATATGAGTATTGCTACTCCTGATTTCTTGTCATTTTCATTTGCCTAAAATATCTTTTTCCATCCCCTCACTTTCAGTCTGTGTATCTTTCACTGTGAAGTGAGTCTTATAGAGGAAGAATATTGCATGTTCTTTTATTTTATTTAATCCTATCGACCACTCTATGTTTTTTGATTGGAACATTCAGTCCATTGATGTTTAAAGTAATTATAGATAGGTATGTACTTATTGCCACTTAATTCCTTGTTTTCAAGTTGTTTTTGCAGTTCTTTGTTTATTTCTTTTAGTTTTTCCTTTTGTGGTTTGATGATATTCTTTTGTAGTATGTTTGAATTCCTTTCATTTTGTTTTTTGTAAATCTATTAAGTTTTTCATTTGTGGTTACCATGGGATCATATATGTTGATCCATAAATATATCTATTAGAGTGGCCAAAAATTCATTCTGTTTTAAGCAAAAATAAAAGACACATTATTCATTTTCACCAAGAACTTTATTGAACAACCTATTAATTAACCAAACAAACTTTTTGGCCAACCCAATCCTTGCTTTAAACTGATAATCATTCAAGCTCAAACACATTCTAAATAATGGCATTTTTATACTCTCTGCTCCTACATCTGATTTTGATTTCCTATTTTACATTTTCATGTTTATCCTTTTTTTTTTTTTTTTTTTTTTTTTTTGTGGTATGCGGGCCTCTCACTGTTGTGGCCTCTCCCGTTGCCGAGCACAGGCTACAGATGCGCAGGCTTAGCGGCCATGGCTCACAGATCCAGCTGCTCCGTGGCATGTGGGATCTTCCCAGACCGGGGCATGAACCTATGTGTCCTACATCAGAAGGTGGAGTCTCAACCACTGCGCCACCAGGGAAGCCCCATGCTTATCCCTTTAGTGTTTATTGTTGTTGTAATCTCTTTTACAATTTTTTTTGTTTGCTTTTTAATCTACATACTGGCTTACTGAAGTGAAGTTCATTCCTTATCAGATATTTGTTCTTCCTATTGTGATTTTTCCCTTTCCTATAGATTCTGTCTTCTTTTCTATTTAGAGAAGAACTTTCAGTATTTCTTTTAGAGTAAGTGTAGTATTGTTGAATCCTTTAATTTTTGTTTGTCTGAGAAGTTCTTTATCATTCCTTTTATTCTAAATGATAATTTTTTTGGGTAAATTATCCTAGGTTGCACTTTTCCCCTTTTAGGACTTTGAATATATTATGCCACTCCCTCTGACCTGAAAAGTTTCTGCAGAGAAATCAGCTGATAGCCCTATGGGTGTTCCCTTGTAACTGACTCTTTGTTTTTTCTCTCTTTGCCTTTAGAATTCTCTCTTGATCATTAACTCTTGCAATTTTAATTATGATATGTCTGTTGTAGGTCCGTTTGTGTTCATCTTTTGGGGATCCTCTGAGCTTCTTCTACCTGGATATCTGTTTCTTTCTTCAGATTTGGGAATTTTTCAGAACTAATTTCTTCAAATACTTTTTCCTTTTTGTTCTCCTTCTCTCTCTTTCTTCCTTGTGGAACCCATATTATGCATAGGTAGACACGTTTTATATTATCTCACAGCTCTTGTATGTTACTTTCATTTTTTTTTATTTGTCTTTCTTTTAGCTGTTCTGATTGGGTGATTTCCATTATTCTATCTTCTTGATTACTTATTCATTCTTCTGTGTCATTTAGTAAGCTATTCATTGCTGTTTGATTGCTTTATATCTCAGAAATTGAATTATCTATTTTTGATTGTTTCTGTTTTGTCTTTATAGTTTCTAGTTCCTTGTTGCAGTGATCCACAAGATTATCTATCAAGATAATCTTTTTTTTAATCCAGGTAATTTTTTTTCTTTACCACCTTTTTGTACTCAGTATATGGTATACTGATGAGCTCTTTTTCATTATGTATTCTTTCATGGGATTTCTGTTGCTCTTTTAATTGGGAGTACTTCCTCTACTTTTTCATTTTCCTTAACTTTCTCTGTCTCTGTGAATTTAGGAGAAACAGTTATTTATTTTGGTCTTGAAGGAGCGTTTTATGTGGGAGTGTCCTTGTGTAAGCTGTGTGTTCAATGTTTTTGGTGCAAGAGTTGGTTTTGATATGGACTTCAGCCACATCTTTCCTCAGGGTGTACTGGCCACTATCACTTTGATTGGAGTAGTGATTGGTGTTGGAATATCTAAAGCTTGTGCAGAGTGTGAGGCGAGACTTCCTCTATGCTCTGTGGATGTTGCTGTCCTATCAGGGTCCTGGTCTGCCCCCTAGATGTTGGAGTAGAAGCCCTGAGGTTTGGACTCAATCAGGCTCCATTCCCCTTGAGTGTGTGCTCTGCCCAAAAGGAGGGGTTTTCCGCAGCAAGTGAGTCCTACATGCTAAAAGAGGAATGATGTGCCACCTGTGTAGGCATCCACAGCTCTGCTCACATGCAGTCCAAGGTCACGTCCCTTCCCCTGTTGTGGTTGTCTCAGACCTAGTGTAAGCTTACAACATGGAGTGGGTGGGGTCAGAGTATCTGCTAGGCTGGCACTGGGGTTAAAGGCATCATGGCTGCAGGAATTGAGGTGGCCATGCTGATGGCAGATATCTGGGCTGCCTTTATGGCAGTCTTCTCTCAGAACCTGTTTGCCCCAGATCCTGCACCAAGCTGTAGTGTTCAGTGGGTGGGGCTAGAGAATTCCCTTGGTTGGGAGATGTGGTCTGGAGTGGGGACCCAGGTATGGCCACCACCACCCAAACTGGACTACACCCCAGGCCCATGGGCAGTCTGCATGGCTAGACCCAGATCCTCTGCCAGCTGTGGTGTGGAGAGATCAGGGTTGAGGTGTTTGCTCTACTTGGATTGGGAAGCACAGTGAGGCAGCAGCTACGAGTGCAGCGCTTTCTCTACTTCGATTGTTGGCAAGCCAGCACCTACACCTACACCTACATCTAAGCTTCCCTAGCCCTCCTATCTATCCCTGCAGTTCTCCCAGCAGCCAAGCAAGCTTGTCTCTTCTGTGTAGGAACCCAGGACTGGAATACCCAGTCTGTAGCTTGACCTGCTTGCTTTCCAGGGTGAGGGTTCACCTGTGTAGAGCTTTTCTTTCTTTCACATCCATCCTGGGGTGGAGGTCCCAACCCTATGCCTTTTTTCTATACTACCTGGTTATGTGGAAATCTTTCTTGCAGTTTTGTGTGTATAGGAGTTCTTTTCGCCAGTTTCTAGCTAGTTTTCCATGAGAATTGTCCCACATGTAGGTGTATTTTTGATGTGTTTGTGAGGAGTGGTGAGCTTCATGTCCTCCTACTCTGCCATCTTGATTCAATCTCCTCCATTTGATTCTTTATTAAAGTTTCCATCTCTGTTCAAATTCCCCATCTGTTCATGCATGCTTTTTACCCTAAATGATTCAATATATTAATCATAGTTATGTTAAAATCTTTAATATTTTCAATACTTTCGTTTGCCTCTGGGTCTCGTTTTTTGGTTGTTTGTTTGTTTATTTTGTTTTACTGTTTATTCCGCCTTGCCATGCATTATACCCTTGTGCTGTGTTTTTGAGAATGTCTCGTAATTTTTGATAGACTGCTAGATATTGTAAGTAAAAGAACAATAGAGGCTGAGGTAACTAATATTTACACCTAGAAATGTGCAAACCTCTTTTTTTTTTTCTTGACATTAAGAGGTCAGTCTTGAAGTTGAGCTGAGTGTGGGTTTCTGGTTGTCCTAGTTCTCTTCAGGGAACCAGAGGCTTCACATTTCTTTGGTTGTATGCAGCTAATGTCTTGTGCAGAATATGAGGTCTGGAGTATTGAGGAGTATTTCTTAGCATTTCTGTTACTCCCCAACAAGTCCTACGTGTATTTGTCATAGAAGAAGTCTCTTTCTCTCTCTTCTTTTACCTCTTCCCCAGCAATAAACTCTTCTTCCTTTTTTACTCATTGTAGGAGAGTGTCTTAGTTCTCTTGCTTTCTCACTGGTAGACCTTTTCCACCAGTGCCTCATTGGTAGAGTGCCCTCAGCATTCTTGCTCTTCCCACAGTGGTAGCAGAATTCTGTTTCATATCAGTGCAGGGTCCTAGATCTGAGCTGATTTTTCTTCTCCACACCTCTCCTCTCATGCATTGCCTATGGTAGCAGAACTCCTCACAGTAAATTTCACGTTGATCAGAGTGGGTGGAGGTACAAGCAAGTTTCCTGTTCCTTCTCTAGTAGGTCATTGAATCACACTTGAGTAGACATAAATAAAATCATAACCTTTCTGAATTTTACCTGTGATAAACTTAGTGAGATAATGATTGCTGGATGATATGTTTAAAATAATTTGAGGCAAATTTCTAGTGCCTGGGCTCCTATATCACTTATCCTCGATTTTTAAAATGGTGTGCTCATTAAAGTACTTGATTCCTCAAAAAGCTTATGGAGTGTATTTTTTATAAACAATTAGTGCAGTGAAGAGGAACAAAATCAGCCAACAATACCATGTTTTCAAACAATAGTCTAATAAAAAATCTCAAATAATTTTATTGACAAAAATTCTGGAGGTAATAGAGCTTGCCTCAAAAACTGAAGTTAAATTTATAGTGCTAATGAATAAATGAAATTCCTAGTTGGTAAGCAATTATCCTAAGGGGAAAAGCCAGGGTAATGGGTGCCAGTTGGCAAGTGGTACCCTTGTTGGCAGTCTCGGTCAATGATACAAACTGAATCAACATCCTCACTGAACTATCATCTCACCCATAGAGGTGTTCTGTATACAACATGGTTGACACATTTTTTATAAGAGTACTGGGAAGTTCTTTTGCTACACCTATTCTGTATCTATTCTGTGAACACACAATAAAAAGTAAATAAAGATAATTTCACTTCATTAAAATATATTTTGTATCTAGAAACACTTGTGTGTGTACTTTAACAAATTTTATTGACATGTTCAATATGTTCTTTAAAAATGTGAACATTATTACACAAATAGATTTAGTTCTTTTAAAAATTATATACTTTACTTACCCATAAATCCTAAGCTAAATTCATGTCAAAATTTTGGAAACAAATGTTTATTTTATTGAAGTTAAATAAATTTCACTTGCTAAATTCTAGAGAACAGTCATCTTATAAAAAAGTAACAGAAAAACCTCCAGCAGGAGGAAGAGTTTAACAAGTTAAGTCTGACCCAAATCGATAGGCTCTAAGCACAGAACAGCTGAGCTACATATTTGTAATATTGTGTGAGGCAGGTACTAGAATAAAGGATGTCACAGAAGGAAGGGCAAAATAACTTAACTCCTAGTAGGTAAACTGAACTCCAAACTGATTTGCTGAGCTCAAAAAAGACACTTCTACTGTGGAGAACTGACATATTTACATTTTGAAATAAAGACAGTAACAGAAGGGGAAAGTTTTTTTTTAAAAAATATTTTCTTGAAATATAGTTGATTTGCAATGTTGTGTTAATTCCTGATATACAGCAAAGTGAGTCAGTTATGTGGAAATATATACATTCTTTTTCATATTCTTTTCCATTATGGTTTATCAAAGGATATTGAATACAGTTTCTTGTGCTATACAGTAAGACCTTGTTGTTTATCCATTCTGTATATAATAGTTTGCATCTGCTAATCCTAAACTCCTAATCAATCCCTCCCTCACCATCCCCTCCCTTGGCAATCACAAATCTGTTCTTTATATCTGTGAGTTTGTTTCTGTTTCATAGATATGTTCATCTGTGTTGTATTTTAGATTCCACATATAAGTGATATCATATATGGTATTTGTCTTTCTTTTTCTGACTTATTTCACTTAGTATGATAATCTCTAGGTCCACCCATGTTGCTACAAATGACTTTATTTCATACTTTTTTATGGCTGAGTAGTATTCCATTGTATATATGTACTACATCTTCTTTATCCATCCATCAATGGACATTTATGTTGTTTCCATGTCTTGGCTATTTATTGTAAATACTGGTGCTATGAACATAAGGGTACATGTATCTTTGTGAATTATAGTTTTGTTGGGATATATGCCCAGGAGTGGGATTGCTGGATCATATGGCAACTTTATTTTTAATTTTTTGAAGAACCTCCATTCTGTTTTCCATAGTGGCTGCACCAATTTACATTCCCATCAACAGTGTAGGAGGTTTTCCTTTTCTCCACACCCTCTCCAGCATTTGTTATTTGTAGACTTCTCAATGATGGTCATTCTGACTGGTGTGTGTGTGTGTGTGTGTGTGTGTGTGTGTGTGTGTGTGTGTTTAACCTAGCATAAACATGCCATTGTTCCTTTCCAAGATGCATTTAACACCATCAGTGCTTCATCTGGATCAAAATTCTGTGGCCAATCCTCAAATCTGCTGTTTGTACCTGGAGGTAACTGGATTCATTGAGATTGACTAGGTTAGTCACAGAAGGAGCTTGAATCTCAGTGACATTATTTGTGTTGCTTCCTGCAACTGTGTATCCAAAATAATTATTAATATCAAGTATAACTTTTACTTAGAGCAATTTTATTTACTATCTTTTAACTTTTATATAAATGGAAGATGGGTAGATAGAAAAGTAAAATATATATGCATACCAGAAAAATAGATAAAAAGAGTTAAATATGTAAAAAATATAGTGATATTAAAAAATCATTTTCCTTAAAGTGGTTTCATTTGCCTTTCTTAATTTTTTTCTATGCATATGCGCTCATCTATTTTATATAAAAACAGCAAAAAATGTATATTTCTTGCCATGATGATTATTTTTTTTTCACTGAACAATTTCTTGAAAACATCTTTTTCATGACAATATTATCACAACGTCATTTATATATATATATATATATATATATATATATATATATATATATATATTCACACATAGGATGGGATGGACATCTGTTTAGCTGAATTTTTGCATCCATCATTTCCTTAAGCTAATTTTAAGGTAGATGTAAAGTATAAGTTGAAGCTTTGAGTCTACATTAAAAATTCATATATATATATATATATATATTTTATATATATATATATATATATAATTTCAAACGTGAATGTTTTAAGATCATGGACCATGTAACTTCATTTATCTCTACACAGCACCTGGCACAGCGTACCCAAACATTAAATGGAGGCAATTATTTGTTTCAATATCACTGACAGAATCTGGAAATTAAATTACTTTGAATGTAAGATAAACTTTATAAATTATTGTTAAGATTTAAAGAAAAAATCAGACTCAGCTCTCTCATCCTGATTATGATCAATTATTTGAAGAATTTGAAAGAAAATAGACTTTTACTCAGGAGTTTATAAAGGAAACCAGGTAGGATATGATCTTGGCTACTGAGCACCTTGAAAAAGAAGTTGTTCTAAACATGCAGATATCCCAAATATACAAACATCTTTATGATTTAACTAATTTCAGACAATTTCTTTTTTAAAATGTACAAGCACAGTTTTTTGTTTGTTTTGTTTTGTTTTGTTTCTTCTTATTAGTGTGTATTGTCGTAGATAATACATACATGTAACTTGAAATGATGGCTAGAGATTGGCATACACTAACTCAAGTTAGTGAAGTTTTTTGAACATCCTATGTAGGATGTTAGCTGTTTTGGGATGTTGCAGGATGAATAACCTGTATCTGTCAAAGTCATTTTAACATAGTAGAAAAGAAGGAGAAGCCACAAAACTATGATATAAGGTAGAATTTAATGAGTCACAAGAAAAGTGATTAGTTAAGGTTAGGATACATTTCAAGGAGGAAGAATCAATTTTGTTAAAGAATGGCTAAGATTCTGAGAACAAACAGGACTGGAGATTGGGTTACCAGGTAAAATACAGGTCTCTCAGTTAAAGGAGCATTTCAGAGAAACAATAAATATTATTTTAGAATAAGTATGACCTATGTAATATATCGGACAAACCTATTATTTAAAAAAAAAATCATTTATCTGAAATTGAAATTTAACTGGTGTTTTGTATTTTTATTTGCTAAATATGGCAATCCTAGTAAGAGAGGATTCCAAATAAAGTAAACTGTATTATAAAATACAGGAGTTTGGTGAAGAGCAGGGATTATTTGGGAAAAAGCATTCAATTCAATTCAACAGAGAAGCCATGCTGATAGATGGGTAGCATCAGAAGAGCTAAGTTCACGTCCTGGTTCCAACACTTGATTAACTGAATAATATTAGACAAATTGAGTAACATCTTGGGCTTCCCTGGTGGCGCAGTGGTTGAGAGTCCGCCTGCCAATGCAGGGGACACGGGTTCGTGCCCCAGTCCGGGAAGATCCCACATGCCGCGGAGCGGCTGGGCGCGTGAGCCATGGCTGCTGAGCCTGCACGTCCGGAGCCTGTGCTCCGTGACAGGAGAGGCCACAACAGTGAGAGGCCCACGTACCGGTAAAAAATAAATAAATAAATAAATAAAAAATTGAGTAACATCTTAGTTTTGATTCAGTTCTGTTTCTCCTTAATGCAAATATTAGTTACTACCCTACTTTTCTCACATCTTTGTGAACATAATGAGATAAGATGCATGACCGTATTTGGTGAGTGTTGGAAGCTGTATGAATTTTCGTTACCATCAGGGCCATAGTATGGGGGCAAGAGTAGAATTTGATTTCTAAATGTAAAACAAGAAACCTTAAATAAAGTTAACACTTGACATAGGCAGAAGTGATATTTAAAATATTTGACAATTGGTATGACAAGGCACTGAGCAATCTGAATAGATACCATAAAGAATCTGATTCTTTTCTCCTTTTTCACCCTTGTCTGTCTTGTTATATACCTGACTTTCCGTGTGGTGTGCAAGTGCCAGAGATTGATTGCAGAAAGGGGGAAGAAGAAAAAGGAGGTTTACAACTTAACATCAAGACTGATAGTGCAAATTTGACTGGGGGAGATGGGGGAGATGGTGGAAGAGTAAGACACGGAGATCACCTTCTTCCCCACAGACACACCAGAAATATATCTACACGTGGAACTGCTCCTACAGAACACCTACTGAACGCTGACAGAAGACCTCAGACTTCCCAAAATTCAAGAAACTCCCCACATACCCGGGTAGGGCAAAAGAAAAAAAGAATAAACAGAGAAAAAAGAATAGGGACAGGACCTGCACCAGTGGGAGGGAGCTGTGAAGGAGGAAAGGTTTCTACACACTAGAAGCCCATTCGCAGGCAGAGACTGCAGATGGCAGAGGGGGGAGCTTCAGGGCCACGGAGGAGAACGCAGCCACAGGAGTGCAGAGGGCAAAGCAGAGAGATTCCCACACAGACGATCAGTGCAGACCAGCACTCACCAGCCCGAGAGGCTTGTCTGCTCACCCGCCGGGGCGGGCGGTGTTGGGAGCTGAGGCTTCGGCTTTGGTTGGAGCACAGGGAGAGGACTGGTGGTGTGAACACAGCCTGAAGGGGTTAGTGCACCATGCCTAGCCGGAAGGGAGTCCGGGGAAAAGTCTAGACATGCAGGAGAGGCAAGAGTCTTTTTCTTCCCTCTTTGTTTCCTGGTGTGCGAGGAGAGCAGATTAAGAGCGCTTCTTAAAGGAGCTCCAGAGACCGGCGCAAGCCGCGGCTAAAAGCGCGGACCCCAGAGACGGGCATGAGACACTAAGGCTGTTGCTGCCACCACCAAGAAGCCAGTGTGTGAGCACAGGTCACTATCCACACCCCCCTTCCGGGGAGACTGTGTAGCCCGCCACTGCCACGGCCCCGGGATCCAGGGACAACTTCCCCGCGAGAACGCAGAGCACGACTCAGGCTGGTGCATCACGCTGGCCTCTGCTGCCACAGTCTCACCCCGTATCCATGTCCCTC
Organism: Phocoena phocoena; assembly: GCF_963924675.1. Lineage (NCBI taxonomy): Eukaryota > Metazoa > Chordata > Mammalia > Artiodactyla > Phocoenidae > Phocoena > Phocoena phocoena. Next base: position 27,419,527 of record NC_089235.1, on the reverse strand, counting down.
CCTCCCCTCGGCCTGAATGAGCCGGAGCCCCCGAATCTGTGGCTCCTTTAACCCTGTCCTGACTGAGCGAAGAACAGATGCCCTCAGGCAACCTACACACAGAGGCAGTGCCAAATTCAAAGCTGAAACCCGGGAGCTATGTGAACAAAGAAGAGAAAGGGAAAGCTCTCCCAGCAGCCTCAGGAGCAGCGGATTAAATATCCACAATCAACTTGATGTACCCTGCATCTGTGGAATACATGAATAGACAACCAATCATCCCAAATTGAGGAGGTGGACTTTGAGAGCAAGATTTATTATTTTTTCCCCTTTTCCTCTTTTTGTGAGGGTGTATGTGTATGCTTCTGTGTGAGATTTTGTCTGTATAGCTTTGCTTTCACCATTTGTCCTAGGGTTCTATCCGTCCGTTTTTTTTTTTTCACTTAAAAAAATTCTTTTTCTTAATAATTTTTTTATTTTAATAACTATATTTTATTTTACTTTATTTTATTTTCTTTTATCCTCTTTCTTTCTTTTTCCTTTCTACTTTTTCTCCCTTTTATTCTGAGCTGTGTGGATGAAAGGCTCTTGGTGCTGCAGCCAGGAGTCAGTGCTGTGCCTCTGACGTGGGAGAGCCAACTTCAGGACACTGGTGCACAAGAGACCTCTCAGCTCCATGTAATATCAAAAGGCGAATATCTCCCAGAGATCTCCATCTCAACACCAACACCCAGCTTCACTCAACAACCAGCAAGCTACAGTGCTGGACACCCTATGCCAAACAACTAGCAAAACAGGAACACAAACACACCCATTAGCAGAGAAGCTGCCGAAAATCATAATAAGTCCACAGACACCCCAAAACACACCACCAGACATGGACCTACCCACCAGAAAGACAAGATCCAGCTTCATCCACCAGAACACAGGCACTACTGGTCCCCTCCACCCGGAAGCCTACACAACCCACTGAACCAACCTTAGCCACTGGGGACAGACACCAAAAACAACGGGAACTATGAACCTGCAGCCTGCAAAAAGGAGACCGCAAACACAGTAAGATAAGCAAAATAAGAAGACAGAAAAACACAAAGCAGAGGAAGCAGCAAGATAAAAACCCACCAGACCTAACAAATGCAGAGTAAATAGGCAGTCTACCTGAAAAAGAATTCAGAATAATGATAGAACAGATGATCCAAAATCTTGGAAATAGAATACACAAAATGCAAGAAACATTTAACAAGGACCTAGAAGAACTAAAGAGGAAACAAGCAACAATGAACAACAAAATAAAATAAATTAAAAATACTCTAGAAGGGATCAATAGCAGAATAACAGAGACAGAAGAATGGATAAGTGACCTGGAAGATAAAATAGTGGAAATAACTACCTCAGAGGAGAATAAAGAAAAAAGAATGAAAAGAACTGAGGACAGTCTTAGAGACCTCTGGGACAACATTAAATGCACCAACATTCGAATTATAGGGGTTCCAGAAGAAGAAGAAAAAAAGAAAGGGACTGAGAAAATATTTGAAGAGATTATAGTTGAAAACTTCCCTACCATGGGACAAGAAATAGTTAATAAATACAGGAAGCACAGAGAGTCCCATACAGGATAAATGCAAGGAGAAACACGCCAAGACACATATTAATCAAACTGTCAAAAATTAAATACAAAGTAAACATATTAAAAGCAGCAAGGGAAAAATAACACACAAGAGAATCCCCATAAGATTAACAGCTGATCTTTCAGCAGAAACTCTGCAAGCCAGAAGGGACTGGCAGGACATATTTAAAGTGATGAAGGAGAAAAACTTACAACCACGATTACTCTACCCAGAAGGATCTCATTCAGATTTGATGGAGAAATTAAAACCTTTACAGACAAGCAAAAGCTGAGACATTTCAGCCCCACCAAACCAGCATTACAACAAATGCTAAAGGATCTTCTCTAGGCAAGAAACACAAGAGAAGGAAAAGACCTATAATAACAAACCCAAAACAATTAAGAAATTGGGACTAGGAACATACATATCGATAATTATCTTAAATATAAATGGATTAAATGCTCCCATGAAAAGAAACAGACTGGCTGAATGGATATAAAAACAAGACCCATATATATGCTGTCTACAAGAGACCCACTTCAGATCTAGAGGCACATACAGAATGAAAGTGAAGGGATGGAAAAAGATATTCCATGCAAATAGAAACCAAAAAAAAAAAAAAAAAAAAAACTGGAGTAGCAATTCTCATATCAGACAAAAGAGATTTTAAAATAAAGACTATTAGAAGAGACAAAGAAGGACACTACATAATGATCAAGGTATTGATCCAAGTATATATGTATAACAACTGTAAATATTTATGCGGCCAACATAGGAGCACCTCAATTCATAAGGCAAATACTAACAGACATAAAAGGGGAAATTAACATTAACACATTCACAGTAGGGGACTTTAACAGACCCTTTCACCAATGGACAGATCATCCAAAATGAAAATAAACAAGGAAACACAAGCTTTAAATGAGACATTAAACAAGATAGACTTAATTGATAATTATAGGACATTCCATCCCCAAACAACAGAATACACATTTTTCTCAAGTGCTCATGGAACATTCTCCAGGATAGATCATATCTTGGATCACAAATCAAGCCTTGGTAAATTTAGGAAAATTGAAATTGTATCAAGTATCTTTTGCAACCACAACACTATGAGACTAGATATTAATTACAGGAAAAGAGCTTTAAAAAATACAAACACATGGAGGCTAAACAATACACTACTTAATAACGAAGTGATCACTGAAGAAATCAAAGAGGAAATCAAAAAATACCTAGAAACAAATGACAATGGAGACACGATGACCAAACCTATGGGATGCACCAAAAGCAGTTCTAAGAGGGAAGTTTATAGCAGTACAATCCTACCTTAAGAATCAGGAAACATCTTGAGTAAACAACCTAAACTTGCACCTAAAACAATTAGAGAAAGAAGAAAAAAAATACACCAAAGTTAGCAGAAGGAGAGAAATCATAAAGATCAGATCAGAAATAAATGAAAAAGAAATGAAGGAAACAATAGTAAAGATCAATAAAACTAAAAGCTATTATTTGAGAAGATAAGCAACATTGATAAACTATTAGACAGATTCATCAAGGAAAAAAGGAAGAAGACTCAAATCAATAGAATTAGAAATGAAAAAGGAGAAGTAACAACTGACACTGCAGAAATACAAAAGATCATGAGAGATTACTACAAGCAACTCTATGCCAATAAAATGGACAACCTGGAAGAAATGGACACATTCTTAGAAATGCACAACCTGCCAAGACTGAGTCAGGAAGAAATAGAAAATATGAACAGACCAATCACAAGAACTGAAATTGAAACTGTGATTAAAAATCTTCCAATAAACAAAATCTCAGGACTAGATGGCTTCACAGTCGAATTCTATCAAATATTTAGAGAAGAGCTAACAACTATCCTTCTCAAAGTCCTCCAAAATATAGCAGGGGGAGGAACTCACCCAAACGTATTCTACAAGGCCACCATCACCCTGATACCAAAACCAGACAAGGATGTCACAAAGATAGAAAACTACAGGCCAACATCACTGATGAACATAAATGCAAAAATCCTCAACAAAATACTAGCAAACAGAATCCAAAAGCACATTAAAAGGATCATACACCATGATCAAGTGAGGTTTATTCCAGGAATGCAAGAATTCTTCAATATACACAAATCAATCAATGTGATACACCATATTAACAAATTGAAGGGGAAAAACCATATGGTCATCTCAATAGATGCAGAGAAAGCTTTTGAGAAAGTTCAACACCCATTTATGATAAAAGCCCTCAGTAAGTAGGCATAGAGGAAATTTTCCTCAACATAATAAAGGCCATATATGACAAACCCACAGCCAATATCATCCTCAATGGTGAAAAACTGAAAGCATTTCCACTAAGATCAGGAACAAGACAAGGTTGCCCACTCTCACCACACTTATTCAACATAGTTTTGGAAGCTTTAGCAACAGTAATCAGAGATGAAAAGGACATAAAAGAATCCAAATTGGAAAAGAAGAAGTAAAGCTGTCACTGTTTGCAGATGATATGATACCATACATAGAGAATCCTAAAGATGCTATCAGTAAACTACCAGAGGTAACCAATGGATTTGGTAAAGCAGAAGGATACAAAATTAATGCACAGAAATCTCTGGCATTCCTATACACTAATGATGACAAATCTGAAGGAGAAATCAAGAAAACATTCCCATTTACCATTGCAATAAAAAGAATAAAATATCTAGGAATATACCTACCTAGGGAGACAAAAGACCTGTTTGCAGAAAATTATAAGACACTGATGAAAGAAATTAAAGATGATAAAAACAGATGGAGAGATATACCATGTTCCTGGATTGGAAGAATCAACATTGTGAAAATGACTCCACTACCCAAAGCAATCTACAAGTTCAATGCAATCCCTATCAAACTACTACTGACATTTTTCACAGAACTAGAGCAAAAAAATTTCACAATTTGTATGGAAACAGAAAACACCCGAAATAGCCAAAGCAATCTTGAGAACGAGAAACGGAGCTGGAGGAATCAGGCTCCCTGACTTCAAACTATATTACAAAGCTACAGTAATCAAGACAGTGTGGTACTGGCACAAAAACAGAAAGATAGATCAATAGAACAGGATAGAAAGCCCAGAGATAAACCCATGCTCATATGGTCACCTTATCTTTGATAAAGGTGGTAGGAATGTACAGTGGAGATAGGACAGCCTCTTCAATAAGTGGTGCTGGGAAAACTGGACAGGTACATGTAAAAGTAAGAGATTAGATCACTCCTTAACACCATCCACAAAACATAAGCTCAAAATGGATTAAAGACCTAAATGTAAGGCCAGAAACTATCAAACTCTTAGAGGATAACATAGGAAGAACACTCTATGACATAAATCACAGCAAGATCCTTTCTGACCCACCTCCTAGAGTAATGGAAATAAAAACAAAAATAAACAAATGGGACCTAATGAAACCTCAAATCTTTTGCACAGCAAAGGAAACCATAAACAAGACGAAAAGACAACCCTCAGAATGGGAGAAAATATTTGCAAATGAAGCAACTGACAAAGGATTAATCTCCAAAATTTACAAGTAGCTCATGCCGCTCACTAACAAAAAAACAAACAACCCAATCCAAAAATGGGCAGAAGACCTAAATAGATATTTCTTTTAGAAGATATACAGACTGCCAACAAACACATGAAAGAATGCTCAACATCATTTATCATTAGAGAAATGCAAATGCAAATCAAAACTACAATGAGATATCATCTCACACTGGTCAGAATGGCCATCATCAAAAAATCTAGAAACAATAAATGCTGGAGAGGGTGTGGAGAAAAGGGAACACTCTTGCACTTCTGTTGGGAATGTGAATTGGTACAGTCCTTATGGAGAACAGTATGGAGGTTCCTTAAAAAACTACAAATAGAACTACCATATGACCCAGCAATCCCACTACTGAGCATATACCCTTAGAAAACCGTAACTCAAAAAGAGTCATATACCAAAATGTTCATTGCAGCTCTATTTACAATAGCCAGGACATGGAAACAACCTAAGTGTCCATCATCAGATGAATGGATAGAGAAGATGTGGCACATATATACAATGGAATATTAGCCATAAAACAAAATGAAATTGAGCTATTTGTAATGAGGTGGATGGACCTAGAGTCTGTCATACAGAGTGAAGTAAGTCAGAAAGAGAAAGACAAATACTATATGCTAACACATATATATGGAATTTAAGAAAAAAATGTCATGAAGAGCCTAGGGGTAAGACAGGAATAAAGACACAGACCTACTGGAGAATGGACTTGAGGATATTGGGAGGGGGAAGGGTAAGCTGTGACAAAGTGAGAGAGTGGCATGGACATATATACACTACGAAATGTAAAATAGATAGCTAGTGGGAAGCAGCCGCATAGCACAGGGAGATCAGCTCAGTGCTTTGTGACTACCTAGAAGGGTGGGATAGGGAGGGTGGGAGGGAGGGAGACACAAGAAGGAAGAGATATGGGAACATATGTATATGTATAACTGATTCACTCTGTTATAAAACAGAAACTAACATACCATTTTAAAGCAATATATACTCCAATAAAGATATAAAAAAAAAAAAAAAAAAGACTGACAATGCTTTAATTTTATCACCCCTGCAAATTCTACTCGTAATTTTAAAGCAATATTTATGTTTTCTTTTCCTAAAGAAAAATATCACATATTTATAATAGAAAATTCAGAAATATGGAGAACCAAAAAGGTATATTTGATGAGAAATAGAAATAATTTTTGATAAAATTAGCAGTCACTTAAAACTTTGGGGGAGAATTGATATCTTAACAGCAATAACAGTATATATATACAGATATACTATATACATATTATTTTAAGTCTCTCACAAATAAATGGAAAAATAAATTTAAACAATCCATTGAAAAATGGGCAAAGCATATGAAAAAATTCAAGGTAGAAGCAAAAATGGCCAGTAAACATCTAAAAAGTTGTTGAACCTCATTAAACATACATGTATAAATGAAAATTTAAAAAACTACAGTTTATGTTAAATTTAGGAAATGCTAAAGAAATAATAATATCTTTGCTGTTAAATATAAATAAAAATGGGCAATTTCTTACCTTCGTGATAGTGCAACTTAATATATCATTTTTGGAGGATAACTTGGAGTAGCTATAAAAATTTTAAAAGTACAAAGTCAAATGATTCAAAATATGTGATTCCATTTCACGGGGGGAGAAAAGTCTTGCATAGACACATTTATAAGGATATTCTCTGTAATATTATTGGCAATAGTGAAAAAATTGGAGACAGCCTAAATATCCATTATAGAGAAAAAACAAAATTAATTATAGAACATCCATATAATATCATGACATGAAGTTAATAAGGAGTGATGTAGATTTATATGCATTAATTGAATAAGTGATTATGAGCTCTTTTACCTAAAAACAACTCTTTATTTATTAATACAGATGTATCAAAATATATACTGTATTATATATACATAATACGACATAAATATTATATGACAGATATATGTTGGCTTATTATTTTAAAAAACAAAACTTTTGTTTATGTATGTGTGTGTGTGCATTTCTGTGAGATGAATGTGAGTGTTTATATATGTAAAGTGCCTTCTGGAGCTAGAAGATGAGGAAATAAGGCCTTAAAGTCATTAGGCTAAAGACAAACGAATAGCTTTGAGAACAAATTAGAACGCAATATTGAATATGCGACATCTTTTTGGATGGATGTGTGGATAGGGACAGAATAAGAAAGAGGATACGATCAAAGAAGACTGAATATTCATGCTTTGACTTTTATAAAAATAATATCTGAGGTTAAAGAGAAACTACTGAGTGTTGAAAAATAAATAGGTTTATATTAAAGTGTGTGTGGCTCTAGAAAGAATAGTTGACACTAGAGCTTTGGACTGGGGAGCCGTCTTTATAGAAACTGTAGTCTGGGAACTAGGAAGAGAAGAAAAGACTGTTGAAAACAAAAGACCCAGGAATTTATGGGATCCTGGGATGCAAGAAAGTCAAAAGTCTGAAAACTAGTAAACTGATTTATCATCTCCTGTGCTGCTTTCTCCTTACAGATAAAATTATGATCTTACTAATAGGGTTCCCCTTATTATAGTGCAGAATCTCTTTGAAGCTTAATGGTATATGTGGACTACCCTATTGCCAAGCACTCAATATTGCTTATAAAACTTTGAGAACACTGATTTAAACTTGGATACCATATCCCTCATTATTTTACTTCAATTGGTACAATCTCTCATAGTTCATATATGTATGTATTGACTACTTCATGAGTCAGTCCTTCAACAATGAAAATATAATTCATATATCATACCTATATTGCATGGCTTAGTCAAGGTTTCAAATGTCTATAATTAAACTAAAAAGAAGAAAACACTATCTTGTGGCAACTTCTTCAAATTACCATCAGACTTTAAAGATATCCTCCAACTACTCAAATGGCACAGCTAAGCCATCCCTTTCCACAATAAATTTCAATACTGTATGTTGCATTAAGCCATACAAGAATAATGGTGATCTGAACTAAGAAATTATTTTCAATAAGTATAGAGTGGAAAACACAGGCATTTAAGAAGTAGTTATTAAGCCTATTGAAATAATTTCAGGTTAAATTCCAAGTCTCCATCATGGGTGCCTCATAGGGTCACTAATTAAAATAAGAAATATAAAAGAAGGATAAGTTTCTGGGACATAGTTAGCTGGAGTTGCTTGCTGTAAAAAACAAAGAGAGATGTCCAGTAAACTGTTGGAGATTGAGCATGCAGAGGACAATAAAATAAAATTCCAGATTTCAGAGCTATCAGCTTCAGCCACCAGGGGAGGTGGTGGGATCAGAGTGAGAGTGTGTAAAATAAGAATAGAATAAAACATAATGTATTGGCAGTAAAAAAAAGCCCTAATCTAATGTCAGAGACTGTGATGGAATATTCAGGATGAACTACTCAAATATTGTATGTAATATATAATATTATTTATTTTGTACTTCTCCTGCTCTTTGATATTAAAAAGCTTTATGTGTTATTTTAATACCCTATGATAACCGCTATTGTCCTGAGTCTAGCCCTGTTTGTGCCTAACTAGTTGCTTAATAATTTTCTTTTTATACTTAGTAGCAATGATTTGCTAGGATTTCCAGCAGAAATTATTTCATGCATATAAGTGTGGTATTTCTTACTTTAACAAGAAATATTAGCCTTAAATTTCTATGTCAACTCTTTTTATTGTGTACACATTTAAAATAAAGAACAAAATTTGGAAATTTAAAATTTAACATAAAAGATACTTTCCTTATCTTTATGTGATAATAACAAACTCAACCACTCCAAGTAAGCTGCTCTATCATACTGATTAAAACTCTCTTGCTGTTCAACAAAGGTATTATCTATAAAAGTGCTCTTTTGTAAACAGAGTAGCTTCACCAGTCTATCAAAGGAGACAATGTGTGTAGAAGTGCCTATCATAGTACCTCCTGAATAGAGGGTATTAAATTATATTTACTACTGGCATATAACTGTAATTTCACAAAATTCCAACTGCCACAGATTTTATAAATACCCCACAGACATGCAAAAAGAAATAAATTTTTTCACAGCACTTACAACCCAGTAATGAAAACTGGTACCAGGATTGTTCTGTCACTGTTCCATGTAATTTAATAGTTTTCCTGTGAAGAGTAAATTTATGACTAGAAAATATGATTTAATGTTTTCCGCTTTCAACAGGACATGTCATTTTTAGTCAACTTGAGTGTATAGAAACTTCATATATCTTGAAGTGTTATTTTGAAAATAACCAAAATTAGCCTTGTTAGCCAAAACTCCAGGCTGCAAAGGACTTCTTCCATAGAGAACTCAGCTTCAAAACAAATTCTTTTCCATGGGGCAGATTCTAAGGACTTTTCTACTCATTTTGATCAAAGCTACCACTCTTCAACCATTTTAAAATTAGGAATGGCTGTTTATTTGTCTAAATTATCTATATTATGAATTTATCAAATGAATTAAAAATATACATCCCCCCATAAAAAGTATCCATCCTGTTGCACACACACCTAAGGAGAATCTCTGTGACTAGCAATTGCATGATTTATCTGGGACTTCATAAATTAAAAAGTTGAATTTGTTGTTAGTGTTGTACAGATACCCTTGACTTCAGAAGAGTCTAAAAATAATAATTATGCTAATAGTCTAGCTGTCACCGAGTTGGGACCTGTGTAGCTTTGTCTATAACTCTACAATATCTTGAATGGTAGATCATATTAAGCTCGTATTAAAGATGAACTAAGATTCAGACATGGAAGTGACTTAAACCAAAATCATACAGTAAGTAATGATAGAGAAGAGAAGGGAAAGCAAGATTTTCTCTTCTCAAACCCAAATCCATGGTCAAAATAGTACAGAGATGGAGATTTTTTTTTTTCCTGTGTGCTTCTTAGCAGATACGGTTATTGAATCAGTGGAAGAAGTGGCTAATAGCTAAAGTATTTGAAAATTCTGAGTGATGTCCACATAGACTACCCCTTGATGACATGTAAACTAATGCTTTATAAGTCTCTTAGAGAAAAAGTAAAAATATGGATTATTGAGTATTCTGAATTGCAGAGTCCTAAATTTTTACTTTTCTAGTCATATATCAGGAGTTTTTGGGAAACTGCATACTTTGTGCAAGTATTCCTATTAGCATGATTGCCACAGTGCTTTGCAGTAAATTCAAGTAAAAGGGTTGGAAATTTAAAGACTACAAAATTATTTTTTTTCAACCAGCTGCTTGTGGCCAACTAGGAAGATTACAATTAGGAAACATTAAACTCTAGCTGGTCCTGCAAGAATACAAGCTGATAAAGAAAATCAAGGACTACAATGAATCAAACATTTGCATAATTTTAGCTGCCATACACACAATTGAACTGCAATGCCTTTGTTTGTGAATACAGAAGAGACACAGAATCCTGCCTAAAATGAGATGAGATGGTGGTGGGTTTATCAAAAGTGGAAGCTCTACCTCAAGGAATTGTATGTAACAAATCCTGAGGCTAGTGTTGCAAAATGTTGAACATTTATTTCAACTGAGTTTGCCTCCATACTTTAATAAAACATGAATACTGTGTGTCCTTTTCATTATTTTTTTTCTAAAAATGTGAGATAATGTAAGAGGATTAAGTGAAATGTAAAACCACCCAAAGTTTAATTAAAATGCTTCAAAATGAAAACTTTATTAATGTTTAACTTCCCTCTTCTAGTAAAGGTTCCTAGAACATCAAAAAAATTTCAACCAAGGATGAGAGAACACATTATTCTAAAACTCATGATTACTATACACTTGAAATAGAGCATTTTGCCATAGCAGATGATGGCTTGGATCATAAAAATTTACAATAAAACCATATGTATAAATATATTTGCAAAATAATTAGCTGTTTTTCCTCCAAGTACTGGGGATAAAGTAGGACATTGTAAACCAAAAAAGGGATGCAGAAATAGGCTTAAGAGAGCATATTTCTACTTTAGTGGATCAAGCATATGAAAGGCCCCAATTTTCTGCCTTTCACTGTATTTATGCTCTTTCCCATGTGACTTTTTAGGGTCTTTTTTATGTATTCATGCTCTTTCCCATGTGACTTTTTTGGGTTTTTCACTGTTCCTCACTCTTACATCACTACCACCACCACTATGAATCTGGATTAGCCTTGTTGCTATATTGGATTAGCTTAGCTCAGTAAGATGTTATCAGATGTGATGCTAGCAGATGTGATGCAAAAAAGACTCAGTAATGTATTTGTGTATTTCCACTTGCCTTTCTTTCCTTTGCCAGAGAATATGCCTGAGCTAGTTTGGTGGAGGATGAAAGATATGTGGAACAGAACCAAATTGTCCAAGTTTTCAGCCAAGGATTTCCTTTATAAACTCAGTTATGTGAATGAGACCATACAAGGTCATTAGAACTGCCTAGTTGACTCACCACTGATCACAGAAGCATTATACAGAGCAGCTAAGATCAGCCGAGTCCAGTCCAAATCAGTTGAACTTTGTAAGCTCAGGAGCCAAATACATGTTTATTATTTTATATCACTGATGTTCTCTGTTACTCAACATTTTTGTGGCAATAGATAAATAATACACCTACCTAATGAATTAGAAGCAAAATATAACCCATCAGCAGGTATTTCCAAATGGAATCACATTCCATTATATGTGAGGAAGAGGCAGCACTTGTAGCAGGTAAGAATTAACTGAACTTCTAATGGAATAGACTGTCCCCTTTGTCTTTTCCCACCAAACCCACTTTTCTTTGAAATTATGTATGTTTTTCTGTGGGGAAAAATAAAGAAACAAGGAATAGCTTTATCAACACTTATACTCTATCCTGGAATGATTTATTACTACATTACTCTTTCTGGTGTGGGAGTATATGTATGTAGTGCATGTATGTAGTGCATGTATACAGTCTGATACCAGAAACACTCATACTTACTTCAAGTAAAACAGATGCAGGAAAAGTCAAAGAAAAATTGCACCAGAGGAAAGGAAGACTATATTCAAGACTATTTAAATAAGGGAGAGAGATTGAACTTAAATCTGCTAAAACAAAAAGCAGGAAAGTTCTTAAGCACTGGGGTGAGCTAGTGGAGCAGTGCTGGAGGGCATTTGTGGGGGGATTGGTCAGTGTGATTAGACCATCTACATTTGCTAACTGACATTGATCTTGATCGAAGTTAGACAGCTACCTTTTCAGGGAGCCTGGGAGATAAGGGTGCTATTTTTCTTGGTGATTATATTTGAAAGGAATGACTCCCAGGTCCTTGAGAAAGACATTCTTGGATTGTAAAACTGGAAAGAGGCTGAGAGAAAATTTATACCTCAAAGGGCAGAGAAAGAATTTACATTTTACAGGTTTTCTAAAGGAAATGCTCCTAGACAAGAGAGGTCCAGAGTCAGGCAGAAACCTGTCTAAAGTTTAGTGAGGCTAAATCTATGTTAAGCAAAAATTCTGTATATTTATTGTAAACAGTTCTAAATTGGTTCTGATCTGGCTTGATATTATAATCAAACTGACCTATAAAAAGTATAGAGTTTGTCAAAGTTGGAGACAGACCTCATTCCTCGTTATTTGATTATATATAGCTTCTATCCTAAGTTTAGTCTAGATGTCTGCCAATGCCAAAAATATTGCTGACCTAAAAATATATGGAAATTAGGGTACACATTAAGTGAATCACATTTATTCCTATTCTAAAATATAAGGTTCCCATGACATAACTGAAAATGTTTCTCTGCTCCCAAATGGATTACCTTGAGCAGTATTTTCTTATTTGTTACATTTTTGGTGTGGGGGGCAAAATTGCTTTAATGCATATAGAATTATCCACCAAATCATGTTTCTGATAGCAAAGAGGTAATAAAATTCAAAATAAAAAGAAAAAGGTTGCTGCTTCTTTGAGATTTAACACATATATTTTAAATAAATGAAAAAAAATTCAAAGTCAGAAACAAGAAATGATGATTCAAAAATATAATGCTTAACCCCAAAAGTAAGTAAATGAGCTTATTTGCAAGTGTAAAACCAAAGCTTTTAAAGGAACTTTCCTCTAAGCTGTAAGTTTGCTTTTAAAAATACAATTAAGGAAGCATTTTCAATGTGTCAAGGGTCAAACAGTGATTCTTTATGTGCATGCAAGCAGGAAGAATCACAAGGTACTTTGTCTGGTGTTTCTAGATCTATAGGTGGGACACACAAATGGACTGATTTGGGCATATAACAATGCGAGAACTTCTAAACAGACATTTAAAGAGATTTTGCACTTTCAAATAGAAGGGTCAGGAACTAAAGGTTAGGAAGTTATCAGGGATTGTTTCAACTTTGTCCCAAGTATATTTCTAAATTATTTACAGAGGATGTGAATTGACTGTAGGTGTCTAGGCAGAATGGACTCATTGAATGTGATTATGGTTTGAAAAATATTAATATTAATTGTATTTGGATTATAACATCTTATCAGGAAGGAATACAGACACCTAAACAGACACACATATATATATGCATATATATGTATGAGGAAACAAAGTAATTTCCTTCAAAACAGTAGAAAACACACAGGAATAAGATACTTGACCTTGCAAATATCTATGTATTATGCAGATCAATTAAAAAAAACAACTTTGAGATTTGGGCAATATTATTTTATGTGTACTTATTGTTTTTTTACCTGAATCATGATTTAACTGGAAGCCATTCTATGTATTATTATTATATACCTGGGGTTATACACCATGCAAGCTAAATATGGCCTGCCATCCCTTTTGGAACAGAGAGATAAAACTGGTTTTTATATTTTTAAATATTATTTTGAAGGTATTTTAGATGTTAATTTATAAAAATTAAGAATATTTTGATAGGTAAAATTATATAAGATTCAAATTTCAGTGTCCATTAATAAAGTTGTATTAGAATACATCCATATTCATTCATCTACGTATACTGTAAGAGTGCTTTTGCACTAAAATGACAGAAATGACATGGGACAAATATTGTATGGCTCACAAAGTAGAAAATATTTACTAGCAGGCCCTTTACAGAAAAAGTGTGTTGACTCATGTTACACTTTACAATGCATGCAATTAATATAACAAAAACAAGCTTTTATTTTACTTCAAGTGATTATAAATAAATATTTGTGCTCTTCCACCTTGATCCTTTCAGAAACTATTATTATTATTCAAAAATAATGGGGGTGGGGAGCAAGCAGGTGGATAAAGAGTGGGAGGAAGTCAGTAGTGATTCAAATCCCTTTTCCTCTTTAAAAAGGCATGAGAGTTTTCTAGAATAATTCATCTAAAAGAAGGGAAGAAAGGAGGGAGAGAGAGAGAAAGGGAAATGTCATGTGAGAATTGAATATTTGACTTTTAATATCTTCAAGTAATACAATTTAAGGTTCCTGTCATTATGTCACTTGATAGCAAAGAATTTTAATGAATTAATTTTGAAAATAAATAATGCCAGCCTCTTAAAAATGTGTAATGTATTTTACAATATGGATGATTGGTTAGTTAACTTGGTGGAGATGAAATTTCATACATGCAGCCTTAAAATTTCCATGTGTTAAATTTCAAGCCTTAAAACTACGTAGCTATATGTAATAACTTCAAAGATAGTTTTCTCCTCCTGTGAAAATCCTAGTGGTGTCATGCCTGTTTAGTAAGGACAAACCACTAAGCCTGGAAAAGGAAAATAATGTGAATAATCAATTTGTCAAAAACATATAAATAAAAATGTTATTTCACTTATCTCATAGACCCAGAGCTTCTTTATTCATAATTTCTCTGAGCTAAAAAAATGAAAATGTTCAGCTATAGCTGCTGGTTTTTCTACCCTCAGTATAAAATCTCAGCTTTCACAGGTGTTAATGAAAGAGATGTAAGTGTATGGAAAAGAAAATAGGCACTGAATTATTTATAAAGGTGAATAATAAAGAAGTGTAAAGAACTGGGTGTCTTGGAAGATGGTGATAAAATATGGATCATTTTTGTTATCACTTCTGATCAGTGCTTTGATTAATAGGCGTCTGTAATCATCATATTAAACCAGTTCCCTTACCAGACACAATGTATCTATAAATTTGTAGTCAGAATGACTAATTTGTTTTACTCCATATCAATAGCTTTTACTACATTATATTTAAAATTTGGAAACAAGCACACATGGCAAATTAAAACAGATATGTAGAATATCTCATAAGGCAAGAAGAAAAATATACATTGCTAAAATTGTCAACTTTTATATTATCTACAATCTTGTGAATACTTAAACATTCTCAACTCATCCTTATTTAACAAGGTAATATGACAGAAAAAAGGAAGCCATGGGTTAGGGATCCTCAGGCAACTGTAGATCAGTGCATATGGTACATCATTACCAGCCTGATTTTAAAGGAGTTTTAGAGCTTTAAATTTCAAATCACAGTTGGTGCTGATATGCATTTTACTGTTATTGTCTTCCCTTTGCCAAATAAAGATAATTGATGATTTTAGTGTATTTTGAAATTTCAATGTAGTCTGTATTTAACTTTGACATTCTCTTTTTGCATTATCTTCATTTATTCCCACATCCAATTTTTGTGGGTCATTGTTCAACATTTAAATTGAACAATTCTTAAAATCATTTTAATGTTTTATTCACTTAGTCTCATGTTGCACTGTCCAACCTGATGCCTTTTTTTTTTTTTTTTTACGGTACACGGGCCTCACTGTTGTGGCTTCTCCCGTTGCGGAACACAGGCTCCGGATGCGCAGGCTCAGTAGCCATGGCTCACGGGCCTAGCCACTCCGCGCCACGTGGGATCTTCCCGGACCAGGGCACAAACCCGTGTCCCCTACATCGGCAGGCGGACTCTCAACCACTGCACCACCAGGGAAGCCCTGATGCCTGTTTTTGAAATTAGCCATATGATCCTTTCATGCAACCAAATATAAGAATTCTAAAATTTTATTACAATCTTTATTGTAGACTTTGTTTTAGTTCATATGAAGTAATTTAAGGAATAAAAATATTAAAAGAACATGTTTTGATTCCCAAGTCTGCCAATTTTTACAAATCATAATAACTTCTACCTTTCTAAAACTCTTATGAAGTGTACCTTTAGAATCATCTAGTTAATACAAAATTAAAAAATATTATATATGTTTTCTAAATTACATACATCTATGATGCTTCCACAATAACACTCTAATTTACTTAAGGACCAGGAGTATATATCATACCACTTTTATTTTTCTCACAGCAAATGACACAATACTTATCACATACTATTTTCCCAAGGTATTTCTACTATAGATGGGAAACGATCAAAGGAAGGTGTAAAGCTCTGCTCTGACCTTGCTATTTGAAATAGCAACTCACAGAATATAAGAAGAGCTGGTTCCTGAATAGCTCCTCACTAAGAGAAATGAAGGGTGGAGATGCCGACCATTGTCTGAGAAAGGGTATCAATGAGAAAAATATCTCCTTTTGGATAATCTGCTCCACTCAACTTTGAAATAAGCATAACGTCAAGTCAATTAACGGGTTGCAGTGGGCTGTAGAGTGTGTGTTTTTTGTGTTAGTGGGGAAAGAGGGAGTGCCACAAAGGAACGAGAATGACTTGAGATTAAATGTGGCTACTGTTGTCAACCACAAACCTGTATCTTCAGTACTGTGTATTTTCTGTCACCTCATTTTTGACAGCATATTTAAGGGATGAAGAAACTCTCCAAAGATTTGTGTTTATTTGTAAGGAATTTGACACAGTTAAGTTATAAAATCAATGTATAATTAGGACAGTATTAAACATTCTACAGAATGAATAATTGTGCATTCTGGAGCTAATTAAAACGTATATTATTGAAGACGTTTCAACATCAGCAACATCAATGTTAATAATACTTCATGAACTTTTATCTTGTGCAGGACATAATCATAGGTACTATGACTTCAAAGTGACATATATTTGCTATAGAAGATAGCATATCAGTTGTCTATCCTCCAGTCATTCCCTCTTCTTCCTTTTCGGTAGAAACCTGCTTTTTAAAGGTATCTGGTATCCCCCATTCCTTCCTTTCATCCCAACTCCCCTTTTCGACCACGAACCCCACCCAGCCTTAGGGAAAGCTAACATCACTTTTGGACCCACGGGTTCAGTAATGAGTATGCAAACTACTTCAGGCCTATAATATATGATAAATATATTGTGCGTCTTTGGGAAAAAAATTCTACACTCTAAAAAGAAAGACAAAGAAAACAATGTGTCTCTTCTTTTTTTTTTTTTGTTTTTTTTGCTGTTATGGTATGTGAATGTGACGATTGCAGTAGCAGAGACCTTTTTGCTATAGTTGTAAGATGAAGTTGTCTGGTGAAAGATGGAGCAGAGGAATTGAAAAAACTGAGGTTCTTATTGAGTCCCTGCATCAACTGATCTTTAGACCACTTACCATTTACTACATACACATTTCTGGACTTCCTGCAATGTACAAAATACATTTTCTTATTAATTAAACCAGTCTGAATGAGGTATTTCAGTTATTTTGCAGCTGAAATACATTTTAACTGATGCCTCAGGAGCTTTAGTAGCCCTTGAGAATTTGTTAGATACAGGTCAAATAATAAAATAGTAATAATTGTCACTGAAGGCTTTCCATTTGCCAGGCCCACTTCCAAATATTTTAAGTGTGTTATCACAATAATCCTCCCACCAACACACAAAATCTGAGGTAGGCACAAACCCGTGTCCCCTGAATCGGCAGACAGACTCTCAACAACTGCGCCACCAGGGAAGCCCCATTTATATGATTTTTAAATTCATTTTTCAGGTTATCTGATATTTGTTTTCAGATCTGAGTTTTTCTTTGTTCTCATCTTTTAGTTTTTCCTCTTTTCATTTTATTTATTATTTTATATAATTCTTTTGTTATTACCATTTTTTAAAGAAGGTAAAAAGTTTCTTGACATTTACAAACACGTAAAACACTGCAGTTAGCACAGGGCAATATTCTGCAATTTTTAGGTAGATATATATTAAGTATTTCAGGCTTACATATTTGTATGGCAATAACACAGCTCTAGGGTGTGAGATTTAATAGGATTACTCAAGAGTTCCTGGTGAAAAATAATTAGAGCTTTAGTCATACTGAAATAAGAGTGAGTACTTCCTTCTGGCTGAGCTTTCAGCATATATATATATATATATATATATATATATATATATATATATGCTAGGGGAAATTTTTAAATGAATTATTGGATAAGACTAAGGAAGAGTCTCAACAGAGAATTGCCAGAGAATGAATAAAATGATGTCATGTATGAATGAGAGAGGAAGCAATACAAATTTATTAGGGCAGCATAGCAAAGATCAATAGCAATATAATTTTTATGTGTCAATGTGACAAATAATGTCAAGTATTAAAAAATTTCATAAGACATTAGGTTAATATTACCAATCGGACATTCTTATGTATATAAGCTAAATAATCTTGAATTTATATATATTTTAAATTTCTAATTAAAACAATAGAATAAAAGAACTTTTAACACAATTTCCATGAAATACATATTCTAAAAGTGTGATCTGTTCTAAATCAACCATTTTTCTTATTTTATGTCCTGTATGTTTTATCACATTGACATGATACACTAATTCATATGTTGAAAATTAAGAAGCATTTTTCTTTGTTTTTTTCTTTCTTCTCTGTTTAGTTTGTTTGTTTTTCCATAATCTCCTTTATGTATGCTTAATATAAATTTTTTGCTGCTGATACAAATAAGAAATGCTAAGCAATGAAATTCAGCATTGATGCTGAATATAGTCCAGATCATATAAGACTTGTAGTATGTCTTAATTTTGTCCGTACATTTTCAAAATGCTTGCCTCTAGGTTTTATTATCAATATTTCTATAGTGTATTGACCAATAGATAAAACCTTTATAAACATGGCACCTCTTACATACAAAACACAAGTTGTATAATTAACATAGTAGGTTAAATCATTTTGTTTTACATCATAGATATAAAATTCATCTCAGATTAAAGTTGATTATTTAATATTAGCTTATATAAAATATAAACTTAGACATAATTTTTATACAGTTTTTTGCCAAGAATAATTTGAAGATTGCAAACTCATTAGTTCTCTAGATACGAGGATTGATTGTACTGAAACACTTTGCAGTACTGACAGAGGGCTATATAGCATTAATATTCAAGTCTTTTCTCACAACAGACTATATTGATGCACTTTTATTTAACATGCTTTGGTTGTTGTAAGTGCCAAAGTCATTTGGTAAAATTTAAATACTAGATATTTGCAAATAGACATGATAGTCTACTTTGTTAGTCCATATTTAAATATCTTCAGTTATTGTGATGTGCTCCCTTACTCTAGTCCTCATTTTTTTTTAATAAAATGTGTCATTTACAATTATATCTTTTCTCTCTCTGTCTGTCCTAATTACCTTCCTTTTCATGAACCTAAACCCCACAATACATAATACACGCTGTCCTGCACCAAGAGACTTCAAAGATGAAGTTGTTTGTAACAAGGTCTCAAATTTAAGTGGAAATAGTGTTTCCTACCAGTCGATTCTCCCCCCATTGTGAGGAGAATCAAGGCTACAAACTGATGGGATTTGGTGGATAATGAGACACAGAAAGGGTACAACATATGCTGAAGCTCTATAAAAAAACTTGCTTATATACAATGGGCTAGGGATCATGGAAGTTTACAGTATCTTACAAGTTTGGTAAAATAGAGCCTTGATTAGGAAAGTCCCTTTTAACACCAAATTAGAAGCAACTTGATTTTGCTTACTACTTCTTTACTGGCTATTCTAAGGTACAAAATAGGGAAAGATAGAAGTGTTCATGTAATAAGGGGTGCTGAGTCAACAAAAATAACTGGCCCAGAAAGAGATGTCAACATTTGGAGAAGTAAGCAATTAGATTTGAACTGAATGACAACCAGTCTGGGATGATTCAGAGATCAAAGCCAGCCTTGATAATTCAAAATAATGCAAAGAGAAAATCATTGTAAAAAAGTAAAATAGAATGAGTAGAAAAATAATCTAAAGTTTCTGCTTAAAGTTTAATTATCCTCATATTTACTATATCATTTCTATGAATTATATTTTAAATATTCATATGTTTAAAAAACAGTTTTTCTGTTAAGAAAAAGCAAAATAGTCTCTATTAAATTGAATCTTTTTTTTTTTTTTTTTTTCCTGCAGTCTCTAAAATGATGTACAATTATAATGTTTTACAGTTTTGGAGTTAAAATTTATGAGCTGTGGAGATACACTTGAGCTGCAGTCAGAATCCTGTATGCAGTAGGTTATTCGGTGGCTTTTCTCCATTTGCTATCTAGGTCCATTGTATGCCCTCTTCTACAGTGAGCTGTGCTCTGGGTACTTATCTCCTTGGATTGTAATATCCGAGTATCTTTTGCCCTGTTTACAGTAAGTCAGGTAATAAAAGGCATAGCCAGGGTAAAGTATGTTGAGTCTTTTAACTTTGTTTTCATCTCTCTAATCTCTTTGGAATTCTAACCCAATGTGCCTTCTCTTTCCCTCTGGAAGTATGACTGACACAGACGAGGACACTGCTGGCTGATAGGAATGTATTAGGTGAGATGGAAAGACATACCAAGTTCTTGGATTGGAAGTATCAATACTGTCAAAATGACTATACTACCCAAGGATACCCACAGATTCAATGCAATCCCTATCAAATTACCAATGGCACTTTTGACAAAAGTAGGACAAATCATCTTAAAATTTGTATGGAGACACAAAAGATCCCAAATAGCCAAAGCAGTCTTGAGGAAAAAAAACGGAGCTGGAGGAATCAGACTCCCTGACTTCAGACTATACTACAAAGCTACAGTAATCAATACAATACGGTACTGGCACAAAAACAGAAACATAGATCAATGGAACAAGATAGAAAGCCCAGAGATAAATCCACCCACCTATGGTCACCTAATCTATGACAAAGAAGGCAAGAATATACAACAGAGAAAAGATAGTCTCTTCAACAAGTGGTATTGGGAAAACTGGACAGCTACATGTTAACAAATGAAATTAGGACACTCCCTAACACCATACACAAAAATAAACTCAAAATGGATTAAAAACCTAAATGGAAGGCCAGATATTATAAAACTCTTGGAGGAAAAAATAGACAGAACACTCTTTGACATAAATCACAGCAATATCTTTTTCAATCTGTCTCTTAGAGTAATGGAAATAAAACCAAAAATAAGCAAATGGGACCTAATGAAACTTAAAAGCTTTTTCACAGCAAAGAAAACCATACACAGAACAAAAAGGTGACCCACAGAAAGGGTGAGAATACTTGCAAATGATGCAACTGACAAGGGATTAGTCTCCAAAATTTACAAACAACTCATGCAGCTCAATATCAAAAAAATAAAGAGCCCAATCAAAAAATGGGCAGAAGACCTACCTAGACATTTCTCCAAAGAAGACATACAGATGGCCAGAAAACACATGAAAAGATGCTCAACATGGCTTTTAGAGAATTGTAAATCAAGACTACAATAAGACATCACCTCACACCAGTCAGAATGGCCATCATCAAAAAGTCTACAAACACTAAATGCTAGAGAGGGTGTGGAGAAAAGGGAACCCTCTTACACTGTTGGTGGGAAGGTAAATTGGTATAGTCACTATGGAGAACTGTATGGAGGTTCATTAAGAAACAAAAAATATAGCTACCATATGATCCAGCAATCCCACTCCTGGGCATATATCCAGAGAAAAACATGGTTTGAAAGCATACCTGCACCCCAATGTTCACTGCAGTGCTGTTTACAATAGCCAAGACATGGAAGCAACCTAAATATCCATCAATGAATGAATGGATAATGAAGATGTGGTACATATATACAAGGGAATATTACTCAGCTATGAAAAAGAATGAAATAATTCCATTTGTAGCATCATGGATGGACCTGGAGATTATCATACTAAGTGAAGTAAGTCAGACAGGGAAAGAAAAATCATACGAGATCACTTATATGTGGAATCTAAAAAAAAATAATACAAATGAATTTATTTACAAAACAGAAACAGACTCAGAGACTTATAGAACAAACTTATAGTTACCAGGGAGAAATGGTGGAAGGGGAGGGAAAGATTGGGAGTTTGGGATTGACATGTACACAGTGCTGTATTTAAAATAGATAACAAACAAGGACCTACTGTATAGCACAGGGAATTTTGCTCAATATTCTGCAATAACCTAATGGAAAAAGAATTTGAAAAAGAATAAATACACATATATGTATAACTGGATCACTTTGCTGTACACCTGAAACTAGCACAATATTGTTAACCAACTATATTCTAATATAAAATAAAATTTTAAAAAATAAAAAATAAAAATAAAATAGTAAATATAGTACAACATAAAATATATGATAGTAATCTAAATCTATATCTATACACAAATATACCTATATATAGCTTTGTCTGATGGTTGTCAAATAACCATTTCCCATATTGAATTATGTCCATTTTAAGATATCTATATGTACTATACTATGTATAGTATAGTATTTATACCTACATGACTATGATATATAGTATATATTATAATGTGTATAGATGTTATTAATGTATATAATAATCTTGTATTTATTAATAAAATATAGTTTGAGAAAAATAACAAACTCCACACATTTTTTTAAATTTTTATGTGCATATATGCATAATTCTTTTTCATTGTAAAACAATGTTTCATCATTTTTCACTTTTTGTTTTTTGCCCATTGAGCTTTTACAGAAGAGGCCAGCTTATTTAGACTACAGCATATTCTACATACTGGGTTTGGTTGATTGTTCCTTGTATTATCCTTTAACTTGGTCCTTTATCATAGCTGATAGCTCCTATAAACAGAGAGACCCAGAGGTTTGTTAGATTTAGGCTGACTTCTTTAGACTGATTTGCTCTCTGCAGAGGATTGAACTTCAATCTTCTGCCCAGGTGGGTAGGTCCCATCCTCCACCTGCATGATGTGGGTGAGAAGATATTCAGGGTGACCTACCTGCTTCTAACAGACTTTCACCAGCCCTCTTAATGTTATTGTAGCTTTCATTCCCCTCCCCAGGAGCACTGTTGCCACCTACTTCTAGGCTTATTATAAGTTCTGCAGAATGAATTTATCTTCCACTTTCTCTTTATCAGTAGTTTTAGAAACAGGTTTTCTTTATTTTGTGGATATATATATATATATATATATATTTTTTTTTTTTTTTTTTTTTTTGCTAAATTACTTCCCCCTTATTCTTCTGCTTTCAGATTTGAAACTTTTGTTCTATTGTCTCTTTATTGTTATATTTGACCTGATGGGTTTATGTCTTTAAGAAATACCTTTAAATCTGAGATTTGGAAAAAATCATACTTAAATGTCTATTTTTGATCCTTTATATTTAGCTGTTTTTAGATTGGCTATTGTTCTCTGTTTATGTATGCAAAAGTACAAAAATATTTTATTGCTCTAAAGACAGTGATACAATCTGTTAAAGTGTAAAGGGAAAACGCTGCACATGAAATCTGCCTCCAGGAAAAGAAAGTAGTCAGATTTTCAAGAAGCCTCATGTGTCATCTTACACTGTGGAGAATTCACTTGGCTCTCACGTCTACAGGTTTACAATATTTATCTTATGATCACCATGCATGTGGACCTACCTCTTATTTTTCATTCATTAATGCAATGAATAGATTTTAGCCCTTAAAATGTATCAGAGTATGAACTCAAATTACACATCACAAAAAATGATATGTCGAATCAGGTTGCCAATTGCTAATTTCCAAAAGCAAGTAGAGCTATCGTGTGAACATGCACATTTACAGAAACATGGCCAGCACAATAATCCTTTAATCAGGTCTACACTGGAAGCCAGATTGTACATAGAAGTTTGCTGAAGCAGGACAGGAAAGTCTTATGATCCAGATATTTATTGGCATCTGAGTGTGAGAGGACTAGACTTGCCAGAAGACCTGGTGTGATTGAGTCATGGGCAGGAAAGCCATCTTCTTTGGATAGGGCTTCAGCAGGCTTTGCCAAAACATGGCTCTCCAGTGCTTATTTTGTATGTATGTCTACTGCTAACACATCGCTCTGAAAGAAATACTTCATTTCAGAGGAACCCTAGACCTTTTCTATATTTTAATGTGACCATTTGTTTATTTCATGAGTGATGTGTTATGCATTTTTTATGCTTAAAATCTTAGATTCCAATTTTATATCCAACTGGTTAGCATAGCCCCTAGTGTACCATTTATACTTACCAGTATTTATTGTGAGTTATTAGATCATCAAATTCTATACAGTATAATCTGATTGTATTTATCTACAAAAAAAATTAAAACTTACCCTCCAAACAAAGGTAAACAGGAAATCATATTGAAATATTTTGCATAATTAATTTATCATGCTTAATAACCATGATATAAATATACACATATATAAGTATGTGATTTAAGTCTATATTTCATTTTTAATAATGGGAAATGTGAAATGGATACATGTAAAATATGTTATAATTTACTGTTGTATATTTTAAGCATCAAATTAATAAAATTTTAATAAATATCACAGCTTTTATTACAACCATAATCTCAAGAAATGGGAAAATAAGTATTATCAAGGGAAATCTTCATATCAATTATGTTTTACTTTTAAAAACATAAGAAAAAAATAACTTAATGATGCATGGAGTAGATCTAGAAGGATGAAAGTGAAACTTTGGCCTTGAGGCAATATTATTTAAACAAAAATGCTACTTGCTCAAATTAGGAAAAACAAACCTGATGATTGTAAGTTTCTGCTTCTTACAAGGTTTTAATTTAATATTTGTTATCATGTGGAAACAAAACACATATTAAAAAATTAATCCACAAATTTATAATATCATTAGCTTTATTAGACAACTTTCTTGGTTTTTATAATGAAATTCATGTACAGATAATCAAGAGTCCACACACAGGTGCTGCTTCATATTCTCATCTCTGACAGGTATGGCCACATCAAGCCCATTTTAACTCAGGGTCAACCCATGTTAGCTTTGAAATTGAAAGGACTGGAGCCAAGTGGTTACTGCTGCTGCTTCAGTTTTGATTCACTAACTGAAGAGTTTAGAATTTGAAGGGGAACTATTAACCATTCTTTGTCATAAACAGAAGGGCTTTACTGGGAACAAAAAATTAAAGAATACAATTAAAACTATGTTGTTTGAACATTTAAAAGATAAGAATTCTAGTAAGAGTAAAATGAATGCTGCATATTATACCTGAAGCAAATGACCAAAGAAGCTTTAATTATTAGAAAAGGACAAAATAGTGACAAAGAATGGGAGGTGAGAGATAAAAGTATACCATAGGAGGGCATTCATGTTAGAGAAGAGAACTTTATCTAATTGCAAGAAAAAATATTTAGGATTCATAGGGGATCATTAGAAAATGTTATAAAGAAACTCACCATCCGGGATAGTTTAGAAATCAGTGACCAAAATCAAAAAGAAATCTATCCATAAATGAGTTCAAGGTATATGGTCACATTAGTTTTGATAACATAGTTAATTTTAGCATTCTTTATATTTTGTAAGGGAGAACGATCACGGAGAGGTCAAAGGAAAGAACTGATTTTTTTGTTGTTGTTGTTAAAACACTGAAAAATTGTGAACTTCTACACCAATGAGAGATTTGCAAGAGAAATTCATTTTATTCTGAAAAATCCATTATGTATTGTTCTATAGATATCATTGTTCAAATGGATAATTCGATCAACTCCAATGTAGCAGATACTTAATGATTTTTAAGAAAGTGTCTAGCAAATTTTGACAGCATATGTTACCTTATTCTAGGTTGCCAGTTTTTCCCCACATGAGTGAGGTTTGTCAGACTGTTGACAATAAATGACCAGACCCAGTCGCTACTTGGTGAGGAGAATGCTGCTACTTTCTAGAATAAGCTTTCAGTAACTAGCTTCTTTTTGTACTGTTTTGAATAAGTAAGATGTCTATATTTCAGAGGTTAAATGAAATGGGAGAACTTTGAAAACAGAAGATGACAATTTTATGCAATACTTTATTTTCTAGAATAAAATAAAAGAAAAAAGACAGTGAGAAATGTTATTTCTATACTCGGGCTTTGAACATGCATGCTGACTTTTTAAAAAATATTTTATGATTTTCTTCCTTTTCTAGTATTGATTTTAGCCTTAGTCATCCACAAGGTCTCATCTGATTTATCTCATTTTCACTCAGTAATTAATTAATTGATTCAACAAATATGTATTTACACATCTATTTGGGTTTAATGGATACAACTAGGAATACAAAGTCTCTATTATCATGGAGGTTACTCAAAATCGTTTGCATTAGAGGTAGGTATTGAAGGGTGTGTGTGTGTGTGTGTGTGCGCGCGTGTGTGTGTGTGTGTGTGTGTGTGTGGTGTTGGTCCACAAGGTAGGGAATGGGGACAAAGTATTGCACCTGTGACTCTGACTTCAGTAAAAGGAGATGCTTAAAATTAGCTTGCTTACTCCAGCCATGATTCTGTTACATACACTGTATCTTTAGACATTATCTAAAACATTAAATTTATTACAAACTTACCTTTTAAGTAGAAATGAAGAAAGCAGTAGAGACCATTTTTCATTCTAAGGAGAAATTCAATGGTTTCTAGCAATTTTAGACAAAAGGCTTAGAAACATCCCTTAATGCTCTTCTTTCGGGATATTTCCCACTAGATCAGATCATTCCTCATATTTTCAATCTTTGGGGGAGAAAAATAATTTCTCAAATTATCTCAATGAGATAAATTGCCTTCTGTCCCACTCACGCTTTTTTTTCTCATCTAGAATGAATTTCTATTGAATTCTTGGCACATTATCAAAGACCCTGACAGGAAATGGTCGGGGGAGTCATCACCTCAGGAAACAACTGGGAGGTCACTGAACCTTTTTGCACAGCTCCAGGAGATGCTTAAAATAGTTCATTGACTTCCTGTGCCTGAAAGAAAGTGAAATAAAAACTAGTGTAGAAATCAGAAACGAGCAATACAAGAGAATTTTTGCTGAAGGGATTGATTTAAGAAAAATTGCAATAACTAAATATGTATAGTTTGTTGAAATAACTTGGGAGGCTATGAGAGCTGACTACAAACATCTGTATCCTTAGAGGAGATGATTCCTAGGAGCAGTCTACAGGCACTGTGAAGTGGGGTGGGAGTGGACTTACAAGAAAGAAAATTTAAGTTCAATATTAGTATATATATTTAAAGTGAAGTGTATCAGTTTGAGGGAAAGAAAGCTATTTCCTTGGGGTAGAGGCTTGAATTATTCCCAAAGAAGGAGGAACAAAGCAGAATATGCTGTTGGCTGTTTTCAATGAAAGCATAATATGTGTATCAGCCCTGAGATAATTTATTTCCTCTTTGGTTTGATTATTAGTAAATTTAAATGAGTCATTTTGGGACAACGTTTTAGTGCTGAAAAGATAAAGGTAATATATAAATATTTGTAGACTATCAGAGTTTTTAAAAGTTCATGACAAGAATGATCTGTAATAAACAAAGTCCTCATATAAAGCAGAAACCTAATTATAATTCAATACAATCAAACCTTGACCATGTGTTGTAATGCATTTGAATATAGAAAGTGTTATGTCACTCACAGATGATTTTCAAACCTCATTTTAACAACTATATTCAAGCTCCATCAAACTGTCCCTATGCTGTTGAAAAAGAGTCAATTAACTGATAGATATTTTATCGTTTTCATTTCTCTGTGCACCCATTGAGGTAGTTTTGGATGAGTAGTGAAATTGCCAAAATGGAAGAGATCTTAAGGAATGAGAAGAAGAAACAATGGGTCAAATGCTCCACAAAGCAGACAATCACACTTAATAACTTAGAGGTGGCTGTGGGTCATTAATACTCATAAGGGACATTTTCTAAGAAAAGAGAAGCTAGTGATAGTTTTAAACTACAAGAGAAAAAAAGCACACTGCTCTTTATAAGTCAAACTGTATAATACTACACTCTGTTATAAGTATTATAATGTGTTAATATCTGAAAAAAATATTATTCCCAAAGAACAAATGAGGCTAGCAAATTTACTTTTGGTGAATTTTAATTTACTAGTTACTAATAATGTGGACTTAATAATGTCAGAAAATGAAATATAAATTGGACACATATTATTTTTCTACAAATCTTCAGCTACTTCTTGGATATATTTTTATGGTTATAGACACACAAAATCATCTTTTTCCAGGAGGAACTTTAATGTCCTCCTATGTTGCTCTTGAATGGTGGTTCTAAAAGTGTGATTGTGGCATCATAGAAGCACAGGGTGAGAAATGGAGAGATGAGGCCATGTAATCCTTTCCCCCATCACAGCATGGCTTTGCCTAAGCTACCCCAGATAATGAGGCAGACAGTTTCTTAAAGATTTTCAATGTGTGAAATGCCATTTCTCCTTCGGTGATGTTACAAACGAGATCTATTTTCTCTTGTTCTGCTTTTTATTAAAGTGAAAAACAGCTCCTAATTATTCTCTATGTAATAATTACTCTTATATTTGGGGTCAGTCTAGTCATCTAACATTTTCTTTTTTGACAGTGACAGCAGGATGTAACTTTGAGATGGGAAAGAATTTCCTATTGTACCTAATTGCTTTCATTTCAGTTAACAGTTAAGCTTGAAATGACATTTCTTGGTTTGGTTCTGTGTAATCATTTTGACTAGGGATACCCGGTGCCTTTGTCTCTTGTGAATGGTTATAGACTGAATACCAGGGCTGTCCAGAAATTCTACAAACCCTTAAGGGAGATGTTTGCAATTTAGACTGTACTAACCCGGAGGAGTAGTTTGAATACCGGAGATATCTAGATCTAATTTCTCTCACATGGGTTTTACCTGAGTATGTCTGGAAGATAATTTAGCAAAAAAAAAATAAGAGTTACTCTTATAGATCTTTAACGATGTATTAAGCACTATCTCAAACTTTATATGCCTTATCTTATTTAATTATCATTATAACACTTTGGTGTAGATATTCTACTTCTCATTTTTATACAGGAAGAGACTTGGGTTTGGACAACTTAAAAAAGTTGCCAATGTTTACACAGCTGGTTGTGTGTTAGATGCAGCTGTCAAAATTCTGACTTTAGTACAAAGTTGTCACACTCTCCTGGCTCTACTAAGGAGGCGGAATTCAGCATTTCTAATTCATAGAAATGGCTGAAGCAGAACTTATCCATTCATGGGTGAGTAAGGAAGCAGGTCTTTAGCTTGTTGTAAACTGTACTGTGGGGAACAACTCATATAGCAATCAATTGATGAAATTCACTCATAGGAAATTTTCTTCAAGCTCTTGATTGGTTAGTGAGAATAAGGGCTTGAAAAACACAAGACCATTCTTACCATGGGACAAGAATTAATAAAGGCAAACTGCAGAAGAAATAGACATATAAGGCAGATGCATTTCCCCAATTGAGTCTAGTGTTCATGTCCTAGCTACAGCTATTGACCCTGCATTGTTAGTGAAATATACATATAAGCCTAAGTTAACTCTGAAAAAATGTGTGTAGTTTCTATTTCAATGAACTTTTTTGATAATCCTATATGGTCTAAACTAAAATAATATTTTTAGATTGAATGATGAATAGATGATAGAAACAAGGCTCAGGAGAATTGCATATGATAGTTTTTTTGGAGGTGATGAATATGTTCATTACCCTTTTAAAAAACTTTATTGAAGTATAGTTGATTTACTGTGTTGCGTAATTTCTGCTGGACAGCAAAGTGACTCTATTGCATATATATATATATATATATATATATATATATATATGTATTCTTTTTCATAGTCTTTTCCACTATGGTTTTTCACAGAATATTGAATATAGTTCCCTGTGCTATACAGTGGGACCTTGTTGCTTATCCATCGCATATATAACAGTTTGCATCTGCTAATTCCAAACTCTCAGTACTTCCTTCCCCCTCCCCCTTGGTAAGCACAAGTCTGTTCTTTATGCATATGACAATTTTTGTTAAGAGCTTGGTATTCAGAATGGGCCAAACTACAGCCCTTATCTGATGCTATTATTAACATTTATTTGTTTAAGTGCTCAGGTGTTGAGTGCTCAGTGCTCAGGTCCTCATCAAAACCAGGGTTTATTTTACTTTTCTAGGCCAGGCCTACTTAAGTAATTAGGCAACATTTCAGGATCATGGAAAGTTTTTAGCCTCCCACCCCAATGATCCCTTTATTTATTATCAAAAATGATGTTAAAAACATTATTTCAGGTCTTTTCTCAGATTTCACCTTCTTAGTAAGGACTGACTTGACCATTTTTTTTAAACTGTAATCTCACTCCCAGCCCTCCTAAACCCCTTTACCTCCTGAGTCTCCTCTACTTTTAAACTTTGCTTTTCTATTTTTAACTGTATCATTTATTTCCTTCTAATATGTGTGTATATGTGTTTACTTCTACATGTGTAGATTATAATTTAAATATTGTATTGTCTGTCTCTTGCCACTAGAATCCAAGTTCCATAAATAAGGGATACTTGTTTGCTTTGCTCACTCTTATATTCCCAGTGCCTAGAATAATGCTCAGAGCATAGTAGGCACTTAATTAATATTTATGAATGAATAAGCAAATGGCCACTCATTATTGCTCTAACTTCAGCTCTCTGCTTGAAAGATTACTTTTTCAAAAGACTACAAATATATGGACTTTTTTGTTTTAATACAAAAAGGCAAATAAACATCAGTTTTTGCTTACCACAGGGCAACTGCTTTTAAAGGGATAAATATTCTAACTCCTTTTATTAACCTTATTTTACAAAAATTATGACTACAGATAATATACAGGAAGACTTGACTTTGAGATAGTCCTGTGGGCATTTCCTTCTCCATTACATATTATATATATGAAAACATTGAGGAGGTAGAGTTTTTAGAAGATGCAATTCCTCACAAAAAATTTGCAACTTCAATTGTTCTAATTAAGTAATATAATCCTCATAGCTACCCTATGATGTCTGTTCAATTATACCAGAAGTTTAAATATCCTGTACAATATCACTCCTTTAATAAACAAGTGAGCTAGCATTCTGACTGAAGCTCCCTGGCTTCAGAGTCTATTATTTTCTACTATACTATGCAGGTTCATGTTTTAATTTACTCTTTTATCTGAAGATGGAGAGCAAATTAATTGTATGGTGAGAGCTGAGGGAGAGGGCTGTCCTGTCTTTTTTATGCCCATACAGTGAAATTTGACCAAGGTTCTTCCAGAGAACACTGAGCTATAACTCAAAGCTGGAGAAGACACATATCGGTCTGTGTAGAAATTCTGATGTCAGCTGTCAGGTCAATTCAAAGTACTCAGTGTTCCCAGCTTAAGGAAAATAAAAGTTTTATATCAGAATAGTTTATGTTAATTGGTTTATGCTTATCTAAAGAGAAATACAGGTATATATCTATTACCAGGCAATAAAAACAAGAGATTGGGGTTAATACCAGATGCTCCCCTAAGAAGGCAAACACAAAACTAAATGTTGCTGCGTCAATGCTGAGGGTCATCTAGGAGCTGTATAAATTGTTCAGACCAGCAGGTAAACACTTGTGTCTTACAAAGTCCCAGATCTTTAGATTCCTGCCTTTTAATGGTGAAAACTTTTAGATGTGTATTAGAGATGCTTTGTTACAGATTAACAAGGTCATAGGCAATCTACCAGGATGCTAAATATGTCTTTGAAAATTCACAGAGATTATTTTTTTCGTTATATACTACTTTAATGGTGTATTCCTAATGCTACAAAATTTATATTCCAGCAAACATAATTTCCTCTAACATCATTAAGTAAGCATAGCCTCAAGATTAAGAGTTACGCTCAAGGAAATAATTTTATCTATTTAATTTTAAAACTTGAATTATCGTTGATTTACAATATTATATTAGTTTCAGGTGTACAGCAGAGTGATTCAGTATTTTTATAGATTATACTCCATTCGAAGTTATTATAAAATAATGGCTATATTTCCTTGTCACAGAGATTTTTAAGACAACATAAAATTGTAGGCATTTGCTTGCACTCTGCTATTGATTAGTGAACTGGCTGTGCTGAAACATCAACATAGTAATTAGTATGTTCTCTAATTAGTTCAACTTTCTTCTGCCTCCTCTCTTCCTTTGAGCATTTCTTGGCAATACAAGAGGCTAAAAGTTTGTAAATGTAGCACCCCATATAATTTTGTTATCAACACGTATGTTTGATTCAATTACAGCTTGAAAATGAATGGCGACTTTCTTAACTCTTTCCCTATAAATCTATGGCTTAATTATGTTTATATATTTTAGGCCTAAAATGATAATCCATTGTTTACCTCATTAATTATGTGTAAATATATTTTTTATTATGTGAGAAATAGTTTAAGGGTGACTGTTCATAAAATGATATCTCTTTAGCAGTTTCTTTGTTTGCCTGAACCAATTATATAACATACTTATGAGGATAAAATCTTTTAACAGCATTGTCCATGAAGTTTTTAAAGAGTCAACAGATTGGCAAAATGTGAAATGCTTTTCCACTAACTACAGAACTTCTGGTGCTGAAATGACTTCTGAAGTTGATGATGCAGCTATGTTTTGCCATTTGTAATACAGCAAACACAAATATACTGTCCTGAAAATTAGTAGAGTTAAGAAATGTCTGTTCTGTGCTCTATTGGCACTGTTTCAAAGATTCTTCCAGCAAGTCAAGTCTAAATAGTCAAACATCTATTGTGTTAGCATTGTTTGAAGGGGAACCCAAAGTATTGTTTTCCTGACCCAAATTATATTGGCATCTCATTTTATGGCTTATGTGGATAACTAAAAAAAAAAAAAAAAAAGAACCTGAGTGGGGATACTGACAGAGAATCACTGCCTCTTACTTCAAATAGTGAAACTCTCCATGTGCAGGTTTGGGATGGCTGGGTGTGTGATGGAGGGCAAAGGAAGAGTGCTGGCCACAGAGCATAATTAGAGTCAGTGTCTTTTTGTTGTCCATTCATTCACCATATGGGAGATTCAGCCATGAAGGAACTGGATGTTTTACTTGCATTCAGCAGAACTCTACTGAGCTATGCCTACCCACACTGCAAAGTTGTTGTTTAAAACAACCCACCCTCCGTGTGCAGACTTCACAAGAACATTTTTACTCACATCTAAGTGAACCTAAAGTGGAATAAATAGAGTCATATTAATGTTGATTAGTGAACCCCTATCTGGACAAATCTCTTCTAACTTGAGGAAGAAAAAACAAAATGTTATGGCCTATCATTAGAGGCTATAGAATGATAGAAGCTTATTCGGAAGATTTAGAGGAAGAGCAAACCTTGTAAAATAGGTTACATCTTAGGAAACAAAGTTTAAAAAATATTTTGTGTTTTTATGGGTTAGAAGCATATTGCTTCTGTGAAAAAGCAAAAACCAGAAGGTATATGGAAAATACAGTTGAACCTTGGACATTGCAGGGGTTGGAATGAACTTCCACACAGTAGAAAATCCACCTATAACTTTACAGTCCACCCTCTGTATCCACAGGTTTAACCTACCTCAGATTGTGTAGTACTATAGTACGTGTTTATCGAAAAAAATCCACGTGTAAATGGATCGACACAGTTCAAGCCCATGTTGTTCAAGGTTCAACTGTATAAGCTAAAAAAATATATTGAAAAGGATGAATTTCAATGTCAGTGTCTAAGATGAAAATAGAAGTAAAATAATTAAACTAAAAGATTGAAAGAAAACAAGGTTAATAAAATAGTCAAAATCAATATTAGGGTGTTTATTGAGTAATAATGATCTTGTAGAAAAGAGATCACTAGTGAGTTGACAAACTTGAGGACATTTTCCAGATTTAGAATGAAAGCATATAGAAATAAAAATAGAGTGTCTCTTCTTATAAGGGTACTATTCCCATGATGATAGGCCCAGCCTCATGACATGATCTCATCTAAACCTATTTTTCTCCCTAAGTCCCCATCTCCAAATACCATTGCAATGGGGTTAGGGCTTCAACATATGAATTCTATGGAGACACAAGTATTCAGTCCATAATATTATCCTACATTGATAATCAGTGTCTCTAGTTAGAAACACAAAATTAGACCTGAGGAAACAGGAAAAAGCATGCAGTAATAATCTCAACTAAATCTGGACAATAATGTATTTTGAGCACTAGATAAGGGAGAGAAAATGTATAGAAGGTAGTGTAGTACATTTTTAAGCAACTGAAACTGTATAGACTTCTTATCTCTGGGTAATTACAATGATTGGGTCCATGCCACAGATATAAATAATAAAAGGTAAAATTGTTTTAATATGCATAGCTGATGTACAGACACCATGACTCAATTTGCCAAACCTTAGTCTCATAAACAAGATCTATATATTCTCATAAACAAGATCTATAACTATAGCTTTCATACACTTCTTGTTATTTGAACTATAATTCTGTTTCCCAGGAAACTGGGCACTGGAGTTACCAAGTATTCTAATGTTATCAAAATAAGTCTCTAAATTACTGTTTTACTTTTGAAATTATTTTAGCTAATTCATTTTTTAAATTAATTTATTTATTTGTTTTTATTTTTGGCTGTGTTGGGTCTTCGTTGCTGTGCATGGGCTTTCTCTAGTAGAGGCAAGTGGGGGCTACTCTTCGTTGTGGTGCGTGGACTTCTCATTGTCATGGTTTCACTTGTTGCAGAGCATGGGCTCCAGAGTGCAGGCTCAGTAGTTGTGGCACAAGGGCTTATTTGCTCCCTAGCATATGAGATCTTCCTGGGCCAGGGATTGAACCCGTGTTTCCTGTATTGGCAGGCAGATTCTTTTTTTTTGTTTGTTTGTTTGTTTTTGTTTTTGTTTTGTTTTGCAGTACGCGGGCCTCTCACTGTTGTGGCCTCTCCCGTCGCGGAGCACAGGCTCCAGACGCGCAGGCTCAGTGGCCATGGCTCACGGGCCCAGCCGCTCCGCGGCATGTGGGATCCTCCCTGACCGGGACACGAACCCGTGTCCCCTGCATCGGCAGGCGGACTCTCAACCACTGCGCCACCAGGGAAGCCCCGGCAGGCAGATTCTTAAACACTGCACCACCAGGAAAGCCCAACTAATTCATTTTTAAAGGAATCTCTACAATTTTTTTCCAATAGATTTTTCAACTTAGAACTAGATTTTTAAAAATATATTATTTTGGCTATTCAAAATTATACATTTCAATTTAACGTTACTACCACGTTAAGTGTATATTTACACTATAAAATGTGGATTGAAAAATACCGAAAGGGCTCAGATGCATCTGATTCAGCACAATGAGAATTCTCTCTGACTGTTTACATTGGCAGTTCCCCATCTCCTTCAAAGTAATATTGGAATCTCATTTTTTTCCAGATGATAAACCATTGCAATATCGGAATGCTTATATAGCATGTGTTATTTCATTCTCGAGGTGCAAAGGGAAAAATGACAATATTTTTATTGCATCAGTATGGAGCATGGAACTAGTTGTCATGAAAGCTGATTGAAGAAATGCTCCTATCTCAAATCCATTTAAAGTGACTTTGAAAGGACTGAGCTATAAACATGAAATGACCAGAATACAATAAAGCCAATGTGACTGCTTTAGCCATCTTAGTAATTGATTCCAATGGCAGCTGCTGATGCAATCATCAGCATTTATCATTAGAAGAGTCCACGTGATTGGATTGGCAATTCCCATCAGATTGTAGTGTGTGAGGGTGTATGTGTTTGCCTGTATGTATTCACACATTACATAGCTTATTTGCTATCATCAAATACAGAGGTCAGTGGGATAATCTGGGTTTTGCCAAGCAATAAGCTCATGTTGAATTATTATACCAGTGGCAGAATTTGAGAAAGGGTCAGATTTTTCAAATGTAAAAGGAAGACACTCTAAATTTGAGATACATTTTTTTCTGCAGTTTTGATGATTATTTTAATATCCATTAATAAAAATGCTGACTTACCAATTTAAAATAAAATCAGATTATACTATCTGATACTATGGCAACAACTAAAAACATGTTTATATGTCCTAAATTATTCAATTTGTAAATAAAAGGGGGAAAATCCAATATTTTATTGCTTTATAATATTTCAAGCATGTCAAACACAGTGAAGCCTATGTGAAAAAATACTAAGATTATTAATAGAACTGGAGTAGCTTATATTTTGAAAGATGTGGAAGTTAAAATGTCATAAACTACATAATTGTGATGATATATGTTTATTTGCAGTATCATTTTCCCATGTAAGGTGGCAGAGCATATAGATGTTATGTTAGGTAGGAAAATACTGAACACATTCTTACTGGATTTTATGCATTTGAGGACTTACATTATATATTTTTATCTTCCAATTTGTGTTCCACAGAACATAGTGCTATGAGAAGTTCTGTACAAAAAAAGTAATCTATGGTCGAATAATATTGAAAAACACTGCGTTCTTTGTCCTCACCTTGGAAAGTCATAAGAAACAACATATTAAAGGCTTTGAGAAGTTCAGTAATGAAAACTTGTTAGTTCAATGACTGATTCTCAAACTTATTTAATTATTGAAACTTTTAAAATATAACATTACATAAACATAAATGTAGAACACACTTTGAAAAATACTGATATAAAGGATAATATTGTTTTTTAGGACATGAAAAGTATTACATACTAATACTTATAAGCATAGAAAATAATGACTGGCAGGGGTATTGAAAGTAAGAAATTATACATTAGGTTCTGGAATCTTTTCTTCAGCATTCCATCAGATAATCTTCCAGCATATTCTTTGAAGCTTCCTGTGAAGCACAACTCAGTTTACTCTCTGATATCTGCCTTTTACCATCCGTGGACAGCTCTGATCCTTAGTTCCCTGGTTTCCAATATTGAGTTGGTATATATTGCTCCACACCTGCTCATTGGTCCTAATTGTACTTTTTATTCAGAGGTGTTAGGGATCCTGGAGAGATATCATCCAAGATAATGAGTTGATTGTGATTCTCATCACATTGTGATGTGATTCTCACCCCCTTTGTGAGTGAGGGGGTTGGCTTGGAAAATACTATTTAAGATGAAGTAGTGAATGATATAAGAATCTTGTTTGGCCCATCCCTGTAGAAAAGGCACTGACAGGAATTAGGACCATGTTTTCCAGTGGAAAAAGAAAGATGGCCTCTTCCAAATTAAAGTTGGCTAGGGGTGAGGAGCTAGGGTTTCTTTAGCCAGGTAGGAGGCTCTTTAGCCTCAAAATTTAACATACCTGTTAATGACTTGGTGATTTTAGTAAAATGTAGATGCTAACTCACCAGACTAGGGTTAGGTCCAAGATTCTGAGTTTCTAAAACTCTTCTAGGTGATACCAGTGCTGTGGATTCTCTGACCTCACTTTGAGCAGCAAAGCTCTAGGATACTCACAGTGCTTACTGATTCAGGAATGTGAGAATCTACTGAGTCAAGTTAGTTAATGCAGAATTTTCCAAACTTTCTTTATCAAAAGAATCACTTGGAGGTTCTTCTCATAAATATGGATTCCCACATCTAATTTCTATATACGAAATAATATGCTTAGGGAAAAGGGCCAAAATTTTATTTTTAGTAATTACCCAGGTGTGCCCTATGGTTAACAAGTTTACACAACATGGAGATAATGCAGTGTTTTTCCAAGTTGATCTTCAGACCACAACCAAGCAGCTTACATAAGGATCTGCTCTCCTGAATTCTTATTGAAAATGAGCATGGATGTCCTCACTAAATGTTAGAATTCAACTCTCCCAAGACCCTGATGCACACCAAGCATGTGAATCACTGATTATGAGAGTTAAGAGATATTCCCCAGACTTTATGCGAGTTAAGAGATATTCCCCAGACTTTATAGAAGGTGTTTAATATTCTAGCCTGCCAGTATTCACCCAAGTAAGAGTGCTAGAAGTTGTGCCTCCCTGAGGTCACTGTGGCTACAACAGTGGTAATTAGCAAAAGGGCAGAGAGGAAGGGCTCCTTGCGGAGAGTTAGGCCTTTACCAACCTCCATTAATCTGAGAGGTTTTTGTGTAAGAGTGTTGTAATGAGGCTGAAGGTTTTTTATGCTGACAATTCTAGCCAGATTGCTGAATTTAGAATAGAATTTTATTCTCCACAGTGAACTGCTGGGTTTGGTGGATAGTTACATGGTAGAAAGTGAAATTTCTTAGTATATTTGAAAAAAAAATGGTCTTTTGAGTTGGATAGGTTTAGTGTTGGCTCTATTTATTTATCTTAATAGTAATACTAATAGTTATTCAGTGCTTACTATGAACGAGGCTCTGATCTAGGTGCCAAACACTTCTTTAAATTTCTAAGCAAGTGACTTAAGCCATCTACATTCTTTCAGTTTCCTATTTTGGTTTCCAAACAATTATTTGATCTCCCTCTTGCAAAAAAAAATTTTTTTTTTCTACAAAAACCAACCCAAGTGACCTTATCTTCAATATTGGCAGCCTTTGTGCCACTGTAGGTGCAGTTCTGTAGTCTCCTCGGTTTCAGTTGATTTTTGCCTTCATTTAACCTTACTCCACACCCTAGACTCATAGCTGTTTCATTTTAGCTATTTCTAAACACCTACCTAAATAACACATTGTTGGCCTAAAGTTCTGTACATTTACCTAAAATATGCCCTTGCTATATCTGTCCTTTCTCCTTATTCCTATGGTTTCATGATTCTTTTACTTTCTTCCAACCTATCTGGACACTTGCAGCTCCCTTCCTTAACAAACCTAGATCCTTGTTCACTTGCACTATGTCTCAGCAGACTCTTCTATTCTATCCTATTGTGTCTCACCATTCCTAGAAAATTCTACAATCTCTTCCTCCTCACTGCTTGAACATCTGAGTACTAATACAGAAACTATATGACCAGGTAGAGTGGTGAGATTGTTGAGGGGCGTCTAATCTCCATACGGCTGTGAGTACACCCATCAATCCTTTCACTCTGTTATGGTCTGCTCCCTGGAACATTATTCACAGGAATGATTCCAACATTTTAGTGCTATCCTTAAAGCTCTAATTAAGGGTTCTTAAGTCTGTCTGTATTTTTGATTCACCCAAAGATATTTATTTTCTCATGATCAAACTCATACTAAAGCAATTAAATAAGAATCTGAAGGTTGGGCCCAAGCAATTGAATTTAAAATTTCTTTCCAAGTTTATTCTAACATGCAGCCATGTCTGAAACCACTGCTCTAATGACCACTGCCCAATGTTTTCAGCAGAAAGATTTCATCTCCTAATCTTTTCAAAGATATTG
The DNA here is from genome assembly GCF_963924675.1 of Phocoena phocoena. Lineage (NCBI taxonomy): Eukaryota > Metazoa > Chordata > Mammalia > Artiodactyla > Phocoenidae > Phocoena > Phocoena phocoena. The sequence continues at coordinate 27,379,993 of NC_089235.1, read as the reverse complement.
AGACTATCACACTTGAATTCATCCTGTTTGTTTCTTTCAACTCCTGTAAATTTGAATGCATCAACACTCATTCTAATCCGTTTCCATTCTCAAGGATGAGATCTTTGGTCCTGTCCATGGTAAATCCTTCACACTTGTCCTTGAAACCATTTATTTTTATTATCTGTGTCAGTTTCTGTGTCTCTATCTTTGCATCTGTCTCATCTCTTTTTGCCTCCATCTCTCTGTTTCTGACTTACTTTATGCATAGGGAGGTTGTGTCTATGCCTCTCTCAGTCTCCGTGTCTCCCTGTGTCTTTCTCTATGGTTTTGTGCCCATCTGGGTGGTGTGTTGAGTGTGTGTTTTCTCAGTTTCTTTATGCCTCTCTATCTCTTTTTCTCTTTCTCCATTTTTCTATGTCTCTTCCTGAGTTTTTTTCTCTCTGTCTCTGTCTCTGTGCATATATGCATATCTTTCTCTGTGTCTTCTTCTCTATCTCCGCATTTCCCTCTCTCTGTCTCTTCTGCTTTTCCTTTATCTCTCTCCAACTCCAGTACTATCACTGTTCCCTGTTTCTGTCTCTATCTCTTTGTCTATATTTGTCTTTCTCCAATCTTTATCTCTCTATTAGCTCTTATTCTTAAGCCTATAGATATACTCATATCTCTCCCATTAAAAAAGAGAACCATTACATGATCCTGAATCTCATGCTACATCCCTCTCATCTAAAACTCTAGAAAGTAAACTAATATGGTTATGTCCATTTCTTACTTCATCTACTTTTCAATAAACTTCAAACTGGCTTTTATCCCTACTCTGCCACTAAAACTGTTCTCATTCTGTTCACCAAGGGCCTCTAATTACTGAATCTAATAGACACACTGAGTCATTAGGTCAAGTGGTACTTTAACTCTCTAGGAAATTTGACCCTCTTAAACAACCTTTTCTGTTTAATATTCTTTCTTCTTTTGGCCTCCATGGCATAACTCTCTAATGATTCTTCTACACTTACTAATATTGTGTCTAATTTTTTTCAGCATTTTATTTCTAGTCTTATTCTTACATATTGGTGTTTCCCAAATGTGATAGATTGACCAAAATATTTTGCAGCTCCTTACCAAAGATGGTGAAGTATATTTCTTCACCCCAATCTGAGCTAGCCTTTTGTCTTGCTTACACCAAGAGAATGTGGTACAAGTGACATTTTTGAGATCTGGAGCCTAGTCCTCAAGAGACTTTACAGGGTCAGCCCTCACTCTCTTGGAATATTGAAAAGCAGCTTGTGATCAAAGACTGCTGTATAGAAATACAGTCCAGTCTATCCAATTGTCTCATCTGAGACCCACCTCCAGGTGATCTATAAGTTAAATGCAGCCACATGAATGAACCCAGGCAAGACTGCCAGAAGAAAAATTGTCAAAATGACTATACTACCCAAGGCAGTCTACAGATTCAATGGAATCCCTAACAAATTACCAATGGAAGTTTTCACAGAACTAGAACAAAAAATCTTAAAATTTGTATGGAGACACAAAAGACCCCAAATAGCCCAAGCAATTTGAGAAAGAAAAACGGACCTGTAGGAATCAGGCTCCCTGACTTTAGACTACACTACAAAGCTACAGTCATCAAAACAGTATGGTACTGGCACAAAACCAGAAACATAGATCAATGGAACAGGATAGAAAGTCCATAAATAAACCACACACCTATGGTCAATTAATCTATGACGAAGGATGCAAGAATACATAATGGAGAAAAGACAGTTTCTTCAATAAATGGTGCTGGGAAAACTGGACAGCTACATATAAAAATATGAAATTAGAACATTCTTTAACATCATACACAAAAATAAACTCAAAATGGATTAAAGACCTAAGTGGAAGGCCAGATACTATAAAACTCTTAGAGGAAAATATAGGCAGAATGTTTGCTGACTTAATTCTCAGCAATATCTCTTTTGATTTGTCTCCCAGAGTGATGGAAGTAAAAATAAACAAATGGGACCTAACTAAACTCAAAAGCTTTTGTGCAGCAAAGGAAACCACAAGCAAGACAAAGAGACAACCAAGAGAATGGGAGAAAATATTTGCAAATGATGTGATCAACAAGGAATTAGTCTCCAAAATTTACAAACAGCTCATGCAGCTCAATATTTAAAAAATAAACAGCCAATCAGAAAATGGACAGAAAAGCTAAATAGACATTTTTCCAAAGAAGACATACACATGGCCAAGAGGCACATGAAAAGATGCTCAACGTTGCTAATTATTAGAGAATTGCAAATCAAAACTACAATGAGATATCACCACAAACCAGTCAAAATGGCCATCATCAAAAAGTCTACAAATAATAAATGTTGGAGAGGATGTGGAGAAAAGGGAACCCTCCTACACTGTTTGTGGGAATGTAAATTGGTACAGCCACTATGGAGAACAGTATGGAGGTTCATTAAGAAACGAAAAATATAGCTACCATATGATCCATTAATCACACTCCTGGGCATATATCAAGAGAAAAACACAGTTCAAAAGGATACATGCACCCTAATGTTTATTGCAGCACTGCTTACAATAGCCATGACATGGAAGCAACTTAAATGTCCATTGACAGATGAATAGATATTGAAGATGTGGTACATATATACAATGGATTATTACTCAGCCATTAAAAGAACAAAATAATGTAATTTGCAGAATATGAATGACCCTGGAGATTATCATAGTAAGTCAGACAGAGAAAGACAAATATCATGAGATATCCCTTATATGTGAAATCTAAAAAAAAAAAAAAAAAAAAAAAAAGATATAAATGAACTTATTTACAAAACAAAAATAGACACACAAACTTAGAGAATGAATTTATGGTTAACAGGGAGGAAGTGTGGGTGGAGGGATAGACTGGGAGTTTAGGATTGACATGTTCACACTGCTATATTTAAAATGGATAACCAACAAGGACCTACTGTATAGCACAGGGAACTCTGCTTAATATTCTGTAATAACCTAAATGGGAAAAGAATTAAAAAAAAAATAAATACATGTATGTGTATAACTGGATCACTTTGCTGTACACCTGAAACTATCACAAGACTGTTAAGCAACTCTATTCCAGTATTAAAAAAAGAAAAATTTAATTAACTTCATATGTATTTTATCATTTTTGTTTTAATCCATTAAATTTTGGGGTGGTTTAACATGCAGCAATAAAAAGAGTGATATACCAGAATTCCTAATGTCACTAATTTCTCTTCACCTTCTTTAACTGTCCTAGAATAACTTCTTAATGTTCTATTTTTAATGTTTTAACTGCCTACTTTTTTTTTTTTTTTTTTTGGTACGTGGGCCTCTCACTGTTGTGGCCTCTCCCGTTGTGGAACACAGGCTCAGGATGCGCAGGCTCAGCGGCCATGGCTCACAGGCCCAGACGCTCTGTGGCATGTGGGATCTTCCCGGACCAGGGCCCAAACCCGTGTCCCCTGCAACGGCAGGCGGACCCTCAACCACTGCGCCACCAGGGAAGCCCTTAACTGCCTTCTTTATATTTATGACTGACAGATTAATTAATTTTTAGCTCTAGTCTGTCTTGAGGATCCCAAAGCCATAAATTTAAATTTTAAGCAATATCAATGATTGAATGTCCCATAATTACTTCTAACTCAAAACATCTAAAAACTTAAAAACACTATGTGTTTTCTAATTCATTTATTGGCACCACTACCCACCAATTTCCTAACCCTAAAATCTGGCAGTCACTCTTTTTCTTTTTTCTTTTTTTTTAGGCTGTGTTATTCTGCTTGTGGGATCTTGGCTCCCTGACCAGGTATAGAACCAGGGCCCACAGGAGTGAAAGAATTGAGCCTTAACCACTGGACTGCCAGGGAATTCCCTATGGGTCACTCTTGAATCCTGTTGTTCCTTAAAATCCTTATCTAACAAATCTTTTGGTATAAATCTAACCTATTAAATATCTCCTCTTGCTGCTTGTTCTCATTACTCAAACATTTGCTAGTTCTTGCCTGGACTGGTTGACTGGTTTATCTGGCTTTATTCTGAGCCCTCCTCGAATTTTTACTACATAATAATGTAACTAAGTTAAAAATTTGACTGATTCATCCATAAAAAAAATTAACCTGCTAGTATGACAAGAACTTTTCAGTTTGACCCTCACCAACTTATCCAGCTTTACCATCTCCATTTCCTGTCTCCATGACATTTTCTATGTAAGAAAAACTGGACTATATAAATATACATATATAGGATGAAGTTTCAAAGATTGTGCTTCAAATAATGCCTTTTCTGTGGGGGAAGATGGGAGGATTTTTTTTTTTTCATTAGCTTGGTCTTATTCAGCCTTCAAGATGAAACTCAGGAATTACCTTCCCTAAGCAGATTGGGTTAAAACAGCATCTTCTGATTTTTGCTGTAATATCATGTGCATATTTCTATCATAGCAGTGGTCCCACCATATTGGAATTACCTGACTTATCATCTGTCTCCCTGCATCTCCTATTAGCTCCTTGAGCCTATTAACACATTTTTCTCACAATTCCCAATATGATGCTCAAAGCCTGATACAGAGGTAACTCAATAAGTATGTGTTTAACTTTTATTTTGAACTCAGTTTTCTCAGCTACGTGATTAGTCATATCATTATTGTGAAGTAAAATGTACTAGTGTAGAGTAGATAGTGTAAAATGTAATTTATAAAACTATTAGCTTTCTTTCTACTCCCAGCTGGAGAAATAAAACTGGGGACTGGAGCATAAAGGCTAGAACTAGGCACAGTCTGCCTAGATAATGTGAGTTAAACATTATAAAAAGAATATTAAGGATAAAATAGGAATATACCTTCTAGGATATCTGATGATTTTCTCCCCGAGAAACTAGACAAATGGAAGCAGATTCTTCAGGTTCTTCATTAACTTTTGCAAAGGGTTCCTGGTATGCTTACAGGCCTGGTCCATCAAGAGTCAATATTCTATATAAGTAGGATAAAGCTGGATTAGGAAGGGATCAACATAGGTTGTACTAAGTCATGCAGTTTTTGGTTATTAGAATTTTTTCTGTGTTTGTTTCATTTCTATGCAGTACATTTATTACATTGTTAAATTTAACTCAGAACTCCTCTTTCTCAAGATTTTTTAGATCATGATTTGTAAAAGGCAAGGAACATGACCATTGTAGGGAGAGGAATATCTGGATCTGGAGACAATAGAAAAGTTAGACTTCTTACAATTGCTTTCTTTTGTTTTTAGTTATTCTGGATTATGTACTTGGAATGTCAAATAGCATTTAAAAATGAAGGAAATATTTGGGTTTATCAAGGAAGGTGTTATGGTCGAATCTTTGTGCCCCCCACCCCATACATATGTTGAAATCCTACCTCTCAATGTGATTGTATTAGGAGGAGGGCCTTGGATAGTAATCAAACCATAAGGGTAGAGACCCCATGAATGGGATTGGTGCCATTTTAAAAGGGACCCCAGAGAGCTTTCTTGCTCTTTTCCTACCATGTAAGTAAGCTCTCTGCAGTTTGGAAGAGGGTTCTGACCTGATCCTGACCATGCTGTCACCCTTAACTCAGACATCCAGGCTCCAGACTATGAAAAATAAATATCTGTTATTTATAAGACAGTCTGTGGTATTCTGTTAGAGCAGCTCAAACTAAGACGGAAATTGGTACTGAGAAGACAGGATGCTGCTATAACACATATATAAAAATATGGCAATATTTAGCATTCCCGCCAAATGGGTAGAGACTGGAAGAGTTTTGAGGTTCATACAATAAAAAGCCTAGATTTCCATGAATGAACTTTTAAAAGGTGATTCCAGTGAAAGCTAAGAAAGAAGAGAGCTGTAGAGAAAACATTAAAGTTAGAGAATACGTAAATAACCATGAACAGAATGTTGGTATAATATGGATGGTAAAGGTCATTCTTATGAGATATCAGGTGGAAATGAGAAACACATTATTGGACAATGGAGGAAAGGCAATTCTTGTTACAAAATGGCAAAGACCTTGGCTGAACTGTGTTCGTGATCTAGTGTTTTGGGTAAGGTAAAACTCACAAGTGATGAAATTGGATATCTAGATAAAGAGCTTTCTAAGCAAACTGTTGAAGAGGACTTGGTTCCTCCTGACTGCTTATAGAAAAATGTGAGAGAAGAAAATAAACTGAAGATGGAACTTTTAAGGAAAAAAGAACCAAAACATAAATTTTGGACAATTCTCAACCTGTCCATATTATAAAAAATGAGAATGTTTGGAAGAGAATACTAAAGGCATGGCATACCAACCATTTGATAAGATTAGTTGTGGGTGAGAACCATGGATTTAATCAACCATCTCGACAAAAACTAGAAATAGAGATGGGCTTATGCTAGCAGAAACACTGTCACTGGGACTAAGGGAAACAGAGAAAGTGGGGAAAATGAAGGAAGACATGGATTTCTTAGAACCGATAAGACCAAAGCATAAAACTATTCAGCTGTGATCACAGACTATTCTTCAAGATAAGAGAAGAAGAATCCCAGAGGCAATTCAGAGATCATCAGGGAGGCCACTTGCACCACAGGCTCAGCATGCAGGGGCCAGAGGCCAGGGTTTCTTCCACTTCAATATCAAAGGGTGGGAGACCAGATGACTAGTGGAGATATGGGCTTGGGGCCAACCAGCTGAGACTTGGAAGCTCAGCTCTTGGAGCCTTGTCTCTGGCCAGAAAGAGAAGGTTGATTTGGGTGGGGTCACTGCAGAGATTCACAGTGGAAGCAACACTTTGCTGAGCTGTTGGGGTGACACTGTCACCCCAATAGGTATGGAAGGAAGAACATCCAGCCAAAAAGGATTGTTCTTGAAATTTAAGATCTTATGGAGCATGCCTATTAGGTTTTTAACTTACTTGAGACCTGTCATCCATTTCTTCTTTCCTATTTCTCCCTTTTGGAATACTAATGTTAATTCTATTCCTGTGCCACCATTGCACTTTGGAAGCACACCACTTCTTTGGTTTCACAGGTTCACAGCTGGAGAGGAATTTTGCCTGAGGATAAATTGTACCTTGAGACTCACTCATATTTGATTGAGATACCATTTAGATTAGACTTTAGACTTTAGAATTGATGCTGGAACTAGTTATGAACTTTGGAGTTGTTGAGTATACATGAGAGTATTTTGCATGTGAGAAGGACATAAAATTTGGGGGACTACGGGCAGAATGTTATGAATTGAATGTCTGTGCACCATACCCCTTCATATGTTGAATCTTAACCTCCAATGTGATGGTATTGTGAGGGGTTGCTTTGGGGAGGTAATTAGACCAGTATGGTGGAGTCTTCATGAATGGCATTAATACTCTTATAAAAAGGACCCCAGAGAGCTCCCATGCTCTTCTTCCACTATGTGAAGATACAGCTAGGAGTCATTTTTGCAACCCAGAACACCACCATGCTAATATTCTGATCTTGGACTTCCCAGCCTCCAGAACTGTGAGGAATAAATTTCTGCTGTTCATAAGCCATTCAGCCTATGGTGTTCTGTTATAGCAATACAAATTGACTAAACAGTAATGTTGCTTAAAACAAGTTTAGAAACACTATTTTTAACATATGTTTTACTAAGCCCTAGAGGACCTTACATGGAGTTTTCAGAATCACATTCCAAGAGGCATGGAGAGAAACTATAATATGTGTGAATAAAACTATCTAGAATAAGAAATGCAATTACTTTATTTATAGTTACACAAATATACTTCCTTAAAAAATTGACTTTAATTTTTTTAGTGTTTTTATGTTCAAAGAAAAATTGAAGGGAATGTACACAGATTTCCCATATATCCCTGGTCCCCACAAAAGCATAGCCTCCTTTATCAGCAGCATCTTCCAACAGCGTGATCCATTTACTACAACTGATGAACTTACACTGGCACATCTTCATCGCTAAAAGTCCAAAGTTTGAGTTCAATCTTAGTGTTGTACATTCTATGGATTTTTAATTTTAATGAAGTCAAATTTATTAATTATTTCTTTCATTAATTGTGTTGTTGGTGTTGTATATAAGAAGACTTCACCATACTCAAGTTTACCTAGGTTTTCTCCTGTATTATCTACTCAGAGTTTTATAATATTGAACTTTATATTTAGGTCTATAATCCATTTAAAGTTAATTTTTGTGAAGGATATGTCTGGGTCTAGATTCTTTTTTTCTTTTCTTTTCCTTTTTTTTTTTTTTCTTCAGATGGATACCTGGTTGTTTCAGCATCATTTGTTGAAAAGACTATCTTTACTGCAATGTATTGCCTTTGCGCCCTTGTCAAAGATCAGTTGACCATATTTATGTGGGTCCATCTCTGCATTGTGTTCCATTGATCTATTTGCTTATTCTTTCACCAATTCTACACTGCCTTAATTATTGGAGCTTTATAATAAGTCTTGAAGTCAGGTAGTGTCAGTCCTCCAATTTTGTTTATCTCTTTCAATACAGTGTTGGCTATTTTGGGTCTTTTGACTCTCCACATAAACTTTAGAATCAATTTGTTGATATCTACAAAATAACTTGTTCCTGATCTTAGAGGGAAAAGTTTAGAGTTTCTCACCATTAATTATGATGTTACCTGATTTAGTAGATTTTAGTAGATAGTCTTTATCAAGTATAGAAAAAATTTCTCAATTCCTAGTTCACTGAGAGTTTTTATCATGAATGGATGTTGGATTTTGTTGAATGCTTTTTCTGCATCTATTGAAATGATTATGTGATTTTTGCTTTTTAATCTGCTGATGTGATGGATTACATTACCTGCTTTTTGAGTGTTGAACCAGCCTTGCATGATTGAGATAAATCAACTAGGTCATGGTGTATACTTCTGTTTATACTTTTTTGGGGACTCAGTTTGCTAATATTTTGTTTGAATTTTTATGTCTATGCTCATGAGAGCTATTGGACTGAAGTTTTCTTGTATATCTTTGCATGGTTTTGATATTAGAGTATATTACTGACCACATAGAATGAGATAGGAAGTATTCCCTCAGCTTCTATCCTCTGAAAGAGATTGTAGAGAATTGATATAATTTCTTCTTTAAATGTTTGATAAAATTCACCAGTAAACACACCTGTGCTTGATGTTTTCTGTTTTGGAATGTTATTAGTAATTGATTAACTTTCTTTAAGAGGTATAACACTATTCAGATAGTCTATCTTTTTGTATGAGTTTTCACACATTGTGTCTTTTAAGTAGTTGGTCCATTTCATCTAGGTTAACAAATTTGTGGGCATAGAGTTGTTTATCATATTCCCTTATTATTATTTTAATTTCCATGAGATCTGTCAGGGTTTCCTCTCTTTCATATGTGATATGAGTAATTTGTGTTTTCTCTTCTTTACTTAGTTACCCTGGTTATAGGATTATTGATTTTAGTGATCTTTTCAAAGAACTAGCTTTTGGTTTCTTTGATTTTCTCTATTGATTTCCTATTTTCAATTTAATTGATTTCTGCTCTAATTCTATGACTTTTTTTCTTCTGCTTACTTTGAATTTAATTTGCTCTTCTTTTTCTAGTTTGCTAAGGTAGAAATTTGGATGATTGATTTTAGATCTTTCTTCATTTCTAATATACACATTCAATGTTATAATTTTCTCTCTACTCCTTTTGCTGCATTTCACAAACGTTGATAAGTTATATTTTCATTTTCCTTTAGTTTGAAATATTTTAAAATCTCACTTGAGATTTCTTTTTGACCCTTGTTTTATTTAGAAGTGTGTTTCTTAATCTCCATGTATTTTGGGATATTTCAGTTATTGTTCTATTATTGATTTCTAGTTTAATTCATTGTGGTCTGTGAGAAGATATTGTGTGATTTCTATTCTATTAAGTTTGAAATTTATGTGAGGTCTATGGCTCAGAATATGGTCTATTTTGGTGAATGTTCTATATGAGCTGGAGAAGAATGTGCATTTTGCTGTTGTTAGATGAAATCATCTATAGATGTTGATTATGTCCTGCTTATTGATTTTGTTGTTGGGTTCAACTACGTCCTTACTGATTTTCTGTCTCCTTAATCTGTCCATTTCTGATAGAGAGATGTTAAATTTTCTAATAAGATGGTGCAATTCTGTTCATTTTTAACAATCATAGTTTGTTGCTCTGTTGTTAGGCACATATGAGGTTTTGGAGAATTATCCCCTTTATAAACATTATGTAATATCCTTCTTTATCCCTGATAACTTTCCCATGCTTTGAAGTCTGCCCTGTCTGAAATTACTATAACTACTCCTGCTTTCTTTTGGTTAGTGTTTTCACTATGATGGATACTGGCAATAAAAAAAAAGTGGTGCTTGCCCTCAAATAATTTTTATAATACTCAATTACATACAAAGCAGTGGTTTCTGGGGAAAACATTCTTAAATTAAAATAAACCAGCCAAGGGCTTCCCTGGTGGCGCAGTGGTTGAGAGTCCACCTGCCGATGCAGGGGACACGGGTTCATGCCCCGGTCCGAGAAGATCCCACATGCCGCGGAGCGGCTGGGCCCATGAGCCATGGCCGCTGGGCCTGTGCGTCCGGAGCCTGTGCTCCAGCCAACTTTTAAATTACATTAAAAATTGTGGCAAATCGGAGAATATGATTATTCCAATTAAATTTAAGTAATTTAAAAATCTATGTGATATAACCAAGCTCAAATACTATTGCATTGCATGTATACACATACACACACACACAAACACAAACACACACACCCCAAAAAAGAGAAAGAAAGGAGATTGATTGTGATTGGTGGAGAATGAGCCATCAAACTCATTTTGGGAAAGAGAAGGGCTGAGTAGAAACTCTTTTTTTTTTTTTTTAACATCTTTATTGGGGTATAATTGCTTTACAATGGTGTGTTAGTTTCTGCTTTATAACAAAGTGAATCAGCTATACATATACATATGCTCCCATATGTCTTCCCTCTTGCGTCTCCCTCCCTCCCACTCTCCCCATCCCACCCCTCCAGGCTGTCACAAAGCACCGAGCTAACATCCCTGTGCCTTGCGGCTGCTTCCCACTAGCTATCTACCTTACTAGGTTTGTTAGTGTGTATATGTCCATGACTCTCTCTTGCCCCGTCAAAACTCACCCTTCCTCCTCCCCATATCCTTAAGTCCGTTCTCCAGTAGGTCTGCGTCTTTATTCCTGTCTTATCCCTAGGTTCTTCATGACATTTTTTTTTCCTTAAATTCCATATATATGTGTTAGCATACGGTATTTATCTTTTTCTTTCTGACTTACTTCACTCTGTATGACAGACTCTAGGTCTATCCATCTATTACAAATAGCTCAATTTCATTTCTTTTTAAGGCTGAGTAATATTCCATTGTGTATATGTGCCACATCTTCTTTATCCATTCATCCGATGATGGGCGCTTAGGTTGTTTCCATCTCCGGGCTATTGTAAATAGAGCTGCAATGAACATTTTGGTACATGACTCTTTTTGAATTTTGGTTTTCTCAGGGTATATGCCCAGTAGTGGGATTGCTGGGTCATATGGTAATTCTATTTGTAGTTTTTTAAGGAACCTCCATACTGTTCTCCATAGTGGCTGAACCATTTCACATTCCCACCAGCAGTGCAAGAGTGTCCCCTTTTCTCCACACCCTCTCCAGCATTTATTGTTTATAGATTTTTTGATCATGGCCATTCTGACTGGTGTGAGATGATATCTCATTGTAGTTTTGATTTGCATTTCTCTAATGATTAATGATGTTGAGCATTCTTTCATGTGTTTGTTGGCATTCTGTATATCTTCTTTGGAGAAATGTCTTTAGGTCTTCTGCCCATTTTTGGATGGGGTTGTATGTTTTTTTGTTATTGAGATGCTTGTAAGTTTTGGAGATTAATCCTTTGTCAGTTGCTTCATTTGCAAATGTTTTCTCCCATTCTGAGGGTTGTCTTTTGGTCTTGATTATGGTTTCCTTTGTTGTGCAAAAGCTTTGAAGTTTCATTAGGTCCCATTTGTTTATTTTTGTTTTTATTTCCATTACTCTAGGAGGTGGGTCAGAAAGGATCTTGCTGTGATTTATGTCATAGAGTGTTCTTCCTATGTTATCCTCTAAGAGTTTGATAGTTTCTGGCCGTACATTTAGGTCTTTAATCCATTTTGAGCTTATTTTTGTGTATGGTGTTAGGGAGTGATCTAATCTCATACTTTTACATGTACCTGTCCAGTTTTCCCAGCACAATTTATTGAAGAGGCTGTCCTTTCTCCACTGTACATTCCTGCCTCCTTTATCAAAGATATGGTGTCCATATGGGTGTGGGTTTATCTCTGGGCTTTCTATCCTTTTCCACTGATCTATCTTTCTGTTTTTGTGCCAGTACCATACTGTCTTGATTACTGTTGCTTTGTAGTATAGTCTGAAGTCAGGGAGCCTGATTCCTCCAGCTCCTTTTTTCGTTCTAGAGATTGCTTTCACTATTCGGGGTCTTTTGTGTTTCCATACAAATTGCGAAAATTTTTGTTCTAGTTCTGTGAAAAATGCCAGTGGTCGTTTGATAGGGATTGCATTGAATCTATAGATTGCTTTGGGTAGTAGAGTCATTTTTACAATGTTGATTCTTCCCATCCAAGAACATGGTATATCTCTCCATCTATTTGTATCATCTTTAATTTCTTTCATCAGTGTCTTATAATTTTCTGCATACAGGTCTTTCGTCTCCTTAGGTAGGTTTATTCCTAGATATTTTATTCTTTTTGTTGCAATGGTAAATGGGAGTGTTTTCTTGATTTCACTTTCAGATTTTTCATCATTAGTACATAGGAATGCCAGAGATTTCTGCGCATTAATTTTGTATCCTGCTACTTTACCAAATTCATTGATTAGCTCTAGTAGTTTTCTGGTAGCATCTTTAGGATTCTCTATGTATAGTATCATGTCATCTGCAAACAGTGACAGCTTTACTTCTTCTTTTCTGATTTGGATTCCTTTAATTTCCTTTTCTTCTCTGATTGCTGTGGCTAAAACTTCCAAAACTATGTTGAATAAGAGTGGTGAGAGTGGGCAACCTTGTCTTGTTCCTGATCTTAGTGGAAATGCTTTCAGTTTTTCACCATTGAGGATGATGTTTGCTGTGGGCTTGTCATACATGGCCTTTATTATGTTGAGCAAAGTTCCCTCTATGCCTACTTTCTGGAGGGTTTTTATCATAAATAGGTGTTGAATTTTGTCGAAAGCTTTCTCTGCATCTATTGAGATGATCATATGGTTTTTCTCCTTCAATTTGTTAATATGGTTTATCACATTGATAGATTTGTGTATATTGAAGAATCCTTGCATTCCTGGGATAAACCCCACTTGACCATGGTGTATGATCCTTTTAATGTGCTGTTGGATTCTGTTTGCTAGTATTTTGTTGAGGATTTTTGCATCTATGTTCATCAGTGATATTGGCCTGTAGTTTTCTTTCTTTGTGACATCCTTGTCTGGTTTTGGTACCAAGGTGATGGTGGCCTCGTAGAAGCAATTTGGGAGTGTTCCTCCCTCTGCTATATTTTGGAAGATTTCAAGAAGGATAGGTGTTAGCTCTCCTCTAAACATTTGATAGAATTCACCTGTGAAGCCATCTGGTCCTGGGCTTTTGTTTGTTGGAAGATTTTTAATCACAGTTTCAATTTCAGTGCTTGTGATTGGTCTGTTCATATTTTCTATTTCTTCCTGATTCAGTCTTGGCAGGTTGTGCATTTCTAAGAATTTCTCCATTTCTTCCAGATTGTCCATTTTATTGGCATAGAGTTGCTTGTAGTAATCTCTCATGATTTTTTTTATTTCTGCAGTGTCAGTTGTTACTTCTCCTTTTTCATTTCTAATTCTATTGATTTGAGTCTTCTCCCTTTTTTTCTTGATGAGTCTGGCTAGTGGTTTATCTATTTTGTTTATCTTCTCAAAAAACCAGCTTTTAGTTTTATTGATCTTTGCTATCGTTTCCTTCATTTCTTTATCATTTATTTCTGATCTGATTTTTATGATTTCTTTCCTTCTGCTAGCTTTGGGGTTTTTTTGTTCTTCTTTCTCTAATTGCTTGAGGTGCAAGGTTAGGTTGTTTATTCGAGATGTTTCCTGCTTCTTAAGGTGGGCTTGTATTGCTATAAACTTCTCCCTTAGAACTGCTTTTGCTGCATCCCATAGGTTTTGGGTCGTTGTGTCTCCATTGTCATTTGTTTCTAGGTATTTTTTTATTTCCTCTTTGAGTTTTTCAGTGATCACTTCATTATTAAGTAGTGTATTGTTTAGCCTCCATGTGTTTGTATTTTTTACAGATCTTTTCCTGTAATTGATATCTAGTCTCATGGTGTTGTGGTCAGAAAAGATACTTGATACAATTTCAGTTTTCTTAAATTTACCAAGGCTTGATTTGTGACCCAAGATATGATCTATCCTGGAGAATGTTCCATGAGCACTTGAGAAAAATGTGTATTCTGTTGTTTTTGGATGGAGTGTCCTATAAATATCAATTAAGTCCATCTTGTTTAATGTATCATTTAAAGCTTTTGTTTCCTTATTTATTTTCCTTTTGGATGATCTGTCCATGGGTGAAAGTGGGGTGTTAAAGTCCCCTACTATGAATGTGTTACTGTCGATCTCCCCTTTTATGGCTGTTAGAATTTGCCTTATGTATTGAGGTGCTCCTATGTTGGGTGCATAAATATTTACAATTGTTATATCTTCTTCTTGGATCGATCCCTTGATCATTATGTAGTGTCCTTCTTTGTCCCTTTTCATAGTCCTTATTTTAAAGTCTATTTTGTCTGATATGAGAATTGCTACTCCAGCTTTCTTTTGGTTTCCATTTGCATGGAATATCTTTTTCCATCCCCTTACTTTCAGTCTGTATGTGTCTCTAGGTCTGAAGTGGATTTCTTGTAGACAGCATATATAAGGGTCTTGTTTTTGTATCCATTCAGCCAATCTGTGTCTTTTGGTGGGAGCATTTAGTCCATTTACATTTAAGGTAATTATCGATATGTATGTTCCTATTCCCATTTTCTATATTGTTTTGGGTTCGTTATTATAGGTCGTTTCCTTCTCTTGTGTTTCTTGTCTAGAGAAGTTCCTTTAGCATTTGTTGTAAAGCTGGTTTGGTGGTGCTGAACTCTCTCAGGTTTTGCTTGTCTGTAAAGGTTTTAATTTCTCCATCAAATCTGAATGAGATCCTTGCTGGGTAGAGTAATCTTGGTTGCAGGATTTTCTCCTTCATCACTTTCAGTATGTCCTGCCACTCCCTTCTGGCTTGTAGGGTTTCTGCTGAGAGATCAGCTGTTAACCTTATGGGGATTCCCTTGTGTGTTATTTGTTGTTTTTCCCTTGCTGCTTTTAATATGTTTTCTTTGTATTTAATTTTTGACAGTTTGATTAATATGTGTCTTGGCATATTTCTCCTTGTATTTATCCTGTATGGGACTCTATGTGCTTCCTGGACTTGATTAACTATTTCCTTTCCCATATTAGGGAAGTTTTCAACTATAATCTCTTCAAATATTTTCTCAGTCCCTTTCTTTTTTTCTTCTTCTTCTGGAACCCCTATAATTCGAATGTTGGTGCATTTAATGTTGTCCCAGAGGTCTCTGAGACTGTCCTCAGTTCTTTTCATTCTTTTTTCTTTATTCTGCTCTGCAGTAGTTATTTCCCTTACTTTATCTTCCAGGTCACTTATCAGTTCTTCTGCCTCAGTTATTCTGCTACTGATCCTATCTAGAGTACTTTTAATTTCATTTATTGTGTTGTTCATCGTTGCTTGTTTCATCTTTATTTCTTCTAGGTCCTTGTTAACTGTTTCTTGCATTTTGTCCATTCTACTTCCAAGATTTCGGATCATCCTTACTATCATTATTCTGAATTCTTTTTCAGATAGATTGCCTATTTCCTCTTCATTTGTTAGGTCTGGTGGGTTTTTATCTTGCTCCTTCATCTGCTGTGTGTTTTTCTGTCTTCTCATTTTGCTTATCTTACTGTGTTTGGGGTCTCCTTTTTGCAGGCTGCACGTTCGTAGTTCCCGTTGTTTTTGATGTCTGTCTCCAGTGGCTAAGGTTGTTTCAGTGGGTTGTGTAGGCTTCCTGGTGGAGGGGACTAGTGCCTGTGTTGTGGTGGATGAGGCTGGATCTTGTCTCTCTAGTGGGCAGGTTCACGTCTGGTGGTGTGTTTTGGGGTGTCTGTGGCCTTATTATGATTTTAGGCAGCCTCTCTGCTAATGGGTGGGATTGTGTTCCTGTTTTGCTAGTTGTTTGGCATAGGTTGTCCAGCACTGTGGCTTGCTGGTCGTTGAGTGAAACTGGGTGCTGGTGTCAAGATGGAGGTCTCTTGGAGATTTCCACCGTTTAATATTATGTGGAGCTGGGAGGTCTCTTGTTGACCAGTGTCCTGAAGTTGGCTCTCTTACCTCAGAGGCAGAGTCCTGACTCCTGGGCTGGAGCACCAAGAGCCTTTCATCCACACGGCTCAGAATAAAATGGAGAAAAAGTAGAGAGAATTAGTAGAAGTATGAGGAAAGAAAGAAGGAAAGGAGGAAAGGAAGGAAGGAAGAAAGAAGCAAAGAAGGAAAGAAAGGAGGGAGGGAGGAAGGAAGGAAGGAAGGAGGGAAAGAAGGAAAAAAGACAGAAAGAAAGAAGATACAGTAAAAATAAAATAAAGTATAATATAGTTATTGAATTAAAAAATATTTAGGAAAAAAAAAAAAAAAGGACGGATAGAACCTTAGGACAAATGTTGGAAGCAAAGCTATACAGAGAAAATCTTACACAGAAGCATACACATACACATTCACAAAAAGAGGTAAAGGGGGAAAAATCATAAATCTTGCTCTCAGAGACCACCTCCTCAATTTGGGGCGATTCATTGTCTAAAGGAGGGAAGGAAGGAAGGAAAGAAAGAAAGAAAGAATGAAGGTAAAGTATAATAAAGTTATTACAATTAAAATTACTTATTAAGAAAAAAAATTAAAAAAAAAAAAAACATGGACGGATAGAGCCCTAGGACAAATGGTGGAAGCAAGAGTATACAGACAAGAGCTCACACAGAAGCATACACGTACACATTCACAAAAAGAGGAAAAGGGAAAAAAATCATAGATCTCGCTTCTAAATTCCACCTCTTCAATTTGGGATCATTCCTTGTCTATTCAGGTATTCCACAGATGCAGGGTATATCAAGTTGATTGTGGAGCTTTAATCCCCTGCTTCTGTGGCTGCTGGGAGAGATTTCCCTTTCGCTTCTTTGTTCTCACAGCTCACAGGAGCTCAGCTTTGGATTTGGCCCTGCCTCTGCGTGTAGGTCGCTGGAGGGCGTCTGTTTTTTGCTCAGACAGGACGGGGTTAAAGGAGCCGCTGATTCGGGGGCTCCGGCTAACTCAGGCCAGGGGTTGGGGGATGGGGGAAGGAAGGGCACTGCGTGCGGGGCGGGCCTGCGGCGGCAGAGGCGGCGTGACGTTGCACCAGCCTGAGGCCCACCATGCGTACTCCCGGGGAAGTTGTCCCTGGATCTCGGGAATTTGACAGTGGTGGGCTGCACAGGCTTCGCGGAAAAGGGGTGTGGAAAGTGACCTGTGCTCCCACACAGGCCCCTTGGTGGCGGCAGCAGCAGCCTTAGCGTCTCCCGCCTGTCTCTGGGGTCCGCGGTTTTAGCCGTGGCTCGCGCCCCTCTCTGGGGTTCGCGCTTTTAGCCGCGGCTCGCTCCCGTCTCTGGAGTTCCTTTAAGCAGCACTCTTAAACCCCTCTCCTCGCGCACCAGGAAACAAAGAGGGAAGAAAAAGTATCTTGCCTCTTCGGCAGGTGCAGGCCTTTCCCCGAACTCCCTCCCGGCTAGTCGTGGTGCACTAACCCCTTTAGGCTATGTTCAAGCCACCAACCCCAGTCCTCTCCCTGCGCTCAGACGAAACCAGAGCCTCAGCTCGCAGCCCTGCCCGCCCCGGCGGGTGAGCAGACAAGCCTCTCGGGTTGGTGAGTGCCGGTCGGCACCGATCGTCTGTGCAGGAATCTCCCCGCTTTGCCCTCCGAACCCGTCCCTGTGCACTACTCCGCAGTCCCGAAGCTCCCCCCTCCGCCTCCCGCAGTCTCCGCCCACGGAGGGGCTTCCTAGTGTGTGGAAACTTTTCCTCCTTCACAGCTCCCTCCCACTGGTGCAGGTGCCGTCCTTATTCTTTTGTCTCTGTTTTTTTCTTTTTTTCTTTTGCCCTACCCAGGTACGTGGGGAGTTTCTTGCCTTTTGGGAGGTCTGAGGTCTTCTGCCAGCCTTCAGTAGGTGTTCTGTAGGAGTTGTTCCACGTGTAGATGTATTTCTGGTGTATCCGTGGGGAGGAAAGCGAGCTCCGCATCTTACTCTTCTGCCATCTTCCTCTTTCTTAGACTTATTTTGTTGATTACTGAGCAGTGACCATCATTTTTGTCATGTAAGAATTTGATTATAAACTATTAAAATACCAAAAGGAAATTAGCAGTGTGGTATAATGCATTAAGATATTCACATGAAGTCAATAGATCTGTGTTTTTGTTGTTTTTTTTTTTTTGGTAAAGATGGTCAAATTCCAATTTTTCGTTAGATATCTCATCATCCATGAGTCCTCAAAGTTCATAACGAATGAGTTCTGATAGTGCTAAATAATTATCTGTAACTGTAGCATTTATTTAAAATTCTGGTTCATAGTTTTATAATCTTTAAGATTATTCTCTAGTCATGTTAAGCATAAAAGAACAATCTTTTAATCAATACATTTGACATTTTTCTAATGTTTTACATTTATACTTCTGTATTTTATTATTCTTGCTCAAAAGCCTGGAGGTTTAAATTTGACATAAGACATTGTGAAGTAAAAAAAAAAAAAAAAAAAAAAAAAAAACTAGAGAAACAAAACTTATGATTCTAAAGAAAACCTTAATAATAATATCTACACACATGTAATTTTATACAGAAGGTATAAGAGGAAACACAGCTATAGTCTGTAAAACATCATACAACACAGGATGTACTTAGCATTTTATTTGATATTACTTAATAATTTATATACATTGTATAAAGTACACTAGAATCTCCTCTTCTAAGTTCACTTTAAAGTTAGATTTTCGTAACATTCTAACCTGTGAACAATTTGTTATCAATTTTCTTTACTTCAGAAAATTACATTAGAATTTTTGGCAAGTCAGCATAAAATCTCAAGTTCAAGAAGATTGGTGCTATTTAGCTAACTTAAGTAGAGCTAATTATCTTGCATTAAGTTTGGTTTCTAATTTCTTTCCTATTTCAAGCAATAAACATTTTCCTGTGTGTAATTACATTTAGGATTTATTTTTGTAAAAAATGTAAGTGTACCTTTTGTGAATCTTTCTCCCTAATGCTCCCCTAGTTACAAATGTTATCAAATCATTGCCCTTTAAGCAACGATGGAAAAGTTGGCAACCCTCCAACTTAATTTTGAACATTTTCATTATTTCCTAATAAAGCAAGAGGGCCATAGTCTCAAAGTATAAAGCAAAATGGGTTCTACATCTGAAATATGCTCCATTGAGACATCTAAACATGGAGTCAGGGCAACCAAGAGTAGTTAGTGCACAAAAAAAACTGCCACAAGCAGCAGAAACCAAAGTGGAAAATAACAGCTTCTTCTTGGAAGGCAGAGTTCATTCTCAATTTGCTTTTTTTTCCCTCCTTAAGATATCTAGGATACAATAAATTTTAGAATGTTCTCTGCATTGCCATCTGATTGCTCCCTCCCTTTTAATTTGTAAATTGATATAATCTGGGATCTCAAGAGACAGGACGATTTTCTGAACCATCAGTGCAATTACCTATCAAAGTTTGAAATTGTTTGTAAAATGACATTGCTTAGAAAAGGCAATTCTTTTCAAAATTAAACAAGATCAGGATAACAATCATAGCAATCATATAATGGTACAATGTAAGGTTCATTACTTGTACCTTCTAGGGCAAAGTGACATCAGGTGGAGTAGGTACAAAATTCACCATTTTTGTCTAAAAATAGACACACTTTCTAGAGGAATAAATTATTTTTTCCTAATAGTAATTGTTAGGTAATAAAAAAAAACAAAATATGAGAATTATAATTGCTTTTAATACATTTAAAAATCACAAGTTATTTAAAGGCTAGGAATAGTTATTATCAGTATTAATTATATGGCATAATGTCACTATCACATATGGATGTACATGCATTCTTTAGTTTCATCAGGAAACTTCATTTAATATTAGTGATCACAGTGGGTGTGCTCAGGGTGCACACGCTGATGTCACCTTACCTGGCTGCTCTGCCTACCTGCCTGCCCTGGGCACTTGTCTAGCCCGGGCAGGCCAGGGTCCACCAGCCCTGGACCAGGGTCCTGCAACCTGACCGTCTTGGCCAGCCTGGATGTAGAAGTTAAGAAAGGGTACACAGAGACTCGGGTGGTTACACATCTGACATATCAGCAAAGAATCATCTTTTCATTTGCGGCAGAAAACTAGGCAGAAGAAGTAAATCTAGCAGAAAACATTGTTATTCCCTAACAATACTGCAAGGATTAAAATACAGATAAAACCAAGTTCCTGATAGAGACCTTCAAGATGGCGGAGGAATAAGATGTGGAGATCACCTTCCTCCCTACAAATACAACTACACGTGGAACAACTCCTACAGAACACCTACTAAACGCTGACAGAACACCTCAGACCTCCCAAAAGGCAAGAAATTCCCCACGTACCTGAATAGGGAAAAGGAAAATGAAAACACAGAGACAAAAGAATAGGGACAAGACCTGCACCTCGGGTAGGGAGCTGTGAAGGAGGAAAAGTTTCCACACTAGGAAGCCCTTCACTGGAAGAGACGGGGGTGGGTGGGTGGGTGGGGGGAAGCTTCAGAGCCACGGAGGAGACCTCAGCAACAGGGGTGCGGAGGGCAAAGTGGAGAGATTCCCTCACAGAGGATAGGTGCCGACCAACACTCACCAGCCTGAGAGGCTTGTCTGCTCACCCACTGACTGGGATAAGTTGGGGCTGGGACCCGAGGTTCCGGCTTCAGAGGTCAGAGAGCCCAGGGAGAGGAATGGGACTGGCTGAGGGAACACAGCCTGAAGGGGGCTAGTGGACCACAGCTAACCAAGAGGGAGTCTGGGAAAATGTCTGGAACTACCTACAAGGCAAAAGACCATTGTTTTGGGGTGCACAAGGAGAGGAAATTCAGAACACTGCCTAAACGAGCTCCAGAGACGGAGCGCGAGCCACAGCTAACAGCGTGGACACAAGAGACGGGCATGAAACGCTAAGGCTCCAACTGCAGCCAC
This sequence comes from Phocoena phocoena, assembly GCF_963924675.1. Taxonomy (NCBI): domain Eukaryota; kingdom Metazoa; phylum Chordata; class Mammalia; order Artiodactyla; family Phocoenidae; genus Phocoena; species Phocoena phocoena. Next base: position 27,358,722 of record NC_089235.1, on the reverse strand, counting down.
CAAGAAGCATGTGTGCAAGCCCAGGTCATTAACCACACCTCCCCTCCCCCAGATCCTGTGCAGCCCACCACTGCCAGGGTCCCGTGATCCAGGGACAACTTCCCCAGGAGAACACACGGTGCGCCTCAGGCTGGTGCAATGTCATGCCGGCCTCTGCCGCTGCAGGCTTGCTCCGCATTCCGTACCCCTCACTCCCCCCGCCCTGACCCAGCCAAAGCCACCTAATCAGCTGCTACTTTAACTACATCCTGTCTGAGTGAAGAACAGATGCCCTCAGGCAGCCTATACACAGAGAAGGGGCCAAATCCAAAGCTGAATCCCAGGAGCTGTGAGAATGAAGAAGAGAAAGGGAAATCTCTCTCAGAAGTCTCAGGAGCATCGGATTAATTCTCCACAATCAACTTGATGTACCCTGCATCTGTGGAATACCTGAATAGGCAACGAATCATCCCAAAATTGAGGCGGACATTGGGAGCAACAATATATAAATATATTTTTCCTTTTCCTCTTTTTGTGAGTGTTTATGTGTATGCTTCTTTGTGTGATTTTGTCTGTATAGATTTGCTTTTACCATTTGTCCTAGAATTCTGTCAGTCCTTTTGTTTGTTTGTTTATTTGTTTTTGTATTGTTTTTAGATCTTGCAATCCTTGATGGATTTGTTTTTATGGTTTGGTTGCTCTCTTCTTTCTTTCTTTTTTTATTACTTTTTAATATTTAATAATTATTTTTTATTTTAATAACTTTATTATTATTTTTCTTTCTTTCTTTTTTTCTCTCTTTTCTTCAGAGCTGTGTGGCTGACAGGGTCTTGGTGCTCCAGCCAGGTATCAGGCATGTGTCTCTGAGGTGAGAGAGTCAAGTTCAGGACACTGGTCCACCAGAGACTTCTCGGCTCCACGTAATACCACACAGCAAAAGCTCTCCCAGAGATCTCCATCTGTATGCTAAGACCCAGCTCCACTAAACCACCAACAAGCTACAGTGCTGAACACCCTATGCCAAACAACTAGCAAGACAGGAACACAACCCCTTCCATTAGCAGAGAGGCTGCCTAAATTCATAATCAGGTCACAGACACCCCAAAACACACCACTGGATGCAGACATGCCCACCAGAAAGCCAAGATCCATACTCATCCACCAGAACACAGGTGCTAGTCTGCTCCACCAGGAAGTCTATACAACCAACTGAACCAAACTTAGACACTGGAGGCAGACACCAAAAACAATAGGAGCTATAAACTGGTAGCCTGAAAAAAAGGCACCCCAAACACAGTAAGTTAAGCAAACTGAGAAGACAGAGGAAGACACAGCAGATGAAGGAGCAAGGTAAAAACCCACCAGACCAAACAAATGAAGACAAAATAGGCAACCTACCTGGAAAAGAATTCAGAGTAATGATAGTAAAGATGATAAAAAGTCTTGGAAATAGAAAGGAGAAAACACAAGAAACATTTAACAAGCAACTAGAAGAACCAAAGAGCAAACAAACAATGATGAATAACACAATAAATGAAATTAAAAATTCTCTATAAGGATTCAATAGCAGAAAAACTGAGGCAGAAGAACAGATAAGTGACCTGGAACATAAAATAGTGGAAATAACTACTGCAGAGCAGAATAAAGAAAAAAAGATGGAAAAAAATTGAGGACAGTTTCAGAGACCTCTGGGAAAACATTAAACACACCAACATTCAAATTATAGGGGTGGCAGAAGAAGAAAATAGAAAGGGACTGAGAAAATATTTGATGAGATTATAGTGAAAAACTTCCCTAATATGAGAAAGGAAACAGTTAATCAAGTCAAGAAGTGCAGAGAGTCCCATACAGGATAAATCCAAGGATAAACACGCCATGACACATATTAATAAAACTATCAAAAATTAAATACAAAAAAAAATTAAAAGTAGCAAGGGAAAAACAACAAATAACATGCAAGGGAATCCCCATAAGGTTAACAGTTGATCTTTCAGCAGAAACTCTGCAAGCCAGAACAGGGTGGCAGGAGATATTTAAAGTGATGAAAGGGAAGAACCTACAATCAAGATTACTCTACCCAGCAAGGATCTCATTCAGATTTGATGCAGAAATTGAAAGCTTTAGAGACAAGCAAAAGCTAAGAGAGTTCAGCACCACCAAACCAGCTTTACAACAAATGCTAAAGGAACTACTCTAGGCAGGAAACACAAGAGAAGGAAAAGACCTACAATAACAAACCCAAAGCTATTAAGAAAATTGTAATAGGAACATACATATCGATATTACCTTAAATAAAAATGGACTAAATGCTGCTGCCCAAGGACATAGACTGGCTCGTTGGATACAAAAACAAGACCCGTATATATGCTGCCCACAGGAGATCCACTTCAGACCTAGGGACACATACAGACAGAAAGTGAGGGGATGGAAAAAGATATTCCAGACAAATGGAAATCAACAGAAAGCTGGAGTAGCAATTCTCATATCAGACAAAATGGACGTTAAAATAAAGGCTATTACAAGAGACAAAGAAGGACACTACATAATGATCAAAGGATCAATCCAAGAAGAAGATATAACAATTGTAAATATTTATGCACCCAACATAGGAGCACCTTAATACATAAAGCAAATGCTAAGAGCCATAAATGGGAAAATCAACAGTAACACAATCAAAGTAGGGGACTTTAACACACCACTTTCACCCATGGACAGATCATCCAAAATGAAAATAAATAAGGAAACACAAGTTTTAAATGATAAATTAAACAAGATGTGCTTAATTCATATTTATAGGACATTTCATCCAAAAACAACAGAATACACATTTTGCTCAAGTGCTCATGGAACATTCTCCAGGATAGATCATATCTTGGGTCACAAATCAAGCCCTGGTAAATTTAAGAAAATTGAAATTGTATCAAGTATCTTTTCTGACCACAACGCCATGAGACTAGATATCAATTACAGGAAAAGATCTGTAAAAAATACAAACACATGGAGGCTAAACAATACACTACTTAATAATGAAGTGATCACTGAAGAAATCAAAGAGGAAATAAAAAAATACCTAGAAACAAATGACAATGGAGACACAACGACCCAAAACCTATGGGATGCAGCAAAAGCAGTTCTAAGGGGGAAGTTTATAGCAATACAAGCCCACCTTAAGAAGCAGGAAACATCTCGAATAAACAACCTAACCTTGCACCTCAAGCAAATAGAGAAAGAAGAACAAAAAAACCCCAAAGCTAGCAGAAGGAAAGAAATCATAAAAATCAGAAATAACTGAAAAAGAAATGAAGGAAACAATAGCAAAGATCAATAAAACTAAAAGCTGATTCTGTGAGAAGATAAACAAAATATATAAACCACTAGCCAGACTCATCAAGAAAAAAAGGGAGAAGACTCAAATCAATAGAATTAGAAATGAAAAAGGAGAAGTAACAACTGACACTGCAGAAATAAAAAAAATCATGAGAGATTACTACAAGCAACTCTATGCCAATAAAATGGACAATCTGGAAGAAATGGAGAAATTCTTAGAAATGCACAACCTGCCAAGACTGAATCAGGAAGAAATAGAAAATATGAACAGACCAATCACAAGCACTGAAATTGAAACTGTGATTAAAAATCTTCCAACAAACAAAAGCCCAGGACCAGATGGCTTCACAGGTGAATTCTATCAAATGTTTAGAGGAGAGCTAACACCTATCCTTCTTGAACTCTTCCAAAATATAGCAGAGGGAGGAACACTCCCAAATTGCTTCTACGAGGCCACCATCACCTTGGTACCAAAACCAGACAAGGATGTCACAAAGAAAGAAAACTACAGGCCAATATCACTGATGAACATAGATGCAAAAATCCTCAACAAAATACTAGCAAAGAGAATCCAACAGCATATTAAAAGGATCACATACCATGATCAAGTGGGGTTTATTCCAGGAATGCAAGGATTCTTCAATATACACAAATCTATCAATGTGATAAACCATATTAACAAATTGAAGGAGAAAAACCATTTGATCATCTCAATAGATACAGAGAAAGCTGTTGACAAAATTCGACACCCATTTATGATAAAAACCCTGCAGAAAGTAGGCATAGAGAGAAATTTCCTCATCATAATAAAGGGCATATATGACAAGCCCACAGCCAACATCATCCTCAATGGTGAAATACTGAAAGCATTTCCACTAAGATCAGGAACAAGACAAGGTTGCCCACTCTCACCACACTTATTCAACATAGTTTTGGAAGTTTTAGCCACAGCGATCAGACAAGAAAAGGAAATAAAAGGAATACAAATTGGAAAAAAAGTAAAGCTGTCACTGGTTGCAGATGACATGATACATAGGGAATACATAGGGATACATAAGGAATCCTAAAGATGCTACCAGAAAACTACTAGAGCTAATCAATGAATTTGGTAAAGTAGCAGGATACAAACTTAATGCAAAGAAATCTCTGGCATTCCTATATACTAATGATGAAAAATCTGAAAGTGAAATCAAGAAAACACTCCCATTTACCACTGCAACAAAAAGAATAAAATATCTAGGAGTAAACCTACCTAAGGAGACAAAAGACCTGTATGCAGAAAATTATAAGACACTGATGAAAGAAATTAAAGATGATACAAATAGATGGAGAGATATGCCATGTTCTTGGATTGGAAGAATCAACATTGTGAAAATGACTCTACTACCCAAAGCAATCTATAGATTCAATGCAATCCCTATCAAACTACCACTGGCATTTTTCAAAGAACTAGAACAAAAATTTTTCGCAATTTGTATGGAAACACAAAAGACCCCGAATAGCCAAAGCAATCTCTAGAACGAAAAAAGGAGCTGGAGGAATCAGGCTCCCTGACTTCATATTATACTACAAAGCTACGGTAATCAAGACAGTATGGTACTGGCATGAAAACAGAAAGATAGATCAATGGAACAGGATAGAAGGCCAGAGATAAACCCATGCACATATGGACACCTTATCCTTGATAAAGGTGGCAGGAATGTACAGTGGAGGAAGGACAGCCTCTTCAATAAGTGGTGCTGGAAAAACTGGACAGATGCATGTAAAAGTGTGAGATTAGATCACTCCCTAACACCATACACAAAAATAAGCTCGAAATGGATTAAAGACCTAAATGTAAGGCCAGAAACTATCAAACTCTTAGAGGAAAATATAGGCAGAACACTCTATGACATAAAACACAGCAAGATCCTTTCTGACCAACCTTCTAGAGTAATGGAAAGAAAAATAAACAAATGGGACCTAATGAAACTTCAAATCTTTTGCACAGCAAAGGAAACCATAAACAAGACCAAAAGACAACCCTCAGAATTGGAGAAAATATTTGCAAATGAAGCAACTGACAAAGGATCAATCTCCGAAATTTACAAGCAGCTCATTCAGCTCAATAACAAAAAAATAAACAACCTAATCCAAAACTGGGCAGAAGACCTAAATAGACATTTCTCCAAAGAAGATATACAGACTGCCAACAAACACTTGAAAGAATGCTCACCATCATTAATCATTAGAGAAATGCAAATCAAAACTACAATGAGATATCATCTCACACCAGTCAGAATGGCCATCATCAAAAAATTTAGAAACTATAAATGCTGGAGAGGGTGTGGAGAAAAGGGAACACTCTTGCACTGCTGGTGGGAATGTGAATTGGTTCAGCCACTATGGAGAACAGTATGGAGGTTCCTTAAAAAACTACAGATAGAACTATCATATGACCCAGCAATCCCACTACCTGGCATATACCCTGAGAAAACCAAAATTCAAATAAAGTCATGTACCAAAATGTTCATTGCAGCTCTACTTACAATAGTCCAGAGATGGAAACAACCTAAGTGCCCATCATCGGATGAATGGATAAAGAAGATGTGGCACATATATACAATGGAATATTACTCAGCCATAAAAAGAAATGAAATTGAGCTATTTGTTATGAGGTGGATAGACCTAGAGTCTGTCATACAGAGTGAAGTAAGTCAGAAAGAAAAAGACAAATACCGTATGCTAACACATATATATGGAATTTAAGGGAAAAAAATGTCATGAAGAACCTAGTGGTAAGGCAGGAATAAAGACACAGACCTACTGGAGAACGGACTTAAGGATACAGGGAGGGGGAAGGGTGAGCTGTGACAGGGCAAGAGAGAGTCATGGACATATACACACTAACAAACGTAAGGTAGATAGCTTGTGGGAAGCAGCCGCATGGCACAGGGATATCGGATTGGTGCTTTGTGACTGCCTGGAGGGGTGGGATAGGGAGGGTGGGAGGGAGGGAGATGCAAGAGGGAAGAGATATGGGAACATATGTATAACTGATTCACTTTGTTATAAAGCCAAAACTAACACACCATTGTAAATCAATTATACCCCAATAAAGATGTTAAAAAAAATTCTGTTGAAAAAAAAATGAAGGATTAATATCTAAAGTGATTTTTTACTATTTTTGAACTTCAAAAGTCTTCTCCATTTTTATATGTTATCAAAAAATTCTCTTAAACACATGACTTGGTGCTCACTAAATTGGATCTCTGTAATTTAAATTTTAATTACTAAGTATGCCTAAATTATTTGAAACATTTTTGATTTTTCTACATAGATTCAGTGTGAGTAGATTACACTGGACTAGAAAAGAAAGTTTTGCTTTTGGCTCATTTCTGAAAACTGGATCGTCTCTCTTTTGCTTACTGACATGTATGTGTTATTTACTTTTTGATGCAAGTCCTTTTTAGGTCATATGCATTTTCAATATCTTCTACTGTTAGGCTTTCTTCTTCACTCTTTTAATGGTATGGAAGACAACTCCCCATGGTGCTTCTGCATATCTGGAATCTGTTTCTCTTTCAGAGTATCTTTTCAAGAATTTATATGAAATAGTTTTGGAAGATAGACATAGTTCCACCCTTTGGGGCAGAGGGAAGGTTTGTTTCCTGACCAGGATTATAATAAAGATAATGTCTTCTTCTGGGACATCTTCTAGGCTACATTTTCTAGTGGCCTTCTTATAAGACTATAGATTTCCTTAGCTTGGGTTTCACTCCTGTAGTGCATCCCATGGCTATAGAGGCATAATCTGATGAGTCACATTGTTCTTTAGGTATTGGGGCTCAGGGAACTGGTATGAGTATTACTCTGTCTATTGCTCTTGCTGTGAGAAATAAACTGTCCTTTGTCTTTGACCTAGCAGCTTCATGACTACTACCAGTATCCTTATACCTCTAATTATTTTTGCTTTATGTATTTTGAGACCATGTTAACTAGTATATTTTGAATTGAATAACTACTAAGTTGGTTGACTCCTTTATTGTTCTAAAATGCCCTTATTTGTCTCTTATAATGTTTATTTTCTTATTGTCCATTTTGTCTAATATTAATGTCAACATATACAGTTGATTCTTATTTTTTAATCAATCATGATCTTTTTAAAATTGGAGTATTTATTTTGTTTATACTGAATATAATTTTTGATAAATTTCTATTTAGATTTATCATCTATTTGGTTTTCTTTTGTTTGTTTGAAATTCTTTTTCTGATTTTTTACCTTCTTTTCAGTTTATCATGGTTTATTGTGTCTGTTTAAGTTCAGTCTGGCAATTTTTATTTTTTAATTAATGTATTTAGTATATTTCCTCATCAGTTTGTGTTTAAATATACCACCTGCTTATTTGTACTGTTTTTGTCCCACGAGATTTAAACATTCTTTTGTCTCCTTTTTTTCATTCTTTGGTTTAATTAAGCATTTTCAATATTTATCCTCTTGTCTGTCATATTTTAAAAATATTGTTTGAGTGGTTACATGAGAAATTACTTTATTATTTTTTTATTGAAGTCTGATTTAACATAATGCTTTTAATATTCCCCTGACAATGCAAAGACTTTAAAACACGTTGACTCTTTTTCACTTTCTGATTTTTCTTTTATGGTTTTCATTTACTTTAATTATTCATAATTTTCAAATCCCACAAGACAGCAATATTTTTGTATGCAGTCAATATTCATTTAGATTTATTTATACATTCAATATTTTCAACCTTTATTTTTTTCTGAATTTCCACTTATATTAGATCATTTTCCCTCTGTCTTAAGTATTCCCTAAGTATTTTCATTAATATATATCCAAAGTGATACATTTTCCTAATTTTTATATATCTGAAAAAAGTATATAATGAAAATATACCTTCTTTTCTTTTTTAAGATTTATTTATTATTTATTTATTTAACTTATTTTTGGCTGCATCAGGTCTTAGTTGTGCTTGGGATCTTCATTGAGGCATGCAGGATCTTTTGCTGCAGTGCATGGGCTCTTCATTGTTGTGCGTGGGTTTCTCTCTAGTTGTGGCATGTGGGTTTTCTATTCTATAGTTGTGGTGTGCAGGCTCCAGGGCACATGGGCTCTGTAGTTTGTAGCATGCAAGCTCTAGTTGAGGTATACGAGTTCAGTAGTTGTGGCATGTAGACTTAGTTGTGCCATGGCATGTGGGATCTTAGTTCCTGGCTAGGGATCGAACCCACGTCCCCTGCATTGTAAGGCAGATTCTTTACCACTGGACCACCAGGGAAGTCCCTACCTATATTTTTGAAGCACATTTTCTCTGTGAGTAGATTTCTATGTTAGTGCATTTTTTTCACTTAAAAAAAATTCAGCTGTAAAATCTTCTGTTTCCATAATTTTTGTAGAAAAGTCAGCTGTCAGTTCTATTGTTTTTATTCTAGCTAGCTGGTCCATTTTTTTCTTCCTTCCTGCTTTTATGATCTTATTTATTTGTCTTTGATTATTTATTTTATTTCTATTGTGTATTTGATCAGTTTGGAAAATTATCTGCTTTTTTTCCTTCAAATATTGTTTATGTACTCTTTTCTTTGCCCTTTCCTTCTGAGACTCTATTTACAGGTTATGTTAAGTATTTTTAATATATACCCTTTGTCTCTTAAGTACTTTGGTGTATTTTCCATCCTTTTTCCTCCCATCTCTCTCTGTATTTGGAACTGGATCAGAGAACTATCTTCCACCTCATTAATCTGATTTCTTTTTTGGAGAGAAGGCACTGTGGCTAATCTGCCATTAAAGTCTTATATTGAATTCTTTATTTTAGTTTTTTTATATTTTCAGATCTGAAATTTCTACTTATATTCTCTTTATATACTCCTTTTCTTTGCTGAAATTCTGTATCTTCTCAATTAACTTCATATGTTTTACTGTTACTATAAAGGGAAGTAACTGATATTCCAATATCTGGATTCCCTGTGGGTTTCTATTATCCATTTCTGTTATAATTTGCTCTTTTTTTGTCACTTCTCCTTTAATTCTCTATTGAGTCCTTTATTAGTTTCAACTGAAAAACTAGGGTATTTATAATGTCTTCCTCTTTGGGAGTCTGAACTCCACTCTTTGTCTTTTAGACATATGGCGTTGCCAAAAGTCTGTTGGTTTCTCATTCATAGCTAAAGCAAAGGTAAATATCCATACTAAATTCAAGAAGTGAAGTGTGTCAGTGACAGGTTTTATTTTTCTGTATGGGTGATCTATTTCTGGTTTGTCTTTACTCCTTTGGGAGACCCACCTTAAATCCAGGGCTCATTACCAGAGAGTCTCTACCTTGATGAATCCTGAACTCTAATTCTTGTTTCTCTAGTTCTGTGAGGTGGTTGCAGGTGCTGCCCAGATTCTCAGATGCATATCTTGCCATTGGTAGATTGCAAATGCCTTGAGAGAAAAGGTAGCACCAAATGTTGGTCTCACATAACTTACTTCCCTTCTCTTCAGGATATGGATGTTTTTGGACATGGCTAAAGGCTACTTTGGTTCTCTCTGATGCCTTCAATCATATATAATTAACTGTCATTTCTTTATTTTTGGTGATGGGGTTGATCAAATAAAGGCTAATCTACCTTCCTTAAAATCCTTTACATTCAGCACACATAATCTTATGGATTAATCTTATGGATCTCTTATGGATCTTATCTCATGGATATCTTAATCTTATGGATATCTTAATTTCTAATGGATTTCTTAATTTCTTCCAGGTGTTTTGCTTGTCTCACTTTTGTTTTGAAATTAAATCTGGAATTTATGTTTTACATCGTATGAAATAAAGTTATGTTTCAGTCTCCTTCCATATGGACCTCCAATTAAACAAGCACCATTTATTGAATATTTCATCTTTTTTCCCACTGATATATAATGCTTCTGCTGTCATACACAAACTTTTCATAGAGGACGAATTTGCATCTGTTTTCCTTATTCAGTTTCATTGGTCTAATTATCTCTTACACAATATTTGAAATGCTCTGTCTTTTGTCTTGAAATATAATAGAGATAATATTTGTTCTTAAAAATGTCTTGACTATTATTGGCTCTATGTCATGTACATTTTATGCAGATTCTTTTAAAATTTTGTGAAAAACACTGCTTGAATTTTATTGGATTGCATTAAATTAGTAGAATGATTTTGAGAGACCCGAATTTATTAAATATTTTCATCTATAAGCATTGTAGAAAATTCATCATTAAATTTAAACAATTTTGTCCATGAGCTTCATGCTTTTTTTTTACATCTTTATTGTAGTATAATTGCTTTACAATGGTGTGTTAGTTTCTGCTTTATAACAAAGTGAATCAGCTATATGTATACATATACATACATATATACATATCTCTCCATATATTCTCCCTCTTGCAAAAAATATGGAATGCTTCACGAATTTGCATGTCATGCTGGCACAGGGGCCATGCTAATCTTCACTGTATCATTCAAATTTTAACATATGTGCTGCTGAAGTGAGCATTTCATGCTTATCTTTGGTTGGACTTATTATTTGATGACTTTTTTTACTTATAAATGAGATTTTTTAGTAGACTTTTTTTTAGAACTTTATAGATTTAGAGAAAAATTGAGATTTCATTGAGCACAGCATACCCAATTTCTAATATTATTAACATCTTACATTAATATGGTCAATTTGTTTGCATCAATAAATCAATATTGATACATTTTTATTAACTAAAGTCTGTATTCTCTTCAGATTCCTTACATCTTACCTAACAATTTTCTGTTCCAGTATTCCATCTGGGCACCACATTCCATTTAGTTGTCATGTCTCCTTAAGCATCTCTTGGCTGTAACAGTTTCTCAGAATTTCTGTTTTTCATGACCTTGACAGTTTTGAGTACTGAACAGGCAGTTTGTACAATGTTCCTCAATTTGGGTTTATTGTATATTTTTCTCATGGTTAGGCTAAGGTTTTCAGTGAGAATATTGTAGAGGTGAAACACACTTCTCATAGTGTAACAGGTTATATATTATCAATATTAGTTATCACTGATGATGTTTACTTTGGTCAGTTGGCCAAGACTGTATTTTCCAGGTTTTTCTACAATAAATTTCTTTCTTTCTTCCTTTTTCCATACTTCACTCTTTTGAACTAAGTCACTAAGCACCAATACCCCATTGTATACATACACCACATTTTGTTTATCCATTCATCAATCTATGAACATTTGTTCTGTTACCACTTTTTGACTATTATGAATAATGGCTGCTATGTACATTGGTACACAAATTTGTTTTTATTTCCCTTGGGTATATACCTAGGAGTGCAAAGACTTCTTTATACATTTTCTGTATGTTTGAATTTTGAGGAACTGGCAGTCACTTTTTCCAAAGTGGCTGCATCATTCCTATGAGAAGTCTATGAGTTTTCCAATTTCTTCATATCCTTGCCAATTTTTGTATTATTTTTCTTTTTGATTTTATCAATCCCAGTGGATGTGAAGTGGTATCTCATAGTGGTTTTCATTTACAAGTACCTAATAATTAATGCTGTTCGGCACTTTATATGCTTATTAGCCATTTGTATATCTTTTGGAGAAATATCCACTCAGATTCTTCATCTATTTTTGACTTGGGTTATCTGTCTTCTTATTATTGACTTAGAAGAATAATTTATATTATCAATGCAAGTTTCTTATGAGTTATTTATAAATATATTCTCCATTTTTCTAGGTTTCTTTTAACTTTGTTGATGGTATCCTTTGAAGCAGAAAAAAAAATAATTTTGATTAAGTCCAATTTATCTGCTTTTTGTTTTGTCCCTTTTGCTTTTAATGTTAGCCAAGAACATTTTGCCCAACCCACAAACTTGAAAATTAACTATTATATTTTCTTCTAAGACTTTTATAGTTTTAGCTTTTATAGTTTTAGCTTAGATATATTATTCATTTTTAGCTCATTTTTTTGTATGTCAAGAGGAAGGGTCCAACTTTATTTATTTGTATGTGAATAACCAATTGTCCCAGCACTGTTTGTTGAAAAGACTATTCTTTCTGATTGAATTGTCTTGGGACTCTTGTCAAAATTCAACTGACCATTAATATAAGAGTTTATTTCTGAACTCCCAGTTCTATTTGATCAATTTATCTATCTACCTACCTATCTATCTATCTATCTATCTATGTATCTATCTCTCCTATCCCATTACCACACATTCTTGATGACTGTAGCTTTATTGTAAGTTTTCAAATTGAGAATTGTGAATCCTTCAACTTCATTCTTTTTCAGTGTCCTTTATCTTTTTAAAGATTCTTTTGCATTTCCCTATGAGTTTTAGATCTGCTTGGCAATTTCTGCAAAAAAAGCTTGCTAAGATTTTGATAGAAATTGAATTAACTTTATAGATCAATTTGGGGCATATTGCTATCTTAATAATATTAAGTTTTGTAATCCATGGACCTGAGTTTTCTTTCCATTTATTTAAGTCTTCTGTAATTTCTTTCAGCAATGTCTTAAAGTTTTCAGGTTATAACCTTTGCATTTGTGTTAAATTTATTCCTATTTATTTTATTTTTTGATGCCACTGTAAATTGAATTGTGATTTCATTTTTTGATTGTTTATTGATAATGTATAGAAATACAATAGATTTTTGTGTATTGATCTTGTATCCTGCATCCCTAATGAACTTGTTTATTAGCTCTAATTTTTTCCTGTGTGTGTCCTTCAGTTTATACATAAGATTATGTCTCCTGTAAATAAAGATAGTTGTATTTAACTCCATTCTAGAAAGGTATTACTTCCACTATAAAGTAGTGAAAAATGAGAATTACAGGACTCATATGGGTACTAACAAGTGACAGAACTGAATTTGGATGCATCTATTTGAGATCAGAGTCATTCTTTTTTTTTTAAATAAATTTATTTATTTTTGGCTGTGTGGGGTCTTTGTTGCTACGTGTGGGCTTTCTCTAGTTGAGATGAGTGGGGGCTACTCTTCGTTGTGGTGCACAGGCTTCTGATTGTGGTGGCTTCTTTTGTTGTGGAGCACGGGCTCTAGGCATGCAGGCTTCAGTAGTTGTGGCTCATGGGCTTAGCTGCTTTGCGACATGTGGGATCTTCCTGGACTAGAGCTCGAACCCATATCCCCTCCATTGGCAGGTGGATTCTTAACCAGTGCACCACAAGGGAAGCCCCCAGAGTCGTTCTTCTTTATAGATCTCTAACATAATACCAAGATAAAGAAACATTTTAATACTTTAAGATCCATGAAATAATCTTATCTTTGGGAATGAATACATCAGTTTTCCACTGTATGTTCTTGCTTCAGTCATTCATAATTTGGTAAAGTTGTAACATCTTTATGGTGCTAATAGTGGAGAGTACACATCACTTATAACCATTTCTCCTACCACTATACCCATTAAACAACAACTCTCCATTGGCCTCCCTGCCTAGGCTTCTGGCAACCACCCTTCTACTTTCTGTCCCTATTAATTTCACTTCTCTAAGTATCTCATATAAGTGGAATATAATATTTACTTTTTGTGACTAGCTTATTTCACTTTGTATAATGCTTTTTAAGGTTCAACCAAGCTGTAGTATGTATCAGAATATTCTTTTTAATGCATAATAATATTCCTATATATATATATATATATATATATATATATATATATATATATATATATATAACACATTTTATTTACTCATTCATTCATCATTGGATGAATGCTTAAATTGCTTCTACATTTTGGCTATTATGAATAATAGTCTATGGACATAGGTGTGAAAATATCTCTTTGAGATCCAGCTTTAAATTATTTTGGGTTTATACACCTCAAAGTGGAACTGTTGGGTCATATGATAATTATATTTTTAATTTATTAAGGACCTCCCATACTGTTTTCCATAGTGGTTGCACCATTTTAGATTCTCACTAGCAGGTGACAATTGTTCCCATTTCTCTACATCCTGGCCAAAACTTGTTCTTTTCTTTTCCTTTCTTTTTTTCTTTTTTTTAAATAGAGTTTCAGTTTTGCAAGATGAAAAGAGTTCTGGAGATACTTTGCACAACAATGTGTGAATGTACTTAATACTACTGAACTGTAAACTTCATAATGGCTATGGTGGTAAATTTTTAAGTTATGCGTATTTTACCACAATTTAAAAAAAATTAGAGAAGTGAAAAGAAATAATACTTTACTAAAAAAATGTGAATGTGAAACAAATTTCTAAAATTACCGAATTTAGAAAAAGTAATAAAAATATTGCCTTTAAATATATGGCAATATGTAGTATTTTCTAGATAAGAAACCCTAACTGTATTATATAATTGCATGTCTTTTTTTTTTCATGAAATCTTTTTTCTTCTGGAAAAAAGAAATATTCACTTTAAAAAGTTCTGGAATTTTCATCTTCTCTGATTTTAAATGTGTCACAGTACTCCTTTTCAATTTTTGCAACATCATTCTTGATTTTTTATATTGCAAATTTTGTATGGATTTTTTAGTGTTGAAACAAATAGCTCATCAACACTATAACCATAAAGAACATTTGTGTGCAGAGGTTGTAATTTTAAAATGTATTTTTTAATTTTTAAAATGTCTCTAGATTTGTACTGGAATATGGGCTTAAGTTTTTCACTGCACATATAATTCATGCTGAATAAAACTCCAATTCAAGTTTATTTTATTCTGATATTTGACTTAGAAACTATCAGCTTCTGTATGTACTGGCTACATATTAGCACAGCATGTACCCCAATCTTCAAAAACTTTAGGATGTAGAGCCACATTCTAGGAAAGATAGCAGTGTGTACTTGACCTCAAACTTGCATTATATTTCCTTCAGATTAAATTGCAGGATCAGTGAATCTTAGATTAGACATGGTTCTTTAATTATCATTTATTAATAATATTATTATCATACTTCCACTCTGCAAAGCCATTATTTCATGTGAAATGCTTTTAAAACAATCTTATGGGTTGGAAACATTGGACAAAACTTGGAAAAGTTGATACATCTACCTCAACTCGTGTAACTTGTAAGAGTTTGAACCCTGCTTTTGAACTGGTTACCAGATAAGGCTGTTAATACCGATTGTAACTTAGTGCATTCCTAAGAGAGACTAAGCCATTCAAATACATTATTTTTTTAAGTTCCAAAGCAAGAGTAGATTGTGGGGGTAGACATATATAATTATAAAGATAAAATTGATGACTACTAAATGTTAAAATATATATTTCCACTTTTAACCCAGAATATCATTTAAGCAAATTATATTCTGGACAAATATGCCTTAAAATATATGATGAGACACTTGACAGTAGTGATTTTTGTATCTTTCCACCCAAAGCTTAGGAAAACTATATTAGATGCTCAATAAATATTTGCTGAACTAATGAATTACAAATGAATATAGAACATTGAATGATAGCCACCAAAGTCTAAGACATTATTGTTGAAAGGAAAGCTAATAGATCTCACCACAGCATAACACTATTCCTGGTAGCTGACCATATCTTGGCTAATTTTTTTTTAGTCAGTGACAGTGTCAAATGTAACACCATAATCTTTTATGAAAATTTAGTATACACTGGTGAGAAAAAATGATATTATTCCCAATACTGCATAAGGTGAAATTATATTAAAGAACAATAAGACCTTTCATTGTATTAGTTAACAAAGATATTTGACATTATTGACCAAAACAAAAATACTAAAGAAATACTGGCATAATCTGAAGTACATCTTTAGGGAACATGGCAAGCTCAGATGAAGTGAGGAGAGTGAGAACCACACTCTAGTGACAGATTCTGTATCCAGAGTGGATACAGACCAAACTAAAGCATACTTTCCTTTGACATTGGTTGTAGAGTGGCCTTATTATTCTCATACAATTTTACAAGGAAGGCAAATCAATGACTTTGTTATCTTCATGAAGACAGAAGTCTATACGCCATAGTAACCAAGATTTCAAAAGCTTTCTCTTCTGAAATCTGGAGTACTGTTTGAGGAAAACTGTGTTTTCTTTGGGCAGAGGTTGTTTCTTTAATGGGTTCTGCTTGCATATTTACAAGTGTCTTGTAGTGGACACCACAAAACAAGTTTTTCTCAAGGCCTATGTTCTGACTCCAGCCCATTGACTAACTAGCTATGTGATTTATAAAACTGAAAATAAAAGTATATGATCTTTCCTGTAACTTCAAAATTTTAATTTTAAGATTATCTTTTTATTATGGAATATAAATCTGTATTTGAATTGTCTTATTTTTACAATGTGCTGCATGGTTTTGTCTCTTTTGTGTGTGTATGTGTTACTTTTAGATTGAGCCGAGATGACTATAGAACAGTTATGTTCATTGCACAAGTATAAACAGCATTCTTTTTCACTGGGAGTTGATACTGATGGAAACCTATGTCCTTGTTCTCATTCTTCCCTTCAATTTTGACATCTATCAAATCTCCCTTTTTTTTCTATCTCAAAGAGAATATTAAGGGCTGCTGATCAGAGAAAAGACATCAGAGAAGACAAAAAGAGCACAATGTCCTGGTGTTAGATATATAACAATGCTTCAATTATAGTTCCTTAACTTCTATAGATATTTGGAAAGGCTTTGAAAACATTATTTATATTACATAAAATGTGATACATTAAGAACAAATACCCATAAAAGTATTTAGATAGATTCACAACAGTTAAGAGCATGCTGTTAACATTGTGTGAAATATTATAAACTATGAGGGAAAATAATAATTTACTAACAAGAAAATCACAATGTTGAGTACATTTAAGTATTGAGAAATCAGAAGTAATAATAATAGAAGAGTAGAATAGAAAAGGAAACACCAAAACACTTTCATCACATTTACAAATAAACTGCTTTCTTTTTCCCACATTCTCCTCTGGGCCTAAGGCATAGCTGTAAGCAGCATTATAATTGTGGTAGATATGGATGCTAACACATTTATTCTCTTTTTCTGTGGGAAGTGGGAAGGAAGGGAAGACATCATTTTTAACATAATTTTTGAAAAATCTTAAAACTTAAAAAAATTATTTTCTAATTTAAAAAATATCAACCTACATTTTAGCCTGTTAATACAATAAAAAGAGAATTGTAATAGAAAAATAACATCACAATTGTTATTGATAATATCATCTCATTGATATTTATCTAATGCACAGGACCATTTGACCGCAGCTTGAGCTGTCACTAAACTTTGTAACTTCACAATTGGGATTGATTATGGAAAGACCAATTTAATTACAGTGATTAGTACTGACTGCTACAATAGCTGAAACACCCCTACAGGTCATGATTCTGGTTGATTTTGACTCTATGTAGGAATGAAAAAGATGAGCTCTTCAGTGATTTGAAATAATAGAAATCTGACCACAACTTTGTATTTTGGAATAACAATAAATGATATATTAAAATACAATGTTAAGTCTAATTTTAGACATCAATTTCCACTTTATTCAGCATCACCTTTTTTTTTTTTTGGTCACAGCTTCCAATACACAAGGATATTGTGATTACCAGTCTAGTCTCTCATGAAGATGCTAACATGAGCTGAAATTCTAGCCTCCTTATTCAGAAAATGTTAATGTAAGAAGATGTTGGCATGCATATACTCCTTGGCATGTGCATTATTGGGGACTGCTGGTTCTTTCAGGAGTTACATGGAATAAGAAAAGCTCTTCTTCTATATGAAAATCTGTGATGGTGGTGGGGATCTTAAAAGAGTCAAATCTTGCCTAGGGCCTTTAAAGATGGAGATCATTATTCTTCTGCCCTGTCTACCCCAGGAGGCTTTTCAGCTGGGATAGGACTCTTCAGGAAGTAGAGAGATTAACAAACCATATTGTCCCAGAAGGATGATATAGAAAAGAATATCAATTAAGCTGGAAAAATCTAAGACTGAAGATCCCATGGAGCTTAAAGATGCCATCTTATCAACATGATTAGAAATACTAGTCATCATTTTGATAAAATATTTATACAATTCTGAAATCTTAATAACTCCATATTTCTCACTTCAGTTTCACAGTAGTATGTGACTTTAAAAACCTTTAGAAATACTAAATTGGTGTTTGAGATTTGCTGGGAATTATGTACAGTTTCACAGCTTTACTTGGGGGAGGAAGCACCTTTTAGGTATAGATAAATACTAAAACTCTATAGCATAAGAGGTGAAGATGAGATTGATAAGACCACCTGCCTTCTTTGAGCAAAAATACACAAATATAGAAAGAAAAGAGGAAGAAGATAACAGAATAATTATTTAAAAAACCCCAAAATTTATGGGCAGTGAAACTGCAAAATGAGAAGGTAGCAAAACACAACTTCAAGGAAATTTTGCAAGATACAAAATGCTTTAGATAAATTGATGAAAACACTAGGAGCTGATGAATGACTTCCTTTTCTGGGAAAGCATTACAGTTTTCCAGGAAGGAAATTAAAGAAATTTGGTATATTCTATCAACATTCCCTGTTTTGGAGGGATTACTGAAGGATGCATGGGTAGACCATAAAATAAATGGGATATGTCATACGTTTTGCTCCTTCCCTCACTATGGATAAATAGCATTTAAGGGTTCAAATGGAGTTCAAGGGTAAAGCTTTCTTCTTGCCATTTTTCTCTAAGCCAATTTCTTAAAAGTAGCAGGGATTTACACCAAATTGTTACAGTGCTGCCTAGTCTAGGAGAGTTAAGTCTGGAGACAAGAGGACACCACTGAGAAGATGGTCCTTTTGGGATATTTCCATAAGGGAGGTGCCAGAGCACAAAGAAATTACACTCTCCTCACCAAAAATTACTTAAGTCCATGGAACTTTTTTTTAAATTAGCAGCATTATTTTCAGATGTCATGATCATGTGCATTAAAGAGGAGCATCAATGTAAAACTATTAAAGCAAATAAAATAGGTCAGGATTCTGGTCAGTTGCAATGTGAATGTGTAAATATCAATATTTTAATTAATATTTAATTAATTACTTAAATATTAATTAATATTAATCAATATTTTAATTGATCAATAATTGCTTAGAAAATAAGATTGAAATAGTCATCAGTAGCAGTAATGATAATTGTATAGCAGGGACTACATTTTAAAAATAGGTACAGGATTTACATGAAAAGAAAACATATACTATTCTATTAGGGAAGAAGAAAGAAGAGGTAAATATAGCAGCATACCATGTAATTGATAAAAAGAGAATACTCTAAAAATATATAATTCCTAAATTAAAATTTTATATAATTTGCAAAATAATTCAACAAAATTTTTGAACTTGGAAAAATTATTCCAGACATCCTCTATAAAACGAAACGTGAAAACACCTAGGAAGTTTAAGACAAAAATTAATAGATGTCAAATTTTAAAACAATTAAACACTATATTATTTAACAAAAATCAGCAAGGTACAAAAATAGACTCATCAGTGGAACAAATTATGAATGTCTAGAAAAAGACATAGATATATTTGAAAACAGTGAGGTAAGGAGAAATTAGTCAATAAATGTTACATAGACAGGAGATTTGCCATTTGAAAAAAGTTACATCTCTGTTTCATATATCACATGAAATCTTTCCAGATTTATCAAAGAAATAAATTTTAATAATCATAATTTTTGTTTTAAAAAGTTTCCCTAAGATATAAAACTCAGAAACAAGAGAAAATCTTTGTTATCTTTCCATACTTAAACATCTCCATCCTCAACCTTACTACACAAAGAGAAAAACAATTTTTCTCTGGAAAATAAATAAAAAACATCAACATCTGAAAGAAACAGGCTCACATGTATGATATGCAAATATTTCTTAAAATGTAAAAAAAAAAGCATGGGGGTATTGAACCTTATTAAAAAAATAGTAAAACAAAATGTTATTTTATTATAACAGATAGAAAACAGTTAAAAACATTGACTGAACTCTATTTCTGTCCAACAGAAATTTTTGTGATGATGGAAATTTTCTATATCTTTAATATCAAATAGGCATTAGCCATATGTTGTTATTGAGCATTTGACATATGACTAGTGTGACTGAGGAAATGAATTTTAATTTTACTTGTTCAATTAATTAAATTTTAAATTGGAATAGTCTCTGATGGCTAGTTGTTGAACATTGCAGTTATGGAGTTTCAGCTGAAATATAGGTTTTTTCCCATATCATCAGTAAAGGAGTTAACATCACAATTTTTCAAGAAATCTGGCCATATTTACAAATTTTCTGGGTATTTTCTCTCTGACCTAAAAATTCCACATCTAACTTTTTACTGTAAGAAGATAGAATGATAAGTACAAAAAATGTGTATACAAGAATATTTATTGAACTGGAAAAATGAAGACCTTATAAATGCCTAAAAATAGAGAAAAATTTAATTAGATTTGGTGCACTCACACCTCCACATAACATAACTTCCATGTTCCTTCTGTTTTGTGGTCACTATCCTCTGGAGTTTCAGATACAATGGGACACAATAGTTAAGAAACAGTATGATCAGTGCCTGGCAATGTCACATTAGCCCTTATCTTGTTTCTGAGACCACTCTTCTGTTAGTAACTCCTCAGTGAATTTTGATTCTGTATGAATGGCTCATCATACTTTTTTCTCATATGGATTTCACTAATTGCTACAACTCTTAAGCCTTAAAGAGGTGGAATTTTGAATTTTATGTATGCCATAATATTAAACTGAAATCTTTTCTTACCCTCCGTTAAACTATAAACTCATCAAGAGGAGGGAATGTTTCCTAATCAATAATATTCCCCAATGTTATCATAACACATAGTATTACACAATAAATATATGTTGAACTAATTAAGTAGATGGCTTCGATTGCTTTAGAGACCTGCTCATTGCAATGGAGTAAAATTCTGTATAAGTCTAATTAGTTCCTCAAAACATATCTGTTGTAGATGAAAGATAAATTCAAATTCCTGGATCAAGTTAATGCCCAATTCTGAATCTTGGTCTGTGCATCTATCATCAGCTCAGCTTGGCATTTTTTTAATTAATGTAACAATGATTATAAGTACATAAATCATTCAAAAGTTAATAAATAAGGCAAAAATTATAAAGGCTTCATTAATTGCAAAGTTTAATAAGCTATCCTGATAATTTAGCAGTAATTACTTGTACATTTTTATTGGTGAAGGCATAAATCACTTTACTAAATTTTATTCTTTGATATGTAACCAATAAACTGCACATTATTAAAACAAGTGCTATATCTCCTCCAAGGTTTTTCTTTTTATCTTTGGAAATATTTGTGGAAAACTAGCTTAATTTCAAATTAAAGAATGATTTCCTTTGGTTTTTCATCTACTGATATTTTAATGACATTGACATCACATTCGTAACAACATAGAAGTCATCAGAAAAATATGCCATGTTTCACAGGAAAAAATGCACATGAAACAAACCCAAATTAAAATGTAAGAAAAATGAAAAGGAGACCAGTTGTATCTGTTTAGAACAGCTGCCACAGAACATAGAACAGATAAAGCTTCTTCAAAGGGCGATTTAGACCATTTATTTCATCTCCTCTTTTACTTTATATATTTTTCAACAACAGTTGGATTAGGACTAGTTGTGTCCCCATGCATGAGCGTTTTATATAGGTATGTGATGCTCATTTTGGCTAAGCACAACTGAGTGCTTTCTCTTTCACTTGCCAAGGGTTCTTTAAAATGACTTAAGATTGGTTTTAAATTTGTCCTGTTCTTGCCTGTCATTGGAATAGGAAGTTATGAAAGGAAAAAAAAGTCATCCCTTTGAAATTGAGTCTCGCTCTTGAACTCACTGTCTGAAGACATGTGGTTACCAGAAAGTTAGAGGTTTGGAGGCCTCACTTTTTTCTAAAGTTTAAAATATAAACTCTTAAAAAATCAGTATCACCACTTCACATAAATGAGGCTGCTATGAGTGAATCATGTGACTTTTCCCTCTAATTGTACATTTTGGGGGGACACAAAGTCAATAAATATTTGATATTTTAAAATAAGACATTTTACAATTAACTCTTACAAATAGCTTTTATAATCTTTTAAAAATCTTAGAAGATGATGCTGGTATTTTATGTTCTGTGACCAAGATGCATCATACATGTATTTTTTAAATTAAATCAACACATAATCTGTTCCAAATAAATATCCTAGATCCTACTTTGGGAAATTTTTAGTTGTTCAAAAACCGTTTTAATTTTTGATTTTCAGAACTTAGAATGATTGCTGAACTTAGAAGGAATACACTTTAACTACAACTCAAAAGTATCCTTTAAAAACATTACACAACAAACCTTTCCATTGATTTTTGTGAGGAAAATGCAACTGAATAAAAATATTATAAAGACAATTTTTCATAACTCAGAAAAGAAAAAAAATATTTACTTCTTCTTTTAATCTCCTATTATACTTATGTCTTTTCTCTAATCACTTTATAATTTTTTGAGTTTATAAAGTTTACTCTTTATGTTACTATATGTTTATTAATTCTTTTTTGCAGAACATTTTCATTGTCTTAAAATCTTTTTTTTACCACGACAGTGAGAGGCCCGGGTACCACAAAAAAAAACAAAAAAACTTTTTGTTAACTTTGGTGTCATTTTTTAGAAATATATCCCTCTAGAGTGTACTATCAATTGGTTGTGAGAATGTTAATGTTCTATAATTTGCCACTTATTTGTATCATGATTTTGAGAAATTAAGAGATGACTTAGTATGACTATGTGACTCAATTAGGATTTTTTTTTTTTTTGCCTTTTTTGAGATACTTAAATAAAACTGCTAGGGACAAAGGACATTTTGAATTTTAGTAAGATTACTAAAATAAAGATTTTAGTCTGCTATTTAGATTATATTTTATATGGTTTTCATTAACTAATTAATGCTATCTTTACCTCTTCATTTCACAACTTCTTTATTTCTTTTGGTAGTGGTAGTAAGTTGTCTACTAAGAGGTTTTTTGAGTTTTTTTGTTTGTTTGTTTTGTTTGAAACAGAATGGAAAAGAAACATGTTTGGATCTATAAACATGTTTGGATCTATGTTTGGGTTGAACTGATTGTCATTCCAATATTGACAATGTCCACAGTAATTTTGGCTCTTAAGGGCATTTGCTTTCTATATATGCACCATTACCATGGGATAATGAAGAATAAAATTCTGAGGGTCAGAAATCTATATTGGCTTGGTGCACTAATGCAATTATTAGCAGTTTACACTAAAATACCTACGTAGATGTACTTACACACATACACATATATTCACTCACTTAGAACAAAGCTGAAAAGTATGATGGAAAGAAAACCTATTGCTTGACAAGATAATCTATTGCTAGACTTTGAGAAAATTCTCCATTTATAAGGCAGAAGGAGCTGAGCTGAGAAATGTTTGCCCAGGTATACTTAGACTCTGAATAATGAAACAAAAACAATTGAAAGGTCATTTCATATTTTCCCCACTCTCTTTGACATAACTCAGTGTTTCATTATCTATACAAACATAAATACTTAAGCTGCATTCTATATTAAATGCTAACTTTAGCATATATTAAATTGTTTACAAACACATAAACATACACAGAGTTCATTGCTGAACTTATTTTGTTTCACTGTTGTTATGCTGTTGCCTGGATTGTTTTAAATGTTGTTATACTTAGCAATATCAATTAATGTATACATTTTAGCAGACACACCCTAAAGTGATTCACAGTAAATTGTGTCCTTGTATAATTCTCTCCTCTTGAGTATGGGTGAAAGCTGTGACTTGCTTCTAATCAATAGAATATGGCAAAGGTAGTGGGATGCCAGTTTCTTGATAGGTTACTTTATGGGGCAAAGGGTCTCACTATTTTAATTGTGTTATATTATATGACTTTGTTTTAGCCAACCAAAGAGACAGAAATTCTCCTGCTAACCTTAGAGAAGAAAATGAGATTGGAAGCAGATTCCTCCCCAGTCAAGCTTCCAGATGAAAATGCAGCCTGACACCTTGATTGCAACCTTGCAAGACCCTGAGAGGACTCAGCTAGACCCTGCCCACTCTTGACTCATGAAGTTTTGGGATGATATATTTGGATTGTATTAAGTTGCTAAACTTGTTGTAATTTTTTATGCAGCAGTAGAGAATTTTCCCAGATGACTTTGCGAATTACTTTGCTAGAGTCTCACAAGTCTTTCATATTTTTGATTGTGATCATATTGAATCTATAAATTATTTTTGAGTAAATATGCATTTTTGCATAAATATTTAGGTTTTTTTAATCCAAAATTATGTTCTCTTGATTCTTGTTATGTATTCTTTAAAAAAAAATTGTGGTAAAATACACAACACACAAAATTTACCATCTTAAACAGTTTTAAGCATACAGTTCAGTGGTATTAAATACATTCACTTGTGCAACCCTCGCTACCATCCATTTCCATAACTCTTTTCAACTGAAACTCTATACCCATTAAACATAACCCTCCCATTATCATACCCCTCCCTGCCACCAGCTCCTGGCAACCACGATTCTTCCTTCTGTCTCTATGATTTTGATTACTCTATGTACCTGATACAGTATTTGTCTTTTTGTAACTGGCTTATTTCATTTATCATAATTCCTCTTATTGATCATCTATGTTGTAGCCAGAATCAGAATTTTCTTCTTTTTTAAGACCATGTAATATTCCATTGAATATGTATGTATACACCATTTTTCTTATCCATTCATTAGTTGATGGACACGAGTTGTTTCCACATTTTAGCTATTGTGAATAGTGCTGCTATGAACATGGGTGTACAAATATGTGTTTGAATCCCTGCTTTCAATTTTTATTGTGTACACCCAGTATTGAAATTGTTGGGTCATGTGGTAATTCTATTTTTAATTTTTTGAGGAACTGCCATACTGTTTTCCAGGGTGGCTCTCCCATTTTACATTCCTACTAACAATGCACAAGTGTTCTCATTTTTCTATATCCTTGTTGACATTTGTTATCTGGTTTTTTGATAGTATCCATCCTTATGGGTTTGTCTAGAAGTATCTTTTTTGAGATAAAAAAATGTATTTTGAAAAAAAAATGTATTTTGTCCAGATGATTATGTTCCTACATTAATATTTTGCTATTATTTATAAATTAAATTTGCTAATGTTAAACCAGCACTGTATTCATACACAATGAGTCCAAATGTTATGTTACCCATGCTATAACTCATGAAATATTGGGTTGACCAAAAAGTTTATTGGTTAAAGAATACACTGTTCAATAAAGTTCTTTGTGAAAATGAAAAGTGTGTCTTTTATTTTTACTTAAAACTGAATGAACTTTTGGCCAGCCCAATATAATGTCAAAATCAATTTACTCATATATTATTTTATTATTTTTGCATTTATTTTGAAAGAAACATTGGTAAATGCTATTATTTTTGTACTTGATCAGTTTTTGTATCTTCTGAATTCAATTTATTAATATCTTATCATTTCTTAATACTGAGAACCAGCTTATGTATCATGAGAATTAACTTCTTTGAAGAATTTGAAAAAATAATCACTTTTTTTTTTTTTTTTTTTTTTTTTTTTTGCGGTACGCAGGCCTCTCACTGTTGTGGCCTCTTCCATTACGGAGCACAGGCTCCGGACGCGCAGGCCCAGTGGCCATGGCTCATGGGCCCAGCCGCTCCACGGCATGTGGGTTCTTCCCGGACCGGAGCACGAACCCGTGTCCCCTGCATCATCCAGTGGACTCTCAACCACTGTGCCACTAGGGAAACCCCAAACAATCACTTTTAAATCATCTTATCTCACTGATTTTCTTGGATAAAATTTAACTTTTTCTATTTTTTATGGTTGTTGATTTGCCTTCTTCTGAATAAATTTTATTAATTATTCTTCATAGAAAAATATTTACTTAATAGAGAATGTCAACTATCTATTGAAATAAATATTTCAATCATTTATCTCATTCTAAATCTTCTCCATATCAGAAAATATATTGCCTTCCTCATTTCTAATTTATATATTTTGACGTTCTTTCTTTTTTTCTTTAAATACATTATCCTGGATCTCTCTCCTCTCTCTCTCTCTCTGTCTCTCTCTCTCTGTCTCTCTCTCTCTCTGTGAGTTTAAGAATCAGAGTTTGAACTAAATTTTAACACTTTCTCTTGCTTTCCTGTTTTCTAATTAATCTCTATTATTAAACCAAATCCCCTACATGTGAACGAGTTCAGTTCCAAGAGCACATTCATAAGTTCAATTTGTTTGTAACAATGTTAGTCCAGGTACCCAAATAACACAACCGGCTATATAGTACTGCACTGTAATAGGTTTAAATACTTTTCACACAAATAATGCATAAAAAAAAACAAAAAATAAAGAAAGCATTTTTAATCTTACAGTACAGTACTTGAAAAGTAGAGTAGTACAGTACAACAGCTGACATACAGGGGACAGCATTGAGTGAACAGGCAAGAAGAGTTACTGACTGGAGGAAGGAGAGAAGGTGGGAGATGGTAGATCTGAAGGATCATCGGCAATAGGAGAGGGAGGGCAGGCTGCAATTTCACTCATGCGTGACATTAATGGCACAGTTTCTGGCTCCTTTCTGGATTCAATTCTGTCTACCCTCTTGAAAAATGACCCAGTTATGTCTGGGTAGTAGCTCTATTTTTCTGGTCATAGATGACACAGTAGCACTGGATTGCATTCCAAACAGCTTCTGTAACCTTGGTGTACTGTTCTACGTTTGGGTCCTGTGCCTCAAAAACTAACAGTGCCTCTTCAAATATAGAAAATCCTCTTGCCATTTTCTGCATCATGAATCTCTTTGGTTCTTCAGTGACTTCTTCCTCTTGTCTCTCTTCATCCTTTTTCTGGGCACGTTCACATCTTTGCAAGTTCACAACTTGAAGGTTCGTGTGTAGGGGACTTACTGTAGTTTCTTACTTGTTTTTCCATCATAGTCTTCCTGTAGTGAAGGTACAATTTCTTTTCATTGTTTCCTCTTAGCAATGATAATGTCAAAGCAGGAAATTTTCCTTTGAATATATATTTAATTATATACTATAAGTTACTACTGTATGCCACTGGGGGAGAGTTAACTAAAGTATATTTGATTTACAATGCTGTGTTAGTTTCTGGTGTACAGCAAAGTGATTTGGTTTTATATATATATATATATATATATATATATATATGTATATAATTTTTCATTATGGCTTATTACAAGATATTGAATATAGTTCCCTGTGCTATACAGCAGGACCAGGTTTTTTATCTGCTTTACATATAGTAGTTTGTATTTGCTAATCCCAAACTCCTTTCCCCTTTGGTAACCATAAGTTTGTTTTCTATGTCTGTGAGTCTGTTTCTGTTTCATAAATTCATTTTGTCATATTTTAGATTCCACATATAAGTGATATTATGTGGTATTCTTTCTCTTTCGGACTTACATCACTTAGTATGATAATCTCTAGGTCTACTTATTACATTGATTGAAAGAAAGATACTGGCTTTAAGGTAACTTTCATTAATTTGAAGTTTTATTGAATTTTATTTTAAACATATAGCTTCATTTATTGTGACTTGCAAGCTGTAATTGACAATGCTAATGTTTAATTATATATATATATTTCCCGTTGCCCTGATACTACAGCATATTTATAAAGCATTTTTGACTCTTCATTTTTTTCATTCAAATGAAATTTCTTTAGTAATTCTGTTTTTGTGTTTTTGTAATTTTTGGCTGATTCCTTTGTGAATGACTACAAGTAGCACTTTGTACAATAAATTGCATTTTTTTACTGATTTGATTTTTTCTGCCATTTTTCTTCTGATATTCTACACTACTGTTGCCATTGAATATTGATTACTTGAAAAGTCTCACTTCTCACAGTGGTAGATCAGCTGGTTCAGGCAAAACCTTCTGCTGGGGCTTCCCTGGTGGCACAGTGGTTGAGAGTCCGCCTGCCAGTGCAGGGGACATGGGTTTGTGCTCCAATCCGGGAAGATCCCTCATGCCACTGAGCGGCTGGGTATGTGAGCCATGGCCTCTGAGCCTGTGCATCCGGAGCCTGTGCTCAGCAATGGGAGAGGTCACAACAGTGAGAGGCTCACATATTGCAAAAAAAACCTTCTGCTGAAATTAAAGAAAATTATGTTAAAAAGTAAATATGATTGAAGACAAAAAAGCAGCTTCTAAGTCACTAAGGAAGTGAGTAATTGTAAGCACAGAGCTAAAAGAATAATCCAGAGTGGAGTTAATATTTTCCTTGTAGTAATTTTCTAATTCCAAAAGGTATGGCTGGCAGGTTCAAAAGCTGAGTGGTGGTTTTGACGGACACATGGATTGGGTGTGGGAAGAATTTGGATCTAGGGTCAGCCAAAGAAGTAGAACCCTGGTAAAACAGCAACGTTTTCCTTTGGTGGCATAAAGAACCAACGAAGAGAGAGTGAACCAAAAATAGATCATCTCTCACAAGGACTGAAACAGCTTTTTAATATCTCAACCCTTGATTGAATTAATAGGTTCTTAGATTGTTAGAGCTCCTAGAAGTTAAATATTCTGTAGAATTTGACATTGTCACCTATATTTAACAGCAGATACACGGTGATGCAGAATTCCAATTTAAATTAATGCCAACAAAGAGAAAGAAAATGAAGAAGACTGTTCATAGCAGCATTATTTGTAAAGGTACAGAAAAAAAAAAAAAACATGTCTCTGAAGAGTATAGTGGATTAATAATTTTGGTGTATTCATTCAATGGGACAGTATACAGAAAGGGAAACACATTAGGAAAAGATATTGATCAAAGGGAGCCAATCCAATAAGGCATATTGTACAAACTCAGTTCCTATCAAGTTCAAATGCAGACTATAAACTCTACTGTGAGAAGCTGGGATGCCAGTTTTATTTGGGGAGTGATAGAATCATGAGTAGGAGTGGATAGCAGGGAGGCTTCTGAGATGCTGGAAATAGTCTGCTTCTTGTGTTGGGTGGTGGTTACATGGATGTTTGCTTTGTGATAATTTATTGAGTTACACATTCATATTTTGTGTCCCTACTATGTATATATTATGTGCCACAGTAAAAAAGTAATAGTAAAAATACCCAACAATATAGCACTTTATATATATATATATAATTTTACTACTGGTTGAGATATTTTACCCATTCTATAAATGAGGAAGTTAGAATCCAGAAATATTAAATTATTTTAGTGGTCAATATCAAATAGCTGATATTAAATATAAATATGTTAATATCATCTAAAACTGAAGGTTGCAGTATAGTTCTCTACATTGACCAAAAAAAAAAAAAAAACCCTGCTAATAATCACAACTAACTTTCAGTCCCTAGCCTGAGCTATAAGTATAGGAATATCTAATATTTTCTGTAACCCACTTTCCTCTTTACATATATATTTTTTTACCTTAATATGGGCAATGTATCTTTTAACTCTAAAATCCTAGAGGGCATGGGCAGACCTTATTGTCCCATCTAACAATTTTGTCCCATCTAACAATCAGTTGAAAGACTTAATTGTATGTGTTCTTATTTAGTGAAATTTCTCTACATCTGGAGGAGGCTTATTCTATTTTTGGTAAAGTCTGTCTTTAGAACCATAATTCTGTTGTTTGACATTTAAATGCAAGCCTTTCAGATACAAATCTATTGGGTTTAAACTGCAAATCAAATGCCTGCTAGTAGTGTGACCTTAAGCATATTACATAACCTCACTGTGCTTCAGTTTCTTCATCTGCAAAATCAGGATAATAGTTACACCTACCTCATAAAGTTGTTATGAAATTTAAAGATGTTATATATGTAATGTATTTAGAAGTATGTACCAAATTCTTTCTGTGTTAGCTAACATTATCAATGCTAATAATATATAATATTACTTATTAAACCTATTAGTATTTCAGATTATACAGTTTGTTCAGAAGTGATTCAACAACCATTTATAGAACTCTCAGAATTCTTCATAATGCATAGTCTCCTCTGCAATCCCGTTAATGAATCTCTTGCTTCTCTTTTTTCTGATTATGATTTAATAGTCAAAACTATGGATATCTCTTTCAGCCATATTTTCTTCTTTGATTCCCATTTGACATTTAATGTGGACAGAAGAGGGTCAATGGAAATGGAAGAGAAACATCCAGAAATTACATTTCATGTAACTGAAGTCAGTAGATGTATTCTAAATTATAATGGAGTAAAATCTTTAACTAATTTATGGAATGGGATTAACTCCTCTTTAAAAATATTTTTCAAACTGTAGTCCATGAATCTCAGAATGTACTTGAGTTGGCCTCACACAGTACTACTCTAGCTTCTTTTACTAGTATTTCTATAAATTATCCATCTAGTTATGGCAGTCTGCTTACCTGGTTTAATTGGGATATTCTATGTTTGCACTTATTGTCCAGATGTGATTATTAGTAGTGTCCCTTTTCACTCTCAAAAGTGTGTGAGCTTGGACCATATTTATTTAGTTGCTCTAGTAAAAGACAAATCTCTAGGTCATCAACTTCCCACTCAAACAAAACCTACTAAGAAGGACTGATAGTGTTTTATTATATTTCGCCTTGCCAGTTGTATTTTTAAACATTTATTCACAATTTTTCCCCCAGAACATTTGAGCCAATGTCATTTTCCTATCTCACTGCAACGCTGTCTGACTACTTTGTAGAGATTTCTTCATTATTACCCACCAGGAAACAACATCAACATTGCAAATTTAGTTTTACAGATACGTACATATTTTTGAATACACCCACATATATTGGCAATACTTGGCTCTGGTTTAGATACTGTTCAATTCCTGCAATAGTCTTAAAATAGTCTTTCAAATATTTTCCCTTGGAAATTAATGATCTGGATTTGATGCTGTTTTTTTTTTTTTTTTTTGCGTTGCGCGGGCCTCTCACTGTTGTGGCCTCTCCCGTTGCGGAGCACAGGCTCCGGACACGCAGGCTCAGCGGCCATGGCTCACGGGCCCAGCCGCTCCGTGGCATGTGGGATCCTCCCGGACCGGGACACGAACTCGCGTCCCCAGCATCAGCAGGCAGACTCTCAACCACTGCGCCACCAGGGAAGCCTGATGCTGTCATTTTTTAATTTTGATATTTTCACCATAGATGTATATTCAGGAATATTGAGTTAGAATATTTTCCTATTTTACATAAATAATAGATTTGAAAAAATTATAATTATGGTCTGAATCACATTTTAAGGTGAATTAGACTAATCATACTAGAGTAAATTTATTTTGTTTTCAGGACGTTGTCATAGAAAATATTAGAAATAAGGCTTTTCTAACTGAGGGACAGCAGAACTCAATAATTATTGATATAGAAGACACCCCAGTGGTAGAATGAAATAGGTTAAAGTTTTGCTAATAAAGGATGTAAATTTTATAATAATTTACTTTCATATTTAAAAAAAAAAAAACTAGGAAATAATGTTATAATAGAAGATTGATGATATGTCCCTGGAAGAGATACAAAATTTTAACAATGCTGATTTTTTTTTTTTAAATCTAGTGCTAAGAAAAAAAATAGGAGATAACATTTGACTTTATAGCCAATAATTCTGTTGAACACTTGTAGAACTGGTTTCAAGGGAAAGATTAATTTTTCTCCCCATTTTGTAGTTTGAAATGACTTCATCATTTAGCCATGTGATGATCATTCTTAATTAAGATGCTTTCAAAGATAGTAGCTTTTACAAAAATATCAGAACCAGTCATGGAGTGCCTAGTCCAAAACACAGCTGTCCCAGCTCTCATAGTGATATGGAGTGTCTGGATCCTACTTCCTAAACAATGATTGGTATGCATTTTAGATTCAGGCACCAGCTGAAGCTAGTGTAACAAAGAGTGGAAAAATTGATCACTTAACATGTTGAAATAAAGTATATCAATGACT
Source organism: Phocoena phocoena (assembly GCF_963924675.1). Classification (NCBI taxonomy): domain Eukaryota; kingdom Metazoa; phylum Chordata; class Mammalia; order Artiodactyla; family Phocoenidae; genus Phocoena; species Phocoena phocoena. The sequence goes on along the minus strand of NC_089235.1, from coordinate 27,326,505 downwards.
ATGTTAGGTTAGTAACATTTCTAGGTATAGCATTAAACAAATATAGTATTCTCCACCCAGTTACTCATTCCAACTAGACAAGACTCCAAATGACAGAAGGAGGCAGAGTCTATATTTGAACCTAAAATATACAGCCCAGGAGAACATCCTGTCAAATATAAGATGACAGATAATTTCTCACCCACCAAGTGCATGTAGTAATGAGTATAAATCAGACTGAAATAGGACCATATCCTAAAATAGTTATAAAATCTGTAGCAGAAAATAAGGACAGCAATAATATATGATACCTGCTACCTAAGGGAGAACTAGATCTACAATGTTATACTAATGAACTACTAAATTTCTCCCCTAATTTTAAAGGAATATGTCTTGTAGGATATATATCATTTGCCTAATCAGACAGAGAATAATTTTAAAAAGAAATATTAAATAATAATCCAAAATATTATTTGCATGTATGAGTTAGGTATATCCTTTGCTATTTCTTCCTATTTGCAACTATTAAAATCTTTCATATATCTACTAAGAAAGGGCACTCTCAATTTAGAAGGGCCCTTTCAGTCACCATCTATAAGGGATGCTCTTTAAATATACTATTCTCATATATTTAGTAGAATCTTTTTCTTTCAATTTTTATTTATTGTTTTAAACAAAAGTTTTATATATACATATATTATAGATATAGATATATATTTAAGGTGTACAATATGATCTTTTGATACACAGTGAAATGATTACTACAGTCAGGTACCTGAGATCTACTCTCTTAGCAAATTTCTAGTATATGATACAGTAATTAATAACTATAGTCACCATGTTGTACATTGGATCTCTAGAACTTATTTAGTAGAAGCTTAATGACAATTGACATTTGTGTCAATCAGCATCAGGTACTTGTTAATAAACCTCTTGAAAGGGTCATTACATAAATCTCTATAAGAACAAAAATATATATTTTTTGATAAGTAATGCAGTCATGTTATTGGATGAGTTACAATACAGTAAACATGAAGTCTTAGCTATACAAATAATTCTAAGTGATTTTTGTTTGATACTAACCCAGTTCTTTCCCACGGGGTACTTGATTGAACCCTTATCCAGAAAGAACAGAAGGAATGTCTCATCTCTCTCCTGCTTCCATGCGGATCCTGTTCTTCCTTAATCATGCCAGTTCTGTCTCGTCCTTGTCCTTTCCTATACCCCATGTTGACTTATGTCCATTCATCTTGGAATGACCCTCTCCTTATTTTGTATTTGATAGATTATCTATGGAGTTCTCAGTGTCTCCAACTGTAATTGTTCAATACTTGGAAATTTGGGTTTCGAGTGTTCCTCAGTTGTATTTATTTAGCAATAGTTTATTATTTCTATTTGCGTTTAACAAAGAGACCCATGAAAATGCTAGAGGTTAGGAAGATGCAGGCTGTCAACCAACATGTGCATTTTAATTATGTGCTGCAGCTGTTTGAGAATGTATTCATCTCTAGGCTTCACCATTGTGTAAGGGCTAAATGTGTCATTTGTTGTAGAGGAGACAATTTCTGACCTGAATGGTCATTATGAAGAATAAAACATACAAGGACAATAAAATCTAATCCAGTCTATGTTTATTTCCTATGTCAGTTATAAATATCTCTTTAATGTAGCAATACATGGCTTTAACATTTAAATATCACCTCTACTTGCATAAAATATAGTGTCTTTGTATTTATTTAATATATTTATATAATAAATTCCTGGAAGCAAACTTGGTCATTAGAGGTCAGAACAGAGTGAGGTCAGCTGCCACTTTTCTTAACACATATGTAATAATTACAACAACCATTAATTGGGTACCTGATATATGATAAAATTTATGTATTTTGTCTAATCTTAATAACATTTTTGCAAGATTTCCATAATCCTTTTTTTTCATAATTCTTGTTTAATATATGAGGGAAGTGAGGGTCAGAGTGATTAAGTGACTATCTCGCTAATTCATTTAATAAATATTTATTAATTACCTACTACTGATTACCTAGTTTGTAGCATGCATGTTGCTAGGTGCTGGGTATATGGTAGTGGGATGAACAAGCGTGATTTTTTCCCATGTGGCACTTTAACGAGTGACATAGTGTTTGGCAGCATCGGGAAGACTGAGTCGCACTCCAGTCCTCCTATTTTCTAATTGAGCGCCACTTGCTAATTGTGTGCCACTTTCTGGTTGTGTGTAATTTACTAGGTGGCTGAATTTCTTAAGTTTGATAACCATTGATTTATCTCATCTTAATATGAAGATTACAGTAATATTTGCATTACAGAGTTTTTATGAGGCTTTATTGAGTTAATTAGTGGTAACTGTTTAACAAGATGACAGGTATATTATAGTGCTTAATAAAAAAGAAAATTATACAAATGCATTTTATAAAATCCTATACAGTGTCAAAGACTATGGAACCTATCTTATTGCTCGGTACTGCACGGATTTTATTCCTAAAGTCAAATTATATTCCAAGATGGATGCTAAAGCGTCAACACTTCCATCTGCATTTTATACAGTAGGAAGAATATAAGAAGCCCGTAGTCTCTAATTATAAAAACATGTCCTCACAGTCATAAAACACTTCTGCTCAAACCCTGTTAGTCAGAAGTTAGTCTTGTGGCTATTACTTAACTGAAGGTGAAGCTAGGGAATGTAATCTTGATTCCACCAAAAATCGTAAAGTATCTGAGACTTGACCCTACTTGCAAATCAATCATTTGGGCTGCCAAACTTTCAAAGATGATGGAAGAGCACATGATTTTCTGGGGAAAAGGCAAAGGGCTTTATTACTCACAGCAGAGCAGGCAGCATGAGCTATATGTGAGCATCAGTTTCCCTTGCTCCCCAGCACCCACTTGGGGCTCACAGATATGGATGCCATGAACACAGTGGGTCCGTGTTACAGCTGAGGTACACTGTATTCAGGAAACCTCAACCTTATAAGGGACTTCCAGAAAACCTGTCCAAACTTTGCCCCAGAGGAAGACACTGTTTTCTGTTATCTGACTGGGAAACACATCTGTCCATTGGGACAGGCTTGTCTTCCAAGGCTATTCGCTACCTCAACGTCTTTGAAATGATAGTCTGGAACAAAAGATGTGTAGAAACCTGAAAGACCCATGGACAATTTTCTTCTAACATATGCTGGGTAATTCTGTGCTCAGTTAAAAGCTAGAAAGGTCATATTAATGCTAGGAAAGAATTGGAAAACAATTGAAGAAAGCTGACGTCAAATTCTACAGCCCATATTAAAGATGTACAGTGAGGTTTAGATTATGCCCCTATCGTGTTTCAAAGAAACCGATCTTGTATGTATTCCTAGTCGTTACGTGTATTCCTACTTCTTTATCAGTCTTGACTCCAGTTTCTTAATTTGGAATCTCAGTCTAAGGAGCATGTACTGAACACTTGCGAAGTTCTTAGCATTATGTTAGGTCTAGGAAAATCATAATGCATGAAACATAGGCTCATCTTTCTGTGGCAGTAGAACTTAGTCAACACAATTTCGCAGAGACACAGTTACAAATTATCTTACTTGTGGTCTGTGATTCTGGCCTATTCGTGTCTCTGCTTGACTTTTCTGTCATTTGACTACTGATCATTTTTACAGTCAAGATCTAAATATCTTATTTCTAATTTTCTCTCAAACTTCACTGGACGTGCCTCCTCCTGCTGAAATTCCTTCTTATCTCTGCTTGCTCCTGACCAAGTTTGGATAAACTTAGCCCTTTTACACGCAAAACTGACTCAGCTGCCTAAGTGGCATCATAGTAAGGAGGTTGTAGGCTCTATTTGGACAATACTTAAATATTGAATCTTGATTCTCCCATGTGTATTTTTGGTACTTTCTATATATCTGATTTAATATTTAATTTATTGTCACAAAAGTCTTTTTTCCCATCTACATTCTGATTCCAATGCCTTTTCCTAGGTTACACTTTATTGCTTTAACTTTTTCTGCTAGTGTTGCATACTGCTTCTGACTGTGGTTTGTTCTCCTCTTCTCTGCCACTGCAGTCACACAGTTTCTTTCCTGCTCTCCTGTCACCAACTCACAGCCTTTTGAAAAAGTTACCAACAAGGAGAACTAGTGTAAAAGACTTTTACCTCCTCCTCTTATTTCTCTTCTTAAATTTTATACTTTCCCAAAAAGATAAGAAATATATGAATATTATATGACTATTTAGTACACAAAAATTTGAAGTCAGATTTAATAATATTTTAGAGAGAAACACACAGTCTCTTAATATTTTTGACAGACTTGGAACATGAAAAACATCCAAGAGTCTGGCTGTGGCCTCTATGCGGAGATGTGCTATTGGGAGTGAGTTCACCAGGCCTCAAAATGAGCATGTGACACATTCCCTGGCAGGGAAGTGGGGGTCCTCCCTCCATTCTCTTTATCACTGGCCTTGGAGTGAGACTAGGAGTTGTCTGTTTCATAAGAAGAAACAGAATGGAAGGCTTACATTACCTCAGTAGGAAAAGATGCTTTAGTTTATTTTTCCTAAAGTTTCCGAAGTAATTTTGATGTAGCTCCCATGTATAAGTAAAATAAATGAGGCACATTCGTCATTAAAGGGTTAAATTAAAAATAATGGAATAGGGCTTCCCTGGTGGCGCAGTGGTTGAGAGTCCGCCTGCCGATGCAGGGGACATGGGTTCATGCCCCAGTCTGGGAAGATCCCACATGCCGTGGAGCAGCTGGGTCCGTGAGCCACAGCCGCTGAGCCTGCGCGTCCAGAGCCTGTGCTCCGCAGCGGGAGAGGCCACAACAGTGAGAGGCCCGAAAAAGAAAAATAATGGAATAGTGCTGGGATTTTCATGTTATTCACTGAAGGAAGATCAATGTTTTTTTTCAAAACAAGGCATATTGTCAAGAAGTTTATTATTAAAAAACTATAGGAATGAGACAACCTGTGACCAACAAGCTGCAAGAGTGTTTCACTTGGTTTAAGCAACAGGACATCAGGATTGCTCTGAAATTTTTATTGATAGGTTATCATTTGTAGAAAGGTGGAAATAAGCCACAAAACATGACTTACTTAGCCAATATTATAGACACATTTTGTTTGTTAATAGTTTATAGCTTTGTGGTTGTGTGATCCAACCAATTAGGTTAGGAGAAAACATTGCTAGTGGATGACTATATGCATTACTAGATCTATAATAAATGTTTGGATATACACATTCTCAAAACCAATTCCAGATACCTTGCATTTTAAATATTAAAAAAAAAAATTTTCTTTAAGACTAGTATTTTTCTTGCTCCAGTTCACCTGACGCTCTGTAATTTTTATCTGCTCCCTGCACCACCTCTCTCAAAATGAACATGTGTTCCCCTGGGTGGAACAACCAGACACTGGGCAGTAGACTCAATGTTATGGCTCTGAGTATTTGAATCACTTTACACCACACTAACATATATTTTTTTTTTCTTTTTTTTGTGGTACGCGGGCCTCTCACTGTTGTGGCCTCTGTGCTCCGGACGCGCAGGCTCAGCGGCCAGGGCTCACGGGCCCAGCCGCTCCGCGGCATGTGGGATCTTCCCGGACCGGGTCAGGAACCCGTGTCCCCTGCATTGGCAGGCGGACTCTCAACCACTGCGCCACCAGGGAAGCCCTAATATTTGTTTTTGTTTAATTTGGCTGAGAACAAGCTCCAATTAATTTTCCTTTAAAGTAAAAACTTGCATTTGTAAGCCTTTGTCTGGTTGTTATTCTTTGAATTTTTGAATGTATAACTACATGTAAAAATAAAGCGTGTAGGGGCTTCTGGGGCTCCCCTGGTGGCGCAGTGGTTGAGAGTCCGCCTGCCAATGCAGGGGACACGGGTTCGTGCCCCGGTCTGGGAAGATCCCACGTGCCGCGGAGCGGCTGGGCCCGTGAGCCATGGCCGCTGAGCCTGCGCGTCCGGAGCCTGTGCTCCGCAACGGGAGAGGCCACAACAGTGAGAGGCCCACGTACCACAAAAAAAAAAAAAAAAAAAAGAAAACATGCAAATTAATATGTCTTATAAAAATCAAGTCTACTCTAATCTTTTTTCTTAGTAACTGTAGTGTGTTTTAAACAAAAATATTAAGAGCATTGTTGAAATAGAAGTATTAATTTAATGACACAAAAGGTATACCATTGAATGTACTTTTACTTTTACCAAATGATTATAGGACAATTATGACAATTTTGGATACTGAAAGTTTGAGGGATCATCAAAATTAATAATAATTCCTAAGATAATTTTTAACTGAGATCTTATATTTGTTGCTATAATGTCTATACATTTAGGACCTATGTATATATATCCTACTTTGAATAACTCATGCCACGTTGGTTAATTTCTGAATAGTTCAGAGTCTTTTACACATTTAATGTATATTACTTTAAATACTAAGCTTCAATATGGTTAAAATTGAACTTTATAACTTATCCATGTTACCACATAACTTCATTAATGGGCTACTTATTTCATTTCTAGTGGCTGGTCAGGAGCAGATATATAAATTCTTAGCCAGAAGGTGGAAATTAGATTGTTCATTTTACTTATTATTTCCACTTATTAAACAAGCCCCTTCTTTGAAATCCTTTGAGGGTACACATGCAAACAAGTTCACTCAAAGTGATATTTAATCTACAAAATTAATTTCACATCCCTTCCCTCTAGTAGAGGACTGTGCCAAAGACAAAAAGCCAAAATTATTCTTTCATTGGCAGGCAAGGGTTGTTCGTGTGGATGGTGCATTGACTCAGGAAGCTTGAGACAGTGGAGGTACTTCTTTTAGTCTGCATTAGAAGTCCCCTTTAATTAAAGCAGTCCCCTTTAACCTAGCTAACCCATGAGTGGTGAACTTCTAATTTTTTGATTGATCAAAGCACCCCCAGCTAGACAAGTTAGACACAGTTAAGCCAGACTCTTGCTTAAAATGTTTAAACCCACTGATGGCTCCAATGACTCTCCTAGAGCATACTTCTACTCGCTAAATACTAATCACACTGTTATATCTCTGAACTCCTCCATGAAAGAGAAGCTAACTTTTTTCCCAAGGAGAAATATTTGTATAGTCATAAGCATTGTATTATTATACTTGCCCATTTGAGTAAGCTTTATTGGCAAAAACAATGTATGATACTAGTATTTTTGGAGTAAATTTTCCTTCCTTCCTTCTTCCCTCCCTTCCTTCCTCCCTCCCTTCCTTCCTCTCTCCCTCCCGCCCTCCTTCCCTTCCTTCATTTTGCTTTGTCATCTAAACAAAAAACCCATTCATTCATTCATTCATTAATTTGTTCATTCATTCAAGAATATTTATTGAACATTTACCATATTCCGTGCTAGGCACCAGAGATATACCAATGAATACAATATGGCACTTCCTGTGTACAGTGTAGTGGGGAAGAAAAACAAATTCAAAAATTATATTAGTTTCTAGCATCTACCAAGTGACTAGATCATAAATTAGGCTCTTTGTAAGTGTTAATGTACTAGCTGGATATAAGGAAAAAAAAATATTTTTGTTGCTCTTGTGTTGATAGTAGACTCATAATTCAACAGGGACACTGAGGCAAAAGTGTTAAGTTTTAACATCTAAGTTTATTTAAAGATAGCATTGTTCCTGCATAACAGCAGATCCCCAGTAAATGGCAGTATGGCAGTAAATGGCAACTATTTCGATTTTACCACAGCTGTGTTCCACTCCACAGCACAGTCTTCCACTGACCCTTCATATCATCTTCCCATTGCATATAAGACAGAACAGAAGCTTTACTTTCTAAAGCCCATTATTCAGACTTTTGCTCAACTTGATAGCCAGCTAGTATCAAAATAATCCTCAAAAGCACCTCCAGAAACTTTTCTACTACTGAACAATAACTGGTAAATCTAATTAGAAGGTGTGACTAAAAAAACCCAGGAGCACTATTTACATTTTAATTTAAAAGGGATGTATATATTAAGTATAATAAGGCTAAAACAACACTGTATTTACCAGGTGTGGTGAGGTAGAGCAGGTATCTGGACAATATAGATATTCATTCTTGTCGAAATGTTTTCTTTTTCCTTTAATGGAGGAGGACATTTTCTCCTTAAGTTAAGTAGATAAATTTAACTTTCAACTTCACTTTGCCTACTTAGATATAGCTATGCTTCTAAAATCCTGACAGTTTTTGGAGGGCAAAATCATATCTTCCTTTTGTTAATTTCTTTAACTTTTAGTAGGACAGTCATTTCCACAAGGAGAATATTTAATAAAAATATATTATTATGAATACAAAACCCATGAAGTCAATTGTAGTGAAAGGTAAAAAGAGTCAGCTGTTCCAGACTTCTTACTGATTTGTGTGCTGTCACTTGCTTCCATTGCTACTTCAGGATTTCAGTTCTCACTATACTAGCAAGGCAAAAACAATTACAGCATCTGGGCATTCAACCAAAGCTCAAATGCTGTCATTAAAACTGAGCCACCTTGTGAAAGATTTGCTTAAATGACTTTTTTTCTTCAGTGCAGGTGCTTAAATTTGTCAAGCTGTCTTTTTAGTTTGGTTGATTATTTCAGATCTTGCAAGTTTATTTATAACAACATGTACAGTCATTAACAGTGTGAGGTGAAATATTTATCACTGTTTTTCCCAAGGTAGAAAAAAACTGCACTTATTGAGTGGGGTGATCTTGCTTTTCTATTGAATTGACCACTTTATTTAACTTATGTAAAAGTCTCATAACAATTGTTATTTCTTGATCTTCATGCTTAACCATGTAACCAGTTTCCTTAAGGAAGAGAAAAAAAAATCAGTAAAACTGTATATCTGCCAACTTTGTATCAGCTAACTTTCTTTTCTAATTAAAACAATGCCTCTTACATTTCTTCAGATGAGAAAGGTGTTAGTAATCAGGTCGAATTAAAAATAAAATTGAGAGCCTATGAATTAATTTTTGACCCCAAGAATCCTTACCTAGTATAAGAAACCAATAAAATGATGACATAGTATATTTTATATTGGGATAAATATTAACGAACTAATATTTTAGGTCTTCTTAGTGCAAAACATAAATTAATTTCAGAGAGAGAAAGACTTCTTAAAGAATTATAGGTGTTTCCCATGTACTACCTCTCTGAAGTTTTCAAAGACTTGTCTTAACTTTCCAGGTCACCGTCTCCTTACTTGGAAGAAATAATCAGTTGCATTGTAATATTAAAAAAAAGTATTATGCTTGTTAAAAATCTTAATAAAAACCTTACTTGCAGTTTGACAATTTTAGAAGAGGTTTCATTTTAAGATGAAATTCCTTAGACTTATTTGTATGCCATTTGCATTTCCTGTCTCTATTGTAGGCTGACACTACCTAGTTGGAGAATCATTCTCTTTTTTTAACATTTGAGACATTTTCTTTTCTGTCTTTGCAGGAGTGACTGATTGACAATACTGTATTCTAATTGAATGAAATTCCAAAGGCAAGTCCATGGCCAGAATAGATGTTTGTTGTTTTAGTGTCTTATCCATTTTTAATAATCCTCTAGGCAGTATCTGTTTATTTCCTCTCTTTTCACTTCTTTATCCTGCTCTCCCAATTTGTAAATCTTATTTAAGGAAATAGCTACACTTTCAGTTACAAAGAATGTTGCAATAAAATAATCCTTCAGTAGTGCTACTATGCACTCATCCTCCTGTCTCATTCTCATTAATTATTGATTAATTCTTTAGGGGCCTAATCAGCTTTTTCTTAATTTGTCTATTTGACTACCTGTGAAGAAACACTGCTGCTCAGCTGCACTATCAAATTATATTTTTCATCATAATGCATATTTTCATATTCTTAAATGCAACAAGTAATGAGATTTATATTATTTTTATTCAGACAAAATTCCCATTATATTTTCCATTTTATACATAATTATCTCATTCTTGGCATTCTTTTTTAACCACACAACATTTATGTCATTTATAATTTATTGAACAAGCTGCTCATTTGAGATTCACAAAAAATTAAAATGAATAAAATTTTAAATGTTAATTCTTTACAATTAGCAAATAGGTCACAAAGCAGATAAACTACAACCCTCTATTTAGTCCATGAATCATCCTAGAATCTCATAAACAACTAATGCTTTTGAACCAAAAAATAAAATAATTTTCAGTATAAAAATACAGAGCTGTTTCTTCATTATCCTTTGTTGGCTGCAATATGTGATTCTTAATTTGAACTGGAGACACTTTCCTACTGTGCTTCTTTTATGATTTCCTTTTTTTTTCTTGCAGTATGCGGGCGTCTCACTGTTGTGGCCTCTCCCATTGCGGAGCACAGGCTCCAGACGCGTAGGTTTAGTGGCCATGGCTCACAGACCTAGCCGCTCCGCGGCATGTGGGATCCTCCCGGATCGGGGCATGAACCTGCGTCCCCCGCATTGGCAGGTGGACTCTCAACCACTGCACCACCAGGGAAGCCCTGATTTTCTTATTAAAAGAAAGAAAAAACACAAGTAAGGGAAAAAAATTCTTTTGCACTTTTGGGTCTATGGACATTACCCTATTATCCATAATAAAATGAAAGCCAGTAAAAGAATGCAAACCAAATTCAGCTACAAACTATATATTCAACAAAGTCTTATCTATGACCTCTGTGTGACAAAGGCTGCAAAACCAGATGTATCCCTATTTGTAGGGATTTATGATTAGTTTGATGAATGAATCTTCTATCACATGCTGTTATTTCAGGAAAATCAAAATGCTCACCTTATTTTAAAGAACCTCAAAAAGTAGCTAGTCATTTTACCTAGGATAGCCACTGCTGTACATTTATGACAATGCTGTCTGAGAAATCAGGGTGGGAAAAGGACTAGGAGAATTAGTAAAACATGTAGGCAACAGTAAAGACACATTTCCAAACATTTAATAATTTTAACAGAATCTACGATGGAGTACATCACATATGTATCTCTTGAACCACTAGCTTCTCAATGCTAGTAGATTTGGCTGAGTCAGAGAGTTTTTCTACAAGACTCCTGGAGAAGGCAGGTACTCCTAGCTCTGTAGTTTACCACCTGAGTACTTTTGTTTTGTTGCTTAATATCTCTCCAATTCAAGTCTTCTGCTACTAAAAAGTAATATTGAGAGCACCTACCTCATGGAATTTCTATGTGGGCTGAATAAGATAATACATGTATAGTTTCTAGTATATAGAAGGCATTGAAAGTATTCCTATTATTACTTAAGATATGGATTCTGTTCTTAAAGAGGGCACACAAAATCTCATATGTTCTGAGTCCCAGCATAGAAGATGCTGGGAGATGAAAGGAGACTCGGTAAGACCCACGTACTGATCTTGGAGAGCCTCCTGAGGAGCCAGAAAGCAACTGGGAATTCCTCTGCTGATGGAGATACTGACTCTAGCCATTTGGGGGAGCACATTCCACCACAATAACACCTACTTTGGCAAGCGCCATTTTGGAATCCTCCCTCTAGACTAATAGCACTAGGGACTTGCCCCAACAACCAGTGGGGCCACAGGAGCCATGTGAAGAGCTAGCCCCACCCAGCAGCAGGCTTGCAGCTGCCACATGCTATCAGGCTGAACAGCTGGCCCACAAGGAGTCTACCCCACCCAACAGCAGGCCCACAGACACTGCACAAGGCAGGATCTCACAGCCATCTGAGTCAAGGTTGAGCCCTGCTTACCAGTGTGCCTACAGTAGATGGCCCTGCTGCAACAGAGGGGCACATGAAACCCAGATAGGGAACACCCCTAGGTCATATAGCTCTGGTACCCAGGAGGCAATCATGCTTCCAGGCCCCACAGGACATTTCCTACATAGGGCCACCTCTCTAAGTTCAGGATAGGTAACTGACCTACTTAATAGATAGAAATAAACTGAGGATCATAAGCATGCATTTGAACATAAAACATCATAAACTTACAATAGTCATTTATAAATCAAGTTGTTATATATGAACATGCTGATAACCAAACCAAAAACCTATAATAGATATGCACACACAAAGAGAAAAAGGGATACAAATATAACATTAAAGATAGTCATAAAATGAGAGAGCACAAGAAGAAAAAAGGAACAAAAAAGAATTACAGAAACAACCAGAAAACAATTAACAAAATGGCAATAACTACAAAACTATCAAAATTACTTTAAATGTAAATGGACTAAGTGCTCCAAATAAAAGACAGAGAGTGGCTAAATGGATTAAAAAAAAAAAAAAACAAGTCCAGGGCTTCCCTGGTGGCGCAGTGGTTGAGAGTCCGCCTGCCGATGCAGGGGACGTGGGTTCGTGCCCCGGTCCGGGAAGAGCCCACATGCCGCGGAGTGGCTGGGCCCGTGAGCCATGGCTGCTGAGCCTGCGCGTCCGGAGCCTGTGCTCCGCAATGGGAAAGGCCACAGCAGTGAGAGGCCCACGTACAGAAAAAAAAAAAAAAAAAAAACAAGTCCAATCTATATACTGCCTATAAGAGACTCACTTCAGATCTGAAAACACATACAGATTGAAAATGAGGGGATGGAAAAAGATATTCCTTGCAAATGGAAATTAAAAGAAAGTTGGGGTAGTAATACTTATATCAGAAGAACAGGGTTTAGTACAAAGACTTTAACAATAGACAAAGAAGGACAGTCCATAATGATAAGGGGATCAGTATAAGAAGAAGATATAACAATTTAAAATAGATATGTACCCAACATAGGAGAACCTAAATACATAAAGCAAATATTAACAAACATAAAGGGAGAAATTGACAGTAATACAATAATAGATGGGGACATTAACACCCCACTTACATCAATGGTGAGATCATAAAGACAAAAATTAATGAGGGAACTTTGGCCTTAAATGAAAAGTTAGATCAGATTGGGGGGAAAAAAATATATATATATATGTCATTTCATTCTAATACAGCAGAATACACATTCTTTTCTGGTGCACACAGAATATTCTCCAGGATAGATCACATTCTAGGCCACAAAACAAGTCTCAGTAATTTTAAGAAGACTGAAATCAAATCAAGCATATTTTCTGACCACAATGGTGTGACACTGGAAATTAAATACAGGAAGACTAAGAGAAAGATACAGATATGTGGAGGCTAAACAATATGCTATTAAACAACCAATGGGTCACTGAAAAAAAAATCAAAGAGGAAATCAAAAACTACCTGGAGACAAGTAAAAATTGAAACAAAGTTCCAAAATCTATGGGGCATGGCTAAAGCAGTTTTAAGACGGAAGTTTTTTAGTGATATAGACCTACCTCAGGAAACAAAAACAATCTCCAATAAACAATCTAAACTTATACCTAAAGGAACTAGAGAAAGAAGACAAACAAAACCCAAAGCTAGTACAAGGAAGGAAACAATAAGGATAAGTTAAGAAATGAATGAAATAGAGGCTGAAAAAACAATAGAAAATATCAATGAAACTAAGAGCTGGTTCTTTGAAAAGATAAACAAAATTGGTAAACCTTTGACCATACTTGTCAAGAAAAAAAGAGAGAGGATCCACCTAAATAAAATCAGAAATGAAAGAGAAGTTACAATGGACACACAGAAATACAAATGATCATAAGAAGTTACTACAAACAATTATACATCAATAAATTGGACAACCCAGAAGAAATGGATATATTCCTAGAAATATACAATCTTATAAGACAGAATCAGGAAGATGCACAAAATATAAGCAGACCAATTAACAGAAATGAAATCAAATTGGTAATAAAAATCTCCCAATAAACAAATCCAGGACATGCAGCTTCACAGGTGAATTCTACCAAACATTTAAGGAAGAGTTAACATCTATCCTTCTCAACCTATTCCAAAAAATTGAAGAGAAAAGAATGCTTCTGAACTCATTCTGTGAGGTCAGCACCACTTTAATACCAAAACCAGACAAATAGAACACAACATAAGAAAATTATCAGCCAATATCAGTGATAAACATAGGTGCAAATGTCCTCAACAAAAATATTAGCAAACTGAATTAAACAATACATTAAAAGGATAATCCACCATAATCAAGGGGGATTTATCCCAGGGATGCAGGATGGTTCAAAATCCACAAGCAATCAATATGATACATCAATTAGCAAGCTGAAGAATAAAAATCATATGATCTCAATAGAAGCAGAACAAGCTTTTCTTTTACAACAGAAAAGTTGAAAAACAAAAAAATTTCAACAAAATTCAGCATTCATTTATGATAAAAACTCTCAACAAAGTAGGTATAGATAGAACATAACTTAATAAAAGTTATTTATTACAAACTCACAGCCAACATCGTACTAAATGGTGAAAAGGTAAAAGCATTTTCTCCAGGATCTAGAACAAGACGAGGATGCCCATTCTCACCATCTTTATTCAACATAGTGCTGGAAGTCCTAGACACAGCAATCAGACAAGATAAACAAATAAAAGGAATCCAAATTGTAAAGGAAGAAGTAAAACTGTTACTGTTTGCAGATGACATGAAACTATACATAGAAAACCCTAAAGATGCCACCAAAAAACTATTATAACTAATAAGTAAATTCAGTACAATTGCAGTATACAAAATCAGTATACAGAAATCTGTTTTTTTCTATACACCAATAATCAACTATCAGAAAGAGAACCAAATAAAACAATTCCGCTAACAATTGGATCAAAAAGAATAAAATACCTAGGAACAAATCTAACCAAGGAGGTAAAAGACTTCTACTCTGAAAACTCTAAGACATGGTTCAAAGAAATTACAGACAACATAAACAAATGGAAAGATATACCATGCTCAAAAAATGGAAAAATTGATATCATTTAAATGACCATACTACCCAAGGCAGTCTACAGATTCAGTGCAATCCTAATCAAAATACCTATGACATTTTTTACAGAACTAGAACAAATAATTCTAAAATTTGAATGGAACCACAAAAGACCCCGGGTAGCTAAAGCAATACAGAGAAAGAAGAACAAAGCTGGAGATATCACACTTCCTGATGTCAAACTATACTTCAAAGTTACAGTAATCAAAACTGTGTGGTATTGGCATAAAAACAGACACATGGATCAATGGAATAGAATAGAGAGCCTAGAAATAAACCCATGTTTATATTGTCAATTAATCTACAACAGAAGAGGCAAGAATATACAATGGGGAAAAGACAGCCTCTTCAGTACGTGGTGTTGGGAAAACTGGACAACTACATGCAAAAGAGTTAAGCTGGATTGCTTTCTCACACCAGGTACAAAAATGAACTCAAGAGGAATTAAAGGCTTAAATGTAAAACCTGAAACTGTAAAACAGCTAGAAGTAACCATAGGCGGTATGCTCCTGGACATTGGTCTTAGCAATATTTTTTTGAATTTGTCTTCTCAGGCAAGAGAAACAAAAGCAAAAAATAAACAAATGGGACTACATCAAACTAAAAAGTTTTTTTTCACAGTGAAGGAAACTATCCACCAAACATAAACCCCACCTACCGAATGGGAGAAGATATATGTGAATGTCATTTCCAATAAGGGGTTAATATCTAACATATACAAGGAACTTGTACAACTCAATATCAAAAAGACAACCTGATTAAAAAATGTGCAGAGGACCTGAATAGATATTTTTCCAAACAAGACATATAGATGGCCAACAGGCACATGAAAAGATGCTCAACATGACTAATTATCAGAGAAATGCAAATCAAAACCACACTGAGATATCATGTCACACCCGTCAGAATGGCTATCATCAAAAGACAACAAATAGCAAGTGTTTACTAGGATATGGAGAAAAGGGAACCCTAGTGTACTGTTGGTGGGAATGTAAATTGTTATAGCCACTATGGAAAGCAGTGTGGAGCTTTTCCTACACTGTTAGAAATAGAACTACCAAGCAACCCAGCAATTTGACTCCCAAGTATTTATCTGAAGAAAATAAAAATGCTAATTCAAAAAAGATATGTGCATCCCAATATTCATTGCAGCATTATTTACAATAGCTAAGATATGCAAGCAACCTGAGTATCCACTGACAGATGAATGAATAAAGATGTGTATATGTAAAATAGAATATTACTCCACCATAACAAAGAATGAAATCTTGTAATTTGCAACAACAACATGAATGAAAACTGAAGGGTATTATTCTTAGTGAAATGTCAGACAGAGAAAGACAAATACTGGATATTTTCACTATATGTGGAATCTAAAAAATAAAATAGGGGGCTTCCCTTGTGGCGCAGTGGTTGAGAGTCCGCCTGCCGATGCAGGGGACACGGGTTCGTGCCCCGGTCCGGGAAGATCCCACATGCCGCGGAGCGGCTGGGCCCGTGAGCCATGGCCGCTGAGCCTGCGCGTCCGGAGCCTGTGCTCCACAACGGGAGAGGCCACAACAGTGAGAGGCCCGCATACCGCAAAAAAATAAATAAATAAATAAAATAAAATAAAATAAAGAAATCAAGATGAAAACAGACACTAGGTACACAGAATAAATGGGTGGCTGCTTAAGGGAAGGGAGATGTGGGGTTGGGCAAAATAGATGACTTTGGATTAGGCAAAGCCTTCTTATATACAACAGTCGATACCAAAACACAAACAACTAAAGAAAAATTAGATACATTTGTCTTCACAAAATTTAAAAATTGTGTTCTTTTAGGGCAACATCAAGAAAATATAAAGACATCCTAAAAAAATAGAGGAATTATTTGTAAATCATATGTCTTATAAGGGATTTTAAACAAGATTATATAAATAACTCATAAGTCAATGATAAACTACAAATAACCCAATTAAAAAATAGGGAAAGAATTTACATAGACACATCTCCATAGAAGATTTACACATGGCCAATAAATATACAAAAGTACTCAATGTTATTAATTATCAGGGAATGCAAATCAAAACCACAATGAGATAACACTTATTACCCACTGATGGCTCTAATAAAAACAGAAACAATGGAATGCATAGAGAATGTGTGCCATATATATATATATGCCATACACACACACACACACACACACACACACACACATACACACTATGGAACACTACTCAGCCATAGAAAAGAATGACATTTTACCATTTGCAGCAACATGAATGGACTTGGAGGATATTATGCTAAGTGAAATAAGTCAGGCAGAGAAAGAAAAATATTGTATATCACTTATATGTAAAATCTAAAGAAAATCAACAAACTAGTGAATAAAACATAAAAGAAACAGACTCACAGATATAGAGAACAAACTAATGGTTAACAGGAAAGGTAAGGGAGGAGGGGCAATATAGGGGTAGGGGATTAAGAGGTATAAACTTATATGTATAAAATGAGCTATGAGGATATATTGTACAATGTGGGGAATATAGTACATATTTTATAATAACTATAAATGGAGTATAACCCTTAAAAATTGGGAAGCAGTATATTGTACACCTATAACTTACATAATATTTACATCAACTATACTCCAATAAAAAATAATTAAAAACAAAACAAACAAGCAAACAACAAAAAGCCCAGAAAAACAGAAAACTAATACCAAAACCAAGCCAGTTAACTGTTGGCAAGAATGTAGCATGTGGGAATGTAAAATGGTAGAGCCACTTTGGAAAACAGACTGCTAATTTATTGAAAAATTAAATATAGAGTTACCATTTGATCCAGCAATTCCAGCAAACTCAAGAGAAATGAGAACATAAGTGCACACAAAAGCTGGTACATGAATATTCCTAGTAGCATTATTCATTACAGCCCCAAAGTGGAAAAAACCCAAATGTCCACTTGTTTATGTATTGTTCAATGGAATGTGGTATGTCTATATAATGGAATATTATTCAGCAATGAAAAGGAATAAAGTATGGATGCATGCCTCAACATGGATAAATCTTGAAAAGATTATACTAATTGAAAATGCCAGTCACAGAGGACCACATATTGTATGATTCCACTGATACAAAATGTCCAGAATAGGCAAATCTACAGAGACAGAAAGTAGATTACCTTTGCCAAGGGCTAGTAGTGGAGTGTGGGGAATGGGGAGAGACTGCTAAGGGGTATGAAATTTCTTTCTAGTGAGACATAAATATTTTAAACTTAGATTTTGAAAATAATGGGACAACTCTGAATATACCAAAAACCACTGAATTGTAAGCTTTAGGTGGGTCAATTGTATGGTATATGAGTTATACCTCAACAGTGCTGTTAAAAATATGGGATTATGTTTACAGAAAATTCTCTAATTTTGTTCACTGTGCAAAATCACTTAATATATTATGAAAATACCATGTTCTAATTTCACTGCTAAGTTTTCCCTCAGTGTAGGAACCACAGTACCCTGTATAGATGAAAATATAAACATTTCCAGATGCCTCACAGAGAGATTCTTCATGCTTTATTTTTCTATTCTCTAGTGACAAAAATAATTTTGGAATCTCTGATATTACTTCATACTTCCACATAGAAATAGAGGTAAACTAACATAAAATGACAAGAAAAACTGGGAAAATTAGTGAAAGTATTTTCACTTTGAGGATTGGTATTCAATATAAAGCAAGTTGTACAATTATGGAAATCAAGGATTTATCATTGGTCCTATTGTGTTTTGAGTCTTTAAGAGAAAAAGCTACCTGTTTTCTGTTTGGTGGATTCCTGAGGAGGAAGCAAGGACAAAGATGCCCCATCACTGGGTGGTAGTTATTCTAACCAGACATGACAGCTTTCTGTGCCAGCTTTCACGAGGAGAGGTTATATTATGGGACCTAAAAATGCTCCACAAAAAAGCTGTTACTTTGAGAAGTCAACAATGGGACTGTAGATTGTTTAGTGGTGAAGGAGGTGCACATTTTCTCCCAAGAAACCCAAGGCCTGGGCATTGATGCATGGATCTGAACTGGTGAAGAACTAATGAACCACTGTCTGCTTCCCCTTGAGCGGGACTAAGCTTCAACAGCAACACCATACTGCAGGAAAAGTGGCATCCGGTAGACTCAACAGATATAAGGGCTCCCCCTGTGGCTTAGGAGGAATAGCTGCACTACCCTTCCTGGTGCTTAGGGCTGTCTCAGTAGAGCTTCAAAAGAGAAGCACTGTACTTGCTGCTATTAATGAGTGTGGAGCATCCGGTAAGTCATTGTAAAAATGAATGAACTATGTACTTTACCTGGAGTTTATGGAGGTATTCACACTGGTTATATGAACAAAACATGAACTTTAAATTTTGAATTCAAATATAATAGTAGGTGTAAAATAGGTTGCAAGGAGTGGGTAGCTTTATTTTAGTTAGGGAGAGTTTAAAAGGCATTATTCTCTATTTGACACAAAACCTATTTGAAATTTCACTTCTACTATTAATCGTGTTCTTTCTCATCTTTTCACCTAATATAAAGAAAGACAATGACTTTCACCTTGGAGAATAATAATACAAAATTGGCTTTTGCTTGCAATGATTGTAGACTATATTTAGAGAGACTAAACCACCATTTCTTGTTCTCTGGAGATCTGTTGAACAAGAAAGAAGGCCAATATATTTTGACTTTTAACTTTCCTTTTAGAAACAGAATTCTTCTTTCATACTTGTACAAGTGCTTCCTTATGCAATGAAATCTAATAAATAACATGGGTATTTGGGCAGTTCCAAAGGATGCTTTAGAGATAACCCTGGAAAATCTTTCTACAGAAAACAGTGTAATAAAAATGCGGCAAAGGAATGTGGGCAAGATCTTGAAACCACGTAGGTATGTGGAAGTAAAGCAAGGATTTATAAAAGTTATCGACAGTTACAAATGAGTCTCTATAACTTAGGAACTAATTATTTTGTCTAGATTTTTCCAAGTAGTTTAACTTATTCCCTGTCCTATCATGCTTGAGCTCTTTAAATGTAATATTTTCATCTCAGGGAAGTTCAAATAGGAAGAGAAGAGAATGAGTAAGCCAATAATGATCCTTGATAAGAATCTCAGTAGTGACTTGGATATATTTTTACATTATGTGCAGCTTCTGATGTGACTCCTTACAAGGTAAATCTTGGGTATGCATGAAGTCACCCTACCATGCTCTTCTGCCACGAGTGATGTTGATTTTAGCCTTTAGCTGTGCTCTCTTTGACTGTATCTTTATGGTATAACTGCTAAGGAACAACGGCAATCAGGGTCTAGTACTTTATCCCATGTAAAGTAGAGCTTCCACCCTACATGTGGGAGCTGGGTAGAGGAGGGAAACCACAGACCACTTAGGTATGCTTGCCTAGAATAGATCTGCTACATAGGCTTGGTGGGCATGAGAAATTCTGGCGCCCTGCCAGCCACAAAGAGAAGCCAAAGTCCTAGACTAGGAGTTGGCGGTGAGGGAAGCCCATGTTCTTGGCCATACCCCATGGAGTAGATCTTCTATTGCATTTATCAGGGGAGGGGGAAGGGAGCAGGTCATGCCTCAAATGCTGCAGGCTCTCGCTATTTTAATCATGATTTAATAGATATTTTTGAACTCATGTTTCTCTATTTGCTGTATACTCTCAGGATACTTTCCAAAGTTTTTAAATAGTTTTTTTTTTTTAATAATTGATTTTTTTCCCACTGGGTTCAGAACCCACAGAATTCCAATACGCTGCAGTTCTCCTCTGTAGTCATACGTCCATGCTGAACTTTTGTCTTCATGCTCTTTTACCAGTGACATTTTCTAATTTTTTTTTTTTGTGGTACGTGGGCCTCTCACTGTTGTGGCCTCTCCCGTTGTGGAGCACAGGCTCCGGACGCACAGGCTCAGTGGCCATGGCTCATGGGCCCAGCCACTTTGCAGCATGTGGGATCTTCCCGGACCGGGGCATGAACCCGCGTCCCCTGCATCGGCAGGCGGACTCTCAACCACTGCGCCACCAGGGAAGCCCCTCTAATCATTTTTAACTTAGTCTATTATATATAAAACATAAAGAAAAAATTCAAAATTGAGGAATCTTCCTCTAGCTTTTGCCCCCTTTCACTCTTTATCTTTACAAAGAGTTTTAGATAGGAGCCAATTTTATCTCAATTTTCTCAACTTTTAAATACATTAAAATATATCCTTCTCTTCCAATACTTTATTGAAACTATCCTTAAGAAGGGAAATACTATTCTCCCAATTGCAAAATTTTGTGATCCCTTCCTCCTCATATTTGCATGTAAAACTTATCTATATATATATATTTTAATATTCTTTACTGTCTAAATTATTGAACAATTATGGGAAATGGAGTCTACCTTTTTAAACTATTTTCTAATACAGTATTTGATATCAGATATAATGGAGCACATTTGACTAATTGCATGTTTGTCTGCTGTTTCCCAGAATATTCTTTATTTTCCACACCAAGGTCTAAACTTCAGCTACAGTTTAAATTTTAAAGGGTCTCCAAAATGTGGGTATTTTCCTTCAGAAAAGTACATCCTAAATAAACTCATTTCAGCTTCGAACTTATTATAAGTGAACGAATGTACTCTTTAGAGTGAATGATAAACATCATAGAAGACGACATTTTGGACTAAAAATATTTGCTTTGAACAAGATGCAAGATTGCTGTCAAATTACACATATATAGATTAGTGAAGATGGCGGAAGAGTAAGACGCGGAGATCGCCTTCCTTCCCACGGATACACCAGAAATACATCTACACGTGGAACAACTCCTACAGAACACCTACTGAGGGCTGGCAGAAGACCTCAGACCTCCCAAAAGGCAAGAAACTCCCCACATACCTGGACAGGGCAAAAGAAAAAAAGAAAAAAACAGAGACAAAAGAATAAGGACGGCACCTGCACCAGTGGGAGGGAGCTGTGAAGGAGGAAAAGTTTCCACACACTAGGAAGCCCCTTCGCGGGCTGAGACTACGGGAGGTGGAGGGGGGAGCTTCAGGACGGCGGAGGAGTGCACAGCGACGGGTGTGGAGGGCAAAGCGGAGAGATTCCCGCACAGAGGATCAGTGCCGATCGGCTCACCAGCCCGAGAGGCTTGTCTGCTCACCCGCCGGGGCGGGCGGGGCTGTGAGCTGAGGCTCCGGTTTCCGTTTCAGACGGAGCACAGGGAGAGGACTGGGGTTGGCGGCTTGAACATAGCCTGAAGGGATTAGTACACCACAGCTAGCCAGCCGGGAGGGAGTCCGGGGAAAAGTCTGCACCTGCCGAAGAGGCAAGAGACTTTTTCTTCCCCCTTTGTTTCCTGGTGCGCGAGGAGAGGGACTTAAGAGCGCTGCTTAAAGGAACTCCAGAGACAGGCGCGAGCCGCGGCTCAAAGCGCGGACCCCAGAGACGGGCGGGAGAGGCTAAGGCTGCTGCTGCCGCCACCAAGGGGCCTGTGTGCGAGTACAGGTCACTCTCAACACCCCTTTGCCGCGGAGCCTGTGCAGCCCGCCACTGCCAGGTTCCCGGGATCCAGGGACAACTTCCCCGGGAGAACGCACGGCGGGCCACAGGCTGGAGCAACGTCACGCCAGCCTCTGGCGGCGCAGGCCCGCCCCGCATGCAGTGCCCCTCCCTCCCCCCCACCCCCGGCCTGAGTGAGCCGGAACCCCCGAATCAGCGGCTCCTTTAACCCTGTCCTGTATGAGCAAAAACCAGACGTCCTCCAGCGACCTACACGCAGAGGCAGGGCCAAAACAAAGCTGAGCTCCTGTGAGCTGTGAGAACAAAGAAGAGAAAGAGAAATCTCTCCCAGCAGCCTCAGAAGCAGCGGATTAAAGCTCCACAATCAACTTGATATACCCTGCATCTGTGGAATACCTGAGTAGACAAGGAATGACCCCAAATTGAAGAGCTGGACTTTAGGAGCAAAATCTATGATTTTTTTCCCTTTCCTATTTTTGTGAATGTGTACATGTATGCTTCTGTGTGAGATCTTGTCTGTATAGTCTTGCTTCCACCATTTGTCCTAGGGCTCTATCCGTCCATGGTTTTTTAAAAAAAATTTTTTTTTCTTAATAATTAATTTTAATTGTAATAACTTTATTATACTTTACCTCGTTCTTTCTTTCTTTCTTTCTTTCCTTCCTTCCTTCCCTCCTTTAGACAACGAATCACCCCAAATTGAGGAGGTGGTCTCTGAGAGCAAGATTTATGATTTTTCCCCCTTTACCTCTTTTTGTGAGGTTGTATGTGTATGCTTCTGTGTAAGATTTTCTCTGTATAGCTTTGCTTCCAACATTTGTCCTAAGGTTCTATCTGTCACTTTTCTTTTTCTAAATATCTTTTAATTCAATAACTATATTATACTTTATTTTATTTTTACTATATCTTCTTTCTTTCTGTCTTTTTTCCTTCTTTCCCTCCCTCATTCCTTCCTTCCTCCCTCCCTCCCTCCCTCCTATCTTTCCTTCTTTGCTTCTTTCTTCCTTCCTTCCTTTCCTCCTTTCCTTCATTCTTTCCTCATACTTGTACTAATTCTCTCTACATTTTCTCCCTTTTATTCTGAGCTGTGTGGATGAAAGGCTCTTGGTGCTCCACCCAGGAGTCAGGGCTCTGCCTCTGAGGTAGGAGAGCCAACTTCAGGACACTGGTCAACAAGAGACCTCCCAGTTCCACATAATATTAAACGGCGGAAATCTCCCAGAGACCTCCATCATAACACCAGCACCCAGCTTCACTTAACGACCAGCAAGCCACAGTGCTGGACAACCTATGCCAAACAACTAGCAAAACAGGAACAGAACCCTACCCATTAACACAGAGGCTGCCTAAAATCATAGTAAGGCCACAGACATCCCAAAACACACCACCAGACGTGAACCTGCCCACTAGAGAGTCAAGATCCAGCCTCATCCACCACAACACAGGCACTAGTCCCCTCCACCAGGAAGCCTACACAACCCACTGAAACAACCTTAGCCACTGGAGACAGACATCAAAAACAACGGGAACTACGAACGTGCAGCCTGCAAAAAGGAGACCCCAAACACAGTAAGATAAGCAAAATGAGATGACAGAAAAACACACAGCAGATAAAGGAGCAAGATAAAAATGCACCAGACCTAACAAATGAAGAGGAAATAGGCAGTCTACCTGAAAAAGTATTCAGAATAATGATAGTAAGGATGATCCAAAATCTTGGAAGTAGAATGGACAAAATGCAAGGAACAGTTAACAAGGACCTAGAAGAAATAAAGATGAAACAAGCAATGATAAACAATGCAATAAATGAAATTAAAAGTACTCTAGATGGGATTACTAGCAGAATAACTGAGGCAGAAGAACGGATAAGTGACCTGGAAGATAAACTAGTGGAAATAACTACTGCAGAGCAGAATAAAGAAAAAAGAATGAAAAGAACTGAGGACAGTCTCAGAGACCTCTGGGACAACATTAAACGCACCAACATTCGAGTTATAGGGATTCCAGAAGAAGAAGAGAAAAAGAAAGGGACTGAGAAAATATTTGAAGAGATTATAGTTGAAAACTTCCCTAATATGGGAAAGGAAATAGTTAATCAAGTCCAGGAAGCACAGAGTGTCCCATACAGGATAAATACAAGGAGAAATATGCCAAGACACATATTAATCAAACTGTCAAAAATTAAATACAAAGAAAGCATATAAAAGCAGCAAGGGAAAAACAACAAATAACACACAAGGGAAACCCCATAAGGTTAACAGCTGATCTCTCAGCAGAAACCCTACAAGCCAGAAGGGAGTGGCAGGACATACTGAAAGTGGTGAAGAAGAAAAACCTGCAACCAAGACTACTCTAACCAGCAAGGATCTCATTCAGATTTGATGGAGAAATTAAAACCTTTACAGACAAGCAAAAGCTGAGAGAGATCAGCACCACCAAACCAGCTTTACAACAAATGCTAAAGGAACTTCTCTAGACAAGAAACACAAGAGAAGGAAAATACCTATAAGAACGAACCTGAAACAATTTAGAAAATGGTAATAGGAACATACATATCGATAATTACGTTAAATGTAAATGGACTAAATACTCCCACCAAAAGACACAGGTTGGCTGAATGGATACAAAAACAAGACCCTTGTATATGCTGTCTACAAGAGACACACTTCAGACCTAGAGACACATACAGACTGAAAGTAAGGGGATGGAAAAAGATATTCCATGCAAATGGAAACCAAAAGAAAGCTGGAGCAGCAATTCTCATATCACACAAAATAGACTTTAAAATAAGGACTATTAAAAGAGACAAAGAAGGACACTACATAATGATCAAGGGATCGATCCAAGAAGAAGATATATCAATTGTAAATATTTATGCACCCAACATAGGAGCACCTCAATACATAAGGCAAATACTAACAGCCATAAAAGGGGAGATCGACAGTAACACATTCATAGTAGGGGACTTTAACACTCCACTTTCCCCATGGACAGATCATCCAAAATGAAAATAAATAAGGAAACACAAGCTTTAAATGATACATTAAACAAGATGGACTTAATTGATATTTATAGGACACTCCATCCAAAAACAACAGAATACACATTTTTCTCAAGTGCTCATGGAACATTCTCCAGGATAGATCATATCTTGGGTCACAAATCAAGCCTTGATAAATTTAAGAAAATTGAAATTGTATCAAGTATCTTTTCTGACCACAACGCCATGAGACTAGATATCAATTACAGGAAAAGATCTGTAAAAAATACAAACACATGGAGGCTAAACAATACACTACTTAATAATGAAGTGATCACTGAAAAAATCAAAGAGGAAATAAAAAAATTCCTAGAAACAAATGACAATGGAGACACAATGACCCAAAACCTATGGGATGCAGCAAAAGCAGTTCTACGGGGGAAGTTTATAGCAATACAAGCCCACCTTAAGAAGCAGGAAACATCTCGAATAAACAACCTAACCTTTCACCTCAAGCAATTAGAGAAAGAAGAACAAAAAAACTCCAAAGCTAGCAGAAGGAAATAAATCATAAAAATCAGATCAGAAATAAATGAAAAAGAAATGAAGGAAACGACAGCAAAGATCAATAAAACTAAAAGCTAGTTCTTTGAGAAGATAAACAAAATAGATAAACCACTAGTCAGATTCATCAAGAAAAAAAGGGAGAAGACTCAAATCAATAGAATTAGAAATGAAAAAGGAGAAGTAACAACTGACACTGCAGAAATAAAAAAAATCATGAGAGATTACTACAAGCAGCTCTATGCCAATAAAGTAGACAATCTGGAAGAAATGGACAAATTCTTAGAAATGCACAACCTGCCAAGACTGAATCAGGAAGAAATAGAAAATATGAACAGACCAATCACAAGCACTGAAATTGAAACAGTGATTAAAAATCTTCCAACAAACAAAAGCCCAGGACAAGATGGCTTTACAGGCGAATTCTATCAAACGTTTAGAGAAGAGCTAACACCTGTCCTTCTCAAACTCTTCCAAAATATAACAGAGAGAGGAACACTCCCAAATTCCTTCTACGAGACCACCATCACCTTGATACCAAAACCAGACAAGGATGTCACAAAGAACGACAACTACAGGCCAATATCACTGATGAACATAGATGCAAAAATCCTCAAGAAAATACTAGCAAACAGAATCCAACAGCACATTAAAAGCATCACACACCATGATCAAGTGGGGTTTATTCCAGGAATGCAAGGATTCTTCAATATACGCAAATCTATCAATGTGATAAACCATATTAACAAATTGAAGGAGAAAAACCATATGATCATCTCAATAGATGCAGAGAAAGCTTTTGACAAAATTCAACACCTATTTATGATAAAAACCCTCCAGAAAGTAGGCATAGAGGGAACTTTCCTCAACATAATAAAGGCCATATATGACAAGCCCACAGCAAACATCATCCTCAATGGTGAAAAACTGAAAGCATTTCCACTAAGATCAGGGACAAGACAAGGTTGCCCACTCTCACCACTCTTATTCAACATAGTTTTGGAAGTTTTAGCCACAGCAATCAGAGAAGAAGAGGTAATAAAAGGAATCCAAATCGGAAAAGAATAAGTAAAACTGTCACTGTTTGCAGATGACATGATACTATACATAGAGAATCCTAAAGATACTACCAGAAAACTACTAGAGCTAATCAATGAATTTGGTAAAGTAGCAGGATACAAAATTAATGCACAGAAATCTCTGGCATTCCTATGTACTAATGATGAAAAATCTGAAAGTGAAATCAAGAAAACACTCCCATTTACCATTGCAACAAAAAGAATAAAATATCTAGAAATAAACCTACCTAAGGAGAAAAAAGACCTGTATGCAGAAAATTATAAGACACTGATGAAAGAAATTAAAGATGATACAAATAGATGGAGAGATATATCATGTTCTTGGATGGGAAGAATCAACATTGTGAAAATGACTCTACTACCCAAAGCAATCTACAGATTCAGTGCAATCCCTATCACACTACCACTGGCATTTTTCACAGAACTAGAACAAAAAATTTCTCAATTTGCATGGAAACACAAAAGACCCCGAATAGCCAAAGCAATCTTGAGAACGAAAAAAGGAGCTGGAGGAATCAGGCTCCCTTACTTCAGAATATACTACAAAGCTACAGTAACCAAGACAGTATGGTACTGGCACAAAAACAGAAAGATAGATCAATGGAAGAGGATAGAATGCCCAGAGATAAACCCACGCACATATGGACACCTTATCTTTGATAAAGGTGGCTGGAAAATACAGTGGAGAAAGGACAGCCTCTTCAATAAATGGTGCTGGGAAAACTGGACAGGTACATGTAAAAGTATGAGATTAGATCACTCCCTAACACCATACACAAAAATAAGCTCAATATGGATTAAAGACCTAAATGTAAGGCCGGAAACTATCAAACTCTTAGAGGAAAACATAGGCAGAACACTCTATGACATAAATCACAGCAAGATCCTTTCTGACCCACCTCCTAGAGTAATGGAAATAAAAACAAAAATAAACAAATGGGACCTAATGAAACTTCAAAGCTTTTGCACAAAAAAGTAAACCATAAACAAGACGAAAAGACAACCCTCAGAGTGGGAGAAAATATTTGCAAATGAAGCTACTGACAAAGGATTAATCTCCAAAATTTACAAGCAGCTCATGCAGCTCAATAACAAAAAAACAAACAACCCAATCCATAAATGGGCAGAAGACCTAAATAGACATTTCTCCAAAGAAGATATACAGAATGCCAACAAACACATGAAAGAATGCTCAACATCATTAATCATTAGAGAAATGCAAATCAAAACTACAATGAGATATCATCTCACACCAGTCAGAATGGCCATCATCATAAAATCTAGAAACAATAAATGCTGGAGAGGGTGTGGAGAAAAGGGAACGCTCTTGCACTGCTGGTGGGAATGTGAATTGGTTCAGCCACTATGGAGAACAGTATGGAGGTTCCTTAAAAAACTACAAATAGAATTACCATATGACCCAGCAATCCCACTACTGGGCATATACCTTGAGAAAACCAAAATTCAAAAAGAGTCATGTACCAAAATGTTCATTGCAGCTCTATTTACAATAGCCCTGAGATGGAAACAACCTAAGTGCCCATCATCGGATGAATGGATAAAGAAGCTGTGGCTCATATATACAATGGAATATTACTCAGCCTTAATAAGAAATGAAATTGAGCTATTTGTAATGAGATGGATAGACCTAGAGTCTGTCATACAGAGTGAAGTAAGTCAGAAAGAAAAAGACAAATACCGTATGCTAACACATATATATGGAATTTAAGAAAAAAAACTGTCATGAAGAACCTAGGGGTAAGACAGGAATAAAGACGCAGACCTACTGGAGAACAGACTTGAGGATATGGGGAGGGGGAAGGGTGAGCTTTGACAGGGCGAGAGAGAGTCATGGACATATACACACTAACAAACGTAGTAAGGTAGATAGCTAGTGGGAAGCAGCCGCATGGCACAGGGATATTAGCTCGGTGCTTTGTGACAGCCTGGAGGGGTGGGATAGGGAGAGTGGGAGGGAGGTAGACGCAAAAGGGAAGACATATGGGAACATATGTATATGTATAACTGATTCACTTTGTTATAAAACAGAAACTAACACACCATTGTAAAGCAATTATACCCCAATAAAGATGTTAAAAAAAATTACACATACAATAGTTTTTCATAACTAATTTATTTTTCTAAAATTAAATTTTTAATCTCATTAGGATTAATTCCTAAATTTTACTTTACATATGGGTTCCAATGAAAAGATAATCTGTTTCATTATCTTAAAATTATATTATTTCATAGTCTAGAGAGTAATAAATTCAATTTTATATCTTAAGAGATCATAAGTCTATTTAGGTACTAACATTACTTCTCTGTGACTTGGACTTTCAGATATTTAAACTCTCATATTCCTTTTCTCTGATTATATAGAATGCATGGAGTATTAATATATTATTTGAAATGTTAATTATATTCTGACATAGACTAAATACTATTGAAATGATAATGCTTCCTTTAAGAAAAAAATGGAATGGTAAAATGTAAATTTTTTAGGAATCTTGCAAGAGAGAAAAATTCTCAAAATTTTAATATATTGAATATTGAATTTTAATATTTTTATTTTATTTTTATTCTAGCTTTAATAGCTGATAAAAATTTAAAGCCATGTACATGTGGAAAATAAACTGCAGAGACTTTTTTTTTTTTTTGAGTCTGTTTAGACTAGTAATTAAGAGACGAGGTTTTGAAATCTGATCATCTGCATTCAAATGACAGCCCTCTCAACTGTTGGCTATTTACCTTTGGCCAATTTACTTGATGTCTCTCTTCCTGAGACTTGTAATTTTTAAAATAGGAAGACAAGCACCTGTCTTATAGAGTTGCTTTAAAAATTAAGCAATATAAATACTTTAACATGAGTATCCTCAGGGCAATTTAAAACTTAACATACACAAACCCACAACACACATACACATGTGCCGGTATATATAATTTTTAAAAAAATCCAACCATCTTTCAACTTTTCTCAAAAGCATTGGGAATTCTAGACAATAGACTGAGACCTTAGAAAACTCTTCAATATATTGTGTCCCCAGAAAACCTGAACATAGAAAAGGTAGCCAGCGGATGATTTAAATAAGTATATGATCTAAAACAAACTGTCTTATTTCTTTCAACATTTAATTTTCTTTTTGCTGTTTCTGAAAATCAAGCATTCAGGAGTCCTGCCATCCCATTTTCTGATTAACACATTTATATGCATGATGCATTTCATTTTTAATCTTAAACTTCCTGTTCCTCTTCCCTACTTGTATTCCCTTGAATTATTTTGCCTTCTTCTTTCCAGAGAGAGATAGATAGCTATTTTATCTTTGCTTCTACACCTTATGACTTTCATGTATGCTATACTCACTTTTTTTTTTTAGCACATTCTTTTTTAACTCTATTGCTGTTAAGCTTAAAGCACACTCTTTCCTCAAAGGGTGATGAATAGCTGGAGGCTTTGAAGAAGAGGGAAAATTATTTAGTGACATCTTTAACAAATGTAGACATTTACCCAAGGTTAAAAAAAATAAAGTGTTATTTGGTGGGGGAAATATCTCTATAATTATTATGCAAATTATTAACTTTCTAACTTATTTGTATGTATTTTCAATCATAAAAATTAATAGTTAAGACCTCCTATACATAGAAGCTTTAGATAAGTACAAATATAAAGCACATACTGTAGTAAATGTAGGCCTTGTCTTCAGTGAACATTTAATTGAAGTATAGGCCCTCTTGTGTTCACTTTGTTAGATGAATATCATTAAATTAGAATTACTAGAGTTCAGCAGTGCAGAAGCAAAATTGATTAAAATTAAATTTGAAATTTAATTTAAATTTAAATTAAATTAATTTAAATTTGAAATTTAATTTAATTTAAATTAAATTAAAATTGATTATTTATTTTTCTCTTTCTGACTTACTTCACTCTGTATGACACTCTAGGTTCATCCATTTCCCTACAAATAACTCAATTTCATTTTTTTTATGGCTGAGTAATAGTCCACTGTATATATGTGCCACATCTTCCTTATCTAGTCATCTGTCAATGGACACTTAGGTTACTGCTATGTCCTGCCTACTGTAAATAGAGCTGCAATGAACACTTTGGTACATGACTCTTTTTGAATTATGGTTTTCTCAGGGTATATGCTATATGCCCATTAGTGGGATTGCTGGGTCATATGGTAGTTCTATTTGTAGTTTTTAAAGGAACCTCCATACTGTTCTCCATAGTGGCTGTAATCAATTTACATTCCCACCAATAGT
Source organism: Phocoena phocoena (assembly GCF_963924675.1). Classification (NCBI taxonomy): domain Eukaryota; kingdom Metazoa; phylum Chordata; class Mammalia; order Artiodactyla; family Phocoenidae; genus Phocoena; species Phocoena phocoena. The sequence goes on along the minus strand of NC_089235.1, from coordinate 27,295,285 downwards.
GGAAGGGGGTTCCATTTTCTCCACACCCTCTCCAGCATTTATTGTTTGTAGACTTTTTGATGGTGGCCATTCTGATTGATGTGAGGTGATACCTCATTGTAGTTTTGATTTGCATTTCTCTAATGATTAGTGATGTTGAGCATCTTTTCATGTGTTTTTGGCAATCTCTATGACTTCTTTGAAGAAATGTCTATTTAGGTCTTCTGCCCATTTTTGGACTCTGTTGTTTTCTTTTTGATATTGAGCTGCATGAGCTGCTTTTATATTTTGGAGATTAATCCTTTGTCAGTTACTTCATTTGCAAATAATTTCTCTCACTCTGAGGATTGCCTTTTCATTTTGTTTATGGTTTTCTTTGCTGTGCAAAAGCTTTGAAGTTTCATTAGATCCCATTTGTTCATTTTTGTTTTTGTTTTGATTTCTCTAGGCAGTGAGCCAAATAAGATCTTGCTGTGATTTATATCACAGAGTGCTCTGCCTATGTCTTCCTCTAAGAGTTTTAAAGTGTCTGGCCTTACATTTAGGTCTTTAATCAATTTTGAGTTTATTTTTGTGTATGGTGTTAGGGAGCATTCTAATTTCTTTCTTTTTCATGTCGTCGTCCAGTTTTCCCAGCACCATTTATTGAAGAGACTGTCTTTTCTCCATTGAATATTCTTGCTTCCTTCATCAAAAATAAGGTGACCATATGTGCGTGGGTTTATCTCTGAGCTTTCTATACTGTTCCATTGATCTATATGTCTGTTTTTGTGCCAGTACCATACTGTACTGATTACTGTAGGTTTGTAGTATAGTCTGAAGTCAGGAAGCCTGGTTTGTCCAGCTCTGATTCTCTTTCTCAAGATGGCTTTGACTATTCGGGATCTTTTGAGTTTCCATACAACTTGTGAAATTTTTTGTTCTAGTTCTGTGAAAAATACCATTGGTACTTTATAGGGATTGCATTGAATCTAACACAAAGATTGCTTTGGGTAGCATAGTCATTTTCACAATGTTGATTCTTCCAATCTAAGAACATGATATATCTCTCCATCTGTTTGTATTATTTTTAATTTCTTTCATCAGTGTCTTATAGTTTTCTGCATACAGGTCTTTGTCTCCTTAGGTAGGTTTATTCCTAGGTATTTTATTCTTTTTATTGCGATGGTAAACGGGGATGTTTCCTTAATTTCTCTTTAGATTTTTCATCATTAATATAGAGGAGTGCAAGAGATTTCTGTGCATTAATTTTTTTATCCTGTTACTTTATCAAATTCATTTATTAGCTCTAATACTTTTCTGGTAGCATCTTTAGGATTATCTACGGAGGGTATCATGTCATCTGCAAACAGTGACAGCTTTACTTCTTTTCCAATTTGATTCCTTATATTTCTTTCTCTTCTCTGATTGCTGTGGCTAAAACGTTCAAAACTATGTTGAATAATAGTGGTGAGAGTGGACAGCCTTGTCTTATTCCTTATCTTAGAGGAAATGGTTTCAGTTTTTCACCATTGAGAATGATGTTGGCTGTGGGTTTGTTATATATGCCCTTTATTGTATTGAGGTAAGTTCCCTCTGTGCCTACTTGCTGGAGGCTTTTTTTCATAAAAGGGGGTTGAATTTAGTCAAATGCTTTTTGTCCATCTATAGAGATGATCATATGGTTTAACTCCTTCAATTTGTTAATGTGGTTTATCACATTGATAGATTAGTGTATATTGAAAAATCCTTGCATTCCTGGGAAAAACCCCACTTGATCGTGGTGTATGATCCTTTTAATGTGTTGTTGGATTCTGTTTGCTAGTATTTTGTTGAGGATTTTTGCAGCTATATTCATCAGTGATAAGGCCTCTAGTTTTCTTTCTTTGTGACATCTTTGTCTGGTTTTGGTATCAGGGTGATGGTTGCCTTGTAGAATGAGTTTGGGAGTGTTCCTCCCTCTGCTATATTTTGGAAGAGTTTGAGAAGGACAGATGTTAGCTCTGCTCTAAATGTTTGATAGAATTCACCTGTGAAGCCATCTGGTCCTGGGCTTTTGTTTGTTGGAAGATTTTTAATCACAGTCCCCATTTCAGTGCTTGTGTTTGGTCTGTTTATACTTTCTATTTCTTCCTGATTCACTCTCTGAAGGTTGTGATTTTCTAAGAATTTGTCCATTTCTTCCAGGTTGTATATATTATTGGCATATAATTTCTTGTAGTAATCGCTCGTGATCCTTTGTATTTCTGCAGTGTCAATTATTACTTCTCCTTTTTCATTTCTAATTCTATTGAGTTGAGTCTTCTCTCTTTTTTCTTGATGAGCCTGGCTACTGGTTTATCAATTTTGTTTATCTTCTCAAAGAACCACCTTTTAGTTTTATTGATCTTTATATTGTTTCCTTCATTTCTTTTTGGTTTATTTCTGATCTCATCATTATGATTTCTTTCCTTCTGTGAACATTTGGGGATTTTTTTGTTCTTCTTTCTTTAATTGCTTTAGGTGTAAGGTTAGATTTTTTTTGGGTTTTTTGTTTCTGATTTTTAGGTTTTTTATTTGAGATGTTTCTTGTTTCAAGAGATAGGATTGTCTTGCTATAAGCTTCCATCTTAGAACTGCTTTTGCTCCATCTGATAGGTTTTGGATGGCTGTGTGTTCATTGTCTTTCATTTCTAGGTATTTTTTTAATTTCCTCTTTAATTTCCTCATTTATCTCTTGTTTATTTAGTAGTGTATTGCTTAGCCTCCATGTGTTTGTATTTTTTACAGATATTTTCCTGGAATTGATATCTAGTCCAATAGCATTGTGGTCAGAAAAGATACTTGATATGATTTCAATTTTTTTTTAATGTAACAAGGTTTTATCTGTGACCCAAGATATGATCTATCCTGGAGAATGTTCCATGAGCACTTGAGAAGAAAGTGTATTTTGATGTTTTTGGATGCACTGTCCTATAAATATCAGTTAAGTCCATCTGGTCTAATGTGTCATTTAAAGCCTGTGTTTCCTTATTTATTTTCATTTTGGATGATCAGTCATTGGTGAAACTGGGGTGTTAAAGTCCCCTACTATGATTATGTTACTGCCAATTTACCCTTTTATGGCTGCTGCTATTTTCCTTTGTATTGAGGTGATCTTATGTTTGGTGCATAAATATTTACAATTGTTATATCTCTTTCTTGGATTGATCCCTTGATCATTAGGTAGTGCCCTTCTTTGTCTCTTGTAATAATCTTTATTTTAAAGTCTATTTTTTGTGATATGAGAATTGCTACTCCACTTTTCTTTTGATCTCCATTTGCATGGAATATCTTTTCCAATCTCCTCACTTTCAGTCTGTATGTGTGTCTACATCTGAAGTGGGTCTCTTTTAGACAGCATATATATGGGTCTTGTTTTTGTATCCATTCAGCCAGTCTGTCTTTTGGTTGGAGCATTTAATCCATTTACATTTAAGGTAGTATCGATATGTATGTTCCTATTACCATTTTCTTAATTGTTTTGGGTTTGTCATAGAAGGTCTTTTCCTTCTATTGTGTTTCCTGCTTAGAGAAGTTCCTTTAGCTTTGTGGTAGGACTGGTTTTGTGATGCTGAATTCTGCTAGCTTTTGCTGGTCTGTAAATTTTTAATTTCTCTGTCATATCTCAATGAGAGGAAAAAAAAACATTCTGTCTCAAGACTGAAGAATCAGATCCTGTTGCACTGTATCCAGGCTACCCAACTGCCCTAAGGTTTTCCAGTTTGTAAGGCAATAACATTTTCATTGGTACAAACATGGCAGAGTAAAAGGACATGCTCTCACTCCGTCTTGCGAGAACACCAAAATCACAACTAGCTGCTAGACAATCATCGATAGGAAGACACTGGAACTCACCAAAAAAAGCTACCCCACATCCAAAGACAAAGGAGAAACAACAATGAGATCGTAGGAGGGCAGCTATCACAGTAAATCAAATCCGATAACTGTTGGGTGGGTGACTCACAGAATGGAAAACACTTACACCACAGAAGTCCAGCCCCTGGATTTAAGGCTCTGAGCCTGATGTCAGGCTTCGCAAACTGATGGTCTTGTAACAGGAGGAGGAATGCCTAGAGAATCAGACTTTGAAGTCTACTGGGATTTAATTGCAGGACTTCGACAGAACTGGGGGAAACAGACACTCCAAACTTGGAGGGTCCACACAAAGTAGTTTGTGCATTGGGACCCAGGGGAAGGAGCAGTAACCCCAGCAGAGACTGAACCAAACCTACCTGCTATTGTTGGAGGAACTCCTGCAGAGGCGAGGGGTGGCTGTAACTCACCATGGGGACAAGGACACTGGCAGCAGAAGTTCTGGGAAGTACTCCTTGGTGTGAGCCCTCCAAAAGTCTGCCATTAGCTCCACCAAAGAGCCCAGGTAAGCTTCGGTGTTGGGTTGCCTCAGGCCAAACAACCAACAGGGAGGAAACCCAGCCCCACCCATCAGCAGTCAAGTGGATTCAAGTTTTACCCAGCTCCACCCACCAGAGCAACAGTCAGCTCTACCCACCACAAGTTTCTCCCATCAGGAAACGTGAAAAAGCCTCTTAGATAACCTCATGCACCAGAGGACAGACAGCAGAAACAGGAAGAACTACAGTCCTCTAGCCTGTGGAACAAAAACCACATTCACAGAAAGACAGACAAGATGAAAAGGCAGAGGGCTATGTACCAGATGAAGGAAAAATATAAAACCTTAGAAAAACAACTAAATGAATTGGAGATAAGCAACCCTCCAGAAAAATAATTCAGAATACTGATAGTGAAGATGATCCAGGACCTCAGAAAATGAATGGAGGCAAAGATCGACAAGATGCAAGAAATGTTTAACAAAGACCTAGAAGAATTAAAGAACAAAAAAACAGAGATGAACAATACAATAACTGAAATGAAAACTACACTAGAAGGACTCAATAGCAGAATAACTGAGGCAGAAGATAAGTGACCTGGAAGACAGAATGGTGGAATTCACTGCTGGAGAACAGATTAAAGAAAAAAGAATGAAAAGAAATGAAGACAGCCTAAGAGACCTCTGGGACAACATTAAATACAACAATATTCACATTATACAGGTCCCAGAAGGAGAAGAGAGAGAGAAAAGATCAGAGAAAATATTTGAAGAGATTATAGTCAGAAACTTCCCTAACATGGGAAAGGAACTAGCCACCCAAGTCCAGGAAACACAGAGAGTCCCATACAGGATAAACCCAAGAAGAAACACGACAAGACACATAGTAATCAAATTGGCCAAAATTAAAGACAGAGAAAAATTATTAAAAGCAGCAAGGGAACAATGAAGAATAATATACAAGGGAACTCCCATAAAGTTAACAGCTGATTTCTCAGCAGAAACTCTACAAGCCAGAAGATAGTGGCATGATATACTTAAAGTGATGAAAGGGAAGAACCTACAACCAAGATTACTCTACCTGGCAAGAATCTCACTCAGATTTGATGGAGAAATCAAAGGTTTTACAGACAAGCAAAAGCTAAAAGAATTCAGCATCACCAAACAATCTCTACAACAAATGCTAAAGAAACTTCTCTAAGTGGGAAACACAAGAGAAGAAAATGACCTACAAAAACAAACCCAAAACAATTAAGAAAAGGTAATAGGAACACACATATCGATACTTACCTTAAACATGAATGGATTAAATGCTCCAAGCAAAAGACACAGGCTTGATGAATGGATACAAAAACAAGAACCATATATATGCTGTCTATCAGAGGCCAATTTCAGACCTAGGGACACATTCAAACAGAAAGTGAGGGGATGGAAAAATATATTACATGCAAATGGAAATCAAAAGAAAGCTAATGACCATGGGATCAATCCAAGAAGAAGAGAAAACAATTATAAATATATATGCACCCAACATAGGAGCGCCTCTATACATAAGGCAAATGTTAATAGCTATAAAAGAGAAAATTGACAGTAACACAAGAGTGGGGGAATTTAACACCTCACTTACACCAATGGACAGATCATCCAAAATGGAAATAAATAAGGAAACAGAAGCTTTAAATGACACAATAGACCAGATAGATTTAAATGATATGTATAGGACATTCCATACAAAAACAGCAGATTACACTTTCTTCTGAAGTGCACATGGAACATTCTCCAAGATAGATCACATCTTGGGTCACAAATTAAGCCTCATTAAATTTTAGAAAATTAAAATTGTATCAAGCATCTTTTCTTACCACAATGCTCTGAGATTAGAAATGAATTACAGGGAAAAAAACCCCGTAAAATACACAAACACATGGAGGTTAAACAATACATTACTAAATAACCAAGAGATCACTGAAGAAATCAAACAGGAAATCAAAAAATACCTAGAGACAAATGACAATGAAAATATGGTGATCTAAAACCTATGGGATACAGCAAAAGCAGTTCTAAGAGGGAAGTTTAGAGCTATACAAGCCTACCTCAAGAAACAAGAAAAATCTCAAATAAACAATGTAACCCTACACCTAAAGGAACTAGATATAGAAGAACAACAAAAAACCAAATTTAGTGGAAGGAAATAAATCATAAAACCAGAGCAGAAATAAATGAAATAGAAACAAAGAAAACAATAGCAAGAAACAATAAAACTAAAAGCTGATTCTTTGAGAAGATAAACAAAATTGATAAACCATTAGCTAGACTCATCAAGAAAAAGAGGGAGAGGACTCAAATCAATAAAATTATAAATGAAAAAGGAGAAGTTACAGCAGACACCACAGAAATACAAATAATCCTAAGAGACTACCACAAGCAAATCTATGGCAATAAAATGGACAACCTGGAAGAAATGGACAAATTCTTAGAAAGGTATAACCTTCCAAGGTTGAACCAGGAAGAAATAGAAAATATGAACAGACCAATAACAAGTAATGAAATTGAAACTGTGATTAAAAATCTTCCAACAAACAAAAGTCCAGGACCAGATGGCTTCACAAGTGAATTCTAGCAAATATTTAGAGAAGAGCTAACACCCATCCTTCTCAAACTCTTCCAAAAACCTTGCAGAGAAAGGAACACTCCCAAACTCATTCGATGAAGCCACCATCACCCTAATACCAAAACCAGACACTACAAAAAGAGAACAGTACAGAGCAACATCACTGATGAATATAGATGAAAAAATCCTCAACAAAATACTAGCAAACAGAAACCAACAACACATTAGAAGGATCATACACTGTGATCAAGTGGGATTTATCCCAGGGATGCAAGGATTCTTCGATGTACACAAATCAATGTGATACACCATATTAGCAAATTGAAGAATAAAACCCACGTGATCATATCAATAGATGTATAAAAACTTTTGACAAAATTCAACACCAATTTATTATAAAAACTCTCCAGAAAGTTGGCATAGATGGAACATACCTCAACATAATAAAGGCCATATGTGCCAAACCCACAGCAAACATCATTCTCAATGGTTAAAAACTGAAAGCATTTCCTCTAAGATCAGGAAGAAGACAAGGATGTCCACTCTCATCACTATTATTCAACATGATTTTGGAAGTCCTAACCATGGCAAACAGAGAAGAAAAAGAAATAAAAGGAATACAAATTGGAAAAGAAGAATAAAACTGTCACTGTTTGTAGATGACATGATACTTTGCATAGAGAATCCTAAAGATGCCATCAGAAAACTACTGGAGCTAATCAATGAATTTGGTAAAGTAGCAGGATACAAAATTAATACACAGAAATCTCTTGCATTCCTATACACTAATGATGAAAAATCTGAAATATAAATTAAGGAAACACTCCAGTTTACCATTGCAACAAAAAGAATAGAACACTTCACAATAAACCTACCTAGGGAGACAAAAGACTTGTATGCAGAAAACTATAAGACATTGATGAAAGAAATTAAAGAAGATAACAACAGAAGGAGAGATATACCATGTTCTTGGATTGGAAGAATCAATATTGTGAAAATGACTATACTACCCAAAGCAAACTACAGATTCAATGCAATTCCTATCAAATTACCAATGACATTTTTTACAGAACCAGAACAAAAAATCTTAAAATTTGTATGGAGACACAAAGGCCCCAAATAGCCAAGCAGCCTTGAGGGAAAATAATGGAGCTAGAAGAATCAGATTCCCTGATTTCAGACTATATTATAAAGGTACAGTAATGAAGACAATATGGTACTGGCAGAAAAACAGATACACAGCTCAATGGAGCAAGATAGAAAGCCCAGAGACTGACCCACGCACCTATGGTGAACTAATCTATGACAAAGGAGGCAAGGATATACAATGGAGAAAAGACTGTCTCTTAAATCAGTGGTGCTGGGAAAATTGGACAGCTACATGTAAAAGAATGAGATTAGGGCTTCCCTGGTGGCACAGTGGTTGAGATTCTGCCTGCCGATGCAGGGGACATGGGTTCGTGCCCGGGTCCAGGAAGATCCCACATGCCGCGGAATGACTAGGCCCATGAGCCATGGCCACTGAGCCTGCACATCCAGAGCCTGTGCTCCGCAACGGGAGAGGCCACAAGAGTGAGAGGCCTGCGTACCACAAAAAAAAAAAAAAAAAAAAAAAAAAAAAAAAAAAAGAATGAAATTAGAATACTCCCTAACACCATACACAAAAATAAACTCAAAATGGATTAGAGACCTAAATATAAGACCAGACACTATAAAACTCTTACAGGAAAACATAGGAAGAACTCTTCTTGACATAAATCACAGCAAGATCTTTTTTGATCCACCTCCTAGAGTAATTGAAATAAAAACAAAAATAAACAAATGGGACCTAATGAAACCTCAAAGCTCTTGCACAGCAAAGGAAAAAACAAGACAAAAAGACAACCCTCAGAATGGGAGAAAATATTTGCAAATGAATCAACAGACAAAGGATTAATCTCCAAAATACATAAACAGCTCATGCAGATCAATATTAAATAAACAAACAACCCAATCCAAAAATGGGCAGAAGACCTAAATAGACATTTCTCCAAGGAAGACATACAGATGGGCAAGAAGCACGTGAAAAGCTGCTCAACATCAGTAACTATTAGAGAAATGCAAATCAAAATGACAGTGAGGTATCACCTCACACCAGTTAGAATGGGCATCATCAGAAAATCTACCAACAAATGCTGGGGAGGGTGTGGAGAAAAAGGATCCCTCTTGCACTGTTGGTGGTTATGTAAATTGATACAGCCACTATGGAGAACAGTATGGAGGTTCCTTAAAAAATTAAAAATGTAGTTACTGTATGATCCAGCAATCCCACTACTGGGCATATATGCAGACTAAACCATAATTCAAAAAGACCCATGCACCCCAGTGTTCACTGCAGCACTATTTACAATAGCCAGGTCATGGAAGCAACCTAAATGCCCATTGACAGTTGAATGGATAAAGAAGATGTGGTACATATATACAGTGGAATATTACTCAGCCCTAAGAAGGAACGAAATTGGGACATTTGTAGAGATGTGGATGCATCTAGAGACTGCCATACAGAGCAAAGTAAGTCAGAAGGAGAAAAACAAATATCATATAGTAACGCATATATGTGGAACCTAGAAAAATGGTACAGATGAACCAGTTTGCAGTGCGGAGATTGAAACACAGACGTAGAGAACAAACATATGGACAACAACCAGGGAAAGCAGTGGGATGGTGGGGGTGGTGGTTTGATGAATTGGGTGATTAGGGTTGATGTTTATACACTGATGTGTATAAAATTGATGACTAATATGAACCTGCTGTATAAAAAAAAATAAAATTAAAAAAAATCTCAATGAGATCCTTGCTGGGTAGAGTAATCTTGGTTGTAGGTTTTTCCCTTTATCACTTTAAATGTGTCCTGCCACTCCTTTCTGGCTTGCAGAGTTTCTCCTGAAAGGTCAGCTGTTAACCTTATGGGGATTCCCTTTCATATTATTTGTTGTTTTTCCCTTGCTGCTTCTAATATCTTTTTTTTCTTTGTATTTAATTTTTGATAATTTGAATAATATGTGTCTTGGCATGTTTCTCCTTGGATTTATCCTATATGGGAGTCTCTGCACTTCCTGGACTTGATTGACTACTTCCTTTTCCATATTAGGGAAATTTTCAACTATATTGTCTTCAAATATTTTCTCAGTCCCTTTCTTTTTCTCTTCTTATTCTGAGACCCCTATAATACGAATGTTGTTGCATTTAATGTTGTCCCAGAGGTCTCTAAGACTGTCCTCAATTCTTTTCTTTCTTTTTTCTTTATTTTGCTCTACAGTAGTTATTTCCACTATTTTATTTTCCAGGTCACCTATCCATTCTCTGCCACAGTTATTCTGCTATTGATTCCATCTAGAGAATTTTTAATTTCATTTATTGTGATTTTAATCATTGTTTACTCTTTAGTTCTTCTAGTTCTTTGTTAAATGTTTCTTGTATTTTCTCCATTCTATTTCCATGATTTTGGATCATCTTTATTATCATTACTCTGAATTATTTTTCAGGTAGACTACCTATTTCCCTTCATTTGTTTGGTCTGGCAGATTTTTACCTTGCTATTTCATCTGTGTTTCTCTGTCTTCTCATTTTGCTTAACTTACTGTTTTGGGGGTCTCCTTTTTGCAGGCTGCAAGTTCATAGTTCCCATTGATTTTGGGGTCTGCCCCAGTGGCTAAGTTTGGTTCAGTGGGTTGTGTAGGTTTCCTGGTGGAGGAAACTAGTACCTGTGTTTTGGTGGATGAGCCTGGATCTTGTCTTTCTGGTGGGCAGGACCAAGTCCTGTGGTGTGCTTTGGGGTGTTTGTGACCTTATTATGATTTTAGGCAGCCTCTCTTCTAATGGGTGTGGTTGTGTTTGGCATACGGTGTCCAGCACTGTAGTTTGCTGTTTGTTGAGTGGAGGTGGGTCTTATTGTTGAGATGGAGATCTCTGGGAGAGCTTTTGCCATTTGATATTACATGTAGCTGGGAGGTCTCTGGTGGACCAATGTCCTGAACTCTGCTCTCTCACATCAGAGGCATAGGCCTGACACCCTTCCAGAGCACCAAGACCCTGTTAGCCACATGGCCAGGTATGTGGAGAGTTTCTTGACTTTTTGGAAGTCTGAGGTCTTTTGCCAGCTTTCAGTAGGTGTTCTGTAGGTGTTGTTCCACATGTAGATGTATTTCTGATGTATTTTTGGGGAGGAAGGTGATCTCCACATCTTACTCCTCTGCCATTTGAAGGTCTCCCCAGATATACTTCTTTGAATGTAATATTTTCTTCATGGATTAATTTGTGTGTGTCATTATTAAATTATCTTTAGCAATGTTTTCCAAATATGAACCTGAATTACTTGGTAAAATATAGCTGTTTATTTTCAATGTTTTGAAATATTATAAGTTTAAAGTATACTTTGAATCCATTTAATTTTGAATAATGAAATTTGATGTGCTGAAACTGTATTCTTTTAATATTGTAATCACTGTGTGTTAGGCACTGTATCAGTGATTGATGTTTCATAGACAAATAAAATATGTTGCTACAGGCTTCCCTGGTGGCGCTGTGGTCGAGAGTCCGCCTGCCAGTGTAGGGGACATAGGTTCGTGCCCCAGTCCAGGAAGATCCCACATGCCACGGAGCAGCTAGACCCGTGAGCCATGGCCACTGAGCCTGCACATCTGGAGCCTGTGCTCTGCAATGGGAGAGGCCACAACGGTGAGAGGCCCGTGTACTGAAAAAAAAAAAAAAAAAAAAAAAAAAAAATATATATATATATATATATATATATATATATATATATATATATATATATTGCTCTTCCTGAGGTCTAATAGTAGTAGTTTTCCTCCCTGTGTACATTAAATCACTTGGGGAGCTTTGGAGTCTTATGGGCCCCATCCCAGTGGATGGTGATTGGCTTAATTTTTAAAGCTCTCCAGTTGATTTTAATATGAGTCCACTGTGAGACCCTTGTCTTACATCTAAAAGGGGAGGCTGAAAGTCACAAAAACGGATATTCACCACCATGTAGTAGGAACCTTGAATAGACATGCACAGGAGCTGTGGGAGATGGAGAAGGGTCAGAGAAAGCTACTGGAGTTTATGGGATGTCTGTTAGGGGTGGGGTAGGTTTGAGGAGTGGTACCATGCTGCCTAAGTTGAGTTTTGAACATAGAGCTTATCAAGTAATGGAGAGAAAAGTGGTTAGGAGTATGGAACTTCAAGGGAAGGAAATCAAGAGAGAGGAAACTATCTACAAAAGGATTCATATAACAGCCTGGTGTGTAAGAACTACTTGCCCTTTGGCAGTTTAGAGCTTTCAGGTGTGCATCTGGGAGTGGCAGACATAGAACCAGAGTGGAAGAGATCATGGAGCATCGTTAAACCTTACGTTATTTTATAATACATATTCAAATCCCTATTTAACAAAGAGAAAAATAGGGTAAACTAATAAAGACAAGAAGGCTCTGAGCAAGCACTCAGTTTTGAGAGTTGCATATGGAAAGACCAGTTACATAATCCTAATCTATCCTGGTGGTCATTAAGGAAAGCAATGATGCTACAGACTGAATATAGTCACATGTGGAAATATTGTTTTTGATATATCATAGGAGATATAATGCCTAAGACATGTGTAAAATGAAAAGAAACGCCTTCCTTGCTAATTTGATCTGCTTATTCTAGACATTAAAAGATGTATTACCTTCCCCAGCTAATAAAAAATACTTATTAAAGACATGTAATATTGTAGGCACTCTATATCAATTTTGGTCTGCAAAGTTTAGTCATATATTTTAGCCAAAATAACCTTCACCATTCCAATAAGGTAAATTAAATCATCACTGGTGTTATGGCTAATCTTTAAATTTTTTTTAATGGAAAATGTTCATTTTTGGATCTGAGAGAAAGGTCACACATTTTTAACTTTCTTTCCTTGTGAGATGCCATTAAGATGACATTTATGAAATAAAAATGATTTATATTCACAATGCTGAAGAAAATGGTGATGACAAGAAAAAGAATTCAACATTCTTAAGATATACTAAAAGAGAGCTGAGGAATAGCTACTGATGAAGTCAAAGCTGCATGCTAAGGTAAGTAAGTAGGAGGCTGTAGCCAAGGGTGTGACAGAAGTTCTCTGTGGACCTTAGGTTGGGGAAGGGGGTTGGTGTTTGACAAGCCAAATAAAGAATGAGAATGGAAAGATGGGGGGGGGGGATGTGGATTAATTACAAATCAATAGGTGAAATGATTGAATAGTCACCTCTTTTCATTCCAGACATTTAACACTACTCACTCATCACTAAAGAAATTGAATGAACTCTCTGAAGAAGAACTAAGATAATTAGAATGGACATGAGAGCCTCAGAACATTCTTATTTTAGAGACCAAAAGCATGAGGTCCCTATCTTCTTGAGAGTAATAATCAATAAACAATGTAAACTACTTAGAAGCTACACTCTGCTCTTTATTGTCTCATTCTTGGGACTGAAGAGCACCAGGTTTTACATCAAAATTTGTAATATGTAAGAACCCAATGTCCTCAAGCATACAAAATGACTTTGGTGTAGCAGTGCTAATTTTGGGATCAAAAGGAAATTTTAAAATATCTAACATTTAGATTTGTAGTATTAGAGAGATTCAGGAAGATATTGTATCTCCACTAAAGAAAAATACAAAACAGGAATGAGATGCAATAACAAAGGAATGATTAGAACACAAGAAAGAAACTTTTAAATGTTTAGTGTGAATGTAGAATTAAAATGTAATGGAATGGTTGGAAGATAAGGAAAAGGAAATATCCCAGAGATATATAAGACAAAGGAAGTCAGGAAATATTATTTTAAAATTACAAATATAGATAATTAAAGCAGGAGGTTAAATATCCAACTAATAGGTATTTGAGAAAGAGAGAATAGAGGAAACATAAGAAGAAATTATCAAATAGATAATGCAGAGAATTTCCCAGACTGAAGATCACAATACTATACATTAAAAGACCTAGTTAGATTGAAATACCTATTCACTGTATTGGGAAAGTTGGGAACACCAAGGCTAAATAGAAGATTGTGAAATTCCAGAATGAAAAATGCAAAACAAGTCAGAAACAGATCACCTACAAAGAAAGGAGATTAAACTGACTTACTTCACAATTTTGGCAGCAATGGTGGACTTGAGAGGACAGTGAAGAATGCCTCCCAGATTCTTTACTTTTCTACTGATAATTTTGATGCCTAGGAAAATTATCAATCAAGTGTGAATATGGATTGAAAACATTTTTTAGACATTTAAGAAATCATAAGACTTATTTATCATGCATCCTTCTTAGCATGTTATTTTAAGAGGTACTTCAGTAAAATGAGCTAATTAACAAAAATCAAATAGTGGATTTAAACCTGTAAAGCAATGAAGGAAAATCCAGAATGAAACTTGTACACAGGTTTAAATGTTAAGATTGGGGCAAAAAGAAAGATTGCTCTGGGAAGATGATCTGCATAGATTTAGATAGCATAATGGTACAGTTTGAAAATATAGAGTACCTAAAAACAGCAAATTGATTATTTTTCTTAAAGGTAATTAGTAACTACAAGAAACACAGATAAAACCTTCTAATTGAACATTCATAGTAGAATTCTCAACATTACCATAGTCAATAATACTTACAATAACATGAAAATACATTCATTTCACATTTTAAAATCAACGTAAAGTCAAAGAGCAGAGAACCTAATTTTACTGGCTTAATGGGGTCAGTCTTGACAATATGAAAGTAAAAGTGCACATGAGACAATTGGATAGCAAAAGGAGAAAGACAATTAGAAAGTTATTGATATCCATATCTTAATATTTTAATCTTTAGTGTCAATAATACCGTACATATTCTGTGGCGTAAGAAATAAAAGTTATCAGCAACATTTAAATGTACCCAAACTAAACAATAGAGCATATAAACTTGGTGATGTAGCTATGCTCAGCGTTCAAAAATAAAGTGCGTCTGGTTGAACACATCATACAAAAAGGGCAAACTCATTTAATAAGTTGATAAAAGAAAAAATACCAACATAAATGTTATTGAAATATATGGGTGTAATCACCAAGTCGAAACAGTTACAAGAGGTGAATATGTGGAGGGATGAGACAAGATGGTGTTATATTTGATTTGTAACTATCTTATTTGGGTTTTACACAAATTCTTATAGTACTTTAATAAATACCTACAAGTTAAAAATACAAATTTAGATGTATACTTTGCAGTTATGATATTTATTAAAGAAGCTATGCTCCACCCACCAGCAATTATTTTCTGATGATGACCAGTTGGCAGCCACTATAGGGAATAACTGACAGTCTAACCATTTTGCAATCCCTAAAATCTAATGATCATCATACTCAGTTTATTTGATCCACTCAACATCCTGACTACACCTTACTCATCATATTTATAGCTGTTACTCATTTTCTAAGTACATCATAACTTAACTGTCTTTTATTTGTTGTTTTCACCCGTCTTCTATAAGATGTTAGGATGTGTTGACACTGTTGATGACTCACACTTGAAAATTGTGTGTTCCCTTATATTCTTGACAATATTTTCTCCTCATTCCTCTTATCCCTTTTCACAGTTTCTTTTCAGTCTCTTTAATGGAGTTCTCTTATTCTTTATAATAAATCTCTAGCTTTCTTTCTTTTAATGCACTTCTCTGAGGGTTCACTTCTATAAAAATGACTATGTAATGACTCCTACGTCTATATTTAAAGTCTGACTTCTTATCCAAAGTTATTCTTTAATATATACAATTAATTATACTGTACACCTCTATTTGAATAACTTACTAGCACCTTAAACTCAAACTGTCATGAACTCAAAACTATTCTTCCTCCATCTGTTGCATTCCACCAATCTATTGTTTCTCCTAAAACAGACCTGTCATCTATTAATTTTACCACTGTGTAGAAAAAACAACACTCTCTGTGTGATTACTGAGTGTACCTTCTTCACTGATTATTCTTTAGTCACCAAACCATGTTGATTCTTCCTTGGTAATAACTTCAAAAGAAAGGATCCTCAGCCCTTTAATCTAATATGAGTATTACTTTAGATGCCATCCCATTATGAAAACTTTTAGTGGCTCCTTATATTTCATTCTTACCCTTCACAAATGATCTGTCCTAGCCAAAGGGGTCTTGAGATTCCCGAAAAATATGAAGATTATATTATCTTCAAGGTTTTACTTTCAAAAAAACTTTTATCTCTTTACTTCACTTGCTTGTATCCTACCCAAACTGCAAATAGATCTTGATCTCATTCCCTCCATAAAATCTTTACTCACTCTTTCTATACTTTTTTTTCCACAGGTGAAATATTTTTTTAATGGAAAGGTATTTTATTTTAAATATAGCAGTGTATACCTGTCAATCCCAAATTCCCAATCTATCCCTCCACCCCACACTTCCCTGCTGGTAACCATAAGTTCATTCTCTAAGTCTGTGAGTATGTTTATGTTTTGTAGGTAATTTCATTTGTACCTTTTTGTTTTAGATTCCACATATAATTAATATCATATGATATTTATCTTTCTCTGTCTGACTTACTTCACTTAGTATGATATATCTGAAGAAAACCATGGTTTGAATGGATACATGCACCCCAATGTTCATTGCAGTGATGTTTACAATAGCCAAGACATGGAAGCATCCTAAGTGTCTATCTACAGGTGAATGGATAAAGAAGATGTGGCACATATATGCAATGGAATATTGCATAGCCATTAAAAAGGATGAAATACTGTCATTTACAGCAACATGGATGGACCTGGAGATTATCATAATAAGTGAAGTAAATTGCTCTTCCTATACATGGATATCATTCACTCCTTTGAAACCTATAGAACTTTCTATTCATACCAATTACTTGGCATTAAACCTGTTCTATATGTTAGGTTGTAACTTTTTTGTCTTGCCCACAAAATGCTAAGGATTTCTTAAGAGCAAAATGTATCTTATGTTGATTCAAATTCCCAGCATTTACCAGTGTATCCTATACATATTAGCTTCTCACAATATATTTTTTGATGAGAAAAATAAAAAATACTTAGAGGATACATTTTCCCAAATCTTTTCACATTGCTTACACTTTGAGAGAACTATAGTAAAATACTAACATTTGTAGCAAAATAATTTTATCACAAATTCTATCATGATGTACTAGGATAAAAAATGTTAATATGTATGCATTACGGAGTATTAGAAGCTTAATAGGTGTTAGCTGATTAAGATGTCCTAAAATATTCCTTTAAGAATTATGATGATGGTCATGTCTCAAAGGATTATATTTTTAGGTTAGGAAAACAACACATATTATTCCAGGAGATATCTTTCTAATTTTCCACTGAAAAATGGCTATGCCTTATGAGATGCAAAGATCGGATATTTAACCAAATTTTGCTCAGTATAAATGATGTTAGCTTGGGAACACGTGGGTCAAGTTCAAATGAGGTTTTAAAAAGATGAATCAGAAATAATTAGAAACATTGGGAAAATAAATGGAGGGAGATAGTTATCTGAATATTTCTCATATCAAAATTGTCCATATATCCATGATCAGCTGATCATCAAAGATAAGAAAGATTAGAGTAAGCTGGAAAGACAAGTGATAGATGCATCTTCATATTCTTTTTTTTTTTTTTTATGGTAGGCCGGCCTCTCTCTGCTGTGGCCTCTCCCATTGCGGAGCACAGGCTCCGGACGCGCAGGCTCAGTGGCCATGGCTCACGGGCCCAGCTGCTCCACAGCATGTGGGATCTTCCCGGACCAGGGCACGAAACCGCACCCCCTGCATCAGCAGGCAGACCCCCAAAGACTGTGCCACCAGGGAAGCCCCATATTCTTTTTTTTTTTTTGGAAAAATATTTATTTATTTTTGGCTGTGTTGGGTCTTCATTGCTGCGTGCAGGCTTTCTCTAGTTGCGGTGAGCTAGGGTTACTCTTCGTTGAGGTGCACAGGCTTCTCATTGTGGTGGCTTCTCTTGTTGTCGAGCATGGGCTCTAGACACACAGGCTTCAGTAGTTGTGGCATGTGGACTCAGTAGTTGTGGCTCGTGGGCTCTAGAGCGCAGGCTCAGTAGTTGTGGCACACAGGCCTAGTTGCTCCACAACATGTGGGATCCTCCCGGACCAAGGCTTGAACCCATGTCTCCTGCATTGGCAGGCGGACCCATAACCACTGCACCACCAGGGAAGCATGCATCTTAATATTCTTATCTGTGTTATTCCTGGGGCTGAGTCCTCATTTTCCACTTGGAAGGGATAATTCCCACTCAGAATACTGGGTTTTGATTAGTTCATGCATATATAATTCAGCCTAGTTTAAAATATCCTGCAATTAATAAATGACCCCAGAATCTTAATGTCTTAAAACAACAAATATTTATTTTTCACTCGTGTTACATACTGTTTACATGCTACCTGTAGTACTGCTGCCCATGTCTTCATTCTAGGTTCTTAGCTGATGGAGCAGTCTCTAAATGGGATAGTGCTTTTACGGTGGTAGAAGGAAAGAAAAGCATTCTAGCACTACATGATGGATTATGAAGATTCTATTTAGAAATGACATATGCCACTTATGCTCACTTCAATGACTAGAGCAAATTCATGATCTACCCTCCACTAAGAAAGAATGGCAAATAATTTGAAGAATAATATCTTCTTCCACAATTTATTCCTGTCATCACATATATTCTTTTACCTTCTTTCTGCATGTGACATACTCTCACCTCTTTCCCAAAAGAGATAAAAGTCATCCGTATCAGCACCAGGCTTAAAGTGCAGAGTCTCACGATGAGCTCTACTTTGGTTCTGGATGTGGAATCTCCTGATCTAGAGATTTATGAACTAAAATAACAAGTCATATCACATAAACACTCAATTTACAGTGTTGGAAAGGGAAAAGATAACTACAATAACTATTCATATTAAAAAAGGGAAGAATGAGAATGCCTTGCAGTCACCTGTTTGTTCCATATCCATTGAGGTCCTACTGTGGATCAGCTCTATCTGTTTTCACTCTGGGACTTGGGCAGATGGATTAGTCTCTATCTGGGCCATTGTTGAGCTCTGAGAAGAAAAAGTAAAGTGCAGGTAGGAGCCTCAATGACTCTCAAAGCTCTTAGGAACACATTCATAACTGCCAGTCATGTTTTATTGCCCCAGGAAAGTCACTGAGTCAAAACTGACTTCTAGAACTCAGGAACAGGTAGAGCATATTTTGAAAAGTAATACAATCTATCCCGTTAAATTAACCTAAGGCTATTACAATTTCAAGTGCATAAGGAGAGTTGTATGCATGCATCTGTATTAAATACACAGACTGCAAAAACAGTAAAAATATCTATTATTTCTAAATATGATATAGACTAGCTTACTTTAAGTGGAGAAAAAATATATACACAAATATATATGTATGTATATATCAATTTTCTCTAGGATATTCGTCATGAATTTTCTGGCTTTCTTGGTATGTATAATAATGACAAGAATAATATCTTTGCCCAAAATGATGTACCTCCATTAATTGTAATTGCTCTATATTATCTAAATCAAAAATCAGCTTAATGAAGTCCAGCTTCATCTCTCATTTCCTACCTTCCTTTAGTGAGAGACTGACATACATAATACATAATAAAACGTACAAGAATAAAACATTGTTTACCAGTATGAGTTATTTTTATTGTTTAAACAAACCCAAGTTGTTTTTTTTTTTAATGTTGATTTCACTTCAAATGTTGGTGATCATGAAAAGAATAAGCTCGTATTGAAATGGGAGTTTTAAAATGTTCATTGTAGCTCTATTTACAATAGCCTGGAGATGGAAACAACCTAAGTGTCCATCATCAGACGAATGGATAAAGAAGATGTGGCACATGTATACAATGGAACATTACTCAGCCATAAAAAGAAACGAAATTGAGCTATTTGTAATGAGGTGGATAGACCTAGAGTCTATCATACAGAGTGAAGTAAATCAGAAAGAGAAAGACAAATACCGTATGCCAACACATATATATGGAATATAAGAAAAAAAAAATGTCATGAAGAACCTAGGGGTAAGACAGGAATAAAGACACAGACCTACTGGAGAACGGGCTTGAGGATATGGGGAGGGGGAAGGGTAAGCTGTGACAAAGCGAGAGAGAGGCATGTAAATATATACACTACCAAACGTAAGGTAGATAGCTAGTGGGAAGCAGCCTCATAGCACAGAGAGATCAGCTCGGTGCTTTGTGACTGCCTGGAGGGGTGGGATAGGGAGGGTGGGAGGGAGGGAGACGCAAGAGGGAAGAGATATGGGAACATATGTATAACTGATTCACTTTGTTATAAAGCAGAAACTAACACACTATTGTAAAGCAATTATACTCTAATAAAGAAGTAAAAAAAAAAAAGGTACAAGGAAATAAAAATTTTAAATAAAAATTACTCAACCCCCCTCAAAAAAAATAGAACTTAGGCCTACCAGACCTACTGAATCACAATCTGCATTTTTGCAATCTCCCCAGTGTACTTGTGTACCCATGAATAGTTGAAAGTTACATTTCTACCTCTACATATCTGTTCTGTCTGAGAAATACACACATTTTATCCAATTTGATATAAATAAAACACTCAAAAATGCAAAAAAAAAAAAAAGGAAATGAGAGTTTTAAGTGAATTTTTTTGAATTTGATAAGTTCATATGCAGTCACAGAGAAATGCTCTGGATTCTTCTAAACATACTTTTCTGTCACACTCATCAACAATGTATCTGAAAAACAATATAAGAATAATTGTTATTTACTGAGTATCCAAGAGTTCAGATATCATAACGAACCACTATACTAACCAGTAACTGAAATGGCAAGAATCACTCTATGACAGTTCTGCTATCTTATTTGTAGTTTCATATTTTGTCTCTAGTGAAGTATCTACTCAAAGTTAAACTAACATGATTTGGCCTTAATATACAATATATTTCAAATATGTAAACCAGTTTAGGTAACAAGTGTTCTTAGAGTGCAAATGAATTTATAAAATATATTTGGTATAATCGCTACAAATGCTACATAGACCTGGCCTTGGACACTAGTTCTGTATTTCAAGCAGAATGTTATGATTATTAAATCAATATTAGCTAAAGACATTTGTCTGACAATGATAACATGTTTTGAGAAGCATCTAATTTACTTTAAAGATACCTTAAAGATATCAGCTATCATTTACCTTGACGTAGAGTTGCTATTTTGGACCAAAGTGAAGTATAAAAAACATTTTAAAAATACAGAGAGAAAACAGAAACAGACACACAGACTTAGAGAATGAACTTATGGTTACCAGGCAGGAAGCGTTGGGGGAGGGATAGATTGGGAGTTTGGAATTGACATATACACACTGCTATATTTTAAATAGATAATCAACAAGGACCTATTGTATAGCACAGGGAACTCTGCTCAATAATCTGTAATAACCTAAATGGGAAAAGAATTTGAAAAAGAATAGATACAATTATATGTATAACTGGATCACTTTGCTGTACACCTAAAACTAAAACAACATTGTTAATCAGCTATACTCCAATATAAAGTTAAAAAAATGCAAAATATAGAGAATAAAACTCAATAGAGAAATTGTTATAGAATGTGTCATGAAAGGTTCAGGTTATATATTATGGAAATTTGTTGAATTATTGTCATGCCACAGAGGAAGGTACATTATTTTTTTATCCATTATCATAATTTCCTGATTGTATTTATTAAGATTATTTTTCTCTGCAAGTAACAAAGACCTTAAAAATAATGAATTATACAAGATTTATCTTTATGAAGATAATTTATTTAATTTATCTTTCTTTATGAACAAATTTACTTCTATTTATAATAGCCAAATAAAGAATAGTGCAGCTGAAAATTAGTGGGATTCTCAGTTGTTTTAATCACACATGGAACTTTTCATTAAAATTCATTCACCACATTCAAAATCATTAAGCTAGCTCAAAATTTTCTAATTTCCTGAACATAAGTAATTTATATAGAAATCAACAATAAATGAACTACAAGAAAATGCTTATTTACTTAGAAATAACAAAAATGAACACTCCTAAATAACTCATGAGTTAAAAATATAGCTGGTATTAGAAAATATTAAAGTAGACAATTGTTAAAATACCACATATTAAATATGGGTGTTGCTTCTAAAGTGGTGTTTAGAAGGCAAATGTATAATATTGAATATTCATATTAAAAATAAAGTTGAAAGTTAATGATCTAAGTATTTAATTTAAAGGTTAAGAAAAGGAGCAACGACAGAATGAAAGAGGATAAAATGAATGAAATAAACATAAACTTTAATGAGATTGAAAACAGGCATACTATAGAATGGATACATTAAACCAAAACTTGGTTCTTTGAAACAACTAATAAAAGACACACCACTAGCTCAAATTAATCAAGGAAAATAATAAGTAATAGAATAAAGATACATAAATTGTATAAGGCATAAAAAGGGGAAGAACTATACAACTAAGCATATATATACATGAGTATGAATAATTTATGCCATTAAACTTGAGATTTTAGAAGACATGTCTATGTCCCTAGAAAAAGTAAATTTCAAAAGCCATCTTTAGAAGAAGTAGAAATAGTGAAAAGTTACATAGCAATTAAATAAATTAACTATGAAATTCCAAAGAGTCCCTCAGAGGAACTAAGTTCAGATAGCTTTGTAGATGAGTTTTTCTAAAAGTTTGTATCACAGACATTTTTACTTTACCAATTTCTTCTATGGAATAGAAAAGAGAGAATACATGTCTCTTTATGTGATGCTAGATTTAACTAGATTTTAGATATTAAAATAAGACTTCAGCACAAAAAATGAAATTATAAACAAATCTCAGTGATAAACATAGTTGCAAAATGCCGTAACAATATATTAGCAAAACCAAAGAAAACCAGAATATATAATAACGAAGATTTAGTTATCCTAGAAATTCATGTTCTGTTTAATATTAGAAGATATTTTAATGTAATATGCACATTAAAAGAGTAAAGTATAAAAGTTAAGCAAACACATTAACATATACACAAAAAATTTAAAAGTATCCATTTATAATAAAGAGACTTAGGAAGAGAAAATCATTTTACTAAACATGAAGAAATATAGCAGACAAAAAAAGCACCCTTCAAAGTGACATGGATTTCCTTTAAATACTGAAGATCATAGTGTATTTACCTACACCACATTATTCAACATTGCACTATAAGTCTTAACCACTGCAGTTAGACAAATAAAAAGAAATAATAGATATAAGAAACTCACCAGAAGCAACAAACTGTCACTGTTTAGGACATGTAATTGCTTACATACAAATCTCCCCCACCTCAATCTAAAGATGTTATTATAATCAGAAATAAAATTTTGTAAGACTGATGAAGAAAAATATGCAGACGTGATAGAAAATAGATTTTATACACCAGCTTGAGATAGCTAGAAAATATATCAACAGATAAAAATGTGTGTGCCTTCATGCCACGGAGCGGCTAGGCCTGTGAGCCATGGCCACTGAGCCTGTGCGTCCGGAGCCTGTGCTCCACAACGGAAGAGGCCAAAACAGTGAGAGGCCCGCCTATTGCAAAAAAAAAAAAAAAAAAAAAAAAATGTGCATATCTTTCATGACAATAAAGCAATAAAACTTCACTAAATGAATAGAAATAGCATCTTCCTGGATAAAGATATACAGTATCTTTAAAAAGAAGAATTTCCTCAGTTGGTCTTTATATTTTACAAACATGTTTAATATATTTCAAAGTAAAGAAAAAAAAGGAGGATTTGTATGCCAGTTCACCCTGTCCCTGGCTGGGACTGATTGGTCCAGGGGTAAATATTGATAATGCTGAAACAAATAATTGTAAATACATTTTCCTTTGCAAGAAAGAGCAATAAAACCAATATACTAACAGAATAATATACTACAACAAAATAATTTATTCACAGAATGGATGAAAAGTAACAAATATTGGTCCCATGGAAAGTAAGAATAAAATTCATGAAGGTAAAAACAGAATAAATAATAAGTGTTAATAAAAATAAAATACTCATACTATTGATAAAACACTCTGATAAAACATATGCTCTATATTAAGCATTTTTCTATATTTTTTCTACATGAATTTTTTGTCTTATATAGATATTTTATCCAGTTTTCAGAAGACAAACAATAAAAAAATATTTGTATGACAAATAAGACCATTTATATGATTATTGAAAATTGTTGAAATTGATTCGATAGAAGTTAAAGCCCATTACTGTTTTAAACAGAAAGAATTATTAAAGAATTAGGCATTATGCATTATGAACTTAACAAAAAGATTATTTGTAGTAAATGCTCAGCTAACAGCTATAGTAAAGTTGGATAGCATAGCCTGTCTGAAGACAGATTGTCAATCAGCCCACCCCCAAGTTCTGCCATATACCAGCTGCATAAACCTTAGCAGGTCTTTGTGTTGCCGCCTCTTCATCAGAAATATATATATGAAAATAGTATCTCCTCTCACAGCTCTTTGAGGATTAAGTAAGTTAATAAAAATGAATGCCTTTAGAACAGCCCTTTGCACATGGTAAGTTCTCAATAAATGTTAGCGTTTAGTATTATTGCAATTAAAGTTGAATTACTAGAATTATTAAAGCTAAAAACAAGAAAGGAAAAATGTTACTATAAATTCCATAATTATCTTATTGCTCACAATACCTTCAGTTTAATGATAGTTTTGTTTTTTAAAACCATAATCACACTAAATGTAGATAACAAATATAAGATTCATCTACATTTTGGAAGTGTGAAAAAAATGTATCTTAGAGTCTAAAAAATATGGTATTTAATATTGGCTTGAAAATTTAGCAAGTCACATGTGAAGCTGGATTGAGAGGAAAGAAGGATACATAATTATTTTTCCAGATTGTATAATTTTATATCTAGCTAACCTAAGAAGACTAAAAAAACATGTGAATTAATGAGGGATCAGTGAAGCTGAAAATACATATTTGTAAATAAATATATATTTAAAATAATTAACTATTATGCAACTGATAAAACTATTTAAATTGCATTTATTCAATTAATATATACTTTACCAATATTGTTTATCGATATGTATTGTATGATATATATGCATTGTTTAGCATTCATGAAGAATTAGATTTGATTCTATATAACTCATCAAAATCACCACAACTGTTTTGAATCTATAAAAGCTATATTGTTTGATCTTTAAGTATTTGGTGGCGTCTTCCTTTTAAGAGCAATAAATATTTCTTTACTAATTATATTTAAAATTATTATATAAAATTATGACTGTAAAGTAACTTACCAGAATAGTAATGAAAGCTGACTTTTTACCATAACAATGTACTGTGCTTTATAATTAAAATACATCTTCAAAATGATGAAAAAAATATTTGTAATTTAATGAAGTCATAACAAAAAACAATTGTATATCAATGACTGGAAAAATAGACAAATATTTAGAAAGTATTTCTGAGTTATAAATATGGCTCTATGTTGAACTCTTATTTTTGTAACTGATATTTTTATTTATTTATTTATTTATTTATTTTATTTATTTATTTTGCAGTATGCAGGCCTCTCACTGTTGTGGTCTCTCCCGTTGCAGAGCACAGGCTCCGGACGCGCAGGCTCAGCAGCCATCGGTCACAGGCCTAGCCGCTCCGCGGCATGTGGGATCTTCCCGGACCGGGCCTGCATTGGCAGGCGGACTCTCAAACACTGTGCCAACAGGGAAGCCCTGTAACTAATATTTTCAGATTTAAGTTTTAACTTCCTTTTATTTGGTTCAGTAGTCACGGGAAATTTATGAAAATTAAAGAAGTTGACAGAATATCAAAAATAGGATGTTTCTTACAGATTTAAATAAAATCAAAAGTAGATAAAGATGAATTCCATATTCTTTTTTTTTTTTTTTGCGGTATGCAGGCCTCTCACTGCTGTGGCCTCTCCCGCTGCTTAACACAGGCTCTGGACGCGCAGGCTCAGCGGCCATGGCTCACGGGCCCAGCCGCTCCGCGGCATGCGGGATCCCCCCGGACCGGGGCACGAACCCGCGTACCCTGCATCGGCAGGCAGACCCTCAACCACTGCGCCACC
The DNA here is from genome assembly GCF_963924675.1 of Phocoena phocoena. Classification (NCBI taxonomy): domain Eukaryota; kingdom Metazoa; phylum Chordata; class Mammalia; order Artiodactyla; family Phocoenidae; genus Phocoena; species Phocoena phocoena. Next base: position 27,269,158 of record NC_089235.1, on the reverse strand, counting down.
AGGGAAGCCCGAATTCCATATTCTTTTTCTGAAGTTACCTCATTCAGTGCAAACACAGAAAGAATAACGGTGAGCTGATTTAGTCAAGAGAAATAAATTCCTAAATAAAAATATAGGATTTTAAAGACTACTTCATCAAATATATGAACTTGGGAAATTCATCCTAATAACCAATAATTTTCATGCATAACATTAATATGAATTTTCTGGTCTTTCAATATGACACAACTTTGGGCACAGATTCTATACAGTTCTGATTTCTTTTTGGCAGTAACATCACTGTGAATAAAATGTATTAATTTATTTTAACAGTTGTAATGAGGGAAATCTAACTAGTTTGTCCTATTTTGGTGAATTATTTAGAAAGAAAATAAAGATCTATAAGATGTTTTAGACATTTAGTATGTAGTTATATTCGAGAATATTAATATAATAGCTGTATTATAAAATTATTTTAAACAAAATACCCAAAAATATTTATATAGTGTAAAATATTTTGAAAATATATTCTAAAGGACTTATTTGTTACCTATTAAGTGGATGATTTTTTTCCCTAAATTTTTTAGTGTCGGCATTTTGTGGGAGGTGTGATAGATATGCTTTAATGGGAAGTAATTGCTAAGTTATACTAAGTAAATGGTGTAATACAGTAGATGACATAATCAGAGGGTAAAACTGTTAGTGTAGGATTCAGAAGTGTTAAAATTTATTTGCCTTTATTCTCACTCATTGCTTATTCATTCCTCCTCTAAATAAACATTTATGTGTTTGTATCACAGCTTTTCAGCCTTCATCCCTTCTTTTCCTGCTTAACATAACAAATTCCTTTATCTATGAGATATTTTCATTTACACTAAGATGTGACTGATAAAACAAAATCCTACATTAGAATAACTGTTTTTTAATCAAATAACTTACAGTTGGAGATAGAAAATAAATATTTTGAGTATTAAAATTTGTGCCCTTAATTTTCAAAGCTGTTTCAATTCCATCCTGACTATTCATAGCGAATTATCAGTGGATAGAATCCTTGAAAACAGTTCTGGTTGTGAGAAGGTGTCTTCACTTCTTCATCTGCTGCACCCTCTCGCCAACCAAAAAAGTAAATAAATGAAGCATCATTGCACCTGTGGTTTGGCACAGTGAACATCCAGGCTTTTAGAGACAAATAATGCTTTAATGTAAAAGTACTTTGTATAATTTTAGGTTAAATTTCAGAGATTTCACACACAATTTATTTACAGCATAATGAGCAGGTATCAACACAGAGTTGTCATTGAATTAATTTATATTTTGATTTAATTTGACATGTTGGGAACCATGTCTCAACACGTGTTACCTTGTAATACGTTAAGCAGTGTCAACGGATCTAAATGTAATTTTATAAAATTAGGAAAAACCTTGACTATGTATGGGAAGTTAAACATTGGCACAATTATCCCATTTTAGGTTCAGTGACAAATTAAACTTGACAAAGTAGAAACGAAATTAACATACTTTGAAATGGAAACATGTTCACTCTAATGGATAATTTCTACATTCACCTGCCATCTTTCTGTTTCAGCAATAATAAGGGGGAAAAACTTAATGAAGTTAGATGAACCTGTAAACTTCAATACAAAGTGAGTTCACTGATGTGATTATGACTTCATCATTTCCTCCATCAGAAGGCCTGATTTTCAAAGATATGTACATTTTTGCTGAGGATTCTTTTTAGATGAGAATCTCACCTAGAGTTTAGCAATGGTATAAAATGCATTACATTTATTTCCTCTTCATTTTCATCTAAAGAAATGTTTCCACTGTGTACAGGACTAAAGTAATATAAACTTCTTGAGTTCTATTTATGTCTCAAGTTGAACCACTTTGTACATAAGGAAATATTTTAAATTAAGCAGGAGATATAATCTTGCTCTATGTTAAATTTTCATATTTAGAAAATAAATGACACTATGCTAATAATTTATGGGATTTATAAACCATTCAATTTTCTATGAATGTTATTTATTTTTAGGAACACCCTATTGTATTCCAAAAAGGAAAATCCACATATCAAAATATTTTAAATTGTTTTAATTTTTGAGTGAAACTTTTACTAAAATTGGGACTTAGTCCTTATTCTTTCTATGGTTTCCAAATTATTACCATGACTCTTAAGGTGATAGTTTAAGAGATACTTTAATAATGTTTTTATTAGCTTATTTTCCTTCTAGAAACTTTAGTTTAAATAATGGAAATACCTAAACACAAGATATACCTATCCTACAATTTCTCACTGATTTATACTTTAGCTATTTGTCCATTTACTTTATAAATTTGAATTTGATACTATGCCTACTCTAACATACTAATTAGAAGTCTAAAGCAATATATTTGATTTCTATTTCCTCTTAATATCTAAGAACCAAGGCTCTAATTAATAATGGTGATAATTAGCTCTCTAACAAAATCCATCCTCTTCCTTTTCCATTTTATTCATTTGTAGTACAGTAATGGATATATGGATAAACCGTTTCCCAGCTTCGCTTGCAGTATATGTGGACCAAGTTCTCTCTTGTCTAATTTGAGTAAAACTACTGTGAGTTATTTCCAGGCCACAGATTTTAAGAGAAATCCTGTGTCTTTGTACTTTTTTTCTCTTTTGTTTTCTGGTTACAAATGACAAAGGGATCTTAAGGGATGAATAGAATGGAAATATAAAATGGTCCAGGTTCTTGAATCAATACATGGAGAGGAGCTACCTTTTATATGAACAAGAAGTCAGCCTCTATTTTCTTCAATCTCTTATTGAAGCTCATAGGAATAGAGGCATACATCAGAGATGTTTTGGATTCAGTTCCAGACAACTGCAATAAATCAAATATTGCAATAAAGTGAAGCACAGGAATTTTTTGGTTTCCCAGTGCATATAAAGGTTATGTTTACACTCTACTGTAGTCTCTTAAGTGTGCAGTAGCATTATGTCTAAAGAAAGCAATGTATATACCATAATTTAAAAATACTTTATTGCTAAAAAGTGTTGAACATCATCTTAGTGAGTCATAATCCTTTTGCTGATGGCAGATCTTGCCTCAATATTGATGGCTGCTGACTGACCAGGGTGGTGGTTGCTCAAGTTTGTGATGGCTGTGACAATTTATTAAAATAAGATGGCAATGAAGTTTGTTGCAGCAATTGACTCTTCCTTTCACGTACAATTTCTCTGTATCATGTAATGCTGTTTGATAGCATTTTACCTACAGTAGAATTTCTTAAAAAAGAAGCAACCTCATCTGTTACTTTTATCATGGATTGCAGCAATTCAGTCACATCGTCATGCTCTACTTCTAATTCTATTTCTCTTGCTATTTCTACCATATCAGCAGTTACTTCCTCCTCTGAAGTCTTGAATCCCTCAAAGTTATCCTTGAGGGTTGGAATCAACTTCTTCCGAGCTCCTATTAATGTTGAAGTTTTGACCTCTTCCCATGAATCAAAGATGTTATTAATGGCATCTGGAATGGTGAGTCTTTTCCAAAATGTTTTCAATTTACTCTGCCCAGATCCATCAGGGGAATCACTATCTATGGCAGTTATATTCTTACAAAATTTGTTTCTTAAAGAGTAAGACTTGAAAGTTGAAATTACTCCTTGATCCATGGGCTGCAGAATGGATGTTGTGTTAGCAGCCATGAAAAAATTAATATTGTTGTACATCTCCATCTGAACTATTGGGTGATCAGATGCATTGTCAATGAATAGTAATGATTATAAAGGAATTTTTTTATGAGAAGTAGTTCTCAACAGTGGGTTTAAAATACTTGGTAAATCATGTTTTAAACAGATTCACTGTTATCCAGGCTTTGTTGTTCAAGTTACAGAACACAGGCAGAGTTGATTCAGTCTAATTCGTAAGGGCCCTGGGATTTTTGGAATGATAATCAGCATCAGCTTCAACTTAAAGTCACCAGCTGCATTAGCCCCTAACAGGAGAGTCAGCCTGTCCTCTGAAATTTTGAAACCAGGCATTGACTTCTCTCTTGCTATGAAAGTCCTAGATGGCATCTTCTTCCAACAGAAAGCTGCCTTGTCTACATTGAAAATTTGTTGTTTAGTATAATGACCTTCATTAATTATCTTAGCTAGGTATTCTGGATGACTTGCTGCTCTTTCTACATCAGCACTTGCTGCTTCACCTTGAACTTTGATTTTATGGAGGAGCTTCTTTCCTTAAACCTCATGAAACAACCTCTGCTAGCTTCAAACTTCTCTTATGCAGCTTCCTCTCCTTTCTCAGCTTTCATAGAATTGAATAGAGTTAGGGTCTTGCTCTGGATTAGGCTTTGGCTAAAGGGAATGTTATGATTGGTTTGGTCTTTTATCTAGACCACCAAAACTTCCTCCATATCAGCAATGAGGCTGTTTTGCTTTCTTATCATTTGTGTGTTCACTAGAGTAGCATTCTTAATTTCTTCAAGAAATTTTTCTTTGCATTCACAACTTGGCTAACTGGTGCAAGAGGCTTAACTTTCAGCCTGTATTGGCTTTTGACATGCCTTCCTCATTAAGCTTAATCATTTCTAGCTTTTGACTTAATGTGAGAGATGTATGATTCTTTCTTTTACCGAACATTTAGAGGCCATTGTAAGGTTATTAACTGGCCTCATTTCAATATTGTCGTGTCTCATGGAACAGAGAGGCTCAAGGAGAAGGAGAGAGACAGAGGACTGGCCAGTCAATGGAGCAGTCAGAACACACACAACATTTATGGGTTAAGTTTGCAGTCTTCTGTGAGTGTGGCTCATGGCACCCCAAAACAACTATATTAGTAAAATCAGAGATCATTGATCACAGGTCACCGTAACAAATATAATAATAATTAAAAAGTTTGAAATATTTTGAGAATTAAAGAAATGTGGCTCAGAGACATGAAGTGAGCAAATACTTTTGGAAAAATGATGCTGATAGAGGTGCTCAATGTAGGGTTGCCAAAATCTTCTATTTGTAAAAAAGTACAGTATTTGTGAAACACAATAAAGCAAAACACAATAAAACAAGGTATGCCTGTACAGAAATTTATATTGTCGGGGGTTGGGGTGTTGCCATAACAAAATTAAAAGTTGTGATCCTGGTTTAGTTGGTAGTGTAAAAATCTTTTTTTTGAAGTTTAGAAAGCGAGAGAGTTCTGTCAAGCTGTGATAAACATTTGGTAAAACTGTCATATGAGGTAACTTAGAAGGTAGAACAAATATGTGTTGAGCTTTTAGATCTATGGGAAATGGTTGAAAAAACAGAAGACCAGTATCTGTTGACTACGACTTACATCTTTTGGCAAGATACTACAGGAGATGAGGTTATGTGGGAATTGATAGATTTGTAAAGAGAGGGAAGAAAAGAGAGAATCCAAAAGATGGGGAGAGGTTTGAAAAAATTTAAGCTCATTATTTCAGGTAGCTTCAGGGTATAGCTACTATTAAGTTTAGAGAGAGAACTGGCAGCAAATCAGGTTAAAAGAAATAAAAATACAGTGGGACTAATAATGATGTCTAACAAAGAAATTTGGTTGTGCCACCAGCACACAGAATATGCTGGAAACAAAGCATATCAGAGAACTACCAAGTTTTTCTTTTGTTGTTGTTTTGTTTTTTTACAGTAATCATCACAATTTATTTTTCTTGTTACATGTCTGAGAAAACTACCAAGATTTTGAGGGAATTTTATTGGCACGTAAACTGTGAGCTTTGCCTAAAAAGCCTGCAACTGTTCAGACCTTAAAACTGTCCTCATGCTACCAAACTTCCACAAGAAGAAGGGCATTGTGAAAGCAGTTGAACTTTCCAGTAAGACATATTCCCACATGCTCATTTCAGATATGGCCACAGGGTATCACAAACAAGGAAAAACCTTGAGAGGACAAAGTTGGGAGTCAAAGAGCATTAACAAAAGATCAGAAAGATAAGAGGGGTTAGGTCATATAGGGCCTTATATTCCATTTTAAATGACTTGGCTGTTTTGGAAAAGTGTAGATTTACAGGATTTTGAGCTGAGCAGTGAAAAGATGTCAATTAAAATGCTACTTCTTTTAGAGGGGTTACTCTGGCTGGCGAGTTGAGAATAGGCTATAGGAGGCAACCTAGAAATAGTGAGGTGGTTTAAGAAGTTATTGAAATAAACTAGAAGAGACATGGACCAAGTTGAGGTGAGCAAAATTGGTGAGAATTTCTGGGGTTCTGCATATTTTTCAGGTAGAATCAAGCAGACATTCTCTTGCATTGTATGTGGGTTGTGAAAATGAACAAAGTTAGGGATTATGTTTTTCAGCCTGAGCAATTGGAAGGATGGAGTTGTCAACAGCTGAGTTGGGGAAAGCATTATAAAGAGCAGGTTTAAGGAGAGAGAACATCAGTTAAGTTTTGGACAAGTGAAGTTTGAGATATATATTACATATCCAAGTGAAGAGGTTGAGTGTGCAGTTAGATAAAAAATGGCTGGAATTCTTGAGAGAGGTCTGAGTTGGATGCTTTGGGGAGTAGACAGCATATATTACACATTAAACCACACACCTAGATGATATCACCAAAGGACTGATGATTATAGATGAGGAAGATGATAGATTAAGAGGTTGAGTCCTGGATAATTCTAACATTAAGAGGTCAAAGAGAAGAGAACGGTTAAGGAGACTGAAAAAGAACAGACAATGTTATAAGAATACATTCAAGAGAGTATTGAATCCTAAAAGCCAGGTGAAGAAAGTTCATTAGGGAGAAGGGATATGTCATTGATGCCAGGAGCTGCTGAAAGGCCAAGTAAAATAATGTCTAGGATAGTTTTTTTCAGTAGATGCATCCATGTGGCTACATTCTTTCCAATAGAAGATGAGCAGAAATCATGTGAGTTATTTCCAGGCTTTTAAGAGAATACCCATGTTCCAACCACATCCTTATTTTTCTTAAGTATGAGGCAAAAGATGAGAAGGTTCTAGAACAGTCTGATTCTCCCCAAATGGAATTCTGAAGCCTGGGTCACTGAATCAGTATATGGAAGAGAGGCGCAAACAACCTACAATAACTGCCCTAAACTGTTATGTGAGCAAATAACAAAAAAAATATTGTTTTTAGTGATTATAGAGTCAGAGTCTCTTATTAGAGTTTTTGGCCAACCTTAACTAATGCAGTAAGTTATCCTGACCCTCTGTCTCAATTTCTGCACCCATAAAGAATAGTATGATCTTCACTATTCAGTAAGATGCTTATCTACTGATATGTTTATAAACATTTAAAATGTTTAAATAAGAAAATCAATGTGTATTCTATTTTAAATCAGATTAATACTCTGAGATCAATATACTACTTATTAGGAACACTAAGATTCTATTAAATGATACTACACTGCTTAATGATTAAAAAAAAGGAGTAAATTCAACTTATGGGGGTGGTTTAAAAAAACCATAATGATCTCAGCTCTGAGGGGCTTTCTTTTACTTTCTCCTTTATTTTGCTTCCAGTGTGCCTTTTCTCTACTTTTTATTTTATTTCATTTCCTTTGCTTGTCTCCCATATCATCTCTTTCCTCTCTTTTATTTTTTCTCACTCTTTCCTTTCATTTATTTCCTCTCTTTTCCCCATTCTTTCTCTGTGTTCCCATCACTTCAATTTGTTTCCCTGCTATATTGTTCCCCTTTGTTTTGGTGCATAAGCAACCAAGAGAATCATCATAGGTTCATGACAGAAATTCAGGTAGAATATAAATTAGATATTTTTTTGGGGGGTCGGGTATGGCCTAGGACAAAGACAGTAGAGACAATTAACCAAAACAGCAGCTACCTATGCATGCTATTTTTAGAATTCCCATGGAATGAAGAGCCTCTTGTGCTTTAGAATACATTCCTTTCTTATTTTGTTTGAGTATTCATTCTGAAATCTGATAAATATATCTTACCAAAAGGTCCAGTACTTTCTCTTACAAACATGTAGAAAAATTGAGAAAAGAAAAATTATGTGTTGATGTAGATATTATTTGTTTTGCAATGTCTCCCAGACTATCTGTGTCCTGAAAAGAGTAAGATTATAAAAAATCACTCTCACATCCTGGAAGAAAAAATTAGTTGTCTTAGCTGTAATATTTCGACTATTTTGCCATGTGCTACTTCTGGTTTTTACTCCACCTGTGCATCTTTATTCCACACTCTTCTGCAGTAATGTTTCATCATCCAACAAAGAAATGCTTATTTGTTCACTTCAACCAGTATTTGTACAGAACTTACTATGGGCCACTTTGCTGAGTCTAGGAATACCACGTGAGAGTACTTGAATTCAGCTCAAAAGAAGTTGTACATACATAAAGACATAATTAGAAAATATAGTGGGTACATAATTTTGGAATACAGAGAAGTTATTAAGGAAGGGGTTTTAAGCTTGCATACGATGGAGTTGATCTGTTGCTATAATATTTGCACCCCTAATCACTCCCAAAACACCTCTTGGTGTTCTAGTGACTTGCTGACAACACTCCAAATCTCCAAAGGTAAAATATTTTCTACAGCATCTCAATTCTACACACCCTTAAATTCCTTCAGTCTTTGAAGCTCACTTCTTCTCCAAAGTAAGAAGTAAAAACTTGCTCTAAGAGGATTTTCTGGCTCTCTTTGGATTTTTTTTACAAACTTTGTTAGTCATGTGGCAAGATGGCAAGCTTCTTGTTTCTCTTATAAGGATAAAGGTTCATATAGCTCTCTCTTTTCCTATTTCTTCTTTGAACCTGTTTCATTGTCCAAATTATTTAGGCAAATATTAAAAACACAGTCCACTCTAGTTTACTAATAGAAGCCATGACTGATTCAACTGTCATATTAAAGGAAATAATGTGGTACAGTTTGGTCTTATTCTTTGATTAATCAAAATAAATATGCTTAATTATCTCTCAGATTAATATTTAAAGAGAAGCTTCTGTCCTTTGATCTCTTGGTTCTTGCTTTCTTTTGATATCTCCCTTCCTTCTCCTCTTCTCTCCTTCCCTCCCTTCCTTCCTTCCTTCCTTCCTTCCTTCCTTCCTTCCTTCCTTCCTTCCCCCTCTTCATTTTATAATGGTAAGTGTGCAACATAAATTAAATGCAGAATTGAAAAAGCCAAAATAGTTTCATTGGGAATCTATCTGAGGAAGGGCCAAGATTCACAATTTCAATGTGAGAATCTAGGTGACAGAAGTGTATAGAATATGCTGAGGGACCACAAGGAAGGAAGCTTATGATTTTGCATGGAGTATTCAGAAGGAGCTTTGTGTAAAAGAGGTGATTTTCTTTAGTTGGATATTCTAGAATGAATATGAGCTTACCAGATACCAAATGGAAACACTGGGGAAGAGGTTAGCAACCCAAAAATGTTTATGAGAGAATAAAGACAAAAACACACTGTAAACTTAAAGTGTAAGAACTCTCTTTTTGTGCAATCTTTTCATCCTCAACACTTAATAAAGTGAGAGTTTTTTAATGGAGAAAAAACAAATTATCCATCTATCATCTATCTATCTATCTATCCATCTATCATCTATCTAATCATCTTTCTACCTATCCAAACTCTATTAGTCTTATATCTGGGTGGAATTTCATCTTAAGTGACTAAAAATATAGCAATTCTATCTTCAACTATTAACAGAAGTTTCTTTCCTCTTGAGAACCACAGTATGCTGTACCTTTCCTCATGATTCTGACAGTTGCAATAGCTTTTCATCTACACTTCTCTCAAATGTAGCATGAATATGGCTCAGAACAAAAAGCCAGAGGAATTGCTAATTGGATTTCTAAAACTTATATTTGAGAATATAGATTTGAAATACCAAACAGTTTGATTAACAAAAGCTGGGCTTTTTGAGTGAGTATAGGATTCAGAGCCAAAAAACTCAGTATAAAGTTGATCCAAAAAGAATAAAATTAGACAGAATAAAGGATAATACAAAAGGTAGTTTTTATGCTACAGAAAGAGGAACTTAAGCCTCTTTCCGGTCCTGGGATTAAAAAAAAAAAAAAAAAAAACTTGAAGAGAAATGGAGAAGACAGCTTATATGTATGAGTGGGGTTAGAAATGTTATCATAGTTGCGTAAGAAAAATAAAAATCCCTTGAAATGTCGTGCCTTCTTCAAAGTCATAGACCAGGAAGATGGCATGGTATGTAGAGCAGCCCTGATTGCATCATGGAGCTGGAACTGTAGGGTAGCCAAAGTGCAGAGAAAGAGGGGCTTGAATGCACTCAACATTCCTGGACTTTAAGCTGAGTATGTGGAGAGCTGTCCCAAATTTTCAAGCTCCTGAGAGAGAAAATAAAGTGATTAGGAATGGAGGAGGTACCAGAAGGCCCTCAGGTAGACATCACAGCATACATAAAGTGATCATTTATACCTTCATGACTGAAACCCATGGGAGGTCATAGCAAGTGTACGCAGAGAGCATACAAAGATTTTGTTGGTGGTTTACAGCACAGTGTGGCCATAAGATAATGCCTCTTCACCACTGCCAGGGAAAATCACAGACCTCTTCCATTTACCCCACCCTGGGAAGTTAGATAAGTACAAGAGGTGAGGAAAAGGGAAAAGTGATTGAGATGTCTGACTTGACCAGTTACCCAGAAGAAATAGTTTAAGTCAGAAAAATGTTGATATAATCAGTGGGAATTGAGACTCATGGGGTAAATTAATAGAGAAATAGTACATTTTTCTACATCCAAATTTTGTGGCTATGGTGATTTTTAACATTAGCAAAAACAGCAATTTAGTGAATGCTTATGACATGTCACAATGTTTTTTACAGCTTTATTGAGATATAATTGACATATAAAATTGTAAGATATTTAAAGTATACAGTGTGATGATTTGATACATATATATATATATATATATATATATATATATATATATATATATATATGTATGTATATGTTATGAAAGGATTCTTACCATCGAGTTGATTAATACATCCATCAACTCACATATTTATCTTTTCTGTTTTTGGTGAGACAACTTAAGTTCTACTCTCTTAGCAAATTCCAACTATGCAATTAAGTATTATCAACTATAGACACCATGTTACACATTAAATCCGAAACCTTATTCATTTTATAATAGAAAGTTTGCACCCTTTTACCTCTCCCTATTTACCCCCACCAGCCCCTGGCAAGCACCATTATACTGTCTGTTTCACATATAAGCAATACCATGCAGTATTTATTTGTCTTTCTCTGTCTGGGATAGTTCACTGGATAGTTCATAATGCTCTCCAGGCTCTTCTTTGTTGCCACAAATGGAAGAATTTTCTTTGTTTTTGGCTCAGTCGTATTACATTGTATGAGTATATGTTTACATACATATATACATATGTATCACATTTTCTTTATCCATTCATCTGTCAACCTACACATAGGTTGTTTCTATACCTTGGCTATTGTAACTAATGTTGCAATGAACAGGGGAGTACATATCATTTCAAGATAGTGATTTTGGATTTTTTGGCTATATACCCAGAACTGGGATTGTTGGATCATATGATAGTTCTATATTTAATTTCTTGAGTAATCTCTATGTGTTTTCCACAGTAGCTGGACCAGTTTACATTACCACCAACAGTGTGTAAAGGTTTCCTTTTCTCCACATCCTTGCCAAAACCTTCTATTTCTTGTCTTTTTGATAATAGACATCCTAACAGGTGAGAGGTAATATCTCATTTCCCTGATGATTAGTTGTGTTGAGCAAATTTTCATGTACGTTTTGGCCATTTGTATGTCTTTTTTCAAAAAATGTATATTTGAGTCCTTTGGCCATTTTAAAGTTTATTTGCTTTTTACTATTGCATTGTATGAGTTCCTTGGATATTTTGGGTATTAACACTTAGATATATGGTTTGCAATTTTTTCCCCCATTCAATAGGTTGCCTCTTCATTTTGTTTATAGTTTGCTGTGCAGAAGCTTTTTAGTTTGATGTAGTCTCTCTTGCTTATATTTGCTTTTTTTTGCCTTTGCATTTGGTGTCAAATTAAAAAAAAAATCTTTTCCAAGCTCTATTTACAATAGCCAGGACATGGAAGCAACCTAAGTGCCCATCGACAGATGAATGGATAAAGAAGATGTGGCACATACATACAATGGAATATTACTCAGCCATTAAAAGAAACAAAATTGAGTTATTTCTGGTGAGGTGGATGGACCTAGAGTCTGTCATACAGAGTGAAGTAAATCATAAAGAGAAAAACAAATACCATATGCTAACACATATATATGAAATCTAAAAAAATAAAATGTTTATGAAGAACCTAGGGGCAGGACAGGAATAAAGACATAGACTTTATCGAGAATGTACTTGAGGACATGGGGAGGGGGAAGGGTAAGCTGGGACGAAGTGAGAGTATGGCACAAACTTATATACACTACCAAATGTAAAATAGATAGCTAGTGGGAAGCAGACACATAGCACAGAAATATCAGCTCCGTGCTTTGTGACTACCTAGAGGGGTGGGGTAGGGAGGGTGGGATAGGGAGGGTGGGAGGGAGACACAAGGGAGAAGAGATATGGGATTATATGTATATGTATAGCTGATTCACTTTGTCATAAAGCAGAAACTAACACACCATTGTAAAGCAATTATACTGCAATAAAGATGTTAAGAAATAAATATTGCCAAGACCTATGTTGATGAGTTTATTCTGTACTTTTTTAATTTTAAATTTTTATTTCAAAAATTTTTATTGAAGTATAGTTGATGTACAATAACATGTAAATAACAGGTGTATAAAATAGTGATTCATAATTTTTTAAGATTATACTCAATTTAGAGTTATTATAAAATACTGCCTATATTCCCCATGATGTACAATATATCCATGTAGTTTATTTTATACATAATGGTTGGTACCACTTAATCCCTTAACCCTAGCTTACTCTTCCCCCTTCCCTCTCCCCACTGCCAACCACTAGTTTGGTCTCTATACCTGTGTGTCTGTTTCTTTTTCATTATATTTACTGGTTTGTTGTATTCTTTATCATATTTACATGATATTGTATTTGTCTTTCTCTGTCTGACTTATTTCACTTAGCATAACACCCTGAAAGTCCACCCATATTGCTGCAAATGGCAAATCTCATTGTTTTTATGGCTGTGAAGTATTACATTGTATATGTGTATGTATTAATATATATATTATATATTACATGTATAATATGTATTACATTAATATATATACATTATATATATATATATTCTATATTACATGTAATATATATATTACATCTTCTTTATCTATTCATCCGTTGGACACCTAACTTGCTTCCATATCTCGGCATTTGTAAATAATGCTGCTATGAACACTGTGGTGCATGTATCTTTTTGAAATAGTGTTTATGTTTTTTTCAGATATATACTCAGGAGTGGAATTGCTGGGTCACATGGTCATTCTAATTTTAGTTTTTTGAGAAACATCCATAGTTTTCCTCAGTGGTTGCACCAATTTACATTCTCACTAATGATGTATGAGGGTTACCTTTTCTCTACATCCTGGCCAATGTTTGTTATTTGTGTTTTTTTGATGAGAGCTCTCTGACAGTGTGAGGTGATACACATTGTGGTTTTGATTTGCATTTTGCTGATGATCAGTGATATTGAGCATCATTTTTTTTTTAGTTTAAATCACTTCTTTAAAAAAATTAACATCTTTATTGGAGTATAATTTCTTTACAATGTTGTGTTAGTTTCTGTTGTATAACAAAGTGAATCAGCTATATGTATACATATATCCCCATATCCCCTCCCTCTTGCATCTCCCTCTCACCCTCTCTATCCCATCTCTCTATGTGGTCACAAAACCCTGAGCTGATCTCCCTGTGCTATGTGGCTGTTTCCCACTAGCAAAACACTAGGTGTTAGCTCTTCTCTAAACGTTTGATAGAATTCACCTGTGAAGCCATCTGGTCCTGGGCTTTTGTTTGTTGGAAGATTTTTAATCACAGTTTCAATTTCAGTGCTTGTGATTGATCTGTTCACATGTTCTATTTCTTCCTGGTTCAGTGTCGGAAGGTTGTACTTTTCTAAGAATTTGTCTATTTCTTCCAGGTTGTCCATTTTATTCGCTTTTAGTTGTTTGTAGTATCCTCTCATGATCCTTTGTATTTCTGCAGTGTCAGTTGTTACTTCCCCTTTTTCATTTCTAATTCTGTTGATTTGATTCTTCTCCCTTTTTTTCTTGATGAGTCTGGCTAATGGTTTATCATTTTTGTTTATCTTCTTGAAGACCAGCTTTCAGTTTTATTGATCTTTGCTATTGTTTCCTTCATTTCTTTTTCATTTATTCCTGATCTGAGATTTATGATTTCTTTCCTTCTTCTAACTTTGGAGATTTTTTTGTTCTTCTTTCTCTAATTGCTTTAGGTGTAAAGTTAGGTTGTTTATTTGAGGTTTTCCTTGTTTCTTGAGATAGGATTTTATTGCTATAAACTTCCCTCTTAGAACTACTTTTGCTGCATCTCATAGGTTTTGGGTCATCGTGTTTTCATTGTCTTTTGTCTCTAGGTATTTTTTGATTTTCTCTTTGATTTCTTCAGTGATCTCTTGGTTATTTAGTAGCATATTGTTTAGCTTCCATGTGTTTGTAGTTTTTACATTTTTTTCCTGTAATTTATATCTAGTCTCATAGTGTTGTGGTTGGAAAAGATAACTGATATGATTTCAATTTTCTTAAATTTACCAAGACTTGATTTGTGACCCAATATATGATATATCCTGGAGAATGTTCCATAAGCACGTGAGAAGAAAGTGTTTTCTGTTGTTTTTGGATGAAATGTCTTATATATATCAATTAAGTCCATCTGTTCTAATATGTCATTTAAAGCTTGCATTTCCTTATTTATATTTATTTTGGATGATCTGTCCATTGGCGGAAGTGGGGTGTTAAAGTGCCCTATTGTTATAATGTTACTGTTGATTTACTGTTTTATGGCTATTAGCATTTACCTTATGCATTGAGGTGCTCCTATGTCGTGTAAATATATATTAACAATTGTTATATCTTCTTCTTGGATTGATCCTTTGATCATTATGTACTGTCCTTCTTTGTCTCTTGTAATAGTCTTTATTTTACAGTCTATTTTGTCTGATATGAGAGTTGTTACCCCAGCTTTCTTTTGATTTCCATTTGCATGGAATATCTTCTTCCATCCCCTCATTTTCATTTTGTATGTGTCCTTAGGTCTGAAGTGGGTATCTTGTAGACAGCATATATACGGGTCTTGTTTTTGTATCCATTCAGCCAGTCTGTGTCTTTTGTTTGGGGCATTTAATCCATTTACATTTAAGGTAATTATCGATATGTATGTTCCTATTACCATTTTCTTAATTGTTTTGGGTTTGTTTTTGTGGTCTTTTCCTTCTTTTGTTTTTCTTGCCAAGAGAAGTTCCTTTAGCATTTGTTGTAAAGCTCATTTGGTGGATGCTGAATTCTCTTAACTTTTGCTTGTCTGTCAAGGTTTTAATTTCTCCATTAAATCTGAATGAGATTCTTGCTTGGTCGAGTAATCTTGGTTGTAGATTTTTCCCTTTCCTCACTTCACATATATGCTGTCACTTCCTTCTGGCTTGCAGAGTTTCTGCTGCAAGATCAGCCATTAAACTTATGAGGATTCCCTTTTATATTATTTGTTGCTTTTCCCTTGATGCTTTTAATATTTTTTTCTTTGTAGTTATTTTTTATAGTTTGATTAATATGTGTCTTCATGTGTTTCTCCTTGGATTTATCCTCTGTGGGACTTTGCACTTCCTGGATTTGATTGACCATTTCTTTTCCCATGTCAGGGAAGTTTTCAACTATAATCTCTTCAAACATTTTCTCAGTCCATTTCTTTATCTCTTCTTCTTCTGGGATCCCTATAATTCAAATGTTGTTGTATTTAATGTTGTCCCAGAGGTCTCTGAGACTGTCCTCAATTCTTTTCATTCTTTTTTTCTTTATTCTGCTCTGCGAGTTATTTCCACCATTTTATCTTCCAGGTCACTTACCCATTCTTGTGTTTCAGTTATTCTGCTATTGATTCCTTCTAGATAATTTTTAATTTCATTTATTGTGCTGTTCATCATTTTTTTTTTTTTTTTTTTTTTTGCTATTTAGTTATTTTAGTTCCTTGTGAAGCATTTCTTGTATTTTCTCCATTCTCTTTCCAAGATTTTGGATCATCTTTACTATCATTATTCTGAATTCTTCTCCAGGTAGACTGCCTATTTCCTCTCCATTTGTTTGGTCTGTTAGGTTTTTACCTTGCTCCTTCATCTGCTGCATATTTCACTGTCTTCTCATTTTGTTTAACTTACTGTGTTTGGGGTCTCCTTTTCATAGGCAGCAGGTTCGTGGCAGGTTCGTAGTTCCTGTTGTTTTTGGTGTCTGTCTCCAGTGGCTAAGTTTGGTTCAGTGTGTTGTGTAGATTTCCTGGTGGAGGAGACTAGTGCCTGTGTTTTGGTGGATGAGCCTGGATCTTGTCTTTCTGGTGGGCAGGACCAAGTCCTGTGGTGTGTTTTGGGGTGTCCTTGACCTTAGTATGACTGTAGGCAGCCTCTCTGCTAATGGGTGGGGTTGTATTTCTGTCTCGTTAGTTGTTTGGCATGGGGCGTCCAGCACTGGAGCTTGCTGGCCGTTGGGTGGAGCTGGGTCTTATTGTTGAGATGGAAATCTCTGGAAGAACTCTCGCTGATTGATATTATGGGGGCTGGAAGGTCTCTGGTGGTCCAGTGTCCTGGACTCGTCTCCCCCACCTCAGATTCTGAGGTCTGACACCCATCCGGAACACCAAGACCCTGCCAGTCACTCAGCTCAGAAGAAAAGGAAGAAAAAACAAACAAAAATCCCCCAAAGCCACACAGATAGAAACCCAAACCAAAAGGTAAAAGCATAACTAAACAAACAAAATCATACAAAGAAACATACACATACACACTCACAAAAAGAGAAAAAAGGAAGAAAAAATTTTTAAATAATTTAATATAAAAAATTATGAAATAAAAAAAAGAGGGACCAAACCAATAAATGGACTCACTAATGATAAAAAGCACCAAAACCTAAACTAAGATAAATATAAAAACCAGAAACAAATCAGAGACAGAAAGCAAACCACAAGTCTACAGTTGCTCCCAAAGTCCACTGCCTCAATTTTGAGAACATTCATTGTCTATGCTGGTATTCCACAGATGTAGGGTTCATCAAGTTGATTGTGAGGATTTAATCTGCTGCTCCTGGGGCTGCATGGAGAAATTTCCCTTTCTCTTCTTTGTTCACACAGCTCCTGGGGTTAAGCTTTGGTTTTGGCCCCACCTCTGCATGTAGGCTCCCCTCAGGCATCTGTTCCCTACCCAGACAGGGTGGTGTTAAAGCAGCGGCTGATTATGGCTGTCTTGTTCACTCAGGCCATGGAGAGTGTGGGGTATGGTAGTCATAATTGGAATGCAGGGTGAGCCTGTGACAGCAGAGGCTGGCCTGACATTGCAACAGCCTGAGGCATGCTGTGTGTTCTTCCAGGGAAGTTGTCCCTGGATCTCGGGACCCTGGCAGTGTCGGGCTGCACAGGCTCCCAGGGAGGTGTAGGTAGTGACCTATACTTGCCCACAGGATTCTTGGTGGCAGCGGTGCAACTTTAGCATTTCATGTCTGTCTCTCTTGTCTGATCTGATAGCTGTGCCAAACTCCTGTCTCTGGAGTTTGCTTAGGTGATGCTCTGCCTTCTGTGGGCACACAGGGCAGGAATCCCCTCTCCTCGCACAACCTGAAACAATGGTCTCTTGCCTCTTTGCCAGGTCCAGCCACTTTCCCTGACTCCCTCCTGGCTAGCTAGCCCCCTTAAGGCTGTCTTCACACAGCCAAACCCAGTTCTCTCTGTGGGGTCTGACCTCCAAAGCCCAAGCCTCAGCTCCCAGCCCCCTCCTGCCCTGGAGGGTGAGCAGACAAGTGTCTCAGGTTGGTGAGTGCTGGTTGGCACCAATCCTCTGTGTGGGAATCTCTCCTCTTTGTCCTCTGCACCCCTGTTGCTGAAATCTCCTCAGTGGCTCTGAAGCTTCCCCCCTGCCCAATCTCCGTCCCTGCCAGTGAAGGGGCTCCCTAGTGTGTGGAAACTTTTCCTCCTTCACAGCTCACTCCCAGAGGTGTAGGTCCCATCCCTATCCTTTTGTCTCTGTTTTTTCTTTTTTCTCTTGCTATACCCAGGTATGTGGGGATTTTCTTGCCTTTTGGGAAGTCTGAGGTCTTCTGCCAGCATTCAGTAGGTGTTCTGTAGGAGTTGTTCCACATGTAGATGTATTTTTGATGTATTTGTGGGGAGGAAGGTGATCTCCATGTCTTACGCCTCCATCATCTTGAAGGTCTCCCTGATATTGAGCATTTTTTCGTGCACCTGTTGGCCATCTTACATGTCCTGTTTGCAGAAATGTCTGTTATGGTCTTTTGCCATTTTTTAATCAGGTTTTTTTTTTAATGTTTAATTGTATGAGCTGTTTGTATATTTTGGATATTAACCCCTTTTTGATCATTTCATTTGCAAAATTTTCTCCTATTCAGTAGGCTGTCTTTTCCTTTTGTCAATGGTTTCCTTTGCTCAACAAAAGCTTTTAAGTTTAATTATTTCCCTTTTTTTGTGTCTTTTTATTTCTTTTACTTTAAGAGATGTATCCAAAAATAAATATTGCTCTATTCATGTCAGAGTTTTCTGCCTAAGTTTTTCTCTAGCAGTTTTATAGTTTCCAGTTTAGATTTAGGACTTTAATCCAGTTTGAGTATATTTATGCATATGGTGTTATATAATGTTCTAATTTCATTCTTTTACATGTAACTCCAGTTTCCCCAACACCACTTATGGAAGAGACTGTCTTTTCTCTGTTATATATTTTTGCCTTCTTTGTCATAGATTAATTGTCTCTAAGTGTGTGGGTCTATTTCTGGGCACTTATTCTGTTCTGTTGACCTATGTGTCTGTTTTAATTATAGTAGCTTTGTAGTATAGTCTGAAGTCAGGGAGCATGATTCCTCCAGCTCTGTTTTTCTTTCTCAAGATTGCTTTGGCTATATGGGGTCTTTTGTGTTTCCATATAAATTTTAAAATTACTTGATCTAGTTCTGTGAAAAATACCATCAGTATTTTGACAGAGATTGCATTGAATCTGTGGATGGTTTTGGGTAGTACTGTCATTTTAACAATATTAAGTCTTCCAATCCAGAAATACAATATATCTTTCCATCTGTTTGTGTCATTTTCAATTAATTTCAAAAGTGTTTTATAGGTTTCCAAATACAGGTCTTTTACCTCTTCAGTTAGATTTAGTCTGAGGTATTTTATTTGTTTTTGATGCAATGGTAAATAGGGTTGTTCCTTAAACTCTCTTTCTGATAGTTTGTTATTAGTGTATAGAAATGCAACTAATTTCTGTATATTAATTTTGTATCCTGCAACTTTACTGAATTCATTGATAAGCTCTAGTTTTTTTCCTGTCATCATGATTAGGACTTTCTATGAATAATATCATGTCATCTGCAAACAATGGCAGTTTTACTTCTTCCTTTCCAATTTGGATTTTTAAAATTTATTTTCCTTGTCTGATTGTGTGTCTAAGACTTCCAATATTATATTCATTAAAAGTAGATAGAGTGGGCCTCCTTGTTTTGCTCCTGATCTTAGAGGAAATGCTTTCAGCTTTTCACCACTGAGTATGATGTTAGCTGTGGGTTTGTCATATACAGCCTTTATTATGTTGAGGTATGTTTCCTCTACACCCACCTTCTGGAGCACTTTTATCATAAATTGATGTTGAATTTTGTCAAAGGCTTTTCCTGCATCTATTGAGATGATCATATATTTTTTTTCAGTTTGTTAATGTTATGTATCACATTGACTGATTTGTGGATATTGAAAAATCTTTGCATTCCTGGGATAAATCCCACTTGGTCATACATATTCTTTTTTTAAATAAGGAATTCTTACAAAAGATAAGATTTTATTTTACTATTTAATGAATTTACATGATTCAAACTTTTCTTTGAAAGAATATGACAAAAATTAGATGGCTTTGCAAATACTTTGGAGTCATTTGTATTGTCTTGCTGTGGATGTGGTTAGTACACATCTTTTAAAGTACAAAATAATATAGGCTTGAGTAAAAAATTCAGACCTCACTGATAAGTATTAGAATGGAAAGTAAGGAAGTTACTCTTGTCTCCTTTACCCATTAACTTAGTTCTACACCCAAAAGGTAACCATGTTAACAGTTTGGTGTGTATCCTTCCATAGTTTTTCTGTATGTACTGGTAAATATAGATGTAAATCAACATATAAAATATTATTATTGGCTAACATTTTAAGTGCTTATTTTCTGCATCTCTCTGTCATATATTCCTCCAAGTCTTATGTTTGTTTTTCACATTTTTATGGCATCTTTTGCAATAATGTTTTTTAAAGTTTTTAGGTAGTAAATTATGTTACTTTTTACCTTTATGGCATCTGGTTTTATCTCTTCTTGTGTTGTTAACTCTCACTGCCAAAGTTTCACTCTACTGGACTGTAATAACAGGGATGGTGTCTGCTTTGTTTAAAGTTAATTTAAAGTCACCTAGCAAAAGTGCTAGAACATAAGGACTCAAAAAACATTCTGAACTGACTAACTCTACATTTCTACTAAATGGTTTCACCAGTTGAACTCACTTTAAATCCTACAACAAATCTCACTCTTTTAAATTCTATGGGGTCTTGAAATATTAAGAACACTTGAAATGATTAAGCAAACCCTCTGTAATTAAGGTAAGTTTTATTATCCATCATTTTGAAAATTATATCTTAATCCATATCAGAACAAACATATCCTTCAGGCTTTGAAAGCTTGATTCTGTTCACAGAGAGCTTATTAGCAGAGTTTTTAAACTAGAGGCCAGATACCTATGCACAACTCTCATGTTGTGAAATAAAATTATGGTGTAAGATTGATTTCATTTTCTTGCATTTGCTAATTTGTTAAGGAAACACATATTTTTTTTTAAATATAGGAGGATTAATAGCAAACGCTATTAATGAAACATAATACAAAAACCAATGGCTATTATTTAAATATAATAGCTAATGACTTGTAGAGTTAATTTTAAGCTTTTTGAAACATGACTGAATATCTTGATTCATTGCTATAATTGTCTACTCCTCTTGAAGGTAAATGGTACCTTCACTATTCAAGGGTACATAGGGAATAAGGTTTGGAGTTGTTTATGAAACATGGGAAAAACTTCTCTACTGACTAGAAAATTTTCCCACCCATAGTCATTATCCTGAAATTATTTTTTTTTGTGTGTGTACTTAGATAGTTCAGTAAAACATTCCCCATTCATAGCTATATTACTATGAAATGACTACCATGTGATGGCCACCACACTTGGTAGGCTCCATATGCCAGCTCATTATTCTTTACAACACACTTTAGTGAAAAGTCTTTCCATATCATTTGATATTTGAAGAAACTGATGTTTGAAGATATTAGGCAACTTGCCAAAAGTTACATAGTGAGGAAATAGCAGACCTAGAAGTGCAGCTCAGCTCTGTCTCACTGTAAAATCCATGCTCTTTGCTTTATTGTCCTAGGAGTTTCAGTTCTCTCAGGAGAAGTGAACTTAGTTCTCTGCAGACCCAGAATCAAGACAGGGCCAGTGGTTCTGACATAGATGCTGGTATCACAGGTTTTGTAACAGCAACAGGGCTGATGGCATAGCAAGAGGCCCAGTGAATGGCAGAATCTTTTGTGGTGAATAATGTGAAGGGTCTCCACCTCAATGCCATAAACTTATAATCAAACTAAGAGAACAAAAATCAGGACATATTTCCTGGGAATTAATTTCTATTTAGAGTGTTTGATTGATTGATTGAGTTTTACAACAAGTTATGGGCACATTTGAAAAAGACAAATAATCTAAACACTTGAGCCAATGCAGAAGCACAGATTGTGAATAAAGATATTGGAAAGTGCTAGATTCTCACATGCTTTGAAATTGTGGATTTGGAAAAAAACTTCCTTAAATCATCAAGATCCCAGGAACCCTAATATATAGTTGTATCACTTTCAGCGCCATATATGTGCCTCTGGAAAGAATGAAAAGTAATAGGATCATTCTGTAAGCAATGAGTATTGACTGACTCTCCACCTATTAGGCTCAGCCTTGTGCTAAGCTCTGGAGATAGAGGGGTGATTGAGATGGGCATGCGTCTGGCACTCATGGGACTACTGAGGTAAGCAGGGATAAAAGAAAATGATGATAACTGTAATAGAGCAGCTGCAGAGTTCTCTCAAGACATACCATATTTCCTTAGTCATGAGACGCCTTTAAAATCAAAGGGTCTGATGTACCTACCATTGATTTAATAACATTCAATATTTTGGAAAATAGAAAAACTATTACTTTGAGTGCACATGTCATTTGGAAGAGTCTAGGTTTTAGAAATATTTGAACATGTCTCAGAATTGAAGACATCAGGGAAGACTTTGATGAGAACTAATATTTAATTGGATACCAGAAGGATAAGTAAAAGCTAAGGGGTCAAAGAATTGAAGGGGGAATGTGTCAGGCAGAAACAATAATTTAGGTAATATTCCTGAGGTGAAAAGAGCAGAGTTCTTTGGGGCTGAAGGACAGACAATTCCCAGGACTGGTCATCAGCAGCAATTCCAGGTAGTGTTGACTAGCATGTGAGACCTCAGCAAGCTTGAAAATCATGACATGGATTTCAGACTCAATCTACCAAAAGTTTTAAGCAGAGGAATGACATGATTTAACATCTATTAAAAGAGTTTGACTTCAGTGTGAAGGGAAAATTGGACTGGGAAAAAAAATCAGTGTGGAGACATATCAATTAGGATAGCGTTATAGCTGCCCCAGAGAGACATGAGCATACACCAGGTGAGTTGTATGGATACAGGAATTAGATATATCTAAAATACATGAAGGATTTTGAAAAAGTAAAGTAAGAAATCTCTGAGTGAAAGTTTTGTTAAAAAATAGATTCACCTATAAGAATATTTGAGAATCCCTCTCTAGTGAGTGCATTACAAACCATGGCCTGTAGGTCACAGCTGGCCAGGCTAGTGTGCAGATCTCTGTAGATCTGTACATCTGTCAGTGAATATACATCCACACTTTTGAGACAGCACTGTCTGAGTTGGTAGGAAAATAAACAAAATGCAGAAAATAAAGTCCTTGCTCTATTTTGATGATTTCTATAATGTAAATGTTGAGAAAAATAAAAATCTAATCAATTTTGGACTAAAGTGGTTGCAAGTTTAAGAAGTAAGGGACTGAACAGGGCATGGAAAGAACAAATAGGATTTAAAAAGGTTAATGCAGGTGGTGGAGGCATTCTCTGTGGGGAGAACACACTGGGAAAATGAAGAAGAAGAGTGGATAGGAACATAGTTTGTGTGTGACATTAAGTTGACATGAGTGAAGTAAAAGTTACATAACTGGTTGTAGGTCTTGTTACCTCATTATGTGAGTGCTTTTACTCACATAATCACAAAAGCCTATCTGTTCTGCCTCCGGGATATTTCTCTTGTCCACACTTTCTTCTGTAGTGCTTTTCCAAAGAGAGTATCTGCTAATAGTTTTCACGTGCTTAACATCCTTTAATGTTTCCTGCAGTGACCGCAGGGTGAAGTCTATACTCCCTAATATTACTTATGAGACCCCTGATCTGTTTCTTGCTTAACTCTCTGGCCTCATCTATTACTTCACGATGCCTCTTTTTTACTATGAATGCTTTAGGTGGAAGGGATTTCTTTTTTCTTTTAGCAGCCATGCCAAGTTCTCTCTCATCTGTCAAATGTTGCACTTGATTTTTGTTCTTTCTCCCTGAATCTTACAGCCCTTTACTACTGTAGGATAAGTCCCATCTTCATTTAGACATCACTTGCTCCAGAAACTTTCCTTCTCTGTCAACACTAAAACTGAATTTTCAGCTTCTCTCCTTGTAACATCTTGTTTTTTATTCATACCTTAGCACTTTCACTCTGAATGACAAACACTTATATTCATATTTGAACCCTCTACTAAAGCACAACAACAACAAAAATTCTATGTACTTCTGACTGCACATACTGCATTATATCTATGGTATCTACAAAGAAAACCTGTCATTTAGTAGGTACTGAATACCTATCTGTTAAATGGATGATTGGCTGAATAGCTATCCTTGGTGAAAGGTGAAAGTTGGCTTGGCTATTTGGAGAGCTTCTTATAAGTGGTTTTAACTATAAATTGAGCAGGGTTCAAAAATTTTATAACAGCAGTCAACAGTCTTAGGCCAAATCTGGTATATGGCTGACTCTTATGTGGCCTGTGAGCTCAGAATGGATTTTACATGTTTAAAGATTTGAAAAAATATATACAATGAGACTTTATGTGGTCCAAAAATCCAAAAATATTTACTATTTGCATTTACTATCTGGCCCTTTACAGAAATAGTTTACCGAACCCTATTCTAAAGAGACAGGTAATATGCCATCTTTGTAAATGTTCCCTAGAAAAATGATAATATTTATGTGCTTTTGAAAATGTTTGGCAAGTCATATCCTGAGGCTTTATTGTTTTTGCTGTCAGTATTATGATCTAACTGCTGATTTTTAAAAATGCTACTACCTAAATTATTTCTAATTATTTATATTAGCTTTTAAAAAACAGGGAGATTAACTAGACAACTTGTTTTATATCTTTTTGAGCTGATATTATTTTATAATAATATGACCAGGTATAAGCTATGAGGCTCTGCTGTAATAAAAATGTGGAAAAAAGGGAAATGGGAAATGATACTTAAACTTGCTTTTTTCATAAATTAACCCATTTAATTTTCTGAACCTACTTAATTTTCTGAACAATGCATGAACCAAATAATAGTTTACTTGTTTGCCACTACTTTTCTAGTTCATCTGGTGCATCTATCCTCAAACATCATAGTTATCAAATAAACGATTGCTGAATGAATGAGTTAACGATCTAATGGAATATTTTGGTTCAGAGACGTTAAGAAACTTGGTCCTAGTCATATAACTAGTAAGTGATATAATTGGATGGTTTACCCTAGGACTATTCTTAAGGCCCATAACACTTCCATGGTTTTTAAAAATGAATGTGTTTTATGTTAAGATTTCCTTAAGGAACATGATAATTATGATATGTTCAATTATTCCTAATATTAACTATTTATTGAGCTGGACATGTTGTGAGAACTGTACGTGAATATATTTAGTTAAACGTCTGAAAAATGTTATGGAGTAAATAATATTATCACCTCCATTTTAGAGACTAGAAATGAAGGCAGAGAGAAACAGAACACTGACAAAAATCAATTGTGAGCAAAGTCCTGGCACAAACCAGTTCCATTGTCAGAGCTCATATCCACAGTTGTATATAACTGAAGAGTTACTTTAGTGTATATGCTTACTGCTATGTATCCAGGACTATGTTAAGCAATGTTTGCCTAATGATTATCCTTCCTTCATAACCATAGTGCAAGTCAGTATCGTTTCCCTCTTTTGGAAGCTATGCAATAAGTTTATTTGTAAATCAATACAAATTCTATGGAGGATGAAATTGAAACTTAGAGGTTAAGTCATGTATTTACAAAAAGGATATTACTATGAGTAAAGTAGATTTATAGAGTCATGATCTCTAGGCATCTTATTAAAGAAATATACTATATCTTTTTCCTCATACTAATGTCATGCAGTTAGTCACCAAATTAAAGATATTGAGAATTGTGATTCTTCTGTTCACTTTTTTCAACTTAATGACAAAATATACATTTGACAATTAATAAAATATACAATATTTTGAAGAGTACACAGTTTCAAGTTGATGGCAGGTGAACAGCCAGCCACTTTGACTGAAGGTCATTTTAATTTCTGTATGAATGATAAAACCAGTTTTGTAGCATAGAATAACTTTATTTTTGCACTGAGAAAGTTATTTGATGATATCAGAGAGATACAAACAATACTTGTGGAGATACTTAAAAAGAATTTGTTATATAATACTATTTTGTAGGCATATGTGCACATCCATTTTGTATAGTGTCTACATATATAGATTTGAACAATGTATAATAAAATGTACCTGAGCTAGATTTCTGAGTAAATACTGTATGTAGAAAAAGTGCATTCATATTGCTTTCCCCAAAAACAACTAAAAGGGTGGTAAAGAGATTTTTAAGAGAAAAATCAATAAGGTCAAAATGTGAGAGGTATAAGAAAGCAACAGTAAAACTATGGAAGCTAAACTTTAGCTAAAAAAGTGATCCTTGAATTACAAGAAGTAAGAAAGCAGTATCTTAAAGTGGCAAATTGAAAACTGAAAAGTGACATATTTCATTCCAAAGAATCTTTAGAAGGTTCAGGAATTGGTAGCACTATTTATTTTTGGCATTGGTATTATTTCTGACAGTCTGAATACGAAACAGCTAGATATCAAAACAGCCTCTTTAACTTCTCAGTGCCAGGGAACTGCCTTTTATCTATTCTACGTGAACAAATAAACAGAGTTTGGTATATCCAGATGCCAGAATATTACTTGACAATGAAGTAGAATGAAGTACTGTTACATGCTACAGCATGGATGAAACTTGAAAGCATTATGTTAAGTCAAAGAAACCAGTCACAAAAGACCACATATCGTATGATTCCATTGATATGGAATGTGCTGAATAGGCAAATCTATAGAGATAGAAAGTGGATTAGTATTTTCCATGGAGTAAGGGTGGGTAGTGGGGGCAATGGGAATTAATTGCTAAAGAGTATAGGTTTTCTTTTGAGGGAGACAAATATGTTCTAAATTTAGATTGTGATGATGGATGCACAATTCTGTGAACATGGTAAAAACATTGAATTGTAATTTGTAGGTGGGTGAATATAAAAGTATATAAACTATATCTCACTAAGACTGTTATTAACAAAACAAAACAAAAAACATGAACATGTATTCTGTGGACAAGGTAAAGAAAAGGGTCTCTGAACTAAGAAAAATAAGATACAGTTGAGAGTAAGAAACCTTGTTGAAAATAAAGATTAGCTGAATATTCATATACTGAAGTCCAGTAATCTCCAGCCCTTTTCAGTCACTTAGCTCCAAAAACATTGGCATCCAGCTGTGTGGTTTCCCAAGGTTGACTCTCAGGAATCTGATCAGCCCCAAAGGAAATACCTACAGGTAGGAACATCAGGGATTTCCCAAACACTGATCAACCTGATTACCTTACAGTGGAGACTAAAGTGAACAAGCTCCATTCATCCCACACATTGAAAACTTCTCACTGGCTTTCAATTAAGACACTCATAAATATGAGTAGACAACTATGTGCCCCAAAAAGCTGAAAAAAAGCCTTAAAAAAACATAGGAATAAAAAGCAAGCTAAACAAGAAATAGTTAATGCAAGGGTTAAAACAAACCAACAAAAATTACTATCACTGATATCTTTGGAGAAATAAGAAAATATGTTGTGTTCATTAAATTCATACAGGAATTCAATTGAAAATAGTTTTTGGAAATTAAAAACATGAAATGAAAAATTCATGAATAGTAGTGAACAAAAAGTAGAGGAACTCTTCCATAACTCTTTCAGAAATTAAAAGAAAAAAATACTCAGATAATATATAAAATTTAAGACACTTGGAGAATCCATCAAGAGGTTTCATATCTGAATCAAAGAAGCAGAGAAAATCATCACTGAAATAATTGAAGAAAGTATTCAAGACCTCAAGGGCAGTGAGGATAAATGTTTGTATACATGGCATTACTTAAGTAAAAACGATGAAAAACTAGTTAGTGATAGGAAGATCAATGCTCAAAGTTCATATTTCAGGCAAGTGATAACCATGGGCAGTGGATTCAGTGCATGAGAGAGAATGCCACGAGTTTGTGTTGGATGATGGGAAAGCGAGGGTAGGGTGCGGGGTGGTAGGGTTGACAGCTCTGAAGAAGCAATCGAAATAAGATCAATTTGTCTTGATGGAGCTGAACCCCTGTCCTTGAGATAAGAGAAAATTTGGGAAAACAATGAAAAGCAAAACAAAACAAAAAGGGAGCCTTCATTTGAGAAAATTGCAGGGGAGGCATTATCATAAAGAGACAGCCAAATTTTTATTTAAGACAAGGTGGTGAAGGGAACTCTTGGGGGCACCTTGGAAAGACTTGAGTAGAAGGAAAGGAAGTGGAGGACTGGGTGAGATTAAGATATACGCTACACTGAAATATATGTTGAAATAGTAGTGGTTGATTTGGAGAACCTAGAGCTTCTAGCAGTGATTTTGGTAAACGAAACTCTGAGCTATAATTTTGATAGTGTCTTAGAGAAGGGTGAGCAAACAGTTATTGTGGTGATATGGAATGATTCATTGAGTTTTTTATAGGGTACCTAATCACAGAAATGTTTGCACGATTCTGCAGCACTAATGGGCCAGCTATGCCCTAAGACTCTGTGTAATATTGACCATATTTAAGGAAGCACAAGTTTAATAATTCTGACTTTTGTCACTTTCTTCTCAACTATCACCTCTGTTTCCTCCCTTAGGGACATTGTCTGTAGTGGGAATATTAATTCCAGCTGTCTATTTTCTTCCTGTATTCCAAAGACCTCAGTATAATACCATGCTAGTGATAAGAATTCAAGACATTGCTTTTGAAGAAGTGGCATGCATAGAGATAGTATTTGGCAAGATTTCAAAATTTTATATAAAATTACAGAATTAGGATTTTGTGGTGTTTTCTCTTCTGAATTTTCAAATAAGGGCTCCCATAACCCTAAAGAACATCTAATTATTTGATTGGTAAGGTGGAAATAATGACCTGGAAGAAGCATATGCCAGATAAAGTAAAACAAATGAGGAGACATTTTATATATATATATATATATATATATATATATATATATATATATATATATATATATAAAATAACCCAGTGACTAATCAAAGATGACTCCGTGCAATAATGATCATATTTTTATCATTTTGGGGGATGAAGCCAATAATGGGGATGAGATCAGAGAAAGGAAAAAAACTGTTTGGAGTGAGAACTTGAATTTTGATTATCAAAAGAATGCTAAATGAAATATTCTAAAATATTAACCTGTTATTCAATAAGTGCAAATTTTTATTTGAAAAATCTTAAATTTTATTGAAAAAGTAGAGAACAGTAGTATGTTTATTTAATAATTATTTTGGACTTATTCTTATCTTAAATCATTAGGTATGAGTACCTTATTTACCAAGCAAATTGGTGTCCTAATTATTTTAGAGCTCCTTAAATTTAAGATATCTGAATGCATTTGCCAGCAATTTTGCTGCTCATTCATTCAATTGTTCATTCATTAAAGACATATTTATTGAACATCTGTGTTAGGCAGTGGGACTAGATGGAAAGATAGAGGCATCTTCTGTCCTCTTGAATCTTACATATGAAGCTAAAATATATATTGTTTGGGCTGATTTGGAGACCCAATTTCTATATATTTTATTTTGTCTTATTTTACCTTGATTTTTGATTACAATAAAATTTGGATCAAATTTCATTGTCTGATAATGGCTAAAATGTGATCATATTTTCATTTAAAGAACAGCATTTTGGGGCTTCCCTGGTGGCGCAGGGGTTGGGAGTCCGCCTGCCGATGCAGGGGACACGGGTTCGTGCCCCGGTCCGGGAGGATCCCACATGCTGTGGAGCAGCTGGGCGCGTGAGCCATGGCCGCTGAGCCTGCGCATCCGGAGCCTGTGCTCCGCAGCGGGAGAGGCCACAGTAGTGACAGGCCCGCATAACGCAAAAAAAAAAAAAAAAAAAAAAGAACAGCATTTTGCTTTGGAACAAGCTGTTCGTTTAATTCCTTATCATTGTGGAAATTCTAACCAAAACCAAGATACAACAAATCACAATACTGCTTAGGCAAACCATTGCCATATTCGTAAAGTAGAAGGTAAAAGCAAGTTATATCTGTGTTTGAAACACTCATGACAAGACAAAGTAAGTATGATGTTATTAGATTC
The DNA here is from genome assembly GCF_963924675.1 of Phocoena phocoena. Lineage (NCBI taxonomy): Eukaryota > Metazoa > Chordata > Mammalia > Artiodactyla > Phocoenidae > Phocoena > Phocoena phocoena. Next base: position 27,239,125 of record NC_089235.1, on the reverse strand, counting down.
TGATGATTTGAGGAAAAGGATTACAGATATAAGGAACAAACTTAGTTGTAGCTAAAATAGATAATATACTAGATGAATTTTAGGATCTTCAAATGTTATGTGGTATTTCTTTTGTTTATAATGAAATTTATATTAGTCAATATGTAAAACTTGAAAACATAGAGAATAGCATTAAACAAAATCTGTAATTTTTCAAACCTATGAGTAATTGAATGCATTATCCTGTTTTCTTTGAGTATTTTTTTAGGAAATCTGTATGTGAGTGTATGCATTTTATGTAAGTGTAAACGTGTTATATTTAGTTTTATATCCTGAAGTTTTCAATTTAGGATTATATACCCTAAGTCTTTTTCAAATCATTAAGACTTTTTCTAAAGTATATTTTAAATGACTGCATAATATTCCATTTTGTAGTTATGCCATGCATCTACCATTCTAGGTGCATCTATCTAGTGTGGCCATTGCATATTATGGCCACATAATATTATGCAAAATTTGTTCTTAGCTTTTGGATTCAAAGATGACATCGTATGCTGTATTTGTGTGTGCATGTGTGTGTGTGTATGTGTGTGTGTGTTTGTAACAGTTGGCCAAAAGTAGGTTATACATATACCCTTGATCTTATCTGTGCAGTCTTTAATTACATAATCTAACACTGGCCATGTTTCTGAGAATGAACGACAGCTGCACAGAGAATAAAGATCTCTAATCATTCTTTGATCAACTTGTCAAGAGTTATAAATATATGTTCATCCAGTATTATTGTTTTAGCTAATGTTACTTCTGATGTATTTTATTAAATGACCATCTCATTTAGTTAGAGTATATTGATAGCCTTGGAATTTGGAGAGGGTAGCTATCCACTTAATTCTCTCCAGGAACATCTAGGACCCTTAGGCCTGGCACAGTAAGCAGAAGAAAAAGTCAGAGCATATGGTTCCATAGATCATCTTGAGTTTAAATCTCTGCAGAGTCACTTATTACCTATTTGATCATGAGCAACTTTTAAAAATATTTTAAAATCAGTTCCTTCCACTGTAAAATCCACATTTCTGCAGGTAACTTTGTAGAAAGCACTGTAAACAATCATTGTAATTCTTTTATAACACTGGCTGACACATAAAAAGAATGCAAGAAGTGGTGATAATTATGATTAGTGTGATTAGGATCCATAGGGATTAGGCTTACTTTCTGGAACTCAACGTCAGATCAGCTACAGATGAGAGACCATAAGGGAACACTGTAAAAAGATAAATGGCTCCCTGTGAGGGCAGTAATGAGATCTGTGACTGTGTCATTTTATAGCAATATCACTCTTCTTTTAAATCTCATTCAACAGCAAATCAGTGAGACAGACAATTTTAATTATATGGGCCCCAAGGAAGGTAATAAATGGTTGTTCATAAACACTCCCAGTGATTTTCATGAGATAAAGATAAATCTGTGGAACTGGACTTCCTTTTTGCTTGGTGCCCACAGATGGGCATTTGATTACGATGCATCAGTCAGCAGAGGCTAACAGTCTTCAAAGGAAGCTGTGGGAGCCTCCCTTAGAGGTTAATAAAACCCACTGGAGTGGTTCAGACTAACATGTTTCAGAAATATGTATCACTCTCACATATGATAAAACATATCTGTCTAGAATTTCTAAACATAAAGGAATATCTATTCACTACTGTCACTGTGGAGTTTTTAAAATTTACTCCAATTTTCTTTGAAAATTAAGGGGAAGAATAATAAAACTAATGTCTATATTTTTACAAAAAAATTGATAATTGATGAATTTGTGTATTTAGATTTTACTGGTGAGGCCACTTATAAAAACACACAATTAAAATAAAAATAAGAAGAAAGATTAAGTAAACATATATGTGAATATTTATATTTTTGTAACAATTCAGTAAAATTGGGTATATACAAATATTTTAAAAACAAAACTTCTTTTAAAAAATCAAAGTTTTTAGCTTTACTTATTTAAAAGACCATTAATTTTTAGTTAATTAAAAGAACATAACAAGCAAGTAATACCTCAGATAATGGAAGACAAAAGAAATAACATTCCTTCTCTTTTTTTGTTGTGGTTTATATATGATAAAGGTAGTGTTTACCTCTAATTCCAAACTAACACTGCTATTTCCAATAGCAAAAGGAAACTAAGAAAGCTAAATATTTTCTTCAAATTAACTGCTCTGTCAACCAAGCATTCCCTTGGGATACTAGAGAAAGTACAATTTATACAAACAACAAATGTTTTTCTATAGAGAGCAAGGTCATTTTTGTGTATATATGACGTATGTATGCATACACATTGTGCATATATATCATAAAATAACAGTTTGCACATATAAGTGGAATTCTTTCATTTTGAGTTACTAAGGGCACATTTATTATTATTTGCATGGAAGTTGCTGATATTGACCTTTGCACAATGTACCAAGATAGATTTTGCTCAAGTGCATTAAAGTTTCTAATGATATTGCAACAAAAACATTCAAATTTACTTTAAGGTATCAAATATTCCAAATCCCTAAAATATTATAAATTGTTTCCTTTATTATACAGACCATATTTTAATTATAAGCTACTAATATTTTTCAATAAAAATTCTTTCAAGGGACTTTATTAAAATTAAATTATTAGTTGGTTAGATGTTCAACTGAAACGCAGTAATTTGTAACTCATTAATTCATCTGTACATTAAATATGAGGGTGGCTTATTAGGTGCCAGTCACTTTTATAAGTGATAAAAATTAAGATAGTGTCTGGCATATAGTAAAACTAGCCATCATTTATTTAGCATCTACTATTTTTAAATTATTAATCTATTGTTAATACATTAGTGACAGTAGAGCAAAGAACTTAAGCACATGAGTTCTTAAACCAGACTAATGAGTTTTAATGCAGGTTTTCCCCTTGCTAGCTATGTAATCTTGTTTCTAGCCTCTCAGTAAATTATTTTTCTCAACTACACAATGGAGAAAAAAATACCACCTGCGTCCTCAGATTCTTGAGAATATTAAATGAGCTAATGAATGCACAAGATTTAAAAGAGTATCTGGGACATTTTAAGTATTTAATATATTCTGAATATTATTATTTTTACTGAATGGTAGGAATAGTAATCCTGAATCTTAAATGGTGGGAATAATTATTGCTCTGAGATCACTTTAAGTCAGGTTCAAGTGCCTTGTCACAAATCTCACAGCCAGTAACTGTCAGAGCTGGGAACAAAATGCTGATCTGTCACCTTTCAAATCCCAAGCTCCATTCCCATTACATCAAATGTTCCCAAGTTTGCTCCCTCTCAGGGTCACTATTTTTCTGTTTAAATGGAAATAGTCAAACTTCATCTTAGGTCTTTGGGAAATTCAGAAGGGTTCCTAAAACATGTGAGTATGAAGGAAGAGGTGGGGAGACTTATGTTCCTTTGGCCACTCTAAATTCTTACTGAAATATATTTTTTTTCACTTTTAATTTCCACTCATCATTTCACAGTCTATTGGTACTCTTTAACCTTTTTGTTATTCACACTTCTTATTCCCTTTTGAAACAAAATTTTCTAAGGTTCTTAAAAAAGATAAAGGTTGGGCTTGGGAAGTTGGATTAACATCCCAAGAAAAAAAATAGGAAATGACTTAAAAATAAATAGTAGGCATAATTATTGTCTAGGTTTCTTGAACAATTTTTGTGAACAGTGTAATAGGAACTGCCATTAAAAAAATTGTCTACTCTCCCTAAACTCAACTCTCATCTTTCATATGTTTTCTATAACATAGTCTATCACACTTTTTCCTAGTAGTCACACAAAAGAATTCTGAAGAAACTCATAAAACCTTTTTCTTAAAAAAGATATTTTATATGAAGTCAGAAATACAATCTAGGAGCACACTGGATTAGTTTTAGTGTGTGAGTATGTGTGTGTAATCATCCTAAATCTTACTTCCTATGGCTGACAAATATAAAGATTTGGAGAACAAGTAGCTTATGTCTTGTGACAGCTACACAATTTTCCAGTTTGCTACATAGAAACACCTAGGCTTCTCTGAAGATATTAAGCATTCTGAATATTAAGACAATAATATTAGACTTCATAGCCCTTGATGACAAATTCTTTGTAAACCTGCTTAGTGTCTTCAGTTAGACTGAATGATATGGTTTCACTGTGCTTGCATTAATAAATGAGAAGGGGAAATCTTCTTATTTCTCTATCCTTTTATATCTCTAGAATAAGATATTTCAAATTTAAAAAGAAGAACATTTCTCAACAACTAAACTTAATTAAACCACTACCTGGAAAAAAAATAGAAAGGAACTCATATGAATCTTGTATTCTAAGCAAGAACAGAAAAATATTTTTAACCTATTTATTTTATGAAATAAAAAAGCACAGCTTTTTGCAAAGATTTACAAAGTCTTGTAAACTTCTCTGTTTCTTAAAGAAATCCAATACATAGGAAAATGACTTATTCATGTTTTTTGTCTCACCTTCTTTCAAAAGCTGGAAGTTCAAGTATGGAGGTTCCTTAAAAAGCTAAAAATAGAATTACCATATGACCCAGCAATCCCACTACTGGGCAGATACCCAGAGAAAACCATAATTCAAAAAGACATGTACCCCAATGTTGATCACAGCACTATTTATGATAGCCAGGTCATGGAAGCAACCTAAACGTCCATCAACAGATGAATGGACAAAGAAGATGTGATACATATATACAATGGAATATTATTCAGCCATAAAAGGGAAAAAAATTGGGTCATTTGTAGAGATGTGGATGGACCTAGAGACTGTCATACAGAGTGAAGTAAGTCAGAAAGAGAAAAACAAATATCATATATTAATGCATATATGTAGAATCTAGAAAAATGGTACAGATGAACTGGATTGTAAGGCAGCAATAGAGACACAGATGTAGACAACAAACGTATGGACACCAAGGGGGAAAGAGTGGGGTGGGATGCATTGGGAGATAGGGATTGACATATATACACTAATATGTATAAAATAGATAACTAATGAGAACCTGCTGTATAGCACAGGGAACTCCAGTTCACCTCACTGTACAGTAGAAACTAACACAATATTGTAAAACAACTATACCTCAATTAAAAGAAAAAAAAGCTAGAAGTTCAGGGAATATTGTTGTACTTCTTTTCAACTGCATATTGAAAGGGCATTTTATTAAAATATCACATGGACAGACATTTGAATTCAGCAATATGGATTATTGAGTTATATATTGATATTTTATAGGGATTTTCAGTCAACTGCTAAGGAGTTTATTTTCAAATTGAATTTAATTGAGGAAAGTAACTATTTGCTTGATAATACAAAAATGCATTGATAATGTGATAACATGCATGCTACCGATTGAAGACATCTACATTGTCTCACTTTAGATAGCTATATTGTTGTAAAAGTGTGCATATGTGTGTGTGCACAAGCATCCACAGGCTCACGTGTTTTTCTGAAAATGGTACAATATACAAAGCTCATGTAAGCTCATGGTGGAGGGTAGAAAAATGACTAAAACATTCTGCCTCAGGGGCTTAAAAGTTAATGAAGGAACTAAATATACATCTAGAGAACACTCACCTTGGGCAGTCCATGGGCAATGCTCACTTACACTGAAAGTTTATTTTATAGCAGGATAGAAGCGGTGAAGGATACTATTCGGATGGAATATCAGCTCTATTAGTCGCTAGCTGGATGAGATTTACTTAATCTCTTAAAGTATTAGTTTCCTTACCTGTAAAAATAAAATATGCATTCCTATACAATGAGGATTTTAACAATAATAATAACATTCATATTATTGTTAACATATGAATAGAATGGTTTTTATTGTCAAGCTCTCTGTTGAGAGCTTTTCAAGCACTATGTCTTTTTATTGTTATTTATTTATTTTTTGAGGATAGATTTTAGCTTTTAAGTTATCTGAATTCACAAAGTAATTTATATTTGATTTTAATTTCTTTTATAATAAAGATCAATATTATTTCTTTTTTTAGTTTACTTTTATTTTTTTTATTTTCTACACAATTTTTAAAGGTTACACTCCATTTACAGTTTTTACAAAATATTGGCTATATTCCTCCTGTTGTACAATACATCCTTGTAGCCTATCTTACACCCAATAGTTTGTACCTCTCACTCTTTCATCCCTATCTTGATCCTCTCACACCCCACTGGTAACCACTAGTTTGTTCTCTATGAGTCTGCTTAAATATGTATGGAAACACAAAAGACCCCAAATAGCCAAAACAATCTTGAGAAAGAAAAACAGAGTTGGAGGAATCATGTTCCCTGACTTCAGACTACTACAAAGTTATAGTAATCAAAACAGTGTGATACTGGTACAAAAACAAAAACATAGATCAATGGAACAGAATAGAGAGAAATAAATCTATGTACTTATAGTCACTTAATCTATGAAGTAGATTAAGAATATATGGTGGATAAAAGACAGCCTCTGCAATAAGTGGTGATGGGAAAACTGGACAGCTACATGTAAAATGATAAGACTCGAACATCTTCTAATACCATATACAAAAATAAACTCAAAATGGATTAAAGACCTAAAGGTAAGACCAGATACTATAAAACTCTTACAGGAAAACTTAGGCAGAACATTCTTTGGCATAAATTGCAGCAATATTTTTTGTATCTGTCTTCTAAAACAAAGGAAATAAACTCAAAAATAAACAAATGAGACCTAATTAGACTTAAAACTTTTGCATAGCAAAGGAAACCATTGACAAAGCAAAAAGACAACCTACTGATTGGGAGAAAATATTTGTAAATGGTATGACCGATAAGGGATCAATATCCAATATATATAAAAACTTACACAACCCAACATCAAGAAAACAAAAAAAATTGAATAAAAAATAGACAGAAGAACTGAATAGACATTTTTCCAAAGAGGAAATGCAGAAAGCCAACAGGCATATGAAACATTGCTAACCATCAGGGAAATGCAAATTAAAACCACAATGAGATATCACCTCACACCTGTCAGAATGGCTATCATCAAAAAGAACATAAATAACAAATGTTGACCAGGATGTGGAGAAAAGGGAACACTCATACACTGTTGGTGGGAATGTAAACTGGTGCAGCCACTGTGGAAAACATTAAAGAGGTTTCTCAAAAAACTAAAATAGAACTACTATATGACCCAGCAATTCTACTCCTGCATATAAATCTGAAAAAAAAAAGACACTAATTTGAAAAGATATATGCACCCCATGTTCATAGCAGCATTATTTACAATTGGCAATGTATGGAAGCAACCTAAGTGTCCATCAACAATTGAATGGATAAAGAAGATTGTACACACACATACACATACACACACACACACACACACACACACACATAATGGAATACTATTCAGCCATAAATAGAATGAAATTTTGCCATTTGCAGCAACATGGATAGACTTGGAAGGCATTATGCTAAGTAAAATAAGTCAGACAGAGAAAGACGAATTCTGTGTGATATCACTTACACGTGGGATCTAAAAAATACAACAATCTTGTGAATATGCACTGTCTTTTAAAAAATTATGTATAATATACATATGGAAAAGTGAAAATTCTAATTGTTCAACTCTAGGAAATTTTACAAATCGAAAACATCACTGTAATATGTACCCAGATCAAGAAACTGAATATTACCAAAGATCCAGAAGCTCTTATGTGACACCTTCCTGTCACCCTATCACTAACATACTTACACTTCACAAGGGTACCCATTATCTTGATTTCCAGCACCGTAAATTAGTATTTTCTGTTTTACATTATGTATTTTAATTCTCTCAATAGCGCTCACATGTAAACAAAGTTAATTTTCTTTAAAACCCTTATGCATTGATAAAGTCAAAGGAAATTCATTCCCATGGAAGACTATGGGAATCTTTCTTAGAAAATTGATTTACTTACTTCCAATTCACTGGATTGGAATTAAAAAAAATACAAAACAATAAATTTATGGGTGAATGTGACCCTCTCTCCTGCCAACACTGGAATTCTGAGAAATTTATTTAATGTCTCTGATCCCTGATTTCCTCGTATCTTAACGGCATTGTTGTAAGGATTAAATAAGATGTGGAAGAATTAGTAAACTTTAAGTGCTATACAAATATAAGATGTCAGCAGCAGCAGAAGTAGTAATACAAGAAAAATGTGAGAAATAGCTTTGGGCAAAACTGGCAGGTACAGGGTATATTCAGGAAATGGCAAGAACTATATGTAGATGAGGTTGCAGTTACAGTGCTAGGTACTCGGCAGGGAGATTATTTATGGGTAAATAGATTTAAATATAGCTTAGGAACATATAGAGTCAATCTCTTTTCAATATTCAGCATGGCCTGAACTTTTTAAAAAAGGAACATGCATTACTCTTACATACATTTTTGACGGTGATTGAGATCACTTTTTAGGAATTTGTGTGTGGTAAACATTTTTAGGAATTTGAAACCAGAACTGATGTAGTTTCTTCAGCCTCTGGAGTTTAGAATTTGAAGGGTAATATAATTTACATAAGTGGGACTGCTTTCTTCTCTTTGAAGACCCAGGAGTGAAGGAGAAGGGAAAGAAGGAAACCTTATTCTACAAGTTCTCCTGTGGCCAGTGAAAACCACAGCTTGGACTATGGGGCTAGAAATGAAATGTGCATAGGAATCACTGGGGCAGCTTGTTAAAATGCAGGTTCTGGGCCCCATACCTTCAGAGACTCTAGTTTATTATGTCTCTGAAGGGAACTAAGTGATTTTGATAAAGTTATTTCAGGAACTCAATATCCTGATTCTCATTTTAGGGAAAAAAGAACCAAAAATTATGCAACTTAGGCTAAAAGTTGGAGGCGGGCAGTGGACAAAAATGAAAACATTGTAGAGCTTAGGAGGGAAAAGAAGGGAATGGGTGTTCAGATGAACCAGGAAAGAAGAGCTTAGGCGAAAAGGTGCAAAATGCCCTGTGAGAATCACACAAGAGACAGTGTGCAGCAGGGAGATGCTTCAGAAGAATAGGATCAAAGAAGTTTAGGAAAGAAAGCATTCAGGAGACTTGTGGGGGTAAAGCTCTAGTATTGTAACAAATGGCACTTGAAAAATGTAAAAGAAATCTATAAACTCTGTGATTTATACACATGAAAAGACACTGCATCAGCCATTCGTGTCTAGAGAATATGCACTAACACTGAAGTTGACCCAGGTTTTGTGGGCCTGGAATGCATTCAGTAATGAACATAAAAAAAAAAAAAAAAAGCAAAACATGAATAAAAATGAAATATGCAAATGAATATATACTTAGAATGAGAAAAAAATCACGAAACAAATTTCAGAAAGCTGAGAAGAGCAACATTTAGAACAGTAATATATAATAATAAGTACAGCATCTGTCTGGCCCATGTTGATAATGTTCTTTGTAATTTGTTTTGGACCGTTGGTCTCCATGTTGAATGACAATTCAATTACTATTGTTAATTAAGGGAATGGAAAGATAGTACGTTCTTTCTTCTACCATCATTTATTGAATTATTATCATTGCTATTATTATTATTACTGTTGATGGTTTTGAAACTTTTCTTCCAGCTTCACAGCTCCTTACCAGTGATGCTGCATTTTTACCTTCTTTCACAGTTCTTTGCCCAGGGAAGGTGAGTCTTTTGCCAGGGAGAAACTTCAGAGAATCCCAGGCCTTAGGCTCTTCTGACACTTGGTGTTTCAGCAGCTCCATCTCTGCCAGATCTACTGTGCTGTTCAGTTCTTATGCTTTAGAGGGAGATTGTGTGCAAGGTGGGATGGTTGTGAAGCCAGGATCGGACCCCATTCTCTATCAAATGCAGGGACCAGAGTGAGGTCTTCAGCCATCTTCTCCTAGGATTCAAGCATCTTGATGCTTGATGAGTTCCATAAGGGGCAGGTTGTCACTGACAGTAGGTGACACTGACCTGCAACCTGAAAACAACCACCAGGGCTGGCTAAGCCACAGGCTGGGACAGCAGCTGTGTCATCCTCAGCTTCTTCTAGGACAACTCCCATCCTGGGAAAAGGCTCATGCAAGTGAAGGTTCCTGAAGTTTAAGCTTCGTTGCCTTCACAGGAATCTTGCCTCTGACTTAAACCTAGAATAAGAAAAGAATGGAAGTCAAAGTTGACCAATTATATAGCATGTCTGCTCATAGCTGTATCTAGTCAGTCATTTAGTAAATTAAGATTCTGGGTTTTCCAAAGTTGAAGTTAGGTGTTAGCTAAAGAAAATATTGGTTTTAAGTGCTGGGTTGAATCACTGAGGGAACAATTAGTATGTCATACATTCTCAAATCTCAATAGTCCCCAGAGGTCACCACTCCCTGGACCCATGCCCAGACCTGGAAGGCATATCAATGATTGAGTTATTCTGCCATACTTAGTGCCTTTCAGAGAACAGTGTTCAAATCCTTCTCCTGGGCAGAGAGGCTGAAAGAGACTATTCTGGTCCCAATAGAAGTGTAATTTGCATGATTATTTCCAAGAATTGATTATCATAGTCTCATGGAATAAAAACCTACTTATCATTATCATTTCAAAACCTAAATATAAAGATATACTTGCCACCATCAAAGGTTACATAATTTACTTTAAATTAAAGCCAGGAATAACTAAACTGTTATTGTGAATGGTGTGTACCATATTCTACCCTCACACACACACACTTTGTATAGTTAGCTGACAAAATGACATATTTAAATGTCTTACAGTTGTATCACTTTCTATTTTCTGAGAACTTTTAGAAAATTGTTCTTCAACTTTGTGTTCTAAATTGTGGGTTATCATAATCACCATTAATGATTTGTATTATTGATTGAATCACTTAAAGGACTCTGCCAGTAAAATGTTAAGCATTTTTTAGGGGATAATCTATGGAATAATTGAAGTCTTTAGAAAAACTGACTGTGAGTAATATTTCTAATTGTATTTGACTGACAGAAGGAACACCTCATGATGAATTGGTGCAGGATCTAAAGCAACCCTTATTGTTAACCTGATTTTCCCATCTTTGCTAAAGTCAAAATAAATTCACATTTTTGAAGAATGGAGACTAGAGGGAAAAAAGTGTGGCTTTTTGAAAGGCATACTACCATTAAAAAGAAAATGTAATATCCTGAAGTCTTGAACATTGTGGTGTTAGTATCTATGTCCTATGTGTTGACTGGGCTCTCGACCAGTGGTCTCACCAGAGTATTTGGTGTGTGTGTAGGTGGAAGGGTTGGGGGTAAGATACAGGGGAATTTGGAGAGTTCAACTGACATATGATCACAGTCTCCATCAGTATATCCTTCTCCAACCATCTAAAGCTACCTTTGGATAACCATATCTACTCAAAACAAACATATGATTTAATTAGGATTCATGTACATGCAATGAAGATTTGGGATCAAGACAAACCATCTAGCCCATGCCTTCCAACTGTATTCTCACCAAGTTCCCTCTACCAAGGGTCTCCTATATAAAAATTCTATAGTTACTATTTCTTTTCACTCATTTTCAGGAAAAGAGGAGTTTGTCATATAATATCCTTTGAGTAGGAAGATAACAATTTAACTTTTCACTACTAATAACTAGAGGTTTATAGAGACAGTTGTGTTGTACTATATCAAGATTGTTTACATGTGAGATTATACATTCTTGAAATTTGTCAAACAACAATACCTTATTTATAAAACTCAACAGTACTTATACTTCACATTTATCTTATTTTGGACTGCATAAAATCATAATGCATTGTATACACACATTTTCCATTTCATAGACGAGATGCTTATGGGTTAAGGAACACAGTTAGATAGTGGTCAAGTGTGGAGTCTTAGAACTCCAAGTGGAGGGTTCTATGACCATACTGAGCTCCTAAGCCTCAGTTTGTTCTCTAATTTGACCATCCCACTTTCTTCCACTTAGGTTGGTTCTTATTATTTTTCCTTTTTGTTTCGATTTTTCTTACATTTATTTTCTCCATCATACCTGTGACCTAGTTTGCATTTCAATTTTGAGGGAAACTTTTCAGAATCCAGGAAGATCAAGAGAAACTGAAATATGTAATTATGATTTCCAAGCATGTTGGTGATATTATATATGATATAAAAGAGTATATTTCTTTAGAATATTTGTTGCTCTGTCTTTATAACAGACATGTCAGCATATTGAAGTCATGCTTCCGAGTTGCCCTTGTCTTTTCCAATGAAGTTATCCTCTCTCCCAGGAGCCAAGCCCATTTTGCAAGCTGATTTAATGATTCTGGTAGGAACAATGTTGAAAGTGACACTGTGCCATCCTGTTGGTTGCAAAGAGGTCATCAAAAATATAGATGGCAAGGAGCAATCAATACATCTCTATTATACACTGATGGAAGGGAACTGTTTAAGACAGCAGTTCTATCATCCAACGGTGCTTATATAAGGTGCTTATTCTCAAAGAAGCTGTCTTTATAAGAATCAATTTTTAATGGGGTTAAGGCCTTATCACTTTAAAAGTGTTTGGCTGGTCTATAACATTTCCAAATACTCTTATTTCATTTCTCATTTGTGAAGTTTTTTCTCAGCCTAAGTGCCTAGAGTAACATCTGTAAAAAGCAAAACAAAACTAATTTTTCCTTTAAAAGAAGTTTATTATATAAAATTTCAAATTTTGTTCAATTTGCAATTAATAATTATCAATTAAATATTAGTTTTCAAAAATAGTAAACCCATTAATTAAAGAGCATACATTAAAAAAATCTTTAAACTCAGTAGTAACAAAAATAAACTCTTCCTATAAGAGATTTAATAACTGTATAAGAGAGAGAAATGGTTGGTGGGAATTGAGTTTGGGATCTTTCATGCTGGATAATGACAACACTGCTGTGAAACTAACTCAAGCTTTACACCAGAGCTTGACACCCTGGCATTAACAGCCTCAGGTCCTCAGTTGTTCTTGCTGAGACTTACTGTAGTTATCTCCCATACCTGAATCTCCCTGGCATTCCACAACACTTTTATTTTAATATAGTAATGTTGATCCATTGACAGTAACTTTTAGCTCTGTGTTGAAAGACTTGCACCATCTGTTACATGTCAAATTGACTTGCCTTAATTTGATCTGTACATACTTGAAATTTCACAAATTATTTTTTCTTATCATTCTATTGGTATATAATTGACATATAATACACTTCACATACTTAAAGTGTAAAATTTGATGTTTTCACATAGGTAGACCTATGAAACCAACACCACAATCAAGATAATGGATGGATCTGTCACCTCCCCAAATTCCTTATGCTCTTTTGAAATCCTCCCTCCCTTTCCCTTTCTGTCACATCCCTTAGCAACCACTAATCTGCTTTCTGTCACTATACATTTGTTTGCCTGTTTGGAATTTTACAGAATCATAATCATAAAATATTTACTCTGTCTTGTCTAGGTTATTTCACTCAGAGGTGTTTTTTTGAGATTTGTTTGTGTTGATAAGTATAACGATAATACATTCTTTTATACTGCTGAGTAGTATTACTTCATATGAATTTATCACATTTTGTTTATCCATTAAGCTGTTGATGGACATTTGAACTGCTTCCAGGTTTTTTGTTATTACATATATACCTGCTATGAACATTTATATTCTAGTCACTGTAAGGACATATACTTCCATTTCTCTTAGGTAAATATCTAGGAGTGGAATACCAAGATTATATGGTTGGTATATGTTTAACATTTTAAGAAACTGACAAACCCAGTCAATTTTCGAAAGTGGTTGCATCATTTTACATTCCCACTAGTGTTCTATGAGAGTTTCATACAGTTTGCTCTGTAGTTTTACCAAGAGTTGGTATGTTCCATTTTTTTAATCTTAGACATTCAAATAGTGTGTAGTAGTATCTTATCATTTTAATTTATATTTTCCTAATGACTAACAATGCTGAATAAGTTTCTCCTGTGATCATTTGCCATCCATATATCATTATCAATGAAGTATTTATTCAAATACTACTAACCTTTAAATTTGTGTTGTTTATTTTCTAATATTGAGTTTTAAGAATTCTTTACATATTCAGGATATGACATATTTATCAAATTTTTAATTTGCAAATATCTTCATTCAATTTGTAGCTAGTTTTTTTCATTCTTTTGATAACAGTTTTCAAAAAGCAGAAGTTCTTAATTTTGTTAAAGTCCAGTTTTTCAATTTATTCTCTTTTGGATTGTGCATTTGGTGTTGTCTCTGAAAAATATTTGGTCAAAAAATACTTTCTAATCTTTTTCCTTCCAACAGTTTTATAGTTTTTGTCTTTATATTTGGGTCTAAGGTCAATTGCTATTTAATTTTGGCATATTATGTGAAGTATATATCAACATTTCTTCTTTTTTTTTTTTTTTTGCATGTGGATATTTAACTGTTCTAGCACCATTTGTAAAAAAAATTGGTCTCTTATCCCAGAAAATGCCTTGTACTTCGGTTAATCATTTGTCCAAGTTGGTGTGGGTCTGTTCTGTCCCACTGATTTTTCTTTCCTTTATGCCAGTTCCACAGTGTCCTGATTACTGTAGCTTTACAATAGATCCTGAAGTCAAGTAGGTGTGTCCTCCAATGTTGATCTTTTTCAAAGCTGTGTTATCTAGTCCTAGTTCTATTTTATCTCCATATGAATTTTTGAATCAGTTTGTAAAGTACTACCAAAATGCTGGTTTGAAATTTGATTGGGATTGCACTGAATCAGTAGATCTGCAGATAAATTTGGGGAAGAATTAACATCTTAATATTCTGACCAATGAATACATCATACATGTCCATTTACTTGGATTTTTTAATGTTCTCAGCAATACTTTGTAGTTTTCAGAGTAAGTCTTGCACAATTTTGTTAAATTTATCACCAAGCATTTCATGTTTATAATGCCATTTTAAATTACATTGTTTTCTTTATTTCAATTTCTGCTAAAGCAGTCCTAGGAAATTTTTTGCTTTTTACTAAAGTAGTCCTAGGAACTTTTTTGAAGATTTTGTTGGATATTCTTTATAAATGATCATGCATTCTACCAATAAGAACAGTTTACCTCTTTCTTTTAATTTCTTGCCCAGTTGATTGTCTAGAATGACCAGTACAATGTTGAATAGAAATGCTAAAAATACACACACTAGATATTTTCCTGATTTTAAGAGTAAATCATTCAGTCTTTCACAGTTAGACATGATCATAACTGTAAGATCTTTTATTGATACCCTTTTTTAGGTGGAGAAAATTCCCTTCTTTTCTCATATCTTAGTGCTTTTTATAGGGAAGAGATGCATAATTTTGTCAGTATTTTTTATACTTGGTGAGGTGACCATATGTTGTTGTTGCTTGGTCTGTTTACATGGCAATTAATTTTGTTGATCTTTTAATGTTAAATAAAACTTGATATCCTGAAGTAAACTCCAATTGGTCACAATGCACATATATATATATATATATATATATATATATATATATATAGTTGAATTTGGATTAGTAAAGTTTTGATAAGAATTTTTGCATCTATGTGCAGAAGTATATCAAGGTGTAGTTTTCTTTCCTTGTAATGTCCTTATATGGTTTGGGTATTAGAGTAATGCTGGTTCCATAAAATGAGTTGGGTAGTATTGTAGCCTCATCAATTTTCTGGAAATGTTTGATACAATTTCACAGTGAAGACATTTTGTTCTTGAAATTTCTTTGTGGAAATATTTTAAAATACAAACAATTCAGTTGAGAGATATAGAAATATTATTTTGGAAATCTGTGTCTTTCAAGACTGTATTCATTTCAACATTTCATCACCCCCTAAAATTTTTCATATTTACTTTATTAACATTTTAATATGTGCAATCTGTGATCATATTATTTCTTCCATTCGTTATATAGGTATTTTTTTTGGCCTAATTAGTCTGACTAGTAATTATCAATCTTAGACATTATTCAGTTGCTCATGTTTTAACTTTTAATCTAATCTGATGTTCTCCACTTTTTGAGAATATTTTTTGTATTATTTCATTTCTTTTAAATTTGTTAAGGTGTGTTTTAGGCCCAGGATGTCATCTATCTTTGTGAATATTCTTTATGATCTTGAGATGAATGTTTATCATGCTGTTTTGAGGTGTAATGTTCTGTAAATGTCTATTAGATCATGTTGGTTGATGGTGTTGTTGAGTTCCTCTTTATCTTTGCAGATTTCCTGTCAAGTAGTTATATCAGCTGAAGATAGAAGGTTATTGAAGATACCAACTATAATTTTGGATTTCTCTGTTTCTCCTTGTAGTTCTATCAATTTTCACTTCTTATTATTTATTATTATTATTATTTTGATTTTATAAGTATTTAGGATCACTAGATGTTCTTGGAGAATTGAAATTTTATCATGTAATTTCCCTCTTTGTTCTTGATCACTTAATTTGCATTGAAGTCACATTTATCCGCTATTAATATTACTACTTCTGCTTTTATAAAAACAAATAATGTTTGTTGCATGGTATGTCTTTTCCTGTTTTTGTACTTTTAACCTACTTATGTTGTATCTTTATATTTGGCATGAGTTTCTTAAAAAGAGTGCATAATTTGATCATTTAGAAAAATCGACTCTAAATATTTTTTATTGGTATGTCTAGATCATTTTCATTTAAACTAATTATTGATATATTTGGGATTATTTCACCATTTTATTATTTGTTCCTGCCTTCTCCATCTGTTTCACTGAGGTACATTTTTGATGGCTGTTTTAAAATCTTTGTCAGATAATTTTATCAACTGAATCATCTCAGTGTTGGAACCTGTTAATTATCTTCTCTTTTATAAATTGTGATTTTACTTTGTTTTGTATGTGTGTGTGTGTGTGTGTGTGTGTGTGTGTGTGTGTGATGAGTGATTTCAGTTGTATGAGAGTCTACATTTTAGTTAAATATCCTATTTTAGCAAGCAGTCATCTTATTTAAGTTTAATGCACAAGTCCTGGCCTGCTTTTATGAGCTGTGGTTCTAATGACAACTTACTTTTCAGAGCCCTTGCAAAGGGCTATTCTGATCTGTCTCATATTTGTGTGGTGATGGGAGGCTACTCTGATAATCTGGGTGCTGTTGATTCTGGTCAGTGTCAGATTAGTCAGGGATCTGCCTAAGACTTTCTTTGCAGGTTTAAAGAATCACTTTATTTAAAAAAAAATATTGGAGTATATTTGCTTTACAATGTTGTGTTCAATTCTGCTGTACAATGAAGTGAGTCAGCTACATGTATACATATATCCCCACCCTCTTGGACCTCTCCCCCACCCCCCATCCCACTCATCTTGGTCATCACAGAGCACCAAGCTGAGCTTCCTGTGCTTTATAGCAGGTTCCCACTAGTTATCTGTTTTACACGTGGTAGTGTATATATGTCAATCCTAATCTCCCAATTTGTCTCACCCTCTATGCACTCCACCGTGTCCACATGTCCATTCTCTATGTCTCTATTCCTGCCGTGAAAATACGTTCATCTGTATCATTTTGTAGATTCCATATAATGCATTAATATACAATATCTGTTTTTCTCTTTCTGGCTTACTTCACTCTGTATGACAGAGTCTAGGTCCACCCACATCTCTACAAATGACCCAATTTCATTCATTTTAATGGTTGAGTAATATTTCATTGTAATATGTACCACATCTTCTATATCCATTCATCTCTCAGACATTTAGATTGTTTCCATGTCCTGGCTATTGTAAATAGTGCTGCAATGAACATTGGGATACATATGTCCTATTGGATTATGGTTTTCTCAAGGTGTATGCCCAGAAGTGGGATTGCTGGGTCATATGGTAGATCTATTTTTAGTTTTTTAAGGAACATCTATACTGTTCTCCACAGTGGCTGTATCAGTTTACATTCCCACCAACAGTGCAAGAGGGTTCCCTTTTCTCCACACCCTCTCCAGCATTTATTGTTTGTAGATTTTTTGATGATGGCCATTCTGACTGGTATGAGGTGTTACCTCATTGTAGTTTTGATTTGTCTTTCTCTAATAATTTGTGACGTTGATCATGCTTTCATGTACATCTTAGCCATCTGTATATGCTCCTTGGAGAGATGTCTATTTAGGTCTTCCACCACATGATACTATATGTAAAAAATCTTAAAGATGCCACCAGAAAACTACTAGAACCAATCAATGAATTTGGTAAGATTGCAGGATACAAAATAAATGCACAGAAATCTCTTGCATTCATATACACTAACAGCAAAAGATCAGAAAGAGAAATTAAAGAAACAATCCAATTTACCATCACAACAAAAAGAATAAATACCTAGGAATAAACCAACTTAAGGAAGCAAAAGACCTGTACTCAGAAAACTATAAAACACTGATGAAGAAATTAAAGATGACATAACCAGATGGAGAAATATACCATGTTCTTGGATTAGAAGAATCAATATTGTGAAAATGACTATACTACACAAAGCAATCTACAGATTCAATACAATACCTATCAAATTATCAATGGCATTTTTTACAGAATTACAACAAAAAATTTACAATTTGTATGGAAACACAAAAGACCCTGAATAGACAAAGCAATCTTATGAAAGAAAAATGGAGCTGGAGGAATCAGGCTCCCTGATTTCAAATTATACAAAGCTACATTAATCAAGACAGTATAGTACTGGCACAAAAGCAGAAATATAGATCAATGGTACAGGATAGAAAGCCCAGAGATAAACTCACATATGTATGGTCATCTAATTTATGAAAAAGGAGGCAAGAATATACAATGGGGAAAAGACAGTCCCTTCAATAACTGGTGCTGGGAAAACTGGACAGCTACATGTAAAAGAATGAAATTAGAACACTATCTAACACTGTACACAAAAATAAACTCCAAATGGATTAAAGACCTAAATGTAAGACTGAACACTATAAAACACTTAGAGGAAAACATAGGAAAAACACTCTTTGACATAAACCACAGCAAGATCTTTTTTGACCCACTTCCTAGAGTAATGAAAATAAAAGCAAAAATAAATAAATGGGACCTAATTCAACTTAAAAGCTTTTGCACAGCAAAGGGAACCATAAACATGATGAAAAGATAATCCTCAGAATGAGAAAAAATATTTGTAAACGAAGCAGCAGACAATGGATTAATCTCAAAAATATACAAACAGCTCATAGAGCTCAATATCAAAAACAAACAACCCAATCAAAAGATAAAGAATCACTTTCTTTTTTAAAGTTATGTAAGTTTCAGGTATACAGCATTGTAGTTCAACATCTGTATACACTACAGTGTGATCACCACCATAAGTCTAGTAACCACAGATCACTATATAGTTGACCCCCTTTACACATTTTGCCCACCCCTTAACCTCTCCTTCCCCTCTGGTAACCACTAATCTGGTATCTAATGAGTTTGTTTTATTTTGTTTGTTCATTTTTTTCCTTTTTTAAAAATATTCCTCATATGAATGAAATCATATGATGTTTGTCTTTCTTATTTCACCTAGCATAATACCCTCAAGGTCCATCCATGTTGTCACAGATGACTGGATTTCATTCTTTTGTATGGCTGAGTACTAGTAAAGTAGTAATCTTCTTTATGCATTCATTCATCCATGGACACTTAGCTTGTTTCCATATCTTGGCTATTGTACAATTCAATGAACACAAGAGTGCATTTATCTTTTTAAATTAGTGTTTTGTGTCCTTCAGATAAATACTCAGAAGTGGACTAACTGGGTCATGTGGTAGTTCCAGCATCACTTTCTTTAATTTCCTCCTTTCTGATATCTTATGTCCAATGTCTCTTTGGGGTAAGGGTTGTTGTAACTTGCCAACAATGGGCTGTAATTGAAAATTTCAGCTCCCTACACCACACACTCCCTCTGCTGACACCACACCACAGGGGAAGAAGAATGCTGGCTGGGCCACCTGATACCACTTCTCTTCGTTGCCACTGTGGAGGGGTGGGAGGATGTTTATGTATGGTATATGGCTGGGAAGGACATGTACTATCAAAAAGCTTTTGGTCCTGCTAGGCTGACCCTTTCCCAGTCCTTTGTCTAGAGAGAGTGGGTTTTCCTTGGAGCTCTTTTCTGTTTGTGCCTGTTGATGGTTCAGAGTTGAAGGCTTCTCTACCAGCCAACCCATTAGATATGGGAGATTAAAAAACAAAAACACAAAAGCCCTGAGATTTGTTCCTGAAATCCTGAAGCTCCTAGTCAGTCCAACTTTCTCCCTTCACATTTCATATCATCTCACTATTATCTGTTATAGTAGGACCTCACTTAGTGAGGGAGATCAGGGAGAAAGAAGTTTATACTATCCTATCACTAAAATACATCTTTTTAAAACTCGAGTATACTTACTAATATGCTATGGAATTGCCTACCTGGGGAAGCCATTTTGTGAAATAATAATTATTTATGTAGGAATGAGATAAATTGTTAGTATTTTTCTATCTCTGTTCTTATGCCTGTTTTTCCCCACCTTTTTCCACTGGTATAAGCTATTAAAAAAAACAGAATTAAGTAAAATAAATACTGTAGCATAGATAAGGTTTCCAATTCAGAAGCCATCATTCAGCTACTGCAGGACTTTAGGAAAATTATTTGGCTTTTCATTCCCAATTTCTTTATTTCCAAAAAGAAAATGGATATGATATTATTTTGTATTCCTCAAAATTTTTTTCATCTCATGCTATTTCTCAGCCAGTCGGAATAGTTACATGCCCCTTGCTTTAGAGAAGGTTTAATCTAATTTAGTCCAATAAAGCATGAGACTCTCCTCAAATCATTTTGTTCAAGCCTTCTGAGAAAGAAAGCCAGTCTTTTTCTGGCAGGATGAGGTCAAGGAACTTGTGAACCCAGCTTCTCCCTTTTTCAATCATTCTGCAACTACCAGGGGAACCAGACTTAAGATAAAATCTATACTATGAATAAAAGTAGAAAAACATGGATCATTGAAAATACTGATGAAGTATTGAATCAAACAGCTTTGAAGCCTGTCCTTTTTCTGCACTCTTCAAATGTGATTTACTATTTTTAAAAGTCAGTTAATCCAGTTGGAGTTGAGTTGTATAACATGAAGTATCCTAACTAATGTAGAATAATAATAAACCCTGCCTTATAGAAGGATGAAAATTAAATGAGATAATGAATGTTAAATGCATACTACCACTTCAGGCACATAGAAGGAGTTCAGTAACTAAAATAATCAGTGTTGATTATTTTAGGTCTTTTGGAGATTGAGATTGGAGTGAGGGAGATTAATCCCATATGTATGACAATTCAAGTTTTTGGAAAAAAGAATATATTACTAATAGTAGCTTTTTCCCTTTTCTTTGTGCTATAGATAAATTAAGCACGTTAATTTGTCTATTTGAATATTGAGTCTGACATATACAGCTTTAAATTACTCCTAGACAGAGGCCTCTCAATTCCCATGGTTACATTTCAAACTATTTTTTTGTTGTTGTTGAGGTTCGCTGAAAACTTTTTAGCTTAGAATTTCTTGGTTGAGGATTGTTACTTATCCAGCAATTTTGTTTAAAAAATAAGCATTCTATCATGTAGGAATTGTTACTTTCAAATTTGATACTATTAAGAAATTATATAAAATTTAATGAAGTTTTATTATAGAAAATACAGTAAATGTGTGTTTTGTGTGTGTGTTACTATATTCTGATCATATGGTCTAAAATGAAACATATTAAGAGATCTAGGGCTTCCCTGGTGGCGCAGTGGTTGAGAGTCCGCCTGCCGATGCAGGGGACACGGGTTCGTGCCCCGGTCTGGGAAGATCCCACATGCCGCGGAGCGGCTGGGCCCGTGAGCCATGGCCGCTGAGCCTGCGCGTCCGGAGCCTGTCCTCCGCAACGGGAGAGGCCACAACAGTGAGAGGCCCGCGTAACGCATAAAAAAAAAAAAAAAAAAAAAAAAAAAAAGAAATCTAGATGTGCCCCAAATTTTTTTTAAATGTAAATAACTAGATTCATACAAACATTCTGTTCCTTAGACAGATTGCACTGCTAAATATTTATACGTTACCAGGTTTAGACCAATATATATTGACCCATATATATATATATATATATATATATATATATATATATTATATATATACAATATACACTGTAGAACGTTCATGTAAGATCTCCATTCCTTTCTTACATATGTTTACTATGATGAGACATTAAAATAATAACTGGATTCAGAGATATAGCTGATTTTGCCATCAGCTAAGATTGTCAAATTTACCACAATCATTGGTTCCAGAATTTTTCAAACATTTTAATCTAGAATTTAAATTTCTCTGAATATAACTTATCAATTTCTATATTAACATCATACATATTACCAATATGTTTACACATTTATATAAGCAACTCTGAGGCTTAGTCGGTACTTGGTGAGTAATTTGATCTTCTAGAGTAAAAATTACTTTCAGGAAAGAAAGGTATTGCAATTTAAAAACTTAATTGAAGAAGATGCAAATATTAAAATTATCAGGTTTTAAAATTATGTGTTCATTTAGTTGCATAAGACTCATTTTATATAAACATTTCTGTATTAGCAAGACTGTAGGATAGAACATATTGTCCTTCTGGATGTGATTGCTCTGTTATTATACAAAATGATGGTAAAATTTGGAAATACATGGCTACTAAAAGTGTAGAAATGAATATTATCTTTTTAATGCCATCAATGCTCTTGATTTCGCTCAATATTACCTATTTTGGCTTGCAAAATTTTATTAACATAGTTTTCAGGACATCTAGAGGTATGATTTTAGCAAAAATCCTATCTTAAAGAACTCTGGTATTATATCATATGAAGAACATCTGCTGAGCCAGCTGTTGTCACCATTCAAGTTCAAGCTGTTTCCAAGAAGCATCTTACCCCCAATCGTTTCATTTGTTCATTTGGGGAGAATAATCAGGGACTGAGTGCCAAAGCTAGATGTGATTATTATGGTAAAGAGTGATTTGGTGAGCCTCAAGTAGGCCATCATATCTTTGCAAATCAAATGGTACGAATTGCTGCCAGGACATATTGGAGTGTACTTGATAGATAAGATATACTAAATGGCACTGTTAACAGTGATGGTGAAATATTTTGCTTTAGTAAAAGTGAATGTGAACTCTGCACTGGGGCCTGCTATAAGTGTAGTCATTTAACCAGAACGAAGTACCTGTTATATACTGGACTCAGGTAATTGAGCCAAGAGTCTGACCTACGCAGTCAAAGTGAAATGCACGTTGAGCATGAAACTCAGTTAATTTTGGCAATGTACAGAAACACCCACATTATCTACATTAGCTGTCTATGTTTTCTTTTCTCTGGATGATTGTTAAGCTCTTCATTTTCTATAAACAGAAGAAAAGATTTGAGATATGACAGTAGTTTGATTTATTTGTAAAGATTAAAGAGATGTTCAAATATCATTGAGAATTGCTTCCAATTATTCAGCAAGAGAATCAGCTCAGAAACATAAAGTTATTTATTTTGTACTTTGTCTCACAAATGTATCTTTAATTAGAAGAAAGCTGTGACTTATATTCCCTGTCCATTTGTCTCAGGCAATCACAAACCCCTGAATTGACCTGCCCATCAAGAGAAAAGAGAGCTGAATTAGATGTTAAACTTTTAAAATTGTGATATAAGCAAGATTCCACCAAGGAGAAGAAAAAAAATGCTTTTTTATAAATGCTTTTACATTGTGCTAGGGAGGAAAGAAGCTACAGGGTAAAATGACTTGAGTGTCAATGATTTTGCAGAAGTAACCATTTACAAATATTTATATGGATGCATCATAGAGTTAAATGCCTTGCTTTTTAAGCCAAAGGTAATATATTTTACACTTCTGGGACTATGTCTCTAAGACATCCCAGGAGTACAGGTTTGCTTCTCTTGTGCATTAGGTCAGCTTCTCTGGAAAACTTAGCTGCACTGCAGTACTGCCTAATACTGTTTCTCACATGCTATATAAGAGAATTCAAGTTTACTTATGCTGGGTTTCTGTTGGGGCAGAGAACAACTTTTCTTAATATTAATATTACACTATTTAACAATTAAAACACAATATAAATCATGATAAAAGAGTTGATAAATTTCATTTTTTTTATCTGCAAAGAGGAGAACAGTTGTCATCTAAGAAGGCAGGACCTAATTCTTTGGGAACATTGGGATAGATCTTACTGTACCTCATTTATAAGAATCTTCACTTTACCATAATCTGCTTTTGCTAGACATTGCTTCTGTTAGTCCACCCTTCTAATGACAATGTCTCCTTCCAGCCCCCCTCTTTTGCACCTTTAAATCATCAAATAACCCTCATGCCACTTCACCATATGAAAATTTCATGTCTTCATCTTGGCTGAGATCAGATTTAGAAAGTTTTTAGGTGTCACATCCAGGAGTTTGGAATTTACTTGTATGGGAAAGGGAACAGTAAAAGATTTTTTGACAAAGTAGGGAAATTACATCCTCAGATTTAATTATATCATTAATAAAAAATTATGTATTCCTATTTTTATATAGCAAAATCTGCCACAGAAAATTTAGTACATTTTCAAATTGGCTTTTAGAACTTTGGTAAAGTGTGTAAAAGATGGATTTTGTGAAGGCTGGAAGATTTCCCAGTAAGAACCAGTCATTTTGGAGATTGATGGGGAAGAGAGATAAAAAAAGGATGCAGCAAGGCATTAGCAAACTGTGCCTTGCCAAGTGTTTTAACTTGTCAAGAGAAGTGTTTTGACCATGAATGAAAAACCCATGAAGTTCAATGAGGTTGAGAAGCTTCTGTGAGTTAACTCTATCTGCCTCTTTGGTCCAGCACAGGGATTGACTTCATCAAGTAAAAAGACCTAGGGCATCCAGGAAAGATTTAGCCTCAGTTTTTGAGAAGCAAGAGTTTGAGTGCTACAGTGATATTTTAAGGCACTTTGACACAGCCAGTTCTTGTGGCTCTTGTCTGTTGCAAGCCAGAGATGAAAAAGGGGTCAGGGCATAAGGGCAGTTGGCCTGGTACTAACAGACTTGTGTCCACATCAGCAGCAGAGTAGGTGGACGTTTTGGGATGGGTCTGGGCAGTTTTTTAGACAATGTTAATGCAGTCATGCAAAAAGTAGGCCAATCACAGAATTTTCCTACAGCCCAGGAATTTTCTCTATTTTTTTGAACCAGATTTCTTTCTCATTTTGCCAAAGAAGGAGCTATAGTTTTGGCAACAGTTACCGTATTCTGGTAACCAGGGGTCTATAAGATGGCCAGTTCTGTGAATCCTTCTCTCTGACAATGAATGACCAAGCAAACAATGATAGATACATTGAAAAGTGATGGATTTAGCTCTGTTTCTCAATGTAAGTCTTCTCTCAATGCAGAGCTCACCCAGCAGGCCCTTTGTTCTGGCTTCCAAGACCATAATATTTAGTGTTCAGAACTCAAGCAGCCACACATATTTTATAGCATGTGCCATTCATAGAACTCACTACACTTGAATAATTCTTGCCCTAATTACAGTAATTTAGTTGGGTTTTAGAATCACACTGCCTGCATCAGATTGCAGCTTCAACAAGTACTAACTATGTGCCCTTGGGCTTGTGCCCTAAACTATCTATTCACATTTCAGTTTCCCCATTGGTAGGCTGAATATAATAGCACAGGATTACTTTGATGTTTAAATGAGGTAATATCAATATGTTGAAATCCTATAGAGTAGCCTCTGCACACTAAGTGCTCATTAAATATTAACTAGTCATTTCTTTAGTATTCTGAAGTCTTGACTACTTCCTAATGGCATTACTTTTTATCCTTTATCCTTTAAAAAATTCAGTTCACTTTTACTTGAAACTAAGCTTTTCAAGCAAATGTTTCAGTGTAGAAACACAGCATGTTGTTAATATCCTCAGTCCAAACTGCTGTACCAGATTAAGGAGCCTGTAGCTCAAGGGGTAAACTTGAAAATACTTAAACTGAGGTGAAAGTGGAGTGAAGACTCCATTCTCCTTTTCTGATGAATGAACACCCACAAAAAACAAAAAATATCAAAAAGAAAAAGACAATTTAGTTTTTAAATGCCTTAATATTTTTATTATTTACATTTTATAAGAAGACCTTGAATAATTTAATACCATTTCCCTTTATCTTGGGAAAAACTTGATTATTCATAGTACCTTGTGATAAAGATAAATATTTTTAAGCATGTTTGGGAACTTTTAGAAATAAAAGTCATGCTTGGTTATTGGATTTGTTTTAAGAAGGCTTAGAAACACTGTGACATCTAGCAAGTGCATGCTTATTTGGAATAAAAAGCAGTGCTTGTACACAGTCCTTGAGAGGAACTGTAGGAAAAAAAAGATGTCATTTAGAAAAAAGGGAAATACATTTTTTTTTTTTTTTTGTGGTATGCAGGCCTCTCACTGTTGTGGCCTCTCCCGTTGCGGAGCACAGGCTCCAGACGCTCAGGCTCCGGACACTCAGGCCCAGCAGCCATGGCTCACAGGCCCAGCCGCTCCGCGGCATGTGGGATCTTCCCAGACCGGGGCACAAACCGGAGTCCCCTGCATCGGCAGGCGGACTCTCAACCACTGCGCCACCAGGGAAGCCCTCACTTAATTTCTTGATAAACAAAGCACTAGAATTTTTATTTTCTGAAAATTTGAAGAAGCTATTTCTTGAATTTTCCACAAAAGAAAATGCCTCCAAATGAAATGCACCCTTCTTTCAATGCAAAAGCAGGAAAGCACAAACCTTTAAAGTACAGAAGCATTTGGAAGAAATAGAGCTGGGCAACATGCACTAAAGCAATTCTGGATTTTTCTAGAATCAGCATTGGAATGAAGCGGCATTGGAAAATAAAATTGTACAAGTGAGGCATGCAGAATTTTGGATTTTGTCTGGAAAAGATTCAGGAAGACTCATAAAGAATATTTAATCTTCATTTTTCCTTCAATACCCCTGTGAGCCAAGCTAAATTAAACAAAAAGCATAGTTCATATTTGATTGCCCTTCTCTCTTTAGGGTTAGATTTTTCATTCCCCATTCATCTATTCTATTTCATCTAGTGCCCTGTATGTGTATGTTTAGTTTGATAATTGTTCTGTATTTGTTCCCTTGTACAAGTCAGTTAGGGAATGAGAATGTCTGTCTACCTATCTGTGTATCTATCCATCTATCAATCCATCCATCCATCCATCACATCCATCATCTCAAGTAATGTTTGTAATTCAAATAAAACTTTATGTAAATATTAATAACTTTTAATATAAACAAAATACTACTATTACCAAATTCTTAATAACTTTTAGTCATTCTCTATTTCTTGATCAACATACACTAAAATTATGAGATTACTGAGTAGAGGGAATGTCTTTATATTTGAAAGATTGATAGCTATTTCTGTAGGTCAGCATTTCCTAATAGATATTAATAAATTTATAGAACAAAATAAGAATACATAGACAAATAATTCCTGGAAATGCTCAGTGACATGAAGAAAAAGTGGATTCTTAAATGCAAAACTTTTCTGAGCTCTTGGTCTAGTTATGTGCTATGTGTATGAAATATCCTACAAACCTGTACCCTTTGGTCAAAGGATCTTTCCACACAAAGCCTTTCATAGGGCAGGTTTTGGAAGAAAATGGTTGTCAGATGTGGAAACATTTCTTGTTGATATATTTTAAAGTATGCAGTGTCATAGCACTGCTCTGCTCATAGATATTAATATGAGTTTTGTGACATAATATCCTCATTTATAAAATTAGGGGCTTGAGGAGATGAATTCTAAGACTTCTATGCCCCTTGTGTCACATATTTTTTTTATTATATAATTTTGTATTACAATCACCATGATAAATTTATACTTCAATGTTAAGGATGAATAGTTGATTTTTCATTGGCAAATTCCATTTTACAAGAAAAATCATGTAGGTTGCAATTTTTAATTCAAGTAAAACATAAAAGTTTGACTATCCTGAAAGACAAGCACAACCCCTTCCTTTCTGCCCAAATGTACCTTTCACCAAGATTCTGCTCCACAATACTGGATGCTGATTAAGCTTATGCTACTGTCAAGAATGTCATACGGAGTCTTTAATAGTCCATATTCACATGACTGAATCTGGAATGGAGCTAGAGATCTTTTTATTTCTTTACACTCAATACTGGATATATTATTGTACCCTAATATCCCCAAATAAAAGACTTATGCAACCATGTGCAGAAAGTTATGGCAGAAAGAACATTAACTAGGTCAAAGTATTGCTAAAGATAATTAACAATTTTGAGTCTTATATTTCATCACTGTAAAATGAGAGGATAATCTCTATATTCTCCATTTTACACTAGGGTGACTATACAGTTTATCTTCCAAATCAAGATACTTTAAAAAATGAAATGGGACACTATTAATAATTATAACAAGTTAGTAGGTATAATTAAGTCTGTTCTGGACAAACTAAGATGGATGGTTACCCATCCTAACAAGCAAATATAATAATGTGTAACAGAGGGTTGAAAAACTCAGTAGCTGTGCAAATACAGGGTACTGAGATTTTTTACACAAATGTGCTTTTGATGAAAGCGATAGGAAAATGGTTGGGCTATCTGCAGTTTATAAAAGGGGACACAGAATTATGGCAGTTACTTATTACCCAGACTTGTACAAGGAAAGGGCTGTGAGATTAGAAAGTTGCAAGATTGCTGATTAATAGATAAATGCTCTGAGTGCTTTAATAACTGGCTAATTGCTAGAGATAACTCCCTGTGTAGCAAAGGGAATACAAATATTATTCTAAATATAAGGGAACCTGTCTCATAGTTGAGAAAACAAATTCTATATTCAGAACTTTTGAAGGTCCTTTTTTCAGATTAAGCTATATTTTAAAATTTATGGATAGTGTCCATGTCTAGAACTATTTATTTGTTTTTCATTGTTTTAACAGAAAATATTTTATCCAATATTACCTTCTGTTGGCCTATGTAGACATGTTTACAATAGAAATAGCCAAAATTAAATATTCAAGAACAGCATAGCAGGCTTTCTAATTTAACCCCCCTGTACTCTTTATTGAATTATGAAGAGGGTGGGAGTTCTGGTCTAAATTACTATGCAAGGTGGAAGTGTTCATGTTTGGTCTCTACATTATATCCATAGCATTCCAAAAATAAGATATTTGAAGTCAACCTTATATAAATCTCTCTAAGCCATTTGACAGTATTAAAATGGCATTCTGGAATCACACAGTTTTTGGTCCTCACATTCATTTAAACTTGTCATCCAAACAGGGACTATTTATTGCATGGAGGTGAGGATAACATGAAAACACTGATCAGTGGTGAGATCATGAAATCCATTTTGTCATTATCTACTTTAGCAATCTAATCAAAGTAATATTTTGACAATTCTTATTAGTCTAGATGTGAGCCTCAGCCCCTGCACTCTGCAATCTGTGATTAATTTATGTAGCTACTCAGCTCTATTTACTTTTTTTTTTCCAGGTTCATAATTTATTGTACAAATTGAGTATCACATGAGTTGATATTAACTTCTTCAGGCATGGGAACTTAACAGATGAGGTACAGCTTAGAATCCGTTTATTTGCTTTCACAGCTGAAGGTTTTTTAGACCTTAACATAAAGTATAAGACTATCAAAGCAATACCTCCGTATGTGGTCAGTGCACAATTCATTCTCCCCGTTACAGTGTAAAAGTTGAAATATTTTTTGATACCAGTGAATTTGAACTGGGCATCTGTTTCTGCACCCCGCCATGATTTCAACCTTCCAAAACGCACAGACTCCGCCTCTGGTGTCTTTCAATTTACGTAGCGGCACCTTGGCCCCGCCGGAAGAAGCCCTCCATTTCCTATTAATAACGTGTTTATCATATAACTGTATTCAAGGGCTTAGCCTTTTATCTGATTTATAAACACATTTAATACATTTTGCTGATGCAAATTTTAATGTATTTAATAAAATGGCCTACAAACTTTATTATTAATGTGTAAATTTCATAGATAACTGAGACTTATCTTCTACCTAGGTCATACTCTAAACACTTTATAACAGTTTTTAATGTTTTATTTAGATACCTTTGGAATGTTGAATGAAGTGTTTGAAATGAGCCTGAGACAGCTTAGGTGGCATACATATTTCAAAGGGTAGTTTTACAATTCTAATATAAACTCCATGCACATAGAACCCCCTTTGAAACCTATTTTTAATGTAGGCCTGGATATACTATGGGTCATGTTTGTCCTCTGAAATAAAAACCATGAACAGGACAAAGTTTACCTGGCTTAATTTTTTTCCCCATAACATCTAAGTTATAGTGAGTTTCTACTCCAACACTCTGAACTTTTCTTGTTTTAATATAAAATTTACTTCCCTAGCACTATGCTAGATGCAAGGAAGACAATTTTAAACAACAACAAAATTCTTACCTTTATGCTGTCTTTAAATCAGTGCACAAAGGTAAATGCCAATCAAGTGAGATAGACTCCCAGATTATGTAAAGGATCTAGAACAATAGAATGACACAGAGAGGGAA
This sequence comes from Phocoena phocoena, assembly GCF_963924675.1. Classification (NCBI taxonomy): domain Eukaryota; kingdom Metazoa; phylum Chordata; class Mammalia; order Artiodactyla; family Phocoenidae; genus Phocoena; species Phocoena phocoena. The sequence continues at coordinate 27,208,571 of NC_089235.1, read as the reverse complement.
ATGCCATGGATAGGGAAGAAAGCTAACGGAATTTTAAACACCATGGATGGTGTAGGCTGTCACAGAAATGAAGACAACTAAAGTGGTAATAAAAACATACACAGAATTTTAGTGGTCTTGTAGCATCTAGAAAAACAAGAGTTAAAGCCTTTTGATCAAGACACCACCACACGACACCACCACACTATCTTTCTTAACTTACTAAAGTAACTATCCTTTTAGACAACATAAGAGATGCCTGCCTGGACAGCCTTTGATTGTTGAATATATCACAGAAGACAAATCAACTTCATATTCTGATCTCATATTTCTCAGGAAAATGTTTTCTCTTCATTCATTTTCTCAGAAGTTAGGTCTTTTAGTAAAATTACCCAGGTTTCCTTCTATTTAGGTTTCTCATTGTACATTACCTCGTTGGTTTCTTTTTTTAATTGAAGTATAGTTGACTTATATAATTATATTATTTTCAGGTGTACAACATAGTGTTCAGTATTTTTAAATATTATGTACCATACAAACTTACTATAACATTATGGACTATATTCCTTATGCAGTGCATCACATCACTGTGACTTATTTATTTTATAACTGGTAGTCTGTACCTCTTAATCCCCTTTACCTATTTCAACCATACCCTCCCACCCCTGTCAACCACTAGTTTGTTTTCTGTGTCTGTGAGTCTGTTTCTGTTTGTTTTGTGTTTAAGATTCCACATATAGGTGGAAACATTTGTCTTTTTCTATCTGACATTTCATTAAGCATAACACCCTCAAGTTCCATCCATATTGTTGCAAATGGCAAGATTTCATTCTTTTTCATGGTTGAGTAGTATTTCATTGTATAAATATATACCACATCTTAATCCATTTATCTGTTGATGGACACTTAGGTTGGTTGCATATCTTGGCTACTGTAAATAATGCTGCTATGAACATTGGGATGCATATATCTTTTAGAATTAGCATTTTCATTTTCTTTAGATAAGTATCCAGATGTCTAATTGCTGTGTTGTATGGTAGTTCCATTTATAAATTTTTGAGGAAATTTCACACTGTTTTCCATAGTGGCTATATCAATTTACATTCCCACCAACAGTGCAAGAGTTTCCCTTTTCTCCACATCCTTGCAAATACTTGTTATTTGTTGTCTTTTTGATGATAGCCATTCTGACAGGTGTGAAGTGATATCTCATTGTGGTTTTGATTTGTATTTCTCTGATGATTAGTGACATTGAGCATATTTTCAAGTGCATGTTGGTCATCTGTACATCTTTGGAAAAATGCCTATTCAGGTCTTCTAGCAATTTTTTAATCGATTGTCTGTTGTTGTTGTTGTTGTTGTTTTGATATTGAGTTGTATGAGTTCTTTATGCATTTTGGATATTAACCCCTTATTGGACATATCGTTTGCAAATATCTTCTCCCATTTGTTAGGTAGGCTTTTGTTTTGTTGATGTTTTTCTTTGCTGTGAAAAAGTTTTTTAGTTTGATGTGGTTCCATTTATATTTTTGCTTTTGTTGCCCTTACCTGAGAAGACAGATCCAAAAATATACTGTTAAGACTGATGTCAAAGAGTTTATTGCTCATTTTCTTCTAGGAGTTTTATGGTTTCAGGTCTCACATTTAAGCCTTTCATCTATTTTGAGTTTATTTTGTATGGGGTGTGAAAAAGTAGTCCAGTTTTATTCTTTTGCACGTACCTGTCCAGTTTTCCCAACACCATTTATTGAAGAGAATGTCTTTTTCCTATTGTATATTCTTGCCTCCTCTGTCATAGATTAAATGCCCATATAAGTGTGGGTTCATTTCTGGGCTCTCTCTTCTGTTCTATTGATTATATATATATATATATATATATATATATATATATATATATATATATATATATATATATATATGTTTTTGTGTCAGTCCCATACTGTTTTGATTACTATAGGTTTGTAGTATTGTTTGCAGCCAGGGATCTCTAGGTTTTTTCTTTAGCAAGATTGTATGGCTATTTGGGGTCTTTTCTGGTTCCATTCCAAGTTTAGGATTATTTGTCCTAGTTCTGTGAAAAATGCCATTGGGGTCCTAGTTCATAGGGGTTGCATTGAGTCTTTAGATTGCTTTGGGAGTATGGACATTTTAATGATATTAATTCTTCCAATCCATGAAGATGAAATATCTTTCCAACTATATATAGTGTCTTCAATTTCTTTCATCACTGTCTTATAGTTTTCAGAGTACAGCTCTTTCACCTTCATGGTTAAGTTTATTTCTACATATTTATTATTTTTGATGTGATGATGAATGGGATTGTTTTCTTGATTTCTTTTCTGGTAGTTTATTATTAATGTATAGAAATGCAGCACATTTCTGTACATTGATTTTATATCCTGCAACTTTACTGAATTTATTTATCATTTCTAAGAATAGATTTTTGGTGGAGTCTTTAGGGTTTTCTACATAGAGTATCATGTCATCTGCGAATAATGACAGTTTTACTTCTGCCATTCCAATATTATGTTGAATAAAAGTTGTGAGAGTGAGTGTCCTTGTCTTATTCCTGATCTTAGAGGAAACGTTTTCAGCTTTTCACCAGTGATTATAATGATAGCTTTGTTTGTCATAAATGGACTTTATTATGTTGAGGTATGTTCTTCATATTCCAACTGACTTGAGAATTTTTATCTTGAATGGATGTTGAATTTTGTCAAAAGCTTTTTCTGCATCTATTGAGATTGTCATGTGATTTTTATCCTTTGTTCTGTTAATATGGTGTATCACATTAATTGATTTGTGGATATTGAATCTTGCAAGGATATTCATCCTTACATCCCTGGAATAAATCCCACTTGATCATGATGTATGATCCTCTTAAGGTATTGCTGAATTCACTTTGGTAATATTTTGTTGAGGACTTTTGCACCTATATTCATCTGGGATATTCCTTATAATTTACTTTCTTCTTAAAAGTCTTTGTCTAGTTTTGGTATCAGGGTAATGTTGGCTTTATAGAATGATTTTGGAAGTTCTCCCCCACTTCAATTTTTTGTAATAGCTTGAGAAAGTTGTGTACTAACTCCTCTTTAAATGTTTGGTAGAATTCCCCTGTGAATCTGTTTGGGACTTTTGTTTTTTGGGATTTTTTTGATAACTGATTCAATTTCATTACTAGTCATTGGTGTGTTCAGATTTTCTGTTTCTTCCTGATTCATACTTGGAAGGTTGTATGCTTCTAGGAATTTATCCATTTCTTCTAGGTTGTCTGATTTATTGATATATAGTTGTTGGTAGTATTCTCTTATGATTGTTTGTATTTTGGTGTTGTTGTTTGTAGCTTCTCTTTCATTTCTAATTTAATTTATTTGGGCCCTCTCTTTTTTTCTTGATGAGTCTGGCTAAATGTTTATCAATTTGTTTATCTTTCAAAAAAACCAGGTCTTAGTTTCAATTATTTTTTTCTATTTTTTTTGGTTCTCTATTTCACTTATTTCTTCTCTGATCTTTACTATTTTCTTCCTTCTACTAACTTTGGGATTTCCCTAATTCCTTTAGGTGCAAAGTTAGGTTGTTTACTTGAGTTTTTTCTGGTTTCTTGATGTAGGCCTGTCTTGCTATAAACTTCCTTCTTAGAACTGCTTTTGCTAGGTCTTATAGATTTTCAAAAGTTGTGTTTCTATTTTCATTTGTCTCGGGGTATTTTAAAAATTTCCTCTTCAATTTTTTCATTGACCCATTGGTTTCTTTAGTAAAATGTTACTTAGTCTCCATATAAGTGTTTTTTCCAGTTTTTTTCCTGTAACTAATTTCTAGTTTTATACTGTTGTGATTGGAAAAGATGATTGATATGATTTAATCTTAAATTCATTGAGACTTATTTTGTGACCTAGCAAATACTATCCTGGAGAATGTTCCATGTGCACTTGGAAATAATGTGTACTCTGCTGTTTTTGGATGGAATGTTTTGTAGATATTATTAAGTTCATCAGGCTTAATATGTCATTTAAGGCCAATGTTTCTGTATTGATTTTCTCTCTGGATGATTTATCTGCTGATGTTAGTGGGGTATTAAAGTCCACTTCCATTACTTTATAACTGTCAATTTATCCCTTTATGTCTACTAATATTCTCTTTATAAATTTGGGTGCTCTTATGTTAGGTGCCTATATGTTTACAGATGTTATATTATCTTCTTGGATTGACTCTTTTATCTTTATGTACTGTCTTTCTTTGTCTCTTGTTACAGTCTTTGTTTTAAAATCTATTTTGCTACTCTAACTTTCTTTTCATTTCTGTTTGCATGAGATGTCTTTTTCCTTCCCTTCACTTGCAGTCTGTATGTGTTTTTAGCTTTTGGAGTGAGTCTCTTGTAGGTAATACATGGATGGGTGTTGCTTTTTATCCATTCAGTCATCTTTTGATTGGAGCATTTAGTCCTTTTATATTTTATGTGATTATTGATAGGTATGTACTTACTGACATTCTGTTACTTGTTTTTTGGTTGTCTTGGTAGTCCTTTTCTTCTTCTTTTAGTTTCTTTTCATGTGCTTTGATGATTTTCTTTACTGTCATGTTTGGGTTCCTTTCTCTTTGTTGCTTTTGTGTGTGTGTGTGTGTGTGTGTGTGTGTGTGTGTGTGTGTATCTATTGTATGTTTTTCATCTGTGGCTATATATATATCTTTGCTTTAAACTGATAGTTATTTAAGTTCAAAGCTCTACATTTTTACCCCTTCCCCAGGTTCTATGTTCTTGACTTCATATTTAATATCTTTTTGTATATCCCTTAACTACTTATTGTAGTTATCATTGATTTCTATAGACTTTTGTCTTTTAATCTTCATACTGACTTTTTAAATTGTTGATCCACTGCCTTTAGTATATATATATATCCACTGCCTTTACCAGTGAGATTTTTTTTCCTTCATATATTTCCTTATTTCTTGTTATGGTCTTTCTTTTTCACTTAAGGAAGACCCTTCAATATTTCTTTTAAGGCCAATTTAGTGGTGACAGACTCTTAGTTTTTGCTTGTCTGGGAAACTCTTTATCTTTCTTTCAATTCTGAATGATAACCTTGCTGTGTAGAGTATCCTTGGGTGTAGGTTTTTTCTTCCTTTCAGCACTGTGAGTATATCATGACATGCATTTCTGGTCTTTAAAACTTCTATTGAAAAAAATCAGCTTATAGCCTTGTGGGAGTTTCCTTGTATGTAACTCTTTGTTTTTTCTCTTGATGCCTTTAAAATTCTCTCTTTATATTTAACATTTGCCATTTTAATTATGATATGTCTTACTGTGAGTCTTTTTGGGTTCATGTTGTTTGGGACTCTGTATTTTCTGGACCTGACCTGGATATTTGTTTTCTTCCCCAGGTTAGGGAAGCTTTCAGTCATTATTTCATCAGATAAGCTTTCTGCCGTTTTCTCTCTCTCTTCTCTTCCTGGGACACCTATAATGTCAATGTTAGTATACATAATGTTGTCTCTGGGGTCCCTTAAAATATTTTAATTTTTTAGATTCTTTTTTTTTTTTGTCTGTTCTGATTGAATGATTTCCACTATTCTGTTTTCTTGGCCACTTATGTGTTCTTCTTTATCATCTAATCTGTTGTTGATTTCTTCTAATGTATTTTTCATTTCAGTTATTGTATCCTTCAGCTCTGATTGGTCCTTTTTTGTTGTTTTTTTTTTCTAATTCTTTGTTAAGTTCTCACTATGTTTCTCTATTCTGCTGAGGTCAGGGAGTATTTTTATGACTGTTGCTTTGAACTCTTTATCAAGTAAATTACTTAGCTCTGTTTCATTAAGGTGTTTTTGGTGAGGGTTATCTTATTCTCTTGTTTGGGTACATAGTCCTCTCTCTTCTCAATTTGTTTGGCTTTCCATGTCTCTCTATGTATTAGGTGAAACAGTTATCTATTTGGGTATTGGAGGTGTGTGCTTGTGTGGGAGCATCCTTACAGAGACTGTGTGCCTGATGGTTTGACAGAGGGCTGGAGCTGAAGTGAGCATGGGGTGTGGCTTCTCCCTGGTGTATTGAAAGCTGTCTCCTTGGTGGGGTTAGGGGGCTGGAGCTGGAGCTCAGTGCAGACCAGGGTTTCTCCTGGGGAATGTTGGAAGCAACCGCCTTGGTGGGGGTGAGCTGGAGCCAGAGGGGCTAGAGCTGGAGACCAGTGTATGACAAGACTTCTCCTGAGTTTTTTTTTAGGGCTGCTGCTTTGTGGGAGGTTTGGAGCCAGAGCAGGCTGTGGGCTGGGGGGCTGTGCTGGGACCATCTTGGAAGGCCAGCTAGAATACCAGGTGCTTTTCAATCTGCTGCCTCTCTGCTAAGATGTGGAGTGAGTATGTTTGTGTGAATGTCCTTTAAGAGCAGCCTAGTTTTTTTTTTTTTTTTTTTTCTTTTTCTTTTTTCCTACAGCCCTCTGGCTCTTCTAGTCATAAACCCTGCTTGTTTCAAAGCCAGTTAAGGGGGTTCATCTTCCTGGTGCCAGTACCCTTGTCTTGGGTACCCATTATGGGGTTCAAAACCCTTGCTCATTAGGTAGGACCTCTAAGTTTGTGATATCCCCTCCCACTTGTGGCTTGCCCACCAAGGGCACGTGTCCTGACTAGATCACTTTTTTCTCCTCCAACTGGTTTTGATGTGTTTTTTTTTTATATATACTTGACTGTAGAAGAGCTGTTCTGCTAGCCTTCAGGTCTTTCTCAGAGAAAGTTGCTCTATATGTCTTTGTAATTTTGTTGTGTTCATGAGAGGAGGTGAACTCAGGGTCTTCCTACTCTGCCTTCTTGATCTTGCCTCCAAATGGGAGTTCTTGTATAAAGTCGTCGTGTATAAGTTTAGACAGCCTACACTCTTTTCTCAGTTCAGGTACTCATTGGAAAAGACCATTTCCAAGGTCCAAGACCAGCTTGGGAAAACAATCAAACACTGAAATTGTAACATGTGATACGTAGCCTGGTGTTAGCAGCCCTTTGTCCCCTCAGAAACATGTGTTAGGGAAGATGCTAGCATTCTTTGTATTATATGCATGCATGCTTCTGAGGTTGTTTTCTTATCTCTTATTAGAACATTTAGCAATATATAATCATGTTATCTTGAACAGTATGAAAGGAAAATTTTAAAAAAACCTAAATACCAGGACAAGTGTAGAAATTAATTTGTATGCTAAGTGGTTGGGTTCCTGGACTTTGTGCCTGGAAAAGAGGTTGGATTACAAAAGCAAAGGATGGAAGTATCATTGAGAAAAAACAATATTTTGAAATAGCTTTGACAAAGCTTCTGATACAGAATTTGAACAGAATTTATTATATATCCTAATTCTAAACCACAGTATCAACTTCCTCTTTGGGTTAACTCAGTTATGACTGATTAACTCTGAACTGAAAATTAAATAATCAATATTAAGTAGATTATAAAAAGGCTGCTAAGGAAATGGAACTACTATTTGGTTGAGGATCTATAATATGCCAAATATTTTATGTATTACTTTAAAACATCTGGGAGGGAAGAACTTATTATCACCTTCACTCTTTAGATAAGAACAACTTCCCAGTTTAGAGCTATTAAGTGATAGTGGTGAGGTTGATTTGAACCCATAAGTTCCTGACTCTACACAAACATTAGCATTTCTATAATAAATTAAAAATTAAATAAATATTTCTCAATTACCTTTTCAACATACTATATGGTCATAAGGGCTGTTAAAGCAAAACAAAAATATCTGATATTTCCTTACGGCTGTCATGTAAAAGGTAGAGGGAATTTGGTGGTCTTAGTTGACATGAGTCAGATCATAAGAAAGAGCAGGAGAGAATAAAATGGAAATGTCCTCACTCAGCCCTCTTCCTTCTTCTGAGGGCTGTTACCTCAGTAAAGTAGATTTCTGATTTCTCTGTAGACATTATAGGAAAGTTAAAAAAAAAGCTGGAAAATAAAGTCTGAGTTAGGACATGGAGAAACTCTTAGCCTGTATAAACATAGTTGTGTTCATTACTCTTACCAGTTCTTATTTTTTTTTAATTTCAAAAGTGGAAGTAATGTTCATTTTACATCATGAAACAAAGAAAATGTTTTAAAGAAAAATGTAAAATATCTCCTCTCAACCCTTTTTAATATAAATAGCTTCATGGTATCTCCCCAGACTCGTATCCATAAACATATATGAGGCTTACTAATCTTTTTTAAAGTGTGATAATAACTTTGGCTCATAATTTTCTTATTTAAAATGTATCATGGTCATCTTTCCAAATTAAGATAAACTTCTAAGTAATTCTCTTTTTTTTTTTTTTTTAAACATCTTTATTGGGGTATAATTGCTTTACAATGGTGTGTTAGTTTCCGCTTTATAACAAAGTGAATCAGCTATACATATACATATGTTCCCACATGTCTTCCCTCTTGCGTCTCCCTCCCTCCCACTCTCCCCATCCCACCCTTCCAGGCTGTCACAAAGCACCGAGCTAATATCCCCGTGCCCTGCGGCTGCTTCCCCCCAGCTATCTACCTTACTACGTTTGTTAGTGTGTATATGTCCATGACTCTCTCTCGCCCTGTCAAAACTCACCCTTCCCCCTCCCCATATCCTCAAGTCCATTCTCCAGTAGGTCTGCGTCTTTATTCCTGTCCTACCCCTAGGCTCTTCATGACATTTTTTTCCCTTAAATTCCATATATATGTGTTAGCATACGGTATTTGTCTTTTTCTTTCTGACTTACTTCACTCTGTATGACAGACTCTAGGTCTATCCATCTCATTACAAATAGCTCAATTTCATTTCTTTTTAAGGCTGAGTAATATTCCATTGTGTATATGTGCCACATCTTCTTTATCCATTCATCCGATGATGGGCACTTAGGTTGTTTCCATCTCCGGGCTATTGTAAATAGAGCTGCAATGAACATTTTGGTACATGACTCTTTTTGAATTTTGGTTTTCTCAGGGTATATGCCCAGTAGTGGGATTGCTGGGTCATATGGTAATTCTATTTGTAGTTTTTTAAGGAACCTCCATACTGTTCTCCATAGTGGCTGAACCATTTCACATTCCCACCAGCAGTGCAAGAGTGTCCCCTTTTCTCCACACCCTCTCCAGCATTTATTGTTTATAGATTTTTTGATGATGGCCATTCTGACTGGTGTGAGATGATATCTCATTGTAGTTTTGATTTGCATTTCTCTAATGATTAATGATGTTGAGCATTCTTTCATGTGTTTGTTGGCATTCAGTATATCTTCTTTGGAGAAAGGTCTGTTTAGGTCTTCTGCCCATTTTTGGATGGGGTTGTTTGTTTTTTTGTTATTGAGCTGCATGAGCTGCTTGTAAATTTTGGAGATTAATCCTTTGTCAGTTGCTTCATTTGCAAATGTTTTCTCCCATTCTGAGGGTTGTCTTTTGGTCTTGGTTATGGTTTCCTTTGCTGTGCAAAAGCTTTGAAGTTTCATTAGGTCCCATTTGTTTATTTTTGTTTTTATTTCCATTACTCTAGGAGGTGGGTCAGAAAGGATCTTGCTGTGATTTATGTCATAGAGTGTTCTTCCTATGTTTTCTTCTAAGAGTTTGATAGTTTCTGGCCTTACATTTAGGTCTTTAATCCATTTTGAGCTTATTTTTGTGTATGGTGTTAGGGAGTGATCTAATCTCATACTTTTACATGTACCTGTCCAGTTCTCCCAGCACCATTTATTGAAGAGGCTGTCCTTTCTCCACTGTACATTCCTGCCTCCTTTATCAAAGATAAGGTGGCCATATGTGCGTGGGTTTATCTCTGGGCTTTCTATCCTGTTCCACTGATCTATCTTTCTGTTTTTGTGCCAGTACCATACTGTCTTGATTACTGTTGCTTTGTAGTATAGTCTGAAGTCAGGGAGCCTGATTCCTCCAGCTCCTTTTTTCGTTCTAGAGATTGCTTTCACTATTCGGGGTCTTTTGTGTTTCCATACAAATTGCGAAAATTTTTGTTCTAGTTCTGTGAAAAATGCCAGTGGTAGTTTGATAGGGATTGCATTGAATCTGTAGATTGCTTTGGGTAGTAGAGTCATTTTCACAATGTTGATTCTTCCCATCCAAGAACATGGTATATCTCTCCATCTATTTGTATCATCTTTAATTTCTTTCATCAGTGTCTTATAATTTTCTGCATACAGGTCTTTCGTCTCCTTAGGTAGGTTTATTCCTAGGTATTTTATTCTTTTTGTTGCAATGGTAAATGGGAGTGTTTTCTTGATTTCACTTTCAGATTTTTAATCATTAGTATATAGGAATGCCAGAGATTTCTGTGCATTAATTTTGTATCCTGCTACTTTACCAAATTCATTGATTAGCTCTAGTAGTTTTCTGGTAGCATCTTTAGGATTCTCTATGTATAGTATCATGTCATCTGCAAACAGTGGCAGCTTTACTTATTCTTTTCCGATTTGGATTCCTTTTATTTCCTTTTCTTCTCTGATTGCTGTGGCTAAAGCTTCCAAAACTATGTTGAATAAGAGTGGTGACAGTGGGCAACCTTGTCTTGTTCCTGATCTTAGTGGAAATGCTTTCAGTTTTTCACCATTGAGGATGATGTTTGCTGTGGGCTTGTCATATATGGCCTTTATTATGTTGAGGAAAGTTCCCTCTATGCCTACTTTCTGGAGGGTTTTTATCATAAATGGGTGTTGAATTTTGTCAAAAGCTTTCTCTGCATCTATTGAGATGATCATATGGTTTTTCTCCTTTAATTTGTTAATATGGTTTATCACATTGATAGATTTGCGTATATTGAAGAATCCTTGCATTCCTGGAATAAACCCCACTTGATCATGGTGTATGATCCTTTTAATGTGCTGTTGGATTCTGTTTGCTAGTATTTTGTTGAGGATTTTTGCATCTATGTTCATCAGTGATATTGGCCTGTAGTTTTCTTTCTTTGTGACATCCTTGTCTGGTTTTGGTATCAAGGTGATGGTGGCCTCGTAGAAGGAATTTGGGAGTGTTCCTCCCTCTGATATATTTTGGAAGAGTTCGAGAAGGATAGGTGTTAGCTCTCCTCTAAACGTTTGATAGAATTCACCTGTGAAGCCATCTGGTCCTGGGCTTTTGTTTGTTGGAAGGTTTTTAATCACAGTTTCAATTTCAGTGCTTGTGATTGGTCTGTTCATACTTTCTATTTCTTCCTGATTCAGTCTTGGCAGGTTGTGCATTTCTAAGAATTTGTCCATTTCTTCCAGATTGTCCATTTTATTGGCATAGAGTTGCTTGCAGTAATCTCTCATGTTTTTTTTTTATTTCTGCAGTGTCAGTTGTTACTTCTCCTTTTTCGTTTCTAATTCTATTGATTTGAGTCTTCTCCCTTTTTTTCTTGATGAGTCTGGCTAGTGGTTTATCTATTTTGTTTATCTTCTCAAAGAACCAGCTTTTAGTTTTATTGATCTTTGCTATCGTCTCCTTCATTTCTTTTTCATTTATTTCTGATCTGATTTTTATGATTTCTTTCCTTCTGCTAGCTTTGGGTTTTTTTTGTTTTTCTTTCTCTAATTGCTTGAGGTGCAAGGTTAGGTTGTTTATTCGAGATGTTTCCTGCTTCTTAAGGTGGGCTTGTATTGCTATAAACTTCCCCCTTAGAACTGCTTTTGCTGCATCCCATAGGTTTTGGGTCGTTGTGTCTCCACTGTCATTTGTTTCTAGGTATTTTTTTATTTCCTCTTTGATTTCTTCAGTGATCACTTCATTATTAAGTAGTGTATTGTTTAGCCTCCATGCGTTTGTATTTTTTACAGATCTTTTCCTGTAATTGATATCTAGTCTCATGGCGTTGTGGTCAGAAAAGATACTTGATACAATTTCAGTTTTCTTAAATTTACCAAGGCTTGATTTGTGACCCAAGATATGATCTATCCTGGAGAATGTTCCATGAGCACTTGAGAAAAATGTGTATTCTGTTGTTTTTGGATGGAGTGTCCTATAAATATCAATTAAGTCCATCTTGTTTAATGTATCATTTAAAGCTTGTGTTTCCTTATTTATTTTCATTTTGGATGATCTGTCCATGGGTGAAAGTGGGCTGTTAAAGTCCCCTACTATGAATGTGTTACTGTTGATCTCCCCTTTTATGGTTGTTAGTATTTGCCTTATGTATTGAGGTGCTCCTATGTTGGGTGCATAAATATTTACAATTGTTATATCTTCTTGGATCGATCCCTTGATCATTATGTAGTGTCCTTCTTTGTCCCTTTTAATAGTCCTTATTTTAAAGTCTATTTTGTCTGATATGAGAATTGCTACTCCAGCTTTCTTTTGGTTTCCATTTGCATGGAATATCTTTTTCCATCCCCTTACTTTCAGTCTGTATGTGTCTCTAGGTCTGAAGTGGGTCTCTTGTATACAGCATATATAAGGGTCTTTTTTTTGTATCCATTCAGCCAATCTGTGTCTTTTGGTGGGAGCATTTAGTCCATTTACATTTAAGGTAATTATCGATATGTATGTTCCTATTCCCATTTTCTATATTGTTTTGGGTTCACTACTATAGGTCGTTTCCTTCTCTTGTGTTTCGTGTCTAGAGAAGTTCCTTTAGCATTTGTTGTAAAGCTGGTTTGGTGGTGCTGAACTCTCTCAGCTTTTGCTTGTCTGTAAAGGTTTTAATTTCTCCATCAAATCTGAATGAGATCCTTGCTGGGTAGAGTAGTCTTGGTTGCAGGCTTTTCTCCTTCATCACTTTCAGTATGTCCTGCCACTCCCTTCTGGCTTGTAGGGTTTCTGCTGAGAGATCAGCTGTTAACCTTATGGGGATTCCCTTGTGTGTTATTTGTTGTTTTTCCCTTGCTGCTTTTAATATGCTTTCTTTGTATTTAATTTTTGACAGTTTGATTAATATGTGTCTTGGCATATTTCTCCTTGTATTTATCCTGTATGGGACTCTCTGTGCTTCCTGGACTTGATTAACTATTTCCTTTCCCATATTAAGGAAGTTTTCAACTATAATCTCTTCAAATATTTTCTCAGACCCTTTCTTTCTTTCTTCTTCTTCTGGAACCCCTATAATTTGAATGTTGGTGCGTTTCATGTTGTCCCAGAGGTCTCTGAGACTGTCCTCAGTTCTTTTCATTCTTTTTTCTTTATTCTGCTCTGCAGTAGTTATTTCCACTACTTTATCTTCCAGGTCACTTATCCGTTCTTCTGCCTCAGTTATTCTGCTATTGATCCTATCTAGGGTGGTTTTAATTTCATTTATTGCATTGTTCATCGTTGCTTGTTTCATCTTTAGTTCTTGTAGGTCCTTGTTAACTGTTTCTTGCATTTTGTCCATTCTACTTCCAAGATTTCGGATCATCCTTACTATCATTATTCTGAATTCTTTTTCAGGTAGATTGCCTATTTCCTCTTCATTTGTTAAGTCTGGTGGGTTTTTAATCTTGCTCCTTCATCTGCTGTGTGTTTTTCTGTCTTCTCATTTTGCTTATCTTACTGTGTTTGGGGTCTCCTTTTAGCAGGCTGCACGTTCGTAGTTCCCGTTGTTTTTGATGTCTGTCTCCAGTGGCTAAGGTTGTTTCAGTGGGTTGTATAGGCTTCCTGGTGGAGGGGACTAGTGCCTGTGTTGTGCTGGATGAGCCTGGATCTTGTCTCTCTAGTGGCAGCTTCACGTCTGGTGGTGTGTTTTGGGGTGTCTGTGGCCTTATTATGATTTTAGGCAGCCTCTCTGCTAATGGGTGGGATTGTGTTCCTGTTTTGCTAGTTGTTTGGCATAGGTTGTCCAGCACTGTGGCTTGCTGGTCGTTGAGTGAAGCTGGGTGCTGGTGTTAAGATGGAGGTCTCTGGGAGATTTCCACCATTTAATATTATGTGGAGTTGGGAGGTCTCTTGTTGACCAGTGTCCTGAAGTTGGCTCTCCTACCTCAGAGGCAGAGCCCTGACTCCTGGGTGGAGCACCAAGACCCTTTCATCCACACAGCTCAGAATAAAAGGGAGAAAAAGTAGAGAGAATTAGTAGAAGTATGAGTAAAGAAAGAAGGAAAGGAGGAAAGGAAGGAAGGAAGAAAGAAGCAAAGAAGGAAAGAAAGGAGGGAGGGAGGGAGGGAGGGAGGAAGGAAGGAAGGAGGGAAAGAAGGAAAAAAGACAGAAAGAAAGAGGATACAGTAAAAATAAAATAAAGTATAATATAGTTATTGAATTAAAAAATATTTAGAAAAAAAAAAAAAAAGGGACGTATAGAACCTTAGGACAAATGTTGGAAGCAAAGCTATACAGAGAAAATCTTACACAGAAGCATACACATACACCTTCACAAAAAGAGGTAAAGGGGGAAAAATCATAAATCTTGCTCTCAGAGACCACCTCCTCAATTTGAGGTGATTCGTTGTCTAAAGGAGGGAAGGAAGGAAGGAAAGAAAGAAAGAACGAAGGTAAAGTATAATAAAGTTATTACAATTAAACTTAATTTTTAAGAAAAACAATTTAAAAAAAAAAATCATGGACGGATAGAGCCCTAGGACAAATGGTGGAAGCAAGAGTATACAGACAAGATCTCACACAGAAGCATACACGTACACATTCACAAAAAGAGGAAAAGGAAAAAAAATCATAGATCTCGCTCCTAAATTCCACCTCTTCAATTTGGGATCACTCCCTGTCTATTCAGGTATTCCACAATGCAGGGCTCATCAAGTTGATTGTGGAGCTTCAATCCGTCGCCTCTGAGGCTGCCGGGAGAGACCTCCCCCTCTCCTCCCTGCTCTCACAGCTCACAGGAGCTCAGCTTTGTACCCGGCCCTGCCCCTGCGCGCAGGTCGCTGGAGGGCGTCTGTTTTTTCGCTCAGACAGGACGGGGTTAAAGGAGCCGCTGATTCGGGGCCTCCGGCTCACTCAGGCCGGGGGTTGGGGGATGGGGGAAGGAGGGGCACTGCGTGTGGGGCGGGCCTGCGGCGGCAGAGGCAGCCTGACGTTGCGGCAGAGGCCGGCGTGACGTTGCACCAGCCTGAGGCCCGCCGTGCGTTGTCCCGGGGAAGTTGTCCCTGGATCCCGGGAACCTGGCAGTGGCGGGGCTGCACAGGCTCCGCGGAAGAGGGGTGTGGAGAGTGACCTGTGCTCGCACACAGGACCCTTGGTGGCGGCAGCAGCAGCCTTAGCGTCTCCCGCCCGTCTCTGGGGTCCGCGGTTTTAGCCGCGGCTCGCGCCCGTCTCTGGGGTTTGCGCTTTTAGCCGCGACTCGCACCCGTCTCTGGAGATCCTTTAAGCAGCGCTCTTAAACCCCTCTCCTCGCGCACCAGGAAACAAAGAGGGAAGCAAAAGTCTCTAGCCTCTTCGGCAGGTGCAGGCTTTTCCCTGAACTCCCTCCCGGCTAGTCGTGGTGCACTAACCCCTTCAGGCTATGTTCAAGCCGCCAACCCCAGTCCTCTCCCTGAGCTCCGTCCAAAACCAAAACTCGAGCCTCAGCTCGCAGCCCTGCCCGGCCCGGCGGGTGAGCAGACAAGCCTCTCGGGTTGGTGAGTGCTGGTCGGCACCGATCGTCTGTGCAGGAATCTCCCCGCTTTGCCCTCCGCACCCGTCGCTGTGCACTACTCCGCGGTCCCGAAACTCCCCCCTCCGCCTCCCGCAGTCTCCGCCCGCGGAGGGGCTTCCTAGTGTGTGGAAACTTTTCCTCCTTCACAGCTCCCTCCCACTGGTGCAGGTGCCGTCCTTATTCTTTTGTCTCTGTTTTTTTTTTTTTTTTTTCTTTTGCCCTACCCAGGTACGTGGGGAGTTTCTTGCCTTTTGGGAGGTCTGAGGTCTTCTGCCAGCCCTCAGTAGGAGTTCTGTAGGAGTTGTTCCACGTGTGGATGTATTTCTGGTGTATCCGTGGGGAGGAAGGCAATCTCCGCGTCTTACTCTTCCGCCATCTTCAAGGTCCCTAAGTAATTCTCTTTTAATAACTGCATTAACAACCTCAATATGATCATAACCGTAATCTACATAACTGCTCCCCATTGAAAGACATTCTGATTATTTCCAGTTATCTTGATATTACAATTAATGCTGTAATATTCTGCAAGTACTGGTTCTTTTGGTTTAATAGGCTAGGTTTTCAAAAGTTACTAATAGATAACATATATTTTTTAGTTTTTATGTATAGTCAGATTGCTTTTTGTATCAGTTAGGCTCCAGCATGAAACATTGACATATTAAAATCATCAAATTTGAGAAAAGTTTAATAAAAGGACCAGTTATAAAAGAGTGGACAGGATTTAGGGAGAACACCAGGGATAGTTCAATTCTCTGGTGCTAGTAACACTGAGGAATTACCACTTGTAGATCAGAAGGCTCTAGAGGCAGAATGTGTGAAGAGGGTTGCCCCACAGGAGTTGCAACCTTCCTTGAGAGATGCAGTCAGGCAATGGAGATCCTGACATTAGGGAGTTGATGAAATACATACTATGACCTCAGCCTTCTTCCTCATTCTCATCTTCTGCTGAATCCCCTCACTGGCTGAATAAAACCAAGAAATTCAAGGGACAGAGATCCTATTAATGTAATTTCTGCAGGTAACTTCCCCAAAAGCTCAAAGAAGAATGGGGAAAAGTTTGAGAATGGACCAAGAGGAAGGAATGGAAAATATCCTTCACAGCACTCATCTCAAATACTTTACCATTGATCTTTCCCTTTGTCCAAGTAAAATGATTGTGCTTCTGCCACAGAGATCACAAGAATCCTTTCAATTACCATGTCAATACGGGGTGAAATCAGTTAAGGAACTGATATCCAGGATCTCATTAAGAAGATATCCAGCATCTCATTAAAAATAAAAACCCAAAAAACATATATGTTACAGAAATTCATACCTCCTCAGTCTCTGCATTTTATAATTTTTTTAATATCCCAATCTGATGGAAAAATTGAAATCTTGTTTTACAAAATTTTGCAATTACCTTTATTCTGTTGAGTTGAACATATTTTCGAGTGTTTATTGGTTATTTAGATTTCCTTACTTGTGAATTGCCTATTCATATCCTTTGCCAACTTTTTCTACTATATCAGTAAATAAAAAACCTCTTTAAATATTAAGCATTCATTCACTTATTCATTCATTCAATACATATACATTGAATGTCCACTATGTGACAGGTTTTATTCTAGGCAGTGGAATCCAGTGAACAAAATAGGCAAAAATGCCTGCCTTCATGAAAATCATATTCTAGAGATGAGAGACATGAATTAGTACAACATATAGTATATTAGATGGTGAAACATACGCAGAAGGGAGGAGACAAAGTGAAGGATGATTTTTGGAAATGCTATTTTAAATGGAACAGTCGAAAAATGTTCTAGGGAAAATGTAGCTAAGCAAAGATCCAAGGATATAAGCTAGGGAATGATGTCTGTACTTTGTAAAGAACATTCCAGAGAAAAGAACAAGCACAAATTCCCTTTGGTGAGCATTTCTGATTGATGGTTGAACTGTTGGGAAGGCTGTGTGGTTGGAGCACAATGACGAGTGAGAAAGTAGAAAATGAGATCAGGGAGCCTATGGTAGTAGAAGACTAATAAATAATTGAGGGCCCAGGAAGCCATTATAGGAATTTTACTTTTTATTCTGAGTGAAATGGGAAGTCATTAGAAAGATCTGAGCTGAAGAGTGACAAGATCTAACTCATTTTAAAGAATCATTCTGGCTTCCAAATTGATGTTTGGCCAGATAGAGAGGAGATTTGGTAAAGACAGAACCAAGAAGATAACTTTGGAGACTACTTCAGTAATCCAGGAAAGAAATGATAATGAACTGAGGTGGCAGTAGAGGATAAAACAATGGTTGAATTCTGGGTATATTCTGAAAGTAGAGCAGATAAGGAGATGTTGAAGTTTTAGATGTTGCATTTAAATTTGATTGTTGGTTTAAGGATCAGAGGTCTTGTTAATAGCAGGATAAGTTTGAGATGCCTACCATCCATCCCAGATGGGGTCACAGTTGGATGTAGAAGTCTGGAGTATCTTGGGGAGATACCAGCTGGGGATATTGTCACTTGTATATGAAATGTGTTTAAATTATTTTTTCACAATCTTGCATTTGCCTTTTGATATTTTTTCCGTTCTTTTTGATGTCGTTGCTATTGTTTTTTTGTCTCTGTTCCTTTGTTCTGTTTCCTATTTGCTTAGCAAAATCTCTAACAGCAGTAGTTTATAAATATAGTTATTTAATTTTTTCTTCCAATCATACTTAAGGTTAGAGAAAAACCATAACACTTTATAAACTTTATAATTTTGTATAATTTTAATCCAGTTGAAACATATTTTAAAATATAGTATAAATGGAGTATTATTATGTATTTTTAAAACTGAATATGGATCACCTTTACAAAGCTCTGTGTTTTACAAAGACTGTTATCAATGACAAAAAAACAGTTATTTTATATCATGGGGATTTTTATAATTTGTCTGCAAAATGATTTTGACTTACATCATGTTTGCATCTAGGGGTTTAAAAAATACTGAGTTCATTGAATAGCCATTAATGAATTATTGATGATGAAGCAAGATTTAAGTCTTGTTTTTTTTTTTTGTTTTCTGTTTTTTTTTAATAAACAAAATTTTAAAAATATTAGGGGGAAAAAAGGCCACCAGCATAATTTAGCATTCTCAACAAAGCTTTTTAAACTTTTCATATTCTCAGAAACCTATTACAAAAGCTGAAAGACCAGTACTATTTATAGCAAGGGGTTATAATATTTTTATTTGTAGAATAAAAAACAAAGTCTGCTTGGCCACAATAATTCATTAGCATACTGATCTCCTTAATTTCTAATATATATATATATATATATATATATATATATATATATACTTTTTAATTTATTTACATTTTCATTTATTGTTAAATTATAATATTTGTCTTGATTTTCTTTACATTTTCATTTTTTTAAGTTGTAATATTTGTCTTGATTTTATTTGTTTCAGTAGTTTCTTAGGTTTGAAGATATCAAGTCAAAGTTGTTGAGATTTGGCCATGAGATGGCCTTTGGAGAGTAATATAAAAATAATTTGATGATAATAGTGAATGAAACCTGAATTTAGAACAATAATAACAAAATTCCAGGAAAGAATGGGAAGGGTGGGAAATGAAACAGAAGAATATACATATTTCTGAAGTTTGGAAATTATTTCAAAAGAAAGGAAAATATTAATCATGCAGTAACTGTTTAATCTTTAAGCCATGATTCTTTGGGGCTGCTATTTTCACTTCCAAATTAAAGAATGAATTTGGAAGGTTCACAAAAGAACTAAATGCATTTACAATCAAAGTATTTCACAGCTTAATGGAAACTTACAAATACAATCCATACACCATATTTTATGACACAAGCCCCAAAAGATTTTTAAGAAACTTGACCACAGGTTTGACTTCAGTGTTATTTGAAACTGTCTTCAGATATTATTGAGTAAAATAGCATGTTGAGAAAAATAATATGTGAAAGTAAATTAAAAGTTAGCTAAGTATTTTACCTGACCTAATTATTTTTTCTCTCGTAGACCAGCCATTAAGGGTCAAGATGCTCAAGGATTAAGTGAGTGAGAATGACCCAGACCAACCCTCCTACTCTTCATCTTCTCTTGTAAGGTGCAGTAAAGTCACTGAGCATATGGACACTGCTTTCTGGGAAAACATTTGAAATACATTTTAATTTGCAAATTCAAACACAACCATAAACTCAGTTCATTTTGTTTTTGGCTGCACATCACTTCTGCCAAGAGCTGCCCTGCGTGCTACCAGATAAATAAACATTTCTTACTTGGGGCAGAACTCTGAAGCCAGATTAGATTGAGGCTAAGCACTCTTGAATGATAATTTAAGAGTAAATAAGACTCATTTATTTGTTTAAGAGTAATAAGTCTCTTATTTATGGTAAATTATTAGCAAAATTTATCTTTTCAACTTGAATAGTTTAAAATATAATATTCAAATAGTAACATTATCATAAACACATCTAAGAGATTCTCAGACTTCATCAACAATGCATTCAGACAGTGAATAGAAGACAGTATTTTTTATCCAACCAAGCCAGAGTGAGTGTTTCTCTAGCTGCTTGGGTTCCCCAGTTTTGCTTTGATATGAGTGACTAACTTCCAAGGCATTTTAAAGAGGTGACTGATAGGTTCTTACATCACTAGCATGACTAGTCAATAAATCAATAACAGAAAATTCATTCTTCTTTATGTTTTAACCAACTTTATGACCAAGTCAAAGAAATAAATGGAGCTGGGAGTGTAGGGTTCCAACCCAGTAGATTGAAGTGCAGCTGCAGAACAACTGCCCTATCTGGAAGCTTTCATGAGACAAGTTGAATTTAAGTTATTTTTTTTAAATTAAAAAATCTGTTCCTCCCCAACATCAGTCACTCCATTCAGGAAACTTGCACAAGTCTCTTAGATAGCCTCATCCACCAAAAGGCAGACATCAGAAGCAAGAACTACAATCCTGCAGCCTGTGGAACCAAAACCACAATCACAGAAAGATAGGCAAAAAGAAAAGGCAGAGGACTATGTACCACCTGAAGGAACAAGATAAGACCCCAGATAAACAATAAAGAAAGTGGAGATAGGCTACCTTCCAGAAAAAGAACTCAGAATAATGATAGTGAAGATGATCCAGGACTTCAGAAAAAAAATGGAGGCAAAGATAAAGAAGATTCAAGAAATGTTTAACAAAGACCTAGAAGAATTAAACAACAAACACCTAGAAGAATTAAAGAACAAACAAACAGAGATGATCAATACAATAACTGAAGTGAAAAATACACTAGAAGGAATCAATAGCAGAATAACTGAAACAGAAGAATGGATAAGTGACCAGAAGACAGAATGGTGGAATTCACTGCGGTGGAACAGAATAAAGAAAAAAGAAAAAAAGCAATGAAGACAGCCTAAGAGACCTCTGGGACAATAATAAATGCACCAACATTCACATTGCAGGGGTTACAGAAGGAGAAGAGAGAGAAAAAGGACCCGAGAAATAATTTGAAGAGATTAGAGTCAAAAACTTCACTAACATGGGAAATGAAATAGCCACCAAGTCCAGGAAGTGTAGAGAGCCTCAGGCAAAATAAACCCAAGGAGAAACACACAGAGACACATAGTAGTCAAACTGACAAGAATTAAAGACAAAGAAAAATTAAAAGAAACAAGGGAAAAACAACAAATAATATACAAGGGAACTCCCATAAGGTTAACAGCTGATTTCTCAGCATAAACTCTACAAGCCAGAAGGGAGTGGCACAATATATTAAAAGTTATGAAAGGAAAGAACCTACAACCAAGATTACTCTACCTGGAAAAGATCACATTCAGATTTGACAGAGAAATCAAAAGCATTACAGACAAGCAAAAGCTAAGAGAATTCAGCACCACCAAACCACCTCTACAACAAATGCTAAAGGAACTTCTCTAAGTGGAAACACAGAGATGAAAAGGACTTACAAAAACAAACCTAAAACAATTAAGAAAATGATAATAGGAACATAATATTGATAATTACCTTAAAGGTGAATGGATTAAATGTTCCAACCAAAAGACACAAGCTTGTTGAATGGATACAAAAACAAGACCCTTATATATGTTGTCTAAAAGAGACCCACTCTGAAGTGGGTCACTAGGTCTGAACCTAGGAAAACATACACACTAAAAGTGAACGGATGGAAAAAGATATTCCATGCAATTGGAAATCAAAAGAAAACTGTAGTAACAATTCTCATATCAGATAAAATAGACTTTAAAATAAAGAATGTTACAAGGGAAAATGAAGAATGTTAAATAATGATCAATGAAAGAAGATATAACAATTATAAATATATTTGAGGTGCTCCAACATAGGAGCACCTCAGTACATAAGGCAAATGCTAACAACTATAAAAGAGGAAATCGACGGTAACACAATAATAGTGTGGGACTTTAACACCTCAATTACACCAATGGACAGATCATCCAGACAGAAAATTAATAAGGAAACACAAGCTTTAAATGACACAATAGACCAGATAGATTTTTTTTTTTTTTTGTGGTACATGGGCCTCTCACTATTGTGGCCTCTCCCATTGCAGAGCACAGGCTCCAGACGCACAGGCTCAGCAGCCATGGCTCACGGGCCCAGCTGCTCCATAGCATGTGGGGTCTTCCCGGACCGGGGCATGAACCCGTGTCCCCTGCATCTGCAGGTGGACTCTCAACCACTGCACCACCAGGGAAGCCCAAACCAGATAGATTTACTTGATATTTATAGGACATTCCATCCAAAAACAGCACATTACACTTTCTTCTCAAGTGCACATGGAACATTCTCCAGGATAGATCACATCTTGGGTCACAAATCAAGCCTTGGTAAATTTATGAAAATTGAAATCATATCAAGCATCTTTTCCAACCACAACACGAGATTAAAAATCAATAATAGGGGAAAAAAAACATAAAAAACTACAACCACATAGAAACTAAACAATACATTACAAAATAACCAAGAGGTCACTGGAGAAATCAAAGAAGAAATCAAAAAATACCTAGAGACAAATGACAAGGAAAACATGATAATCCAAAACCTATTGGATGCAGCAAAGGCAGTTCAAAGAGAGAAGTTTACAGCAATACAATCCAACCTTAAGAAACAAGAAAAATCTCAAATAAACAATCTAACCTTACACCTAAAGGAACTAGAGAAAGAAGAACAAACAAGACCCAAAGTTATTAGAAGGAAGGAAATCATAAAGATCAGAGAATAAATAAATGCAATAAAAACAAAGAAAACAATAGCAAAGATCTATAAAACTAAAAGCTGGTTCTTTGAGAAGATAAACAAAATTGATAAACCTCTAGCCAGACTCATCAAGAAAAAGAGGGAGAGGACTCAAGTCAATAAAATTAGAAATGAAAAAGAAGTTACAACAGACACTGCAGAAATTCAAAACATCATAAGAGACTACCACAAGCAACTCTATGCCAACAAAATGGACAACCTGGAAGAAATGGACAAATTCTTAGAAAGGTGTAGCCTTACAAGACTGAACCAGGAAGAAATAGAAAATATGAACAGACCAATCACAAGTAATGAAATTGAAACTATGATTAAAAATCTTCCAACAAAAAAAAGTCCTGGTCCAGATAGCTTCACGGGTGACTTTTATCAAGCGTTTAGAGAAGAGCTAAGACCAATCCTTCACACACTCTTCCAAAAAATTGAAGATGAAAGAACACTCCCAAACTCATTCTACAAGGCCACCATTACCCTGATACCAAAACCAGACAAAGATGCTACAAAAAAAGAAAATTACAGACCAATATCACTGATGAATATACATGCAAAAATCCTCAACAGAATGCTAGCAAACAAAATCCAGCAACACATTAAAATGATCACACACCATAATCAAGTGAGATTTATCCCAGGGATGTAAGGATTCTTCAATATATGAAAGCCAATCAATGTGATACACCATATTAAGAAACTGAATAATAAAAACCATATGATAATCTCAATGGATGCAGAAAAACTTTTGACAAAACTCAACACCCATTTATGATGAAAACTCTCCAGAAAGTGGGTACAGAGGGAACATACCTCAACATAACAAAGGCCATATATAACAAACCCACAGTAAACATCATTCTCAATGGTGAAAAACTGAAGCATTTCCTCTAAGATCAGGAACAAGACAATGATGTCCATTCTCACCACTATTATTCAACATAATTTTGGAAGTCCTGGCCATGGCAATCAGAGAAGAAAAAGAAATAAAAGGAATACAAATTGGAAAAGAAGCAGTAGAACTGTCACTGTTTGCAGATGACATGATATTATACATAGATAATCCTAGAAGATGCCATGAGAAAACAACTAGAGCTAATCAGTGAATTTGGTAAAGTTGCAGGATGCAAAATGAATGCACAGAAAACTCTTGCATTCCTATAAACTAACAATGAAAGATCGGAAAGAGAAATTAGGGGAACAGTCCTATTCACCATTGCAACAAAATGAGTAAAATACCTAGGAATAAACCTACCTAAAGAGGTAAAAGACCTGTACTCAGAAAACTATAAGACACTGATGAAAGAAATCAAAGGTGACACAAACAGATGGAAAGATGGAAGATTTGGATTGGAAGAATCAATGTTGTGAAAATGACTATACTACTGAAAACAATCAACAGATTCCATGCCATCCCTATCAAGTTACCAATGGCATTTTTTTTACAGAACTAAAACAAAAAATCTTAAAATTTGTATGGAGACAAAAAAGACCCTGAATAGCCAAAGCAGTCTTGAGGGAAAAAAACGGAGCTGGAAGAATTAGATTCCCTGACTTCAGACTATACTTTAAAGCTACAGTAATCAAGACAATATGGTACCAGCACAAAAACAGAAACATAGATCAATGGAACAAGATAGAAATCCCAGAGATAAACCCACACACCTATGGTGAACTAATCTATGACAAAGGAGACCAGGATATACAATGGAGAAAAGACAGTCTATTCAATAAGTGGTGCTGGGAAAACTGGACTGCTACATGTAAAATAATGAAATTAGAACACTCCCTAACACTATACACAAAAATAAACTCCAAATGGATTAAAGACCTAAATGTAAGACCAGACACTGTTAAACTCTTAGAGTAAAACACAGGAAAAATACTCTTTGCCATAGTCACAGAAAGATTTTTTGACCTACCTCGTAAAGTAATGGAAATAAAAACAAAAATAAACAAATGAGACCTAAGGAAACTTAAAAGCTTTTGCACAGCCAAGGAAACTCTAAACAAGACAAAAAGACAACCCTCAGAATGGGAGAAAATATTTGCAACAAATCAATGGACAAAGGATTAATCTCCAAAATATATAAACAGCTCTTGCAGCTCAATATTGAAAAAACAACCCAATCAAAAATTGGGCAGAAGATCTAAACAGACATATCTCCAAAGAAGACATACAGATGGCCAAGAGGCACATGAAAAGCTGCTCAACATCACTAATTATTAGAGAAATGCAAATCAAAACTACAATGAGGTATATCAACTCACACTTGTTAGAATGGGCATCATCAGAAAATCTACAAACAACAAATGCTGGAGAGGGTGTGGAGAAAAGGGAACCCTCTTGCACTGTTGGTGCGAATGTAAATTGGTACAGCCACTATGGAGAACAGCATGGAGGTTCCTTAAAAACCTAAAAATAAAATTTACCATATGACCCAGCAATCCCACTACTGGGCATATACCATATACCATATACCATATACCAGAAAAAACCATAATTCAAAAAGACACTTGCACCCCCATGTTCATTGTAGTACTATTTCCAATAGCCAGGTTGTGAAAGCAACCTAAATGCCCATTGACAGACAAATGCATAAAGAAGTTGTGGTAAGTATCTACAAAGGAATATTACTCAACCATAAAAAAAATGAAATTGAGTCATTTGTAGAGATGTGGATGAACCTAGAGACTGTCATACAGAGTGAAGTAAGTCAGAAAGAGAAAAAATATATCGTATATTAATGCATATATGTAGAATCTAGAAAAATGGTACCGATCCAGTTTGCAAGGCAGAAATGGAGACAAATGTAGAGAAGAAATGTGTGGACAACAAGGAAAGAAATTGTGGGAGTGTGGGATGAATTGGGAGATTGGGATTGACATATATACACTAATATGCATAAAGTGGATAACTAATAAAAGCATGCTGTATTTAAAAAAGCAGCTTTAGACATAAGATAAATAAGAAAAATAATAAAATTCATGATGTTAGTTGATAATAGACATAATAATATGATTAAAAAAAAAAATTCTGTTCCTCAGTCATACAAGTTGCAATTCTAGCTTTCAGTAGTTGTATGTGACTAGTGACCACCATATTAAACAGTTCAGATATGGTATATGTCCATCCAGTTAAGAAAATCCAATTGGGCAGTATTGCTAGAATCATGAGTACCTTGATCAGGGTTGTATTCTTTGTTCCCTGTCTACCCTGAAGGGCCTTGCCCTGCTGGAATTGAGCCTGGCTCAGGGCAAATGTATTGTGTGTGGTATTCTTGCTCTCAGAGCATTTCAAAATCTTGTTCTGGTACCAGGAATAAAGTCTCCATCCTCTATCACACTTCAAATTACTATTTCTTCATACCATTTCCTAAGTGAGATTAGTGCAGTGTATACTTAGAGACAGTTAAATTTTTTATACCATTAATTTAACTGTTTGTTTTATATAATATTTTCATAAGTCTGAAATATAAGATTTAACTTTTATCTGCATATATTCATTTTGACTCTAGAAATTTTAAAGAAGCATGGCCTTCTTTGATGCTGCGAATTATTGATATCTTGGTTGTAAAAATTTTATTAACACATCTTTCTACATCAGATTGGATATACATCAGTCTGTTATAGGTTATATAGAACTTGATTAATTTTGGAGCATCACTGCTCATTAGGTGGCTCAGTTCACAACTCAGCTCTGGACATAACTTTTCCCATTTTAAAAATTGTAACCAATGCTGAGATTGATTTTCTTGAGAAATATAAAACATTTTGTCCACTGGTTGAATATAAGGGAATAAACTTTTAATATTCTGGCTTAAGTCTAAAGGTAACATATATATTGAATATCAAATGTGAATCAACATCATGCAAAAGATATTTGGAGCTTGACCTCTACCATGGAAAAAAAAAAAGACATTACTGAATCTAAAGCTTAAGCAAATAAAGTTTTGCAATTAGTTACTATAATGCTTGTGTTTAAAATATTTCAACAAATCATTTATTTTCATGTTTGAGTTTTAATACTTTCAATCATTCATTTATTTACAAATTATATTTTAAACATCTATGTAAGCATAAATGACAATATCTTATCAAAAAACCTGATAAGCTGGAATGAGTAGACTTTTCAAATTAAGACATTATTTTATGTATTTAGAATATATATCTCCATATATGTATAAACACACACACACACACACACATATATATATATATATATATATATATAAGTTTGATGAACTGTAAAAGCATTATATATGCATAAGGAAACCTAGAAATTCCTCAAATGAAAAAATTTAAAAATTGCCTTTTGTCAACTACTGTTACTTTTTCCATATATGGCATTATAGCTATGTCTATTACATAGTTATATACATGTGTAAATATATACTTTGATACATTTAAGTATTCATATAAACCAATTTTAAAATACAATAAGGTCATACTTCGTATATTTCATTTGGTATTACTTGGTGTATTTGAAATCATGGTTTTTCATGTAATATGCAAAAACAATGCTATTATATATCTTCTACAATAGCACAACTATGCATATGCTATGATATCTTCTATTTAAAATAGATACATATTCTTTCATTTTATGATGTGGAAGGAGAAAAAACAACCAAGGACATTATTTCATGCCTTTATTAAAATGTACCAATTTGAGAACAGCTGAAAGATGAGTATTTTGAAGAAATGAGGAGTTTAAAGATTTTACAGGACACAATAGTGAAGGTCAGAGTTATGTTAGTTGTGGACAAGAAGTTGGGCCAGTAAGACTGTGGTCATGATGTACCAGCTGTTGGTTGGTCAATATGGGTTCAACAAGAGAGGTGGGTAAAACGAGTTAGGGAGTAAAGTCTTGAAAGGATCAAAGTGGAAAACTTTTAGTTCTTTAGGATCTTTTACAAAAATTATAATCCAGCTACTATTGTGGGTATTATTTTCTTCATTTTAAAAATTAAAACCAATATTTAGATGGGTTTTTCTAGCTCTTTGTACCTTCTACAGATTTTATTAGGCTTTATTTATAAAAATAAATATTCACATGAATAGGACCTGGGTAAAACAAGTATACCAATTTTTTAATGCATTAGGCTTCCACTTTTTTGTACATTTGTACAGATGGTTGGTAATAGCTTCTTTCTTGCTGATTATGTTTTTGAAAACTAATTATTAAATCATTTGTGTTTTTCAAAGATTCCTGAACACTTTATTTGTATTATTATATTATTTTGGTATATGCAAGGTCCTGTGTGATAGATTTATTGTGTTAACTGCCCCAGTTTTTCACATCTCCTTGTTTTCATGCCATTTGCTAGTGTCCTCTTACCCTGGCCCTTAGCTTGAACATGTGACTTGCATTGGTCAATATTACAGCTCACAAACTTGACTGAAACGGATTTGAAAAAACTTGTATGTTTTTACTTTGTCTTTCCTCTATGTGACTGCCCTGGGAAATATCTAGGCTAGTCTGTTATAATGATATGATGAATGCTTAGAGGAGATTATAATGACACATTTGAGACCATTCTAAACCAGGCAGCAACCACCTGAGCAAAAACCCATGAGCTGAGATTAACCAAGCCAGGCACATATCAGCAGAACCACCCAGCTGACCCATAGATTTCTATGCAGAAAGGAACTTTTATTGTCATATGCCATTGAAAATTTGTGGATTTTTGTTATGCAGTATTATTATGGTAATAGATAAGGGATACACATTGGCCAAATTAAGAACAGACAAAGCAGTCAATGTATACTTGTCTTATTTTAATAAACGTTCTAGATTTCTCCCCAAATCCCTCATGTCATACAGCACAGGGTGCTGTTCTTTCTGTATGACTAGCAATAATGGATATGGCATTTCTCTGGAGATATTTCTATTATCCCAAAGTAGTCCATCACAGGAAATAATTCAAACACCAGTAAGAAGATTATTAATATTTGATATTTACATTTGTAGTTCTCTTTTCAACAAATACTCATTAGAAATTCTGCTTTTTATTTATTGTATTTATATTTATTTGATATTTATTTTATTTTTATTCAGCATAGTTATCGATAATTCTATATATTTTCTTATACGTGATATCATAAGACTATGCATATTCTAATTTGGTAGTTTCAGTGCTTCTCTGTCTTTGCTTCATTTCTCAATCTCTTCACATTAATTATCTGAGTTCTATCTCTGCAAGCTCCCTCCCTACTCATTCTCCTACCTGACTCCTTCATGCAATTCAGATATTCTGCTCTAAAAGTCACCTTTCTGATTCCCAATCCAGAAGATTTATTTGAGTTGGCTGTACTTTCTATGTGATTGGACAGAGCTCTCCATTTCCTGGGTGAATTTTTCTTTTCTTTTTCATGACATTATTCACTTATGTTCTCTTTGTCTCCTTTCACCTCTATGATGATTTGTTCTCTGTCCTCTTCTTCTTTATTTAACTATTATTTCTCTTCATCCAGCATTTTGTCCTTGATTCTCTTTTTACTCCACCTAAACTCTCTTGCTTCTTCACAGATTACTCTGACTTCAACTAACACCTATATCCTAAAGATCCTTAAGGAGGTATCTCCATCTCAATGACTCATTCTGAGTTATAAACTGGTTATTCAAAATGTAGTTTACATTTCCTTTTGACCTGGCCCACCTCTTTATAGTCCCTACCTTAATAAATGGCTCCTCTAACCGCTCCCTCATCTAAAACAGAAACTCAGAAGGCATCTTAAACTCCTGCCTCTCCTTTCATCCCATGCATTCAGACCATTTAATATATCTTATATAGGTATCTTCCTTATAAGTGACTCGACCTTAATTTTGCCCTAATAATTCTCACTTAAATTATTTAAAGAGTTTCCTTCTCTATCTCGTTCTCTAGTCATGAAGCTTTTCAGACTGACCCTCGAAATTTGCCAGATTTATCTTTGTGATATACATATCTAAGCATGCTGATCCAAACTTAAAATTTCTCTGTGACTATCAAATACCTGAAGTATAAAATTCAAAATTTTATATTGACATCAAATAATGGTCAACTGAAAATTACATAACACAACAGAGTAGATTTGGATATGCTTGGCTGCCTTCTTTCTATTCTTCAGCCCAAATCTCAGGAGGGAAATACGTAACTGTGAAGTGTGTGTGTGTGAGAGAGAGAGAGACAGAGAGAGACAGAGAGAGAGAGAGAGAGAGAGAGAGAGAGGGAGAGAAAGAGAAGGAGAGAGAAAAAGAGAGGGAGAGAGAGAGAGAAACACTTAACAATGCTAGAAATCCAGAAAGTCTGCTACAAGAAATTATGTGAACTTTCTGAAAGTTGCATGGAAGATGGCACTAGATACATAGAATAAAAATTCCAGTGGAAACCAGAGTTTCAAATCTGCAGGATAAATGCTACAAAGTGTGAAAGACGATTATAGGACAACTCCTATTTCAGATGGAATAAACATTAGGCACAAGAGGAATCCAGAAGAAAACACATGAGAGATTAATTGGAGCATTGCTTTAAGAGAAGCTGGGTCACTCTGATTCCATGTTTATGCTCTTAATAAAAAGATATTTCTATAAATAAAAAAAGAAGAGCAATGCTATTTTCAAAATAGAATCTCCACTTACCATTAAAAAATATAGTATGATCAGTTGAATCTCACATTAGTAATAAAAAAGAGCACTGCAGCTAGATCTAAATATATCCTCATAATATATAAATCAAGTGAAGTTTATTTTCAGTTGCTGAGCTCTGATGCAGTTGTGCATAGTTGATCTAATTTTGTAGTTGGTAGACAAAGTCAAAATAACTGAATCTGATATTCTGACGACCAGTTTGCTTTGTCTATTTAACACTGAGCTTGACCTCTGCAGATCTTAACACTTTGGCAAAAGAGCAAAATTTCTTTTAGAAATGGAAAAAAATCCCCTCATATAGGCAAGTAGATACTGAGTAACCATTTGAAATCTTTTTCGCGCATTAGTAATTACCTCCTCCCCCCAATTCAAATGCTCTTGGTCCCTAACCTATAAAGACTTTTTTGAGTGGCTACTAAGCTTTTGCCAGTACTTCATTGTTCAATAATTCCCTAGATTCTATAGCTCCTCATCCCACTGTGTGGGGTACACACACGCACAGACACACACACACGAGATACACGTATTTCCTCAGCTAATCAAAACTGGTTTCTGTTTCTCGTAACCCAATAAAATAGTATGCTGACCTTAGAAAATACTTTTCACTTGCATGAAAATATCAATGGATCAAATAGACTGATTCATTCTTGGAAACAAAAAGTAGTCTTAAAATTGAGTGAAGAGACTTCCCTGGTGGTACAGTGGTTAAGACTCCACGCTCCTGATGCAGGGGTACCGGGTTCAATCCCTGGTGAGGGAACTATATCCCACATGCATGCTGCAACTAAGAGTTCACCTGCTTCAACTAGGAAGCCCTCCTGCTGCAATTAAGACCCAGCACACCCCCCAAAATAAATAAAATATGTATTTTTAAAAAATTGAATAAGATATTTCATTTAACAATTATTTGTTGAATATTAAATAGGGGTTTATATCTGCTGTCAGCACCAACATTGATATCATTGATTTGACCTTCCTTTTTTATTTATTTGTTTATTTATTTATTTGCTGCAGTATAGTTAATTTTCAATGTGTTAGTTTCAGGTGTACAGCAAAGTGATTCAGTAATGTATAGATTTTTTTTTTTGGATTCTTTTCCATTATAGGTTATTACAAGATATTGAATATAGTTCCCTGTGCTATACAGTAAGCTTTTGTAGTTTATCTGTTTTATATATAGTAGTGTGCACATGTTAGTCCGAAACTCCTAATTTAACTCTCCCTGACCTCTCTATTCCCTTTGTAACCATAAGTTTTCTATGTTTTCTGTCTGTGAGTCTATTTCTGTTTTGCAAATAAGTTCATTTATATAAATTCTTTTAGATTCCACATATAAGTGATATGATATGATATTTGTCTTTCTCTGTCTGACTTATCACTTAATATGATAAACTCTAGGTCCATCTATGTTGCTGCAAATGGCATTATTTCATTCTTTTTTATGGCTGAGTAATATTCCATTGTGTATGTATACCATATATTTATTCATTCATCTGTCAATGGACACTTGGGTTGCTTCCATGTCTTGACTATTATAAATAGTGCTGTTATGAACATTGGAGTGCATGCATCTTTTCAAATTAGAGTTTCCTCCAGATATATGCCCAGGAGTGGGATTGCTGGATCATATGGTAACTCTATTTTTAGTTTTTTAAGGAACCATAATGTTCTCCATAGTGGCTGATCTTCCTTTTTTGGATATAACAATATCATTCAAGCTACTTATTTGACAAAATATAAAATTAAAAAGTAATTGTATGTACTATTTGGTACTTTAGTGACTACTTTTTACATGACTCTAAATATGTTGGATTGATTCAAGAAAAGTTCTTTAGATGAGCTCTGTGGTATATAGAACAAATAGAAAACTGGAGTTTTTTGTTTTTTACTCCAGGTAAACATTCTTGTAACATCAGCTGAAAATTATCTTAAGAATAGTTGAAGAACATATTCAACATTAAGGCCTCCCCGCCTAGTGAGTTGGTCTCATTACTGTGCCAGTTTGACTCTGTGAAAATGGAAAAAAAAAACATCTTACTCTGTTTGTGCAGCTAATGTAATGTAATTAGGGTGATGTGGAATTGTTCAACTGTGAATGTAGAAACACAACAAGACACCTGCAAAACCAAATTTCATCCTAGGTAAAACTATCCCGATAAGGTCTATAAAAAAACCTAGCAATTTCATGCTCTGGCTGAAACAAAAGTTTCAGAACATAATATCCACTCTTAAGAGTTAACTAATTTTTACATAATCTATGATAATGTGAAAGAAAATAAATGTTAGCTGTTTTATTTATAGACCAAAAAAAGAAAAACAAAGTTAAATGCTACTCAAGATGAATTCAATTATAAAAACTATTTTTCTGGAGATCATACCAGTAATTTTAATGTAAATTCACATTTTTATAGGTTTATAATCACTGGAAAGCAAAACAACAGGTATCCTACATACTAAATAACAGTATTACTTAGCAGAAATGACCTCTTCAAGAGTGTGCATATCTAGTTTATCTTGAAATAAAGTTTGAAAGTGAGGGAGATATTATTTTTGTCATTTTAATATGTCAAAGAAGTATTTACTTAAAAGTGATATATTTGAAGAGGAAACAGAAAAAAACATTCTTTTATCATGGCAGAATGTAAACATTTACTCCATCTGGGTAATAGTACATGAATGACTATTAGTTCGGTGCTCTTGTCTGCTTGATGTTTCATAACAAACATTAAAATATCTTGTAATATAATATAATAATATAATATAATATTGCATTATGGAAAATGCATACAAATTTCACAAAGTTATTATTATGTTTTATATTGTTATTACTCTTTAGTTTATATTAATGAGTATAAACATAAGTGCACATTTTAGAAAATGTAATCTAGTAATGCAATTTCTCAATTGAGGTCACAAGCAAAAAAATTTTAAATATTAGTAATATAAAATGCAGAGAAATCATTTTTTTTTAATTGAGGTACAATTGACATATAACATTATATTAGTGTCAGGTGTATAACATAATGATTCAGTATTTGTAT
The DNA here is from genome assembly GCF_963924675.1 of Phocoena phocoena. NCBI lineage: Eukaryota > Metazoa > Chordata > Mammalia > Artiodactyla > Phocoenidae > Phocoena > Phocoena phocoena. Next base: position 27,175,179 of record NC_089235.1, on the reverse strand, counting down.
ACATTGAAAAAATAATCAATGTATACATTGAAATAAGCCTAGTTAGATCCATTACCATACATAGTTACAATTTTTTTTTCTTGTGATGAGAAATTTTAAGACATCATATTTAACTTGCAGTTTCCCTGTTGAATGATACATTGAGGATAATGAAAGGATGTTTCATTCATACAGAATGAAGAGTAAAAGACATGTTTTCAGGAATTTGCTTATTAAGAATTTGATATAAGTGCATATAGATTAAATTGCTGAATACAAAGCAAAATAGTCATAAACTGTCAAAGTAGGGGGCACACCCAGTTTAACAAAAATGAGTCTGAGCATGTATTTATAAAACTATAGCCTACTGCTGATCCTTTATTCAGTAATGTGATTTTTCTCCCATCAGGCTCTCTAAGGCCTTCACTTACTAATTCATCCACATAGAGATTAATTAGGAAAGGCAAGAGGTTATTATCCCCCCCATTTGACAGATGAGGGAGCAAATATAGGAGATATTAAGATATATGCCACAGGTCCCAATTAATGGTGGCACATTTTACTTACTAGTGCTGTTTTCTGAAGACCTCAAAGTACTAGACTGAATCGTTAATCCTCTTAATTTTACTGCACCGTTGGTAGGGACAGGTACAATTATCCTTATTTTACCTTTAAGGAGAATGAACTGCTCTCACATCAATGATTTGCCCAGGGTGTTTGGCAGAGTTGAGAATTAGTCTCAACTTTTTAATTCATGAAAGTTATTCTTTGTCTTTTGTCAGCATAGTACACTTTTTCCTAACTGATGTCTTAGAATTTAGATGCAAATAAAAGTGTTTTTGATATTCTGTCCTGACCTTCAGCCATTATATAAAAGTTTCTTCCAGTGTTTTCAAAGTATGAATCAATATTTAAAATAGTTTCACCTCAAAATAATGATAACTGCAAGAAAAACATAACCAGATGTCTTAGTGTCTTCGAATTGCTATAACAGAATACCACAATCTGGGTTGCTTATACACAGGAGAAATTTATTTCTCACAGTTCTGGAGGCTGGGAAGTCCAAGATCTAGGTGAGGGAAGATTTGGTGTCTGGTGATAGCCTACTTGTTCATTGACGACTGTTTTCTCACTGTGTCCTCAGATCGTACAAGAATGAGGGACTTTCTTTATCCATTCATCTGATGATGGGCACTTAGGTTGTTTCCATCTCCAGGCTATTGTAAATAGAGCTGCAATGAACATTTTGGTACATGAATGGATAAAGAAGATGTGGCACATATATACAATGGAATATTAGTCAGCCGTAAAAAGAAACAAAATTGAGTTATTTGTAGTGAAGTGGATGGACCTAGAGTCTGTCATACAGAGTGAAGTAAGTCAGAAAGAGAATGACAAATACCATATGCTAACACATATATATGGAATTTAAGGAAAAAAATGTCATGAAGAACCTAGGGGTAAGACAGGAATAAAGACACAGACCTACTAGAGAATGGACTTGAGGATATGGGGAGGGGGAAGGGTAAGCTGTGACAAAGCGAGAGAGAGGCATAGACATATACACACTACCAAATGTAAGGTAAATAGCTAGTGGGAAGGAGCCGCATAGCTCAGGGAGATCAGCTCCGTGCTCTGTGACCACCTGGAGGGGTGGGATAGGGAGTATGGGAGGGAGGGAGACACAAGAGGGAAGAGATATGGAAACATATGTATATATATAACTGATTCACTTTGTTAAAAAGCAGAAACTAACACACCATTGTAAAGCAATTATACCCCAATAAAGATGTTAAAAAAAAAAAAAAAAAGAATGAGGGAGTTGTCTGGAGCCTCTTTTGTAAGGGCACTAATCTCATTCATGACCTAATCACCTCCCCAAGCCCCGACCTCCTATTACCATCACACTGGGGATTCAATTTTAACATATAAATTTTGTGGGGGAGACACTAACTAGTCTATAGCACCAGAGGAAATAAGTAATCGTTTAAATATATGAGGAAGGCTATGAGATACCTGTATGAAGCACTTAAGTACAGCACTGATCTTGATTATACATCTTTATTACTGATTACCCATGATGAAATTTCATTATATCGTAATCAATATATTTTTAAAATATACAAAATAGCTATGAATAGCCACATGAATATCTCTTCCCTGGTCATTAATTCTAATTTTTATTTCTGTGTCTTTGGACATTGTTGAGAGTATTTAATCACTAAGGATGGAGAATAAATACATGCGTTAGAAAAGGCAATCTATTTATTCTTGAATGAAAAACATTAAAGAAAAAAATCATAAGTTAACTAGAATCTCAAAATAATAATAAAATCATAAATTTTTGGAGCTGGAATAAGCCAAGACTTCTTGCTTATTCCTCCCTTTTTTTTTTTTTTTTTTTTGCGGTATGCGGGCCCCTCACTGCTGCGGCCTCTCCCGCCGCGGAGCACAGGCTCCGGACGTGCAGGCTCAGCAGCCATGGCCCACGGGCCCAGCCGCTCCGCGGCATGTGGGATCCTTCCTGACCGGGGCACGAACCCGCGTCCCCTGCATCGGCAGGCGGACTCCCAACCACTGCGCCACCAGGGAAGCCCTTATTCCTCCCTTTTTAATTAGAAAATTGAATATCTGAAAAACGGCAGGCTCAAGATTATGTAATTAGAGCTAGATACATGTCAAGAATATAGGTCTCTAAACTTTCTAATTCAGTACTTTTTCAGGTCAAATAAAAGTAAAGCCTAATGAATATGATATCCAGACAAACTGTATAACAATTTGTCTAGTAAGGCATATGTATTAAGTACTTATTCTGAGGCAAGTTTTAAATACCCCACATTAGTGGTAGAAGGCATCATTCCCACTCTCAGTTAGTGAAGTTAACATAATCAGAAAAAAATTTGTAAATGCTGTTTCATTTGCCTTCTTTTTCAAAAATCCTTAATTTTTGCTCATGGTAATACTGTTAAGTACATCATACATACTTAAAATTTTGAATCCAGTTTTGACCTTTCTCTTTATGTTGGTAGCTCATATTAATCAGTGGACAAGTTTTGTTAGTTCCATCTCCAAAATATCTCTTGAAATGAAAATATCTCTTGGCCATTCCTAAGGTCTTTTGCTTGGGGAAGGACTTTATTACCTATTACCTTGAATACTGCAAATAAATTTCAGCTAGACTTTTCCAGCACCCTCCCTACACTCTACAATTTTTATATTGCACCCAAATTAATCTTCTAAGTATAATAATGTCAACCATCATTAATGTATATCATAGCAGCCTATTACCAATTGAATCAATATATTCTGTTACTCAAACACATCAAATAGGTCCCTGATTCAGGATGTCTGGGGTTTTTTCTCCTCTCCCTAGACTGTTCTTTTTCCCATATCTTTTAATGAATGGCTACTCATTTTTAAAGTCTTTCTAAAAATTACTGTTCTGATGACCCTATCTCTTTCCTGATTCAGTCTTTCTTATGGCACTCAGTGTCTAAGATAATCTTGCTTATTTTTGTATTTTCTTATTGTTTGTCCTAATCAGCATGCAAATTCCACAGACATAAATATCTACCTGATTATATCTGGATTCATAAAACCTTGAACAGCAATTGGCTCTCAAAAAATGTTTTAAATAAATGTCAGAAGTAGTAGCTTTATATTCAAGAACTTCATTCTCCGACAGCAATCTTTTCAGATGTATCAACCATTTCTTCTTTATATGTACCTAAAAGCCTTCCATCCCAACTAATTATAATTCCAGCTCATGTCAAACCTCATTTCAGGTTGTTTTATAATCCAGAGGTTTGCAAGCATCACTGACTTGTAGATTGTTTACTTTATGGAGATCATTTGTTAAAATAGAAATCCCTTTGCCTCTCTCCATGCTCCTCATTACCCTAAGATTCTGATTCAGAAGTATATGAATCTCTGTATGAAATTTCAAAGTGACAAGTATGTACCGTCTAGTTTGGGAACCAGTTCCTTATCTACCCCTTCTCTGCCAGCAAAAATTGATCCATCCCTTAATCGCAGATTCAAATGTTAGATCTTTGCTGAAATCTTTCAAAATCATATCCTTAAATAATTTCTCCCTATCTACAGCTGTGCAACCCTCAGTTTGTCTCTTTCGTGGTTCTAATACAATTCTTTTACTGTGATGGTTAAATATGTAACTCGCGTATAGAACTTGGAACATTTCTTTATGCATAGTAATCCTATGTTAACGATTACCTATTGTGGTTATTATCATAGCTATACTTTTTGTTCTGCTCCCCTTTCCTTCTCAAGAAAACAGCCTGCTATGCACATATACTCCTATGCATATATACTAGATAGTTGTTCTTAAAGAAAAGAACTTTTCTGTTTGTTGGTTAATTTTGTTTAAATCAGTATTTCCTGCAGGTCATTATATAATATTTTTCACTAAAAATAATATCCTAAAGTACTTGATACAGAAATGAAAGAAGGAAAAATGAAAGGATGGAAATAGACTTTTTTTTTTTTTTTTTTTTGCGGTACGCAGGCGTCTCACTGTTGTGGCCTCTCCCGTTGCGGAGCACAGGCTCCAGACGGGCAGGCTCAGCGGCCATGGCTCATGGGCCCAGCCACTCCATGGCATGTGGGATCTTCCCGGACCAGGGCACAAACCCGTGTCCCCTGCATCGGCAGGCAGACTCTCAATCACTGCACCACCAGTGAATCCCCGGAAGTAGACATTTTTAAGAGGAGGACAAAAAGTGAGAAGGAAAAAAAAGAAGGGTTTGCACTATTTTTGAGTAAAAATAGTAAAAAATAGTAAAAAAAATGACTGTTTTCTTACTAACCTGGATATTGAATATACCTTATTTTAATTTAAATGTAAAATGTGTTCCCTATTATTTCAATCCCCCTATGAAAACAGATGGAAAATATTTGGGGCTGCCTCATGATGTATTTAAGAGTGAGAACGATTCACTAATTCCAGTCTGTTGTTCCAGTGTCACTATTTCTGTTCATACATGCCACTCTCATTCTGGATCTCCATTAGCTAGCCAAGTGTGGCTAGTGTAGCTAGTCTATTGTACTTTAGCTTCTATACATGGTACAAATTGAAATAATGCAATGAGTACTTTAGCATTGAAGTTCACTGTCTCTGAGTGACAGTATTAATAAGTATCTTAGACAGCAAGAAAAAATGAAGTAAGTGCTTGAAACATGTGTAATGTATGGAATGACACAGATAACAAGTCAGATACCACTCCAGAGTCTGAAAGGTCTAAATGTAAAAATAAAGGAAGAGCTATAAATTTACGGACTCCACCTCCTGCACCCCTCAGAGTGCCTGACAGAAGATGCCAATAAACTGAGAATGACAGTGACACAAAATGGTAACCATGTCAGTCAAACTGAACAGGTCATATCAAATTTCAGATAGGTAAGGACCATATTTGCAAGTATATACAGCAATGTACATGCACAACTAACAGGCAGCTGTTACAAACATAAGGGAGTGAGTCAGTAAACAGGAAATTAACAATTCCTGGGTAGCTTGTTTGGATTCCTATAGGACGGTGTTTAGGAGAAGTTACTTCCCCCTTTCTCTTTCTTTTTCACAACAAACCAACTGAAGTGAATGTTCCAAAGTGATCACTTAATAGTACACAGTCTGACATGAGGGATTTGTTAAATTTTATTTTTCTGCAGATAAAGATGAAAAATATCAAACATTAATGGTGTGTTTCCTCTGTGTCAGGATGTTGGTTTGTTGTATGTATGTATGTATAAATAAATAGATAGATGGATTGATAAATAAATAAATAAATAAGTTCAGTGTCTTTGAGTTCACAGACCTGCAACTAGGAGGGGGGTTAAGAGACAGAAAAGTAAACCAAGAATGAAGTTAGTTAAATGTTAAAATAAAAGTATATTCAGTGTACTATGAATGCACAGAGGAAAGACTAATGTCTTTGACTATGTCAGGTAGACCCTGATACTGCTTTCTGAGAGAAATGACATGTTTTTCACTATCAAAAGCTATGTGCCCACAGACAACTGATTGTTATGTAATTAGATAAACATTACACCAGCAAAACTGACAGTGTTCCATGGAAACCTAGAAGAGAATATCTGCTGAAGAGTTTTAGGAGGTAATATTTTATCTAAACTTGAAGAATGTCTTGGAGTTTATAATGTGAAAAAGTGGGTGAAGGACCTCATAGGCAGAAGGAAATGGTATAAGCCACGTAAATGGCTTATTTAAGAAACAATCAGTAGTTGGATGCAGTTAAAGATATTTGTAGGAGAAGGATGAGTGCTGATATGGAATGCTGCAGGACATGAGTTTGGGAAGTAAGTTAAGCAAGATTGTGATGGCTTTGCTGGCTATCCTAAACAAATTGGATTTAACATTGTAGGCTTTCTGGGAAGAGATGGAAGATAATGAAGCACGGCAACTGCATTTTCACACTAAATTTTACACTTTAATCATAAATTAAAGGAGAAAACCAATTAGGAGGCTATTATACAAGATGATGAGAACAAGAAATATAGCAGAGACACTAATCTGAAAGTTAATTCAGAATTGAACTTCAGTGGATGTAGAGAGGTGATATATATATATTTAGTATTTAGAAATTCTTATTATATATTCAAGATATTTTGATGTAAGTGTTGTTTACCTTAAGTCATTTAGCACCTTGGCTGGTATATATAATATCCTCTTCTTTCTGCTGTGAGAAAATGGAGTCCTAACCTTCTGTAGCTAATATTTGATGAACAAAAAATTCAATTGATACTGCTCTTTGACAAAGATTTTCCCCCTTCTCACAAGAGAAAATATGCAAAGAAAAGAAGAGTAGTGGCAAGTGTAATAAATACAGTATTTAGGGTTGGGTTCACACATTCATTTTTCAGACCACCAGGGCACCATTTAGTGTGATGTAATAAATTAGAAAAACTCAGATTAATACAAAGGAACGTCATAGATATCGGAGATTATGAATCTCCAAAGGATCATAAAACCCTGAGCTAGAAGAAATGTTAAAATATAATATAGTCTATTCTCAACTTCTGCTAAGATCAACTGACATAAAACTCCTCTAAGAGATGGTCTAATACAAGTATGTTCTAAGCCTGAGGCTATAAACTCTGAAAGAATTCTGCAAGAGTGGTAAAGGATTTAGTGACAAGGTCCTCATCCTGAAAAGATCATCAGGAAACAGGTCGACTTTAGGTTAATGTGCTTAACCTACTAATACTCTGCAGTTATTAAATGAGATCAGATTACTCAAGTTTTCTGTCTCACCCTCCGTCTTCCATCTCTTTTTTTCTTTCTAATATTATGATTATTTAATTTTCCTTTAGCAATAACAGAATATTCCTTTGCTTTACTCACCCATCCATAAAAATATCTTTGTGGCGGTGGGGAGAGAAAGAAAAATTACAATGATGCTATGGTAAAACCTGGAGCTAAACCACAGGTATTTTATGTGCAGTGTTTGTAATAAACCACTCTTAGAAAGCATGATTATAATCGTTCCATGTAAGAAGGAAGCAGTGTAGTATAACAGAGAGAGCTATGACTCCTTTTGTGTACCAAAACTATTGCTTCTCTGAAACTCACCACTCATAATCCCCAATAAGATGCATTAAAATATTCATTACTTTACAGGGTTGTTTTAAGTGTCAAATGAAACAATCATATAAAAAGCTCTGGGAACTGAGAAGTAACATGGCACACACACAGACTTTGTTTAAGGAACAGGACATCATTATGTAATGACCACCTAGTCTACCCACAGGGAGATGGCATATTCTTGCCTGCAGTCTTCACCTGGATTCACAAGGTGTTCATTAATAATGCACAAGTAATTATTGTGCATATTATTTAAAATTCTAACAGGAAGAATTGGTTAGTGGAAAATAACTGAATTCAATTTTTCTAAGGACACTCACAAAGTGTGAGATCTAAAACTCCATCTTATTCTGTTACTTAGGCTTTGAGAGTATAACATATTATACTCTCTCTGACTGTATTTCTGACCAATATGTGTATAAAACTGAGTGCAAATTTATATTAACTGATGTTTTTTATTACCTATCTCCTCTTCGTAAAATAATAGAATTCAATATATATGAAAAGCTGTGCACTATATTTTGAAATATATGACATGTGAAAATGTATCATAAAATAGATATATAATATCTAATGATTCTAATTTTATAATTAGAATTAGATAATTAGAACAGTTATCTATTCTAATAGAAGAAGAATTTATCTTGGCAGTACTGGATTTTAAGCTTGTTGATGACCCTAATTCTATAATCTATAATCTATACCCAATTCCTTTTCTATAGTAGTAATTAAGCATTTGGGTTATGAAGTTTTTGCCCATATTATTTAAACTAATATCACCAACATCCTTGTGAGGAAGATAATATTTTTGCCTACAATTTGCTAATAAGGAAAATTCAAAGAGGTAAACTTTCTTTACCAACATCAGAAAACTAGCCAGTAAAAGATTTGGGGCTCTTATGCAGGGCCTCTGGTCTTCAAAATACACTCTTTCTACACAAAATTCTGGCTATGTTTATCTTACTCTACCTCCCAACTTCATTATATTCTGTGTATCCGTTAGATGCTGTCAGAATAATTGTGCTCATCTTTGAACTGTGTTGCCTAGCACAGTATTTGGTACAAATATACTTAATGAATACTTGATAAATAAAAAGCCAGCAAGATGATATACCTGCTAGATCTCCATAGAATTGTTCTATTTTCTTGTTTATTCACAACTGCCATCAAAGTTCTCTGTAGACTCATGTTAATCACTTTTGTTAGAGTTAAAATTTTCAATGAAACATGATATTTAATTTATGCCACTCAAAATCACAGAGGTATTTTCATGACAGAAACTCTTTCCAGGGCTCTTGAAATCCTGGCTCCAAACAAAAGGGAAGAATTAGAGTAACTATACTTTTACTGACTTTATTCATTACAATGAGAAAGAATTTTCCTACAAGGTTCTCGAATAAAACACTATTTAATCTGAAAATAAATTAGCTGTGACTTGTTCAATAAGATCTCCAATGAAACGTGATATGTTTTCTGTGCATTCTAAGTGATAAGTTACTTCAACACACATTTACATTATGAAAACAGAAATAAGGTTTCAGTTGACCCTTGAATAATGTAGGAGTTAGAGATGCCAACCCCTGCGCAGTAGAAAATCACTTTATGACTCTTGATTCCCCCCAGGCTTGACTGGAAACTTACTGATAACATAAATAGTAGATTAACAATATGTTTTGTATGTTATATATATTATACACTACATTCTGACAATAAAGTAAGCCAGAGAAAAGAAAAAGGATGATACAAGTGAACTTATTTACAAAGCAGAAACAGACTCACAGATTTCGAAAACAAACTTATGTTTACCAAAGGGGAAAGGTGAGAGGGAGGGATAAATTAGGAGTTTGGGATTAACATATACACAATACTATATATAAAATAGATAATCAATATATAGCTGTATAGCACAGGGTACTCTACTTGATATTCTGTAATAACCTATATACGAAAAGAATCTGAAAAATGATGGATATATGTATATGTATAACTGAATCACTTTGTTGTACACCTGAAACTAACACAACATTGTAAATCAACTATACTCCAATATAAAAAAAAAATTAAATTAAAAAATAAAATAGAAGACAATAAAAGAAAATCATAAGGAAGAGAAAATACATTTATAGTATTGTACTGTATTTATTGATACTGTAAGTTTATGGCATCTATTTACAAGATGAATAGTCTGTCAGTATCTACATCAATATTGTCTAATATTATACAAATGCTGTAGATGTCATATATATTACTAACACTAGACATCAAAAAGAAAAGATAATCTGAAAAAGAAATTCATATTTATTTACAGGTATAACCATTCATTGATAAAAAAAGAAGCAGCAACATAATTGCTTTATGTAGCCTAGTATTATTGATATGATTGCTTCACAGTAGCCTAGTATATACACTAATCAGTGAATTGTTATAAAATTTTTATGGAATACAGTACAACAGTCACATTTATAATACAGTATTGAGAACTTTGTTACATTAAAAAAAAATCCTGTGATGACAGGCTGATATACAGTTTCTTCAGTTTTGAGAGAGAGAGAGAGAGCTATGTGGTTTATCTGTAGGTTTTTTTAAATTGTCTCAAATCTCCAAAACTGTTTCCAATATATTTACTGAAGTAATCTGTGTTGAAGAAGACCCATGCAGTTCAAACCTGTGTTATTCAAGGGTTAACTGTAAAACTAAGAATGCAGAAATGACTCCATCTCTGCCATAGTAAATAACATAATTCCCTTTTTTGTTCTAAGGCCTTTCATTATAATAATAATAATTACTGTATTTATACATACATATGTCCTCCAAAATTATACAGGGGCAAATTACTTATAAAACATATTAAATACAAAAATCACAGTTTTAACTGAATAACAAGCAAAGTTTAAAACTTTGTTTTCCATTACTAATTACTTAAACCATGTTCTCTTATATATGTGCCATTGTCTATAGAGCAAAATTTTTATGACCACATGTTCTCTTTAATTCTGTCCCATTTTATATTTAAGGAAACAACAAGAGATAAAAGAAAAAAAGAGACAGTAGGAGCAGAGTTTATATAAAATGGTTCTAAATTTAAGCAAGAACAAGGAGATTGTAAAAGCACAGCAAGTGGTGAAAATCTTTTAGATTTCTAGTAGTATAATATTCTTATGGGCTCTGGAACTTGTAATTTACATTTTCATTCATTTATCTTTCCTTCAAGGAAGAAAGGATTTAGAAGGGGGTGAAAAAAAGTTAACAGATAATTATCAGGCATTGTGATAAGTGCTTTCATAGGGAGAAGCAATTTGAAGTGCTGTTTAGTTTAGCAAATTGTTCTTACACATATTGCACCATCTGATGCTCAAGGTAACACTCTGAGTAGGTAGAGTACATATTACCTTTAGTATCCCCATTTTACAGTTGAAAGAAGCTGAGATGCAACAATTTCAAATAAATTTTCCAGAAATCATATAAAAATCAACAAAAAATTTTTGTAGTTGGGATTTAAAACAGGTCTTCTGACTTTTCATGCTGAGGTTAATTCAGTGGATATATTTGTACTGGTTAATACTCCTTAATAATCTTGGGCTTCAAATTTCTGTCCAAGTGACTCAGAAATGGGTGCAAACTATATTCTGTGCGGGGAGGAATAGAGAATAGGTAGAAAAGCTTGTCTTAAAAAGGAAAGGTGTAGGGCTTCCCTGGTGGCGCAGTGGTTGAGAGTCTACCTGCCGATACAGGGGACACAGGTTCGTGCCCCGGTCCGGGAAGATCCCACATGCTGCGGAGCGGCTAGGTCTGTGAGCCATGGCCACTAAGCCTGCACGTCCGGAGCCTGTGCTCCGCAACGGGAAAGGCCACAACTGTGAGAGGTCCGCGTACTGCAAAAAAAAAAAAAAAAAAAAAAAAAAAAAAAGCTGTAATGAAACCAATAACCGTACAGTGAGTAGAAAAGCATGGACAAAGAAAGAATATTCTCCTAAGATCCAGTTAATACTGCAAAGATCTTGGTTCAATATCATTATCAAATGAAGTGTGTGAGACATGGCCATATGTTTATGGAAGCTTTGAAAGCATATAGGAAATAGAGTGGAGAAATCACATATTTAATTCGTGTAAGACAAGAATATAAAAGAAAGTTTTAGAGCCAAAAATTAACTGAACAAAGTATCTGTTTGTAAAAAATACTTTGTAATGCTACTGAATAAGAATTAGGGATCTATTATAGGAAAAGTCCATAAAGCTTGAAAACAAATACCTAGCTGGAGTAAAAGTAAATGGGATGCTACATTCTATGGGCAGAAAATAGAACACAATTCTACACAGAAACCATTATTTTATTGGTTAACATACCCATAAATATGGCATAGAATGTGTCTCAATATTGTATTTCTTGCATAACTCTTTTTTTCCCCCTCTAAATACCTTTCAGGCTAAAATACATTCTAGGGAGGATTCTAAAGTTTAGGGATTAAACTTCTTTTGCTAGATATTAATATATGTTTACAGATTTTAGGAGTTTAATATATTTTGATTTTACAAAAATCCAGACTATTAAATGAGTTTGGGAATTCTCTTTTGCTTCCTAGTGTAATTAAACAGAACATAAACCTGAATTGGGAAAGATTTGGTTATTCATTAAAGTTTCATGTTTTCTGTGATCTAAATTAATCATTCTTATTGACAAGTGGAGTTTAAAGGAAAATTCAGAATGGAATGCAATATTTCAAACTAGGGAAAGACTTAATACATTTTGATTGCTTACTTTGGGCAGATGCTGTGCCAGGTTCTTTACTTATCTCATTTAATTCTTACACAGATTATGTAAAACTGGGTATTAGTTAGAGTTCTTAGTAGAAAGCAAGAGAGGTTGACTCTGGTTAACTTAAACAGAAATAGAAATTATTGCAGGGTTTTAAGGTGTCTCATAGTGTCCCTGGAAAGTTTGGAGAACCAGGCTCACAAAAGAAGCATGAGCAATGGAGGCTGAGCAGACAGACACTGCCACATCCCTAACACAAAGTACCTCTGGAGAGAACAGAGACTCAGAGCTCCAGCCACTGCATTGCCAGCAGGGCACACTGGACTCATTGCTAGCTTTGTTGCTATTTAGCTTCTGCAAAGTTACTTTGTTTACCAGTGTCCTTCTCCATTCCCCTTACCTTGCTTCACTTCTTGTAAAATAAGTTAAAATGCTGGGTGATTGGAAGTAACAGACTAAGCATTGATTATACATCCATTCAGTAACAATCAAGGAAGGAGAGAAAGTGAAGATTTGGTCTTTTTATTTCTGCCTCTTGGCACTACTCATAATATAGGATATTCAAATCCAAAGTTGGGGGTATATAAATAATAACAGAATTTAAAATGCCCATTACAAGTATATATTTTTTTCATTATTTTATGGGTGAGGAGACATATTATTTAAGATGCTCATTCAAGGTTAAAAAAAGAAAAAACTAGTAAGTGGAAAAACTAGATTCTGAAATAGGATCTATTTAATTTCAGGATTAAATGCTGTTTTTTCCATGTCATAATTGTAATTAAAAAGTAATACTATAAAAATAGCATCAAAGTTTATAAAATACTGAGGGGGAAATTTAATGTTCTATGGGTAAAATCTCTGCACTGAAAACTTTTTAACATAGCTGAGAGAAATTAAAGACCCAAATAAATAGAGAGATATACTATGTTCATGTATTAGAATACTCAATTTTGATGGCATTTCTCACATCATTTCTAGATCCAATCCAAACCCATTAAGATCACAAAAGTATGATATTTTAAAAGAAATTTACAAAGTTTTTCTAAAAGGTATATGAAATTTTTCTATGAAGGATTTAGAATATGCAAAAAAAAATAGAAAAAACATTTGGACATTTATCATATAGCTATAGTATTTTATACTGTGATAATAATAATAAAGGTAATAATAAATCAATTGACCAGATGAGAAAATCCTGACAAAGCTAAAACACATTATGTTTAACTGATTTTCAACCAATGCTCCAAAGCAGTTCAATGGGGAAAGGAAGCTTTTTCAACAAATGGAGCAGGATATTGAAAACCATAAAAGGCAGCATTTACCTAAGAACATTCACAAATACTAATCTGATATGGATCATAAACATAAATGTAAAATCTAAATTATGTAGTTTGACAAAGAAAATATGGGGAAGGAGAGTCAGTATCTTTGTGATCTTGGTGTAGGCAAATAATTTTCACACCAGATCCTGAAACCACTAGCCATAAAATAAAAAATAATAATAATAAATATTCAAACCACAGGGTAAAGAAAATATTTATAATACATAGGTCTGGAAAATTACTTATATCCAGAATACATATTAAGATAATACAACTCAATAATAAATCACCACAAAAACAAAATAACAATAGGCAAAAGCACTAAACGAAGAAAGATATTTGAATGGTCATCAAGTACATTAAACAGTACTTAATATTATTAGACATTAGGTAAATACAAATTAAAACCATAATATATATCTCTAGGCACCCACTGTGTAGGAAAAATAATGAAAAGCTTAACATCCTCAGGTGTTGGTGAAGGTGTGGTGCAATAGAGCTCCTATAGTTTGCTGGTGAAATGTAAAATGTATAATTTTAGAAATTAGTATGACAGATTTTTCATAAAACTAAATATACATTTACGCTGTAACCCAGAATTTTCACTCATGAGTGTATTTCCAAGAGAACGTCCATAAAAGATTATAAAAGCAGCTTTAATCATAACATCTCCAAACTAGAAACAACGCAAATTTCCATCAGCATAAGAAAGAACCATATTTTAGTATTCTTATAGATTTGAACATTACTCTCGAGTAAAAATGATTCATTCATTTCTTGATGCATGTAATAGTAAGGACAGATCTCCAAGAAGTGCTGAGTGAAAGAAACCAGACACACGACACAAAACTAAATGATTGCGTATGTCAAAGTCTAGTACTGTCAAATCAAACGTGGGAAAAGAAATTAGAACACTGGTGGAGGGAGTGGGGCTGGAGGGGCTCAGATTGATTGCAAATGGTAGCCTGAGGGAAGTTTTGAGGGTTGTTGATATATGGAAATGAAGTCATCATTAGGGGCAAAGGTTAAAAGAAGACAAATAAAATTTTTCTTAAACCTGGAGTCACAATAAGCATAGTCCAAATACTAAATTGTGGCCATTTTTTAAGGGATCATAATACAAATAACATAAACTTTATATTTTAAAATATTGACATATCTGAAATAGCTAAACTGGAACGACTGAAAGAAGTGAGATATTTAAATATGCTAAACATTTTCCTTTTGTTATTTTGAAAATAAACGTGTTTTATTATAAAATTACAAATGAATCCAACTTCATAAAACTCTTTACATTGTTGTTCTTATATTTACAAATCTCCTTCTTTAGCTTAAGCCTATTGCTGTGAAGCAACTTAAATATTGAAATGTAACAATTCAGTTTTCATTTTATTCTCTAATAAATTTAGGTAAATTAACAATATTTAAAATAGGAATATCTAATATGAATATAAAATAAGTATGTGTTTGTAAATATAAATACATAACTATTAAAACAAAAATTTAATATTTATAAGTATAAATAAAATAAATATGTATTTTATGCATATTTTACATATATAACCTACTTTGGTAAAATATATTCCATATGAGCTATGGCAGATATAACTAAGGGCTTATATTTTGTCTGATTTGCAACATTTCCTGTGTTACAGATTTTTTATTTGGAGGAAATGTTACGAATGTTTTATTTGGGGAAAGTGTCTTGTTTAGACACAGTGAAGAAGTATGAAGAGAGGACAATTACTTCCCCAAGTGGTTTGATATGACAGTAAACATTGTATCAGTGCCATCTACAGCATCATTTCAGAACCAAAGGTGGCAAGAAACAACCAGAAAATATAAGGTCTTCTGCAAAAATCAAGAAGACTCAGCTTCCCCTCGTTTTCCAGACTGAGCACTCCAGGTGTTACACTTTGGGATTAAAGGAAAGAGAGATTATGGAAGGCTATACAATTTGCTGATACTTATGTTACTTATCTAAGAGATCAGCTGCTTAAAAATTAGGCCATTTAATTTGTTTCCAACGCAGTGAGTGAATAGAGGAATCTGTTGCCAATGGAAAGAGTGCATGTGTGCTAAGAAGAAAGGGAGGAGGGAAAATGGGAAACTCTTGGTAAGAGCATAGACTAGATTCATGTAAAACTGTGTTTGGTTTTTTTTTCCCTCTGTCACTAATTAGCTGAAAAATCTTGAGTTTCAGTGCTGCAACTGGAATATGGGGTCAACTTAGGGCAATGCATATAACAGTTGTAGCTAAATGAGATGATGCTTGTAAAGTCCTAACACAATCTGTTACATGACAGTAGAAATATCAGGTGTTTTAACATTTTTAGCTCTTTCTCAGTCTTGTGATAAGGTAATCTGTTGGAGCTTTAACTGTTAGAGTTGCAGGGTGAGCATGAGTATGGTTCATTTTCTCCCTCACTGAAGGGTGAAGGAATGTTTGAAAAAGGTTATAC
Source organism: Phocoena phocoena (assembly GCF_963924675.1). NCBI lineage: Eukaryota > Metazoa > Chordata > Mammalia > Artiodactyla > Phocoenidae > Phocoena > Phocoena phocoena. The sequence continues at coordinate 27,159,045 of NC_089235.1, read as the reverse complement.
ATAAGAAGGAGTAAGAAAGAAGGAATGACCTGCCATTCTGCTATTTTGCTGAGCAGATGGTACAGGATTCCCTTTCCAAGCCAGGAGATCTTAGGAGTAAGTCAGTAAACAGTCAATAACAGTTCGAAAAGAGTCAGTGAAAAGTCAGTAAACAGAAATAGAACCAGAGTTCAGGATGTTAGGTTTCTCAAACATGTTTAAGCTGATGACTATGGATTTTGGTCACGGAACAGGTGTTTTTTTTTTTTGTTGTTTTTGGTTTTTTTTTAAGGAGGTTAGAGTGAAAGTTCAGAATATTTTTGCCTCTTTGAACTTAGAATCAATCAATCATTTCTAGCTGCAAAAATGTCTTTTGGTAGCCCTGTAGCTCTGTGAACTTTGAGTTTTTTCAACATCAGAGCTTCTCATCTTGTAACTAAATGTCTAGTGTCCATGGTTTTTAGTATTTTGCTCATGAATTAAAATTGGAGAAACAGTGATTGAAGTGGGATGAAGAATATGTTCTGTATATTAATTTCTTAGATCATACTCAGGGCTTCCTAATGCTAATTAAATTCTACTGTTACTCTTAAGTAAAGAGAAAACTCACAAGTCAAAAAGAGTAATAGAGGGAGAAGTACTTCCAGATGAGGTAGTAATGACATCCTAAAATCCTCTCTTCGGTAAAATCATAAAGAACACTGGAAAGTTTTAAAAAATCAACATGTTCAGAATTCTGGAAATTGACCAATGACTTACAAAAACTGGAGGAGAGTTTATTCAAGAAAAATGGCTGAATCTCACTAAGAAGAGTGAGCTTTGTGATGTTTAACTTGCCTTAGCTTTTGAAAATCAGTGGCTCTGCAATCTCAGTGAACACCAGCAGCTAGAAGCCACTGGGGAAGCCAGATAGGTTTGAAGAAATACAAAATGTCCCATTCTTGGAAAGCTGTCACAATGTGACCCATCTGGCAACTCTTATGAAAAACCCCACTCACAGGGCTTGTCTTTTTTTTGCCTGACTGAAATCTTGCTCAGTGAGGAAATACATTTCCCAAAGGCTTTACAGAGGCTGCCTGTTGTAGTAATACCACTTGGGCCAAACAAGAGGATTATCAAAACCCTGAAAATGAAAATCTGTGGAGAAAAATGTTCATGTGAGGTTTAAAAACCTCCAGCATATTTCTGGAGACCTAGAAGCCCGTGCACATGTGCAGGGCTTTGTTCATAACCAAGAAAGACCTTAGAAGGCCCTAATATCTTACTTCTGGTTGATATCAAGGCTCTGTGCACGCAGAAAATGAAGTCTAAGCCACAGTGGTAACTGCCGGAGGAATGAAGGCTTGCATCTGCACTAAAACAGCACCACTAGGCAAAAGGTAGGAGACATTGTTTCAAGGCATTAAGGAATCCAATCATATTTTTTTCTTCCAGTTTTATTGAGATATAATTGAGCTAAAGCACTGTATAAGTTTAAGGTGTACAGCATAATGATCTGACTTATGTACATCATGAAATGATTATCCCAATGAGTTTAATGAACATCCATCATGTCCTATAGATACATTAAAGAAATAGAACATTTTTTCCTTGTGATGAGAGCTTTTAGGATTTACTCTCTTAACAACTTTCACATATAACATACAGCAGTGTTAATTATATTCATTGTGTTGTACATTAAATCACTAAAACTTATTTATCTTATAACTGAAAGTTTGTACCTTTTGACTGCCTTCATCCAAATCCCCCTCTCCTCACCCCCGGCCTCGCCTCTGGTAACCACAAATTTGACTTATTTTTCCATGAGTTTTTTTTTGAAGTATAATTGACCTATAACAAAATGTTAGTTCCTGGTATACAACATAGATGAGTCAATATTTTTATACATTTCAAATGATCATAAGTCTAGTTACAATCTGTAACCATACAAAGATATTACATAATTATTGACCATATTCCCCACACTGTACATTTCATACCTGTGACTCATTTATTTTACAACCAGAAGATTGTACCTCAACACCCTCACCTGTTTATCTCCTCTCCCCAACCCCCCTTCCCTATGGCAACCACCTTTTTATTCTCTGTCTATATGAGTCTATTTCTGTTTTGTTATGTTTGTTCATTTGTTTTGTTTTTCAGATTCCACATATAAGTGAAATCATACAGTATTTGTCATTCTCTGACTTGTTTCATTAGCATAGTGGAATTGCTGGATCATATGGTAGTTCTATCTTTAATTTTTTGAGGAATCACTATACTGTTTTCCATAGTATATGCACCAATTTACATTCCCACCAAGAGTGTATGGGGGTTCCCTTTTCTCCACATGCTCACCAACACTTGTTATTTATTGTCTTTTTGATATAGTCATTCTGACAGGTGTGAGGTGATATCTCTGTGGTTTTGATTTGCATTTCCTGATGATTGGTGATATTGAGCATCTTTTCATGTGCCTGTTGGTCATCTGTACATCTTCATTGGAAAAATATGTGTGTGTCTTGTTAAAGTCTTTGTTTTAAAGTCTATTTTGCCTCATATAAGTATTTCTATCCCAGCTTCTTTTCATTTCCATTTCCATGGAATACGATTTTCCATCCCCTCACTTTCAGTCTATGTGTATCTTTCATGAGTCTCTTGTAGGCAACAAATATATGGGTCAGTTTTTGTATCCATTCAGCCACTTTGTGCATTTTGATTAGAGTATTAATTTATTTACATTTAAAGTAATTGTTGATAGTTATGTACTTACCACCATTTTAATAATTGCTTTCTGTTTTGGGGTTTTTTGGGGTTTTTTTAGCTCTGTTTTGCTCCTTTCTTCTTCTTTGTTCTTTTCTCTTGTGATTTAATAACTATTTTTTAGTGTTATGTTTGGATTCTTTTCTCTTCTTTGTTTGTGTATCTATTACAGGTTTTTGGTTTTGGTTATCATGAGGTTTATATATAGCTATACACACACACACACACATATATGTGTGTATACATACACATGATTACTGTAGGTTTCTGATCATCTAAGAGTCAATTAATTTTAACAATCATGCATCTTTGACTCCCTGAGACAACACGTTCACTGTTTTTGACACCATACTTTATAAATATTGGTTTTGTGTATTCCTTAACTACTTAATTCACAATTCCTTAATTGTGAATATACATAACTTTACTGCCATTTTCTTTTATCCTTTCTACTAGCTCAATAATTTTTTAATTTACTACCTTTACTGTATACTTGCCTTTACTATTGAGGGTTTTCCATTTGTAATTTTCATATATCTAGCTTGGCTTTTACTTTTCTGCTTAGAGAAGTCCCTTTAACATTTCTTATAAAGCTAATTTTGTGATACTGAACTCTTTTAGCTTTTGCTTGTCTGTAACAATTTGATCTCTCCCTCAAAGCTGAATGACAGCCTTGCTAGGTAGTGTACTCCTAATTGTAGGCTTTTCCCTTTCATCACTTTAAATATATCATTTCACTCCCTTTTGGACTTCAGAGTTTCTGCTGAAAATTCAGCTGATAGCCTTATGGGAGTTCCCTTGGACATACCCTGTTGCTTTTCCCTTGATGCTTTTAATATTCTTTCTTTATATTTCATTTTTATAATTTTAGTTAAAATGTGTCTGGTGTGGTCCTCTTTGTATTGATTCTGTTTGGAACTCTCGGTGCTTCCTGGACTTGGATGTCTGTTTCCTTTCCCAGGGTAGGAAAGTTTTCAGCTATTAAGTGTTCTATTATATTCTCTGCCCATTTCTCTCTCTCTTCATCTTCTGGTATCCATATAATGTAAATGTTACTATGCATAATGTTGTCATAGAGGTCTGTTAAACTGTCCTTATTTAGTTTTTTTCTTCTTTTTTCTGTTTAGCTTCAGTGGTTTCCATTAATCTGTCTTCAGTTCTCTGATCCATTTCTCTGTATCATCTAACCTACTCTTGATTCCTTCTAGTGTGTGTATGTGTGTTTTAATTTAAGTTATTGTATTCTTCATTTCTGCTTGGTTTTTCTTATATTTTCTAACTCTTTGTTAAAAACTTCTAATTTCTCATTCTATTTATTCCTTCTCCTCCCGAGTTCTTTGAGCATCTTTATGATCATTCTTTACTGGTTAGATTACTTATCCCTTCTTATGGGGTTTTGTTACTTTATTTGGAACATATTTCTCTGTCATCTCATTTGCCTAATCACTGGTTTTATTTCTATGTATTTGTATTTTTCCAGTCTTGGAGAAGTTGCCTTTTGTAGGAGACATCCTATGTGTCCTGGCAGTGCAATCTCTTCTGGTCAACAGAAGCATATGCTCTAGGAGTACCCCCTTTGTGGGTTTCATGGATGTTCTCTTGTAACAGGCAGACAACTGTGGGTGGTCTGACAGACGTGCCTGGCTCCCAGTCTGCTTAGTTGCCAGGCCTTGCCTTGTACAGAGGTTGCCAGCCACTGGTGGGTGGGGCTGAATCACAAAGAGACTGGATGAGTAGCCTCAGGGGTCCCAGGGATATTGCTTGCCCACCATTGGTTGGATCTTCATTCCAGGGTGAGTGGTTGTGGGGCTGGGTCTACTAGATCTAGTGTCGGCCTGCTGGGGGGTGGTGGTTCCTGATGGGGCTGGCTGTGAGATCCAGTGTATATCCAGTGTGTTCCAAAGCTAGTGTCAAGGGATTTCCTGAGGCTATTGCCAGCCTGCTTGTGGGTAGAGCTGAGTCCCAGAGTCTCTAGCTGTAGGGTCCCCATGCTGGTTTTGGCCCACTGGTGGATGACACTGGTTACAGACACAGCTGACTACAGGGTCTGGGGTATCCCAAAGCTGATATTGCTCTGCTGGTAAGGTAGACTGAATCCTGACATGGAAGGCTGTGGGGCTGTGGTTGTTCTGGGGCTAGTGCCAGTCCACTGGTGAGCAATCTGGGATCTGCAGTCTCTGGCTGCAGGGCCTGGGGGTCCTGGAGGTGATCTTGACCTGTTGGTGAGTGGGACAGGTCCTGATGGCTGGCTTCAGGGCTCAAGGTATTCTGAGGTTAGTGACAGTACACTGGTGGGCCACTTCAGGTCCTGGGCCCTCTTGTGGATGGGGTCTGAGTCCTCAGGTGCTCATGGGGTCCTAAACAGCTGGTCTGGTTTTTGGTGGTGCTGTGTCCCTGTCTGTCCAACTGCTTGGCTTGAGGTGTACCAGTACTTGTGCAGAAAGGCTGGTGGGTGGGTCTGGGTCCTGGGACTAATAAGCTAGAGGGAGGATTCCAAACTGGCACTTGCCAGTGCCAGTGTCCTCATTGTAGAATACTCTCCCAAAAATGGCTCCCACCAGAGTCCATATCCCCAGGGTGAGCTCCAGTTGCCTCCTGCCTCTTCAGGAAACTCTCTTTCCAACATGAGCAAGTGAGTCTGACCAAGGTTCCTTTTAAATTGCTACCTCTCCTTGGTCTTGGGATGTTAGATTTTGTGTGTACCATTTAAGAGTGGAGTCTCTATTCACCACAACCCTCTGCCTCTCCCAAAAATAGTCTCCTCTGACCTTCAAAGCCAAACATTCTGGACCCTAGTCTTCCTGGTGCAGGACCCCCAAGCTAAGGAGCCCAATGTCAGGCTCAGAGTGTTTACTGCTTGGGGAGAACCTCTGTGATTGTAATTATCCTCCGGACAGTGGGTCTTTCATGCAGGGGTAAGGGTCTTGAATAGATCTCATCTTTGCCCCTCCTACCTGTCTCATTGTGGTTCCTTCTTTATATCTTTAGTTGTAGAAGATCTTTTCTGCAAGTTTTCAGATTTTTCTCATTGACAGTTACTTTGTAAATAGTTGTAATTTTGGTGTGTCCATAGAAGGTGGCAAGCTCAACTCTACTATTTTGGTCAGCTTTATCCAATTATTAAGTGACCACTAAGCTAACTAAGCAGATATTTTGGTGGCCTCCCATCATAAAAAAAAAAAAAAAAGTACTGATTTTTATAGAATTGGTTCGACAGAGTCGCTAAACCAATAAGCAATGCCAACAAAAATAACATTAATAACAAATCTTGGGGAAGGGTGTGAATTGTGTTTTCAGAGTTTTCACATTATAGTATTTAAAATATTGAGTTTTTAACTCAAAATTTCAAGACACACAGATAAACAGGATAATGTGGCCATATGTAGAAGAAAATAAAATAAATTTAAAAAAAGCTGTCAACAAAAAAAAAAAATCCCTGAAGTTGGATAGTACTCTGAAGTAAGCTAAATCTAGAGAAATTGTCTCTAGAAGCTTCAATCTAAAATGTCATTCTAAAATGCATATTTTTTAGGGGGAACAATTGCTTTTGGCTATGTGTAGAATGCTTAATATTTTAAATATATTTGAAAATAAGGATGCTTACTGCATAGTTGGACTATGTTGCTTAGAATAAATAGTTGTTAACTAACATCAACTAGGTTCTGATTATTTAATGACTTATGCAGCAAAAATTAAATATTGGCTTTTCTAAAAATGTAACTACTGGGATTGTGATATGAGGAATGTAAGCTATAAGACTAATAATTCATAGTGAAAAGTAGAACAAAATTTCAGTGGCTATCAATAACTCTATTTATCAAATTTTAATTATATTTCTTGCAGCTGCACGTTCTTTGATGTTGGTGAAGTAATCGATGCATTATTTTTCAAAAAAATTTGATTCTGGTTAATAATTGTGTCACATTAAATAAGATACCACATGTTTTATCTCCTTAGCTTGTTATAAACTACCACAATTAAAATGGTTTTTACATATAGCTACTGACAATGGGTAATGCTATAAAGTGATGTTACAAGAAAAAGTTATCTGGCCTCAACATGCATTGTAAGAATTAATCCAAGTTTTTATTAGTATATTTCTTTTGAAAATATCAAGGAAACCTGATTAATGCAAAGCAAAGAAAGCATATATTTTTGTTGATGCTGAAGAAATCAAGGTCACACAAATACAGTTTTAAAAGTCTTAATAGCACTAATCTTTAAAAATTATTATTTTTCATTTGTTCTTCAGTTATTTATGTTAAACACTTATGTGGTCATAAAATATAAATAAGTCAGTCTGCAGTTTCATTAACAAAAAGTGAGATGAGGACTGCAACATGACAAAAGTGATACTGGATCTACTGGACTATGTGAAGATATGTTTTATATGATTTATGTTGTAAAGTTAATTAACCAGACCAGTAATGCTAACTGATTGTTGCTTTTTTCTTTTAGATTTGTTTTGTGTAGACTGTGGAGTAACTGCGGAATCATCTAGGTAGAATCCAGGAATTTGCATTTTGAAAACTTCCTGGGGAAATTCATTAAAGATCTGGAAAAATTTTCCTGAATGGCTCTGTATAAAACAGAGTAGATACAACAGATGTCTTCATGTGTGCTGAAAATGGAGGTCATTTGGGAAAGGTGAAAAGAGCAGATGAGATGATGTAATCTCTTTATTATGGTCCCAGATAGAGCAAATATCAGTATGACATGATTAAAAGACAAAAGGGGAAATAGTTATAACCAGGAGGATTTGTCTCTATGCAACTACAAGGATATATCCATGATTAAAATAAGTGCTCACAATTCTGGGACATGGACTGCATGGTGGTCATGAAGAATAACCAGGAGATCTAGGTGGGGGGTTAAAAAGGGAAATAAATGGTTTGTCATGGTTAATTTTAAGTATAAATTAAATAATTTAGGCATCCAGTGAAAGAAAAGATAACATTCCTGGAATTTTGCTGGAAGGACGAGAGTCAGATTTGAAGATAATAAATAGATAATAAGACATAGAAAAGATAGCTAAACCAAATAAAATTTTGAAGTAACTTTTGAATTATGTGTAAAAAAATTTCCCCTCAAAATTGTTATGGCCCAGAGAAATGTGTTTCTCTTTTTCTTTGCTCTAAGAAATAATATAATGCAGGTTATTTCAGGCAATTTCCATATAGCTTATCATTAAACGTTATAAACTAATACATTAGGATAATTTACCTACCTTACTTTTTGGTCAAAATAATCACTGAATAACAATTCTGTGATAAGCAATTTAATAAGTATAGTGGGACCAATAAAACATCTAACAAATAGCAGTTCTTGCTTTTAAGGAGCTACTAAATTAGGTATAGTAACAACAATTTATGGAAAATTAAAATAACAAAATACAACAAAATTAGATAACTATTAAATGGATACTACAAATAAAAAAATGCTCTACACATTCAATGAGAGCAATTTACTGTATCTGATTAGTCAGTTCAACTTCATGAAGAAGTTCACTTCTGAGCTGGTCTTGAATTAGGCAGTGAAGAGTGTGCAAGAATTCCAACTGAATGGAGAATATGAAGTGACAGATAAGAAGAGAGTAATGTATAAGGAATAGTAAGTACAGTAAACTTAATTAATTTAAGAATTTAAGGAAGAAATTAGTGAATGATGAGATTGGAAAGGATTATTAAAATGAATGGACACCAGACTAAGTGTTCAGGCAAGGCTACGTAGTATGTCAGAACCAGGGCAAAAAGAAAGTGTGAACCACATGGAGCCCTTTGTTTAAAAATATTAAAAAATTCAAGATATCAACAGCAGATCATTAAACCAAACATGGAACCCTTCTAAGCATGAAGTCCTGTGACTGCACAGTTCATATGTCCATACAATGACTGTTTATGGAGTTGAATCTTCATTTGAAAGGCAATGAGAGTGCTAATATTTCTTTGATATCACAATTTCAATTCTCCCATGTTTATTGCAGCATTGTTCACAACAGCCAAGATGTGGAAACAAACTGAACATCCATTGACAGTTGAATGGATAAAGAAAATATGGTATAATAATACAGTGGAACACTCATGCTGAAAACTCGGCCTCTGTGCACTGGAGCCAGATTGAATCTCAGAGACAGAGTTTTGGGTAAAGAAGAAAAGAATAGCTTTATTGCTTTGCCAGGCAAAGGGGGACACAGTGGGCTAATGCCCTCAAAAACTGTGTGTGCTAACCCAGGGGAATTTGGTCAGGTGTTTTACAGCAATGTTTCAAGGGTGGGGTTGCTGATAAGGATCAGGGTGTGTGCAAGGCATGCATTCCTTTAATCTGGTCTCAGGTGGTCTCCTGATGAGCTTCTGTGGTTCTTGAGGTTATCAAACTGTGATCTTCTCTCTGGAATAAAGACTGCTTCCTCATGTAGTTAACATATTCCATTTGATGGAGGATTTAGTTCTGCAGCGTAGCTCAAAGATATTGTTATGTGTATCCCTTGATGTGGAACTAGAACTCAGTCTCAAGGCTGCACTACTGTTTCTTGACTTCTCCTCCCTTGTCTCTGCATCCCCTCCTTTCCCTAATCAGCAACTGTTTGAACCTGCTTTTTGGAACTCAGGGAAGGTCATGGAGGCTGAAGCCTATTTCCTACAAGTTCTTGCCCCCTGATTGGCAAGGGGGAGTTGGTTCTTTGGGACATGAGTTCACCTTCCCCCCAGGATTCCCAGCTTTCTCAATAAAGCTATCTTTCCTTTTACCCAGCACTTGACTCTCTGTATTGGATTCTTGAGCGATGAACAGCTGAACCTGAGCTCAGTAACAGTCCTTGATATAAACAGAAGAAAATTTTTTCAAGAATTAAAATTTGACAAGGCTTCTGAATGGCTAAAGGAGATAAGGGAAGTTGAGGAGTGAAGGTGATTGAAGGATTTCCAACACACTTGTCTGAGATAATGGCTTGAAACCATTATGAGATTATAATATTTCATATTTAAGATGATTTCATACTGAGTGATGGCAGGAGAACCAAGTGGAAATAGCCATTGGTTAACCATACATAGAGTGCAGGAGACAAATTTTTGTGTGAGATGTGTAAGATGATAAAAACAGTGTGGTAAGCTAATATTTAATGATACTATCACTGCTGTAGCATATGTTATTTTCAAAAATTCCAGTAGTGAATTATTAACCTATTTTATTTGTTGATTTAACATTTCTGAAAGAGTTAACACTTTAGATTTCACATCTCTAAAAAGTTAATGATTTCTTTCAGAAATATTACATAGAACAATGACTGAACATTCAAGGGAAAAAAAATAATTTTATGTGAAAAATATGAAACAACCAACCACCATCATTTAATAAAGTGATTGTGCTATCCAAGACATTATTCTAAGCCTCTTTACCTGTCATATGTCTTTAAATATTCTCAACATTCTTATCAGATGTGCACTTCTTTGATTCCCATTGTAAAGAATAAGAATCTGAAGCATAAGTGAGCTAAGTTTATTGATTATCTAAGGACTATTTATTGAGTTATAACAGTGTACCACTCACTGAACCTGTACCAGATATGTAGTAATAAATAAGACCGTAGGTGACCCTATTCTTCAGTGATAATAAATTATATGAAGAAAATAAAAGACTGAAAGGATGATATAACAGGAAAAAATCTGGATCAACACTTTAATGGTTGGGACAATAACTTGTCCATAGTCATACAGTTACTTAATGTATATTATGATTTGAACCCAGTTCCACGAGGGTAGAGATTTTAGCCTCTCTTTATCACTGTTGCTTTGCCAGAATATCCTCAACTATTTGATGAATAAAATGAGTAATGGCTGGGTTTCGCTGGTGGCGCAGTGGTTGGGAGTCCGCCTGCTGGTGCAGGGGACGCGGGTTCGGGCCCCGGTCTGGGAGGATCCCACGTGCCGCGGAGCGGCTGGGCCCGTGGCCCGTGGGCCGTGGCCGCTGGGCCTGCATGTCTGGAGCCTGCGCTCTGCAGCGAGAGGGGCCGTGGCAGTGAGAGGCCCGCGTACAGCAAAAAATTTTTTTAAAAATATTAAAAAAAAAAGAGTAATGGCTAATATTTTTTGATGGCATGTCATGCATTATACCATATCATTTCCATAATATTTTAAAATATTTACAAGATTATTAATGTTATTCTTGTTTTAAGGATTTTGAATTTGAAGTTTACAACAGTAAAATAAATCGTTCAAGTTTACACTATGATTGTGTAGAGCTTGGTATTTTAAATTGATGTCTCTAAAAGTCCAAAAGTGGGAATATCTCACTAATGCTTTTTGTTCCTCATAGGTCTGAAGATATTGCCATTGTGTGAATCTTGATGGGAGGATGTAAGAAAAGGCCAGATTCTTCTCTCCCAGAATCTGGATGCTTACTTAAAACAGCCCCTAGGTCTAGTGACCTGAGGAGAAGAGGTATTTAACAATGCTCCTGGAATCCATTAATCTATCAACAGATGAAAAAAGAAATTACAAAACTGTTAAATACCTAAATCTAAAATTGATACCATTTCATAACATAGATTAAGAGTAAAAATACCCCCCCCTTGATTCAAATGGTATAGCTTAAGGTATAGCACCACATTTTTAATGATTATTGAGTTAGATGATGCCTATGCATTCCCCAGAGAAAATGTAATTTGAATGTTGGGCTCATTCTGGCTCTTGTGATATGGAATAACAATGGATAAATCCTAATCCGATCTGCTTTGGCAATGAAGTTGGAAAAAAAATGAACAGAAACTTCATGCTTTGTTTTCTGTATTACAGATATTTTAAATTTTAGCAAATTTATAATAAAAATTGATTCTAATATACAACTCTCCAAACCATTATGATTTCATATCTGAATTATATAAAACTGTGCTTTTAGTTATACTCTGTGATGTAATATATATGGTTTGTTGCCTTAGCAATGATTGCTGTTATATCTTATATAATCCAGGGAAAGTTAGAAAATTTGTTGACAATTCAGCCTCGAGCCAGAAGATGCTCCAGGGCAGGCTGAGGATAAATCACCTTTAAGTGCAAGGATCAATTGATGGTTACAAAATGCCTTATTGTCCATAATATCATGAACTCTTCATTAAGCATGCTGTGAGGACATACTACAAATCTAGCAACACAGGATAGATCAACATGCTGTTTCACATCAACTTGTACAAAAATTTGGTTTGCTGCAACACTGAAGATATCCACCAGCTGCTTTCTTAGAGGAAATACATCAAAATATTCTTTTGATTTTCTTTTGACTCAAAAATGAAGTTCCCCTTTTCCCATAACACAATGAAAGTATTTATTCTCTACATTCCCAAAATTCTCATAGAGCAGATATAGTGTAAAAGAGTCTAATGCATTCTCTTCAATTTGTATCAGAAGCTAGTTCGCAGATGGCTTCCCTAGGCTGCAACTGATTCAGCTTCTTACATTGTGCTGGCAACTCTCAAAACTAATTCAATATACATCTATTGAGTTTTTTAAGTGCCACACTTAATGGTTGGCACTGGGAATACAATGGTGAACAAAACCGATTACTATTTCTGTTCTCACGGAGACTCCTTGTCAGGGAAAATCTATAGCCAAACTAATTTTTCTATTCACATTAAATTCTTACATACTCACTGCCTACTTTAATTTCTCAAGTGGCCTATTGATTTTTATTCAGGTCCTAAGACTCTATATACACAAACATATTCAAGGGTATTCCAAATGAACTAACAAGTTCAAAGCGGCCAATGTAAATAGAATTGAGCAATGATGTGAAAGTTAATCTCTCTCATGCAAACATCCAAAGATAAACCAGAATCTGTTTAAAATACGGTGTCAACTTCTCGCTTCATTTTACTTGGATAAAACTGTAGAGACAAAGACTATTCACTAGCATGATTATTTATGGTTCTATGATAAGACTAGGCAGGGCCAAGGTAATCTATCACCTTATAGTTTATTGCCTGTGATCACTGCATTTTTTATGATTCTCTTCTTTCATGCACATTGATTTCTCTCATGATGCAACTCAGGAACTGTAAATGATGAATGATAGTATTCACAATTAAACCATTAAGGAAACATAGTCTTATAATAACACAAAAATATATTATAAAGCAAGTCCCAAGTAAAGAAGTTGTAGAAGTTCATTTTTTAATTCTTTTCTGTGACAATAATACAAAGACCCCATATAGACCTAATTCTAAGCCTATGTTTACCAAAGTCACCATTTACAATGGTTCTTGACTGTAAGTTTCTTTTTATGCCTGACATCTGCTTCTCAAAGATTTTCAATTATTTAAAAACATCTTATAGATGCAAAGCGGATTTGTGTTTAATTTCCAAAATTTAAACATAGCATTTCCTAATACTTCATAACTACTTTAAAATATTTCGAGAATCCCATCATATAATTAATTGGGGAAAGAAAGGGAAAAGTGTGTTGTTTTGCTAATTTCATAACTAATGTGTGTTTTGTCCATGAGTCTACATTTTTCAACAGTTTTTGTCTGGGATTACACTCATAAAGCACCCACTGATTAAGTGATCCACAAGTATTTTATGAGCATGTACTATGAGCTAGCCAATGTTCTGATTTCTGATAATTGAAGTTAAAGTTCTTGATTTCACTACGTGTGTGAAGTAAAATACACAATAAGGATACTATATGACATAGGAAGGACTGAAAGCCATGAGAGTAGGTAGGAGAGGTATTTAACCCACTCTGTATATCCCTTTATTTCATACCACTAATTCTAAGTATCAATCCACACCCATCTGATTTGTGCAAAATTTATCAGTCACTTGGCAAAGAGACTATTGTTTGCATGAGAAGTGTATAGTTTCTGCTTCAATGTATGTATTCCAAAATATATATGTTGATATACACATAATATAAGTGAATATATATATAAATGAGTGTTTATATAAATGAATATACACACACACGCATATGTACACATAGAGTGAGAGAAAGAGAGAGAGCTAGAGACTGGATTGAGCCAGATCTTCAGATAAGTTCAATTTTTAGGTTATAATGCTTTTGACCTTCATGGATTTGCCTCTACTGGTTTGTAGTTTTGTCTTTTTACCCTTAGATTGCTTTTTTGAGCCATACGTACATCAGAATTCATAAAAAAACTTAAATTTTACAATTTTATTTATTGCAATGACATTTTGAAGGATACTATCTCCCACATCACATAGGTGCTTCTTTTAAAAAAATGCTACAGGAATGGGAGTCGGGAGATTATTCTCATCAAGCAAGACAATAATTTTAATCTTTTAAAACCAGTGATTTAAAAAAAATACTCATATTTTTTACCACTGCTTTAGGCACCAGGAGCTTTAGAATAAAATTATTATTTCACTTTTTCATTTACTTTTTTCCCCAAATGTTTGTTTTCTTATGTATAGCCTTATGTATTTTTTTAGTGTATTAAAATAGAATACAAAATACAAAAATGTATTTTCATATATATTTTATCTATTGAGGTTTTATGAATAAATTGGGACATTAATACAAAAACTATACATAATATATTATTTTATATACTGTTTTATTATTTTTACATATTCATTTTGACAGTTTCTAGTTTTATTATTGATCAATCTAATTTTTTTATGACATCATTTACATTTTACGTTTTACTATCCTGTTTTTATCATGACGGTATCTGCTAATTCATATTTATGACATATGACAATATAATATTTATTTTTAAGTTTTATATATTTCCATTAAAAGTAATTCGGGGTCTCCTTCCATTCAATCTTATTCTGCTGGTGTGCAGAGTAAATTTTCATGGCACAGGCACAAGATTAATTCATCAGTTTAACGACAGAGGTACAAAGAGAATATATCTGGTTTAAGGATCTGGAGAAACGTGATGCTTCTTGTCAGTGTGGAATAAAACAGAGAAGGAAACCAGAGCAGCTAAGGATATTTTTTAAAAGGATTTTGTTTTTACCTCATTGAATTCTTTTCACTATTGATTGACTCATGGTCTCAGCATTGGTAGAGCCACTTCACTTCCTTTTGATTTATTTTTACTTGCTCAGCACTTTTCAGTGGCTGTGCAATATTTCACACTGATAAAGGCTTCTTTATTGGTTGAATCCAGTAATCCTTTGGTAAGAGTGAGGGTTGAAAGTGACAGCTCAGAAAAGAGTATAGACAAGGCATGGATAATGAAAAAAATTTAATTAAAATGTATGATTCCCATTTTTTCTCACCTGAGTCTATGTGTTTGTGTATGTGTAAATCAATTTTTAGCTTATAAAAACAGTACATTCAGAGGACTTGGGATAACTAGGAAAACAAGAGAAGACATGGTGGAATAGGAGCAGCCATGTATAATAGGGATTTTTTTTCTCCATTCAAGTTCACTATTAAAATCATTTAGGACATTTGAAAATTTTACCTTATTGATTATTGTTTGATAATTATGTGTTAGTCAGATGTGAGTTTCAAATGTTTAAATGATTTAAATGTTTAAATGATTTCATTATATCTTGAATTTTGGTGAATCCATTTTTAATATAAGCAAGTTATACTCTACCTTCCCTTTTAAATAATTAACAATAGTCATAGAATCAAGCTCAATGTTCTGTATGCTCTGCTCAAAGAACATATATGACTTCTCTTAAAAGTAAATTACTTTTACTATCTAGTATCCCTTAATATCAGTTATATTTTGCAATCAATTTTTGCTGCATATGTGAAATGTCACTTGAAGCGGTAAGAATAAAATATTTCACTTTCAGTGACATCAGAAGCATTTTGTAAGATGTTTATATTTGATGACACATATCACATAATTTACTCTTACAATAGGAAATGTTGAAGAAAACGGTATTGGTGTACATATGTACTTGTGACGAAATGAAAACACATCATTGGCACATTGTTATTAGAAACACAGAGTGGTACCTTTAACAGAGACTGGTAAAATATTGGCTCTTCTAACCACAATTTGATACCTTATGATTTGGGAAATATAAGAAGTTACTTTTAAGCAGAAATGAAAAAAGGGAACAAATGAATAAATCTATTTATAATGAAGATATTCTTCATAGCTAAGAAAAACAATGATAAACACACAGAGCAGGTATTTAGAAAGTTCACTAAATCCATGATTTTGAATCAAACTTAAAATTAATTGAAAAAAATTCAAAGAATGAATAAACCTTTGTTTATAATAATATGGACAATAAATTTTAGCAGTTGCTTAGAGATGTTTAGTTGTGGGGTACAACTAAAGTTCTTTGAAAACAGCATATTTCCTATACATTTTACTTCCCAAGCAAAGAACAGAAGTTGTTCTTTGATGATATATTACTAATTTACATGAACCTACAAACTGTAAAGTGTCTCTCTCGATTTTGAAAACAACTACCCAACAAGTTCTTATTAGATACAGTTTATAGATAAGATGATCAAAACATCCTTAACTTATGATATTTTGTAATTTAAGTAACAAATATAACCACACAATTTGTCTTGTTTTGGATTGAATTTGCTTCAAGTTATTACTTAACTTTGATAACGGGATCTGGTGACTGACAAATAGAATGCTCTTATTTTTGAAGGAATTGCTAAAGTAGAATAGGTGAAGAGCATGCAAAGCTTTAAATCTAAAATAAATTTATTGTGAATAATTTGTTGGAAGCATAAAAAAATATTCAAAAGAGATGAATTTTCTTTTGTAACAAGATATATATATCTTATTAGTTAAGAATTTTGACCATATGCACCTAATATAAATAATTAATAAATAGTAAAAATAAAAGAAAATATACTTGGTAAAGAATAACATAAAACATTCTATCAATAATCAGTTGCAAACTTTTATTTACCCATTTCACCCTGTATCAAGTAGGTCTTGATACAGGTCTGTTGAAATGTTCTAAGATCCTATATATTTTTAATATTCATCATAGTGAGTTTCTTGAAAGTTTTTGATCCCAAGCTTCTGACTTATGAAATCACAGAAATCCATATTGAAGATAAATTCCTAATGTCAAAAAAATAAGTGAGCTACACAAGTGAAACTTCAGGTAAAATAGTAAGTCAAATGCTTTGGTTAACAAAAATAAGATATTTTACTAGAATAAAAAGAGTAGTTATAATCAATCATTAAATAGTGTACTTGGTAGCTTTTAAATACTTGTATGTATGTATATTTAGTTGCTGCTTAAATAAATTAAATTTAATAATTATAAAGAATATTTTTAGATACTTTTTTTCAACTTTAGAGATAAAAATTGTTTGACATCAGATTGGCTGTATGAGTTCATCTGGAATCAGAGGATTGATGTGTTTGGCCAAAGATTGTATTGTTTTCTATCTGAAAGGCAGCAGAAGCATTTAGAACACATTTTCATGGTCAAACAAAAATTTTGTTTCTGACTCTTTCCACACATTGATTACAAAAGCCCTACCTCCTTGGATTTTAACTTTCTTTCTTTTTGTAGCTCCTATGTAGTGACAGCCATTCAGATTACAGACTATAACAGTTCATATCAATTTTCTAGGACAAGGGTTATTAACTTTGTAAATTTCCTAATAAAATACACACAGTTTTGCATATATTTATTTTTTTGACAAGAAACAATCACTTCATTTTCTAAATTATCAGTGATTCTAATACAGCTGAAGAACCAGTTTATTTTGGCACAGTTTTGTGTTTGGGGAGGGATGTGGAATTTGTATGATCCAGGATGAAAAGGTCTCATGTTTACCTAGCAAGTAAGGAAATATGGTAATCAAATGTGAATAAGATATAAAGTTTCTCAATTCAGTTAAAAATGAAATGGACCCTCTAATGTGACTTAATGAACATTAAAATTTAATTCCACATTTTATTTTCTCTTTTGTATTTCACATGTGCAAATCTTATAGAAAAAATGTCAAGGTAAGTATAAAATAATTTACATTTATTTGACAGGGATGATTTTTAAAAATACATGATTATCTTATAACTTAGAAGGCTTATTTACTTTGTTATAAAGCAGAAAGTAACACACCATTGTAAAGTAATTATACTCCAATAAAGATGTTAAAAAATTTTTTTAAATAAAATAAAAAAAGAATTCTATAAGTTTAATTTTCTCTCATATTTAAACAAAGTTCAGTTATATTTTGTTTTATCATTTTCCCAGATAAAATTATGATCAATTACTGCTTTTTGGTTAAATAATATTTCAATTGTTTTAAAATATACTTGGAAAAACTAATATATACTAATTATTTTCAACACAGAAACTCATTTGAAATTGTTCATGTCACTTGCATAACATTTACTTAATATAGGTTTGTTGATAGTGACAGAAAATAAAACATTATTTATTATTTTTATTGCTGGGTTAACTTTCAACCTCGAATATTTTCTTTTTTTAAATACAGAATAAAGTGAATAACCATCTTGATTTTGAAGGTTATATAAAGAAAATTGCAAGCTGCTCCTAGCATTTGTTTCAAATCTGACTTCCCAAATTTAGCTCATATTTGGGTTCCCAAAATTTAGAATATTTTGCCCTCCATTATCGGTCTAGGTCTAAACTAAATAGAAGTTGGTGTACAGAAAACTTTACAGTACCTTCTATCATGACATTTTTGGCTGAGATTAAGTAGGAGAAACTTGGAACTTCAATATTTAATTTGAAAGTTTGAATTTTTTTAAACAATTTTTAATCAAAAGATTTTTGAATAAATTCTAATTTATTTTGGGACTCTTTCAAACTTCATTTCTGTAAAGAAGTGTCATTATTTCTTTTATCCAAACTTATGAACCCATCTTTTGTGGAAAGAATCTTGACTTTTAACGAAGGGTAAAAGTGAAAGCTAGAAATTTTAGGCACATGAAATATTTTTTATTTTAAGATTATCAAATAATAAGTTGGGAGACTTCTTTGGGGCTAGGACAGGCTTTTGTTATTTTTAAATAGTTGGTATTTTTCACCTTGTCATGAAACAGAAAGACTAGAAGATTCCACATTTACACATGAAAGAATTTCGGGCTATAAAAAAACACATGTTCTTTTGCTAAATTTGGTGATTTTAGTTACTCAGAGAGTAGATATTTTCACTGCTGAAGCCTTCATCAGTCAATCTAATTAACATTTTGTACTCTCCTATATGATTGTACAAGACCTCTAAACTTAAAGATGATCCAACTGGCAGTAATAATAAGCTTGTAGAAATTACTCAATACTCAACTTATAACATATTTAAGTGCAAGCAGACATTTTATTGTCCATCATTTAGATAAAAATACACATAATTCTGAAATACAACTGAAACAATTACACTTTTAAAATATGATTCTGCTAGAATTCACTACAATATTCTGATTCTTTATCATGTGCTATTCAACTACATGTATTGATATTGGGATGACCTCATTAATTACAGTGACAGAGTAATGATAAGGGTTGTATTACACTATCATTCATGGCTGTGGAGGAGAGTTAAAGTGACATTTTCTATCACTTTAACACTGAGTATTAGAATAACATAAGGATTAAAAGCTTAACTCTACCGTAATTGTCACATTTTTTTTTTCTATTAAAGCCTTTCAATCTAAGGAAGAGAATGTTTGGACCTATAACGTTTTTGTACAGCAATACACTTGACATGATGAAATCACTATCTCTGAAGCATCTCTTCTCATGTGACAAGAAGGAAGATGTGTCTATTTAAGTTTTAGGGCATCCATTCTTTCTATGGGAAGAAGTTAATTTTATTAGCATATATAAAAGTTTATTTCCAAATGCAGATATGTAGCAGACTAACATATTTAACCAGATTGGATAATTATGTTGTTATGTCCTAAACCTACATGAACTGTGACTATATAATTAAATAATAATAGCCTTATCTACCTGTTCTATAAAACGTTTGCAAATTGACAAGTACAGTAGTCCCCCTTTATTCATGGGGGACACCTTCCAAGAACCCCAGTAGATGCCTGAAACCACAGGTATCACTGAACATTTACTATGTGTTTTCCTATACATACATACCGCTGACTAAAGTTTAATTTATAAATTAGGCCCAGTGAGAGATTAACAATACAAACTAATAATAAAATAGAACAATTACAATATACTGTAATGAAAGTTATGTGAATGTGGCCTCTCTCTCAAAATATCTTATTGTACAAAGTTAATGCCTTTTCCTTCTTCACTAAGCACTTACCACTTGGCCATAACTTTTACAGTTTGAGGTATGACAGCAAAACTAACACAAGTTTCTTTTTTTCTTTATAACTTCAGGGATAGAAGATTTGTTCTTACCATAGATCTTAGCAACTTTAGCATACAATTTTTTCTTTCCTTAAGTAGAGCTTTCATGTTTTCACTTAAAGGAAGCACTTTACAGTTTCTCTTTGGCATATCTGAGTTGCCAGTTTCTCTACTCTTGCACTTTTGGGCCATTATTAAGTAAAATAAAGGTTACATGTACGTAAACACTGTGATACCAGGAAAGTTGATCTAATAACCTAACCTAGAGAGCGATTAAGTGACTAATGGGTGGGATACTCTGGATACAGGGATGATTCAGGTCCTGGGTGGGATGGAGCAGGAATGTGATAGATTTCATCAAGCTACACAGAGTGGCATGCAATGTAAAACTTACAAATTGTCTATTTCTTAAATCTTCCATTGAATATTTTTGGACCTCTGCTGACCATGAGTAACTGAAACCATAGAAAGTATAGCCATGCATAAGGGTGGACTACTGTAGAAAATGGTTTAGACAGGTGGATGACGGATGTAAAGTAATTGTTTTAATATTTATTTTTACTAAAAACAAAATTTCTCTGATTTTCATTATTTTTAAATTGCATTCTTTGTAAAAATGTAATGAACATTAATGAGCTATTTTTCAAATTACAAATGTTAATGAAAATTTAAATTTGTTTGAAATGTAAACCATAGGATTTTATAAACCTCTAAGGTAGGAAGTAGGATGCTAAAGATAGTGGTTATTTCTTTTAAATTATCATAGTATTGTACATTGATTTTCTAAACTGCTAAAATAATTAAATCTTCAAAAAGTCTGGAAATTTAAGCACAAAGCAATAATATTGGTCCCATTCACACATCTAGAAAGTGTAAAATTAGGAATTAAAACCTAGATCTGACTGGCCTAAGTCTGAGCTGTTAGCATAATGCTTGGTACACAGTAGGCCCCAAATAAATGACAAGAGTCATTGTGCTTTCTTTTCCATGTTTGAGTTTTGTTTCCTCAGGTACAGAACAGAGATTAGTTAAAACTGCTTGAAATTGTTTTAGACAGCCTTCCAAATGTAAATGTATAATATAATTTAGTTATCATACTAATTCATAGTCAATGGCCCTGGTTTTGTTTAGTTATTCATTCACTTTATTAAACAAATATAGTTGTTTTTGTACCTATGGTATTCCAGGCTCAATAAATGCTTATTGACTTTTAAAATTTGGGGTAACATGCACACATACGCATACAAACACACACACACACACATACATACATATGTGTGTGTATATGTATATATATGTCAATTTATCTACCTATCCTTCCATCCTTCCTCTGTAGTTTATGTTCCATTATTAATATTACTTTATTTTCACCAGATATTCTTCAAAAGCATCATGTTTCAGGACTGAATGTTATCCTCTGTATTTCCCTAAAACTCTTCTATAGTGGTGTCCAATTCTCTTCAGATAACAAGATTCTAAAATATCCACCAAAAGGCAATCATAAGCCAAAGGCTTATGTGAGGTAAAAATCATAATTTGGCCCTTCTCTTTGGAATCATAATCCTTTTTCCCCTCTTATGAAACCTCATATAAAACCCTATAAAGTAAGAAACTAACATAGAAACATGAGATATTATTGTGGAGAATAATCCCCAGACAAACTTTTGATCCCAGGCAAACTTCAAAAATTTTTTTGTTTATAATTATGAGAAGACCAGTTAAGAAGAGGTTACATTAATTCATGTGACAAGTATGAAGGACTGAAGTGTAGCAATAGAAATAATAATGGAGTGCTGCTAATTCATACGAAAGAAAAACAAACAATAAAATAAAATAAAAACTTCCTCTCACTGGGGTCTTTAAAAGCCCTCTTGACTTCTTTTCAGTAGAGTTGAGTCAGATTTTAGATCTGGTGTTGCTCCCCTATTGCAATAGTCTTGAATAAAGTCTTCCTTTCCTGTTTAACTTTGACTTGTGCCATTTTTACTTTGAAAGGCCATGGTACAGATCCTTCCACTGAGGAAGAGTTACCTGGAGTTGGGCTTGTGTTTTCAAGAATTTATATGGGCTTTGGACTTGTGTATCTTCATGTATGATGGGGTTAAAAAGAATTATTGAGGACAGAGACCAGAGCTACCAAAAACAATTCTGTGGAGCAAAATATGGATGATTCCTAAAACAGAACTTGGCCACTGATATCCAAATTCCCCAGACATTTTTGTGGCCAGTATCCTTTGAAGATTAGGGCCTGCTATAGCAGCAATTACACGGTACAGAGTAAATGGTATATCTTGACAAAACAATAATGTTTTCCCTATAATTACATCCTAGTTTTTAAATCTTGCTTTCTGTTTACTTTTTTGCATGCACAACTTGGTCTTTCTCAGTTATGGTGTGAATTCTCTTGACTACTGATTTGTCTCTCTATTACAACAATTTTCTTAGGCAATGCTAATACTTGCCAACTCAGGCCTATGGAGTTCAATCCCTTACACCAATACTGTGACATAAAGAGTCTGGAGAGATCAGGAAGAGCTTTCCTGAATTAGACTCTGTATGTGTTACCTG
Organism: Phocoena phocoena; assembly: GCF_963924675.1. NCBI lineage: Eukaryota > Metazoa > Chordata > Mammalia > Artiodactyla > Phocoenidae > Phocoena > Phocoena phocoena. The sequence goes on along the minus strand of NC_089235.1, from coordinate 27,136,501 downwards.
TCATTGAATAACAAATTACAAAAAATTTATTGGCTTAAATGAACACATGTTTATCTCATAGTTTCTGTGGTTAGTAATCTAGTTATGTGTTAGTTGGGTCTGCATCTTTAAGGTCTCTCACAAAGATGAAATCAATGGTTAACCAAGGCTGAGGTCTCATTTGAAGGGTAGGCTGAAGAAGAAGAGTTGCCAGGCTCACATTGTTGTAGACAAAAATTACAATTCCTTAAGGACCACTGGAATGACAGCCTCTGTTTCTAGTAGGCTTTTGGCAGGGATACCCTCAGTTCCTTCTATTTGGGCCTCCCCAACATGGTGACTTATTTCATCAATGACAATAAGCAAGTGAGTTTGCTAGCAAAAGGAGAGTCATTATATTATATAACCCAATGACAGAAATTACATGACTTCACTTTATTAGTTAGGAGCACCAGGGGATTAAACCAGGATCTGAATACTAGGAAGCAAAGCCATATGGGAGCCATCCTTGTAGCTGCCTACTACAGACCCAATGGTAGTTGATAAAGCATTAGAGGATTCCTTTCAGTTCCTAACACATTATATTTTATTCCTTTGTCGTATCCATGAAATTACAGTGGGATGAAAAGGTAAACTTTTGGGTGCAGATGGTAAATATTATTTATGAGAAACACGAGAGTAGTTGGAGACAACAATCTAATATTTTTCAGGCTGTAATCAGTAATGTTAAAAAAATTCCCTTATAGAAATGACTGTCACTTATTTCTTGTATGGTGTGTATGGTGTGTACTGGTGATTGAGGAACTACTGATTAAAGAAACAAAATGTGAAAAAAAAAAAAAGAAAGAACTGCCACTTATTTCTAAGATTCTTGAACAACAAATCGATTTTAATCCATTAAATTACCTTGATTAAACTTATGGCCTGGAGACAATAACACATTAACTTTAAAAAAGGCAGCATTTTCCTCCCATGGTTGGCAATGTATGGCAAGAGAGTAGCTTCAGATTTAAAACTCTCAAAGAAATGACAATATTTCTTACAATATCTTTAATATGTAATATTGTATTGTTTCTTTGTCATTATAATTATGATAATATTACCTAATTCATAGGATTGTTGTGAATAAAAGGTGACAGAATATAAAACACTAAAATTCTAGATAGATGTATTGTTGTTAATATTGCCATTAGCCACCATTTTTATTGAAAAGGTATATTAAGGCAAGGAAAGGAAGATGATGTGTGGATAAATACAGGCAAACTAATCCAAAGGTTAAATTTTATCTTCAAGTCATCTATCTATATGTTTTGAGAGGTATCTGGGATTTTGTTTGTTTTTTTTTTTAAGTACCTTGTCCAACATAATTCCAAAGTTATTGAGGTGAATCTTTAAAGAGTATTCCCAGCAGTTAAAGACTGCCAAAGTGAATGTTATTGGATACTCTACCAAATATTGATATTTAGTAAGTAGTTGGATACATGTATCTCGGTTTCAAAGGAAATGTTTGGGCTACAAATATAAATTTAGGAGCCAGTCATGGAACAGAATGAGAGCACTTATGAATTAATATAGGTAGAAAATAAAGAGATTATATCTAGAGACAATATTGCCCTTGTGTCAGAGGTTGCTTTTGAATTCTGACTCTATTTCTTAACCATTAGAATAAACTTGGATATGATACATACTACTCTAAAAATTAAATTGTGAGAGGCAGCATATTAAAAGTGTTAAGAACATAGATTTCCAGCTCTGCCACTGTGTGAAGGTAAAAAATTATTTAAATTTTCTAAGTATCATTTTTCCTCATCTACAAAATGGAAAAAGTAATTATAGTTACTTCAGAGGGTTATTTTGAATTTTTATAGAAATTAATATTTAGTGAATTTATGCTATTTATTAAGTCCCTGTAAATTCTAATATTTTTATTTTTTCTAAAATGTAATTGGTAAGAGTACTTACCACATACCCTTAAGAAATAAATGAAATAAAGCATATATAAGTACTAAATAAATATTAACTCTTTTTTGGAAAGGGCTCAAATGCACCCAATCTCCCTCAGCTTGGCCAGCAGGTCCTCTGTGGTCTCCACCTTGACACTGGCCGTGTGCTGAGGTGGGTCTTCCAAGCTAATCACAGAGAACTTGGAGGTCAGGTCCATGCCCAGGTCCCCAGCCTTGATCACCTCGATCTTCTTCTTGGCTTTCATGATGTTGGGCAACGTATCATAGTAGGGCTCGTTGAGCTACAGGTCAGCAGTCACAACACCAGGCAGCTTCAGGAGCAGAGCCTCCAGGCCTCCATCAATCTCCTGCTTCCCTTTCACCTTGTCCCCTTCCAGCGTCACCTAGGAGATGAATGTGCCCTGTGGCCAGTCCAGAAACCCAGCTGTCATCTGCCCTGCCTGGTTACAATTATCATCGATGGCCTGCTTGCCCATTCTACCTTCCCCTTCTCTGCCAGTTTGACCAGGACCCAGGCCACCTGCAGGGAACCCAGGAGATCTGCCTATGCAACACGCACCTCCACGTGGATGCCTCGGTCTGCACCCATGGCCAGAGCGGTGCAGATGGTCTCCTGGCACTGGGCAAGCCCACAGCTGACAGCAAGGATTTCCTTCACCAGCTTTTTCTCCTTGAGCTGCACGACCTCCTCCACCGCGATCTAGCAGAAGGTGTTCATGGAGCGCTTCACGCAGTCTGACCGCACCCATCCTGTCGGGCTTCACCAGGATCTACTCAGCCGGGAGGGAACTGGCAGGGTCAGGGGGAAACAGGCGAGAAGGCAGGTGTGGGGGTAGGGGGTGGCCGAGACGCCAAGCCTTGCCCAGGCTGGATGGGGCCCAGAGGGATGTGGAAAGGGACAGGACCTTGTCCATGGTCCCACAGCTTCAGGAACAGAGAGGGTTAGAATTCACAGGTGGGTGGAGGCCACCTTTGCTCTCAGACATTCACTGAGCACCAGGGACATCTGACTCGCTCATCCTACTCTGTGGCTGCTCCTTGGGCCTGAAAGAGTGTTTCACAATTTTTTCTTTACCATAACCCGTAGCAAGAGGTACATTTTACAATATTCCAAAGTGTATTATAAATGCACGCATACATTTATATAGAAACATAAATACCATGGCAATATAAGGTTTGGTGATGAATTCTAACCCTTCCATTATACACCTTACCCTGACATTTTCTATTCTTTTTTTAAAATTAATTAATTATTTTTTAACATCTTTATTGGAGTATAATTGCTTTACTTTGTGTTAGTTTCTGCTGTATAACAAAGTGAATCAGTTATATGTATACATATATCCCCATATTCCTTCCCTCTTGCAACTTGCTCCCTCCCACCTTCCCTATCCCACCTCTTTAGGTGGTCACAAAGCACCCAGCTGATCTCCCTGTGCTATGCGACTACTTCCCACTAGCTATCTATTTTACATTTGGTAGTGTATATATGTCCAAGCCACTCTTTCACTTCCTCCCAGCTTACCCTGCCTCTTGCCTGTGTCCTTAAGTCCTTTCTCTATGTCTGTGTCTTTATTCCTGTCATGCCCTTAGGTTCTTCAGAACCACTTTTTTTTTTAGATTCCATATGTATGTGTTAACATGCGGTATTTGTTTTTCTCTTTCTGACTTACTTCACTCTGTCTGACAGATTCTGGGTCCATCCACCTCACTACAAATAATTCCATTTTGTTTATTTTATAGCTGAGTAATATTCCATTGTATATATGTGCCATGTCTTCTTTATCCATACATCTGTCAATGGACTTAGGTTGCTTCCATGTCCTGGCAAATGTAAATAGTGCTGCAATGAACACTGTGGTACATGACTCTATTTGAGTTATGGTTTTCTCAGGGTATATGCCCAGTAGCAGGATTGCTGGGTCATATGGTAGTTCTATATTTGATTTTTTTAAGGAACCTCCATAATGTTCTCCATAGTGGCTGTATCAATTTACATTCCCACCAACAGTGCAAGAGGGTTGCCTTTTCTCCACATCCTCTCCAGCATTTATTGTTTGTAGAGTTTCGATGGTGGTCATTCTGACTGGTGTGATGTGATACCTCATTGTAGTTTTGATTTGCATTTTTCTAATGATTAGTGATGTTGAGCATCCTATCCTGTGTTTGCTAGCAATCTGTATATTTTCTTTAGAGAAATGTCTATTTAGTTCTTCTGCCTATTTTTGTATTGGGTTGTTTGCTTTTTATATTAAGCTGCATGAGCTGCTTGTATATTTTGGAGATTAATCCTTTGTCAGTTGCTTCCTTTGCAAATATTTTCTCCCATTCTGAGGGTTGTCTATTCATCTTGTTTATGGTTTCCTTTGCTGTGAAAAAGCTTTTAAGTTTTATTCAGTCCCATTTGCTTATTTTTGCTTTTATTTCCATTTCTCTAGGAGGTGGGGCAAAAATGATCTTGCTGTGAGTTATGTTCTGCCTATGTTTTTCTCTAAGAGCTTTATAGTGTCTGGCCTTACATTTAGGTCTTCAATCCATTTTGAGTTTATTTTTTTTTGTATGGTATTAGGGAGTGGTCTAATTTCATTCTTTTATGTGTAGCTGTCCAGTTTTTCCAGCACCATTATTGAAGAGGCTGTCTTTTCTCCATTGTATATTCTTGCCTCCTTTATCAAAGGTAAGGTGACCATATGTGCATGGGTGACCATATGTGCATGGTTTTATCTCTGGGCTTTCTATCCTGTTCCATTGAACTATATTTCTGTTTCTGTTCCAGTACCATACTCTCTTGATTACTGTAGCTTTGTAGTATAGCCTGAAGTCACTGAGGCTGATTCCTCTAGCTCCGTTTTTCTTTCTCAAGATGGCTTTGGCTATTCGGGGTCTTTTGTGTTTCCATACAAATTGTGAAATTTTTTGTTCTAGTTCTGTGAAAAATGCCATTGGTGGTTTCACAGTGATTGTATTGAATCTGTAGATTGCTTGGGGTAGTATAGTCATTTTCACAATGTTGATTTTTTCAAATCCAAGAACATGGTATATCTCTCCAGCTTTTTGTATCATCTTTAATTTCTTTCATCAGTGTCTTATAGTTTTCTGCATACAGGTCTTTTGTCTCCCCAAGGAGGTTTATTCCTAGGTATTTTATTCTTTTTTGTTGCAATGGTAAATGGGAGTGTTTCCTTAATTTCTCTTTCAGATTTTTCATCATTGGTGTATATGAATGCAAGAGATTTCTGTGCATTAATTTTGTATCCTGCCACTTTACCAAATTCATTAATTAGCTCTAGTAGTTTTCTGGTAGCATCTTTAGGATTCTCTATGTATAGAACATGTATCGGCAAACAGTCAAAGCTTTACTTCTTCTTTTCCAATTTGGATTCCTTTCATTTCTTTTTCTTCTCTGATTGTTGTGGCTAAAACTTCCATAACTGTATTGAATAATAGTGGTGAGAGTGGGCAACCTTGTCTTGTTCCTGATCTTAGTGAAAATGGTTTCCTTTTTTCACCATTGAGAATGACGTTGGCTGTGGGTTTGTCATATATGGCCTTTATTATGTTGAGGTAAGTTCCCTCTATGCCTACTTTCTGGACAGTTTTTGTCATAAATCAGTGTTATATTTTGTCAAAAGTTTTTTCTGCATCTAGTGAGATTATCATATGGTTTTTATCCTTCAATTTATTAATATGGCATATCACATTGATTGATTTGCATATATTGAAGAATCTTTGCATTCCTGGGAAAAATCCCACATGATAATGGTGTATGAACCTTTTAATGTGTTGCTGGATTCTGTTTGCTAGTATTTTGTTGAGGATTTTTGCATCTATATTCATCAGTGATATTGCCTGTAGTTTTCTTTTTTTGTTACATCTTTGTCTTGTGTTGGTATCAGGGTGATGGTGGCCTCATAAAATGAGTTTGGGAGCATTCCTCCCTCTGCTATATTTTGGAAGAGCTGGAGAAGGATAGGTGTTAGATCTTCCCTAAATGTTTCATAGAATTCACCTCTGAAGCCATCTGGTTCTGGGCTTTTGTTTGTTAGAAGATTTTTAGTCACAGTTTCAATTTCAGTGCTTGTGATTGGTCTGTTCATATTTTCTATTTCTTCCTGGTTCAGTCTCGTGAGGTTGTGCTTTTCTAAGAATTTGTCCATTTCTTCCAGGGTGTCCATTTTATTGGCATATAGTTGCTTGTAGTAATTTCTCATGATCCTTTGTATTTCTGCAGTGTCAGTTGTTACTTCTCCTTTCTCATTTCTAATTCTATTGATTTGAGTCTTCTCCCTTTTTATCTTGATGAGTCTGGCTAAATGTTTATCAATTTTGTTTATTTTCTCAAAGAATCAGCTTTTAGTTTTGTTTATCTTTTCTATTGTTTTCTTCATTTATTTTTCAGTTATTTTTCATGTGATCTTCATGATTTTTTCTGCAAACTTTTTTGTTGTTATTGTTCTTCTTTCTCTATTTGCTTTAGGTGTAAGGTTAGGTTGCTTATTTGATATTTTTCTTGTTTCTTGAGGTAGGATTGTATTGCAATAAACTTGCCTCTTAGAACTACTTTTGCTGCATCAAATAGGTTTTGGTTATTCATGTTTTTATTGTCATTTGTCTCTAGATATTTTTTGATTTCCTCTTTGATTTCTTCAGTGGTTTCTTGGGTATTTAATAGCATATTGTTTAGCCTCCCTGTGTTTGTAATTTTTACAGATTTTTTTTTCCTGTAATTGATATCTAGTCTCATAGTGCTGTGGTCAGAAAAGATACTTGATAGGATTTCAATTTTCTTAAATTTACTGAGGCTTAATTTGTGACCCAAGACACACTCTATCCTGGAGAATGTTCCATGAACACTTGAGAAGAAAGTGTATTTTGTTCTTTTTGGATGGAATATCCTATAAATATCAATTAAGTCCATCTTGTTTAATGTGTCATTTAAAGCTTGCTTTTCCTTATTTATTTTCATTGTGGATGATGTTTCCATTGGTGAAAGTGGGATGTTTAAGTCCCCTACTATGATTGTGTTACTGTCAAGTTCCCATTTTATGGCTGTTAGCATTTGCCTTGTTTATTGAGGTGCTCTTGTGTTGGGTGCATAAATATTTTAAATTGTTTTATCTTCTTCTTGGATTGATCCCTTGATCATTACATAGTGTCCTTCTTTGTCTCTTGTAATAACCTTTATTTTAAAGTCTATTTTGTGTGATATGAGGATTGCTACTCCAGCTTTGTTTTGATTTCTATTTGGACAGAATATCTTTTTCCATCCCCTCACTTTCAGTCTGTAGGTCTGAAGTGTGTCTCTTTTAGATGGAGTATATACAGGTCTTGTTTTTGTATACATTCAGCCAGTCTATATCTTCTGGTTGGAGCATTTAATCCACTTAAATTTAAGGTAATTATTGATATATATGTTCCTACTGCCATATTCTTAATTGTTTTGAGTTTGTTTTTGTAGTTCTTTTCCGTCTCTTGCGTTTTCTGCTTAGAGAATTTCCTTTAGTATTTTTTTGTAATTCTGGTTTGGTGATGCTGAATTCTCTTAGCTTGTGCTTGTCTCTAAAGCTTTTAATTTCTCTGTCAAATCTGAATGATATCCTTGCTGGGTAGAGTAATCTTAGTTGTAAGTGTTTCCCTTTCATCACTTTATATGTCCTGCCACTTCTGGCTTGCAGAATTTCTGCTGAAAGATCAGCTGTTAATGCTATGGGGATTCCCTTGTATGCTGTTTGTTGCTTTTCCCTTGCTGCTTTCAATATTTTTTATTTTTATTTAATTTTTTATAATTGTTTAATATGTGTCTTGGCATGTTTCTCATTGGATTTATCCTTTATGTGACTCTGTGCTTCCTGGACTTGATTGACTATTTCCTGTCCCATATTAGGGAAGTTTTCAACTATAATCTCTTCAAATATTTTCTCTATCCCTTTCTTTTTCTCTTCTTCTTCTGGGACCCCTATAATTCAAATGTTGGTGTGTTTAATGTCCCATAGGTCTCTGAGACTGTCCTCAATTCTTTTCATTCTTTTTTCTTTATTCTGCTCTTCAGTAATTGTTTCCACTATTTTATCTTCCAAGTCACCTAACTATTCTTCTGATTCAGTTATTCTGCTATTGATTCTTTCTAGTGAATTTTTAATTTCATTTATTATGTTGTTCATTGTTGTTTGTTTTTTCTTTAGTTCTTCTAGGTCCTTATTAAATGTTTCTTGTATTTTCTCCATTCTACTTACAAGATTTTGGATCATCTTTACTATCATTACTCTGAATTATTTTTCAGTTAGACTGCCTATTTCTTCTTCATTTGTTTGATCTGTTGGGTTTTTACCTGGCTCTTTCATGTGCTGCATATTTCTCTGTCTTCACATTTTGTTTAACTTACTGTGCTTGGAGTCTCCTTTTTTCAGGCTGCAGGTTCGTAGTTCATGTTGCTTTTGGTGTCTGTCCCCAGTAGGTAAGGTTTGTTCAGTGGGTCAAGTAGGTTTCCTGGTGGAGGGGACTGGTGCCTGTGTTCTGGTGCATGAGGCTGGATCTTGTCTTTCTGGTGGGCAGGACCACTTTAAGTTGTGTGTTTTGAGGTGTCTGTGAACTTATTATAATTTTTGGCAGCCTTTCTGCTAATGTGTGGTTTTGTGTTCCTGTCTTGCTAGTTGTTTCACATGGGGTGTCCAGCACTGGAGCTTGCTGGTCATTGAGTAGAACTGGGTCTTTGCATTGAGATGGCAATCTCTGGCCAAGCTCTCACCAACTGATATTAAAAGGGGCCGGGAGGTCTCTGGTGGACCAATATCCTGAACTCTACTCTCCCACCTCAGAGGTTCAGGCCTTACAGCCAGCTGGAGCACCAAGCCCCTGCCAGCCACATAGCCTTAGTAAGCTGAGACACCAAGTGGGGAGTAGGAAAAATAGTGTCAGATACTTTCCTCACCAATTCTTGGATACTTATTTGGAAAAAAATGACAAAAATATAAATAAAAGATTATGCACAGTACCTTGAAGGAAGCCTGTGTCTGTGTGCGGCCCTAGATCTTATGCATCATTAGCTTCATTGTCCATCAGCCTCTGGGAGATAGCCAAGCAGAAGACAGGGATGAGAGTCCTCTGGCACAGGCCACAGCAATTACAGGCACTGTGATGCCCGACAGAGGGAGATACGAGAGGCAGCTGCTGAGGAGAGCTGGAACCAGACCATGTATAAGTTTATAATCCATGACAAGGAATCTTTACAGTGAAGTCAATGACCTTCTTGACAGCCATAATCACATAAAGCTCCACCATCTTCCTTCTGCAGCAACCTTATTAACTAGTTTTTAATAAAATATTTTACATGGTGATTACTATGCCATGCATAACCAGACACATTCTTAATTTATTACATTCTTTTACATAAACAAGCATAATCATAGTTTTGTGTAAATGAATATTTAATTCTTCCCTCACTTCAAGATTTATCCTTTTGATAACTCCTGAAAGGCATATACAAGTGGCTCAAAAACAAAACTGACACTTTAAATATCCTTTGACCTTGCCATGAACTTCAGTAAAAGTTTATTCTCTTGATTCTTTCAATTAAATCACTTCAGATATTGAAATGAAGTTTGTTTTAGTTGATGCATAATTCATTGAAAATATCCAATGTATGATGACATATTGAATTTAAAAGATTTTAGACCTTTCACTTTTCCTTTTATGTCTAATGTTTGCTTTAATAAATATTCTACCTTTTTCCATACATAATAAGTGATCTCTATTTCCAGTTTACAGATTTGGCTGGATTAAATGCCATCTTCTACAATCTTATATTTGGTAGTTTTGAAAATCTTTTCCCAAATTGGATAAATTTTTAACTTCAAAACACTTTTGAAAAACTTCTCTTCAATGTCAGTTTCAGTGTGTTTCCAGTGGGTGTAATTTGTGTGTGTGTGTGTGTGTGTGTGTGAAAAGATTTACACAGGAAGGATTTTTTTATCCTGTGACTGAAGTTGTTAGCCTTGATGGCTCTTGCTGGACTCCTTACCACAGAACAATGTCTCTTTACAACTGATGAGAGAAGCTAGCTTATTTGTCTAGAGACATCTATGAGTTTTCATTACTTAATTTTCATCTAAATGCATACTCTAAGTAAAAGTCCAGGAAATTTGATTTTATTCCTAAATAAATAACACTGTAATCAAAGGTTGACAAGAAATTCCTAGGAGGTTTTAAAAAAAACACCTTGAAGTAACCAGCTCCTTGGATTTAACCCACTGAGAGCATAATTTCTGTGCAACTTGAAAAGTGTGAGCACTTCTACTTTTCTCCAGGCATGATTATTAGTGCAGGGGTTGCTACCAGAAGGATATAGAAGCCAGAGGTGAATTGAGAATACATGAAATCTAGAGAAGAGGAAGCTGTGTCTACCTCTAGGTTTTCCTTGCCTGAGTTAAGGGGCACATTTAATTCTGCAAAGCTATGAAGTATTTCTGAGTAGCAGAGAGCTTTTGGATTCAAGACTTAAACTATTCCAACTTCTCTGGTATGGTGGTCATAGTACTCCACAGAGAGAACTGATAAAGTAGAATTACATTTGTCTTCAGGACACCCTATCTAGAATTTCCCCCCAAATTAACTTTTGAAAATATAATTAATAAATGGGCTATGAAAGTTAATGACAGGACATTAGAACAAAAAGAATGAGAAAAGAGGTTTAGAATAATGGCAAATAACATTGGGTAGGTACTTATGAGTTCTCTTGATGCCAACACTTGGAGAGATATCAAGTATGATGAACATAAGTATTGGAGAAAGAAACCTTTATTATATTTTTGACTCTGTCATTAAGCTAGCTGTGTAACACATCTAAATTTTGTTCTATGGTGGCCTACCTAAAATCAAGATGATAATTCAGTGTTATTCCAAATGTGCTCCTTGATATTTTTATTTTTTTTAATTGAAGTATAGTTGCTATACAAGTTTGTGTTAGTTTCTGCTGTACAGCAAAGTGAATCAGCCATACATATACATGTATCTCCTCTTCCTTTTATTTCCTTCCCATTTCGGTCACCACAGAGCATTGAGTAGAGTTCCCTGTTCCATAGAGTCTATTCTCATTAGTTATCTATTTTATACATAGTAGTGTATATATATCAACACCAAGCTCCCAATCCACCCCACTTTGGTAGTCATACATTTGTTCTCTATATCTTTGTCTCTATTTCTGCTTTGCAAATAAGTTCATCTGCACCATTTTTCTAGATTCCACACATATACATTAATATATGATTTTTAAAAAATTTTTTTCTCTTTCTGACTTACTTCACTCTGTATGACACACTCCAGGTCCATCCACGCCTCTACAAATGACCCAATTTCATTCGTTTTTATGTCTGAGTAATATTCTATTGTATATATGTATCACATCTTCTTTATCCATTCCTCTCTTGATGGACATTTAGGTGGCTTCCAGGTCCTGGCTATTGTAAATAGTGCTTCAATGAATGTTGGAGCACATGTATCTTTTGCAATTATGGTTTTCTCAGGGTATATGCCCAGTAGTAGGATTGCTGGGTCTTATGGTAGTTCTACTTTTAGTTTTTTAAGGACCCTCCATACTGTTCTCTATAGTGGCTGTATCAGTTTACATTCCCACTAACAGTGTAAGAGGGTTCCGTTTTCTCCAGAGCCTCTCCATCATTTATTGTTTGTAGATTTTTTTGATGATGGCCATTCTGACCAGTGTGAGGTGATACCTCATTGTAGTTTTAATTTGCATTTCTTTAATAGCTAGTGATGTTCAGTGTCTTTTCATGTGTTTGTTGGCCATCTGTATGTTTTCTTTGGAGAAATGTCTATTTAGGTCTTCTGCCCATTTTTTGATTGGGTTGTTGTTTTTTTGATATTGAGCTGCATGAGCTGTTTGTATATTTTAGAGATTAAACCCTTGTCAGTTGCTTTATTTGTAAATATTTTTTCCCATTCTGAGGGTTTTCTTTTCATCTTGTTTATGGTTTCCTTTGATGTGCAAAAGCTTTTGTTTCATTAGGTCCCATTTGTTTATTTTTATTTCCATTTCTCTAGGAGATGTGTCAAAAAGGATCTTGCTGTGATTTATGTCATAGAGTGTTCTGCCTAGGTTTCCCTCTAAGTGTTTTACAGTGTCTGACCTTACATTTAGGTCTTTAATCCATTTTGAGTTTATTTTTGTGTATAGTGTTAAGGAGTGTTCTAATTTCATTGTTTTACATGTAGCTGTCCAGTTTTCCCAGCACCACTTATTGAAGAGGCTGTCTTTTCTCCATTATATACTCTTGCCTCCTTTAGCAAAGATAGGGTGACCATATGTGCATGAGTTTATCTCTGGGCTTTCTATCCTGTTCCATTGATCTATATTTCTGTTTTTGTGCCAGTACCATACTGTCTTGATTACTGTACCTTTGTGGTATAGTCTGAAGTCAGGGAGCCTGACTCCTTCACCTCTGTTTTTCTTTCTCACGATTGATTTGGCTATTCGAGGTCTTTTGTGTTTCCATACAAATTGTAAAATTTTTCGTTCTAATTCTGTGAAAAATGACATTGGTAATTTGATAGGGATTGCATTGAATCTGTAGATTGCTTTGGGTAATATAATCCTTTTCATAATATTGACTCTTCCTATTGAAGAACATGGTATATCTCTCTATCTGTTCATGTCATCTTTGATTTCTTTCATCAGTATCCTATAGTTTTCTGAGTACTGGTCTTTTGCCTCTTTAGGTAGGTTTATTCCCAAGTATTTTATTCTTTTTGTTGTAATGGTAAATGGGATTGTTTCCTTAATCTCTCTTTCTGATCTTTTGTTGTTAATGTATAGGAAAGCAAGAGATTTCTGTTCATTAATTTTGTATCCTGCAAGTTTACCAAATTCATTGATTAGCTCTACTAGTTTTCTGGTGGTAGCTTTAGGATTCTCTGCATATAGTATCATGTCATCTGTAAACAGTGACAATTTTACTTCTTTTTTTCCAATTTGAATTCACTTTATTTCTTTTTCTTCTGATTGCCATGGCTAAGACTTCCAAAACTACATTGAATAATAGTGGTGAGAGTAGATATCCTTGTCTTGTTCCTGATCTTAGAGGAAATGCTTTTGGTTTTTCACCATTGAGAATGATGTTTGCTGTGGGTTTATCCTCTATGGCCTTTATTATGTTGAGGTAGGTGTCTTCTATGTCCACTTTCTGCAGAATTTTTATCATATCAGTGTTGAACTTTGTCAAAAGTTTTTTCTGCATCTATTGAGATGATCATATGGTTTTTATTATTCTATTTGCTAATGTGGTGTATCATGTTGATACCGAAGAATCCTTGTATCCCTGGTATAAATCTCACTTGATCATGTTGTATGGTCCTTTTAATGTGTTGTTGGATTCTCTTTGATAGTATATTGTTCAAGACATTTTCGTCTATGTTCATCAGTGTTATTGATCTGTAATTTTCTTTTCTTGTGATATCTTTGTCTGGTTTTGGTATCATGGTTATGGTTGCCTTATAGAATGAGCTTTGGTGTGCTCCTTCTTCTGCATTTTTTGGAAGAGTTTGACAAGGAAAGGTGTTAGCTCTTCTCTAAATGTTTGGACTTTTGAGGTTAGAGGATATGATTCTGGGAAGATCAGAGTATATAACCCACTCCATCCTGGAAATAGAGATCACATTTTATTTTTTTTATGATAATAACCCATTTTATAACTCTGTTAATAAAATAAGCTAGAGTTTATCAAAAAACTTTATTTCTCATAATGTAATGTCCATCACAGTGGAAGCATAACCTCTTTAACATAATGCCTAGAATATAGTAAATGTCCCAGGAACCACTCCACCACTATCTAATATATATATATATATATATATATATATATATATATATATATATATATATGTATATATATACAGTCTAGATGCAGTATAAAATAACACACTTTTACTCATTCCATATACCTTTATATAAAATGCAAAATGAATTTTCATTCAGTACAGATTATCCCAGATACTGAAGGAAGGAAAATTTACTAAGTTGGTAATTATAATATTATTAACTATGATAATGACAATGAATAACAAAGAGCAATAATGGTAGTAACATTTAACACATCTTATGCTTTTACAAATATTCTAAACACTAAGCTAATTGTTTTACAACAGTTTCTCACTTGTTTCTCAAAATAACCTAAAGAAGTTTCTTTTATACTTTAAATTTCTATTTGAGGTAACAGACTTAGGGAAGCAAAATTGCTTCTTAAAGATTACAAAGCTAGGAAGTGGTGGTGCCAAAATATGAACTAGGTTATGTATTTCCAAACCTATGTTATTCCCCATATTCAACTTATCCAATCTACTGGTCTGGTTTAAACTGAATCAAACAAACAAACAAACAAACAAACAAACAGAAAAGATAGCCAAAGCCCAACTAATTAATCTATTGAAAGGTTCAGCTTTATTTTTAGTCAGTGATTCTTTATGATAAACTTAACACAGATTTTTATCTCCTGAGATAAAGTTGATGACTGAATTTTGAAAGTAGTCTTCAGGTCTCATTGGCGTACTAAATGTCATTTGCATAGGGCTACTCTATAGCTTTTAAGTACTTATTCTATACTAAGTGTCGTAAACATATTACATCATTTAATCTAATGAAAACCCTAGGTGCTAAATATAGTTGTTCTCCTGAAGATGATCATAGTGAGACTGAGAGCAGAAAATTAAATTAGGCAAGTTTGCAGAGTTAATGGACAACTAAATGAAGGACCTCATATTCAAACCTATTACTTTCTAAGTCTACAGTCCAATTTCTTTTATCTATATAAAGTATTTTTAAAAGGCTTCATACATATAATTAGTTGTATGAGTAGTGTGTGAAGGAAGAGGCATGAACTCTAATGTACATGTTCTGTACTATAATATTTCTTGTATTTTCTCATTTAAGTTGAACAACTATCTTGTGAAATATTTATATTATCCACATTCTGAGGACCAGGAAACTAAGGTGCAGAAATGTGGCATAATCTATCTAAAGTCATCACATCTGGAAAAACTGCAAAGGTAAATTATGAAGCTGAGGGCTTTTTTTTAAGATTTTTTTTTTTCCCCATGTGGACCATTTTTAAATTCTCTATTGAATTTGCCACAGCACTGCTTCTGTTTTATGTTTTTTTTCTTTTGCCATGAGGCATGCAGGATCCCAGCTCCCTGACCAGGGTTTGAATCCACACCCCCCCACACCACCACCTTCCCCACTCGTGCATTGGAAGGCGAAGTCCCAACCACTGGACTTCCAGGGGAGTCCCTGAACCAAAGTTTGACTGACTTAGGAGCTTGAAGTACTTTTGATATAGAATCTTTAAGGTACTTAATAATTTGAGTTATTAAGACTCAGTTAAAATGACTGACACTACTAATTCAATTTTTGGACCACTTATGTTTTCTATTTATTTTCTAGTAATTTATCTATATATTTTTTTCTAGTAGTTTACCTGTTTTTATAATTTAAAAATTATGTTGACAGAAAACTTTTAAATCTATACTGTCATCATTTTATCTCTGTGGCTTCTGTAGATATTTATGTATTTTGTTTTATAATGTCTTTTTATTTGTGTCTTCTCTTATTTTTAAATTATCTCCTCATCAAAAATTTAAATGTCAATACTTCAAAAAACTATTTGTCATTAGCCATTCTTTCTACTTTATATTTTCATTTTAACTTCATTTTGTTACTTTTTGATGTGTAGTATGAGAATAATCATTTTAAGTGTTTTTAATTTCTATTATGATTGCTTATTATACCTGTGTTAATAGTATATTTACTAATTTATAAAATATGAGGAATTTTTCTAGTTTCTAATTTGTGTGGTGGCTAGAAAAAATTCAAGACATTTTATGTCACCTTTCTGTGGTCAGTTTTCACAAACATTTTTTGTTGTTGTTGTTGTTGTATGTGGGCCTCTCACTGTTGTGACCTCTCCCGTTGTGGAGCACAGGCTCTGGACACACAGGCTCAGCAGCCATGGCTCACAGGCCCAGCCGCTCCGCAGCAGGTGGGATCTTCCCAGACCGGGGCATGAACTCATGTCCCCTGCATTAGCAGGCAGACTCTCAACCACTGCGCCACCAGGGAAGCCCCACAGTCGTTCTTTATGTGGGTAAAATAATATGTTATATTGTTATTTATGATAATTTTTTCATGTTGCTCTTTATATTGTTTTTCATGTTGCTCTATTAATTTTGTTTAAGTTATTAGTTACTGAGAAAGTTCTTGATTGACAAAACCAATCCTCAATCAAACTAATACAGACTTCTCTGTTATCATCAAATGTTCTAACTTGTGATCTCACTACCAAAATATTTTGTTTCATTTTATATTTAGCCAGACTGATATTGTTCATATTAGAATATGAACACCTATGACATAAGAAATGTAATTATATGATTAGTTTTAAAAGCAACTTACAGAGCACTTCATGAAGATAAAAGGTTTATAATTTTTGTTTAATTCTTCTTCTCTAATTTTTCCTTAGTTGACAATTTCTTATGATTCAGGTATCTCCTGAAATGGCAACACCTCAGATCATTTTTCTGACTGCCCAGTGTAATAATTATTCATTATATATATATATATATTTATATACATATATATGAGTATTAAATAAACATAATAGTGTTTGGTAAAATTTTGTTGAATGAATAATGCTAAATGATATTTATGAAGCTTTTCTGAATCCAATTTTCTTCCAGTAATACTTGAAAAACTGAAGAGGAGAATGTGGTTATATAATAATCCCTGATTCATCATCACCATATCTTTTTTTTTTTGGCATTTCTATTTCTTCCTTTCATTTTTCACTCTGTTTCTTTACCTTTTTCCCCCATTTCTTTCTTCTCTTCCCCTTTCTCCCATTTCTATGTAGATAGTGAATTTTTCTGAGTCTGGCTTAATAAACTCTTTGTCCTTTCTAATGCTTAGAAGTCAGTGGACTTTGCAAAGGAGGAAATTAAAATGGCAGCCTCAGTAGCTCAGGGTTAGATATTAACACTCATCCTTATGAGTAGACACTAGAGATGCAAATGATGCTGTTGCATTTTTCTGAGAGTTTCAGTGTGGAGCTGTTATTGTTTTGTTATTATGAAGATAAATCATCATGGGGATCAACCTACACTTTGTATTCACTTTAATAAGTTTCTATTGTTGCTCAGAAATGTACATCAGCATAGATTGTAAATTACTGCTTCCTTAATCTTCCATTCAGGAAATGAGTGTGCCTAAATGAAATATTAATACCCTTTCCTTTCAACTTTTAAGATACAACCTATTTTATCCAGTGTTTCCTCCATATTGGTGTTAAGAACAAAAGAGTCTGTTTATTAAAATAATAATTTACAACACAAAAACAGTGTGTATGCTGAAACAGAAGTCAAGTTAAGGACAAATCCACACATACTGATTATACATTTAATTTGACTTCTCTTAAGGGATGTTGTGTCTAGATATGCCTAAATTGACACAAAATATTCCTATACAAGAGTAAATTTCCACAAGACTAAGAGTTTCAAGTGATCTGTTTACTAATCATAGAAAAATTCTCATTAGCATGTATTTCCATTAATAAATTCACTCATTCAATAGACAGCTATTGACTGCTTACAACACAACAGTCTATGTTTTAGGCTCAAGAAATATAGTGGTAAACTGTGCAAAACTTCTACCCTCATGGAGGATGTCATGAGGATATCAAAACAAAAATATCATTCCAGACTGCAGTAATGTCTTTGCAGAATGAGACTATATGATGAGTGCTGTTAGATCTATTTTAGTTAGGATGGTTAGGAAAAGCTTTTGTAAAGAGATGATCTTTTAGATCATATATAAATAATAATGGAACTGTGCAAAGCAGAGAACAGCATTTGTGGTGAAGGGAATAAATGGTACATGGGCAGTGGTTTTCCTGAAATAGAAAGAAGACATGTGTGGCTGGAGTATCTTGATTGAAAGGGAGAAATAATAAGAAATGAGGCTGGAGTGAGAAGTAGGCACAAGGTTATGTTGAGACCTGTGGGATAATTATAAAAATTTTGAATCTTATTATAAGTTTTAGAACAAGTTATTGAAATATTTTAATCAAAGGAGTGAACGATCTTATGCTCTTTTTAAATTTTATTATCATATTGTCATCTCTGTGTATAGTTGATTGCAATGTGATAAGTGTAGAAGTGGAAGACAGCTTAGGAAGATTCCTTTTTTGGTTGTGAAATGAAAAATAATGTTAATTTTGAATGGAAGGGAAAGTTTAGACAGTGAGAAGTGTTCAGGTTTGGGTTATAGTTTGTGCATAAAACCAACTGGAATTCTTGGTGGAAGGCATGATTGTATTAAAAAAGGAAAGTAATCAAGAGTGACTGTAGCTCTTATTTTGAACAACTGGATGCATGGTGGTGACCTTATAGAATAAGACTGTTATAGATTTAAATTGCAGAGCTCAAAATCAGTAAAAATATATTTGATATGTACCTTATTATAAGTATTATATATTTCCTATAAATGTTAACATCTTGATAACTCTTGAAACTTTTATTTCAGGACCCAGGAGTAGGTTCTAATGGACACTGGATATATGTGTTTTGAAGGAACTTTGGAAATATGTTGCAGCCCAAACTTTTATATCTTGTCTGTCATACATATATACACATTGAATTTAGGTCTTGAGTATCTCTTAAAAACATACCAGAACCCCTTATATTGAGAATTAATGATAAATACAATTAAGTTGGAGGATTACAGCCTAAATAATGGGTGACAGTGTTGTGATTTATATGACATTTTATTTTACAGTGACAAAAAGAAACTAACATACATGAGCACTGAAAACATCAGTAATGAGCATTAACTGAAGAGATATGAGAAAAATAGGCTAAGTTAGGCTTTTTAAAGTTCTTTTATCAGAAGAGAAAAGGGGAGAATACTGTACTTTATCTTATGTAGTAAATAATAGTCTGTATGAAACATACCTAATAGGACTAATTCACAGATAGAAACACTTACCCAAAATGATCTGGATCATTTAAAAAATGACAGAATACATGCCATGTCCTAATATTTAATGTTTGCATTACACATTTCTTTGAAGAATCCAAGTGCCAGTATGTCTCCAGATAGTCTTGAAATTCATGTCAGTAATTTTTATTATGCTTGTGCAACTGATGTTGCTTGATTTTAATTTCCTTTGAATTGTGATCACAATAATTCACTTTCCTAACATGAAGTAATACTTTATTTCCTCATTGGTGTTAACAAGAGCAAACCTTTGTAAGAAGCATATATTGATTAAAGATTCAGCACTTTGCAGCTCATCTTCATTTTAAAATTCAGTGTTGCTAACCTACTATTCTTCCCTGAGATATTTTTTATTACCACTACAAACCGGCATTTAAACCCCTTTTTCTCAAGCTATGAAGACATATGGTGGTTCTAATAAATGAATTTTTAAAAGTGTGTTAATCTTTGCAGTGAACAATTAAACATTTTTCTATAACTATGTCATTACTTTGTATAATATTTCATTCAAATAATTAGACTCAGAACCAATACTTGTATAAATATTGTATATATCTTGTATAAATATAGATTCATATAATTATTTTATATGAAATATAATATAATATATCTTCATGTTGATATGATGTCAATTATATTAGAAATGAAAATAGATCATGAGGTAAAAGCTCAAAATCTCTAGAGTAAAACTAATTTGCCTTTGATATAAGAGCAAAATAATATTTGTAGGCATTTCTTTTTAATAAAAATTCAGATGAAACCAGTTATCTTTTTTTCATATGACTATGTCTTGCATCTAAATGCTTACTCTTAAATCAGAGGAGCAGAAAAGACAACCCAACCCATCTGTGTAAGGGTTGGTTATAACTGTCCCATTTCTTAGAAATGCAATGAGAATATCTAGAGACAATTCATAATAATAATATAGCCAATGATTAGCTATAATAATTAACCTCAAACTAGAAAAATTATACACACTCTTACTGGGTTTGATTAAACATAATGCATGGAGATGTGTTCTCATTCAAGTAATTCTTGCAGAGGATTTTTGGATGAAAACTTTTATAAATAGTAGAGCAACTAAAAAAATTATCTGAGTTTTTGTGAACTGTGTGTTAGAAGTAGGATCTACTCCAATGTAGCTTTCCATCAAACAATTATTTTGCAAATATTGTATTCTAAACACTATATTAGGTATTGGGAATGCAAAGGTGAACTATATGGGAATGTATCTAGTTTTCTGGATTTTACATTCTAGTGCACAAAGAAGAGAAAACATGTAAGCAGTTAAAAATACAAATTATAAAGTTTTCTAAACAGGAAAAGTAGAGATTAATATTGGCTAGAACTCCTTTGGGTAAATAGTTAGAGAAGTATGTTTTAAGGAAAAGATATTTAAGCTAAACCCCTCAGGAAAAAAAAAAAAAAGAGCCAGCCATAAATATATAAAATAAATTCAAGTAAAACGTTTTGTAGGAAAATGAAAGAATTTGGGAAAATTTAAAAAAAAAAGAACAAGTTACACTTGATCTTAATTATTGTGAGAACCATCTAAAATGATCATTTTAGAAGTTGGAATTCTGGGAATTTAATATTTTATAGTTTCTGCAAAAAATGTGTAGTCTAGTGAACTATTAACCGAAGGGAAAATGTACGTTTACTGTTTTTAGTCAAAGTATACCTGGCTAAGGGAGTCAAATAAATCTTTGCCTTTTCAATAAGTGACTTTGCTCTAGAAGTTAAAGGTGTTTAGGTGAAACAGCAATCAGAAGTTACCAACTGTGGTCAATTGGACAAGGTGATGTATTGTGTTTTTCAAAAAATCTCTAAACCATTAGACATTTCTGCTTTTTATTTCAATTTATAAATTGAAATATTTTTCTTTGAAATATATTTCTTAATAATATTTTCTTAGAAATATATTTCTTAGAAATATTTCTGCTTAGAAAAAGAATATAAAGATTTCAAACAATTAAAAAGAAGTGTAAAGGAGTACAAAATCTTTTAGAAACTCATCCAAAGTCATTACTTTTAATACTTTAATCTTATAGCTTTGTTTTTAATATAATATAAAATACTGGTTTATTTCATAACCTACTACTATTCTCCTAAAAATTTGACCAGTCCACACCTTTAAGTCAAATTGTATAACATTTCATATTATGTATGCACAATAGTTTATTCTTATTTTCATTGAAGTATAGTTGACTTACAATATCATATTAGTTTCAGGTGCACAACATAGTGATTAGATTTTTTTTATAGATTTTACTCCATATAAAGTTATTATATTATAAAATATTGGCTATATTCCCTGTGGTATACATGGTCTTGTATCTAATTTATTTTATACCTAGTAGTTTGTACCTCTTAATGTCTTTCACCTATCATGTCCTTCCCTGAACCTTCTCACCGGTGACTACTTTGTTTTCTGTATCTCTAAATTACTTTTTGTTTTATTTACTTGATTTATTTTTTAGATTTCATGTATATGTGAAAACATACAGTATTTATTTTTCTCTGTAATTTATTAATTAAGCATAATACCTTCCAGGTCCATCATGGTTCTTTTGCAACAACATGAATGTGATTGTAAATGGGATTGTTTTCTTACATTCTCTTTCTGATAGTTTATTATTATCAGCAATTAGAAACATGAGAGATTCCTGTATATTAACCTTGTATCCTGAAACTTTGCTGAATTAATTTATTGGTTCTAATTTTTTTTTCGTGGAATCTTTAGGGTTTTCTATATAGTATCAAGTCACTTGCAGATAGTGACAGTTTTATATCTTTCCTTCCAACTGGATGACTTTCATTTATTTATTTATTTATTTTGACTGGTTGCTGTGGCTAGTACTTCCAATACTATTTAAATAGAAATGACAAGAGTGGACATCAATATGTTGTTCCTGATCTTAGAGGAGAGCCTGTTAGCTTTCCAACATGTTAGATGTAGTGTTGACATAACTGACCTTTCTTATGTTGAGAGATGTTCCCACACTATACCAAATTTGTTGAGAGTTTTCATCATGAATGAATGTTGAATTTTGTCAAATGCTTCTCCTGCACCTATAACCATGTGATTTTTAGCCTTTGGTTAATGTGACATATCACATGGATTGATTTATGGAGATTGAATGACCCTTGTATCCCTGAAATAAATCTAACTTGATCATGAAGTATAAATATTTTATGTGTTGTTGAATTTGGTTTGCTAATATTTTGTTGAACATTTTTGAATGTATGTTTATCAGGGATATTGGCCTGTAATTTTCTTTTACCATAGTGTCTTTATCTGTTTTGGTGTCACGGTAATTGTTACCTTGTAGAATGCATTTGGGAGTATTCTTGCCTTTTCAACCTTTTCGAATAGCCTTGAGAAGAATAGTTATTAACTCTTTGAATGCTTGGTAGAATTCCACTATGAAGCCATCTGGTCCAGGACTTTTGTCTGTTGGCAGTTTTTTGTTTTTTTTTTTTTCAGTATGCAGGCCTCTCACTGTTGTGGCCTCTCCCGTTGTGGAACACAGACTCCAGATGCACAGGCTTAGTGGCCATGGCTCACAAGCCCAGCCACTCCATGGCATGTGGGATCTTCCTGGACCGGGACACGAACCAGTGTCCCCTGCATTGGCAGGCAGACTCTCAACCACTGCGCCACCAAGGAAGCCCTGTTGGCAGTTTTTTAAGTTATTGTTTCAATTTCAGTACTACTAATCAGAAAATCCAGATTATCAATTTCTACCTGATTCAGTCTTGGAAGATTGTATGTTTACAGGAATTTATGCATTTCTCTGGGTTGTCCAATTTGTTGGCATATAACTGTAGTATTCTGTAATGCTTGTTTGTACTTCTGCGATATCAACTGTAACTTCTCCCTTTCAATTCTAATTTTGTTTATTTGGGTCTTCTCTCTTGTTTTCTTAATGAGCCTGGCTAAATACTTGTCAATTTTGTTTATCTTTTTAAAAAACAGCTCTTGGCTTCACTGATATTTTCTATTACTTTTGTTTGGGTCTCTATTTTATTGATTTCTGCTCTGATCTTCATTATTTCCTTCCTTCTACTAACTGTGGGGTGTGTTTGTTCTTCTTTTTCTAATTCCTTTATACAGTAAGTTAGGCTGTGTTTTTGAGATTTTCATGTTTCTTGAGGTAGGCCTGTCTTGCTATAAACTTCCTCCTTGGAATTGTGCTTGCTGTATCCCATATATTTTGGCAAGTTGTGTTTCTTTCTTCTTTGATTCAAGGAATTTTTCTATCCTCTTTGATTTCCTTGTTGACACATTGTTTTTTTAGTAGCATGTTGTTTAGTCATCACATTTTTTTCAGTTTTTATCTTTCATTTTTATGACTTCTAGTTTCATACCTTTGTGGTCCTAAAAGATCCTTGATATAATTTCAATCTTCTTAAATGAACTGAAACTTTTTTTGTGGCCTGGCATGAAATGTATCTTGGAGAATTCCATGTGCACTTAAAAAGAATGTGTACTCCATTGTTTTTGGATGGAATGTCCTGTAGATATTTTTAAATCTAACTGTTCTAATGTGCCAGTTGCCACTGTTTCCTTTTTGATTATCTTCCTAGTTATCTATCTATTGATGTAAGTTGGGGGGGATTAAAGTCCCCTACTATTACTGTATTACTGTCATTTTCTCCCTTTATGTCTAATAATAATTGCTATATATATTTAGGTGCTTCTACATTAGATGAATACATGTTTACATATATTATATATTTTCTTAGATTGATTCTTATCATTATATATTTCCTTCTTTGTCATTTATTATAGACTTTGTCTTAAAGTCTGCTTTGAGAAGCAAGAAGAACTACAATCCTGCAGCCTGTGGAACAAAAACCACATACACAGAAAGATAGACAACATGAAAACTCAGAGGGCTATGCACCAGATGAAGGAACAAGATAAAACCCCAGAAAAACAACTAAATGTAGTGGAGAGAGGCAAACTTCCAGAAAGATTTCAGAATACCGGTAGTGAAGATGATGCAGGACCTTGGAAAAAGAATGGAGGCAAAGATCAAGAAGATACAAGAAATCTTTAACAAAGACCTAGAAGAATTAATGAACAAATAAACAGAGATGAACAATACAATAACTGAAATGAAAACTACACTAGAAGGAATCAATAACAGAATAACTGAGGCAGAAGAACAGATAAGTGACCTAGAAGACAGAATGGTGGAATTCACTGCTGGGGAACAGAATAAAGAAAAAAGAATGAAAAGAAATGAAGACAGCCTAAGAGGCCTCTGCGAAAACATTAAACACAACAACAGTTGCATTATAGGGGTCCCAGAAGGAGAAGAGAGAGAGAAAGGACCAGAGAAAATATTTGAAGAGATTATAGTAGAAAACTTCCTTAACATAGGAAAGGAAATAGCCACTCAAGTCCAGGAAGCACAGAGAGTCCCATACAGGATAAACCCAAGGAGAAACATGCTGAGACACATAGTAATCAAACTGGCAAAAATTAAAGACAAAGAAAATTATTGAAAGCAGCAATGGAAAAACAACAAATAACATACAAGTGAACTCCCATAAGGTTAACAGCTGATTTCTCAGAAGAAACTCTACAAGCCAGAAGGGAGTGGCATGATATACTTAAAATGATGAAAGGGAAGAACCTACAACCAAGATTACTCTACCCAGCAAGGATCTCATAGAGATTCGATGGAGAAATCAAAAGCTTTACAGACAAGCAAAAGCTAAGAGAATTCAGCACCACCAAACCAGCTCTTCAACAAATGCTAAAGGAACTTCCCTAAGTGGGAAACACAAGAGAAGAAAAGGACCTACAAAAACAAGCCAAAAACAATTAAAAAATGGTCATAGGTACATACATATTGATAATTACCTTAAACATAAATGGACTAAATGCTGCAACTAAAAAAACTCAGTCTTGCTGAATGGATACAAAAACAAGACCCATATATATGCTGTCTACAAGAGACCCATTTCAGGCCTACGGACACATACAGACTGAAAGTGAGGGGATGGAAAAAGATATTCAATGCAAATAGAAATCAAAAGAAAGCTGGAGTACAAATACTCATATCAGATAAAATAGACTTTAAAATAAAGAATATTACAAGAGACAAGGAAGGGCACTACAAAATGATCAAGGGATCAATCTAAGAAGAAAATATAACAATTATAAATATATATGCATCCAACATAGAAGCACCTCAATACACAAGGCAACTGTTAACAGCTATAAAAGGGGAAATGGACAGTAACACAAAAATAATGGGGGCCTTTAACACCTCACTTACACCAATGGACAAATCATCCAAAATGAAAATAAATAAGGAAACAGAAGCTTTAAATGACACAATAGACCAGAAGATTTAATTGATATTTATAGGACATTCCATCCAAAAACAGCAGATTACATTTTTTTCTCAAGTGCACATGGAACATTCTCCAGGATAGATCACATCTTGGGTCACAAATCAAGCCTCAGTAAATTTAAGAAAATTGAAATCATATCAAGCATCTTTTCTATCCACAGCGCTATGAGATTAGAAATGAATTACAGGGAAAAAAATGTAAAAAACACAAACACATGGAGGCTAAACAATACGTTACTAAATAACCAAGAGATCACTGAAGAAATCAAAGAGGAAATCAAAAAATACCTAGAGACAAATGGCAATGAAAACACAATGATCCAAAACCTATGGGATGCAGCAAAAGCAGTTCTGTGAGGGAAGTTTATAGCTATACAAGCCTACCTCAAGAAACAAGAAAAATCTCAAATAAACAATCTAACCTTACACCTAAAGAAACTAGAGAAAGAAGAACAAAGAAAATCCAAAGTTAGCAGAAGGAAAGAAATCATAAAAAAATCAGAGCAGAAATAAATGTAATAGAAAAAAAGAAAATAATAGCAAAGATCAATAAAACTAAAAGCTGATTCTTTGAAAAGATAAATGAAATTGATAAACCATTAGCCAGACTCATCAAGAAAAAGAGGGAGAGGACTCAAATTAATAAAAGTAGAAATGAGAAAGGAGAAGTTACAACAGACACCACAGAAGTACAAAGCATCCTAAGAGACTACTACAAGCAACTCTATGCCAGTAGAATGGACAACCCAGAAGAAATGGACAAATTCTTAGAAAGGTATAACCTTCCAAGAGTGAACCAGGAAGAAATAGAAAATATGAACAGACAAATCACAAGTAATGAAATTGAAACTGTGATTAAAAATCTTCCAACAAACAAAAGTCCAGGACCAGATGGCTTCACAGATGAATTCTATCAAACATTTAGAGAAGAGCTGACATCCATCTTTCTCAAACTCTTCCAAAAAACTGCAGAGGAAGGAACACTCCCATATGCATTCTATGAGGCCACTATCACCCTGATATAAAACTGGACAAAATTACTACAAAAAAAGGAAAATTATAGTCCAATATCACTGATGAATATAGATGCAAAAATCCTCAACAAAATACTAGCAAACAGAATCCAACAACACATTAAAAGGATCATACAGCACGATCAAGTGGGATTTATCCCAGGGATGCAAGGATTCTTGAATATATGCAAATCAATCAATGTGATACACCATATTAACAAATTGAAGTAGAAAAACAATATAATCATCTCAATAGATGCAGAAAAATCTTTTGAAAAAATTCAACATCCATTTCTGATAAAAACTCTCCAGAAAGTGGGCATAGAGGAAAGCTACTTCAACATAATAAAGGCCATATATGACAAACCCACAGCAAACATCATTCTCAATGGCAAAAAACTGACAGAATTTCCTCTAATATCAGGAACCAGACAAGGATGTCCACTCTCACCACTATTATTCAACATAGATTTGGAAGTTCTAGCCATGGCAATCAGAGAAGAAAAAGCAATAAAAGGAATACAAAGTGGAAGAGAAGAAGTAAAACTGTCACTGTTTGCAGATGACATGATGCTATACATAGAGAATCCTAAAAATGTCACCAGAAAACTACTAGAGCTAATCAATGAATTCGGTAAAGTTGCAGGATGCAAAATTAATGCACTTAATGCATTAATTAATTAATGCATCTCTTGCATTCCTATACACTAATGATGAAAAATCTGAAAGAGAAATTAAGGAAACACTCCCATTTACCATTGCAACAAAAAGCATAAAATACCTGGGATTAAACCTACTTAGGGAGACAGAAGACCTGTATGTAGAAAACTGTAAGACACTGATGAAAGAAATTAAAGTTGATACCAACAAATGGAGAAATATACCATGTTCTTGGATTGGAAGAATAAATATTGTGAAAATGACTACACTACCCAAAGCAATCTACAGATTCAATGCAATCCCTATCAAATTAGCAATGGCATTTTTAACGGAACTAGAGCAAAA
The DNA here is from genome assembly GCF_963924675.1 of Phocoena phocoena. Lineage (NCBI taxonomy): Eukaryota > Metazoa > Chordata > Mammalia > Artiodactyla > Phocoenidae > Phocoena > Phocoena phocoena. The sequence goes on along the minus strand of NC_089235.1, from coordinate 27,109,110 downwards.
AATCTTAAAATTTGTGTAGAGACACAAAAGACCCTGAATAGCCAAAGCAGTCTCGAGGGAAAAATACAAACCTGGGGGAATCAGACTCCCTGTCTTCAGACTATACTACAAATCTATAGTAATCAAGAAAATATGGTACTGGCACAAAAACAGAAGCACAGATCATTGGAACATGATAAAAAGCCCAGAGATAACCCCACACAACTATGATGAACTAATCTATGAAAAAGGAGGCAAGGATATACAATGGAGAAAAGACAGTCTCTTCAATAAGTGATGCTGGGAAAACTGGACAGCTACATGTAAAAGAATGAAATTAGAACACTCCCTAACACCATACACAAAAATAAACTCAAAATGGATTTGAGACTTAAATGTAAGGCCAGACACTACAAAACTCTTAGAGGAAAACATAGGAAGTAAACTCTTTGACATAAATCACAGCAAGATTTTTTTAGATCCACCTCCTAGAGTAATGGAAATAAAAACAAAAATAAACAAAGGGGACCTAATGAAACTTTAAACCTTTTGCACAGCAAAGGAAACTACAAACAAGATGAAAAGACAACCCTCAGAATGGGAAAAAATATTTGCAAATGAATCAACAGACAAAGGATTAATCTCCAAAATACATAAACAGGTCATGCAGCTCAATATTAAAGAAACAAACAACTCAATCCAAAAATGGGCAGAAGACCTAAATAGACATTTCTTCAAAGAAGACATACAGATGGCCAAGAAGCACATGAAAAGCTTCTCAACACCACTAATTATTAGAGAAATGCAAATCAAAACTACAATGAGGTACCACCTTACACCAGTTAGAATGGGCATCATCAGAAAATCTACAAACAACAAATGCTGGAGAGGGTGTGGAGAAAAGGGATCCCTCTTGCACTGTTGGTGGGAATGTAAATTAATACAGCCACTATGGAGAACAGTATGGAGGTTCCTTAAAAAAATAAAAATAGAATTACCATATGATCCAGGAATCTCACTACTGGGCATATACCCAGAGAAAACCATAATACAAAAAGACACATGCACACCAGTGTTCATTGAAGCACTATCTACAATAACCAGGTCATGGAAACAACCTAAGTGCCTATCGACAGATGAATGGATAAAGAAGTTGTGGTACATATATACAATGGAATATTACTCAGCCATAAAAAGGAATGAAATTGAGTCATTTGTTGAGACATGGATGGCTCTAGAGACTGTCATACAGAGTGAAGTAAGCCAGAAAGAGAAAAACAAATATCGTATATTAGCATGTGTATGTGGAACCTAGAAAAATTGTACAGATGAACCAGTTTGCAGGGCAGAAGTTGAGACACAGAAGTTAGAACAAATATATGGACACCAAGGGGGGAAAGCCATGGGGAGGTGGGGATGGTGGTGTACTGAATTGGGCAATTGGGATTGCCATGTGTACACTGATGTGTATAAAATGGATGACTAATAAGAACCTGCTGTATAAAAAAAAAATTAAATTAAATAATTAAAAAAATAAAGTCTGCTTTATCTGATATAAATATTGCTACCCCAGGTTTCTTTTCATTTCCATTTGCATAGAATAGCTTTTTCCATTACCTCACTTTCAGTCTGTGTGTGTCTTTAGCTCTGAACTGAGTCTCTTGTAGGAAACATGCAGATGGATCTTGTTTTTTATCCAATCAGCTACTCTATGTCTTTTGATTGAAGCTTTTATTCCACTGGTATTTAAATTGATTATCAATAAGTATGTACTTGTTGCCATTCTGTTACTTGTTTTCTGGCTTTTTTGTAGTTTTTCTTTGCTTTTTTCTTCTTTTAGTCTCTTCCCTTGTAGTTTGATTATTTTCTTTAGTGTTATGTTTGTGTTCCTTTCTCTCTCTCACTCTCTCTCTCTCTCTTTTTTTTTTTTTTTTTTTTTTTTTGGTATGTGTATCTCTTGTCGCTTTTTGGTTTGTGGTTGCCATGATGTGTGTGTATGTATGTATACAAATATATATAATCAGTTTAAATATAAATATATGTATATTTATGTTCAAACATATTCTAAAAGCTCACCATTTTTTCATTTCCCCTATGTTTTATGCTTTTGGCTTCATACTTTATATCTATTTGTGTATCCATTAACTACTAATTGTGTTTACCATTTCCTTTTTGTCTTTTAACTTTATACTAGCTTATTTAAGTGATTGAGTAAGCCTTTACCGTATATTTGCCTAGTGGGATTTTACTTTCCCAAATTTTTTATTTCTTATTATAATCTTTTCTTTTTCACTTAACAAAGCTCCTTTAACAAGTATTGTATGGTCAGTTTAGTGGTGATATACTCGTTCTGTATTTTCTTGTCTAGGAAACTATTTATCTCTCATTCAATTCTGAAAGATAATCTTTTTGGGTAGAGTCTCCTTGGTTGTAGTATTTTTTCCTGTCAGCACTTTAAATATATCATGCCACTCCCTTCTGATCTTCACAGCTTCTGCTGAAAAGTCAGGTTATAGCCTTATGGGGTTCACTTGTATGTGATCACTTGTGTGTGATTCGTTGTCTTTCTCTTGATGCCTATAAAATTCTCTCTTTAACTTTTTCAGTTTCACTTATGATATATCTTGGTGTGAGTCATTTTGGATTCTTCTTGTTTGGACTCTGTGTTTCCTGTACCTGGATATCTATTTCCTTCTTCAGGTTAAGGAAATTTATAGCCATAATCTTATGAAATATATTTTCTGCCATCTTCTCTCTGTCCTTTCCTTCTGGGACCCCTATAATACAAATGTTAGTACTCTTGATGTTGAACCAGAAGTCCCTTAAACTACCCTCATTTAAATGTTTTTCTTTTTGCTATTCTGATTGGGTGTTTTCTACTATTCTATCTTTCAGATCACTTATACAGTCTGCTGTGTCACCTAATCTGCTGTTAATTCCTTTTAGTGTCTTTTTCATTTTTTTAATTGTATTCTTCAGCTATGATTTAAAAGAAATAGTTTCTAGTTTTTGTTGAAGTTCTGACTGTGTTCCTTGATTCCTTTTCTGAATTCAGTTAACATATTTATTACTATTGTTTTGAACTGTTTATTAGGTAAATTATTTGCCTCTATTTCATTGTTTTTTTATTTTTTCCCTGAGATTTAACTGTTCTTTTGTTTGAAACATATTTCTGTGTTTTCCCATTTTGTTTAAGTTGCTCTGTTTGTCTTTAAAATTAGATGAAAGTGTTACTTATCACAGTTTTGAAGGCATATTCATTTTGAGGATCTTCCTTATGCAGTCTCTGTGTGCCCATTGGTTTTGTTGGGAGAGGTGGATGTAAAGTGCTCATGGGCTATATTTTCTCCCAGGGTGCACTGGCAGCCACTGTCTTGGTGGGAGGGGTAGAACCAGAGCCAAATATGAGCTAGGGCTTCTCTTAAGCTCAATAGTGGTTGCTGCCTTATAGGGATGGAGCTGGGCCTGAGGGCCTGGAGCAGGCCCCTGAGGGATTTGGGCTTCTTTCTGGTGTTATGGTGGTTTCCACCTTGGTTTGAGGCATGGCCAGGGCCTGAGGGCTTGTAGCTGCACTTTTGAGCTGTTTCTGCATTTTTCCTCATATGTGTGCCTTGGGTGTGGTGAAGGCTGGAAGTATTGGAGTCACACTATTGAGCAGGCTTTACTCCTTCTCTGGTGTGCGCAAGGGCATGTTAGCAATATCAGTCTCCACCCTGGCTAGAGGCAGGGCAGAGACCTGAGCTAACTCACCTCCTTCTCTGGTGTGTTCATGGACATTGTCAGTGGCAGATTCTGCCTAAGTGGAGAGCAGCCCTGGAATAGGAGGTACTGGAAGAGCCCAGTGGGGGAAGCGTGTGCACTGGAATGGTCCTGGAAGGCTGGTCAGAGACAAGGCAGTTTTCAGTCTGTTGCCTTTGCGCTGGGACTGGGAATAAGCAAATCTGTGTGCATGCTCTTTAAAATAAGACTTTTGGTTTCTTACAGCCGTCTGGTAGCTCCACTGGTTTTCTAATCAGGTAAGGGGGCTTATCTTCCTGGTGTTGCACCTCCAGGGCTGAGGTGCCTAATAAGGGGCTCGAACTCCTTGCTTCTGGGTAGGAATCTCTGAGCCTGTGGTATCTTTTTCTTCTTCTGGGTCAACCATTAGGGGTGTGGGTCCCATCTAGATTTCTTCTCCTTCCCTTCTACCAGACTCCATGTGGTTCTTACCTAACAACCTTGGTTGTAGAAGTGCCATTCTGCTAATCTTCAAGTCATTCTCAGTGAGAGTTGCTCTACATGTAATTGTAATTTTGATATGTTCATGATGGAGGTGAGCTTTGGGTCTTCCTACTTCATCATTTTGATCCTGACCTCTCCCCTCTGACAACAATAGCTTACTTATTTCCCTGTGAATGGGCATTTACATATTTTATTGTTTTAATGATTGCAAATAATGTAGTTCTTCATATTCTTGTCATGTGTATAAATTTGGTACATACCTATTTTTTCTGATAAATTTCTGAATATAACATATCTATTCTAAATGTCCCCGTATTATGTTTATATCTATGGCAAATTGACCTTTAGAGAGATGTATTTTTGATCTTTTATCTTCTAATCAGAACAGAATGTGGCCATACTTAAAAAAAAAATTTGCTAATATTACAGGTGAACTATGTACTTTTTAAAGTTTGTGATCTTTTTTTTACAAGTGATCTTGAACATGGTCTGTCGTGAATTACATCTTCATATTTAAAGTATTTTTGTATTGAAATATTGATATTTCCTTTAGTCAGGAGAGGTGAGGTCATATGTAGTAATAAAGAAACCCCAATATCTCAGGAGCTTAAAATAAGGAAAAAATATTTCTCATTCATGTTCCAAGCAGATGAATATGAGGCAGCATTCCTTGGCTGTTCCTCTACAAATCTAAAAATGCTGTCTCTAAACCCTATACTCTTTCCATAATGTAGCAATGCATTGTGGAACTCATAATTGTGAAGTTTCTGGGGAAGCGGAAGAGAGGGTTGGAGTATTGCAAGTCTGTTTTTCAAGGCCATATTTGAAAGCAACTTATGTTTCACAAGGTAGACTGAGAAAGTGTGGTGAAGTTGTCTCCACTTCTGTGATGGTAATTTGGTGCTATGCTTGCAAAGTTTCTTCCTGTATAAAGATAAAAAGCTAATATTACTACTACCTCTAATAATGATGATAACAATAATAATAATTTCAATTATTATTATTATCTAAGACTTTCTTATTCCTTTTCCAAACTGAATGACTTCACAGTGCTCATTATTAAATTAAGTGAAAAAAGATTCTCCGATCCACATTTTTTTTACATTTTGATGTAGTCATTTTGATACATTTTTTCATAATAGTTGTTAAAATATGTCAGGTCACTATGGTCCATTCACATTGGTGTAAAAATACTCTGTGATACTGAAGTTACAGTTATTCCAAGCCAATAATCTGACACCAATTTGATTAAGTAAACATTTGTTATAATTTCAATGAAAATTTGAGAGTTTATTATGTGCTGACCCTTTCCATTTGTACTCATAAAGGTAAGTAATGCACAATTCTTCGTATATCCATATGCAGTAGGTTGAATGGTGGCACCCCAGAAAGATATGTTAATATTTTAACTCCCATAACATATATATAATCATATTTGGAAAAAGGGTATTTACATATGTAATTAAGTTAAGGATCTCCAGATGAGACCATTCTGGATTATCCAGGTAGGCCCTAAATGCAATGGCAAATGACTTTATAAGAGACAGACAGAAGGAAATTTGACACAGACAGAAAAAAAAAAAGACAAACAGAAGAGGAGACAATATGAAGAAGGAGACAGAAACTGTAGTTATGCAGCCATAAACCAATACCAATATATTCTGTATTCACCAGAAGCAGGAGAAGGCAAAGAATTTTCAATCTTAGTCAAGGATTTTTCCCTAGAGCCTTTAGAGGGAGCCAGACCATGCTGATACCTTAATTCTGTACTTCTGGACTCCAGAACGCTTAGAGAATAATTTTCAGTTGTTTTAAGCCACAATGTTTGTGTTAAATGGTTGCAGTAGCCCCAGGAAACTAATATAGGAATAATTCCTGTTCTCACAAAGCTCAGTGTGGTGAAGAAGTCAGATATATATACACACAAAAATGAACAGAAAATACCCTGTGAAGTACTGTCTTTGAACCAGAGACTTGAGTTCAATTTCCTAATCTTCTAATTAACTACTTTCTTAAAAATCTGCCTATGCTTTAATTTTCTCATCTGTATAATGAAAAATGTAGTTCTTGACTACTGAATATTGTGACTGGTGAATGAATTGATTTTCATATAACATGCTCGTCCTCTCAAGAGAGAGGGTAGTATTGGCCATTATTTAACAACCTTACGAATCAAGCACATTTGATGGATAATAATGTACAGAATTTTACTTTGTTATACATTTAAATTGTTTCTTCCAAATTGTAGTGCATCAACAAAAAGGCCAATGTGGGGATAATTCATTGGCAGTAAGAGCTCTTTTATTACTTTTGACCTCTCACCCCCATCTCTGGGTTCTCAGTGGATGTAACTCCTTCATGATAGGTTATTTGAATTCTGTCTTTCCTCTGTAACCTCTGTGTGAATCTTTGTTACTTGTTCATTCTGTCTTTTCTTCCCTATCACCTGTCCACTTGTCCATGTCTTCCTCGTCCTATTGAGTAGGATGGAAACATTCCCTTAAAATTCCATTATTATTATTTCTTCTTATCACACCTTCTTTATATGCTAAAAGTGCCTCCATATTTCCCTCAGCCATGAATTGCTAAGTCACATTCTATGTAGTTTCCTGAAAAGCTGGGTTGAGCTATTGGTGATAAGCATCACACACATGCACGTGTGTGGGTGTGCACGTGCACACACACACACACACATGATGTTTCACCAAATATATAAAGCAGCCTAGTATTATTTTAAACTTTTTATTTAAAGAATGGTCAATTAATATTATATATGCAATTCAAATATTTGAAATATGTGGCTTATTAAAAGTGATGTAATTTGCTTTGGATATAATTTAAGTACATTCTTAACTTTCAGGAAGTCTCTACTATGAATAATCTCTTGAACATCTGTTCCTGGCTTGATTCTTTTCCCAAATACGATCAATAATAACTCAATTCCCAAAATGATGAAATTTCTTTCATCAGAGTTTGAAAAACTACATAAATGTTCAAGGAACTTGATTTTTTTTTTTTTTTCAGTACTTGGGCCTCTCACCATTGTGGCCTCTCCCATTGAGGAGCACAGGCTCCGGACACGCAGGCTCAGTGGCCATGACTCATGGGCCTAGCCGCTCCGTGGCATGTGGGATCTTCCTGGACCGGTGCACAAACCCATGTCCCCTGCATTGGCAGGCGGACTCTCAACCACTGCGCCACCAGGGAAGCCCAAGGAAGTTGATTTTAATGCAGAAAACTGATGGAAAACTATGTCACAGGAAACAATTTCAAGATGTAGAAGTATTGCTGAGCTTGTTGATTTGAGCTGTATCTTCATCCTGGTATGCCACTTTCTTAACAAAATTTCTACCTTCTTTCTCTGTATATGGAAGAAACATAAAATATGAAAAAAAATGTTTTCTAAGGTTTATAATATAATATTACTCAAATTATAGTAAGTTTCTATCTAATGAAAACCTTAAGAAGGTCAAGAGGTAATAAGTAACAATTTGAGATTGACTAAAATAGTAGACATATTGTCTAAGTAAAAAGAGGTAAGACCTATTCAGTTGGAATAAAACTTAATGCAAGCCAAGAATGTATTGTTTTAAAATAGTATTTAAATAATATATTAATCTATCTTTGCATGGAGAATTTGTCTGACAAATTGCATGAGCAAGATCTGGCCCTGCTGCCTGGATTTTGAGTCATTGCATAACACATATTCAGCAACTCTGTGAAGATGCTTTATTACAGCACTTCAGGATATTCTCTAATTCTTAGAATTTTACTTTGCAGCTTAGGAGTAGAGTGAGTAGAATTTTCCTTAATACCCACAATTTGGGATTAATGCAGGGCAGAATATTACATTCTAAGATAGAATAGAAAGGAATGGGTTCCTCTTCACAGTAAGCAGCCAGGGGAGTGGATCTCAAAACATTAGTTTTAATAAGAAGTAAGTGATGAAGGATAAAGATTCCTGAACATCATCTTGCCTGTTCTTTTTTTTTGTTGTTGTTATAAGTAGAATGAACGCAGCTTGGGGACACAAGACAAACTTGCAAAAGGAAAGTGGTAGTGAAACCAAAGTCACAGTTCATCTGTATCACTAGTCACATAATCCTGTGTCGATGTGCCCTTATGCTTAGTATACATAACTGTACTTTTCCAGGTCATAGTTTTTATACAGTATACTAGTTCACAATATTAAAATCATACATTCATTCTTGCAACAGATATTTCTCAAGTGCCCACAATGTGACTATAAGGCGAATGACTAAATGTTTGTGACACAAAGATATGTAAGACAGTCCTCACTCAGAAGGAACTTTTATTCTAGAGCAGGACACAGATAAATATAAGTAATAGATGCCTTTAATGGAATGAGGCTGTATTAAAATAAAAGTTTGCTAAGAGAACTAAGGTAGCAGAATGGTGTGGTGGCATTCCTGCAGAAAAGTAGAATTCAATGTCAAGATAGTTAATCATTATATGATGATTTTTATACAAAATTTCAATCCTTATACATGGTTTTCATTCTTTAGAAACATAGGAGAAATACTTCGATTTTAGATGTGAATGGATATATGTAACTGTAGAACTAAAATACTAATGTTTAATTACTGGAAAACCAGCAATCCAAAGGGACTTAGTCTAGTGCAATGTACTATAAATTTTAAAGCAAATTACCACTGAATTAACAGTAGGAGTTTCTAAACTATAGTGAAACATTAAAGGACTTAGTATTCAGAATGTATTTTTATTTTACTTTTGTTATTTTATTGGCTCAATACTCAAAGTAAAATTTCTGTTTATAGTGACAGTCAAACATAATGAGAAACAAATTAGATAAAAATGAAATATATTCCAAAGTGTATGGTATGCTACAATGGAAATTTTCTGTCTAAAAACAAAGCAGTAATCTAATTATAGAAAAAACTACAATGTAGAATGAGAAATTATTAATAACTTATTTAACAAGAGGAACAATCAATCCTATGCTCTCCTTGGAACAGAAATACAGGATGATAGTGTTAATTCCAAATTAAGTCATAGTAATCACCCATTTTCTTCTGAAAATACATTGGAGTTATGGTAAGATGCTGATAACTGAGTTAAAATTTACACTATTCTTAAGATAAAAACCACTAAAGCTGAACATTTATGTTTTAACAAGTAGTGTTGTATTGCAGAAGGTTTAAAAGCTCAGATACACTTGAAAATGTATTTGGCCAGAGTCTCGTTTATCTAATTTGTAGAATGGAATGGCATCAATTACTTCTAAGATTTGTTGTGAGGATTTTACAAGAGAATGTTTGAGATGTGTCCTAGCACACAGCAGATGCTCAGTGAAAGCAGGATGCATTTCCGTCCTAAACTCCTACCAATTTTCTGATAGTCACATATGCTCTTCCTGTGTTCTCGATGAAGACACTATGTTTTACTGCTACCAATAAACAGTGACTTTGTACAATTGTTGTGATGAATAGTTATATTTAGTTATGATTAATATATTATATATTCCTACTTTTTTATGGATATTTTAATACCTCTTTACCTATAATTAAAGTAAGTATTTAATAGTAATTATTTGCAGAGGAAAGTTAGTAGGGTGTTATATATTAAGACATATTGGCCAGATTTGACAGTTTACTCTCAGCAGGCAGGTCAATGAAAATGGGTCAAGATAATTGTTAAAGTGTTTCAAGACATAATTTTTAGTAGCAGTTAAGCATGTTGGTCTTAGATTTCAGCCAATCTGTTTGTTTTTTAGGCAGATGAGTTAGATTTCTAGTAAGTGTAACTCAACAGGTAAATTAAGGAGTCCAACCTTGGAAGTACGAGAACTTAGCATTCTAGGATAGTTTATTCCCAGTTTACAGGGATGTAGTCCAATTTCCATGTGTAATCATGCAATATAATTGCTATTAAAATGTTTCTCAATAAGATACTCTTTCTCATTCATGTCCTTAGGCTCCTATTAGTATATTAAACAGTCCACTGGGGGCACCAAAGTGTTCATGGTCTTCCCTTTAAACAGAAAACTTTGTATAAATTGTGAAGTAAGAATTAGAAATCATTTATAACAGTAAAAGCAGATTTCACATAGGTATTGTCTCTTTTCTAGTGCCACTGATGGATTATGCAACAACATTATTCCATTCAATAGTTTAAATTAGTTAAAAAATAAATATCAGGGCTTCCCTGGTGGCGCAGTGGTTGGGAGTCCGCCTGCTGATGCAGGGGACACGGGTTCGTGTCCCAGTCCAGGAAGATCCCACATGCCACACACAGAGTGACTAGGCCCGTGAGCCATGGCCGCTGAGCCTGCGTGTCTGGAGCGTGTGCTCTGCAGCGGGAGAGGCCACGGCGGTGAGAGGCCCACATACCGTAAAAAAAAAAAAAAAAAATTAGCATATCATGTTGCATGCGTGTGTGGTTTTTGGAGATTCAACAACAGCTTTGACCCTCAATGTTAGCATGCATATTCTGACTAGTAACATACTTTACAATAATGTTTTCAAGAACATACTGAATGATCGAACAGTGACTTATGAAAGCCTGAAGATGATAATACTAAGCCTGCTTCTTTACTTCTTTTGCCAGAGCTATATGTAACTTTCTTAATTTTAATTGTATGTTATGAACATGTCCAAACATACACAAAGATGAAAAGTACAATGAACATATCAGTGCTATTAGTCAGCATGAACAGATATCAAAATTAGCCATATTTTCATATATGTTTTCCAAGACCACTAATTTCCCTTTGAGAATCAATTAAAAGTCTAATTCTTTGATTTTTAAATCTATTTTTCTATACTTAAGCTTGGACCCAATATTGGCATCCAAAGAAAAATGAATGGGCAAAACAGAGCCATTATTTTTCATCTCGGGTAGCTATAGCAATATAGCACAGTAGCTATACACACTGGGCAGTAATCATGTTCCTTTTGGGCATAAAACATTTAAAAATGGAGAACTATTTTAGATTAACTAAAGGCATATCTGCTAACAGAAAGGGGTTGTGAATTTCTGATGAACTAGTTTAGATTTTATAATACCGTAGTGAGTTTTATATTTTGAATACAAATATTTTGTAGTCATCAAATTTTTGTTTCACAACATAATACAGCCATAAGAGGTCCCTATCAATACTCTTGGTGGTAGGTAATAGAGTACAAGGTTTTCTAATTTAAAGGCACGTTTTTTTGTTTTTGGCTGCACCACGTGGCATGTGGGATCTTAGTTCCCTGACCAGTGATGAAACAGTGCACCTTGCTGTGGAAGCATGGAGTCTTAACCACTGAACTGCCAGGGAAGTCCCAAGTTTTTCTAACTTAAGCAAAAAGTATTTGTTAAGAGAAATGCATACATCACATAACATTGTATACACTGAATACATGGTGTTTAGGGCTGAGAAAACTGATAAAGCAGGAAAAGAGGATAGATATTGCTCTTAGGGTATTAATTAAAATATGATAACCAGTTAAGGCTTCAATGGGACAACAGCATTTAAGACAAAAACACTAAGAAAATTTTATAAAAACAGCTTTGAAGATATGTGGAGAAGGAGTTCTACAGGAAGAGGATACAGTGAGTAGATAGAGAGTGCCTGAGGTGTTTGGAATTCACAAAGATACCTGTAAACTGCCATGATGTGAGTAAAGTGCAGAATTTTTGCTCATGGGGATGGAAAGTCAGTGGGGTCAAGAGCATGCAGATTATTTTACTGTATATGAAAAGGAAAACTATGGAATAGATTGAAAAGAGGGAAGAGATGAAACAAGAAGACCAAATAATAAACTATAAATAAGCCAGGAAAGAGATGATTTTTTTTTTTTTTGTACCCTGGGGAGAGATGATGTTTTTAGATAAGTTCTGAAAAATGATTTGAGAAAGACAATAAATAAGTTTGGCTGATGGATTGAATGCAGAGTGTGACAGAAAAGAAATAATCAATGAGGCATATAGCCTAAACAGAGGAGGATGAGGTAACAATTACTGATGGGGAAGATATTCTGTTTTAAAAGCTTTTTTAGAAGGATAGGATAGAAGATCAAGGGTTTCCTTTAGAGTTATATTTATATGTAAATGTATATAATTTAAAGGGGAGTGGCTATGGATATAGATGTAAAATTGAAACTCTATATTCATAAAATAAATTGGATGAAATTACAAAGGGACTACAAATATATGAACAAAAAGAGAAGCAAATTGGTTTCAGTATTATGGGCAACTAGGTGTTTCAAGGGACTCTTCTACTGCAAAAAATTAGATCCTGAAAAGAGAAGAGTCTTTGAGACATTTCTTACATCATACAAGTTGAGAGCAGGCTTATCCTTTTATGACAGTTATTCTCTCTCTCTGTCTTTGTCTATGTCTCTGTCTCTCTCTCTCACACACACACAAGCACACAAATTGTGAAATTGAGATGAAATAATTGCCTATAAAAATGGGTCCCCATCAATTATTTTTGAAATTCAGTGTGAAATAAAAACACTTATAGGTTAAAACAATATTGAGAAATTTTATCAGCCAAGAAACCTGTACTAAGAAATAAATAATTTATTATTGGAAGAAGGAAGTCATTTCAAATTTCATATAGAAGAAGGGATACTGAGCACATAAAAAAGTAAAATATGTGTAAATAAGACATACATGTAAATAAATCAAAGCAAGCATCATATATTTGCCTTAAATGCACATGTGACATTATAAACTATTCATGTATAATACTTATATTACCTTACATCATTTTAATTTTAACCTTTGATCTTAAATATTGTATCATTTATGTGAAAACAGCACATAAATGAATATGGGAATGTTTATCATAAGCCTGCTCCACCATTGTATTTCTTTTTTTTAACATCTTTATTGGAGTATAGTTGCTTTACAATGTTGTGTTAGTTTCTGCTCTATAACAAAGTGAATCAGCTATATGTATACATATATACCCTTACCCCTCCCTCTGGCATCTCCCTCCCATCCTCCTTATCCCACCCCTCAAGGTGGTCACAAAACACCGAGTTTATCTCCCTGTGCTGTGCAGCTGCTTCCCACTAGCTATCTATTTTACACTTGGTAGTGTATATATGCCCATGCCACTCTCTCACTTTGTGCCAGCTTACACATCTCCTTCCCCATGTCCTCAAGTCCATTTTCTACATCTGCATCTTTATTCCTGTCCTGCCCCTAGGTTCATCAGAACCTTTTTTTTTTTTTTAGATTCTAGATATATGTGTTAGCATAACGGTATTTGTTTTTCTCTTTCTGACTTACTTCACTCTGTATGACAGACTCTAGGTCCATCCACCTCACTACAAATAACTCAGTTTTGTTTCTTTTTATGGCTGAGTAATATTCCATTGTATATATGTGCCACATCTTCTTTATCCATTCATCTGTCGATGGACACTTAGGTTGCTGCTATGTCCTACTTATTGTAAATAGAGATGCAATGAACATTGTGGTACATGATGCTTTTTGAATTATGGTTTTCTCAGGGTATATGCCCAGGAGAGGGATTGCTGGGTCATATGGTAGTTCTATTTTTAGTTTTGTAAGGAACCTCCACACTGTTCTCCATAGTGGCTGTATCAATTTACATTCCCACCAATAGTGCAAGAGAGTACCTTTTTCTCCACATCCTCTCCAGCATTTATTGTTTGTAGACTTTTTGATGGTGACCATTATGACTGGTGTGTGGTGATACCTCTTTGTAGTTTTGATTTGCATTTCTCTAATGATTAGTGATGTTGAGCATCCTTTCATGTGTTTGTTGGCAATCTGTATATCTTCTTTGAAGAAATATCTATTTAGGTCTTCTGCTCATTTATGGATTGATTTTTTGTTTTGTTTTGTTTGTTTGTTTTGCGGTATGCGGGCCTCTCATCATTGTGGCCTCTCCCGTTGCAGAGTACAGGCTCCGGATGCACAGGCTCAGAGGCCATGGCTCACGGGCCTAGCCACTCTGCAGCATGTGGGATCTTCACGGACCAGGGCACGAACCCGTGTCTCTTGCATCAGCAGGTGGACTCTCAACCACTGTGCCACCAGGGAAGCCCATGGGTTTTTTGTTTTTCGATATTGATCTGCATGAGCTGCTTATAGATTTTGGAGATTAATCCTTTGTCAGTTGCTTCATTTGCAAATATTTTCTCCCATTCTGAGGGTTGTCTTTTCGTCTTGTTTGTGGTTTCCTTTGCTGTGCAAAAGCTTTTATGTTTCATTAGGTCCCATTTGTTTATTTTTGTTTTTATTTCCATTTCTCTAGGAGATGGCTCAAATAAGATCTTGCTGTGATTTATGTCATAGAGTGTTCTGCCTATGTTTTCCTCTAAGAGTTGTATAGTGTCTGGTCTTACATGTAGGTCTTCCAACCATTTTGAGTTTATTTTTGTGTATGGTGTTAGGGAATGTTCTAACTTCATCCTTTTACATGTAGCTGTCCAGTTTTCCCAGCACCATTTATTGAAGAGGTTGTCTTTTCTCCATTGTATATTCTTGCTTCCTTTATCAAAGATAAGGTGACCATATGTGCATGGGTTTATCTCTGGGCTTTCTATCTTGTTCCATTGATCTATATTTCTGTTTTGGGGCCAGTTCCATACTGTCTTGACTACTACTAGAGCTAATCAATGAATTTGGTAGAGTAGCAGGATACAAAATTAATGCACAGAAATCTCTTGCATTCATATACACTAATTATGAAAAATATGAAAGAGAAATAAGGAAACACTCCCACTTACCATTGCAACAAAAAGAGTAAAATGCCTAGGAATAAACCTACCTAAGGAGACAAAAGACCTATATGTAGAAAACTATAAGACACTGATGACAGTAATTAAAGATGATACAAACAGTTGGAGAGATATACCATGTTCTTGGATTAGACAAATCAACATTGTGAAAATGACTGTACTATCTAAAGCAATCTACACATTCAGTGCAATTCCTATCAAACTACCAATGGCATTTTTCACAGAACTAGAACCCAAAATTTCACAATTTGTATGGAAATACAAAAGACCCCTAATAGCCAAAGCAATATTGAGAAAGCAGATCGGAGCTGGAGGAATCAGGCTCCCTGACTTCAGACTATACTACAAACCTACTGCTGTATTTTAGAAGTAGGTATCTTGTCTGGTTTCACAGGTTTAAAGGAATTTTGTCCTGGAGAGACCATACCCAGAATCTCACCAGTACCTGATTTAGATTATTTAGAAGATGAGATCTGAATGTTTTTGAGCTGATTATATGTAGTTAGCATTTTAAATTTAGAAATGTTGTTAAGTGGGTTAATGTGTTTTGCATTTGGAAAGCATATGAATGTTAGAGGGCTGGAGGACAGATTCTGATGGGTGCAATTGTGTTCCCCCATAGATATTTTAAAGTCTGAACCCCCAGCAACTGTAAATGTGACCTTATTTGGAAACAGGTTCTTTATAGATGCAATCAAGTTAAGATTAGCTCATTAGAGTGGGCCCTGACCAGATATGGCTGTTGTCTGTATAAATGAAAAGAAATTCAGATACAGGCACAGTGGGAGGACAGCTATGTGAAGACAGAGGCAGAGATTAGAGTGATGCTACTAGAATACAAGCCAAGGAAAGCCTGGGACTACCAGAAGCAGGAAGATTCAAGGAAGGATAATGTCCTAGAGGTTTCAGAGGGAGCATGATCCTGCCAACTGATTGATTTCAGACTTCTAGCCCCAGATGTGTGAATGAATATCTTTCTGTTGTTTTAAAACACCCAGTTTATGGTACTTTCTTGACAGTCCTAGGAAACTAATACACATGGTTAAGGCAATGTTCTCTGTGTCTGCTGGAAGACATAGTCAAGGGTTGAATGAGTAACTTAGACATGATAAAGCCCCTCCAACATTCTTATAATTAAACCTTTTTGGAATCAACTTTATTTAAAATTAGTGCCCATTAAATTTAGGTTTCAGTCAAACAACCACGCAAACAATTCCAAGTACTTGAGAGGATATCCAATTCAAATTCTCCAGAAAAGGGATCCATTCCATTAATTCAGTTTTACCTAAAATTATACTTCTTCTTCCTTGGGTTGGAACCCTTGCTACTCCTCCCCATGCACATTTTTCCAATATTTTCCATGTATAAGCCTTCTTCTCATTAGTTTGACTTAATGTTTTTTCTCTTATCCATGCTGGACTTAGAGTCTAGTTATAGTTCTGATGGAGTATGAGAATTAGCTAAGCCTTTTAAGGTAGTTATAATACCTCAGATAGGTTCTTATAGAGTTTTCTAAAGGCCACCTCAAAACTGGTAGAGTCAACATTCAGTGAAACTGGAGGTTCAGAGAGATAAGGGGTTTGAAATTCTTCAGATTGTTTCTTTTCCAATTCTAGTGTCAAGGATTTTTACCAATTATTGCCCTAACTTTCTTGTAAGAGACTTGATAAGGATTTGAAACCAAGTTGTGATAGCAGGGTTGAGCTCATTTTTTCAAAACTGAGTCAGACTTACAGCTAGAAAGATTAGAGAATCTTTGAAAATAATCATAGATACTAGCTGATTTTTTACCCTGCTGTCATCTGAAAATTAAAAACTTTATATCGTAAACATTTCTTTATTAGGCTTTCTGGTTCAATTAGAAATAGTCTAACCCTACTATGATGGTTGCTCTTCATGTCCTTCATAAGACTCTATATCAGGGATCTCTTATTCTACCAAAATATTGTCATCAATAGGCATTTCATTCCAAATAACTATAGGTAATACTTTAAGTAACTGTTTCACAATTATGTTACATGGACCTCTGATAATCTACCTTTTAAGTGTAATAGGATTCCTTTAAACCCACTATATCAGCTATTCAATCCCAGATTATAATTTATTTGACAATTTTTTGCATGCAATCACTTCTGACATCAATTATTATATTGATCAAATTTCTTAGTTACAGTAAAGAATGTCTAGTCTAGTTTTCTTTTTTTCTTTTTCTTTTTTTTTTTCTTTATTTCTTTCTTTCTTTTTATATTTTTGGCTGCATTGGGTCTTCATTTCTGGACGAGGGCTTTCTCCAGTTGCAGCGAGCGGGGACCACTCTTTATCGCGGTGTGCGGGCCTCTCACTATCGTGGCCTCTCTTGTTGCGGAGCACAGGCTCCAGACGTGCAGGCTCAGTAGTTGTGGCTTACAGGCCCAGTTGCTCTGCGGCATGTGGGATCTTCCCAGACCAGGGCTCGAACCCGTGTCCCCTGCATTGGCAGGCAGATTCTCAACCACTGTGCTACCAGGGAAGCCCCATAGTCTAGTTTTAGCAGAAATGGATTTAAGTAAGATGTATAGAGACTTGTAGGCATGCCTGAAGAAATGGACTTTGAGCTGAGCTTTTAAGAACGATGCCCAGATCTACTTTGTAAAAAAATAGCTTCAACCGAGGTCAACTGAAGGCCTAGACCAGCAATCTCATTTCACGATAGTAAGCAAAGAATTGCAAGCTACCACGTTAAGCTTAAGCACAAAGCAAAGTTTATTTAAGCACAGGTACACTTTCAGAGAGGGAGAGAGAAAGAGAGAGAGAGCAGGCTGTTTCTGAGAGCAGGCTGTTTCAGCGAAATGAAGCAAGCCCGAAGCAAAGGTACTCTCAGAGAGAGAGAGAGAGTGAGCTGTTGCTGCAAATGGAAAGCAGCATTCCTATACAGGCTTAAGGGCGCTTTTAAGGAGCATTTTGCAGGGAGACAGCTGTGAGTGACAGGGGATCATTATTTGATTGACAGTCTCGAGCTATGTAACAAGTTTACTGTTGTGCATGCTCTCACCTTTGAATCACTAAGAAACACCCACTCAGGGGGCAAAACCACATGTAGGTTTTATTATAATGATGGTATAATGAGTTTGGGTTTACTATAGGTTATACTCCTGTCTGGTCTGGGCATGTGCAGCCCGGGGAACTTCCCTTGTGTTACTGTGCCCCTCTTTATCAGGATAAGCCGCCCACCACACCACCATAGTTTCACCCATTCTGGGTGAGGTCAAGGGAGAGTCCCCAGACTGCTGGGTGTGTGACTCGATTTCTTCTCCTTGTTTTTCTCACCACTGTCACCTCCTTGCTGCTCATATCTAACTACCTAACATATCCACAATACAGAATGTTGCTTACCAAAGGGAGCAACTGCTTCTTCTATGATCAAGAATCTGCCAACTCAGAAAGCTACCTCCTCCAGAACCACTTTGCCTCTATCGCAATCTCCACCAAGAGAAAAACATATGTCACATACTTTGCATTTCTTTCTTAGTTCACTCAGTCCTGAAACAAATTCTCATTCAAGTGCATTGGATTGCCAGAAGCTTATTCGTATATCTATATGGCAGAAGCCAAAGAAGCTGGAAAACAGAATGTATTTCTATTTAAAATTTTGTTAGGATTTATACTGTGGGGGACTCGATATCATCCCCTTTCCCTAGTCACTCTATCTGAGACTTGCTGGCTAAATGTTTAGTGAGGTTGACCTTACACAAAGGAAGAAGGCTGTTGTTCCATCAAAAGTGTATGATGAACTCATATTCCTACTAGATTTTTCAATTGTATAGAATTTCCCAAAACAATGCACAAAGCAAGAGAACTAATTATGTTTCTGTAGCTTACACATTGGTTTTGAAGGTTATTACCTTAAAAGACCTCAAAATTCAAAAATATTAAAGAATTAGAAAATATATTGTAATCTTGGCATCATAAAAACACTCACTTGGAGATCTATCTATATATATAGATAGATAGATATAGATATAGATATATACCTCTCTCTCTCTCTCTCTCTCTCTCTCTCTCTCTCTCTCTCTCTCTCTATATATATATATATATATATATATATATTCAGGAAAGTATTTTACAAGTGAGCCTGATAGTGAAAGACCTAGGTTTATTTTACCTTTCTTCCCTTCATGACTCCATAACCTTAGAAATGTGACTTGACTTCAGAAGGCAAAATAATTTTGATTGAAGCATTTTTTATTTTTTGGAACTTAGATATCAAATATAAACAAGAGGTAGGTATAATGTAAGACTGGTTACTCTTAGTAATATAAATTTAATTCAATTGCTTTTTCCTGAAATCCTACTATTTGTTTGGCTTTTACTAGATGCTGAGAATAGAACTGAAAATTAAGTAGCTCCTATGGGTAGGAAAGGAAGATACACTCTGGGATAAAGGTATAACAGTGAAAAAAGGTGCTGAGATGCCAAATCATGAGATATGTACTTGCAATAGTGATGGTGGTTGCAGTTTAACATCTGCATAAGTAATAGTACCTATATGTAAGGAAAAGTAGGTTGTAACCATTTTATGGAGGGTAAAGGCCAGGTTGAGAATTCTAAACTGAATTTGGAAGGTTATAGGAGCCTCTGAAAGCTTTTAGGACAGAGGATAATGTGGTCTATGCTACTTTAAGAGAAGATTACATTAAGATTTCTCCATCTAATGATACCTGAGAGGTATAAAGGATATTTATTTCTAAAGTGCTGTAATAGGTATAATATTATTTTATCCATATAAACTCCTAATGCTACATAGGTGAAAGATATTTTTGCTATTTTACCGTTGGGGGGTTATTAGTCTTCTAAGGTTAGACATTTCACTTGACACAAACCTATATTTTAAGGTGAGATTATATTTTAAATATATATTCCATGGAATCTTTCAAATCTTAAAAAGGTCAAGACATATTTTCTTTTGAATAGCTGAGAGAGAGCTGCAGATCATCTTGACTGAAATATTAATTTAAAATTCACTGCGGGAAAACAGTTTTAAATATGTCAACAGAGGCTTGCCGATTATATGATCCACAAGCAGTAAAATCGATCCACTAGTTTGGATGGTTTCAAAATAGATGAAGAACTCTTCTTCCTGATAACAGTTGTTAGAGCAAAATGTGCTGTGTTTACAAACACTTGTCTTTAAATTGGTTTTGCTCATCCATAGTTACTATATTAGGTTTAAACTACTGTGAAATTGTGAAATTAACTTTACTAATTGTATTTGTAGAAAAGATTTTCAATGCAGAAAAGTAAGGTCAAAAGGTTAATTTATTGGCATAGATTTCAGTAGTTTTAGTGAAGCGTAACTAGAGTTCTGTTTACTTGAATCACATTTCCATGAATAAAAATTGCTTTATAACAGAATCATTCATGGAATTATGCAGAAATCAGAACATTAGACAACTGGATCCTGAGCAAGAATATATTTTTTGAGTTGTGCTCTCATAGGAAAGGTCCAAAGATGAATCAACCTTTAGGTATGTTATTATGCATGCATGAATATATTTATGTGTTTAAATATCTCTGTGGCATCAAGTAAGGATTGCAGCCTCTTGACATTTCTTTATCTCTTGCTCTAAGTACTAAGTGAGTAGACTTATAGCTTAAAAACATTGAAAGGCTCTGAGAGCCCAAAATTTGGATACAGTGGTGAAAGACTAAAATAACACTTTCAGTGCTATTTAGACTTAGAGGTCCACTCCTACGCTAATTTTTAAAAGATCACTTACAAGTTTTACCCTGGCCCTTTTATTTTTGTTTTTGTTTCTTGCGGTACGGGGCCCTCTCACCGTTGTGGCCTCTACCGTTGCGGAGCACAGGCTGCGGACGCGCAGGCTCAGCGGCCATGGCCCACAGACACAACCGCTCCGCGGCATGTGGGATCTTCCCGGACCGGGGCATGAACCCGTGACCCGGGCATGAACCCGTGACCCCTGCATCAGCAGGCGGACTCTCAACCACTGCGCCACCAGGGAAGCCCTACCCTGGCCCTTTTAATCCATTGGTAATTAAATCTGTCATTTGATGGAAAGTGAGGGGAGAAAATTCTCTAAGTTACTAAGCCCTTAGTAAATGCCATAGGTAGGTATGCTATTGTCCCTGGAGTGCTTGTACCTTTCATGTTATTACTTATAAGAACAGAGATATTTAGAGTGTTTTTTGTTTCCTTCATCCACTTTATCACTTTTTTTCTTGAAATGGGAGAAAATGTCTTCATTGTATAAGAAAAGAATAAACATGTTTGCTGCTTTTTTTTCCTAAAATACATTTTATTTTGATTACATCAGTGAAATATTCTAAATTAAAACACAACTTCTTTCTTCTTCTTGGCAAATGCATTCATTGATGCAACCATTTGGCTATTAATACTTGACCATAGGTGAAGCCTTATTGCTTTAGGGAACAGAGAATTCCAAAGGAACCCAATTTAAAATTTGTGTGAAATTACTGGCTCTGAGTTCCAAATTTGTCTTGAAATGCAATTTGAATTTTGATAGCAAGGGCTATACATTTGCAAGGATTTTTAAAAAAGTATTTATTTCCAGTAAGTTTGGCTTTGACTACCAAATTAAAGTTTAGAAGACTTTATTGCCTAAAGTACAAAGTGTAGAGAAATGCAAAATGATACAAGAGAGGTTTCCTTGCATGCTGAAAAAAAGTGTGGAAAATTTCTGACCTGGGAACAAAAACTTTGAAGGGGATTGAACCAGAAGAACATGAGTGTTAAGCTGTGAGTTTAGTGGGAGAGCAGTGCCTCCTACATTTTCCTTCATTGTAGATGTCTGAGGGAAATGAGGGGCAGGGCTTTAGCAGCAGAAATCCCAGAATGGTTTAGAGATGGTAAGAAATTAGTGGACTCATGCCTTACTTTTTATTGTGAGCCAGGACATTTAAGCATAACTCACTAGCAGATGAGTAGTGAAGACTGAGTAAGGTATCCAGGAAAATGGGACTTAGGGCAGCCTCACAAAAGAGTGCGTACTACAGTGAGGTGCAGTAAAAGAAGCTGGACGTTTTTAATCTCTAAGGAGGAATCATAAGGGAAATAGTCAGGCTAGAATATCTGTAGTCAGTATGGAGAGGAGCAGAATGCCTGGAACTGGTAACCAGAGGACATTTTTAACTGTACATATCAGCAGAGATGCAAATGTACTCAAGCAACACCAAAGGAGGAGCTCTACTTCTAACCAGATGTCACTAGAGAACAGAAGATGACTGTAATATTGCTCTTTCAATGCCATGCCTGAATTCCTGTGCAGTTCAGGTAATCACTGAGCAGAAAAAATGGTGAGAAGTGAGGGGGAGAGTTCTCAATTTTCATCAAGTATTATCCAAAAAAGACAGCAAGGGCAAGATTAAAGTTTTAACCATAAATAAGAAAGAGGGATGAATGAAAAACCAGCTTAGTTTTAGTCCATAGTGATAAGGTTTGCATACTTGAGTTTTATGAACTATCAAACTGTGAAGTATGTTTGCTATGTCAACAACCTTAGATATCTATTATTTCTCAACAATACATTTATGTGGGTGAGTATGAACTTAAGTGGGGAAGTAATGTTTTTGTTTGGGTTGGTACAAATACTTAACATCAGTGTATTGATTAACCCTGAGTTACTAAAACACACACACACACACACACACACACACACACACACACACCCCTTCAGTGTTTCCCAAGAAGCCATAATTTATTTACAATCTTCTGTTCTTTTGTCATATCTACACACCACTTATTTTAGTTGATTTACTATTTTCTTTATGCCTACAAATTATTACATTCCTAATTATCCCAGTTCAAAACAATTATGAATTAAATATTTGGTATAACTGGATAGTTAATGTCTCTTTATACTAATTTTGAACATTATTATTGAAAAGAATAATACATTCCACATAACACCCAAATCGTAACTAATACTATCAGGTAGTCACTATATTTTGGAAAATATTGATCTTATTAGTAATCAAGTGGAAAAAATCAAATAAAAATCTGTTTATTCAACAATTTTATATTCAGTATTTCTTAATGAAGAAACATTTAGAATGTTTTTTTTTTGGTGGGGGAGGGAAATGTCTTTGTTCTTTAGAATTTGTTTCTCCTTATATGACAATTAGCATCCTTGACTTCCAGGTACTAAATGCCAGAAAGAGCTAACATCACTATAAAACAAACACCCTAACCTCTAACACACACCATTTCTAACTAATTACTATTAGCCAACGGTTTCTATACTGTGAATATGTGTGCACTCTTAAATTAAAAATGAATCTTTAATCCAATCTATTATTATAACACTCTGGATGGTTTATAAATATATTAGGAGAAGAGGATTTCAAAAGAAAAAAATGTGTAGGACAGGATGGCAAGACAGGAATATCTACTGTGTAATTAAGAAATATAAAACTGTGGCACATATATACAATGGAATATTACTCAGCCATAAAAAGGAGCAAAACTGAGTTATTTGTAGTGAGGTGGATGGACCTAGAAACTATCATACAGAGTGAAGTAAGTCAGAAAGAGAAAAACAAATACCATATGCTAACACATATATAGGGAATATAAAAGAAAAAAAAAAAGAAAAGAAAATGCTCAGAAGAACTAGGAGCAAGACGAGAATAAAGATGCAGACCTACTAGAGTATGGACTTGAGGATATGGGGAGGGGGAAGGGTAAGCTGGGACAAAGTGAGACAGTGGCATGGACATATATACACTACCAAACATAAAATAGATAGCTAGTGGGGCTTCCCTGGTGGTGCAGTGGTTGGGAATCTGCCTGCCGATGCAGGGGACATGGGTTCGTGCCCTGGTCTGGGAAGATCCCGCATGCCACGGAGTGGCTGGGCCCGTGAGCCATGGCCGCTGAGCCTGCATGTCCAGAGCCTGTGCTCCGCAGTGGGAGAGGCTGCAACAGTGAGAGACCCGCATACCGAAAAAAAAAAAAAATAGATAGCTAGTGGGAAGCAGCCTCATAGCACAGGGAGATCATCTTGGTGATTTGTGACCACATAGAGGGGTGGGATAGGGAGGGTGGGAGGGAGGGAGGTGCAAGAGGGAAGAGATATGGGGACATATGGATATGTATAACTAATTCACTTTGTTATAAAGCAGAAAGTGACACACCATTGTAAAGCAATTTTACTCTAATAAAGATGTTAAAAAAAAAGAAGAAATATAAAACCAACTAAACTGGTGTACTAGGAATTACATTCCTACATTTTATAAGTAAGGATGTATTGTATTCCTTGTGCAAAAGGAATAGAGAGTACCTTAGTTAGATCTAAGAACCATTCATTTTTTTCTAGATTCTGTCGTGCTCTGGTAGTAAAGAAGTCATTGAGCTAGTTTCATTTTTTGCATGTAGATATCCAGTTTTCCCAACACCATTTCTTGAAAAAACTATCCTTTCCCCATTGTGTATTCTTCTTGAAGGTCATTTGACCATATATGTGTGGGTTTATTCCTGAACTCTCTATTCTGTTTTACTGGTCTGTCTATTTTTATTCCAAAACTATAATGTTTTGATTTGTAGCTTTGTAATATAGTTTAAAATTAGGAAGTGTGATGCCTCCAATTTTGTACTTCTTCTTCAAAATCACATTGACTTTTTGGAATCTTTTGTGATTCCATAGAAATTTTAGGATTGTTTTCTCTATTTCAGCGAAAAATGCCACTGCAATTTTAAGAAGGATTACATAGATTATTTTGAAGAGTATGAATATTTTTAAAATATTAATTCATCTAATTAATAAACACAGGATGTCTTTCCATTTGTGTGTGCCTCTTAAATCTCTTTCATTAATGTTTTATAATTTTCAGTGCACAAGTCTTTCACTTCTTTGGTTTTTGATGCTATTGTAAATGTTTTTATTTTCTTGATTTGCTTTTCAGATACTTTCTTGTTACTGTATAAAAACACAAATAATTTTTGTATGATGACTTTGTATCCTACAACTTTAATGAATGTTTTTATTAGTTCTAACTCTTTTTTGTATGCAGTCTTTACAATATTCAACGCATAAGATTATGTCATCTGCAAGCAAATAATTTTACTTCTTCCTTTATGATTTGGATGCCCTTTATTTCTTTTCCTTGCATAATTGATCTAACTAGGACTTCCATTATTATATTGAACAGAAACAGCAAGAGTGGCCATCCTTGTCTTTTTCTGGATCTTAGAGAAAAAAGCTTTCATTTTTCCACATTGATCATTTTATTAGTTGTAGGCATTTCATATGCAGATTTTATTGTGTTAAGGTAAGTTTATTCTCTACTTAATTTGTTGATGGATTCTCTTTTCCCTAACATACACATTTTTTTACTTTGTCATGAAATTGTAGCATTTTCTAGTATGAATAGAAATATTGAAAATAGAAACAATTTACTGAGGGATTTTGCTTCATACTAGATTAATATCAAAATATCACACCTTTTTAAAACAAAGTCAAAATGAAGATAAATGTATTGTATGCTATACGTTTCTTGCTATTCTATCAATTTGAACAAGTTTGTTGTGCTAGACATCAATTTAGTTCAACCATTTCTAGGTTTCTATTTGAAATTTATATATATATATATATATATATATATATATATATATACACATACATACACACACACACACACACACACACACACACAGCAGGTTGATCTGAATGCATATTGGAATCTCTTTTTAAACCTGACTTGTCTCTAAAGCTCTCACTGACATGATAGTCTATGCAAAAGTTATGCTGACTTCATGATTCCATTATGTAAATAAGGTAATACATCTATTTATACCCCTCAGAATGTGACTGAAAACTGTGAAGAAATACAGCAGGGTGGAATGTGCCTGGAAAATTTTTATGGAGTTTTTTATTTCCAGCTATCAAATTCCACCAACTAATTACATTGAGAAGAGAAGGAAAAACACCCCTCTCTTACATTGTGTATAACTTCACAAAATAAAATAGATAAAGCAAATAGCTATTTAGTCTTGTAAAATATGTTACTTCAAGTTGGTTATACTTAAAAATGATTATTTTAGCATGCATATTTTAAAGAAAGAGTTGCATCAATCAAATTATCTATTTTTGCTCTATGTAATTCTGCACATTTCCAAATAAAGTATTACAGTGAAATATATGACTTCAGGGATTTAATCATAAACCAATTTTACTTTGGATTCCAATTCTTCCTCTACACAGATACAAGGGAGCTAATTTTTCCACTGCGACCGGATGAAATATAGAGACTTCTATTATCACATTTTTTTGGGGAATTACAAACTATATTTACTTAGTTATGAGAATTTTTAATGTCATGTCAGATTTAAACTTTCAACTTGATTCAAAATACCTCCCTACCTCACTCCTCCTCAGTTTGGATGCATGCAGTTGTCAACTGAAAAAAAAAAGGCACAACTTAAAAATTAAGAATTATGTTTTATTTGGTGGACAAAAAACTTTAGCCCAGAAGACAGCAGGT
This sequence comes from Phocoena phocoena, assembly GCF_963924675.1. Classification (NCBI taxonomy): domain Eukaryota; kingdom Metazoa; phylum Chordata; class Mammalia; order Artiodactyla; family Phocoenidae; genus Phocoena; species Phocoena phocoena. The sequence goes on along the minus strand of NC_089235.1, from coordinate 27,082,663 downwards.
CAGATAGCTCTGAGGGACTGCTCAGAAGGGGTAAGGGAGAAGTCAGGATATATAGGAGATTTTACCAAACCCCCTCCCCCACCCAAAAAAAAAAAACCCAAAGAAAACACAGGTGGTCAGAATATCAAAAGACTACTGTTAATTAAAGAAAACCAGATATCTCAAGTTAATGAATTTAGTAGTTTTCTAAGTATGGGAAGATGCAGGAGTCAGGGCTCATTGAAATCATTCCTTAGATATACACCTTAGCTATATAGGGCTGGTATCCTGCTTTTCTCCACCCTGAATCCCCTCAGGGTGCCCAGTAGGGGCACTTCAGTAGCTGCAGGCTTGATGAGCAGAGACATCCTTTGTTTACTGATTTGGCAAACAACATTTTTCATCCATAGTGGAGAGGCCTATAATAAAGGAGAAAGAACAACTGGCTGCTTCTCCAATACTGACACCTTGCTAACAGTTGTTTCAAATCCACACTCACTGCCAAGTTTGGACTGGCGGAGTAGAGGAAAGATGAGCAGAATATTTTTGTGATTGTAATGTTGTGAGCTAGCATCATATTTTTAGAGCTGGCAGATGGTCAATGCTTAGTCTTTAATAGGTGTGTTCATAGGTCCTTGGATAACAGGCACATTTGGGGCAATATCTCATCTGCATCTCTCCTGCTGCAGATATGCTCTTTCCCTCAACTCATTGATCACAATTCCCTTCTCAGACTCTGCAATTCACTGATTCCCTTTACTCTTCTAGGTATCCTTCTTGGAAAGAAACACAATAAAATCCAGTCAGTTTTCTGTTGCATGTGGCCCAAATCTAGTTTACAGGAAAATCTCACTGGCTAATTCCTGTACAAGAGACTGAATACAAAAAGAATAGCATTGTTCAGTGGAAAAACTATAACTTCAAGGTTTTACTGAACACAGAATAAAATGTAGGAAGACATATAAAGAACAATGCTATTAATACATGACAATTGCACTAGGTAACTATTGCTGTGTAATTAATTATTTAAAAATGATGCCAGGGAGGGGACCTTGAAGATGGCGGAAGAGTAAGACGCGGAGATCGCCTTCCTCCCCACGGATACACCAGAAATACATCCACACGTGGAACAACTCCTACAGAACTCCTACTGAAGGCTGGCAGAAGACCTCAGACCTCCCAAAAGGCAAGAAACTCCCCACGTAACTGGGTAGGGCAAAAGAAAAAACAGAGACAAAAGAATAAGGACGGCACCTGCACCAGTGGGAGGGAGCTGTGAAGGAGGAAAAGTTTCCACACACTAGGAAGCCCCTCCGCGGGCGGAGACTGCGGGAGGCAGAGGGGGGAGTTTCGGGACTGCGGAGTAGTGCACAGCGACGGGTGCGGAGGGCAAAGCGGGGAGATTCCTGCACAGACGATCGGTGCCGACCAGCACTCACCAACCCGAGAGGCTTGCTGCTCACCCACCGGGGCGGGCGGGGCTGCGAGCTGAGGCTCGGGTTTTGGTTTTGGACGGAGCTCAGGGAGAGGACTGGGGTTGGCGGCTTGAACATAGCCTGAAGGGGTTAGTGCACCACGACTAGCCGGGAGGGAGTTCGGGGAAAACCCTGCACCGGCCGAAGAGGCAAGAGACTTTTTCTTCCCTCTTTGTTTCCTGGTGCGCGAGGAGAGGGGTTTAAGAGCGCTGCTTAAAGGAACTCCAGAGACGGGCGCGAGCCGCGGCTAAAAGCGCGAACCCCAGAGACGGGCGCAAGCCGCGGCTGAGGGCGCGAGCCCCCGAGACGGGCGCGAGCCGCGGCTGAAAGTGCAAACCCCAGAGACGGGCGTGAGTCGCGGCTAAAAGCGCGAGCCCCCGAGACGGGCGCGAGCCGCGGCTGAAAGCGCAAACCCCAGAGACGGGCGCGAGCCGCGGCTAAAACCGCGGACCCCAGAGACGGGCGGGAGACGCTAAGGCTGCTGCTGCCGCCACCAAGGGGCCTGTGTGCGAGCACAGGTCACTCTCCACACCCCTCTTCCGCGGAGCCTGTGCAGCCCGCCACTGCCAGGTTCCCGGGATCCAGGGACAACTTCCCCGGGACAGCGCACGGCGGGCCTCAGGCTGGTGCAACGTCACGCCGGCCTCTGCCGCAACGTCACGCTGCCTCTGCCGCCGCAGGCCCGCCCCGCACGCAGTGCCCCTCCTTCCGCCATCCCCCAACCCCCGGCCTGAGTGAGCCGGAGGCCCCGAATCAGCGGCTCCTTTAACCCCGTCCTGTCTGAGCGAAAAAACAGACGCCCTCCAGCGACCTACACGCAGAGGCAGGGCCAAATCCAAAGCTGAGCTCCTGTGAGCTGTGAGAACAAAGAAGAGAAAGGGAAATCTCCCCCAGCAGCCACAGAAGCAGCGGATTAAAGCTCCACAATCAACTTGATATACCCTGCATCTGTGGAATACCTGAATAGACAAGGAATGATCCCAAATTGAAGAGGTGGAATTTAGGAGCGAGATCTATGATTTTTTTCCCTTTTCCTCTTTTTGTGAATGTGTACGTGTATGCTTCTGTGTGACATCTAGTCTGTATACTCTAGCTTCCACCATTTGTCCTAGGGCTCTATCCGTCCATGACTTTTTTTTAAAAATTCCTTTTCTTAATAATTAAGTTTAATTGTAATAACTTTATTATACTTTACCTTCGTTCTTTCTTTCTTTCCTTCCTTCCCTCCCTCCTTTAGACAACGAATCACCCCAAATTGAGGAGGTGGTCTCAGGGAGCAGGATTTATGATTTTTCCCCCTTTACCTCTTTTTGTGAAGGTGTATGTGTATGCTTCTGTGTAAGATTTTCTCTGTATAGCTTTGCTTCCAACATTTGTCCTCAGGTTCTATCCATCCCTTTTTTTTTTTCTAAATATTTTTTAATTCAATAACTATATTATACTTTATTTTATTTTTACTGTATCATCTTTCTTTCTGTCTTTTTTTTCCTTCTTTCCCTCCTTCCTTCCTTCCTCCCTCCCTCCCTCCCTCCTTTCTTTCCTTCTTTGCTTCTTTCTTCCTTCCTTCCTTTCCTCCTTTCCCTCTTTCTTTACTCATACTTCCACTAATTCTCCCTACTTTTTCTCCCTTTTATTCTGAGCTGTGTGGATGAAAGGCTCTTGGTGCTCCAGCCAGGAGTCAGGGCTCTGCCTCTGAGGTAGGAGAGCCAACTTCAGGACACTGGTCAACAAGAGACCTCCCAGCTCCACATAATATTAAACGGTGGAAATATCCCAGAGACCTCCATCTTAACACCAGCACCCAGCTTCACTCAACGACCAGCAAGCCACAGTGCTGGACAACCTATGCCAAACAACTAGCAAAACAGGAACACAACCCCACCCATTAGCAGAGAGGCTGCCTAAAATCATAATAAGGCCACAGACACCCCAAAACACACCACCAGACGTGAACCTGCCCACTAGAGAGACAAGATCCAGCCTCATCCAGCACAACACAGGCACTAGTCCCCTCCACCAGGAAGCCTACACAACCCACTGAAACAACCTTAGCCACTGGAGACAGACATCAAAAACAACGGGAACTACGAACCTGCAGCCTGCAAAAAGGAGACCCCAAACACAGTAAGCAAAATGAGAAGACAGAAAAACACACAGCAGATGAAGGAGCAAGATAAAAACCCACCAGACCTAACAAATGAAGAGGAAATAGGCAATCTACCTGAAAAAGAATTCAGAATAATGATAGTAAGGATGATCCAAAATCTTGGAAGTAGAATGGACAAAATGCAAGAAACAGTTAACAAGGACCTACAAGAACTAAAGATGAAACAAGCAACGATGAACAATGCAATAAATGAAATTAAAATCACTCTAGATAGGATCAATAGCAGAATAACTGAGGCAGAAGAACGGATAAGTGACCTGGAAGATAAAGTAGTGGAAATAACTACTGCAGAGCAGAATAAAGAAAAAAGAATGAAAAGATCTGAGGACAGTCTCAGAGACCTCTGGGACAACATGAAACGCACCAACATTCGAATTATAGGGGTTCCAGAAGAAGAAGAAAGAAAGAAAGGGACTGAGAAAATATTTGAAGAGATTATAGTTGAAAACTTCCCTAATATGGGAAAGGAAATAGTTAATCAAGTCCAGGAAGCACAGAGGGTCCCATACAGGATAAATACAAGGAGAAACACGCCAAGACACATATTAATCAAACTGTCAAAAATTAAATACAAAGAAAGCATATTAAAAGCAGCAAGGGAAAAACAACAAATAACACACAAGGGAATCCCCATAAGGTTAACAGCTGATCTCTCAGCAGAAACCCTACAAGCCAGAAGGGAGTGGCAGGACATACTGAAAGTGATGAAGGAGAATAGCCTGAAACCAAGACTACTCTACCCAGCAAGGATCTCATTCACATTTGATGGAGAAAATAAAACCTTTACAGACAAGCAAAAGCTGAGAGAGTTCAGCACCACCAAACCAGCTTTACAACAAATGCTAAAGGAACTTCTCTAGACACGAAACACAAGAGAAGGAAATGACCTATAGTAGCGAACCCAAAACAATATATAAAATGGAAATAGGAACATACATATCGATAATTACCTTAAATGTAAATGGACTAAATGCTCCCACCAAAAGACACAGATTGGCTGAATGGATACAAAAACAAGACCCTTATATATGCTGTCTACAAGAGACCCACTTCAGAACTAGAGACACATACAGACTGAAAGTAAGGGGATGGAAAAAGATATTCCATGCAAATGGAAACCAAAAGAAAGCTGGAGTAGCAATTCTCATATCAGACAAAATAGACTTTAAAATAAGGACTATTAAAAGGGACAAAGAAGGACACTACATAATGATCAAGGGATCGATCCAAGAAGAAGATATAACAATTGTAAATATTTATGCACCCAACATAGGAGCACCTCAATACATAAGGCAAATACTAACAACCATAAAAGGGGAGATCAACAGTAACACATTCATAGTAGGGGACTTTAACACCCCACTTTCACCCATGGACAGATCATCCAAAATGAAAATAAATAAGGAAACACAAGCTTTAAATGATACATTAAACAAGATGGACTTAATTGATATTTATAGGACACTCCATCCAAAAACAACAGAATACACATTTTTCTCAAGTGCTCATGGAACATTCTCCAGGATAGATCATATCTTGGGTCACAAATCAAGCCTTGGTAAATTTAAGAAAACTGAAATTGTATCAAGTATCTTTTCCGACCACAACGCCATGAGACTAGATATCAATTACAGGAAAAGATCTGTAAAAAATACAAACACATGGAGGCTAAACAATACACTACTTAATAATGAAGTGATCACTGAAGAAATCAAAGAGGAAATAAAAAAATACCTAGAAACAAATGACAATGGAGACACAACGACCCAAAACCTATGGGATGCAGCAAAAGCAGTCCTAAGGGGGAAGTTTATAGCAATACAAGCCCACCTTAAGAAGCAGGAAACATCTCGAATAAACAACCTAACCTTGCACCTCAAGCAATTAGAGAAAGAAGAACAAAAAAACCCCAAAGCTAGCAGAAGGAAAGAAATCATAAAAATCAGATCAGAAATAAATGAAAAAGAAATGAAGGAAACAATAGCAAAGATCAATAAAACTAAAAGCTGGTTCTTTGAGAAGATAAACAAAATAGATAAACCACTAGCCAGACTCATCAAGAAAAAAAGGGAGAAGACTGAAATCAATAGAATTAGAAATGAAAAAGGAGAAGTAACAACTGACACTGCAGAAATAAAAAAAATCATGAGAGATTACTACAAGCAACTCTATGCCAATAAAATGGACAATCTGGAAGAAATGGACAAATTCTTAGAAATGCACAACCTGCCAAGACTGAATCAGGAAGAAATAGAAAATATGAACAGACCAATCACAAGCACTGAAATTGAAACTGTGATTAAAAACCTTCCAACAAACAAAAGCCCAGGACCAGATGGCTTCACAGGTGAATTCTATCAAACGTTTAGAGAAGAGCTAACACCTATCCTTCTCAAACTCTTCCAAAATATAGCAGAGGGAGGAACACTCCCAAATTCCTTCTACGAAGCCACCATCACCTTGATACCAAAACCAGACAAGGATGTCACAAAGAAAGAAAACTACAGGCCAATATCACTGATGAACATAGATGCAAAAATCCTCAACAAAATACTAGCAAACAGAATCCAACAGCACATTAAAAGGATCATACACCATGATCAAGTGGGGTTTATTCCAGGAATGCAAGGATTCTTCAATATACGCAAATCTATCAATGTGATAAACCATATTAACAAATTGAAGGAGAAAAACCATATGATCATCTCAATAGATGCAGAGAAAGCTTTCGACAAAATTCAACACCCATTTATGATAAAAACCCTCCAGAAAGTAGGCATAGAGGGAACTTTCCTAAACATAATAAAAGCCATATATGACAAGCCCACAGCAAACATCATCCTCAATGGTGAAAAACTGAAAGCATTTCCACTAAGATCAGGAACAAGACAAGGTTGCCCACTCTCACCACTCTTATTCAACATAGTTTTGGAAGTTTTAGCCACAGCAATCAGAGAAGAAAAGGAAATAAAAGGAATCCAAATCGGAAAAGAAGAAGTAAAGCTGTCACTGTTTGCAGATGACATGATACTATACATAGAGAATCCTAAAGATGCTACCAGAAAACTACTAGAGCTAATCAATGAATTTGGTAAAGTAGCAGGATACAAAATTAATGCACAGAAATCTCTGGCATTCCTATATACTAATGATGAAAAATCTGAAAGTGAAATCAAGAAAACACTCCCATTTACCATTGCAACAAAAAGAATAAAATATCTAGGAATAAACCTACCTAAGGATACGAAAGACCTGTATGCAGAAAATTATAAGACACTGATGAAAGAAATTAAAGATGATACAAATAGATGGAGAGATATACCATGTTCTTGGATGGGAAGAATCAACATTGTGAAAATGACTCTACTACCCAAAGCAATCTACAGATTCAATGCAATCCCTATCAAACTACCACTGGCATTTTTCACAGAACTAGAACAAAAAATTTCGCAATTTGTATGGAAACACAAAAGACCCCGAATAGCCAAAGCAATCTTTAGAACGAAAAAAGGAGCTGGAGGAATAAGGCTCCCTGACTTCAGACTATATTACAAAGCAACAGTAATCAAGACAGTATGGTACTGGCACAAAAACAGAAAGATAGATCAGTGGAACAGGATAGAAAGCCCAGAGATAAACCCACGCACATATGGACACCTCATCTTTGATAAAGGAGGCAGGAATGTACAGTGGAGAAAGGACAGCCTCTTCAATAAATGGTGCTGGGAAAACTGGACAGGTACATGTAAAAGTATGAGATTAGATCACTCCCTAACACCATACACAAAAATAAGCTCAAAATGGATTAAAGACCTAAATGTAAGGCCAGAAACTATCAAACTCTTAGAAGAAAACATAGGAAGAACACTCTATGACATAAATCACAGCAAGATCCTTTCTGACCCACCTCCTAGAGTAATGGAAATAAAAACAAAAATAAACAAATGGGACCTAATGAAACTTCAAAGCTTTTGCACAGCAAAGGAAACGATAACCAAGACCAAAAGACAACCCTCAGAATGGGAGAAAACATTTGCAAATGAAGCAACTGACAAAGGATTAATCTCCAAAATTTACAAGCAGCTCATGCAGCTCAATAACAAAAAAACAAACAACCCCATCCAAAAATGGGCAGAAGACCTAAATAGACATTTCTCCAAAGAAGATATACAGAATGCCAACAAACACATGAAAGAATGCTCAACATCATTAATCATTAGAGAAATGCAAATCAAAACTACAATGAGATATCATCTCACACCAGTCAGAATGGCCATCATCAAAAAATCAAGAAACAATAAATGCTGGAGAGGGTGTGGAGAAAAGGGGACACTCTTGCACTGCTGGTGGGAATGTGAATTGGTTCAGCCACTGTGGAGAACAGTATGGAGGTTCCTTAAAAAACTACAAATAGAATTACCATATGACCCAGCAATCCCACTACTTGGCATATACCCTGAGAAAACCAAAATTCAAAGAGAGTCATGTACCAAAATGTTCATTGCAGCTCTATTTACAATAGCCAGGACATGGAAACAACCTAAGCGCCCATCATCGGATGAATGGATAAAGAAGATGTGGCACATATACACAATGGAATATTACTCAGCCTTAAAAAGAAATGAAATTGAGCTATTTGTAATGAGATGGATAGACCTAGAATCTGTCATACAGAGTGAAGTAAGTCAGAAAGAAAAAGACAAATACCGTATGCTAACACATATATATGGAATTTAAGGGAAAAAAATGTCATGAAGAACCTAGGGGTAAGATAGGAATAAAGACGCAGACCTACTGGAGAACGGACTTAAGGATATGGGGAGGGGGAAGGGTGAGTTTTGACAGGGCGAGAGAGAGTCATGGACATATACACACTAACAAACGTAGTAAGGTAGATAGCTGGGGGGAAGCAGCCGCAAGGCACAGGGATATTAGCTCGGTGCTTTGGAACAGCCTGGAAGGGTGGGATGGGGAGAGTGGGAGGAAAGGAGACGCAAGAGGGAAGACATATGGGAACATATGTATATGTATAACTGATTCACTTTGTTATAAAGCAGAAACTAACACACCATTGTAAAGCAATTATACCCCAATAAAGATGTTTAAAAAAAAAAAAAAAAAAAAAAAAAAATGATGCCAGGGACGAGGGGAAGATGGCGGAAGAGTAAGACGCGATCACCTTCCTCCCCACAGATACACCAGAAATACATCTACACGTAGAACAACTCCTACAGAACACCTACTGAATGCTGGCAGAAGACCTTAGACCTCCCAAAAGGCAAGAAACTCCCCACATACCTGGGTAGGGCAAAAGAAAAAAGAATAAACAGAGGCAAAAGGATAGGGACAGGACCTGCACCAGTGGGAGGGAGCTGTGAAGGAGGAAAGGTTTCCACACACTAAGAAGCCCCTTCGCGGGAAGAGACTGTGGATGGTGGAGCGGGGAGCTTCGGCGCCGTGGAGGAGAGCAAAGCAACAGGGGTGTGGGGGACAAAGCGGAGAGATTCCCGCACAGAGGACTGGTGCTGACCGGCACTCACCAGCCCAAGAGGCTTGTCTGCTCACCTACTGGGGTGGGCGGGGCTGGGAGCTGAGGCTCGGACTTTGGTTGCAGTGCAGGGAGAGGACTGGGGTTGGTGGCGTGAACACAGCCTGCAGGGGGTTAGTGCACCAAGGCTAGCCGGGAGGGAGTCCGGGAAAAAGTCTGGACCTGCCGAAGAGGCAAGAGACTTTTTCTTCCCTCTTTGTTTCCTGGTGCGCGAGGAGAGAGGATTAAGAGCATTGCTTAAAGGAGCTCCAGAATCGGGTGCGAGCCGCGGCTAAAAGCGCAGACCCCAGAGACGGGCATGAAACGCTAAGGCTGCTGCTTCCACCACCAAGAAGCCTGAGTGCGAGCACAGGTCACTATCCACACCCCCCTTCCGGGGAGCCTGTGCAGCCTGCCACTGCCAGGGTCCCGGGATCCAGGGACAACTTACCCGGGAGAACGCACAGCATGCCACAGGCTGGTGTAGCATCAAGCTGGCCTCTGCCGCTGCAGGTTCGCCCCGCACTCCGTGCCCCTCCCTCCCCCCGGCCTGAGTGAGCCAGAACCCCTGAATCAGCTGCTCCTTTAACCCTGTCCTCTGTGAGCAAAGAACAGACGCCCTCCAGCAACCTACATGCAGAGGTGGGGCCAAATCCAAAGCTGAGCCCCTGGGAGCTGTGAGAACAAAGAAGAGAAAGGGAAATCTCTCCCAGCAGCCACAGAAGCAGCGAAATAAAGCTCCACAATCAACTTGATGCACCCTGCATCTGTGGAATACATGAATAGACAATGAATCTTCCCAAATTGAGGAGGTGGACGTTGAGAGCAAGATTTATGATTTTCCCCCTTTTCCTCTTCTTGTGAGTGTGGATGTGTATGCTTCTGTGTGAGATTTTGTCTGTATAGCTTTGCTTCCACCATTTGTTCTAGGGTTCTATCCGTCCGTTTATTTTTTTTTAATTTTTTTTCTTAATTTTTTTTATTTTAATAACTGTATTTTATTTTACTTTATCTTCTTTCTTTCCTTCCTTCCTTCCCTCCTTTAGACAATGAATCATCCCAAATTAAGGAGGTAGACTTTGAGAGCAAGATTTATGATTTTTCCCCTTTTCCTCTTTTTGTGAGTGTGGATGTGTATGCTTCTGTGTGAGGTTTTGTCTGTATAGCTTTGCTTCCACCATTTGTCCCAGGGTTCTATCCGTCCGTTTTTTTTTTTTCTTAATAATTAATTTTTATTTTACTAACTTTATTATATTTTATCTTATTTTATTTTACTTTATCTTCTTTCTTTTGTTCTTTCTTGCTTTATTTCTTTCTTTCCTTCATTTCTACTAATTCTTTCTTTCTAATTTTTCTCCCTTTTATTATGAGCTGTGTGGATAAAAGGTTCTTGGTACTGCAGGCAGGAGTCAGTGCTGTGCCTCTGAGGTGGGAGAACCAACTTCAGGACACTGGTCCACAAGAGACCTCCCAGCTCCACATAATATCAAATGGGGAAAATCTCCCAGAGATCTCCATCTCAACAGCAGCACCCAGCATCACTCAATGAACAGCAAGCTACAGTACTGGACACCCTATACCAAACAACTAGCAAGACAGGAACACAACCCCACCCTTTAGCAGAGAGGCTGCCTAAAATCGTAATAAGTCGACAGACACCCCAAAACACACCACCAGATGTGGAACTGCCCACGAGAAAGACAAGATCCAGCCACATCCACCAGAACACAGGCACTAGTCCCCTCCACCAGGAAGCCTATACAACCCACTGAAACAACCGTACCCAATAGGGACAGACAACAAAAACAATGGGAACAACGAACCTGCAGCCTGCAAAAAGGAGACTCCAAACACAGTAAGATAAGCAAAATGAGAAGACAGAAAAACATACAGCAGATGAAGAAGCAAGATAAAAACCCACCAGACCTAACAAATAAAGAGGAAATAGGCAGTCTACCTGAAAAAGAATTCAGAATAATGATAGAACAGATGATCCAAAATCTTGGAAATAGAATAGACAAAATGCAAGAAACATTTAACAAGGACCTAGAAGAACTAAAGCTGAAACAAACAACAATGAACAACACAATAAATGAAATTAAAAATACTCTACATGGGATCACTAGCAGAATAACTGAGACAGAAGAACGGATAATTGACCTGGAAAATAAAATAGTGGAAATAATTACTGCAGAGCAGAATAAAGAATGAAAAGATCTGAGAACAGTCGCAGAGACCTCTGGGACAACATTAAATGCACCAACATTCGAATTATAGGGGTTCCAGAAGAAGAAGAGAAAAAGAAAGGGACTGAGAAAATATTTGAAGAGATTATAGTTGAAAACTTCCCTAATATGGGAAAGGAAACAGCTAATCAAGTTCAGGAAGCACAGAGAGTCCCATACAGGATAAATCCAAGGAGAAATATGCCAAGACACATATTAATCAAACTGTCAAAAATTAAATACAAAGAAAACATATTAAAAGCAGCAAGGGAAAAACAACAAATAACACACAAGGGAATCCTCATAAGGTTAACAACTGATCTTTCAGCAGAAACTCTGTGAGTCAGAAGGGACTGGCAGGACATATTTAAAGTGATGAAGGAGAAAAACCTGCCACCAAAATGACTCTACCAGCAAGGATCTCATTCAGATTTGATGGAGAAATTAAAACCTTTACAGAAAAGCAAAACTGAGAGAGTTCAGCACCACCAAACCAGCTTTACAACAAATAATAAAGGAACTTCTCTAGGCAAGAAACACAAGAGAAGGAAAAGACCTACAATAATGAACCCAAAACAATTAAGAAAATGGTAATAGGAACATACATATTGATAATTACCTTAAATGTAAATGGACTAAATGCTCCCACCAAAAGACACAGATTGGCTGAATGGAAATAAAAACAAGACCCATATATATGCTGTCTACAAGAGACCCACTTCAGACCTAGAGACACATACAGACTGAAAGTAAGGGGATGGAAAAAGATATTCCATGCAAATGGAAACCAAAAGAAAGCTGGAGTAGCAATTCTCATATCAGACAAAATAGACTTTAATATAAAGAGTATTAGAAGAGACAAAGAAGGGCACTACATAATGATCAAGGGATCGATCCAAGAAGAAGATATAACAATGTAAATAGTTATGCACCCAACATAGGAGCACCTCAATACATAAGACAAATACTAAGAGCCATAAAAGGGGAAATTGACAGTAACACATTCATTGTAGGGGAATTTAACACCCCACTTTCACCAATGGACAGATCATCCAAAATGCAAATAAATAAGGAAACACAAGCTTTAAATGATACATTAAACAAGATGGACTTAATTGATATTTACAGGACATTCCATCCAAAAACAACAGAAGACACATTTTTCTCAAGTGCTCATGGAACATTCTCCAGGATAGATCATATCTTGGATCACAAAACAAGCCTTGGTAAATTTAAGAAAATTGAAATTGTATCAAGTATCTTTTCCAAAAACAACACTATGAGATTAGATATCAATTACAGGAAAAGAGCTGTAAAAAATATAAACACACAGAGGCTAAAGAATACACTACTTAATAACAAAGTGATCACTGAAGAAATCAAAGAGGAAATTAAAAAAAAAAAAATACCTAGAAACAAATGACAATGGAGACACGATGACCCAAAACCTATGGGATGCAGCAAAAGCAGTTCTAAGAGGGAAGTTTATAGCAATTCAATCCTACCTTAAGAAAGAGGAAACATCTCAAATAAACAACATAACTTTGCACCTAAAGCAATTAGAGAAAGAAGAACAAAAAAACCCTCAAAGTTAGCAGAAGGAAAGAAGTCATAAAAATCAGATTAGAAATAAATAAAAAAGAAATGAAGGAAATGATAGCAAAGATCAATAAAACTAAAAGCTGGTTCTTTGAGCAGATAAACAAAATTGATAAACCATTAGCCAGACTCATCAAGAAAAAAACGGACAACACTGAAATCAGTAGAATTAGAAATGAAATATTAAAAGTAATAACTGACACTGCAGAAATACAAAAGATCATGAGAGATTACTACAACCAACTTCATGCTGATAAAATGGACAACCTGGAAGAAATGGACATATTCTTAGAAATGCACAACCTGCCAACACTGAATCAGGAAGAAGTAGGAAATATGAACAGACCAATCCCAAGCACTGAAATTGAAACTGTAATTAAAAATTTTCCAACGAACAAAAGCCCAGGACCAGATGGCTTCACAGGGGAATTCTATGAAACATTTAGAGAAGAGCTAACACCAATCCTTCTCAAACTCTTACAAAATATACCAGAGGGAGGAATACTCCAAACTCATTCTACGAGGCCACCATCACCTTGATACCAAAACCAGACAAGGATGTCACAAAGAAAGGAAACTACAGGCCAATATCACTGATGAACATAGATGTAAAAATCCTCAACAAAATACTAGCAAACAGAATCCAACAGCACATTAAAAGGATCATACACTATGATCAAGTGGGGTTTATTCCAGGAATGCAAGGATTCTTCAATATATGCAAATCAATCAATGTGATAAACCATATTAACAAATTGAAGGAGAAAAAACATATGATCATCTCAATAGATGCAGAGAAAACTTGACAAAATTGAACACCAATTTATGATAAAAACCCTGCAGAAAGTAGGTATAGAGGGAACTGTTCTCAACATAATAAAGGCCATATATGACAAACTCACAGCCAACATCATCCTCAATGGTGAAAAACTGAAAGCATTTCCACTAAGATCAGGAACAAGACAAGGTTGCCCACTCTCACCACTCTTATTCAACATAGTTTTGGAAGTTTTAGCCACAGCAATCAGAGAAGAAAAGGAAGTAAAAGGAATCCATATCGGAAGAGAAGAAGTAAAACTGTCACTGTTTGCAGATGACATGATACTATACATAGAGAATTCTAAAGATGCTACCAGAAAACTACTAGAGCCAATCAATGAATTTGGTAAAGTAGTAGGATACAAAATTAATGCACAGAAATCTCTGGCATTCCTATATACTAATGATGAAAAATCTGAAAGTGAAATCAAGAAAACACTCCCATTTACCACTGCAACACAAAGAATAAAATATCTAGAAATAAGCCTACCTAAGGAGACAAAAGACCTGTATGCCGAAAATTATAAGACACTGATGAAAGAAATTAAAGATGATATAAATAGATGTAGAGATATACCATGCTCTTTGATTGGAGGAATCAACATAGTGAAAATGACTCTACTACCCAAAGCAATCTACATATTCAATGCAATCCCTATCAAACTACCACTGGCATTTATCACAGAACTAGAACAAACAATTTCACAATTTTTATGGAAACACAAAAGACCCAGAATAGTCAAAGCATTCTTGAGAACGGAAAATGGAGCTGGAGGAATCAGGCTCCCTGATTTCAGATTATACTACAAAGCTACAGTAATCAAGACAGTATGGTACTGGCAGAAAAAACAAAATATAGATCAATGGAACAGGATAGAAAGCCCAGAGATAAACCCATGCACATATGGTCCCCTTATCTTTGATAAAGGAGGCAGGAATGTACAATGGAGAAAGGACAGCCTCTTCAATAAGTGGTTCTGGGAAAAGTGGAAAGGTTCATGTAAAAGTATGAGATTCGATCACTCCCTAACACCATACACAAAAATAAGCTCAAAATGGATTAAAGACCTAAATGTAAGGCCAGAAACTATCAAACTCTTAGAGGAAAACATAGGCAGAACACTCTGTGACATAAATCACAGCAAGATCCTTTTTGACCCACATCCTATAAACAAATGGGACCTAATGAAACTTCAAAGCTTTTGTACAGTGAAAGAAACCATAAACAAGACCAGAAGACAACCTTCAGAGTGGGAGAAAATTTTTGCAACTGAAGCAACTGACAAAGGATTAATCTCCAAAATTTATAAGCAGCTCATGCAGCTCAATTAAAAAAAAAAATTCCAATCCAAAAATGGGCAGAAGACCTAAATAGACATTTCTCCAAAGAAGATATACACACTGCCAACAAACACATGAAAGAATGCTCAACATCATTAATCATTAGAGAAATGCTAATCAAAACTACAATGAGATATCTCACACCAGTCAGAATGGCCATCATCAAAAAATCTAGAAACAATAAATGCTGGAGAGGGTGTGCAAAAAAGGGAGCACTCTTGCACTGTTGGTGGGAATGTGAATTGGTACAGCCACTGTGGAGAACAGTATGGAGGTTCCTTAAAAACTACAAATAAAACTATCATATGAACTAGCAATCCCACTACTGGGCATATAGCCTGAGAAAACCATAATTTAAAGAGTCATGTACCAAAATGTTCATTGCAGCTCTATTTACAATAGCCTGGAGATGGAAACAACCTAAGTGTCCATCATGAGATTAATGGATAAAGAAGATGTGGCACATTTATACAATGGAATATTACTCAGCCATAAAAAGAAACGAAATTGAGCTATTTGTAATGAAGTGGATAGACCTAGAGTCTGTCATAGAGAGTGAAATAAATCAGAAAGAGAAAGACAAATACTGTATGCTAACACATATATATGGAATTTAAGAAAAAAAAATGTCATGAAGAACCTAGGGGTAAGACAGGAATAAAGACACAGACCCACTAGAGAATGGACTTGAGGATATGGGGAGGGGAAAGGGTGAGCTGTGACAAAGCAAGAGAGAGGCATGGACATGTATACACTACCAAAGGTAAGGTAGATAGCTAGTGGGAAGCAGCCACATAGCACAGGGAGATAAGCTCGGTGCTTTGTGACCGCCTGGAGGGGTGCGATAGGGAGGGTGGGAGAGAGGGAGACGCAAGAGGGAAGAGATATGGGAACATATGTATATGTATAACTGATTCACTTTGTTATAAAGCAGAAACTAGCACACCATTGTAAAGCAATTATACTCCAATAAAGATGTAAAAATAAATAAATAAGAAAAAATAATAATAAAAATGATGCCAGAACTCAACTTTTCAGTACACCCGTGCCAAATCGAATCTTAGAGACAGAGTTTTGGGTAGTAAAGGATAGCTTTATTACTTTGCAAGGAAAAGGGGGACACAGCAGGCTCTTGCCTTCAAAAACTATTTGTCCCCACTTGGAGAGGATAGTGAGTCGTTTTACAGTAATTGTTTAAAGATGGCATGTTCAACTCGAGGACATTCTTTGATGGGTTGGTGGTGAGCTAAGTAGGAGTCAGCATTATCAACCTTCAGGTTCCGACTCGTCTGAGGTCTACATGCTTGTGGGCAGCATACCATCATTCATTAATCTTTAACTTCTCCCACCTGGAGGGGGTTTCAAAATCTAGAAAACAGCTCAAAGATATTGTGTGTGTATCCTTTGATGGGGAGCCAACACATTGCCCCAAGGCTGCACTATTGTTTCTCTTGACTGTTTGTTTCTCTCTTGTCTGGCATCCCCTCCCTTCCCTAACTAACAGCTGCTTCAATCTGCCCAGTTGGAACTCAGCGAAGGTCATGGAGGCTGAGTGAAGGCTATTTTCTGTAATCAAAGAAATGGCAGACACAGAAAGGATTTGTTCCCAGGAGCCCCACAGGGCCCTGCTCGGTATCAAAAACTCAGTGGTCTAAAATAATAAATAGTTATTATTCATCTCATATTTTCTGTGGATCAGGAATACAGAAGCAGCTTTGCTGGAGGGTTGTGGCTTGAGGTGTCTCATGATATTCACTTAAGATGCAACCAAGACTGCAGTTATCTGAAGGCTTGTCATTGTTTCTGTCAACTAAAAAATTATTCACAACCTAAAAGTTGACAGTTATTTTTTATTTGGTGGGAAATTTTAGGACTTCAATCCTGAGAGACAGCATCTCAAGTAACCCTGAGAGAACTGCTCTGAAGAGGAAAGAGAGGGAGCCAGGATATATAAGTTTTGTAACAAAGGACAGGTAGTCTGAACATCAAAAGTTTATTGTTAATTAAAGAAAACTAGAAATCTTAAGTTTAATGAATTTAGTGCTTTTCTATATATGGGAAGATGTGAGAGTCTGGGCTCACTGAAATCATTCCTTTGCTATGTACCTCAGCTATCTGGGACCAGTATCTTCTGTTTTCACTTCCTGAGTTTCCTCAGAGCTCACTGTGGGGAGTGCCTGCAGTCTGATCACTGCTAGATGACAGGTATTCTTATCCTTCCTGACTTACTTCAGGGCTCTCCAGTTCACCATCTGCTGGCTGTGGCTGCAATCGCTGATGACTGTGAAATTCTTTGTTTACTGATATGGCAGGCAATATTCACAATCTAATTAC
The DNA here is from genome assembly GCF_963924675.1 of Phocoena phocoena. Taxonomy (NCBI): domain Eukaryota; kingdom Metazoa; phylum Chordata; class Mammalia; order Artiodactyla; family Phocoenidae; genus Phocoena; species Phocoena phocoena. Next base: position 27,065,197 of record NC_089235.1, on the reverse strand, counting down.
CATTTACAAGATCTGCCTTCAAGATGGCTCACTGTGTGGTACTGGTTAATTGTCACCTAAAGTATCGGGATGGCCAAAAATTTCATCTGTGTTTTTCTGCAAACTGTTACAGAAAACTTGAATGAACTTTTTTGCTAACCCAGTATCTCAAAACATACTCTTGTCTTCACTCAGAAAGACGGAACTCACATGCTTTTTATGACCTAGCCTTAAAAATTACACTTCACCTTTTCTTCAATATCCTATTTGTTACACATGTTAGTCCTACTTAATGTGAGTGAGACTGTCAATGGCTACGAATATCAGGAAGCAGGACCTGATATTCATCAAGGACCCCTTGAAGACTGACTCCCACAGAAATGCAGTTGAAAATGTTCTATTCCATCTGAAGAAAAGAACGTACTGTGACTTGAGTTTTATTGTTGAAACTTCCCATTCCTTATCGCCTTAACCAAGCAATCAACCAACCAAAATCTTCTAATAAATTTAAGGTGACAAGCAAAAAGCATATAAAGCCATTTTCCCCTCTCAATTTCTGTTAGGTATGGTCCATGTAAAATAGGATATACTCAGGAAACAATAAAAGTATTGATATTTTGCTAGAAAATATTGAGATTCAGAGAATCAAAATTAAAAGTTAAAAATCAAAATTTCTGAGAGAATAGATCTTAAAAGTTCTTATCACAAGAAAACTATTGTAACTATGTATGGTGATGGATGTTAACTAGACTTTTCATGGTGATCATTTCACAATATATAAAAAAATATTTAATAATTGTGTTGTACACCTTAAACTATTATAATGTTATATGTCAATTATATCTCAATTAAAAAAGATTAAAAATCCAAATACTCAGAATTATATTCTTCTACCAAGAAGACCAAAGTACCATTGATAATTTAATACAAAATCCAAGACATTTAATATTCTCACAGACTCCTTCTCTCTGCTAAGCTCTTTTGGAATACATAATATACTATTTTGAAATCTTTATATCTTCATGAGGAACGTGAAAATAAAGTGGATTCCAAAAGGTTATATTCCAGTTTGTGTGAAGAACAAAATGGACAAATGGAAACATGTGTGAAGACCTTGGTTATCCCGGATCTCACATCCTCAGTGTGTTTTCTCCTTGCTGGGCACTTGATTTTCTGGAAAAACTACATTACTCAATCTTATTTGTGGTTATATGACTAAGTTCTTACTCATGGAATGTGAACATTAGTGTATGTTCAAATTCTACCTTATTCTCTTAAAAAAAACAAACTAGCGGTAGACGTATCCCTTTGTTTTCCTTTCTGCTGACTGGAAACAGTGATGACTAGAGTGGGCTTGGAATTTGCATGCTGTCGATGGAACAGCTGCCCAACTAGTGAAAGTTCTTGAAGTAGTTTTTGGAGCAAATTCTACCCACCCACTAGGGGCTGTTACATGAGTGAGAAATAAACTTCTATCTTGCTTGAGCAAATGTATTTTTGGATATTTTTACTATATGACTGAAGATTAACTGTAAGTAATTTGGAAACATGAATTGTTACTGGGTTGGTGTGTGTTGTGTCAAATGGCTTCAACCAAGGAGGTCAGTGGAAGACCTGAACCAGCAATCTCGGTCCTTGTGATAGCAGCAAAGAGCTGCAGACTACTATTTTGCACTTAAGCAAAGCAAAGTTTATTAAGGCACATTTACACTCTCAGAGAGAGAGCAGGCTGTTTCTGTGAAGTGAAACCAGCACTCCTGTACAGGCTTTAGGGTGTTTATAAGGAGTGTTCTGTGAGGAGGCGGGGTGCGATCATGGGTGAGTGACAGGGGATCATTATTTGATTGACAGTCTCCAGTTACGTAACAAGTACGTTACTGCGCATGCCCTCACCTTACCCTTGATTCACTAAGAAAAGCCCACGGGGGGGGGGAGGGGCAAAACCACATGCAGATTTTATTATTTTTTTATTATTATTTTATTTTATTATTTTTATGCATATTTTATTATAATGATGGTATAATGAGTTTGGGTTTACTATAGGTTGTAGGCCTATTTGGCCTGGGCATGCACAGCCCGGGAAAGTCCCCTCATGTTACTGTGCTCCCTCTTTATCAGAATAAATTGCCCACCACACGACCAAAGTTTTGCCTGTTCTGGGTGGGGTCAAGGGAGAGTCCCCAGGTGGTTGGGGTGTAACTTGACTACTCCCTTCTTGTCTTTTTGCCACGGTAACCTTCTTGCTGCTAATGTCAGGGGAGGGTACCCAGATGGTTGGGGTGTGACTTGATCATTCCCCTTGTATCTTTTCTCCACTGTTACCTCCTTGCTGCTAATGTCTGACTAACTACCTAACAGAATGAAAAAGGAGAAAAATACCATAATGTGATTGATCCAAAGGAGCAAGCCTGGAGAGGTGAAAGGGTAGAGTTCAAACTTAAAATTCTTTTCCACAGATAATCCTTAATGGTGCTTAAAAGGAGGGACTTGAATAATTTTGTCCGCAGATTTATTTAAAGACCATGATCAGAGCTTCCTTGGTGGCGCAGTGCTTGAGGGTCCACCTGCCGATGCAGGGGATGCAGGTTCGTGCCCCGGTCCAGGAAGATCCCACATGCCATGCAGCGGCTGAGCCCATGGGCCGTGGCTCCTGGGCCTGCCCGTCCGGAGCCTGTGCTCCGCAATGGGAGAGGCCACAACAGTGAGAGGCCCGCGTACCGCAAAAAAAAAAAAAAAAAAGACTATGATCAGATTGAACTTCCTGAAATACTTTTCTGATCCTGTCACTCCTCTACTTGACATTATTCAATGTATCCCTGGACAATATAATAAGACCAGATACCTCAGGGCAGGGGTCTTAAACTAGTACCTGCAGCTTTCTTTCATTTCATCAGCACTGTGAAAAACAAAAAACTAAATACTTAGTGGGGTGAGACACAATCACTACAGGCTGTACTGCTGATAATAGCAATATCAGTGATAATAAAAATGCTTAAGAGAAAAGATTTCTTTAAACATGAAAAAAAATTAAAAAAACAGCAATATTTTAGACACAAAGTCATAAAATTATAATCATTGTCATCAGTTTGTTCAGTTCCATATTACTAATTTTTCATTCTGCTTGAATTCAGTTTTTCCATTAGTTTTCCCAACCTTGCCTGATGATTCCAAGAACTTTGCAAGGTTTTCACTAATGCTTGTATGATTTACCCAGTGAAGTCTGTGCCTTGATCACTGGAGATTGTGGAAGGTATACTCCAAGTGGTAAACACATTTTCTAACAGTTTCTTTGCCACCGTGAGGGTATCAGCCTTGAGATAGGGGGAGGTTTCAATCCATCTGGAAAACATACAAAACAAGAACATATGGGTAACTCATACTGAGTGGCAGGTGAATGAAGTCCAGCTGCAGGTGTTCCAAGGGTCCAGAGAAAGGAAGTCTGAGGCTGCTGGGACAAAAATAATTTTTCCATGATTATGTATCTGGTAGGTCATACAGTGCTGGTAATTTGTCTTTGCAGTTTTATAGAAGTTTCCCCACCAAAGTCTATTCAAAATTTGAGCCATCTTAAATGCTCTATGGTGGATAAAGAGGTGTAAAAACCAGAAATGGGAATTGCCAGGGAGATGGGAAGAACCAAGCGGCAGTCTTGGGTTTTCTATAGTCCCAACTGTTTGTTTAATTTACAGCCATTGTTTACCCATCTTAATTTCTTTGATTCAGAAGCTGACTGTTGCCTTGTTGCCACAAGGAAATCAGAATGGCAAAATTCTGGCAGTGAGGGATCATTTTTTTGCAGAAGGAGGATAAGATATTAGCCATACATGCCACAATCTTTATAGATTCTACTGCTGTTACATTAAAGTCAGCAAGGGCATTTCCCTGATACTCAAGTTCAGTTCTTTTGATGTGAGCCTCAGTTTTGAGGACAGCAATCAGGAGGTTACATTTGTGAGCAAAACTAGCTGTTTTAACGTTGAGGACACTAGATTCAAGTAATCAAAGATCTGATAAACACAGGAAATTATTTTGGCAAAATACAGAATCCTTGGCTTCTAGGCAGATTACTTTTAAAAGTAAAGAAAAAACCTTTCAAAATCTCTTATTATCAAGCACAGACCTATAGTCCAAGAAAATTTTGTCCTTTTAGGAGAGGCAAGAAAGTTAAGTTCCTGTTTTACATAAGTACACTATTGATATTAACGCTCATTCTTAAACCCCCTATAATAATAGTTCAATTTTAGCCAGCTTGAATACACAAGATTCCTTTTCTCTCGCTTGTTTTCTCTTCCCACTTTCTATGTGCATAGTTTTCCCTTCACTTTCTTCCTTCGCATTCTGGAAATAACCGGAACTAAAATGAAGTTTTGGTTTTAGATAAAATTACTCTCATTTTCCTTAACAAGAATGCATCTCCATACCTCATAATTTTTCTTAACCCCAAAACACATTCTACTTTCCTTGCATGCAGTTGTTTTCCTTATTACCTCTAATTGCTTTAATTACATATATTAATTAGAATTATTAACCATTAGAAAACTTAATTTCTAGTAAAAACTAAGAATTAATCAATTGTGAACCATATGTCATATGATTTTTTTTTTAGATTGGCAAATTTATGAATACATTTCATAATTTCTAGAGATGTGCTTCTTCACAGTATAATCTTTCAACATGACACAAATCATGTGTACCACTAGAACCAAATTAATCTTTAGTTTCTCTGCAATGGGAAGCCAAAAGTAGATAGATGTATGTTCAATAATTAATGTTTCACTATTTTATTTTATTTTATTTGGAAATGATCTAGATATTTAATATCTATCATTTAATTTAACTTAGCAAATCTAAGTTTTGGTTTACCAAAAAGATTTTGGAAGCTATTTTTAAGTACACATAAAATATAACTTGCTAAAAAGTTTCTCTACAAGCTCTTACCCCACTTATATCTATCTTAAATTGCTTGCTCTCAACAATCATGTTTAGATTACCCATGAAAACTTCATGAGACATTAGAAGAAATGAGCTATCATTCTAAGTTATTTTATTTTAATTTTCTAAAAATTTTGCAACAGAGATAACCTGAATTTGACTACCAAACCCTAGTAGAATAAAAGTTGTTTATCTGCATTTTATTGATATCTAATGTTGATAACATTAAGGACATGTTTGTTAATTAAACCAACAAACTGAAACCCTAGCTTTTATTTACCAAAGATTATCCCAGATCATGTTGAGACAGAAAGGAAGGGGGCAGGGCACAACCATTAAAAATGAATGACACACCATTAAATGAATAGGAGACCACAAAAACCAGTTAGAACCTACTAGGCCCAAGATGGTGGAAGATTTGACTTCCAGTAGATCTTGAGCCTTATTATACACTCATTATAATACATTAGCATGTTAAATGACACACCCACAGATGCCATGACAGTTCTGAGGCCAACCATAAAAGGCCAAAAAGTGGGTGGTGGCCCAATTCCTGGAAATCCCAGCCCCTTCCCCAAAATAGTTGGAATAATCCTCTCACTTGTTAGCCTATGAAATCACCCCACTCATAAAAACTAACCACTCCATATTTCAGGTTGCTCTCAAGTTTTTTGAGATGGACACATTCTGTCTATGGAATGTGAATCTCCCAGGACTGCTTTTACGTGCACTTCTAAAATTATATCATCTATTTCAAATGTTCTTATAATGGCCATTGTAATTCCATGGAGGGCTGGCGGTACTTTGGTGGGTCCCTGGCCACAGTGGAGTTTGATCCACATTTCTATCCAGCTATGTCTAGTCATAAATGGGGTGCAACTCACATTTCTATTTGGCCATATTTTAGAGCCGCCAACCTGATGGCTACCAAGCCATGTTCTCAGGACACAAAACAAGTTTGGAAAGATTTTGCCATTTTTGTAAATGTCTACAGCTTCTGGGATCATAGTTCTCAGGTGTAAAATAAGTGGGTGTACTGGAAGGTGGTTTGCTCAACTCTTTGGATGTAAAGTATCCCAGTAGCAATGAGCCTTTATTTACACAAAACAAGACAAACAAACTTGTACCTTAATATATTTGGAGTAATCAAATGATATTAATGAATATTTCTGGCCAAGAAAAGGCCCTTTCTGCACCACCACCAAGTACTGTGGAACCTTGGACTGAGGAAAGAATGGAACCAGCAAACCCCAAAGAAGGGGGCTGCAGACTGATTCCAAACAAAAATGGAGAATTGCAGCTGCCACCAACAGTTCCCAACGTGAAATCTGGGGAAGGATTCCAAACAAATGGGGAATTGCAGATTAAACTATCAGCAGTTCCCAGTGTGGAAGTTTTCTAGAGTTTTTCACTCAAAAACCTGGGAACTGTGGTCTGAAAGTCTAGGTTCTTGGCTCTGAACAGAACTGTCTGCCAGCTTGAATTCAAAAAGAGCAGAGCTCAGGGGGCTTCCCTGGTGGCGCAGTGGTTGGGAATCCACCTGCTGATGCAGGGGACACGGGTTCGTGCCCCAGTCAGGGAGGATCCCACATGCCGCGGAGCAGCTGGGCCCGTGAGCCATGGCTGCTGAGCCTGCGCGTCCAGAGCCTGTGCTCCACAGCGGGAGAGGCCACAACAGTGAGAGGCCCGCGTATCACAAAAAAAAAAAAAAAAAAAAAGAGCAGAGCTCAAACTGAGAGGAAATTACAGGGCATCATGCTTGTGTTTCTCATTGATCCTGAGTGCCATTGGAAGTTTGCTTTGGATCCCATCACTGCCATCAAATCTGTTAAAAAGGAAAATTCAACTAAGTAAATTTGAAGATGTAATTGGTTTCTTAAGCAATTCATGAATTGGCAGCATCCCATCTAGAAAGTAGAGAGATACTCCAAGGAGTTGTATAAAATGGAGGATTTTTATAGAAGCAAGGTGTAGGGAGAAATTTTTTAGCAGAAGGAAAGAAAGAATTGTTTCTTGCCAGGTTACCTTCTTTTGGGAGAAAGGCAAGAGTCTATCACACAGATTATCTCTTCTTTCTTGGGCAGGGGTGTGGACAGGGCTCCCTGTGACAGATTTACCTCATTGGTGCTGCCTAGAAAATTCCAAACTGGCTGATTAAGGTTACATTCCTGGGAAAGTGGAAACTGCATTTAGGTTGGGTATTAAATCCAGGTTTGGTACCATGGGATTCAGGGCAAGTGAAGTCATTTTGGAACTGTGGTTTTCTCTTTAACAACTTTTACAATATTGACTCAGGTTTTTATCTGTTCTCTAGCTTCATGATAATTTTGTTCATAGAGATTTTGGTCACTTTAACCTCACATAGGGCATCCCATTAGTTTGCTGTATCAATTATTTAAGATGATATGTCCAGGTGGATAGGAAGTCACAGGTACTTTAGAGTCCTTGTTAAATTATTTTGTGCTTGGGAAATGGAGATAAGCCACATGAAAATTCAGGTTCTTGCTGTCTCCGTTACTTTCTGAGTGTTCTACCAAATTACATTCTCTGTGTTATATCTTCCTCAATTTGAAAGAAGCTACACTTTGGATGATTCTCTTTTTTTTTTTTGTGAGCCAACTGTACCAGATTTGCTCTCTTGAATTTCCTGCATGAACTCTAGGTTGTAAGCTATAGCAATGTCAAGCTGACCAAGACTCAAGTACAAGCATCAGTAGTACTTTATCCTGAGGATCCATTGTTAAAACTTAGTGAGTGTGCAAATTGTGATGTATGCTCTCCAAGGCAAGCTTAGATAGATTAATCACAGAAAAGAAATCTAAGATTTTGTTACTGTTGCTGTTATTTGTTTTCATTTTAACAATGTCATGTTTTGTTGAGCAAATAAGCATTTTCAATTTAGAGGCAATACCTGGCTTGCTATTGTGCCCATGTAGAAACCCTAACCTGACCCTTGGTCATCCAACGATGACATGACCCAAGTTCTCTGGTCCACCAAACCATAATCAAGTCTGTTATGTAATTCTTCATGTTCATATGGAATTATGCCTCAAGGCTAGATTTGAAAACCTATTGAATACTATACTACTAGTATGTCAATTTCACTGCCTCTTCTCATACTACTCACTTTTGTGATGAATTTTCATGAAAAATTCCTTATGATCTTTTGAATGAGGTTTAAGTGAATCTGATTTAGTGATGATTCTGCTTGATAAGTTAGCAGCAATAGGAAGGTAAATACTGTAGTTCTTTAGTGACACACACAGGGGCCCTCAAAAAAGAGCAGAGAAAAAAAATCTTTCCTATTGGGGGAACCATCTAGCAGCATGCCAAATTTCAATATCGACTGGAAGGAGAGGAGGTCTAAGGTAAAGATATACACAGACTCCATGCAAGCACTAATGATTTTGACAGATTATCAGGGATTTGAAAGGAAAAAGCTTGGGGGATGGGTAATAAGTGGATTGGGTCAAAAGGTGTACAGATCCCCACTCAAAATGGACATAGAATGTTAAAATATTTTATTGAGAACAAAATACCGTTGCAAAGTCAGGCAGGCAAGGTGACATGCTCTGTGGCTATCAACAAAAACTCTTGCCTCATAAAATGATTGATTATGATACAAAGAGCAGGGGTTGCACGGACTTAACACAGAGTATCACTCATCAATCTGACCTTGTTATTGTCACTGCTGGGTGCCCATCTGTAAAAAATATATATACTTGCATTTTCTAGAAATTTGGAATAAGACGCTTTATTAACTATACTACAAAGATCATTGACTTCATACTTTGATAAAAAGTTTCCAGAAACTGTAAATGAGATTATTTTGACTAAACTAGAAGAGAAATGACTGTCAGGTAGAAATAGTTGTGGTAATATTGTACATTGGATCACCTTTGGGGGGAGAGTTGTGTGATTGAAATTTTATTTTTTATGAGGAATAGTTGCATTGTGTTTAGTAAGATCAGATTGTTATAGCTATTACATGGACAGCTAAATGGGGATATACATGGCTTTTGAATAGTCAAAACACCAAATGTGTATTTACTCAAATTTAGTACTTATTACAATGTTATCCTAGATTGATCGCTTCTCCCACAGTTTCTGAAAGTTCAGCTACTACAATTTAAGACTTTCATACGACTTAATTTTCATGGGGTTGACTCCCCTGTGAGAAAGTTGAAGTTGGAAGGAAAACAATTTGAAGGGGTAATAGTGCATGGAGTCATTAGTGATCCTTTTAAGCATTGTGACAGAGACATTAAGAACCTCTGAGGGAGTAATGGGGGAGTTGTTATCATTTGGCATCTAACGTAATAGGGCCAGATGTTGGGCAGTGATGGCAATGGTATTTCCTGAGAACATTCCTTTATAATAGAGGGTTTAGTACACTCTATGCAGTGCCACCTAGAAACCAGTCTTACAGGTATCAAGTACTGTCAACAGACATCTCTACAGGCAGCCCTCTCCAGGAACTACCAACCATCACCTGAAGAAAGCCATTTCTCCAACATTATAGCCCTTTCCAGGGGCACCCTGGAATAGGTATAATATTCCAGGGTGTATAATATAGTTGATCAATGCAAGGCTATAAAAGGGCATGCTACTGGGAAAGGGCCATCCCCTCTTCTTAGCTACTGATCAAATTGTCTGAGATTGCTGTGATGTATCACCACCCAACTTCTTCCTCTGCTCAAAATATGTTTCTTAAGCTTCATATACATGTTAATCCTAAAAGTCCTCCAATTAATGTACTGCATGCTAATCTTCAGCTCCTCCTGGGTAACCTGACCTGCCACTGCTGGGTATTTTCCTGTTCTATTTCTAATTGTGTAGTATCCAAGCCCAGTTCTTTGACCCTCTTGGATATTTTTGTTACATTATATTTTTAATATGTAATATATAATGCATCAGTACTTTAAAAATATTTTTGCTTAAACCTGAAAGTGTAGGTTCTATTCTATTCTATTCTACATTAACATTAAAAATATATTGAAAAATATATTGTCAAAATACATTTCCCCCTTTGACTTTTATCAAATATTATGGATATCATTTTTATTTGATCCTTCAGTGATATTTAAACTTATGTTTAAAATATATGATGTCCTGAGTTGTGCATACTCTGGCTACGTGCAATACATGTACACACACACACATCACAATACCCTCCACATCCATGGGTTCTATACCTGTGTATGTAACCAACTGCAGATCAAAAATATACAGAAAAATATTACAGAAAGACCCAAAAGCAAAACTAGGACTTGCTGTAGGCTTGTAACTGTTTTACATAACACTTACATTATATTAGGTATTATAAGTGACCTAGAGATTTAAAATATATGGGAGGATGTGCATAGGTTATGAAAATACTATGCCATTTTATATAAGTGACTTGTGCATCTATGGATTTTGGTATCCCTAAGGTGTCCTGGAACCAATCTCCCATGGATACAGAGGGACGGCTGTATAATGTCTAATATATTTTTTTTATTTTAAAAAGTTTTATTCTACAGATTTAGAAATTCAAGATTTTTTAATAACTGCAAAAGAAATTCAGTCACCTAATGATTGATTAGCAGAATGTAGTGGTGTATTATCTAAGCAGAAATCATGCTGATGTACCATAATAAACTGTCTATTAGTGAAAAGTATACACTTTAGGACACAGCATCATTTCACAAATTACAGTAGGGGTACTTTGCAAGAATTTATTCAAACTAGAGAATTCTGAGTAATGCATCTTTTGAATGCAACTCTTAAAAATTTAACAACTTGGGCTTCCCTGGTGGCACAGTGGTTGGGGGTCCGCCTGCTGATGTGGGCAATGCGGGTTTGTGCCCCGGTCCGGGGGATCCCGCATGCCGCGGAGCAGCTGAGCCCATGGGCTATGGCCACTGGGCCTGTGCGTCCGGAGCCTGTGCGCCGCGGCGGGAGGGGCCGCAGCGGTGAGAGGCCCACATACCGCAAAAAAAAAAAAAAAAAAAAAAAAAAAAAAAATTAACAACTCTGTGCATTCTTTTTCTTGAAAAAATGACCTTGTGTGTGTCATAGAAATGCTGCTTTATTGCTGCAGAGGTCAAAGTTCAAGGCTCAAGAGATACAGGAGAGAAAACAAAGGTAGCCTTAAGAAATTTGGTTTTGTTTAATGCATAAAAAAGATAAAGTTTATAAAAGTTAATTTACAAACCAAGAACAAAGTGGTTGTACGCACATTATGTACAAGTATCCTTAAAACATCAAAATTTCTCAAATGTGTAGCCAAAAAAAAGAGAAAACAACCATTGCCCCTTACCAAAAAAACCCAGACAACAACAACAACAACAACAAGAAACCCCCAAAGATTGAGTAAATTGTGGATTTGTTGTTTTCAGAAATATGTAAACACCAAGAAGAAAGTAATAATGTTTATATTTTTAAAGAGAAAAAAATTAAACACTGCAAAGTGAAAATTCAGTCATTTATTGAAAAATGCATTTACGTACTCCTCTCTATTATTTTTAAATTATGGTTTTTTGTTTTTGATTTTTTTTTTTTTAGCCCTACACATTATTGTCATATGTAGGATTTTCAATGATGCCTAAGGTATCTTATTGTAACTACAACACTATTTGTTCCAGAGACATGCTATTTAAATTTGTTCTGGGCAAATCACCAGTTAGAAATCACTATTAAGAGTTCTTGCTGTTAATGATGCTTTGTTCTAGTGTTGTAAGCTGTGAAGGGTAGCATCCTTCAATATAGATTTTTAGTGCAGGTAATTTGTCCTTGTTTGTTTTCTAGTTGTATAAATTGGTAACGGGATGTGGAAAAGAAAGGACATTTATAACAGAAATAAGTGTTTCCATCCAACAATATCTGACTTAAAAACTACATGTTTTTCGCAGTCATTTGTTACATTTAAATCATTTATAGGTTACTCTCTCAGCTAGACACTAACTTGTGGGTTCAAAATACAAAAGTTAGTAACCAGTAGAAAGAACACATGCAACTAATAAAAGTTATGGATACAAACTGTAGATAGCTGGGGACAGGTTCTAACATTTGAAATAGTCATTTTGATGCAGCTCTTTCATTTTGCTATATCTGAAAGTATAAAATATTCAATTGTTTGCCTATTTTCATTTCCATTTAATTTGTTAAACATTACCCCACACTCTGAGGTGAGGATCAACCTTAGTATAAAGATGGTGACTGGGAGTTTCCCATGGCCTAGGAGCTAAGATTCCAGCCTTTCATTGCCATGGCCCGAGTTCAATCCCTGGCCCTGGCTGGAGAACTGAGATCCTGCAAGCCACGTGGCGCAGCCAAAATAAAAGATGGTGATGAAGTGACATTGTGAGTGCAGAATAGAATGCAAATTCAATATATATGAAAGACAAATGCTCAGGACTTGTGTGTATATAGCTTTTCAAGAGAAGGGCATCAATTTTTTAAAGCACGCTATCCTCTCAATTTTCTAAGAGTCACTTGAATTTTGAATAGTTCATTTCTCAAATTCTCAGAGTTATTCCTTAAAGTAATATTTTAAATTGGTAGCATATTTCTCTACTAAATAACTGTATATGTTCTCTTTTCCATTAACAAACCTAAAGGCTGAGTGCCATCTTTTGTAGTAAACTGTCTGATTGTGCTAATATTACCAAGTGAGTCAATAAAATACAGATACAAAGAATGATGGGAAAGACATTTGAGCCATAATATGATTCCTTATTCTCATTTCCAACCCATAGACTAAATCCTGTAATATTTTCTAAGACTTAAAATGGTGGTACTCATTGTTATGGAGATATATGTTATTTAGATATTTAAAAAATAATAGTTTTAGAGATTAAGTATTATGGAAGCAACTCAGTTACAAAGAGACTTTACAAATATATTTCCTTTTTTTCCTTCTTTTCTGCTTTTGCAAGTGTGAATGGATAATGTGAGATTCTGTTAAAGATCTCTTTCCGGACAGGGAGGTTTTCAAATGGTGGCTGTGTTACAGCAAAAGTAAAAACTTTAAAATGAAAATTCTTCAAAACATATTTGAATTTAGACTGCCTGTTATATTTGATATGACATGGACACATGAGTCTCATGGGCTGAAATGACACAAAGGAAAGTTTTAGAAACTAAAACATTGTATATATCTTAAAGAGGGTTCCCCTTGAATGTGGAAATTGCAGAGCTAAGAAAGAGGTTGTTGGTGGCTTCACCCACAGTGAAGACTAAGGGGCAAAAGTGGTGGAAGACTAGAGACAGATCTCCTTTACCTGGGGATGATGCAGGGAGAGGTTCCCTTAGGGACACATGACAAATCAATAATGCCTCCCTTGAGAGACCCAACATTTGGATCCCTTGCCACAGGATAAACAATAAAAGTCAGTGTTTGACAGATTAGTGAAAATCACCCAAAGAGCAGAACACACTCCCCACAGCTGGTATAGAATTGTTCAAATAAGAAAGGAGCAATTACTACAAAGTAAAGGAAGAATGGGTACCTAGCTATGGGGTATCTCACAAGAAATATGGTTTTCTTCTCCCTCTAACAGTAAGGGTGACAGTGATGACATTGGCTCTATAGTTGGTCACTACAGCCTCAAGGCCATTCTCTCATGGAAGCAGAAAAACAAATGATATATGAAATTAGTTTTAAAATTATCAGTACTAAGTGTTAAGGACCTGAATAAGACTAGTTAACAAATAAAATGTTACAATGGCAGAAATAATATGGAATAAGATTGATATATTGTGAAGGGAACCTGCTACCCAGTGAGAAAGATTAATTGGACATAGAAATATGAGAGTTATTCTTAGGAAAAATAAAACTATATCATGTATACTTTCAAAATCTAGGATTTCTCATTCAACCTATTGCATTAGTCAAAATACTGTATAAAGTTGAAATAAAGCAATACAAAAAGGAATAAAAGAGAAAGTGATAGTTACCCTAAATGAAAGATGGTTTAGGGATAAAATAAGGTCATTGACAAGTTGTTTCAATCATTTTAAAAGTTAAAAAAAATATGGTATGATAGCGCTACTTTGACATAGGTGTATAAAATCAATAATAAAAATAGCTCAGTCTTAGTGGCTGCATCAAAATATATATTTTACAAAAAGACATAATCATTTGCTTAAGAAGTCTACCCTAATGGGCTGCTACTTATTCCTGAGACTGTGAGTTATTTGTTGCAGAGTAGGCTACCTAACAGCCATCCACCTCTTCTTTCTATAAGAGCCCACTACCCACAGTCGAGACTTGAAGTGCAAGCGTTTGCAGAGTGGCATAAATCGTGACCCAGTACTGGGAAATTAGATCTGAGAAAAGTCTGCTGAGGACATTGAGGCAAGGAGTTGCCTTTCTAATAATAGAAGAAACATGGGAACAATGGCCCACTTCTTTAAGTGTATACTATACTGGATGACTGGGATGATGGCAGAAAATCTTTTGATCATGGGAGAACATATGAGGGCCTAAGTCAACATACTGAGAAGAGTAGAGATACAGAAAATATTTCAGTATTGGAATTCCCTGGTGGTGCAGTGGTTAAGAATCCACCTGCCAATGCAGAGGACACAGGTTCAATCCCTGGTCCGGGAAGATCTCACATGCAGTGGAGCAACAAAGCCTGTGCACCGCAAATACTGGGCCTGCACTCTAAAGCCTATGAGCCACAACTACTGAGCCCATGTGCTGCAACTACTGAAGCCCGTGTACCTAGAGCTCGTGCTCCACAATGAAGAGTAGCCTCCGCTCGCTGCAACTAGAGAAAGCCCGCGTGCAGCAACGAAGACCCAATGCAGCCAAAAATAAATTTTTTAAAAAAGTTGAATAACTATGTTCTATACCTGAAACCAATATAATATTAAAGAAAAGAGAAAATACTTCAGTATTTATGGAATTGTTGAATCTCTGACTTAGCTAATCTTGAAACCATCCTATCTCTCGGTACCTTGTTATTCTTCTGCTCATCCATTTCATCTGGCTCTATGCTAGATACTGGGCAAGAAGCAGTGAAGAGAATGTGCTAAAACTTCTGAGGGAGTGAGAGAGTGAACCGACACATTAATATATGCTAACAAGACATTATGGAGACTAACATGATAAAAATAGCAAGGAGGTGAGTGAAGATTAAAGAGAGTGAGGGTGGGGATAGTTATAAAATATAAGTGTGGCGTAGTATCAGAAAACTAAATTAAGTCTT
This sequence comes from Phocoena phocoena, assembly GCF_963924675.1. Lineage (NCBI taxonomy): Eukaryota > Metazoa > Chordata > Mammalia > Artiodactyla > Phocoenidae > Phocoena > Phocoena phocoena. The sequence goes on along the minus strand of NC_089235.1, from coordinate 27,050,087 downwards.
TGTGGTACATGGTAAGAACTTTATATTTTACTCTCCATTACCTAAGAAGCCATTGCATCCTTGACAAGCAAGAAGAGTGACATAGACTGATTTAGGTTTATAGGAACCATTGTGACTGATATTGGGACAACAGGTTGTAAAGGGCAAGTGTAGAAGCAGTGAAACTAGATGGAAGGCTGTTTCAATGGTCCAGGTGAGAGCTGATGGTGGCTTATACTTGGGTGGCAGCAGTGGAGGAACTAAGACTGTGTAATTTCTGAATATATTTCTATGAAAACTAGGTAAGAATTACTGATAGATTAGATGTTAATTTCAGAGAAAGATTTTTTTAGCCTGAATGTCTGGACTGAAAGTGCCATTTACTGCAAAGGACTGGGAGAGGAGTAGATTTTAGCAGTTTAAGTGTGTTAAATTTGAGGATGTTAAATAAAAATCCCAGTGGAGATTTTAAGTAGGAGGTCCCCTGCTTGAGTCTGAAGTACAGGGAGATTATTAAGTTCCTGTAAATTTGGAATTAGCCAATGTGTAAGTGGTATCTATATATTTTCAATTGAGTAATATCACTGTAAGAGTGATTAGAGACAAAAGGACAAAAGGACAAAAAAATCTGATGTTGGATCCTGAGCACAGCATTGTTTGCAACATTGAGGAAGATGAGGAAGAAGTAGCAAAGGAAGCTCAGAAAAAGTGGTTAGTGAGCTAGAGAACAACTCAAGAGAAAGAATGATGACTCGGAAGTTAAGAGAAAAAAATGCTGAAAGGATGAAGGAGTAATTAGGTCAAATATTGCTAGATTTTTGAGTGAACTGATGCTGAGAACCACTGTTTTGTTGATGTGGAGGTTATTAGTGATCTTCACCAAAGTAATATCAGTTGAGTGGTGGGGAGAAAATCTGAGAGGACTTTTTTCCTAAGAGATAATCAGAGGATGAGGAAACAAAACCGAGACTAGAGACAGCATCCTAAAACAATTTTGCTATTAAAGCTTGAAATAAAATTGTTATTTTATGGCAAGGTAAGAAAAAAACATACAATTTTTTCTCTTCCATTTGGCCTCCTCTCTCCCACCCACCATATATTGTGTGTCTGCATTATGCATCGACCAAACCTCTCCCAATCAGAAAAAATACCTGCTCAAGCTCAAAGAGCAACATTCTCCTAACATCAATAAGACAACTCCTTAAAACATAACACTCCTTGGTTTTGTAAGGGACCACAGTGATGCTTAGATCTGGACTGTGTAAACTGTCAATAATATGACATTTAATGTACAACTCTCTGTCTCAAAAATCTTATATAACTGTGCTTTGTCTTCTAAGGGGTGGAATAATTCTCAGAGCTTTCTTAGATGCTCTTCCTGGGATATAATCTTCAAATTTGGCTCAACTAAAATTTTCAATTTCTTTCTTAGATTGACTGCTTAATTTCATCAACGTAGCATAATAATGAATGAAGAGGAAGCCAGAGGGTGGTATGGGTGCAATAAAAAACTTTGAGATGGTAAATAATATGGTATATTTGAAGACTATTGAGAGTGATTAAATAGAGAGGTAAAGGAATTATTAGACCCAAATCCAACATGGAGAGTGGTTCCATATGCCAGTAATGCTCTGGACACCAGCTGGGTGTCCTACAATTTAATTCAATTATGACACTATATACTTTAAGATAGAGTCAGATTCCACAGGTTAAGGGTTCAATCCCACAAGACTGCCCACCTTCCTTCAGACAGCAGTAGCAAACCCACATTGTTATCTGTGCTTCTGACCAAGTGCGTACAGATTGTAGGTTCCAAGCACCCGCACCTTGGGTTCAATTAATCCACTAGAGTCACTCACAGAACTCAGAGAAACATTTTACTTACTGGATTACCGGTTAATTGTAAAAAGGTACAGATGAGCATCTACATGGAAGAGATGCGTAGGACAAGGTATGGGGAAAGAGCACAGAGTTTTCATGCTCTCTCCCAGCTCACCACTCTCTTCAAATCTCTAGAGTACCAACCCAGAAGCTCTCTGAACCCTGTTCTCCTGGGTCTTTATGGAAGCTTTATTACATAGTTATGATTGATTAAATTGATGCCCACTGGCAATTGATTCAAAATCCAGGCCCTTTCCTCTCCCTTGAGGTAGGGTGGGGGGTAACACTGAAAGTTCCAACCCTCTAATCATATGGTTGGTTCTCCTGGCAACCAGCCCTATCCTTAGGTGGGGTTCAAAAGTCGCCTTATTATCATAACAAGAGATACTTTTGTCACCGTCAACACTTAGGAAATTCCAAGAGTTTTGGGCGCTGTGAGTCAGGAACCCTGAAAAACAACCAAATATATACAAAATATACATTTTGGTCAACTGGATGACCAAATATGTATTTTTCTTGTAAATCACAGTATCACAAGAGGGAATAATTAAAGATTCAGCAGAGGAGCTAATTTTAGGAATAATGTTGAGTTAGACCAGAGAGGATGTATCAGTATCTTGATGGAGGGATAGGCATTCTAAAGGATGATAGGCAGTTTATTGATTGTAATGGGCAAGAAAGCAGGGCACAAATATACAAATGCAGGTATTATAGATTGATTATCTTGGTCTTGTAAAGTAATCAATGGTGTTTTAGTTTGAGTCACCTCTAGTTGGTATTTTGTTACTTGCAACTGAAATTATCTTAGACAACATATTCCCTGAAGTCATGAATTATCTCATGGCTATGTCTGCATTCCCAGAATCTTGTTCAAATATTGGCATTTAGTTGGTTCTCAATAAATATATGATGAATGAATTCATGAATGGATGTACTAAATGATACTAAAATAAATGGAAATTTAGTGTATTTAAATGAGGTTTCTTTATATTAAAAAAAGAGACAATTCTAGCTCTGAACAGGTAAAGTTTTCATAAACCAAAGAAAATAAAGCAATCTAACCTTAACTGGATATTTTACATGAAGATCAACAGGTATGCATACCTTCACTTGACAATATGGTGATTATATTGATGATGATAATGATGATGATGATGATGACAATGTTAAATAAATTAAAAAATGAATATTGGTGAAAGTGATGATGAAGGTGTGTTGATGCTATTGGTTAAAGCTAGCTTTTATTTGTTAAACACCCTGCTAAATGGTTTACATGCAGTACTTTAATCTATACCACATTATCTGTTATGACCCAATAATATTAT